>NW_027361700.1:41497500-42832500 GCF_039654945.1 Dendrobates tinctorius
GCATGTTTTTCCCAATATCTGACATGAAATCAGAATAAACCTTTTTAGATTTAGGTCAATTAGGATTGCCATAATTATTAATATTTGCCAAATACCAGAATAATGAGAGAGAGAATGTTTTAAGGCATTTTTATTACTTACTGCAAAGTTTACATGCATTTCATTAGTATTTGGTACCATTGTCCTTAAAATGAATGACTTGGGTGAAACAGTTGAGATATCCTTCCACAAGCTTCTCTCAATAGATGGTTGGAATTTGGGACCATTCCTCACCTTGCTTGCACCTGCCTTTTCAGCTTTGCCTATAAATTTTCAATAGTATTGAGATTAGGGCTTTGTTGTGGCCACTCCAAAACATTGACTTTGTTATCCTTGAGCCACTTTGTTACCATTTTGGCAGTATGCTTCAGGTTATTGTCCATTTGGAAGACCCATTTCTGCCCAAGCTTTAACTTTCTGGCTGATGTCTTGTGATGTTGTTTCAGTATTGCCACATAATCTTCTTTTCTCATGACCATCTATTTTGTGAAGCACACCAATCCCTCCTGCAGCAAAACAACCCCACAACATGATGCTGTCACCACCGTGTTTCACAGTTGGGATGGTGTTCTTATGCTTCCAAGGTTCTCCTTTTTTGCTCCAAACGTAACGATGGTCATTATACCCAAAAAGCTCAAATTTAGTTTCATCAGACCACAGGACATGTCTCCAAAAATTAAGGGCTTTGTTCCTGTGTGCATTTGCAGACATTAAAATGGCTTTTTTAGGTTTCTTTTGGAGTAATGGCTTCTTCCTGGAAAAGTGTTCATTTCACTGTGGATAGTGATACAATCTTACTAGCGCTTCCGCCATCTTCACAAGGACTTTTGCTTTTGTCCTTGGTTGATATGCACATGTCAGACAAAAGCACGTTCATCTCTAGGACACAAAACCCATCTCCTTCCTGAGCGGTATGATGGCTGGACATTCCCATCTTGTGTGTACTTGTGTATAATTGTTTGTACAGATGAACGAGGCACCTTCAGGACATTACTACATAATCGGGGAGAGGATGCAACTTGTTCTTATAGGATTTAAAATGTTACAAGGGCCCTTACGTCTGACCAACATGCTGGGATGGGAGGGATAGGTCCAAATTTTGCACCAGGGCCTTTGGATTCTAGTTACACTACTGGCTGCAGCATTCCCTGCCTAGCCTTTTATTCAGGCTATGATAGTTTCTCCTGAATGGCTGTGCTTTACCATGTGATATCTGTAAGGCATTTTGGGGAAGCCTGCATGGTCATGCCGAGGTCATGTGAGCATTCTATGTCTGATGTTATCTTCTGTAATGTATAAAATAGAAGCGGGAAGTTTTTTGTCGATTCACATGAATTGAATTGAAAATTGTGTGAGTGCACCATCATATTCTTCAGAGCTTCACAGACACTACCATCACTTTACTCATTGGGGCTCACAATTTAAATAGTAACATATAAGACTCTTTTTTGTGTCATCTTACAAATCCATAGAATGTGGCACTGACCTCCAGGAGGCATGAGGTCACTTTGATGTTACAAGCAGTACTGTCATGGGTACATTGGCAAAGACAATCCTTTCCCAGTTATAATCTCATTTTACAGCCTGTATTCTCCTTCAGAGCTAAATTCACAATTCTGCTGGTTGTAATTGGAAACATATCAAAAAAGGAAATGGTTGCATTAAGGCATATCAAATATGAAATATGTGAAATACGAATAGCATAATGGCTTTTGTAATCTAGAAAAACATATGAGATACTTAGCACAAAATTTGGCCAAAAGATGTGAGCCCATTCACCAACGTCAAGGTGATCTCATTGAACAAGTCCCTATACTAACTGCCTAGTGTGAACTAACCTCTGGCTAATAACATGGTAAAGCCTGTATTTATAGGAAGATAGGAACCAAAATGTGATTGGATGTAATTAAAATCACAGCCTGATGAAGGGCAGAGTGCTCAGTCAGAAAGCTAACATACAAATGACAGAAAAAACTGGCGGCACATCTAGAACTAGTCTGAATAGGTGCATACCAAAAAACAGCTTACATATCAAAAAAGGAAATGGTTGCACTCAATTGCATTAAGGCATATCAAATATGAAATATGTGAAGTCCGAAAAGCATAATGGCTTTTGTAATTTAGAAAAACATATGAGATACTTAGCACAAAATATCAAATATGAAATATGTGAAATACGTTCTAGATGTGCCGTCAGTTTTTTCTGTCATTTGTATGTTAGCTTTCTGACTGAGCACTCCGCCCTTCATCAGGCGGTGATTTTAATTACATCCAATCACATTTTGGTTCCTATCTTCCTATAAAAGCAGGCTTTACCATGTTATTAGCCAGAGGTTAGTTCAAACTATGTTTTTCTAGATTACAAAATCCATTATGCTATTTGTATTTCACATATTTCATATTTGATATTTTGTGCTAAGTATCTCATATGTTTTTCTAGATTACAAAAGCCATTATGCTATTCGTATTTCACATATTTCATATTTGATATGCCTTAATGCAATTGAGTGCAACCATTTCCTTTTTTGATATGTATGCTGTTTTTTGGTATGCACCTATTCAGACTAGTTCTAGATGTGCGGTCAGTTTTTTCTGTCATTTGTATGTTAGCTTTCTGACTGAGCACTCCGCCCTTCATCAGGCTGTGATTTTAATTACCGGTACATCCAATCACATTTTGGTTCCTATCTTCCTATAAAAGCAGGCTTTACCATGTTATTAGCCAGAGGTTAGTTCACACTATGTTTTTTTAGATTACAAAAGCCATTATGCTATTCGTATTTCACATATTTCATATTTGATATGCCTTAATGCAATTGAGTGCAACCATTTCCTTTTTTGATATGTAAGCTGTTTTTTGGTATGCACCTATTCAGACTAGTTCTAGATGTGCGGTCAGTTTTTTCTGTCATTTGTATGTTAGCTTTCTGACTGAGCACTCCGCCCTTCATCAGGCTGTGATTTTAATTACCGGTACATCCAATCACATTTTGGTTCCTATCTTCCTATAAAAGCAGGCTTTACCATGTTATTAGCCAGAGGTTAGTTCACACTATGTTTTTTTAGATTACAAAAGCCATTATGCTATTCGTATTTCACATATTTCATATTTGATATGCCTTAATGCAATTGAGTGCAACCATTTCCTTTTTTGATATGTAAGCTGTTTTTTGGTATGCACCTATTCAGACTAGTTCTAGATGTGCCATCAGTTTTTTCTGTCATTTGTAATTGGAAACAGTCGAGAAGCTTGTTGACAGACACATTTGTACATTTTTTAAGTATTTTTTTCTTTCATATAAATCTATGGGGAAAATCTTTCCAGGCTGTCTTGAGATTTTTTTTCTGCTGTAAAATGAAGCATTTTAGCATTTCATTGACTCAGCTGTTTGCTTGGCAGTGCTGTAATATGTGAAGTTGTATTGATTTTTAAATGGGAACTATACTCTAAGCATATGTTCGAGTGTCTCCAAGCGCTAATAAGGAGCCTAAAAGATCCTTGTTTTCTTCAATCATCTTTATTCTCTTGTCCTTCAAACTGGCAGCAGGGGTCTGTTAGGAACAGTCACTGAAGAACATGTATTAAGTTTATTTTCACGACTCTTCTCCACTTTTGAAAATAATAATCATTTGATATATTTGCTACAGAAACGAGAAGAGGTGTAAAACTGTCTGGAGAAAACTGTCTCTGGTGACTTGAAACAGAATCTGAGCTATATCACTTATTTCACTAAACATTTTCTCCCAACATTTTTTGAAAAATACCTGTGCTGAGTATCAAGGGGGTTTTCACAGTCACTGTCCAATCTTTCTGCTGCCAAGGAATAGGCAAAATTCCCACATTTATATTAGATTCTTAGTCAATCTAATCCATAGAGATGATGGAGTTTCAAAGGCTTTGGTGCTGGATGGTTCTGTGGCGCCCTAAATCATATGGAACAGAAGGGCTTGGGGCCTGTTTTCTCCATCCACCTTCTTTCCACAATGTTTGGGTCAGCTGAGTATGTGAAGACAATTCTCACCACTTATTTATGGAAGAGAAGCAGTTAACCTTGGCTGGGACACCACTTCATTAGGGCCCCCTAGTAGCCACATGGGCTATCATTATATCATTATGACCTTATTGAAGGACAAATGTTGAAGAATGAGCTTAAATAATGCTTAGGGCACAGTTGACACACCTTACAGGCATTGTACATAAAAATGTTGTCTTGTATTGAGAAGAAGACTTCTTTCTTCTCACAGAAAAAATTGAAGGTCAGCATTGAACCCAATAAACATGACTGAGGCAGGTACAGTCTATTAGAAGTCTAAGCCAAGATATATCTCACATACACTGTAGTTACAAGAGCTTCTGGTTGAATTTTGGAGGTGGAGGTGTTTAGGACTAGAGGGCTGTCTGCTGCCAACAGGTCTGCAGAGCCTTACACAGGAAGTCATTACTTGGAGGAGAAATTTACCAGAAGACTTTATGAAGTGTGGTGCAGTAGCTGCAGCCCTTTAAGAAACAACTTATTAATATCTTGAGGGACGAGAGCTTTGACTGAAGATAAAAACTTGGCAAACACCTTAGTCTGTAAAAAATGAATGTAGCTTTAGTTTTTAGATGTGATCTAACAGGTTGTTATAGAAAGGTAAAGGGCGAAGAGTATATATTACAAAATGAACCCCAAACAATTGCATAAAAGAGTACAATGAGCTAAGAAAATCATTACTGCTTCTTACAGAAACTGCACCACTCTTGTCCATTGGTTGAGTTTGGTAATGCAGTTCAGCCACATTCAACTAAATGGGACTAAGTAGTAATATCAGACAAAACCTATGGTCAAAAGTAGCATCGTTCAGAGAGAAAAGAGCCATGTTCTTTAATTTTACACGCTTTGGGTCTTTTAACCAGCCTTTAGGACTTTTGGCAACTTTGGGAAAATTGAAGCTGATATCTAATAGCTATTTTTGACATCAAGGCAACTTTTTCTACAAGACAAATTTTCTATGCACGAAGCCCAACATGAAACTTAGGTTTCTTGGGCTCACTAGATGAAATTGTTCTGAGTGTCATCATCTGGTTTATTTGTGATCGGTCTATAAGTTAGATCCTAATGGTGATTGCCACTAAATTTACCTCCAAATAGGGTTGTCTTCTGATAGATTTTCTATTTTCTGCCTTGAATTCAAGGTCTTATTTTAAAACATCTCTGAGAATGGCATTGAATGACTTCATAGAACATCACGGAATGAGAGATACTATGATGAAATCTAAAGAAATTCTTCATTAGAAATAAGTAGACATGAGTTCCATCCTAGCAATTCCAAGAAAGATCATAGAAATAAGCTTAGAAAAAATAAAAAACAAACAAAAATATGTATAAATAGTTTGTTCTTCACATTCAGAATAACAACAATTTCACATAGTTCAGAAGGTGTTAACCTTCATTTGTGTCATTGGTTAACCTCAATAAGATGAAAAGTGTGCTGGTCTTGAAAGGTCCATAGTTGTTTGACGCCTTTTTCCCAGTTCATTCAGTAAAGCTGGTATTAGGAATTCATTCAACATTCTAAAAGCTGAAGATATATTAGGTATCCACAAAGCATAAGGAAGACAAATTCATATTCTATATAGCAGAACGTGATTTGTGGCCACTATTCTAAGCCTAACACAAGTGGACCACAGGAAACATACGTTTCTGGATATAGTGTGTATATTTCCAGATTGTGTAGGAGAGGAGAGGATGATGTTCCTTTCAATGGAGTTCTTTGAAGTTAAAGTGGGGGACCAAAAAAGGTGAGATCTGTATCTGTCTATGAGTTTCTTTGAAGGGGCTCTGGAATTTTCACTAAGCTAAATGTGCATTTGGTTAGCAGTATATAAATCCCGCAGACACCCTGTTTCTATTGACTCTCTAGACCCACACCTCTACTATTCCTGCTTCTGTTGCTGCATATATATAACTCTAACCCAACCACAACATAAATATTTCAGTGCACAACTGATCTGGTCACAGTTGTTTTCTTTTTAGGTTTAATTTTGGTTGTAGAGCCAAAACTAGTATATTTGCTAAACCCGAGTCTTTGCTGAAAAAGAAAAACACTTCCATCTTTTGGAGAAGAGTTTAATTTGGCTGGTCTAAATATCCTAAGTCATTTGGCAAGGATTTGTAACAAGATTCAAAGATATCCCATATCCATCTGCTAGGGGATAATTTCCTGATCTTGGGGGGATTGTCCCCAGGGACCCTCACCAATTCCATGATTGGGGCTCTGAAGAGTCCCATATAAATGGAGCCTATGTTAAGTATATGCACATCCATTCCGTTCTTTCTCAATAGATGTACCAAATATAGCTAAGTACAGTGCCGGCCCGCCAGCAATCAAGAAGGTATTCCCTAAAGCTCAAGATAAGGCATAACTTTGAATCTTGGTGAAATCCTTAAAGCATCAACTTTGACTTACAGAGTGACTAGGTGACACTAGTCAACCATTTTTCATCTCCTGGTAAAGAGCTAATTTGCAAATTTTCATAGCAAGTTTTACCTGGACTATAATCCTCCCTATGTCATCTGGCAGCTCCTCAAGGAGAAACAAAACCCCTAAAGCTTCATGTTTTGTGGAGCACTCTGTGGAGCATTTTAGAAAAGCAGGACTTCTACACTTAATGAAGCCTGTAAAGGTGGAATTTAGAGCTTTGTTATTTGTAATTTGTCAGATCATTTATTCTCAAGAAGAGTTCTATATATAATTAAGAACATGTCCTTGAACTTACAAGATAGAACCAAGTTCTGGTCGGGAGGAAATGGAAGATTTGTAAAGTCTAAAAGTCTCTCATTAGTTATAAAAGAAGGAAATATTGAGAAATCTGAGAAGATCCTCTATGAGATAATACAGATTAGTAGGAAGCAGAGTATATCTATAAGATTTGTAACAGTGAACAATGAGATGATATTTAATATAGAGCTAAGCTTCAGGACCATGATTTAGCTGTTGTCATATGTGTAGGACCTTTCACACATTTTACTCCATCACATCCAATTACCAGGGACACAACAGTGATTTCTGTTCCCGCACAACCCCCTTAAGACATGGCGTCCACTATATGAAATATACTTCCTGGCACTGTCACCGCTCAAGGTACACCAAGCTCCTAATCCAGTTCCTAATGAAACCTTTCTACTTCCTCCTCAGTTCTCAATGTTATTCCCAGCAGACTCATTTAAGTAAAATACTGTTTTATAGGATCGATCAACCCCTTCATTGCCAAACTTACCAGATGTGTGAAGGTGACAAAGTGATGGGGGAGGAGATGGGATTGTGACGGAGGACAGATGCCAATGGAGACATGGTTATGCCAGAATCTCTACGATGTCTGGACAATATGTTTACATGTACTTAAGTTTACATTCATGTGCTCCCCATTTCCCAATTGTTCTTTCAAAAAGGTTAATAACTCACAGATGGGGGGTCTACAAGGAGGAAGGTGTATTTGTTTGTCCTATGTAAGTTCTTTGATGATCTGTGGGAAGTTGGGAGTGATATTTCCGTTTTGCAGGGCCTCTATATATATTTATACTCATGTATATTGTCACACTTGGCCTGTTTATCATCAACTATCTCATTTTCTCGCTGTACATATGGTAACCATCTGATCTCACACATCAGCTCCTCATAAGCGCTTTTCACATAACTTTACGTAAATGGCTGTTCTGTATAGAACATATGTGTGAACCACACAGTGTCTGAATATGTTTTAGAGGAACATAGGATATCCTACATATCCAGACACAAAAGTGAATCATTTTAACATGAGGAACCAGAGCTTGTCCATACTCAACAACTACCTCTTGGTAGCATAAACCTATGAATCTCTCTTCAAAGTTTGCTAACATTTACTGTATGTGATTTTATAATATGGGGACCCTGAGCAACTTCAAAATAGGCCCATAGCAAAGGGTGGTCAGCTGTACTGGCCCTATAGAAGCTGCCTCTTCTTGAATTCGGTGCATCTTACTCCAGCTGATGAATTCCCCTACTAAGTGTTTCTAAAATGATTGAATCTCTTGACAAATCGGGTGATGATAGAAGTAGAAGCTGTTATTGAGAAGTGAAAAGGGGGTATACGGTACAATCATGTGGTCTTTATCTTGACATTCCTGAAGGGCAGCAAAGATGTAGATGATGATGTTGATGACATGTGATAATGAATGCTAGTTTGTACAACAAGGGCTGGTGAGCTTATTTTTATGTTCTCCCCGTGATTGCCTGGGTTTCCTCCGGGTTGTCCGATTTCCTCCCACATTCCAAAGACATACGGATAGGAAAATTACATTGTGAGCCCCATTGGGGACAGTGATGATAATCTATGTAAAGAGCTGCGGAATATGATAGCGCTATATAAGCAAAGTACAATAAATAAATGTCATATACTGTATGGAAGTGTAATGGCAAGAGAAAAAGGAACACATGAATAAACTGAGCAGTATTGAAGGTCAATTAGCACACAGACAACTGCCATGGGGACCAATAATCGCAGACATGCATTGATAGCCTAATGTAAGGCTGGACTCTGAAGGAAAGACAGATTTAAGCTCAGTGAATTTGGTGTTAATATAGCTCTTACTTCCCCTACACTGTGATATATGGTGATATATGGACACTAGAACTACATAAATAGGGTCCTACAAAAATTGTGCATGTGTGTAATACAGCTCCATACAAACTCCACTTTATACAGAGTTGTAATATGGCACCCATAGAAGTATAAGGCCTGTTTCACACTTCAGTTTTTTTTGTGTCAGTTAAAATCCGCCAAAATGGCGGAAAGCGGATCCGTTGCTAACTGATGTGAACGGATGGCACCGGACCGTTTTTTTTGACGGATCCGCCGAATGAAGAATTTTAAAGGAACCGCAGCCCGGGAAGGAGAGAGAGAGAGAGTGAGATAGAAAAAATGCGGATCCTGCAACCAAAAAAAAGTCGCATGGTCCGTCCAGGCATCTCGGCGGATGGGAAAAAATTTACGGATCCGCAAAAAAACGGATCCAATGGATGGCCATCCGTCAAGATCCGCTGGTAATGCAAATCAATGGGGAAAAAAACGGATCCGCCAAAAATCGGATCCGTTTTTTTGCAAAATCGGCGGATTTTGACTGATGGTCAAAAACGGAAGTGTGAAACAGGCCTAAGAGGTAATATTATATACCTCGGATTTCTGAAATTACATTCAATAAGACAATTGTGGACATTCAGATTTATATTAAAAAGTAGAATAACAACTTTTCATATTTAGCTTCATTTATACATTTCTTTCACCAGTTTTATGGAGTTAAAAGATGAAGTAGCAGATGCTAATCCATAGGAGATATTTATAACCACTTGAATCCAGGTGGTAACCAGAGCAACAACTTTTCGAGCCATTTCTCTAAAAAAAAAAGTTTGCATAATGAAAATAAATGTCTTATTGTGGCTAAGGGTCTCACCACTTTCTTGTTCTGTAATCTGAGCACTAACTGTTATAAATGTCCCCAATAGTTTCATTTTCCTTTATTAAATTATCTGTGTGGGTGAAAGTCTTCAGACGTTAACATATGTATTCTGCCTCTTGCTGCTAAACATGGGACCAATTTAAATAAGTCACTAGAAATACGCAGCTTCATATAGTATGATCTATTGGATGCTGCATTTTTGAGATATTGACCCGTTAGAAGCATTGCCTCTGGAGAATAACTCCTAATTCAATGCTATAAGGATGCAGCACATGGAGTGCATGTATGTGCACAGTATGGGTTCAGGGGGATTCTGTGTTTCATCATTCAGGGTTCATGCATGTGTTATTTCCATATACATGGACAATAATAACAGATCCCTCTTCAGATAAAAGCAGATGTCTGACTCGCTTTTTTCTTGTATATGTAAGGTGCACTGGGCGATAGTCATGGGCGATGGGCTGCTGTTCTCCTACACCCTTGTGTGGTTCGTAACACTCACATTTTGGTCACAGGCCTCTGCTGCCTCCAGTTCTTCAACTTCAGGAACCGCCGTACACACATCAGGGGACACCCAATCTATATATATAAAGCTGAGTGTATGCATGTGTGTGTGTGTATGTATAAAGCCATGCCCACTCCACATAGCCCCACCCACTCCGCATAGCCACACTCACTCCACCCGCAAAGCCCTGTCCACACGGCCCACGTTGTTAGCGCACACGGGCAGAGACACATTCACCTCGAAAGGCACCCTGCAAAACTCACAGGCTGTGACGTCTCAGCCACTGCGAGCTACAATCAAGGCCGCCTCCTTCAGAGATTTAATGCGTGGCAGACACTGGCCACATCTAGCTTCATCCTGTCTAGAATGGAGTTGCTCCAGTGAGGCATGACCTCAAGGGAAATGGAGGAGCATCATGGTATACCCTGTTGTGCTAATAACAGGAAGTTGCTGTGTGGTGCTGCAGAAGAAGTAGACTATGTATACGATACGCTTTATTGCAATTAGTGCAATTTCTCTCTGGATCAAGTGTTTCCAGTTGTATATGAAAGAGGAGTGGGAGGTGCTGCTGGAGGAGGTGACCATAAAGGAGAAAAGCTGTGCTGCAGAAAAATGCTGTGTATAAAGGAGGAGTGTTGTGAGCTCATCTGTTCATTCACCTTTTGTGTCCGAGGATCTCCCTCTTCTGGTGAAGGAAGGTAGTGAGGCTGATTTGGATGAAAAAAACCAAACACCTGATCAGGTGGATTGTGACTGGGTAACAGGAACTTCAGAATGGATATAAGGCAGCCGATGCCCTTCTGAGTGGCTGGTGATTTCTCTGCTGGATTCTTGGAGACCAGTCTGATTCCTGCTTCCCAAAGATAAGTTTTTGCTCTGCTATTGAACTTATTAGTTTTGGTTTTGTTTACCATGTTTTTGAGTTCAGCCATCCCCGGCCAAGGGTGTGCTGGATTCTTATTCCTTGATCAGTGTTCTCTTTTGCTCTGCTTTCAGAATATTCTGAGTGCTGATATAGGGTTTGAAGTCTAGTGACTTCAGGGTCCTTTTTGCTTATCAGTTGTGTTGGTAATATTTTTAGCAGGGTTTTCTCGGATTGCAGACAGCAGCTTTTCTGTCCTGTCATTTTTAGTTAGCTTGGGCCCCATCGTTTGCTCAACCTATCTTTCTATCTGTGTTAGTGTTTTCATCTTATTTCACCATCATTATATGTTGGGGGCTGCCTATTGCTTTGGGGTCTGCTCTGGGGCAGTCAGTTTTTCCCTTTTCTCTCTTTAGGCTTATTTAGATCTCCGACTGTGACGAGGTGTCTAGGATCACCGTAGGAACACTCCACGGCTACTACTAGTTGTGTGATAGGATTAGGGGTCTGCAATCCGCTAGTTTCCAACCTCTCTGATTTTCTGGGCTGAGCTTGTGTTTTGTTTTTTCCTCCTCGGTGACTCAATCATAACAGAGGAGCAGGAGATGCAGGAGGAGGCTGTGTAAAAAGAAGGAGCATGAGGTGCAGGAGGAATAATGCCCCTTAACTGCCACCATTAAAAGTTGTATCGGCAGTCATTAAGGGGTTAATATTGTGTTAAAAAAAATTTGCTTCAACAAAATGGCGCCGGTTGTGTTCCCTGTACCAGTACGGGAGCGTTGCTATGTACAACAGTAAAAATTTATTTTTCTTCTGCAAATTCCCACACTGGTCCTTGGAACAAAGTGGGCTGCGCATGTGCAGATTGAGAGCATTGCTTGCCGATAGACGCTATTGCGCATACGCCAGCACCATTTTGTTGAAGCTAAATTTTTCTTTTTTGAAGACCACAATATTAAACGCGCAGGCACAGTATTTAACGTAGGAAGCACATGTTGAATATATGATGTGAAATGTTTTTATGTGCAATATAATCATTATAATTTGTTAAACCATAGTTAGTTACTATGCCAGGGCAATGCCGGGCTCTTCAGCTAGTTCATGTTATAGAAGTGAAGTTTACTTAACTGTCCATTTCCAACATAATGAAACATTTCTGTTCTTAAAGTCTTTTGTGTTTTTATATCCGCTGTTCTCTCGCCTTTAGCTGTCCATTCCTCACTGGCATCTCTGTCCCCTGGGACACTCCAATTTTCTCCACATGAGTCCCATCCCAATTTCCATATGCGATTCCCCATTCGGCTTCCTCTCATAGGAAAATATTCAGGCACGCTTCTCAGTGCCTCCAGTGGGCCGTAGACCTCAGACGTTCCAGGAATGTCCTCTGAAGTTTGTGGCGGTCGTTCTCATGCTGCTAAACACAGCCCTTTCACTGTTCCTAAGCCAGTGTAACTTACTTCCTACTTCCTGAATTTATTCTGCCAACTGCACTTTGCCTAGCTTATATCTGATACTAACGAAATATCCTATATATTCTATGCTATACCGTAGCTTATCCCTAAACCATCCCTAAATGTTTTACATAATATACATCATACATTCACCAAAACACATTAGAGATCCACATAACTAAGTACTTATAAAACTCTATGAAATTGCACATTTTATCCCAATTACATTACAATACATTAGCGTTGGTGCCTATAAAGTTCTATGCACAATAAAACACATTTTTCAATACACTGGACAAATCCGTTTCCTTAAAAGGGAAAGGCTATGACCATCCCTGTTACACTCTTACATATAATACTGGCTTAGTGCTTTGCTCATCCATTGTTTTTCTCCTTTTAAGCCTTTACCTAATGTTTATCTCTTTTGCTAAAGTGTAACTACTCCATACTCTGATACAGAGCTATAAATGGCCAGAAGGAAATAGCTGGGGAGATGAATAGACACCTAGCTGAAGCTAAGTGAATTGGATGATGAGTTCAATTCTTGTATAACACGCAGTGCCTGAGAGAATTCCTTACTGAATACTTAGGCACCACATGTGAGCCCAATCGGCTTGAAAGAACCTTGAGTGATGATATCAGATGTATTCGCCATGATACAAGGTGTTTGCTGGAATATGAGCAGCAAGGTGTTTGAGTGGTTAGCATTGTAGCCTTGCAGCGCTGGAGTCCTGAGCTCAAATTCCACCAAGGACAACATCTGCAAGGTGTTTGTATGTTCTCCTGTACTCCCCATGTTTGCATGGGCTTCCTCTGGGTACTCAGGTTTTATCCCACACTCTGAAGACATACTGAAAGTGAATTTACATTGTGAGCCCTAATGGTGATCGTAATGATGATGATATCGGTAAAGCTTTGTGGAAATTAATGGCATTATATCAGTAAAGTAAATAAAATACTACAGTAACCCAGCATAGATTAGTGCAGAGTGAGCTGGCCATAGGGGAAGGGAGCAAGACCCAGCACTGAAACTGGTGTTAGGCTCAACAGATCAGGTAGATCCTCTAACCCTTAGGTCGAATTTTAGATCTCCTGTTGCAGATACCCTTAAATGTATGTCTTGTCTCTTTCAAATATCGAAGCTCTCTCTTAACGGCATTCCAGTCCTTTTCGTGCGTTTTTTCTGCATATCTGCAGAGAATTCAAATTTTGCCGCCTGTCTGAGTTTCTCATTGTCAGGTACCAGATCATCTTCTTCCAACTTTAGTTAGGATGGTTCCATTGAGGTTGATATTGGCTTTAAACTGATTCAAAATTGAGTTGATTTTTGCACTTTCATTTAGAAGTAAGCTTCCATCTTTCATCTCTTTTTACCTGGATTGCTAGATATGTCACATTTCCAAGGTCTTTGGTTTCAAAATGCTGATTAACCCCTTCACCCCCAAGGGTGGTTTGCACGTTCATGACCGAGCCAATTTTTACAATTCTGACCACTGTCCCTTTATGAGGTTAATACTCTGGAACGCTTCAACGGACCTAGGCGATTCTGAGAATGTTTTCTCGTGACATTTTGTACTTCACTTTAGTGGTAAAAATTTTTCGCTATAACTTGCATTTATTTATGAAAAAAAACAGAAATATGGCGAAAATTTTGAAAATTTTGCAATTTTCAAACTTTGAATTTGTATGCCCTTAAAACAGAGAAATATGTGACACAAAATAGTTACTAAATAACATTTCCCACATGTCTACTTTACATCAGCACAATTTGGGAAACAACATTTTTTTTGTTAGGAAGTAATAAGGGTTAAAATTTGACTAGCGATTTCTAATTTTTACAACAAAACTTACAAAACCATTTTTTTTAGGGACCACCTCACATTTGAAGTCACTTTGAGGGGTCTATATGGCAGAAAGTACCCAAAAGTGACACCATTCTAAAAACTGCACCCCTGAAGTTACTCAAAACTACACTCAAGAAGATTATTAACCCTTCAGGTGCTTCACAGGAGCAGAAGCAACGTGGTAGGAAAAAATGAACATTTAACTTTTTAGTCACAAAAATAATATTTTAGCAACAATTTTTTTATTTTCCCAAGGGTAACAGGAGAAATTGGACCCCAAAAATTGTTGTCAAATTTGTCCTGAGTACGCTGATACCCAATATGTGGGGGGGAACCACTGTTTGGGCACATGGCAGGGCTCAGAAGGGAAGGAGCCCCGTTTGACTTTTTCAACCTAAAATTGGCTGGAATTGAGATCGGACGCCATGTCGCGTTTGACGAGCGTCTGATGTGCCTAAACAGTGGAAACCCCCCACAAGTGACCCCATTTTGGAAACTAGACCCCCTAAGGAACTTATCTAGATGTGTGGTGACCACTTTGAACCCCCAAGGGCTTCACAGAAGTTTATAACGCCCGGGTGTGAAAATAAAAAATCATATTTTTTCCACAAACATGATCATTTAGTCCCCAATATTTTGCTTTCCCAAGAGTAACTGGAGAAATTGGACCCCAAAGGTTGTTGTCAAATTTGTCCTGAGTACGCTGATACCCAATATGTGGGGGGGAACCACTGTTTGGGCACATGGCAGGGCTCAGAAGGGAAGGAGCCCCGTTTGACTTTTTCAACCTAAAATTGGCTGGAATTGAGATCGGACGCCATGTCGCGTTTGACGAGCATCTGATGTGCCTAAACAGTGGAAACCCCCCACATGTGACCCCATTTTGGAAACTAGACCCCCTAAGGAACTTATATAGATGTGTGGTGACCACTTTGAACCCCCAAGGGCTTCACAGAAGTTTATAACACCCGGGCGTGAAAATAAGAAATCATATTTTTTCCACAAGCATGATCATTTAGTCCCCAATATTTTGTTTTCCCAAGGGTAACAGGAGAAATTGGACCCCAAAGGTTGTTGTCAAATTTGTCCTGAGTACGCTGATACCCAATATGTGGGGGGGGGGAACCACTGTTTGGGCACATGGCAGGGCTCAGAAGGGAAGGAGCCCCGTTTGACTTTTTCAACCTAAAATTGGCTGGAATTGAGATCGGACGCCATGTCGCGTTTGACGAGCGTCTGATGTGCCTAAACAGCGGAAACCCCCCACAAGTGACCCCATTTTGGAAACTAGACCCCCTAAGGAACTTATATAGATGTGTGGTGAGCACTTTGAACCCCCAAGTGTTTCACTAAAGATTATAATACCCAGGCGTGAAAATATAAAATCCTGTTTTGTTCCCACATAAATGATCATTTAGTCCCCAATTTTTAATTTTCCCAAGAGTAACAGGAGAAATTGGACCCCAAAAGTTGTTGTCCAATTTGTCCTGAGTACCATGATAACCCACATGTGGGAGAAAACTACTGTTTGGGCACACGTCAGGGCTCGAAAGGGAAGTAATGACGTTTTGGAAAGCAGACTTTGATGGAATGGTCTGCGGGCGTCATGTTCCATTTGCAGAGCCCTTGATGTTCCTAAACAGTAGAAACCCCCCATAAGTGACCCCTTTTTGGAAACTAGACCCCCTAAGGAACTTATCTAGATGTGTGGTGAGCACTTTGAACCCCCAAGTGTTTCACTAAAGATTATAATGCCCAGGCGTGAAAATATAAAATCCTGCTTTGTTCCCACATAAATGATCATTTAGTCCCCAATTTTTAATTTTCCCAAGAGAAACAGGAGAAATTGGACCCCAAAAGTTGTTGTCCAATTTGTCCTGAGTACCCTGATACCCCACATGTGGGAGAAAACTACTGTTTGGGCACACGTCAGGGCTCGAAAGGGAAGTAATGACGTTTTGGAAAACAGACTTTGATGGAATGGTCTGCGGGCATCATGTGCCATTTGCAGAGCCCTTGATGTTCCTAAACAGTAGAAACCCCCCATAGGTGACCCCATTTTGGAAACTAGACCCCCTAAGGAACTTATCTAGATGTGTGGTGAGCACTTTGAACCCCCAAGTGTTTCACTAAAGATTATAATGCCCAAGCGTGAAAATATAAAATCCTGTTTTGTTCCCACATAAATGATCATTTAGTCCCCAATTTTTAATTTTCCCAAGAGAAACAGGAGAAATTGGACCCCAAAAGTTGTCCAATTTGTCCTGAGTACCCTGATACCCCACATGTGGGAGAAAACTACTGTTTGGGCACACGTCAGGGCTTGAAAGGGAAGTAATGACGTTTTGGAAAGCAGACTTTGATGGAATGGTCTGCGGGCGTCATGTTCCATTTGCAGAGCCCTTGATGTTCCTAAACAGTAGAAACCCCCCATAAGTGACCCCATTTTGGAAACTAGACCCCCTAAGGAACTTATCTAGATGTGTGGTGAGCACTTTGAACCCCCAAGTGTTTCACTAAAGATTATAATGCCCAGGCGTGAAAATAAAAAATCCTGTTTTGTTCCCACATAAATGATCATTTAGTCCCCAATTTTTAATTTTCCCAAGAGTAACAGGAGAAATTGGACCCCAAAAGTCGTTGTCCAATTTGTCCTGGGTACTCTGGTACCCCACATGTGGGAAAAAACTGTTTAGGCACACGTCGGGGCTCAAAAGGGAAGTAGTGTTGTTTTGGAATGCAGACTTTGATGGTCTGTTGGCGTCATGTTCCATTTGCAGAGTCCCTGATGTGCCTAAACAGGAAAAAACCCCACATATGACATCATTTTGGATACTAGACCCCCAAACAACAAATCTAGATGTGCCCCCAACTAATCTAATGTAAATTAGTAGTGCATGGAGGTGTGGTACAATTTGAAGCAATCCTTCATGCACAGGCCAGGTTTTTCGGGGCAGGTGTCGCATTGATAAGTGGTGTCCCTGCGTATTCCTTTTTTGTAACACACTCGACACCTTTTTTGCGGCTTACCTTTTCTTGGGGTTGGCGGGACCACCCCCGGAAAATGCTGACCTGGGACAATACGAGCACCTTCAGTTCCTGAAGTACTGGGGCCTGCTCCTTCCTGAGCGCCAAACATCAGGGCCTTAAACACTACCTCCTGGAACTGAAGGTACGTCGTATCGCTGGGGCATGCACATTGTGACAGCAGGAATGCGTTGAGCATTGCCATTTGGACGATGTGCACGGCCAGCTTTTTGTACCACGCCTTGGCCTTCCTCAATGCATTGTACGGTTGGAGGAGTTGATCGGAGAGATCAACTCCCCCCATGTTTTTGTTGTACCCCACTGCACATGTCGGTTTGCGGACCTGTGTAGAGGTACCCCGTACAGTGCAGAGGGTACTGCCATCACCGTGTATGGTGGTCAAGAGATGGACATCTCTCTTGTCCTTGTACTTGACCACCAGTAGGTGGTCGCTACATTGGGCTCTGCTCTCACCTTTTCGGAGCATCTGCCCAAGTAGCGTCTTCGGGAGGCCTCTCTGATTTTTGCGGACAGTACCGCAGGCTGCGGTACGTCGCTCAGAGAGGGATTTGTAGAGTGGGATGCTGGTATAAAAGTTATCAGTGTAGAGGTGATAACCTTTATCCAGCAGTGGGTGCACCAAATCCCACACAATTTTCCCACTCACTCCCAGGAAAGGAGGACACTCAGGGGGTTCAATCCGGGTGTCCTTCCCTTCGTAAACTCTAAACTTGTGGGTGTACCCTGAGGTACTCTCACACAACTTATAGAGTTTGATTCCGTACCTGGCCCTCTTACTGGGCAGGTATTGACGGAATCGCAGCCTTCCCTTGAAGTGAACCAAGGACTCATCCACGCAGATGTCCCTTTGGGGCACGTACACTTCAGCAAACTTTTTGTTGAAGTGTTCGATGACCGGCCGAACTTTGAACAGACAGTCAAAGTTGGGGTCATCTCGTGTGGGACACTGTGCATTATCAGTATAATGCAGAAACTTGTGGATGGCCTCAAAACGCGTCCGGGCCATGACCATTCGGAATACTGGAGTGTTGTATAAAATATCAGCACTCCAATATTGCCGAATTTCCGGCTTCTTCAGTATCCCCATATGGAGGACCAGGCCCCAAAACTGCGTCATTTCAACTGCATCTACAGGAGACCAGTTTGAAAATGTTGAACGCGGGTTTTGCACCAAAAATTAACGAGCGTACAAATTAGTTTGCTCCACCATGAGGTTAAAAAAATCCTCAGAGAAAAAGACTTTGAAAAAGTCAATTTCTGTGAGGCCGGTGGTGTCAAACTTGATTCCTGATTCTGCCACAAAATCAGGAATCAGTGGCTCGTAATTTTCGGGGGGCGAGGTCCATACGGGGAGCACTGGGTCAGCTGCGGGCATGGTGGGCGCTGCCTCATTTTCTGTCCTGGAGCGTCTGCGTGGCGGTTCCGCAGGACCCGAGGAGGAAGATGAGGAGGGGGAAGAGGAAGAAGAAGAGGATGAAGAATCCGAAAAATAAAGAAAAGTCGGATCGTCATCCAAATCGCTATCAGTGTCGGAGGCAAGTATAGCATATGCCTCCTCCATTGAATAGCGCTGTTGGGATGAATTTGATGACATTTTTGTGTAAATATGGTGCTTGGGTGTACACTTTATTGAAAACTGTAAGTGTACGTGAGGGGGGGAGTGATTGGTGTAAACTTTCTGTAAAGAAAAAGCTGTGGAAAAAAGTCTAAAACAGCAGGCCCTAGCTGACAAGTGTCACTTATCAAAACTAGGCTGCTGGATGTGCGCACGGGGTGGCGCAAGGGGGGGTGGAAAAAAAAAGGAAAACGGCAGGCACAAACTCTGATAAGTGAACTGTGTCACTTATCCAAGTTTCGCAGCTGCGGGATGTGTGTACGGAGGGGCTAAGGAAAAAAAGCGAGCTCGAGTGTTGATCGGTGAACTGCGTCACCAATCAACGCTCGGCGGTTGCGTACGGAGGTGGCGCAAAAGTGGGGTGGAGGGGGGTAAAAATACGGGGAAGGGGGATGGGGGGATTGGGGTGGATGAAGAGAGATTGGGCAGGGATCAACAGTTAGGGTTGTAGTTAGGTGGCACAAAGGGGGGTGAAAAAAATGAAAAACAGCAGGCACAAGCTTGGATAAGTGACGTGTGTCACTTATCCAACTTTTGCGGCTGCGGGATGTGTGTACGGAAGAGGCGCAAAGGGGGCTAAGGAAAAAAAAGCGGAGGTGGCGCAAAAGTGGGGTGGAGGGGGGTAAAAGGGGGGTGAAGGGGGGTAAGAGGGGGGGTGGAGGGGGGATGGGGGATGAAGATAGATTGGGGGGGTGAAGATAGATTGGGCAGGGGATCAGGGATCAATTAACACTTACAGTTGTAGTTTTCTTTCTTCTTTCTTCTGCAGGGATTGTGATGCTACAAGCTGTGGCACCACAATACCCAGCACAGGAGCTCTTGCTGCGTCCGACCTCTCTGCAGGAATCCTCAGCTAGAGTGAGGACCCCTGCAGACAGGTCAGACAGGTCAGAGGCCGGTCAGGGGCAGGTCATGAGCGGTCACATCACTGCTGTGACCTGTCATTGGTGGGATCGAATGATTACATCGATCCCACCAATCTCTGATCTGCCTGGTGACCATGGCAACTGCCTAGAATCGGAGCTCACAGCTCCGATTACTAGGCAGGTCATGCCCAGGTCACCAGCAGGGCACAGAGCGGTCACATGGTGACCGCAGCTATGCCCTGTGGTTGGCGCGATCGCCGATCTAATCGATCGCGCCAGCAAACTCCTGCAGGCCCTGCTAATATAGCACCGATCCTGGCCGGTACTGGCAGGGCACAGCGGCGATATAGCGCCTCTGTGCACTGCGATTGGCGCGATCGATCAGATCGGCGATCGCACCAATCCGGGTGCTCTAGGATCGAGTACATCAGTACTCGATCCCAGCCTAGGACATCATGGTTTCAGCCAAGCTGATTGGCTGAAACAATGAGAAACGCTGCGATTGGCTGTTCAGAATTGAACAGCCAATCACAGCACTCTGGATGCTGGGGGGGCGGGATCGCAGCCCGGGATGCCGACGCCATCTTTTGTAAGGTGAGATGGCGTTGGAATTTTAATGCGATCACCGCGACTTTAGTCACGGTATCGCATTAAAGGGCCCGACGTACTATCCCGTCCACGGTCATACGGGCCCGGGTACCGTGGACGGGATAGTACGTCGGATGTCAGGAAGGGGTTAAGAAATCTAGTCATCTTTGCAATTTCTGATTCCTAAAGATGAGCCATAATCACATCGTCCACATATGAGAGAATATACATCCACTGTCCATTTGTATGTTTTGTGTATAATCATGGTTCTGCTTCACCTCTTTTAAATCCTTCTTCAAATAAGACTTTGTTCATTTTGGTGTTCCATGCTCTTAGGCTAGTTTCACGTTAGCGTTTACGGCCGCAGCGTCGGACTGTGCACGGCCGCCGCTAAGCCCCGCCCCCTGCCGCGCCTCCGCCGGTAGCTCCGCCTACGGGCGCAAGACGCTGCATGCATCCTGCGCCCCCTATCTTTAGCACTGGGGACGCAGGCCGAGTGCAGGTATGCGTTTGGCGGCGCATGCGTCCTTTTGACAGTGCGCCGAGAGCGCCAAATTGCTACAGGTTGCGTTGCGCACCGTCAAAAGGAGGCATGCGCCGCCAAACGCATACCTGCACTTGGCCTGCGTCCCCAGAGCTAAAGATAGGGGACGCAGGACGCATGTAGCGTCATGCGCCCGTAGGCGGAGCTACCAGCGGAGGCATGGCAGGGACGGGGCTTAGCGGCGGCCGTGCGCAGCCCGACGCTGTGGCTGTAAACGTTAATGTGAAACTAGCCTTACAGCTTTCTTAAGACCATAGAGAGATTTTTGTAGTTTGCAAACAAGATTCTCTTCACCCTCTTTGATATAACCCTCAGGTTGAGTCAAGTACAAGCCCTTTTCAATGTCATCATTTTAATAAGCAGTTTTGGAGTCCAAACGTCTGACAAACATCTTTTGTACAGCAGCTATAGCCATTGCAGTCCTGAATGTGGTCTGTTTAGCAACTGGAGAAAATGTGGCATCATAATCTTCACCATATTTCTGAGAATATCCTATTGTGACTAATCTTTCATTAAATTTGTGAACCTTTGTGAACCTTGCATTCAGAGTCATACTTGGCCTTAAAAACCCATTTATATTTGATTGCTTTCTTGCCTTGTGGTAGTTTGATGAATTTCCAAATTTGAAGTTGATGAAGGGATTTAAATTCCTCAAGATTAAAGGGAATCTGTCACCTCATTTTTCCCCTATGAGATGCAGCCACCGCCATCAGGGGCTTATCTACAGCATTCTGTAATGCTGTAGAAAAGCCCCCAATGTAACAAGAAAGATAAGAAAAGCGAGTTATATTATACTCACCCGGGGGCGGGTGCGGTGGGTGTCACGGTCCGGGTCCAGCACCTCCCATCTTCTAGCGATGACATCCTCTTCCTTGCTTCACAACGCACTCCTGCGCAGGCGTAATTCTCTGCCCTGTTGAGGGCAGAAAAGAGTACTGCAGTGCGCAGGCACCGGGAAAGGTCAGAAAGGTTCAGCGCCTGTGCACTGCAGTACTTTACTCTGCCCTCAATAGGGCAGAGAAGTACACCTGCGCAGAAGCCGCGACAGAAGCAAGAGGAGGACATTATCGCTAGAAGATGGGAGACGCCGGATCTGAACCGCAACACCCATCGAACCGGACTGCCAGCCAGGTGAGTATAATATAACTCATTTTTCTTATCTTTCAGGTTACATCGGGGCTCATCTACAGCATTATAGAATGCTGTAGATAAGCCCTGAAAGGCAGTGGCCGTAACTCCCATTGGTCAAACCTGTCACCAGGTTCGCTTTAAATCCGGAAGCTGTTCTGATTTTTCAGTACTATTATTAGGAAAGGATTTTCTTGACATTTTCCCTTTTAAGACAGCTAATATCAGCAAGTTGTTTAGAACTAACTGTTCCATACATGGGTACAATTCTTGTGCTGTTAATGTTTATTTTTGTATACACTGTCCTTATATTTGAGCTGGTGAAGGGATGGCCGGGGGACCACCACAATGCAGGGAGACTACGGTACACAAGATGAGGTGCAAACAACAAGGGGTTAATTTATTTACAGGTAAGGAATGCAGAGTTAGGAAAATGTAAACAGGGGTATGCAATGACATAAAACAATTTACAAAAGTGATATTCTCTAGCTGGGCCGGCAAATGGCATGGTGCACCAACTATTACAGATCAGTGTTTTTTGCAAAAGGCAAAACAATACAATAAGGAACAGTATGCTACTGCTCTAACTCTAGCCTGACTGGCTACTCCAGCCGCAGGGCTACCGTGCTCTGTCTATTGCAGCCTATCCTTAGCCCTAAACATGTGCACACACGGGGTTAACACTCATGGTGAAGTTAGTGTCTCAGTTCCTTCCTGGGGGCCCCCTGCAGTTCTCTGCAAGATGATGGACGTCCTCCCTGGAAGCTCTGTGCAATGTGGTCTTGTCCTTGTGTGAAGATTCCAAGCCTGTTCCTTTCTAGTCTTTTCTTCGTGGCTTCTGGCAGCAAGGCAGGAAAGCCACCTTTAATCCCCAGAATAGTTTACAAAGTCACAGTCTCAGGCTAAACGTTCTTTTTCCTCACAGCTCACGCAGGCCCATCTGCTTCCTTCAGAAATCTCTTCTCCCCACAGAATAGCAGCCCCTCCCCTCTGTAGTCAGGCAGATGAAACCAAAACAGCCTTTACAGCAGGGAAGTGCAGACTGTCCTACTGATCTAACCAAGGGGGTGCTGTCTCTTAAAGGGGCAGCTTGTCTCTACTGTCCATAGCTATGCCACCCCCTTACATGCCTCCCTACTTAAAGATGGTCGTCCTTGACATCACAACATCAAGGTTGCAGTGGAATAGAGACACTTGCAATGTGGAACAGCACCTATAGGGGAGAAAACACAAGCGGAGAAACAGACAGAGAGCACTTTTCTATGTATCGGGCTGGTAGAACCCCTGCAGCAGACCTCTGGGATCTCCAGATGTCTTGACTATCCTCCAGAGGAGTACTTGCTGCAGGAGTTGTAGTAAGCTCTTGTCTGGACTCACCATCTCTGTCCAGCTGAGGGCCCCCCACAATGTCAGGGCCGATCCACCATTCATCATTGATTTCACCAGCAGGCAAGACAGGTTCAGGAGGTGGAGCATCACCCTCAAGCGACATTGATACAGGTTGGGCCTCGGACCGGCATGGCTGTAGCATATTCCTGTGGAGCACTCTAGGGGTGGATGCCCCATTCTCAACTGCACCTTGTAGACCGGACCGTCAGCATACACTTGCTCGATGACTTTGCAAGGCTGTACTTCCCATCTCTCGCTTAGTTTTCCCTTGGGGCGTTTCTCTCTGACTAATACTCGGTCCCCGGGCCAGAGCGGTATCTCTTGAATTGGTTTACGGCCCTATGTTCTTTGTCCTGTAGATGCTGACGCACCAACCGCCGTATTGTTTGCAGTCGTTTCCGATGCTTTTTCACCCTTGAAGTGACATTTCGCTCCATCAGCTCCTCTGGCTGTTCCAAGTTCAATTCAATGATCTCTCATCCAGCTCTTCCAAACAGCAGCAGATAGGGGGTGTAACCCGTGGTGGAATGGACCCAATTGTTGTAGGTCCAGACCAACTCTGGCAGGAAATCCGGCCAGCATGCTTTCTTGTCCTCTTCCAACGTCCTCAGCATTTGAAGTAAGGTCCGGTTGAAGCGTTCACATGCTCCGTTGCCTTGAGGATGGTACGGGGTGGTCCGGGACCGCTCGATGCCATACAAACGGTACAGCTCTTCCATCACCTTGCCTTGGAAACATGGACCTTGGTCAGAGTGGATGTGCTTTGGGCACCCATACACTCGGATGCAGTCTTGACAGATGGCCCGTGCCGCCGACTCGGCAGTCTGATCTCTAGTCGGGGTGACTACCACGAACTTGGAGAAATGGTTGGTCATCACCAAACAGTACTGTGGACCCCAGGCTGACTGTCCCACGAGAAGATAGTCGATCATCAAGACTTCTAGCGGTTCCTTAGTATGTATGGTTTGGATGGCTGCCCTTTGTTCAGTACTCTTAATGAGGTCGCATACTCGACATTGCCGGCAAACCTCTTCTACCACGAACTCCAACCGGGGGCAGTACACATGCCGCTGTAACCACTGGTAGGTCTTTGTGGACCCGAAGTGGGCTCCAAATTCGTGGGCATCTTTAGCCACTTCTTGGGCCATTCCTACTGGGATGACCACCTGCCACTTTACTTCAGTATCTTTTGGCTGTTGCCTCTTTCAATATAGCACCGATTCTCGCACCTCCAGCCTATCCCACTGGTGTAAAACACTCTTCATCTCAGCATCCAGACTATCTCTCTTTTGTTTGCCTGGCTTCCGCTTCTGCGCTACCCAGCATTTCATCTGTCTCAGCCCTCTGTCTTCATCTTGAACATTTCCCCACTCTTCATTGGTTCACCCCAGAGATCGGGGTAGTGCGCAGGCCCCCCTACTCGACTGGACTGCAACCACTGGGGTCTTGAACTTACGGAAGTCTGGGGTTTCTTCCTCTTCGAGTTGTTCATCGAGATCCCCCACTGGAGTTTCTACAGGCCATCGGCATTTTCATTTTCAGTAGCAGAGCGATAACGGATGGTAAAGTCAAACTTGGCCAGGCGAGCCACCCACCGTTGCTCTAAGGCTCCCAATTTAGCGTTTTCAAGGTGGGCCAGGTGATTATTGTCCATTCGAACTTGAATCTTAGTCCCTGCGAGGAAGCTCGCAAACTTCTCTGTCATGGCCCACACGAGGGCCAGGAGCTCTAACCGGAAAGAGCTGTAATTATGGGGGTTTCTTTCACTGTCTCGCAGGGACCTACTGGCATATCCCCTTTGACTCTCTCATGTCCATCCTGTATTTGGGAAAGTACTGCACCGAGTCCATGAAGGCTACCGTCTGTGTACAACAGGAACGGTTGATCGAAAACTGCGTAGACTAAAATCGGGGCTGACGTTAGAGCATTCTTTGTAGCCTGGAAGGCCTCATCTCGCCTCTGGTCCCAGGGGATGCACTGGGTCTTTGGCACTCTGGCGGTCCCCCTCAGCAGTTCATTCAGAGGACCCGCCACCTTTGCAAAATCTTTGACAAACTGTCGTAGTACCCGGCGAGTACAAGGAAGGCCTGGAGTTCCCGCACTGTGCGAGGGACTGGCCACTTCTGGATAGCAGCCACTTTTTCTGGTGAAGGCAGAACTCCTTCTTGTGACACTATGTGGCCCAGGTACTCGATCTCTCTCTTGAAGAGGTGGCACTTCTTTGGCTTCACCTTCAGGTTATGAGCCCGCCATCTTCCGAGTACCTGTCCAAGCCGGGCAAGATAGTCTTCGAACGAGGCAGAGAACACACTGATGTCATCCAGGTAGATCAGGGTAGCCTCAAAGTTTAAGTCTCCCAAACACTTTTCCATCAGCCGTTGAAATGTGTCTGGAGCATTGGAAAGGCCGAAGGGAATCCGGTTAAACTCAAACAATCCCATAGGGAGGATGAAGGCAGTTTTTTCCTTGTCTTTCTCGGCCACGGCCACTTGCCAGTATCCGCTCGATAGGTCCAAGGTGGAGAAGTACTTGGCTTTCCCTAATGCTGTCAAGGATTCCTCGATGCGGGGTAACGGATATGAGTCTCGCGCTATGCAGACATTGAGTTTCCTGTAATCTACACAGAACCGGATGGTCCCATCCTTCTTGACAAGCACCACCGGTGCTGCCCAAGGGCTCTGACTACTCTGCACTACTCCTGAATCCAGCATCTGCCTCAGTAATGTCTTCTTCACCTCTTGGTCCATCTTGGGTGGGATTTGCCGGTATCATTCTCGAATTGGACGAGCGTCCTCAGTCTTTATCTCGTGGGTGATCGCTTCGGTACAGCCAAAATCTTCGGCGTGACAGGCAAATGTGGCCTGATTTTTCCACAGCATAGCTTCTATTGCCTGCACACGCTCAGGGCCAAGAGCATTCTCATCCACTTCCATTTGGTCAAGGATGATTCTCCCATTCCACTCTGGGGATGGCTTCTCTTCGGGCACCGCAGCGACTTCCAGGGTCCACCCTGCACGTTCAATCGGCAATAAAGACATCTCTTTCTGACTCACCACTTCACCCTTGTGTAGATACACCCGGGCCAGATCTGTCCCCCATGGCAAGGTGACTTCCTCAGGGCCCACTTTCAAAGCTCTTATGGGGATGTGTCCACGCTGGACCACAGCTATCGTAGAGCTATCATGACTTCTTGGTCCGCTCCTCCGCCTACCACAGGCGGAACTATCACCTCCAGCCTGTCAAGGTTGCAATGAGTCCCCACTGGAAGGTGTAATATACTTTCTCGCTTGGGAGGTAGGATTACAGACTCCTTCCCAGGGGCCCTGATGACCCCTACCGCCTGATAAGACGGCACACTCTTCTGCGTCCCACAGACACGGATCAATGGCTGAAGGGCTTCTTGAGTAGGCTTGTGTGTGGCAGCCTTCTTCCAGTAACTGGGCCCTGGTTTGGTGAACATTATCTGATCGAGTTCTCGTAGGATATTCATTCCCAGTACTACAGGCACATCTTCTTTGATGGGCTCAGGGACTAGCAGGATCCCTTTCCTACCTCTTGCCTGCAGATTTGAATATTCATCCACACAACCCCTGTGACTGGGATCAGCTGTTGATTGGCAGCAAACAACCGGATAAATGTCTCCTTCTCTGGCTTAGCAAGGGCCTGAAAATGCTGTTTGAAATATGATTCTGGCATCGTTGTCACTTGTATCTATCAAGCAATCCACTGGAACACCCTCAAATTCTGCACGCAGAATGGGACTCCCAGCAATCAAGTGGTCATTATGATAAGGAGCGGCCTCTCTTCTTGCTTCCCCCACAGAGTGCCGCGTTACTGCGGGGGTTGGTAGTTTAATGGTGGCTGTTGCTGGCTTTGAGCTTAATTCCGGCAGTCCCTGGCAAGGTGACCTTGTCATCCACATTCCCAGCATCGGATGCCTCCTCTTCCCCGAGGGGCACCCCGAGCCTGTCTTCATGCCTCTGATGCCTGGCGGGGGGAGCTTGCACCCACTGCCCCCTTAAAGGTCGGGCCAAAGGATGGTTATATGAGTGCATTGAGTCAGACTGTTGTTCTCCCATTCTTTGCTCCATCCGGGTTAATTTATAGAATCATAGAATCGTAGAGTTGGAAGGGACCTCCTGGGCCATCTGGTCCAACCCCCTGCTCAAAGCAGGATTCGCTAAATCATCCCAGTCATAGAATCATAGAATCGTAGAGTTGGAAGGGACCTCCTGGGCCATCTGGTCCAACCCCCTGCTCAAAGCAGGATTCGAAAATCTGATGTGGGATTAAAACCCACAAATTTCATATTCCATAAACGAGTTGCTTAACCAGTCAACCAACAGCTCTACTTGCATACTGACAAGAGACCGCTGCAAGTTGTGCACTACTTGGACCAGCACCTCCTGATGATTTGGGTCTCCTCTGGTATTTGCACCCTGGACACGCATCACACCAGACGCGTAACTGTCTTCCTTGCTTCAGGCCACTGCTTCTGCCAGGATTTGATGGAATGAAAGAGTCGGATCTACACGGACCCGTTCTGACAGCGCTCTCCTCAAGGATGTGCTATGCAGTCCCAGAATGAATTGTTCCCTGGGTATCTGGTCTGTGGAGCTCATGCCACCAAGCCCTTCTGTCTCTTTCCTTTGCACTTCTGCCAACACGTCTTGCAGTGCTGTCACATACTGAGAGATTCTTCTTCCTGCTGCAGTCTAGAGAAAAATTTGGCGCGGAGGTGTCCCGCGCTAGCAGTCTCGCCGTAGATCTCTTCCAGGAATTTCACTAGCTCCTTCAGGGTACTATGAGTGAGTTCTGGCTGTAGACAGACATTTTTACAAGCCTCTCCCTCCAAGGCATCAAAGCAATGTCCACTTCAAGGTCTGTGCTGATGTTATAAATCTTCAGCGTGCTTTGCAGCTGGGACACCCAATCAGACAGGGGCATATTATTGCCATCAAATTTCGGAAGCACACTAAATATGGTGCCCATAGGGAGTGTCCTTGCAGGGGTTCCACCAATGCCCACAGCATCCCCACTAACACTAGCATTCTTGCTGCCTTCTGCCTGCATCTTGGTGATAGTCACCCTGCTCGCAGCGCCACTTGAAGCGATGGCCGGGGGACCACCACAATGCAGGGAGACTACGGTACACAAGATGAGGTGAAAACAACAAAGGGTTAATTTATTTACAGGCAAGGAATGCAGAGTTAGGAAAGTGTAAACAGGGGTATGCAATGACATAAAACAATTTACAAAAGTGATATTCTCTAGCTGGGCCGTACAAATGGCATGGAGCACCAACTATTACAGATCAGTGTTTTTTGCAAAAGGCAAAACAATACAGTAAAGCACAGTGTGCTGCTACTCTAACTCTAGCTTATCTGGCTGCTGCTACTCCGGCCGCACGGCTACAGTGCTCTGTCTATTGCAGCCTATCCTAAGCGCTAAACATGTGCGCACCCGGGGTTAACACTCACGGTAATGTTGGTATCTAAGTTCCTTCCTGGGGGCCCCCTGCAGTTCTCTGCAAGATGATGGACATCCTCCCTGGAAGCTCTGTGGGTCTTGTCCTTGTGTGAAGATTCCAAGCCTGTTCCTTTCTTGTCTTTTCTTTGTGGCTTCTGGCAGCAATGCAGGAAGGCCACCTTTAATCCCCAGAATAGTTTACAAAGTCACAGTCTCAGGCTAAACGTTCTTTTCCTCACAACTCAGGCAGGCCCATCGGCTTCCTTCAGAAATCTCGGGTCTCTCCTCCTCACAGAAAAGCAGCTCCTCCCCTCTGTAGTCTGGCAGATGAAACCAAAACAGCCTTTACAGCAGGGAAGTGCAGACTGTCCCACTGATCTAACCAAGGGAGTGCTGTCTCTTAAAGGGGCAGCTTGTCTTTACTGTCCATAGCTATGCCACTCGCTTACACTGGTACCACTCATCTTTGATTTTTCTTTCTTCTAGTGTGTGACCTAACATTGAGATGATACAACTTTCATCTTTACATGTAACTTCATTTCCTTGTCTTGTGAGTTTCTTCACAGATAAATTGCTTTCAAAACTAGGGACATACAGAACATTCTTTGTTGAGATCTTTCTGCTTTGCATTGGGGAGACTAGACAAATAATGTAACCATCTCCTCTTGCCTCTGAATTCTGTGTTCCTGTGTCTCTGACCCCATAAACTGTTGGCAGCGGATTAATCTCTGTACTGTACAGCCAGTCAACAGTGAAAATATACTTATTCAAGATAACACAGCTTACAACTGATATTTCTTATAGCTTGGAATCTTAACTTCTTGTCTGTCAGCTTGCAAAGTGAAAGTAAAATGTGCTTCAGCAACACATACAGTGATCAGGAATTTCCTGTCTGTTAAAAAAAATGTATTATTGGCAAAATAATAATTCTACTGGAAGCAGAAACTAATGCACTAATAGACAGTAAATAGTTGCAATAATAAGCATTATTAAAACAATTCGCGAACTGAGCACTTGAGCATTTTACTGCTCGATCATCACTATAATTAGCTGCTTGACAGGATATTCCTTTTTTGTACATTTTTTGTACAATGTCAGAAAAAGGTTGTGTTATGCTTAGTTGTTGTGAATTTATAAAATATATTTAAAAATGTTACCAATGACAACAGAACCATGTAGTGTTACCCATGGCAATACATGAACCGCTTACCAGGACATGACTGTTATGCACAACATCACTATTTTTGTAAGCCTTGTTTCTATATGTGAGGAGGAGCTCGTAATCTCTCCTTATTCCCTTCCGTTTCAGAATTTCAGCTTCTGCTGCACATATGGTGGGCAGATTGCATGCGGAGTGCAACACTGTACAATCTCCAACCATTGGAGCTACCCCCCTGCATGATCCTCTCGCACCTTGGCAAGAAATGTATGTTGATTCGGCACAGAGACGCTTGTCACCAAAAGTCCCCACAGCTGCGTGTGAATAATGTATATATGCAGATACAGTATTAGATCCTGGCAGATCATAATGTATTTATCAGCCTGGTTATCCGTCATATGTTTCTATATTATAACCCATGTCATCCTATAAACATCTGTGTCCGACTATCAGCATGGATTTATCTCCCCATATTTCAATGTATGAGACACGCAACCATGTGTTGAAGTCGGTAATGGTGAAGTCATTGACCACATCAATATGGTGTAAGCTTCCACAGCTGAACGCGGATCGCACAGAGACAACATAATGCGTGGATGATTTAAGGAAATTGGAGGGGTGAGGCATACTATTAAACATGACGGATTTTGATTGTACTGAAAAGGGATGAGTAAACGTTAGCAATAGTAGGATACCAAATTAGATGAGTGACGCCATAGCCAGGTGGGGTTGGCTGATTGAGTACATAATGGATGGCAGAAAGATCGAAAGACGATACTGTACAGGAAAGCGATGATGATATGTGATTTATACAGATTCCCATCCTATGAAATTTGATTTCAGTTTAATCTTTCCCACGTGATGTATCTAGTACAGCTGTATATGATATTTATGTAAAATTTATAGAGATGACTGTCAGAAACACAGTAAAAATATCACTCTGCCTAATTTGAAGATTTCATACTTTTTAGGACAAGAAACATGAAATGTGCTTGTTACTTTGATGGAATAATGCTTATTATTGTATATATTGCAACAACTATTTACTACTGTTTTATAGTGCATGAGTTACTGTCTCCAGCAATAGTGTTATATTGCCAATAATACATTATAAAAAAAATAAAAAAATGGACGTTCCTGTTCACTGTGTGTCTGTAGCTGGAGCACTTTTACTTTCACTCTGCAAGCTGCCAGACAAGATGCTAAGATCCTAAGCTATAAGAAATACCAGTTGTAAGTTGTGTTAACTTTGCTCCTAAATAAATTTATATATTCCCTGTTCAACTGCTGGACAGTACAGAGATTAAGCTACTGACAACAGGTTATGCGACCAGAAACCCAAAGACACACAAAACAGGTGACAAGACAACAAAAGTTTACTAAGAAGAAGGAGCAAAGATGGCCACTAGAAGCAACTCTGTGAAGTTCACAGTGCCAAGTCTGACTAACCTGAACTACCAATGCTGGAAATTCAAGGTAAAGATGCTGCTGATAAGAAATCCACTGTGTGTAGAAATACACACAGGAGTCTAGACCTGACCCACAACCAGAAGAGTAGGTAGAGAAGGATCACAAAGCTCTACCTCCCTCAGTATAGATATTGATCAGATTGTGCAAGCACATAAATGTGAAACTGCAAATGAAATGTGGGAACAGCTACAGAAAGTGCATAAAAAGATACATCTTAGCAACATTCTCTATTTAATGAGAAAGCTGTTCCACTCTAAGTTAAATAAGGGCAAAGATATGCAGGATTGCATAAGAAATATTCTAAAAATTGTGGAGCACCTGCGGGGCATTGGGGAAGATCTAAAGGATTTTTATATTGCTGAACTACTGCTACTAAGCAGACTACCAGAAAGCTATGACACACCTGTAACTGCATTAGATGTGAGCGCAGATTATGACTGTACATTGGAGTATGTCAGAGGAAAGTTGCAGATGAGTATAAGGGAAAGACAGAAAGTGTAAGCAGCAGTGAGGTATCCAAAGGAGAATCCGCTTTACAATCCAAGATTCACCCAAAAATAAAACTCCTTTGAAAGAAATGCGTGTGTTTTGTCTGCAAGAAATCAGGGCACCTAAGACTGATTGCAGTCAGGAAAGCTGGAATAAAATACAAAAGGAATGAAAAAAACAACAGTATTTGTGCAAGGTGAGTATGAAATAAAATAAATAAATTGATTGATCAAGGATAATAATATAATTTGAAAAATAACCAAATAGAACAGCTTACGCAATTCCAAGCAACAATCACAAGGTAAGTATATCTCAACTGTGAGGCAGTGACCACTGTCACATGTAAGAGTTGCTATGTGCTCCCCCCAGGATGTGCACGGAGGCGTAATAAGGCCATGGGAGTGCATTGCAGTCACTGGCATAGTTGTGATTGTAATGTAGTGTAAAAGTGAGTATAGGTCTTGGACATGCTATTTGTGCAGGGGCGTTTTAGGGAAAACCTGCTCTGGGTTTTTGTGTTTTGAAATGGTCTACAGTATGGTAGTGTTTCAGTTCGTTTCATTCCCAGCCTGGGTTTTCTGTTATGAATGAGTCACCGTAGGAGGCAAAAAAAGAAATACTAGCTAAGTCCAGAAAACCAGAGAAGTTGGCAGCTATCGGATTGCAGACCCCTGAACCTATCAACAACAACTAGCAGTAGCCGTGGGGGGTTCCTACGGTGCCCTAGACCCCTCGATCACAGCCGGAGAACTAAATAGCCTAAAGACAGAAAGGGAAATCTAAACTGCCCCAGAGCACACCCCAAAGCAATAGGCAGCCCCCAACATATAATGACGGTGAAGCAAGATGAAAAAACACTAACACAGATAGAATGATAGGCTGAGCAAATGATGGGGCCCAAGCTAACTAAATAGGACAGGATAGAAAAGCTGCTGTCTGCAATGTGCCAAAACCCTATCAAAACAAGAGCAAACAGACTGATAGGGGAAAAGGCCCTGAAGACGCTAGGCTTCAAAAAGACTATATCAGTACTCAGGTATTTTCTGAAGACAGAGCAAAAAGACAAAAAGGAATTCAGCTCACCCCCAGCAGGGAATGGTCGAAATCCAGAAAAACAAGGCAAAATAAAACCAAAACACAAATGCAAAAAGCAGAGCAGAAAACTTAGCTTTTGAGGAGCAGGAATCAGACTGGTCTCCTAGAATCCCTCAGAGAAATCACCAGCCAGGCAGAAGGGCGTCGGCCTCCTTATATCCAGTCAGCAATTCCAGTCACCCAGTCATTATCTATCTGCTCAGGTGCTTGGTAATCAGCCTCACTACCTTCTTTCACCAGAAGAGGGAGTTCCTCAGACATCAATGGAGAAGGGGAAAATGAACTCACTACAGTACCTCCCCCTTGAGGAGGGGTCACCGAACCCTCATCCACGCCACCAGGGCGATCAGGGTGAGCCCGATGAAAGGCACGCACCAATCTTTTGGCATGAATATCAGAGGCAGAGACCCAGGAATTATCCTCCTGACCATAACCCTTCCACTTAACCAAATACTGGAGACGGGAATCCAGTATTTTCTCTACCTCATATTCCATGTTACCTTCAACCAATACAGGGTCCGGAGGTGTCACCCCAGGAACTACTGGTTCAACAAACCTCTTCAACAAGGACTTATGAAACACATTATGGATTTTAAATGTGACAGGAAGAGCCAACCGAAAAGAGACGGGATTAATAATCTCCAAAATCTTGTAAGGTTCAATAAATCTAGGCTTAAACTTAGGAGAAGCCACCTTCATAGCGATATTTTTTGATGATAACCAAACCATATCACCTACCTTAAACTGGGGACCAATGGTCCTATGTCGGTTGGAAAACCGCTGGGCCTTTTCCTGGGAGAGAGATAACTTATCCACCACTTGGTCCCAGATCTGGTGCATTCTCTCCACCACAGTGTCAACACCTGGGCAGGCAGAAGGCTCCACCTGCCCTGAAGAAAATCGAGGATGAAACCCAAAGTTACAAAAAAAGGTGACTTCAAAGTGGCAGAACTAGCTCTATTATTTAAAGCAAATTCAGCCAAGGGCAAAAATGAAACCCAATCATCCTGATCAGTGGAAATAAAACATCTCAAATACGACTCCAAGGTCTGGTTTGTTCTCTCCGTCTACCCATTGGTCTGAGGGTGAAACGCAGACGAGAAGGACAACTGAATTCCCAGCTTGGAACAGAAAGTCCTCCAAAATCTAGACACAAACTGAACTCCTCTGTCAGATACAATGTTCTCAGGAATCCACCTGTTACAAAAACAGGAGCACCAACTCAGAAGAAGATGGCAGCATAGGGAGTGGTACAAGATGAACAATCTTAGAGAACCAATCACAAATCACCCAAATAACAGTCATTCTCTGAGAGACAGGCATATCACAGATGAAATCCATTGAAATATGGGTCCATGGCCTCCTGGGGACCGGCAAAGGCATCAACAACCCACTAGAGCGAGAACAAGGTTTAGACCGGGAGCAAGTCCCACAGGACTGCACAAAATTCCTGACATCACGAGACAAGGCGGGCCACCAAAAAGAACGACTCACCAGATCTCTAGTACCAAAAATACCTGGATGACCAGCCAATGCAGAGCAATGAACTTCAGACATCACTCTCTTCTTCCACTGGTCAGGAACATACAACTTTCCACTGGGACAACGCTCAGGTTTGTCCTCCTGGAACTCTTCCAGAGCACGACTCAAATCGGGCGAGATGGCAGAAAGAACTACCCCTTCGCCTAAGATGGTAGCAGGCTTGGTCACCACAGGAGAATCAGCAAAGAAGCTCCTAGAGAGAGCGTCAGCCTTGACATTCTTAGTGCCAGGAAGAAAAGAGACCACAAAATCAAAACGTATAAAAAACAAGGCCCACCTAGCCTGTCTAGGGTTCAAGCGTTTGGCCGACTCCAGGTAAATCAAATTCTTGTGGTAAGTGAGGACCACGACTTGATGTTTAGCTCCCTCCAACCAATGTCTCCACTCCTCAAATGCCCATTTCATGGCCAACAGTTCCCGATTCCCCACATCATAGTTACGTTCAGATGAGGAGAACTTTCGGGAAAAGAAAGCACAGGGATTCATTTTAGATGTTACAGGATCCTTTTGGGACAAAACAGCTCCTGCACCAATCTCAGAAGCGTCCAGCTCTACCTGGAACGGGAGTGTGACATCAGGTTGCCGCAAAACCGGGGCAGAAGTGAATCTTCGCTTCAGCTCCTGAAAGGAAGAAACAGCCTCCGGAGACCAATTCAACACATCAGCACCCTTCTTAGTCAGATCAGTCAATGGCTTGGCAATACTAGAAAATTTTGCCTTAAATTTCCGATAAAAATTAGCAAAACCCAAAAACTTCTGGAGGGCCTTCAAAGAAGTGGGCTGAACCCAATCATAAATGGCCTGTACCTTGGCCGGGTCCATTTCAATAGTTGACGGAGACAAAATAAATCCCAAAAATGAAATCCTCTGTACCCCAAAAAGGCATTTCGATCCTTTGACATACAGGGAATTCTCCTTCAAGATCCGGAACACAGTCCGAACATGTTCCACATGAGAATCCCAATCCTTGGAGAAGATCAAAATATCATCCAGATAGATAATCAAAAATTTATCCACAAAGTCTCGGAAAATGTCGTTCATGAAGCACTGGAAGACAGAAGGGGCATTAGTGAGCCCAAAAGGCATCACCAGGTACTCAAAATGTCCCTCCGGAGTATTAAACGCCGTCTTCCATTCATCCCCATGCTTAATGCGGATAAGATTATACGCCCCCCTGAGGTCAAGCTTGGTAAACCAGCAAGCATCTTTAACTCTGGAGAATAGATCCGAAATCAGGGGTAACGGATACTGATATTTAAAAAATAGTAATTTTGTTGAGGGCACGATAATCAATACAAGGCCTTAATGAACCATCCTTTTTGGCCACGAAAAAAACCCCAGCACCTAAGGGTGAAGAGGATGGTCTAATATGACCCTTCTCCAACGCCTCCTTAATATAGGATCGCATAGCCTCGTGCTCGGGTACAGATAAATTGAAGAGCCGACCCTTGGGAAATTTACACCCCGGGCTCAGTTCAATTGCACAGTCATAACTCCTATGAGGAGGCAAAGACGCAGACTCATTCTCACTAAATACATCATAAAAGTCCGCCAAATAGTCAGGAACATCATGCGACTGAGGAGAGGTGGAAAAAACCAGAGCCTCACTAAGGGCACACCGACAACCCCAACTCACCACAGACACAGATTTCCAATCCAAAACTGGATTATGAATTTGCAACCAGGGAAACCCCAGAGCAATGGTATCATGCAAATTATGTAACACCTAAAATCTGCAATTTTCTTGATGGTCTGGGGCGACCCGCATTACCACCTGGGTCCAAAACTGAGGTTTATTTTTCGCCAAAGGAGTAGCATCAATCCCCCTCAAAGGGATAGGCGTCCGCAGAGGTGTCATAGGAAATCCACAACGTTTAGCAAAATCCAAGTCCATTAGGTTCAGGGCTGCTCCCGAATCCACAAAAGCCTTGGCGGAAAATGTGGACAGGGAGCAGATCAGAGTAATTGCCAGAAGAAACTTAGGTTGAACACCACCCACAGAAAACGTGTGTGCAAAACGTTTCTCTTGTTTAGGACAGACAGAAATAATATGCGAGGCATCTCCACAAAAAAAAACACAGCTTATTACGCCTTCTGAACTCCTGACGTTGCTCCCTGGACAAAACTCTATCACATTACATAGGTTCAGACACTTGTTCAACAGGTGGCAACACCTCTCGTGCAGTCCTGCGTTCATGTAAACGCCGATCAACCTGAATGGCTAATGACATAGAATCGTCAAGACCAGAGGGAACAGGAAATCCCACCATAGTATCTTTTACAGCTTCTGACAAACCCTTCTGAAAGAGAGCTGCCAAGGCATTATCATTCCAGGTAGTAAGGACCGCCCACTTTTGGAATTTTTGACAGTACATTTCTGCAGAATCTCGACCATGGCTCAATGCCAGCAGGGTCTTTTCAGCCTGATCAATAGCATTAGGTTCATCATACAACAACCCCAAGGCTTGAAAAAATGCGTTCACATTAGTCAGAATAGGATCATCTGGTTTCAAAGAAAACGCCCAATCCTGGGGATCACCACGCAGCAAAGAAATGACAATTTTAATCTGCTGCGCGGAGCTCCCTGATGAGTTAGGCTTCAAGGCAAAAAATAATTTACAATTATTTTTGAAATTCAAAAATTTAGACCGATCCCCAAAAAACACATCAGGAGTAGGGATCTTTGGTTCAGCAGCATGTGAATGAGCAAGGTAGGCGGAAATTCCCCGCACTTCCGCAGTGAGCTGCTCCACACGATCAGCCAATTGCTTTATCTCCTTTGAGAGAAAAAAATAAAATTCCCCCTACGGCCTCAGAGATATAAAGGAAAAAATATACACACTTTTTTTTTTTTTTTTACAATTCTTTCCTGCTATTGAGTACCCTAGGATCTGCGGTATGGCTGGTGATTCTGTTATGAATGAGTCACTGTAGGAGGCAAAAACAGAAATACTAGCTAAGTCCAGAAAACCAGAGAAGTTGGCAGCTATCGGATTGCAGACCCCTGAACCTATCAACAACAACTAGCAGTAGCCGTGGGGGGTTCCTACGGTGCCCTAGACCCCTCGATCACAGCCGGAGAACTACATAGCCTAAAGACAGAAAGGGAAATCTAAACTGCCCCAGAGCAGACCCCAAAGTAATAGGCAGCCCCAAACATATAATGATGGTGAAGCAAGATGAAAAAACACTAACACAGATAGAAAGATAGGCTGAGCAAATGATGGAGCCCAAGCTAACTAAATAGGACAGGATAGAAAAGCTGCTGTCTGCAATCCACCAAAACCCTATCAAAACAAGAGCCAACAGACTGATAGGAAAAAGGCCCTGAAGATGCTAGGCTTCAAAAAGACTATATCAGTACTCAGGTATTTTCTGAAGACAGAGCAAAAAGACAAAAAGGAATTCAGCTCACCCCCAGCAGGGAATGGCCGAAATCCAGAAAAACAAGGCAAAATAAAACCAAAACACAAATGCAAAAGGCAGAGCAGAAAACTTAGCTTTTGAGGAGCAGGAATCAGACTGGTCTCCTAGAATCCCTCAGAGAAATCACCAGTCAGGCAGAAGGGCGTCGGCTGCCTTATATCCAGTCAGCAATTCCAGTCACCCAGTCATCATCTATCTGCTCAGATGCTTGGTAATCAGCCTCACTACCTTCTTTCACCAGAAGAGGGAGTTCCTCAGACCTCAATGGTGAAGGGGAAAATGAACTCACAACAGTTTTCCATGCTGGCATGGCCACAGATTCCAGTTAAAAACCTTGCAGTAAAGGGTTTGGATGCGTCAGGGTCAGAGTCAGTGTTAGGTTGGTCTAGCAAGTGTGCAGAGCAGAAGGCTCTGCAGGGCTCCACCTGTGTGAGGCAACACAGGCAAGCAGAGCTGAAAGACCTGGCACCCACATCGCACACGGTGGTGCAGTCACCCATGGCAACTAACCTTGGAGGGGGACTCGTGTGTTTATTGACTGCAATCTGGAGGATATGGTTCCCGACTGCGATCCAGAGGATTTCATGTGCTGTGATTTGCAGTGAGTTGAGCATTAAAGAGACTTTTGTTTTGAATTTTGCTGGATCACTACCTTATCACTGCACAGCGTGGATACCGCTGCACTACACAATATAAGGACTGTCTGGCACAACTGTATAGATACTGGTATTAAAAAAATAAATACGGTAAATAAAAATAAGTTGTTAAGGAGCTATTTTAAAGTGCACAAGTGCATAGAGTTAGCCTAATGTGCTGGTGCCTAAGTACCCAGACAGAATGTAGTCACTGAAATATGTCAATGGACCTGGGTAGTGTCAGAAAAGATATAGATATATCATTATAGATACAGTGCCTTGCGAAAGTATTCAGCCCCCTGGAACTTTTCAACCTCTTCCCACATATCATGCTTCAAACATAAAGATACCAAATGTAAATTTTTGGTGAAGAATCAACAAGTGGAACACAATTGTGAAGTTGAACGAAATTTATTGGTTATTTTAAATTTTTGTGGAAATTCAAAAACTGAAAAGTGGGGAGTGCAATATTATTCAGCCACTTTACTTTCAGTGCAGCAAACTCACTCCAGAAGTTCATTGTGGATCTCTGAATGATCCATTGTTGTCATAAATGACTAATAATGATAAATATAATCCTCCTGTGTGTAATCAAGTCTCCATATAAATACACCTGCTCTGTGATACTTAACAAAGAATAATTTAATATTATTGCTAATGTTACATTTTAAATTTCATAAAGGCCATCACCATATTTATCCAACAAGTAATGTTTTGGTTCGTTATTTAGATTAAGTTATAGAAGTTATTACATAATGCCATGTGAAAATAACAAAGAATATATTCATAAAAAATACCTTTTAATGAATGTATTAAAAATATTAATCTCAATTTAGCCTAAATAGGCAAGGGCGATAAAACATAAAATATAAAGAAATGTGCCAAGATGGAGTGCCAACTAAATATGGCTTAGATATATGATAGATTCAGTTGGAATGCACTGACAAAGCGGCCCGTTGCTCCTCGAAACGTGCGTCTGGGGTGTTACTGCCAGGCTTCCCTTCTCCCCCCACTCTTCCCTGGTAAGCCTCCTTGTTTTTTGTTGGGACACAATTAGAGTTGAGCGACTTTGGTCGGATCGGGTTTCATGAAACAAAATTTGAGTCGGATGAAACTGGTTCGACTAGGGCAAAAAAAGTCGGAGCTTCGTCCGAAACCCGACCCCAATGCAAGTCAATGGGAAATAAAAGTCGGCAATGAGCGGATGACATTCATCCACTCAATGCCGACTTTTATTCCCCATTGACTTGCATTGGGGTCGGGTTTCAGACGAAACTCCGACTTTTTTTTGCCCTAGTCGGACTAGTTTCATCCGACTCAAATTTTGTTTCATGAAACCCGATCCGACCAAAGTCGCTCAACGCTAGACACAAAATTGTCATATATATGATTCCACAACGTACGTAGTGATAATGTTCCCTAACATTACTTTGTAGTTCCTGAGCCCCTTATACAGCCATTGGGCTTAATAAGACTCTGCATACATGGGGTTTGCTTCTCGGGACATGGTCATATATTGGGGTTGCTTTCTGGGAGGTGTTCCATCTTTGTGGGAGGAGTTGGTGATGTTTGGGTGCATGTCATCTGCATTTTTTGACTGGCACTTTACTATTATTATGATCACATGCATTTTGTAGGATTTTGAATAAAGATTTTGATTTTTTTATATTATTATTATTATTATTATTTATTTATATAGCACCATTATTTCCATGATGCTGTACATGAGATGCATTCTATAGCATGCTCTGGTTTTTTCTCCTGTATTTTTAAGCCAGTACATGTCCGAGCCTGTCAGAAGTTTGCTAGAGAGCATTTGGATTATCCAGAAGAGTATTGGGAGAATGTCATATGGTCTGATGAAACCAAAATAGAAGTGTTTGGTAGAAACAAAACTCATCATGTTTGCAGGAGGCAGAATGCTCAGTTGCATCCAAAGAACACCATACCTACTGTCAAGCATGGGAGTGGCAACATCCATGATCCGTGTACATGAAAGAATGAATGTATCATGTATCATGAGATTTTGAGTGCAAACCTCCTTCAATCAGCTAGGACATTGATAATGATCCCAAGCACACCACCAGGGCAACAAAGGAGTGGCTTCGTAAGAAGCATATGAAGGTCCTGGAGTGGCCTAGCCAGTCTCCGGATATCAACCCCGTAGAAAATATTTGGAGGGATTTGAAAGTCTGTGTTGCCCAGCGACAGGCCCAAAACATCACTGCTCTAGAGGAGATCTGCATGGAAGAATGGGCCAACATACCACCAACAGTGTGTGCCAACCTTGTGAAGACTTACAGAAAACTTTTTTTTTAAACTCTTTATTGAAAGATTCCACAAAATAACATTACAAACATGTGACATTGCAGTGTAAAAAAAAGAGTAATCCATCTAATCATCATCCGCAATATCAGTTATTAAAGCATACTTTCAATAATAAAGTAGACAAACAACACAAATTAAATAGATCATTTAGCATAATATTACAGAAAACGTTTGACCTCTGTCATTGCCAACAAAGGATATATAGCAAGATATTGAGATGAACTTTTGTTAATGACCAAATACTTATTTTCCACCATAATTTGCAAAATAAATCTTGCCAAATCAGACAAGGTGATTTTCTGGATTTGTTTTCTCATTTTGACTCTCATAGTTGTGGTCTACCTATGATGTCAATTACAGGCCTCTCATCTTTTTAAGAGGGAGAATTTGCACAATTGGTGGCTGACTAAATACTTTTTTCCCCACTGTAGTCTGATCTGGGGTAAAACTTGCCATACACGTTATGACGGATTGCACAGGGGAAGGGGGTGTCGACTTTGCTCACCTCAGAGGAGGGGAGAGAAGGACCCAGCAGGGATCGGCTCTCTGGTGCCACCACTTGGCCCAGATCAGTCAGAGAACTGCACCGAGGGCAAATAGTCGCCGGAAAGGCTTCCCTTATAGGTACGAGTTATTGAGGCGCTCCTAATGAGGGGGGATATATATATAAACCTCACGGTCATCACTGTCAGGGCTCCTCACTAACACAGTACTGTGTGCTGCCACCAGTTCCTCGTTCGACATAAGCCTCGTCCGACAACAGGCTTATATCAGGTCAGAAACCAACCCAGGTAGCGTATAATATAGCCAATCGAGCTTGCGGACGTGAGGATTCGTGAATGGAGATAAAAGAGCAGCCCAAGAATAACTTTATATTTAATCGCCGAAAAGGCGCACTAGAGATATACAGGTATCTAATATATAAAGCTCAATGTGTGTGTATGTTTGTATGTATGTGTGTATGTCCGGGATTGGCATCTGCACCGTTGCAGCTACAGCCACAAAGTTTTGCACAGTCACACGTCTGGACCCCGAGAGCGTCATAGGCTGTGTTGTGAGGCGAAATTTTAACCCCGCGTGTTCCAATTCACCAAACAATTTTGCCCCTATCTACATAATGGGAAAAAAGTGTATGTATGTATTGGTATCTGCACCGTCGCAGCTACAGCCACAAAATTTTGCACAGTCACACATCTGGACCCCGAGAGCATCATAGGCTATGTTCTGAGGCGAAATTTTAACCCCGCACGTTCCAATTCACCAAACAATTTTGCCCCTATCTACATAATGGGAAAAAAGTGTATGTATGTATTGGCATCTGCACCGTCGTATCTACAGCCACAAAATTTTGCACAGTCACACATCTGGACCCGGAGAGCGTCATAGGCTATGTTGTGAGGCAAAATTTTAACCCTGCGCGTTCCAATTCACCAAACAATTTTGCCCCTAAGTACATAATGGGGAAAAAGTGTATGTATGTATGTGTGTATGTCCGGGATTGGCATCTGCACCGTTGCAGCTACAGCCACAAAATTTTGCACAGTCACATGTCTGGACCCCAAGAGCGTCATAGGCTATGTTGTGAGGTGATATTTTAACCCCGTGCGTTCCAATTCACCAAACAATTTTGCCCCTAGGTACATAATGGGAAAAAGTGTATGTATGTATGTGTGTATGTCCGGGATTGGCATCTGAACCGTCATAGATACAGCCACAAAATTTTGCACAGTCACATGTCTGGACCCCAAGAATGTCATAGGCTATGTTGTGAGGCAAAATTTTAGCCCCGCGCGCTCCAATTCACCAAACAATTTTGCCCCTATCTACATAATGGGGAAAGAGTGAAAGGAAAAGTGTTGGAGGCAAATTGACAGCTGCCTGATGTGAACAAGGGGGACTTAAAGAATGAGAGCGATGGCACCAAAGAGTATATACCGTACAGTTGCTAAGGTGGGGCCCTGACATGGGATACTCACCACACACATGGATATGAACACACACACAAAATGCACCACACACTACCACGTGCTTCAACAAATATACCACCCACAGCACACATTTCACCACACATACACCAACCTCGCCACATAAAAGTCGAAACACAAAAGTCGCCACTCAAAACTCGCCACGCTGTCCCAGAGCTGTTTAAAAGATGAAAAATGAGCTGTGATTGGTTGCTATCAGCAACAGTTTTCTTTGTAGACAGTTGTGGTAACTGAGGCCTATTATTCTTATCATTTCTATGGTGTTATCTTCCTTCTGTAAGGCTGGAAATAACACAATTTATTACCGTGCCAACACAGACCACCCTCTGACACAGACTGCAGGGGGAGCCCAGTATCACACAGGATTGGATTAGATACATGGCTCAGCAGTCAGTATCACACAGGAGAGGATTAGATACACAGCTCAGCAGTCAGTATCACACAGGATAGGATTAGATACACGGCTCAGCAGTCAGTGTCACACAGGAGAGGATTAGACACATGGCTCAGCAGTCAGTATCACACAGGATAGGATTAGATACACAGCTCAGCAGTCAGTATCACACAGGAGAGGAATAGATACACAGCTCAGCAGTCAGTATCACACAGGATAGGATTAGATACACAGCTCAGCAGTCAGTATCACACAGGATAGGATTAGATACACAGCTCAGCACACAGTATCAGACAGAATAGTATTAGATACATGGCTCAGCAGACAGTATCACACAGAATAGGATTAGATACACGGCTCAGCAGTCAGTGTCACACAGGATAGGATTAGATACACGGCTTAGCAGTCAGTATCACACAGGAGAACAGGAGAAGTCCCAGAAGACTGGAGAAGAGCAAATGTTGTTCCTATCTTCAAAAAGGGGAAGAAGGTGGACCCAGGCAACTATAAGCCGGTGAGTCTGACTTCTATACCAGGAAAGATGTTTGAACAGATTATTAAACAACATGTATGTCAGTACCTGGATAAGAGTCAGCATGGGTCATGAGTCAGCATGGGTTTGTAACTAATAAGTCATGTCAGACTAACTTAATTTCCTTCTATGATGGAATCACTGATTGGGTGGATCAAGGAAATGCTGTAGATATAGTATATCTTGACTTCAGCAAAGCATTTGACAAAGTATCTCATACAATCCTTATTGAAAAAATGACTAAGTATGGAATGGACAAGGCAACTGTTAGGTGGATTCATAACTGGCTTAGTGATCGGACCCAAAGAGTGGTCGTAAATGGCTTCACATCCAGTTGGAAGAATGTCTCAAGTGGGGTAAACTGATTAAATTTGCTGATGACACAAAGCTAGGAGGGATAGCTAATACTAGAGAAGAGAGAGAGAGGATTCAAAAAGATATAAATAAACTGGAGAAGTGGGCAGCAACTAACAGAATGGTTTTTAACAGGGAAAAATGCAAAGTACTACATCTGGGCAATAAAAATGAAAAAAGCATATACAGAATGGGAGGAATAGGGCTAACAGCACATGTGAAAAAGACTTGGGTATACTAATAGATCACAGACTGAATATGAGTCAACAGTGTGATGCAGCAGCAAAAAAGGCAAATGCAATTCTAGGATGTATTAACAGAAGCATACAGTCTAGATCACGTGAAGTCATTATTTCCCTCTACTCCTCTTTGGTCAGACCTCATCTGGAATATTGTGTCCAGTTTTGGACACCACATTTTAAAAAAGACATCAACAAACTGGAGCAAGTTCAGAAAAGAGCGACCAGAATGGTGACCGGTCTGCAAACCCTGTCTTATGAGGAAAGGTTGCAGGATTTGGGAATGTTTAGTTTGAAAAAGAGAAGACTGAGAGGATACTTAATAGCTGTCTACAAATATCTAAAGGGCTGTCACATTGTAGAAGGATCAACTTTATTCTCATTTGCACAAGGAAAGACTAGAAGCAATGGGATGAAACTGAATGGGAGGAGACACAGATTAGATATTAGAAAAAAACTTTTTGACAGTTAGAGTGATCAATGAGTGGAACAAGCTGCCACGAGAAGTGGTGAGTAGAGTTGAGCGAAACGGGTCGAAAAAATTCAAAAGTCGCCGACTTTTGGCAAAGTCGGGTTTCATGAAACGAAACCCGACCCTAGGATGAGGTCGGCCACGAGGTCGGCGACTTACGCGCCAAAGTCGCGTTTCAAAAGTTTGTTTTGCGCTCTTTTTCAGCCAATCAGGATCCACGGACACTGTGGGCAACGTGATGACATAGGCACGGGTCACCACCATCTTTCAGAAGGGCATGCAAGTGATTGGCTTGCTTTGGTGGGCGTCACAGGGGGTATAAAAGGGCGTGCACGCCGACCGCCATCTTACTTCTGCCGATCTTAGTATAGGGAGAGGTTGCTGCTGATTCTGTAGGGAGAGCGTTAGGCAGGGAAGAAGACAAAAAAACTGCTTCTGCTGCTAGCGATTTGGCCTGCACAACACACAAGTCACTGTGTGTGCAGTGCAAGGGGAGGCTATATTGTGGTGTATCAGTGGTGTTGGTTGTTGGGCTGCCTTTTAAGGCTTCCTGACACGCTGGCATTGCTGTTTACCCACTGCTCCGCAAACTGCTTTTTTAAAAGCAATCCAATCTCCCTTATCCTCTCGTCACTTTGGTCACAGGCAGCTGTGCCATCGAGTGTGTCACATAGCGCTCAGATATCAGTGGGCCGCACACAATCCACAAGTGTCCAGTGTCCAAAAGTGTACGCAGAGATTCAAAATCTCCATTATCCTCTCGTCACTTTGGTCACAGGCAGCTGTGCCATCGAGCGTGTCACATAGCGCTCAGATATCAGTGGGCCGCACACAATCCACAAGTGTCCAGTGTCCAAAAGTGTACGCAGAGATTCAAAATCTCCATTATCCTCTCGTCACTTTGGTCACAGGCAGCTGTGCCATCGAGCGTGTCACATAGCGCTCAGATATCAGTGGGCTGCACACAATCCACAAGTGTCCAGTGTCCAAAAGTGTACGCAGAGATTCAAAATCTCCATTATCCTCTCGTCACTTTGGTCACAGGCAGCTGTGCCATCGAGCGTGTCACATAGCGCTCAGATATCAGTGGGCCGCACACAATCCACAAGTGTCCACTGTCCACAAGTGTACGCAGAGATTCAAAATCTCCATTATCCTCTCGTCACTTTGGTCACAGGCAGCTGTGCCATCGAGCGTGTCACATAGCGCTCAGATATCAGTGGGCCGCACACAATCCACAAGTGTCCAGTGTCCACAAGTGTGTGCAGAGATTCAAAATCTCCATTATCCTCTCGTCACTTTGGTCACAGGCAGCTGTGCCATCGAGTGCGTCACATAGCGCTCAGATATCAGTGGGCCACACACAATCCACAAGTGTCCAGTGTCCAAAAGTGTACGCAGAGATTCAAAATCTCCATTATCCTCTCGTCACTTTGGTCACAGGCAGCTGTGCCATCGAGCGTGTCACATAGCGCTCAGATATCAGTGGGCCGCACACAATCCACAAGTGTCCAGTGTCCACAAGTGTACGCAGAGATTCAAAATCTCCATTATCCTCTCGTCACTTTGGTCACAGGCAGCTGTGCCATCGAGCGTGTCACATAGCGCTCAGATATCAGTGGGCCGCACACAATCCACAAGTGTCCAGTGTCCAAAAGTGTACGCAGAGATTCAAAATCTCCATTATCCTCTCGTCACTTTGGTCACAGGCAGCTGTGCCATCGAGCGTGTCACATAGCGCTCAGATATCAGTGGGCCGCACACAATCCACAAGTGTCCAGTGTCCAAAAGTGTACGCAGAGATTCAACATCTCCATTATCCTCTCGTCACTTTGGTCACAGGCAGCTGTGCCATCGAGCGTGTCACATAGCGCTCAGATATCAGTGGGCCGCACACAATCCACAAGTGTCCACTGTCCACAAGTGTACGCAGAGATTCAAAATCTCCATTATCCTCTCGTCACTTTGGTCACAGGCAGCTGTGCCATCGAGCGTGTCACATAGCGCTCAGATATCAGTGGGCCGCACACAATCCACAAGTGTCCACTGTCCACAAGTGTGTGCAGAAATTCTAAAACTCCCCTGTCCTATAGACACCTTGTACCTTGTTTTACATTACTATATAGTTTGTTGGATTTTGTCTACATTTCTACCAAAAATGAGGAAGGCTGGTGGAAGAGGCCGTGGAATTGGGCGGGGGTTGGCAGCTGGTAATGATGGTGTTGGTGGTGGATCTGATGGTAGTGGCAAGAGCAAAATAGGACCGAATGCAGGAGGTGCTGACCCTGCGTCATCGTCTGGCTACATAAGGACTCGAACGCTTAGTTTTCTAGGAGTTGGCAAACCGCTTTTAAAGGCAGAGCATCAGGAAAAAGTTTTGTCTTACATTGCTGACTCAGCCTCCAGCTCTATCGCCTCCTCTTCTTCAGTTGTAAAAAGTAAAAGCACTGAGTCGTCATTGGAGGCTCATGTTCATGAACCACACCTTTCCTTGTGTCCTTCACCCCAACCAAGATTGAAGGATGACGCAGGCCATACTACTGATTACTCCATGGAGCTGTTTTCACATACCATGCCTGGATTATCAAGTCAAATGGTGAATTACCCAGGCCAAGATGAATCTGACATGGAGTGCACTGATGCACAGCCGCTGATGGATGATTCTGCTGGTACATTCACTCAGAGCACTACATTGTCCTCGCAGTGTACAGAGCCAGATTTTGACCCTGATGAGACTCAGGTGCCCCTTCCCGCACACTATACCACCATACACGGTGACACAGAGAAAGGTGCACATGACATAGAAGAGGAGGTGATGGATGACCCAGTTGTTGACCCAGATTGGCATCCATTGGGGGAAGAGGGTGCTGCTTCCAATAGCTCAGATGAGGAGCATCCACAGCAGACATCGACATCGCAACAGCTGTTATCTGGCAGGCCCGGAGCACTCCAAAGACAGGTTCCAAACATCAAAAGAGTTGCTGGACAGCTTGTCCAGAGGGTCAAAAGATCACAGCGTGCTAGGCCGCAAAATGTCTGCCAAAGTAGGAAGAGTGCAGTGTGGCAGTTTTTTGAACAAAATCCTCATGATCAGGCCAAGGTTATCTGTAAGAAGTGCGCAAAGACCTTTAGCCGAGGGAAAAATCTGAAAAATTTGAATACCAGTTGCATGCTTAGACATTTAACCAGCATGCACTTGCAAGCGTGGACACAACACCAAACCTCAAGTGCCACATGTGCAACTGATCACAACGAAGGTAGTCAGCAACGCTACATTGTTTCCCCCACTGTAAGCCCACCGGTTAGCACAGCAGCAAATGTTGAGGTGTCGTTGCAAGGCCACAGCAGTCAGGGAATCCCACTGTTATATCAACAAAAGACTGATTCTAGGCCATCAGAAAGAACAACAACTCCATCACCATCATCAACCCTCTCTCAGTCCGCCCTGTCCACCGCTACTTCCACCATATGCAGCTCTCAAGTCCAGCTCACCCTCCCAGACACTATGAGTAGGTCAAGAAAGTACTCAGTCTCTCATCCGCGTACACTGGGTTTGAACGCCCACATTGCCAAACTAATCTCGTTTGAGATGATGCCCTTTCGGTTGGTGGAAAGCACAGCTTTCCGCGAACTCATGGCCTATGCAGTACCACGCTATGACCTACCCAGTCGCCACTTCTTCTCTCGCAAAGCCATCCCAGCCCTCCACCATCATGTGAAAGACCGCATTGTCCATGCACTCAAGCAGTCAGTGAGCGGAAAGGTGCACCTCACAACTGATGCATGGTCCAGTCGGCATGGCCAGGGCCGTTACGTGTCCATCACTGCGCACTGGGTTAATGTGGTGGATGCAGGGTCCACAGGGGACAGCGGTGGTGGGACAGTGCTGCCTAGCCCACGGTATAGGAAACAGTTGGCTGTAGGCGTTCGACCCTCCTCCTCCTCCTCCTCCTCCAGAAGCGACAGCTCGTCCACAGAGCGCAGTCGTACGAGCACTCCATCTGCAGCTGCTACTGTTGCACACGATGTGTCCCCCTATCGAGCAGCTAGTGGAAAGCGTCAGCAGGCTGTGTTGCAGATGATGTGTTTGGGCGACAGACACACCGCCGAGGTGCTGGCCGAGTACTTGAAGCGACAAACTGAGTCATGGCTGGGCAGTGTACATCTTGAGGCAGGCAAGGTAGTTAGTGATAACGGCCGTAATTTTGTGGCAGCCATAGCCCTTTCAAAACTCAGCCACATACCTTGCTTGGCTCACACCTTGAACCTGGTGGTGCAGTGCTTCCTCAAAAATTATCCGGAGTTAACAGCCCTGCTCCAGAAGGTGCGAAGACTGTGCGCGCACATCCGCCGGTCGCCTGTACACTCCGTTCGTATGCAGAAGCTGCAGCGATTGCTCCACCTTCCCAACCACCGCCTCATTATCGACATTGCAACAAGGTGGAACTCCACCCTGCACATGGTGGAGCGGCTGTGCGAGCAGAGGCAGGCCATAATGCATTTGTGGGAGGATACACGGCCAGGCACTTTGAGAGCAGACATGGAGTTGACAGGCGTGCAGTGGTCGAAGCTGAAAGACCTTTGTAAAGTCCTTCAGTGTTTTGAGGAATGCACATGGCTGGTAAGCGCAGACGACGCCATCCTAAGCATGAGCATCCCACTTATGCGTCTGCTCATGCAAACTTTGACGCACCTTAAGGAGCAGGCGTCTGCAGCCAATGTTGATGAGGAGGAAGAGGAGGAGGGAATCCTTGATGACATTCAGCCATTGTCTGCTCAGGGACCGCTCCTGGACGAGGTGGAGGAAGAAGAGGAGGAGGAGGAGGAGGAGGATGATGGGGATGATTACTTAGGGGAGGAGGATGCATCTCGTGGGGCAAGTGAAAATGTTGGCGTGGCAAGGTCTGGTACAGGGTTTGTGCGTGACTGGAGGGATGTGGATTTGTCAGAAAGTGCTCCTCCACCCAGCACTCGCAGTGCATCATTGACACCGGGAACATTGGCCCACATGTCAGATTATGCCTTGCGGATCCTAAAAAGGGACCCCCGCATTGCCAAAATGATGAACGATGACGACTACTGGTTGGCCAGCATCCTGGATCCACGCTATAAAGGCAAATTACAAAACATCATGCCACAGGAGAACATTGACCTAATATTGGCTAATAAACAAGCAACTCTGGTAAATCGGTTGCTTGAGGCATTCCCAGCACACAGCAGCGGTGATGGTTCTCACACGAGCCGTACGGGCCGGGGGCAGCTTGGCAGAGGTGTTCGTGGTGCACACAGCAGAAGTGGCGTTGGAGACAGGGGTTTCATGACAATGTTGTGGACTGATTTTTCAAATACCGCTCACACAACTGGTAATACTGCATCGATGGAAAGTGACAGGAGACAGCAGTTGTCAACTATGGTTACAAACTACTTTTCCTCCCATATCGATGTTCTCCCACACAGGTCATTCCCCTTTGACTATTGGGCCGCTAAACTGGACACCTGGCCTGAATTGGCACAATATGCCTTACAGGAGCTCGCTTGCCCAGCTGCAAGTGTGCTATCGGAAAGAGTCTTCAGTGCAGCTGGATCAATCCTGACAGAAAAAAGGACCCGTCTGTCAACCCAAAATGTGGATGATCTAACCTTCATTAAAATGAACCACGCATGGGTTTCCAAGGATTTTGTCCCACCTTCCCCTGATGACACATAGGGTGACAGAAAAATGGCTTGCTTTGGTCCACCTCTTCCTGGTACTTCACCTATTTCGCCTTTTGCATCAGTTGAATGTCCAACATCAACATATGCCACTTTCTAAAACTCCCTAACTGTGCTGCCTCCCCCCCATGGCTGGGGTCACCACCTAGCGCACGACACCGTGCGAGTGCCGTTGCCCTGGACAGGTGGGTAGGCCGACTCTTGGGCGCGGGCACTGGCACAGGGTCCCTCATAGTGCAATCAAGTGTCTCTGACGGTGGTGGTGCACACCCGCCGTCAGACACACCGCTGTACTATGAGGGGCCCAGTGCCAGTACCGCCGCCCACGAGTGGGCCCCCCTTGCTTGGCCAGGGCCCCAGCATTTGCAATCTTTACCTCTCCCTGCTCCTCCGCTGTGTAATCTGGGCCGTCAAATCCATACTGTGCCTGACACCGTCTGAGCCTGCCTCCTGAGACATATATTTTGAATGTGTACGCTATCCATACATGTTATCCAGGGATACGGTACCCTTTCTAACCTTTGTGCAATGACGTGCAATCCATACTGGGCCTAACACCGTCTGAGCCTGCCTCATGCTGTATAGACATATATTTTGAATGTGTACGCTATCCATACATGTTATCCGGGGATACAGTACCCCTTCTAACCTTTGTGCAATTACGTGCAATCCATACTGGGCCTAACACCGTCTGAGCCTGCCTCATGCTGTATAGACATATATTTTGAATGTGTACGCTATCCATACATGTTATCCAGGGATACGGTACCCTTTCTAACCTTTGTGCAATCACGTGCAATCCATACTGGGCCTAACACCGTCTGAGCCTGCCTCATGCTGTATAGACATATATTTTGAATGTGTACGCTATCCATACATGTTATCCGGGGATACGGTACCCCTTCTAACCTTTGTGCAATGACGTGCAATCCATACTGGGCCTAACACCGTCTGAGCCTGCCTCATGCTGTATAGACATATATTTTGAATGTGTACGCTATCCATACATGTTATCCGGGGATACGGTACCCCTTCTAACCTTTGTGCAATGACGTGCAATCCATACTGGGCCTAACACCGTCTGAGCCTGCCTCATGCTGTATAGACATATATTTTGAATGTGTACGCTATCCATACATGTTATCCGGGGATGCGGTACCCTTTCTAACCTTTGTGCAATGACGTGCAATCCATACTGGGCCTAACACCGTCTGAGCCTGCCTCATGCTGTATAGACATATATTTTGAATGTGTACGCTATCCATACATGTTATCCGGGGATACGGTACCCTTTCTAACCTTTGTGCAATCACGTGCAATCCATACTGGGCCTAACACCGTCTGAGCCTGCCTCATGCTGTATAGACATATATTTTGAATGTGTACGCTATCCATACATGTTATCCGGGGATACAGTACCCCTTCTAACCTTTGTGCAATGACGTGCAATCCATACTGGGCCTAATACCGTCTGAGCCTGCCTCATGCTGTATAGACATATATTTTGAATGTGTACGCTATCCATACATGTTATCCGGGGATACGGTACCCTTTCTAACCTTTGTGCAATCACGTGCAATCCATACTGGGCCTAACACCGTCTGAGCCTGCCTCATGCTGTATAGACATATATTTTGAATGTGTACGCTATCCATACATGTTATCCGGGGATACAGTACCCCTTCTAACCTTTGTGCAATGACGTGCAATCCATACTGGGCCTAATACCGTCTGAGCCTGCCTCATGCTGTATAGACATATATTTTGAATGTGTACGCTATCCATACATGTTATCCGGGGATACGGTACCCTTTCTAACCTTTGTGCAATCACGTGCAATCCATACTGGGCCTAACACCGTCTGAGCCTGCCTCATGCTGTATAGACATATATTTTGAATGTGTACGCTATCCATACATGTTATCCGGGGATACAGTACCCCTTCTAACCTTTGTGCAATGACGTGCAATCCATACTGGGCCTAATACCGTCTGAGCCTGCCTCATGCTGTATAGACATATATTTTGAATGTGTACGCTATCCATACATGTTATCCGGGGATACGGTACCCTTTCTAACCTTTGTGCAATCACGTGCAATCCATACTGGGCCTAACACCGTCTGAGCCTGCCTCATGCTGTATAGACATATATTTTGAATGTGTACGCTATCCATACATGTTATCCGGGGATACAGTACCCCTTCTAACCTTTGTGCAATGACGTGCAATCCATACTGGGCCTAATACCGTCTGAGCCTGCCTCATGCTGTATAGACATATATTTTGAATGTGTACGCTATCCATACATGTTATCCGGGGATACGGTACCCTTTCTAACCTTTGTGCAATGACGTGCAATCCATACTGGGCCTAACACCGTCTGAGCCTGCCTCATGCTGTATAGACATATATTTTGAATGTGTACGCTATCCATACATGTTATCCGGGGATACGGTACCCCTTCTAACCTTTGTGCAATGACGTGCAATCCATACTGGGCCTAACACCGTCTGAGCCTGCCTCATGCTGTATAGACATATATTTTGAATGTGTACGCTATCCATACATGTTATCCGGGGATACGGTACCCTTTCTAACCTTTGTGCAATCACGTGCAATCCATACTGGGCCTAACACCGTCTGAGCCTGCCTCATGCTGTATAGACATATATTTTGAATGTGTACGCTATCCATACATGTTATCCGGGGATACGGTACCCCTTCTAACCTTTGTGCAATGACGTGCAATCCATACTGGGCCTAACACCGTCTGAGCCTGCCTCATGCTGTATAGACATATATTTTGAATGTGTACGCTATCCATACATGTTATCCAGGGATACGGTACCCTTTCTAACCTTTGTGCAATCACGTGCTATCCATACTGGGCGTGAGAACGGCTGGCGAGCTGTTAAGCAAGCTACAGCACCTGTCCAGACAAGTACAGGGATTCCCTAGCGAGGAGACTTATTTGATTGTTTTCTATGTTGGGACAGCAATTTTTGGGGAGCACTATACTCTGGAGAATGATAGATGGGGCCCACCATACACTGGAACATTCCAAAGGTGGACATCAGACACTGGAGCAGCATTTACAGGGCCCATTATACACTAGAGCATTAGAAATGGGGCCCATTATGTTTGGAGCATTATTTGGGCCCATAAGACAGTGGAGCTTCATCCATGGGGACCAACATATACTGTAGCATTATGTGGAGCTCATCATATACTGTTTCAAACATTATATGGGACCAATGATTTTGTATGGAGAAATAGATGGGCCTCGTCATGAGATGTAAAAAGTGAGGTATTTTTCATTGTACTATACCGCTATTTCTCTGCCGTATCGGAGCATGATGAGTTGTGGTATGTGTTAAAGGGGCGCTCTTTCGCCCAGGGCACATGAAAACCTGAGCCAGCCCTCCCCACCACAGTTTGTAGCCAAATAACCCCCATTTTTCAGCGCGTAACTTGTATTATGAAGTTAATTAAGGTTGACAAGCTTAAGAAAGAAGAATTGATGCTTTTGGCATTCAAATGGGCACTGTAGGTGTGTTTCCTGTCCTCCTCTCACTGCCGACTTTTATTCCCCATTGACTTACATTGGGTTTCGTGTTTCGGGACGACCCCGACTTTTCCCTATAATCGGACGATCTTGCTCGACCCGACTTTTGGAAAAGTCGGGTTTCACGAAACGAAACGCGACCCTAAAAAACCAAAAGTCGCTCAACTCTAGTGGTGAGTTCTCCTTCAATGGAAGTCTTCAAACAGAGGCTGGACAGACATCTGACTGAGATGATTTAGCGAATCCTGCTTTGAGCAGGGGGTTGGACCAGATGGCCCAGGAGGTCCTTTCCAACTCTACGATTCTATGATTCTATGATTCTAGGATAGGATTAGATACACGGCTGAGCAGTCAGTAACACACATGATAGGATTAGGTACACGGCTCAGCAGTCAGTATCACACAGGATAGGGTTAGATACACGGCTCAGCAGACGGTATCACACAGGATAGGATTAGATACACTGCTCAGCAGTCAGTATCACACAGGATAGGATTAGATACACGGCTGAGCAGTCAGTAACACACGATAGGATTAGATACACAGCTCAGCAGAAAGTATCACACAGGAGAGGATTAGGTACACAGCTCAGCAAACATTATTACACAGGATAGGGTTAGATACACAGCTCAGATACAGGATGTGCCAAAGAAGAGGACATTTTCATTCCAAGAAGTCCACTCATTCCATCTGATTTGTTTTTTGATTTTAAACGCCTCCAGTTTCCAGTTCAACTGCTATTTGCAATGTTCATTAACAATGCTCAGGGGCAGTCCTTGAGAGTAGTAGGGATCGATTTAAGCAGTAGGGATCGATTTGCAATCTCCATGCTTTTCTCATGGTCAACTTTACGTGATCTGTTCAAGAGTTGGAACTGCCAAAAATCTGTTCATCTTTGCACCAAAATTAAAAACCAAACATGTTGTTAATCAAAAGGCTCTTGAATGAGTTGAAAATAAAACACTATCAATACTTGGGTAATCATTTAGTTAATTTGTGTTGCAAATCTGTAGTGTTGAATATATGATGTGAAATGTTTTTATGTGCAATATAATCATTATAATTTGTTATAACTAACCACAGTTGGTTACTATGCTCAGGCAACGCAGGGCTCTTCAGCTAGTATATATATATATATATATATATATATATATATGTATATATATATATATATTTATATATAAAATAAAAAAAAATAGGCAGCACTCCAAATTGAATGTGAAAAAAGTGGATACTTTACTGATCCTCAGGTGGCGACCTTTCAACGGTGACCCGTCTTTTTGTTATATATGTATATATAAAACAATATACACGTATGCAGTCAAGAGTGTAGTACAAGGATAGGGTATAGATAGATTGCAATTACCGTGTTATGTAGCATGTGATCACAGGGAGGCGCTGATGGATCACAGGTCCAAATCTTAGTTACATGGTTCCTTTGGCTGTGTCAGATAATGGGTCCTCCTGACAGTAGCAAAACTAACTTCAAAATGGGGGGCTGCCTTATATCTCCTAGGCTGTTCCCTCCCACACTCTGCAGCCACCCCTGGGCTTGTGCAGCCTCTCTCCTCCCATCTCTGAGAGTATGATTTTCTGTCCAGAACTGTGGAGGCTCATAACTTTCCACCCGAAGCTCTGAGTGGAATGGTAGCGGTGACACTGGATTCTGCTGGATTTAGTCTGCGCATAGAGACTAAATATGCCTACCGTATGTAATTCCTGGTAGCTATGCTTTATAACTCAATAATGCAGAGTGCTACAGGTGGCTGCCGGGCACGGGCATGTGGGGGAAGGAATGTCAATTCCGATTATATGCTCGGCTAGTCTCAGTGATATTGCATTTTGTTAATATAGGTTGTTTTCTAGCTTCAATATGTCAGAGCCTTGCGGTGATTTGTGCCACAATGTTCCCATGTGCTTGAGTCAGACAAAAGAATCCAGTTTGGATGTAGCTGCTGGAGAGTTCACACCCTTGTGATAATTGGTGGTCACTGAGCTTCAAAGAGTTTGTTTCTTGAGTTTTAATTAAAGAAAAACATTGCATTGCTTTTAATGGCCTTGGGGAATGCATGCGCAGGGAGGGGCTGAGTGGTCTGAAGCAAATAGTTTTGGGCCAAACTGTGACTTGAATCACGGCAGTAAATATATATACTACTTACTGTAAGTAAAGGGAGATCAAACAATCCAAGGTCAGGTCCAGGAATTGGCGCAGTACGACAAGGGAAGTCAGAGACAAAGTCCAATACATGAGTCAAGGTCAGGAAAGCCAGAAAGATAAAACAGGTTACAGGGAGCAGGCACCAGCAAATCCAGGTCACAAGCAAAGGGTCTGAGTTCAGGAAGAAAATCAAGTCAAGCAGGGTCAGGCACAGAGCGCAGAGGGAACAATGTTCCATAGGCAACAGCAAGTGTACGATTGCCACTGGGGGGAGGAACTGGCATGCTTAAGTAGAAGCCTGATTAAGGAAAATAAACACAGGTGATTGCAGCACTGAACCAGCACAGACTGACAGCTCCGACACAAAGTAACACAAAGACAGAACCAGAGTGGAAATTGTGACACAAACTTTATCTTGATGGGGAATTCCATCAGAAATTAAAATGATATTTTTCTATATCTCACACACATTAAACACAAGCACTGCCTCTCCTGACTTCTTTGTTAGCAGGACTGATTGGTCTGCCTCAGGGTTCTAGTATTCTCTATGAGAGACCCCTTGAAGACTTCTTTGTCTTTGGCAGAGTGTTATTTCCATGCCCAACAAAAGGATTGACTTTCAATTCAACAGGCTGGATCCTTCTCTCTCCTGACATCATCAGTTGTGATGAGTAGATGCTTATATGATTGTATGCGAGTGTATGGGGCACCTAAGTATTTTTTGGGAGATTTTTACTTTGGGTGAAGAAAAGCCTAGCTACACTTTTCTGTTGGGTCTCCATGAGTATACATCAAACGATGAATGAAAGACTAAACCAGAAATTCACTAATATAGACTTTTGCTTCTTATTTGTGGTCGGATGGGTTCTTTCAGCATGAAAAAGAAAAATGTCCTTTTAACAGCGCAATATGGATCATCTACAAAAAAAGTCACTGACTTTGGACATGACAAATGTTCTCATCTCTAGGGCAGCACTTGAATGCCGTAGCATTAAATGAAGACGTTTTTGGAGACAGTTTTCAGGATATGTCCTACTTACATGGTCACTCATCAAAGTGATGGATGTGACAACCATGTGACATTTATACAGATATCCTGCAGACCTATTATGTACTAGATACAACTTCTTTGCTTCTTGGCTCTGTACTACGGATAGTTTATTGCTAAATATGTGGTAGCTGCTGATCCCTCTTGCCATTTCCACATGTATATAAACTGGATAAAGACCTTGTTCCAAAGAATAATCTTAGAGAGACTTACAATTGTCAGTTAACCCTTTACAGAATTATTAGCTAATATGACAATAGAATGGTTGTAAGTATAAACAATAAAGTTTTGTACACTGTCATATATTTTCATTGAAATGAGTAAGAAATTTTTTTTTTATATCAAATGTATTTTTTTAAAAGATCATAGCTCCAATATATTTACAGTATTGAACACCAAAGACTCTGCATAGACATAGAGTTAACCCCTTCATAACCTAAGACCATACATTCAGGTTGGGAAAGACTTCACGAATAGAGATGGGCGACCCCTGGATCGATAACAATTGCAGCTTTTAGAACACAGGGAAAGGGAGGGGGATCCCTCTCCCCTCTGATCTGTACCCCCTGTGACGTCATTGTGAGGGGACGATCATTGCCATGGTGACCTAACATTGTTATGAAGACATCTGGGTCACCAAGGCTAGCAAGCCAGCTAGATCATGTGCAGTGCATGGTCTAATTAGCTTGTATCAATGCAGCGCTGACATTTAAAAAGCATAGCAATGAGATTCGAGCTGTGAAAGTCCAAAAGTTCGACTAACTAAAAAAAATTAGCTGACATGTGACCCTAACAGCCGGGGCTGGAATCTCAATCCACCTGCTGCTGTTAACATGTTAAGCGCAGCTGTAAATCTCCGACAGCGGCATTTAACCCCTTTCTGCCATGAGACGTACTATCCCATCCATGTGCCCTGAGACTTAATTTCCAGGGACGGGATAGTACGTCATAGCGATCAGCGGCGCCCACGTGGTGAGCACCGCTGATCGCGGCCGGGTGTCAGCTGATTATCACAGCTGACACCCGGCACAATGTGTCAGGGGCGGTCATGGACTGCCCCCGACACGTTAACCCCTTGCACACCGCGATCAAACACGATCACGGTGTACCTGGGGTTAAAGGGAAGCATCGGCAGGGAGAGGGCTCCCTCCGTGCTTCCCTGAGCCCCCCACGGCAGCGCAATGTGCAGCGCTGCTGTAGGGGGCTCCTTCCCTGCAGGCCCCTGAATCCAAGATGACGACGGGGATGTTCGTGGGCCTGCAGGGAGCCGGCTTCCTCAGTGCCTGCAAAGCGCAGGCATGAGGAAGCCTGCTGCACTGCCTGTGACAGATCGCTGATCTGTCACAGTGATCTGTGATGTGACAGATCAGCAATCTGTCACAGGACAGTAATGTCCCACCTGGGACAATGTAATAAAGTTAAAAAAAAAAGTGTTAAAATAATTTTAAAAAATCGCCAAATAAATTAGGAAAAAAAGAAATATTCCCCCAGTAAAATCATTTTTTGGAAATAAAAAAAACCCAAAACAATAAAAGTACACATATTTGGTTTCGCTGCGTCCGTAACGACCTGCCCTATAAAATTGTCCCATTAGTTAACCCCTTTAGCGAACCCCTTAAAAAATAAATATAAAAACCGAAGCAAAAAATAGTGATTTATTATCATACCGCTGAACAAAAAAGTGCAATAACGCGCGATCAAAAAGACGCATATAAATATCCATGGTACCGCTGAAATCGTCATCTTGTCCCGCAAAAAACAAGCCACCATACAGTATCATCAGTGAAAAATTAAAAAAGTTATAGCTCGCAGAATAAAGCGAGAATAATTATTTTTTATATAAAATAGTTTTCATTGCATAAAACCGACAAAACATAAAAAAAGACCTAAATGAGGTATCGCTGTAACCGTACTGACCCAAAGAATAAAGCCGCTTTATCAATTTTATTGCACGCGGAATGGTGTAAACGCAACCCCCCAAAAGAAATTCATGAAACGCTTGGTTTTTGTTCATTCTGCGTCCCAAAAAATCGGAATAAAAAGCGATCAAAAAATGTCACGTGCCCGAAAATGGTACCAATAAAAACGTCAACTCGTCTCGCAAAAAAAAAGACCTCACATGACTCGGTGGGTCAAAATACGGAAAAATTATAGCTCTCACTATGTGGTGATGCAAAAATTTTTACAATAAAAAGCGTCTTTTAGCGTGCGACAGCTGCCAAACACAAAAACCGCCAAAAATAGTAAATCAAACCCCCCGTTATCACACCCTTAGTTAGGGAAAAATAATACAATTAAAAGAAAATGTATTTATTTCCATTTTCCCATTAGGGTTAGGGCTAGGGCTAGGGTTAGGGCCAGGGCTAGGGTTAGGGCTAGGGCTAGGGTTAGGGCTAGGGTTAGGTTAGGGCTAGGGTTAGGGCTGAGATTATGGTTAGGGGTGTGTTGGGGTTAGGGTTGGAGTTAGAATTGGGGGTTTCCACTGTTTGGGCACATTAGGTGCTCTCCAACTGCAACATGGCGTCTGATCTCAATTCCAGCCAATTCTGAGTTGAAAAAGGTCAAATGGTGGTCCTTCCCTTCCAAGCTCTGCCATGCGCCCAAACAGTGTTTTACCCCCACATAGGGGTATCAAATATCAGGACAAATTGGACAACAACTTTTGGGGTCCAATTTCTCATGTTACCCTTAGGAAAATAAAAAATTGGGGGCAAAAATATCATTTTTGTGGAAAAAAATGATCTTTTTATTTTCACGCCCGGGCGTTATAAATTTCTATGAAGCACTTGGGGGTTCAAAGTGGTCACCACACATCTAGATAAGTTCGGTGGGGGGTCTAGTTTCCAAAATGGGGTCACTTGTGGGGAGTTTCAATAGTTTAGGTACATCAGGGGCTCTCCAAATGCACATGACACCCGCAGACCATTCCATCAAAGTCTGCATTCCAAAACGTCACTACTTCCCTTCTGAGACCCGACGTGTGCCCATACAGTAGTTTTCTCCCACATATGGGGTATCAGCGTACTCAAGACAAATTGGGCAACAACGTTTGGGGTCTAATTTCTCCTGTTACCCTTGGGAAAATAAAAAAATTGGTGACTAAAAGATCATGTTTGTGGAAAAAATACGATTTTTTTTATTTTCACGCCCGGGCGTTATAAACTTCTGTGAAGCACTGGAGTGGTCAAAGTGCTCACCACACATCTAGATAAGTTCCTTTGGGAGTCTAGTTTCCAAAATGGTGTCATTTGTGGGGGGTTTCCACTGTTTTGGTACATCAGGGGTTTTCCAATCGCGACATGGTGTCCGATCTCAATTCCAGCTAAAAAAGTCAAATGGTGCTGCTTCCCTTCCGAGCTCTGCCATGCGCCCAAATAGTGGTTTACGCCCACATGTAGGGTATCAGCGTACTCAGGAGAACTGGCACAATAACTTTTAGGGTCCTGTTACCCTTGAGAAAATAAAAATTGGGGGTGAAAAGATCATTTTTGTGGAAAAAATATGATTTTTTAATTGTACCGCTGTACGTTATAAACTTCTGTGAAGCCCTTGTGGGTTCAAAGTTCTCACCACATATCTAGATAAGTTTCTTCGGGGGTCTAGTTTCCAAAATGGGGTCACTTGTGGGGGGTTTCCACTGTTTAGGTACATCAGGGGCTCTCCAAACGTGACATGGCGTCCGATCAGAATTCCAGCCAATTTTGCATTGAAAAAGTCAAACGGCGCTCCTTCCCTTCTGAGCTCTGCCATGCGCAGAAACAGTGGTCCCCCCCACATATCAGGTATCAGCGTACTCAGGACAAATTGCACAATAAATTTTGCAGTCCAATTTCTCCTGCTACCCTTGGTGAAATAAAAAAAATTGAACCTGAAGTATTTTACCTGAAGTAAGTTAAATGTTCATTTTTTTTTAAATATTCAAAAAATTCCTGTGACGCACCTAAAGGGTTAATAAACTTTTTGAATGTGGTTTTGAGCACCTTAAGGGGTGCAGTTTTTAGAACGGTGTCACTTTTGGGTATTTTCTATCATATAGACCCCTCAAAGTGGCTTCAAATGTGATGTGGTCCGTAAAAATAAAATGGTGTTGCAAAAATGAGAAATCGCTGGTCAACTTTTAACCCTTATAACTTCCTAACAAAAAAAAATTTTGGTTCCAAAATTGTGCTGATGTAAAGTAAACATGTGGGAAATGTTACTTATCAAGTTTTTTGTGTGCCGTATCTCTGTAATTTAAGGGCATAAAAATTAAAGGTTGGAAAATTGCAAAATTTTCAAAATTTTTGCCAAATTTCCATTTTTTTCACAAATAAACACAAGTTATTTGAATGAAATTTTACCACTAACATGAAGTACAATGTGTCACAAGAAAAAATTGTCAGAATCACCGGAATCCATGGAAGCATTTCAGAGTTATTACCTCATAAAGGGACAGTGGTCAGAATTGTAAAAAATGGCCTGGTCATTAACGTGCAAACCACCCTTGGGGCTTAAGGGGTTAATATGGCCGTGCCACAAGTGTGTCACTTATCCAGCTCATTGAAGTGCCTGTCACATGACTGCAGGGCATAGATGTGTTGGCATGACAACCCGATGTCTGCATGAGACCTCTGTGGTTGTCATTACTGCTCTGCTATGAGTACTGCCCTGTGGCCGACGCTCATAGCAGATGATCAATTCTATCAATTCTGCTACACAGCACAGGGGGTCGGTGTATTGCAACTTCAAGTCTCCTAAGGAGACTATTGAAGCAAATAAAAAGTAGAAAAAAAAGTTTTTGAAAATATATATATAAAAAAATATATAAAAGTTCAAATCACTCCCCACTGTATATAAAACAATTTAAAAAAATACACATATCTGGTTTCGCCGCATTCAGAAACGCCCAAACTATCAAAATATAAGAATTAATCCAATCAGTAAAAGGTGTAAGGAGAAAAAAAATCAAAATGCCAGAATTACGTTTTTTTTTTGTCAGTGCAACATTGCAATAAAATGCAATAACAGACGATCAAAAGATCTTATGTACCCCAAAATAGTATCAATAAAAATGTTAGCTCGGCGCTCAGAAAATAAGCCCTCACCCAGCCCCAGATCACTCCATTTTTTTTTTTACAAACTTTGGACATAACTTAAATAACATAAATAAAAAAGAACCTATATACAGTGGGGCAAAAAAGTATTTAGTCAGTCAGCAATAGTGCAAGTTCCACCACTTAAAAAGATGAGAGGCGTCTGTAATTTACATCATAGGTAGACCTCAACTATGGGAGACAAACTGAGAAAAAAAAATCCAGAAAATCACATTGTCTGTTTTTTTTTTCATTTTATTTGCATATTATGGTGGAAAATATGTATTTGGTCAGAAACAAAATTTCATCTCAATACTTTGTGATATATCCTTTGTTGGCAATGACAGAGGTCAAACGTTTTCTGTAAGTCTTCACAAGGTTGCCACACACTGTTGTTGGTATGTTGGCCCATTCCTCCATGCAGATCTCCTCTAGAGCAGTGATGTTTTTGGCTTTTCGCTTGGCAACACAGACTTTCAACTCCCTCCAAAGGTTTTCTATAGGGTTGAGATCTGGAGACTGGCTAGGCCACTCCAGGACCTTGAAATGCTTCTTACGAAGCCACTCCTTCATTGCCCTGGCGGTGTGCTTTGGATCATTGTCATGTTGAAAGACCCAGCCACGTTTCATCTTCAATGCCCTTGCTGATGGAAGGAGGTTTGCACTCAAAATCTCACGATACATGGCCCCATTCATTCTTTCATGTACCCGGATCAGTCGTCCTGGCCCCTTTGCAGAGAAACAGCCCCAAAGCATGATGTTTCCACCACCATGCTTTACAGTAGGTATGGTGTTTGATGGATGCAACTCAGTATTCTTTTTCCTCCAAACACGACAAGTTGTGTTTCTACCAAACAGTTCCAGTTTGGTTTCATCAGACCATAGGACATTCTCCCAAAACTCCTCTGGATCATCCAAATGCTCTCTAGCAAACTTCAGACGGGCCCGGACATGTACAGGCTTAAGCAGTGGGACACGTCTGGCACTGCAGGATCTGAGTCCATGGTGGCATAGTGTGTTACTTATGGTAGGCCTTGTTACATTGGTCCCAGCTCTCTGCAGTTCATTCACTAGGTCCCCCCGCGTGGTTCTGGGATTTTTGCTCACCGTTCTTGTGATCATTCTTACCCCACGGGGTGGGATTTTGCGTGGAGCACCAGATCGAGGGAGATTATCAGTGGTCTTGTATGTCTTCCATTTTCTAATTATTGCTCCCACAGTTGATTTCTTCACTCCAAGCTGGTTGGCTATTGCAGATTCAGTCTTCCCAGCCTGGTGCAGGGCTACAATTTTGTTTCTGGTGTCCTTTGACAGCTCTTTGGTCTTCACCATAGTGGAGTTTGGAGTCAGACTGTTTGAGGGTGTGCACAGGTGTCTTTTTATACTGATAACAAGTTTAAACAGGTGCCATTACTACAGGTAATGAGTGGAGGAAAGAGGAGACTCTTAAAGAAGAAGTTACAGGTCTGTGAGAGCCAGAAATCTTGATTGCTTGTTTCTGACCAAATACTTATTTTCCACCATAATATGCAAATAAAATGAAAAAAAAAAACAGACAATGTGATTTTCTGGATTTTTTTTTCTCAGTTTGTCTCCCATAGTTGAGGTCTACCAATGATGTAAATTACAGACGCCTCTCATCTTTTTAAGTGGTGGAACTTGCACTATTGCTGACTGACTAAATACTTTTTTGCCCCACTGTATGTTTGGTATCTGCAAACTCATAACAACCTGGAAAATCATACAGGCAGGTCAGTTTTAACATTTAGTGAACATGGTAAAAACAAAACAAAAACAATTGTAGGTTTCTGTGTAAATTTCTGAAATGTGTGATTCATAACTCCCTGGTGGAAGATTCCCTATATTGAGACAGATGCAGGTTCTGTGGACACTGTCAGGCCTATGACCCAGCGGTGTCCGTCTTTTTAGGCGATCATAGAGGTGCAGTTTGCCACAGTATTGTGTACCTTTGAAAAGAAGGGCACTGCTGAATAGAGGCCAGATGGTGTATAGAGTAACTGCTGCCTCATTATAGTGAATGGATCCCTCAGGGATTTCATCTGAATTAGTCATTTGGAGATTTAGATGTAAACTCCTATGTAGGTGCTCAGCGTAGAGTGCCGGATAAATGTGATCCCAAACGTAATGTAAAATGTTCCCAATAAAAGCTTCACCTCAATCCACAAAAAAATCCTCAAATTAGGTCCGTCACTAGAGTTGAGCGACTTTGGTCTAATCGAGTTTCTTGAACCAAAATTTGTTTCACGACACTCGATCCGATCCGAAGTCGCTCAACTCTATCCGTCACCTATTAATGGCTATATAGGGGTCTTCCACATTACTGGTAGTACACAGGCCCTGGAAAAATGCTATGTCTCCCAAGAGAAATCCAATGAATTCTGCACTCCCAAATCCAAATGCTTCACTCCCTTCTGAGCCACACAGTTTGCCTAAACCACATTTAGTGTCCACATGTTTGGCATTTCTGTAGCGATGAGAGACGCTTAATTTATGGGTGCATGTCTCCAGAAGCAAGAGCTGGGCACTACAATGGTATGAGTTTGGTGGCGCATGGGTCCTTTTGACGCTGCGCCGAGCGCACCAAATTGCAACCTGTTGCGTTTGGCGCTGGTCGGCGCAGCGTCAAAAGGACGCCTGTGCCACCAAACACATACCTGCACACGGCCTGCATCCCCAGTGCTAAAGATAGGGGACGCAGGACGCATGCAGCATCATGCGTCCGTAGGCGGAGCTACCGGCGGAGGCGAGGCTTAGCGGCGGCCGTGCGCAGCCCGACGCTGCGGCCATTATCGCTAATGTGAAACTAGCCTAAGCGGTTTATTGTCAGCTAGTTCAGCTAAATAGGATCCTGTGTCAAATCAACCTTCCAGCCTCTAAATTGTTTTTGTGCTAATGTTAATAGTGTGGTGCAGCCAGGAGTCCACATTTAAGAATCTAAATTGTTTGTGCTAATAGTGTGGTGCAGCCAGGAGTCCACATATGAGAATCTAAATCATTTGTGCTAATAGTGTAATGCAGTCAGGAGTCCACATTTGAGAATCTAAATAGTTTGCGCTAATAGTGTGGCGCAACCAGAAATCTACATCTGAGAATCTAAATCGTTTGTGCTAATACACTGTGTTCCAAATTATTATGCAAATAGAGTTTAGGAGTGATAAGGTTAGAATTTTTTTGTTTGTCATTTAAACTCATTGATGGTGATGTGTGTCAGGGCTCTTTATATCACTGAAAGCAATTGCAGATAACTGTGCAAATTAGTTTGGCAGGTGTGTCCAAATAAAGGCAAGATTACTTAAGAAGGCTGTTCCACATTATTAAGCAGCCTACATTTTTTGCCAAAATGGGAAAGAAAAAGGATGTGTCGGCTGCTGAGAAGCAACAAATTGTGGAGTATTTAGGTCAAGGCATGAGTACAATCAACATTGCCAAGACACTTCATCGTGATCATCGCACAATCACACGTGTGCGTCCTGATAAGGAAAAATTGAGGACTCGTTTCAACAGGCAATTGCATCAGGTTAAAAGAGCAGCTGCAAAAATGCCTTGTCATAGCAGCAGACCAGTTTTTGAAGCTGCTGGTGCCTCCAACGTCCCCCGAACAGCAAGATGCAGGGTCCTTCAGAGGTTTGCAGCTGTGCGTAAGCCATCCTGTCGACCATCTCTATCCACTGCACACAAGCAGAAACGGCTCCAGTGGGCCAAACGATATATGAAGACTGACTTCCAAACTGTTTTGTTCACCGATGAGTGCCGTGCAACGCTCGATGGTCCAGATGGATGGAGTGGAGGATGGCTAGTTGATGGACACCCCATGAAAACACGGCTAAGGCGCCTACAAGGAGGAGGTGGAGTAATGTTTTGGGCTGGAATCATGGGGAGAGAGATTGTCGGCCCCTTTAGGATCCCTGAAGGGGTAAAGATGAACTCCATAATCTATGTGGAGTTTCTAAAACAGCACTTCCTGCCATGGTTCAAGAGGAAGAACCATGCTTTCCGCAGCAAGATCATTTTCATGCATGATAATGCACCGTCTCATGCTGCAAATAACACATCTGCATTTCTGGCTGTTATGGGCATAAAAGAGGACAAACTTATGGTGTGGCCACCATCTTCCCCTGACCTCAACCCCTTTGAGAACCTCTGGAGCATAATCAAAAGGAGTGTCTATGATGGCGGGAGGCAGATCACATCTAAGCAACAGCTTTGGGAGGGTATTCTGTCCACATGCAAAACAATTGAAGCACAAATCATCCAAAAACTGACAAATTCAATGGGCGAGAGAGTTCAGAAGCTTCTTTCGAACAAGGGGTCCTATGTGCAAATGTAACATCACCTAGAATAAAGTTTTGACTTGAAAACTGTTTGATTTCATTTTGTAATAAGCTGATAATGCTTATAATTTCACAATTGACCATTTTTTTGTTCAAAATAAAAATAAAAAGGTTGAAAACTCTGCTGTGCATAATAATTTGGAACATGCATTTTGAGTGTTTATTATTTTTTAAAATATACTGTTTTCATAGGCAGTTTGTTCAAAAACATTGCAATTATACTAGAATATTAGATGACTGGAAAATAACAATGACTGCAATTCATATAGGTAATTTAGAGAAAATATGAGGAAATATTTTTTGCATAATAATTTGGAACACAGTGTAGTGTGGTGTAGCCAGGAGTCCACATTTGAGAATCTAAATAGTTTACGCTAATAGTGTGGCGCAACCAGAAATCTACATCTGAGAATCTAAATCGTTCGTGCTAATAGTGTGGTGCAGCCAGGAGTCCACATTTGAGAATCTAATTCATTTGTGTTAGTAGTGTGGTGCAGACAGGAGTCCACATTTGAGAATCTAAATAGTTTGTGGTAATAGTGTGGCGCAGGCAGAAATCTACATCTGAGAATCTAAATCGTTTGTGCTAATAGTTTGGTGCAGACAGGAGTCCACATTTGAGAATCTAAATAATTTGTGCTGATAGTGTCGTGCAGCCAGGTGTTCACATTTCAGAATATAAATAGTTTGTTCTAATAATGTGGCCCAACCAGGAGTCCACATTTCAGAATCTAAATCCTTTCTGCTAATAGTGTGGTCCAGACACCAAGTCACATTTCTGAATCTAAATGCTTTCTGCTAATAGTGTGATCCAGACACCAGGCCACAGTTCTGAATATATATCCTTTCTGCTAATAGTGTGGTCCAAACACCAAGCCACATTTCTGAATCTAAATCTTTTCTGTCAATAGTGTGGTCCATCCAGGAGTAAACGTTTGATAATCTAAATCGTCTGTGCTAATAGTGTGGTGCAGTCAGGAGTCCACATTTCAGAATCTAAATCATTTATGCTAATAGTGTGGTCCAGCTAGGCTGTCTACATTTCAGTATCGAAATCCTTTCTGCTATTAGTGTGTTCCAGACCCCAGGTCACATTTCTGAATCTAGATCTTTTCTGCTGATAGTGTGGTCCAGACATCAGGCCACATTTCTGAATCTACATCCTTTCTGCTAATAGTGTGGTCCAGCCAGGAGTCCACATTTGAGAATCTAAATAGTGCGTGCTAATAGTGTAGTCCAGCCAGGAGTCTTTTATCAAGATGAACAAGTCATGGATAGCCAATGACTTTTACGCCCCAGTCACAGACTGGGCAGACTAGACGATGGTGTAGTTTTTAGTGTCCTGCATTGATCTCGCGTTATTGCAGTCTTTGATACTTTTGTTGTGGCTTCTGTGCCTGATGTCGCTACTGCTGCTGATGATACTACCAATTTTTTTAAATGTGTAGACTCCAAGTTGTGTCTCCATCTACTGAGTTGCCTGCAGCGGAAGAGTTGTCAGAGCATCATTATACTATTTCTGCTCTGAGAAAACTGATGCCACTTTAGTGGTGCCTGCCCCTAATTTTTGGAAATGCTTGGACTCCAAGTTGGGTCTCCTTCATGGGTGTTGCCTGAATTTGGCAGTGTTCTCAGAGCACCAGGCCTCCACCTGTCACTCATCCACCTGTTACTGATCAATGTTTCAGCTAGAAATGCTGGTCCAAACCCTGACCCAGGTCCTGTCCCATGCATCCATGCTGCACAATTATACTATTTGTACTATGAGTCAGTTGGGCAGTTGGAGAATTGTGACTTTATACTTTTATGCAACAATTGTAAAATAGTTCTACCCTTTCCTGGTATAAAGGAGGAAAGGCTAACACGTCATGCTGACAGAACCTGTACATGTCCACTTTGAACTGCATTGCAATTATTGATGTTAACACTGCAGAAAATACCATAAATATGATGGAATAAGTTAAGTGGGAATCAACAAATAAGAAATAGACCCTAGTGGCAAGTGTTAGGCCAGTCCAACCCTATTGGCAGCAGCTTTTTTCATTTTTATGCTCTTTTTTTCATTCAAAATTGTGGGGAAAAAACTGTCTCATAGGATTTATTTGTTCTGTGCTGAGTGCTTAATCTCAGAGATATATTTTAAGTCCTATGTAAAGGTTATGTAATAAAATTATTTTGTATTTGACAATAATTAATTGAACTGAAAAAATGTCAATCAGATCCCTCAAAGCTTCAAAGCTGCTTGTTATCTAGATCATAAATAATTTCCAGATAAAAATTGTTATAGAAATGTAATATCTCCACCGGTCATGCATCAAACTGCCATGGAGAACCATACAGTACTATGTTCTCAGAGAACCCTGTTTCACAGTGCAAAGCTCCAAGATAACGTGTGAGCTATGAGCTGAAGAAACATCATGGAACATCTTAAACATCCATTATTTTCATTGGATGTCCTTTTCCATACAATGCGAGTTTTGGTGACTGCAGCTCTGGAATTTGGAGAAACAGAAGTATGTAGGATAGGAGGCTGGCCTACAAGCAGGGGTGGGATTCAGCGTGTTCTCCCCGGTTCGGTGGAACCGGTTGTTAAAAAAGCAGCCTGTTCCCCGAACCGGGGAGATCTAGAGCCGCGATCCGGTCCTCTGATGTCCTGGCGCTGCCTGGAGGCAAGGAGCAGAGGAGGACTCTTGCTCTGCTTCCCGCCGGATACCGCGCGCATTGATACGTGACGACGCATGCTGCTGCTCTGTCTGCTGACTAGTACTGGACAGAGCACAGCAGTCAGCACACCCCGGCGGCCCCCGCTGTCCGCGCACTGATTCCTGCGGCTGCCCAGTGAGCTGAGCCTGGACAGGACACTAGTCTGTGTGTGGTGGCCCGCCACCCTCCTGCCTCACCTCACAACTTCAGCCTGTGTATGGTACACAGGCCAACACCAGGTCAGTTACTGTATATGTGCAGTGCTGCTGCTTATTGGGGGCCTGTGCTGTGCTGCCTACTAGGGACCTGTGCCTGCCTATTGAGGACCTGTATTGCCTATTAGGGACCTGTGCCTGCCTATTAGGGACCTGTGCCTGCCTATTTGGGACCTGTTCTGCCTATTAGGGACCTGTGCCTGCCTATTGGGGACCTGTGCTGCCTATTGAGGACCTGTACTGCCTATTAGGGACCTGTGCCTGCCTATTAGGGACCTGTGCCTGCCTATTGGGGACCTGTGCCTGCCTATTGGGGACCTGTTCTGCCTATTGGGGACCTGTACTGTCTATTAGGGACCTGTGCCTGCCTATTTGGGACCTGTTCTGCCTATTAGGGACCTGTGCCTGCCTATTGGGGACCTGTGCTGCCTATTGAGGACCTGTGCCTGCCTATTAAGGACCTGTGCCTGCCTATTAGGGACCTGTGCCTGCCTATTGGGGACCTGTGCCTGCCTATTGAGGACCTGTACTGCCTATTAGGGACCTGTGCCTGCCTATTAGGGACCTGTGCCTGCCTATTGGGGACCTGTTTTGCCTATTGGGGACCTGTTTTGCCTATTGGGGACCTGTGCCTGCCTATTAGGGACCTGTGCCTGCCTATTAGGGACCTGTGCCTGCCTATTGGGAACCTGTGCTGCCTACTAGCGACCTATGCCTGCCATTTGGGGACTTGTGCCTGCCTATTAGGGACCTGTGCCTGCCTATTAGGGACCTGTGCTGCCTATAGGGAACAATGCTGCCTATTGGGAACCTGTGCTGCCTATTGGGGAACAATGCTGTCTATTGGGGACCTATGATGCCTATTGGGGACCTGCACTGCCTATTGGGGAACAATGCTGTCTATTGGGGACCTATGCTGCCTATTGGGGAACAATGCTGTCTATTGGGGAACAATGCTGTCTATTGGGGATCTGCACTGCCTATTGGGGAACAATGCTGCCTATTGGGGACCTGCGCTTTCTATTGGGGAACAATGCTGTCTATTGGGGACCTGTGCTGCCTATTGGGGAACAATGCTGCCTATTGGGGAACAATGCTGTCTATTGGGGACCTGCACTGCCTATTGGGGAACAATGCTGTCTATTGGGGACCTATGCTGCCTATTGGGGACCTGTGCCTGCCTATTGGGGACCTGTGCCTGCCTATTGGGGACCTGTGCCTGCCTATTGAGGACCTGTACTGCCTATTAGGGACCTGTGCCTGCCTATTAGGGACCTGTGCCTGCCTATTGGGGACCTGTGCCTGCCTATTGGGGACCTGTTCTGCCTATTGGGGACCTGTGCCTGCCTATTAGGGACCTGTGCCTGCCTATTAGGGACCTGTGCCTGCCTATTGGGAACCTGTGCTGCCTACTAGCGACCTATGCCTGCCATTTGGGGACTTGTGCCTGCCTATTAGGGACCTGTGCCTGCCTATTAGGGACCTGTGCTGCCTATAGGGAACAATGCTGCCTATTGGGAACCTGTGCTGCCTATTGGGGAACAATGCTGTCTATTGGGGACCTATGATGCCTATTGGGGACCTGCACTGCCTATTGGGGAACAATGCTGTCTATTGGGGACCTATGCTGCCTATTGGGGAACAATGCTGTCTATTGGGGAACAATGCTGTCTATTGGGGACCTGCACTGCCTATTGGGGAACAATGCTGCCTATTGGGGACCTGCGCTGTCTATTGGGGAACAATGCTGTCTATTGGGGACCTGTGCTGCCTATTGTGGAACAATGCTGCCTATTGGGGAACAATGCTGTCTATTGGGGACCTGCACTGCCTATTGGGGAGCAATGCTGTCTATTGGGGACCTATGTTGCCTATTGGGGACCTGTGCCTGCCTATTGGGGAACAATGCTGCCTATTGGGGACCTGTGCTGCCTATTGGGGAACAATGCTGCCTATTGGGACCTGTGCTGCATATTGGGGAACAATGCTGTCTATTGGGGACCTGTGCTGCCTATTGGGGAACAATGCTGTCTATTGGGGACCTGTGCTGCCTTTTGGGGACCTGTGATGCCTATTGGGGACCTGTGCTGCCTATAGGGAACAGCTCCTTGACTGCGCCCCTACTTGTATATGTTTGATGAAAAGGTGCATGTAAATGGGTGTGGCGTAATAATGGGTGTGGCTTAATAATGGGTGTGGCTTAAAATGGGTGTGGCTTAAAATGGGTGTGGCTTTCCTCCACACAAACACAGAACCTGTTGTTAAAAATTTGAATCCCACTACTGCCTACAAGAGAAGAACTTGCTTCAGGCAAGACTTGGTCAAGATTGGCAAAGGATCGGAATCATAATGTTTGGGGACCCTCTCTTACATTAGACAGGGAAAGGGGTAAAATCATATTTTTTGTAGTAATTTAGCCCAACTAGTTAAACAAGCACAGTGCTCACATTATATAGGCATGTCTAAATAATAGTGCCATATAAAAATAATACTAAGAACTGTCACTTTATTTATAGATGATCTTTCAGGAAGTTTAGTATTGACCATGTGGATTGAGCTGGTTATCTAAATAATACTTATTATTTTAACAGGGTTCTACTGCTACCTGGCCCTGAGTGACAATCACAATGTACACTGCCACCACTCAGTATGGGGAGGTTGAAGAGTCACAATAAACAAGGGAATGGCTCTAAACCAGAGTCAGTCAATTGTCAGAGAGCATGGGCTTAAGTAGGTGCTAACCAGTAGGACATCCCCTGTGACATAGAAAAAAGGTGCCTTTAAATAGGGACTATTGTTTCTCCATTCATTGCTCAGTTGCAGACAGAAGCTAAAGCAAAGAAATTGTAGGACACCCATGGAAGATGTGTTAGTGTAGTGAATAGCCATTATCCTAGGGCTGAGCTTCAGTTAAGAGGTGCAACCATGGAGCACCAGTTTATGACAGAGACTGTGAGATACAGTTGTGCTCAAAAGTTTACATATCTAGCAAAATTTTTGTTTTCTTGGCCTTTTTCAGAGAATATGAATGATAGCACCAAAACTATTTCTCCACTCATGATTGGTGGTTGGGTGAAGCCATTTATTGTCAAATTACTGTGCTTTCTCTTTTTAAATCATAAAGACAACCCAAAACATGCGGTGGACTCAGGGAAATTGGCTGCTGGGGGCTGCGCATGCGCAGATGGATTTCTCGGCACCAAGATCTCAGGAGATGAGATCTCAGCGCTGCCAATGTCCCAGTAAAAGAAAAATATAAATAAACAACCATGTTCCTCACCTCTCCGACAAGAAGATAATCCATTTGTCCTTTGATGAATCTAGCTCTGCTACATCTAGTTACCATGTTGAACGTTGGCATGATGCGAGTGCAGCATCAGTGCCTCGCGTTGCTGTGAGAAACAGACTGATGAGACCCAACACAGACCAACATCCCCTGACGCCCTCACCTGGACCAATGAAACAATCACACCAATTTTATTCCAAACATATAACTTCTTTTATTGAACTTTCTCCATTTAAATAATGTCTTTATATATTTTGTAAATCTTTTGATGGGTAAGAAAGGTCACAGCATTAAGGAAAAAACCCTCTCTCACTCCAGTGCTTACGTTAACATAACGTTCCAATAACAAAACCGCCAGACACGAAGCGTGGTGTGCGTCGGACTCCCAACGCGCGTAACAGCCCTCGTGCCCGCAAGGTCTTAATACACTTGACTTAGCGCAGCTGTGACTTAACCATAAACCGTTCAATCGTGAGCATATAAACAAAAGGGGGGTGGGACAACCGCCTCCAGGTCCCAGCGCTGAGGAGAGGCCGGATGTCACATGGGCCTCTCCTTATCTACCTTCCCCTGGCCGGAAATTCTTTCCCATTTGCCCTTGCTCAGACAGGGGAGGGGAACCACTGCCTTAACCCTATGCTGCCCATCAGCACAGTATTACCCACAAGGAAGGAGGAAGGGAGGGCGCCCACAAACTATCCCTTTGCCCTGGGCTCCACAGTCCGGCCGCAGGCAGAACATCCGCTCAGCCTGCCACAAGGACTGATGAGACCCAACACAGACCCACATCCCCTGACACCCTCACCTGGACCAATGAAACAATCTCACCAATTTTATTCCAAACATATAACTTCTTTTATTGAACTTTCTCCATTTAAATAACGTCTTTATATATTTTGTAAATCTTTTGATGGGTAAGAAAGGTCACAGCATTAAGGAAAAACCCTCTCTCGCTCCAGTGCTTACGTTAACATAACGTTCAAATAACAAAACCGCCAGACACGAAGCGTGGTGCGTGTCGGACTCCCAAAGTGCGTAACAGCCTATGTGCCCGCAAGGTCTTAATACACTTGACTTAGCGCCAAGGAGGAGCAGAGAGTCCTACACTATGCTCCGACCCCCCCCAGCAAGAAAAAAGCATGCTTAATCCCCTCATGAATTCCCGCCAGGAAAATGTCCAAGCCAATATCGGTCAGGTGGACCCCGCCAGGCAACATTAATCCAGTGTTCTCTCCCTCTAATTGCCTGTGACAAACTATAATCCCAGCCCTGAAATGAACAAATCGGGCCATACGTGCATTGAGCGTGCGCCTGGGCTGCTCAACCACCCCCCAATCCCTGGTGCCTTGCCAAGCCACCCGCGGAACAATTTCAGACCAAACAATAACCAACTCTGAAAAAATGGCATGAAAACGGTCCACATCAGAGCACATCATGGTGAACAACTCAGCTAATCGATAGGAACATATGTCGTTCCCACCTGCGTGAAGCACTAGTACAACCGGGGACGTCGTCGCTTGCACAATTTGGACTACTTTGGGTAGCACCTGAGGCCAGGTCAGGCCCCTTACTCCTCTCCAGAATACATCGCAGTTGAGGAAGCCTAGGCACCGACCTCCCGGCCTGACTTCCGCTCTCCGAGCAGCCCAATAAACGTAAGAATGACCTATGATCCACACAGCCGGTCGCCTTTCTTCTGTAAAGAAATACAATGTTAATGAAAAAGAAGGTCAGGGTGAACATATCTCGCATAACATTGTGAGTTCCATCTTCCAATGCGCATTATATCAGGTCCAGAAAAACCAGCCCTTGCCGCCTCAGTCGCCGCTCCAGTTCTAAAGGAGTGTGTACCAAATTCCTGTGAAGGGAAACCCAAAGACACCAAGCATTTACGTAATATCGTTTGAAATTGGTATCTGGTGACCGATGACCCGTCCTCATGCGCTAAAAAAGAAAAACCATTGCACCTGACAGCTAAGTATGAACTGACTAAACCAAGTGGAAACACCGGTCCTAATATAGCGCAAACAGTAATCCACGAGCCAACACCAGCAACATCTGTCTTCGATTTCCGGACTCTCATGCGCAACGTGTCACCTTCTATGACCACATCTTCCCACAGGAGCACACTTTCTATGCCATTCTTAGCAGCTACTAGTTCACCTACACGGAAAGCCTTGAAAAAAGCAATGGCAAAAACGGCTGCACAAAGAGACCTCTCGAAAGTTGACAATGTGACCTCCAGCAGAACCCCGATGATTCGTAATAGTAAAAGGAATGAAATGGGCCTTCTGCTGTCGCCTCGAGCGCGTTCTCTAACCCATCCCTTCACCGCTTGCTGGATAATAATGGTTCTTGTGACATTTGGTAAGCCGTTTAATTTAAAGAAAAAAGATAAGCCTGCTAAGCGGTGGCGCGCCACTGTGCCTGACACCCCTTGCTGACGGAGGTGTAACAAAAATTCCGACAGGGTTTCCAAAAGAGAATCTGAGGAGTCCAACGACCTCTGACCAACAAACTGTAACCACTGATTCCAGGGCTTACCATAAGCCCTCCATGTAGACTGTGCTAAGGACATCTGTACTAGGGGCATTAGTCCGGCTCCACTACCTCCCACATGCTGAGTGGGCAGGGTCGCCCCTCCAGTTGGGCGCTGGGACAGGTCTCTCAAAATTTCTGCCAATGAAAACGAGACAAAGAATCAGCAACAGTGTTATTCACCCCAGGGACATGCTGCGCTCTGAACCAAATGTTTAAACGCAAACATTTCAACACTAAAAAACGAAGGAGTTTAACAACCGGCATTAACGAAGATGACAAGGAATTGATGGATTGTACGACGCTCATGTTATCTGACCAGAAGCGAATTCTGCAGTTACTCATGGAGTCGCCCCATATGTCGATTGCACAGACAATGGGAAAAAGTTCCAAAAGGGTCAAGTTCCGAACCCATCCTCGGGATACCCAAGAATTGGGCCACGCCTCCGCGCACCATTCCGTGCCAAAAATTACACCAAAGCCAGAAGATCCTGCTGCGTCGGCAAAAAGAGAGACATCATTGTTGGTAATTTCCGGGGCCTGAAAGCACATGTGACCATTGTATGATGATAAAAATTCCTTCCAAATCAACAGGACATCTCTCATACTCGGCTTAATGCGAATTCAGTGGTGCGGAAGCTTAACACCCCTCGTCGCAAGCGATAAACGCCTAGAAAAAATCCTGCCCATAGGCATAATAATATAATAATATTCCGCAGCGCTTTACAGTTTTCACACATTTTCACTGTCCCCGATGGGGCTCACAATCTAAATTCCCTATCAGTATGTCTTTGGAGTGTGGGAGGAAACCGGAGTACCTGGAGGACACCCACGCAAACACGGTGAGAACATACAAACTACTTGCAGATGTTGTCCTTGGTGGGATTCGAACCCAGGACCCCACTGAGCCACCGTGCTGCCCTTTGGACTTTGGATTCAAAAACAAGGAGGCCTAGCAACACTTGCATTTGTTTTAGCGTAACCTTCCGCACCGAGCAGAATCCTTCTAACAGATCTTTGAGTTTCTGAACCTTGTCTTACGGAAGTCGAAAAACCATTTCTTCAGAATCAACCTCAATGCCCAAAAATGAGAGCCTGGTGACCGGGGGGGAATGTTTTTTCCTTTGACAACAGAACCCTAAATTCTCTCATTAGGAAACAAAACTTATCAAGGAGCTGGTGGCATACATCAGAATTAGCTGGACCTACGAAAAAGAAGTCATCTTAACTAATGCATAACTGACGAAAGGCCAGAAGCGCTCCGAATGACCCACTCCAAAAAAGTTCCAAATTGTTCAAAATAATGACACGAAATCGAGCATCCCATAGGGAGGCACATGTCATTAAAGTAACTTCCATCTACAAAACAGCCTAAAAGATGGTGGCAATCAGGGTGAACCGGCAAAAGCCGGAATGCGGACTCAATGTTGGTCTTTGCCAGTAAAGCCCCTTTTCCGGCTTTCCTTACTAAAGACACAGCCCTGTCAAACAAAACGTATGACACGGATGCATCTTCGTCGGGAATACCGTCGTTAACAGATTCGCCTTTTGGGTACGAGAGGTGTTGAATCAGGCGAAACTTACCCTCTTCTTTTTTTGGAACTAGTCCCAAAGGGGAAATTCTCAGGTAGTGAAAAGGCGGAGTAGAAAAGGGGCCAGCTATTCTGCCAGCGTTTACCTCTTTTTGAATCTTTTCCAACAAAACTTCCGGAAATTCTCTAGCCGATTTTAAGTTCGGTGCAAACGACGGATGGCTGCAAAAGTTACAAGGAATAAAGAAACCGAACGAAAAACCAAAACGCAACAAGGCCGCTGCCTCCTTATTGGGGTACCGGCCCCCCCACCGGTTGCTGAGGCCGAGGCCGCTGGTAGAAAGAACGACGCGGGTTTCTGTGCCATCATTAGGCGGAGCCAAACGTCCGTGGCCTTCACACCCCAACCCAAAGTTGGCTGCAAGGCCAACCGGCGTCTGAAATCCACGTCGTACCTCCACCATGCCGATCCACCATGTGTTTTATACGAGTTATAAATTGAGTCGATATAAGGGAAAAGCTCCGAACACCTTTCCGGATGCTTCTCGCCCATAACCGAGCCCAGCACAAAGATTGCTTGCAACCAATTATTGATTGTCTTTGCAACTCTTGGCTTTCGGTCAAAAACTCTATCCTGTACCCGACGCTCCTTATCCACGGTACTCTGGTCCGTGGACACCAGGGCCCAAATGTCGACGTAATCATTCAACCATATTTTTTCCTTTGTTTCCGCATCTAAGTGCGCCCCCAGAGGTGAAAGGCCACAAAAATAAGCATCTTTGTGCACGCTAGCCAGCACTGGGGGAGGCTTGGGAGCGGCAGCATTTAAAACCGCAGGATTCACTAAAATCCTCCTACCCTGACCCTGCATGCGAAGCTGGCTTAACAAGGCCCTAAGCGCTGGTGCTGCCGCCGCGTCCCCCCATGCCCCAGCATATGGGTACTCACCGCTCGCTGCAGACGGAGGAACAGTGGCGGGCTGAGACGGCGTTAAATCTTCAGTCCTAGAACGGTGTTCTCTGGAACGTCTCAGGCTGCGGTGATGACGGCGCGATTCCCCAGATGTCTCAACGGTAAGACCTGGAGCGGCCGCTTCGCCTGGAGGACCGGGAACGTCTTGCGGAATGGCGATGTTGCCTTGCGCGACCTCGCCCGCCGTGCCGATCCGATGTGTCAGACGAACAGGATGCACAGGATGAAACTCTAGTGCGGCTTCCGCGACCCCTCCTACGGCGACTGAGGGTCGGGGCCCCTGCACTAAATACGTTAGCGTGGGACATGTTGGGAACCACAGTGAGGGTAGACGCAGGCAGCATCAGTGCCTCACCTGTTCCTCCTGCCATATTTTGCCCGGTGAGGACCACCCTTGAAGGTGACATTAAAAGGTCCTGTGTTCCCTCCTCTGTGGCCCCTAGCACAGGAGCTGCCATGGAAGGGTTAATAGTAGTGGATGGGGCATTAATTACTGCAGAAGGTGCTCGATGAGGTTAATTGTCTGTGTAGTATGCAGTGGTGAGGTCTCCTCGCTCCTTAACACAGTACCGGCCGCTGCATGTGTTTCAAGATGGCGGGGGGAGTGATAGGCAAAGGCAAGCATGAAGTGCCCGTGCGCATGCGCTGTGATGTCATGTGGGCGGAGCTATAACGTTCCGGTGGGCGGGTACGCCTTGCGGGCCGCTGGCCACCGCTATCAGTGTCTTGTGCAGGGGGGGAGATGAGCTCCTGCTCACACAGCAGCGCGGCGAGCCATGAGACTCCCTCCCTCCTAATCCTATCTCTCACAGCATCTGCTGTGCGGTCGGCCATCTCTCACCAGCAGGCAGCGTGAAATGACAACCGCCTCCGGGTCCCAGCGCTGAGGAGAGGCCGGATGTCACATGGGCCTCTCCTTATCTGACCGGAAATTCTTTCCCATTCGCCCTTGCTCACACAGGGGAGGGGAACCACTGCCTTAACCCTATGCTACCCATCAGCACAGTATAACCCACAAGGAAGGAGGAAGGGAGGGCGCCCACAAACTATCCCTTTGCCCTGGGCTCCACAGTCCGGCCGCAGGCAGAACATCCGCTCAGCCTGCCGCAAATGAGCGAAGTTCATAACCAATGAACTCCAGTCACCTCACTGACGTCACGGCTAGTGTGAAAAATCAGTTAGGACCACAACAACCTTTAACATTGAGTAAAATTATGGTATTCACAGAGGCCAAAGAGAAGTACAGCCCACAATACAATACATCAAATTCAAACGACAGGTAAAGATGGCAGAAGCATTCACGGTACAAAAAATTATTTTCTTTACCCTTCCATCACCAACGCAGGAGAGACAAGCAACGTTTCAACCTCAAAACAATATAGGGGAGTCTTGAGTTTTCTGTGTTTTGAGACAGTACCATGAATTAAAGATTAGGGAATGCCACGGGATCATCAGAACAGGAACAGGAAGGATCAGTGAAGGAGTTGCCTTTTTTTTTCCAGACATCCCATTATAAAACAATTTCCCACAGTTTTGCATTTACAGCTCCCATGCAGACATGTGTCTCAGCAGAAATAGACTACAAAACAAACCCAGTGCATCCTTATCCTTCAGTCATACTCCCTTTCATCTGGATCTTACTTCCTGATAACTTACAATCAAATAGTTTGCAAGAAGTAGCATATAGATGGAAGGAAATATTATTGCACAGTGAGACTACACAGGACTAGTTTGTAATATGTTATTATGGTGACACACAGTGGGTACAGAAAGTATTCAGACCCTTTTAAATGTTTCACTCTTTCTTTCATTGCAGCCATTTGGTATATTCAAAAAAGTTCATTTCTTTCTCATTAATGTACACTCTGCACCCCATCTTGACTGAAAAAAAAGCAAATGCAGAAATGTTTGCAAATTTATTAAAAAAGAAAAAACTAAATATCACATGGTCATAAGTATTCAGACCCTTTGCTCAGTATTGAGTAGCAGCACCCTTTTGATCTAGTACAGCCATGAGTCTTCTTGGGAATGATGCAACAAGTTTTTAACACCTGGATTTGGGGATATTCTGCCATTCTTCCTTGCAGAACCTCTCCAGTTCCGTCAGGTTGGATGGCGAACGTTGGTGGACAGCCATTTTCAGGTCTCTCCAGAGATGCTCAATTGGATTTAGGTCAGGGCTCTGGCTGGGCCAGTCAAGAATGGTCACAGAGTTTTTCCAAAGCCACTCCTTTGTTTTTTTTAGCTGTGTGCTTAGGGTCATTGTCTTGTTGGAAGGTAAACCTTTGGCCAAGTCTGACGTCCAGAGCACTCTGGAAGAGGTTTTCATCCAGGATATCGCTGTACTTGGCCGCATTCATGTTTCCTTCAATTGCAACCAGTCGGCCTGTCCCTGCAGCTGAAAAAGACCCCCATAGCATGATGCTGCCATCACCATGTTTCTCTGTTGGGATTGTATTGGGCAGGTGATGAGTAGTGCATGGTTTTCTCCACAGATACCACTTAGAATTATCACCAAAAATGTCTATCTTTGCTCATCAGACTAGAGAATCCTATTTATCATAGTCTGGGAGTCCTTTGTGTGTTTTTCAGCACTCTCTATGCGGGCTTTCATATGTCTTGCATTGAGAAGTGACTTCCATCTGACCACTCTGCCATGAAGGCCCAACTGGTGGAGGGCTGCAGTGATAGTTGACATTGTAGAACTTTCTCCCATCTCCCTACTGCATCTCTGGAGCTCAGCCACAGTGATCTTGGGGTTCTTTACCTCTCTCGCCAAGGCTCTTCTCCCACGATTGCTAAGTTTGGCTGGACCGTCAGGTCTAGGAAGACTTCTAGTGGTCCCAAACTTCTTCCATTTAAGGATTATGGAAGCCACTGTGCTCTTAGGAACCTTGAGTACTGCAGAAATTCTTTTGTATCCTTGGCCAGATGTGTGTCTTGCCACAATTCTTTCTCTGAGCTCCTTGGCCAGTTCTCATTTGGTCTGACATGCACTGTGAGCTGTGAGCTCTTATATAGACAGGTGTGTGCCTTTCCAATTCAAGTACTATCAGTATAATTATACACAGCTGGACTCCAATGAAGGAGTAGAATCATCTCAAAGAGGATAACAAGGAATTCACTAAATCATCCCAGACAGATGTCTGTCCAGCCTCTATTTGAAGACTTAAATTGAAGGAGAACTCACCACTTCTCGTGGCAGCCTGTTCCACTCATTGATCACCCTAACTGTCAAAAAATTTTTTCTAATATCTAATCTGTGTCTCCTCCCATTCAGTTTTATCCCATTGCTTATAGTCTTTCCTTGTGCAAATGAGAATAAAGATGATCCTTCTACAATGTGACAACCCTTGAGATATGAAGACTTCCTAGATGGAACAGAAGCATCTCTACTGGTCACAGAAGGTGAAGAAAGTGTCAGAGAACCTCCAAAAGCAGACGAGTGGAAGCATGTGACCAAAATAAGCAAGAAGTCCATTGAAACATCACCAACCACACAACTGAGAAACCAACACCAAGGCCTTGTGGAGGACAAAGATGGCACACCTAAGGATGAGGCACTACCAGCAAGCAAAGAAGAAAAGGGTACACAGCAACACCCAGAAGTGAAAACAAAAAGTACAGCCAAGAAGTGAAGAAGAGCGGTAGTGGTGCGAGACTCACTAATGAGAGGCATAGAAACAGCCATCTGCAGACCGGACATAACCGCAATAGAATTATGCTGCCTCCTAGGTCCGAAAATCAAGAATGTGACTGATATCGGTTCCAAGGATGTCCACCCATTTCTTCTGATACATGTTGGCACCAATGACACAGCGAGGAAGGACCTACTGACAATCTGCAAGGACTTTGAAGAGTTGGGGAAGAAAGTAAAGGAACTGGATACACAAGTAGTTTTTTCTTCTCTCCTTCCAGTAGACGGGCATGGACCAGGAGATGGAACAGGATCCTTGATGCGAGCTAGCTAAGATGATGGTGCAGACAACAAGGATTCAGATTCCTGGACCACGGTGTGAATTACCTGTACGACGGACTCCTTGCCAGAGATGGCCTACACCTTAACAAACCTGGGAAACACATTTTCACCAGAAGACTCTCTACACCCATCAGGAGGGCGTTAAACTAGAAGAAGAGAGGACGAGAAGATAAACATTAGACTCGAATGTGAAGCCAGAAAATATTCTGATGCAGAATATGTGGTGCAACAAAGAAGACCCAAGACAAATTTCTAAAACAATCCACAGGGAGGAGATTGGAACAAAACAAAATCTTCTAAATTGCATGCTCACAAATGCCAGAAGCCTGACAAACAAGATGGATGAGCTAGAAGCAGAAATATCTACAGGTAACTGTGACATAGTGGGAATAACCGAGACATGGTTAGATGAAAGCTGTGACTGGGCAGTTAACTTACAGCGTTACAGTCTGTTTAGAAAAGATCTTAAAAATCAGAGAGGACAAGGGGTTTGTCTTTACGAAAAGTCTTGTCTAAAGTCCACTTTAAGGGAGGATATTAGCGAAAGGAATGAGGATGTCGAGTCCATATGGGTCGAAATACATGGAGGGAAAAACAGTTACAAAATTCTCATTGGGGTCTGTTACAAACCCCCAAATATAACAGAAATCGTGGAAAGTCTACTACTAAGGCAGATAGATGAAGCTGCAGCCCATAATGAGGTCCTTGTTATGAGGGACTTTAACTACCCAGATATTAACTGGGAAACAGAGACCTGCAAAACCTATAATGGCAACCGGTTTCTGCTAATAACCAAGAAAAATTATCTTTCACAATTGGTACAGAATCCAACCAGAGGAGCAGCACTTTTAGACATAATACTATCTAATAGACCTGACAGAATAACAAATCTGCAGGTTGTCGGACATCTAGGAAATAGCGACCACAATATTGTACAGTTTCACTTGTCTTTCACTAGGGGGACTTGTCAGGGAGTCACTAAAACACTGAACTTTTGGAAGGCAAAGTTTGACCAGCTAAAGGTACTGTCACACTAAGCGATATCGCTAGCAATATCGCTATAACTTGTGACGTTATTACGATATTGCTAGCGACATCGCTGTGTCTGATACTTACCTCCGACCGGCTCCCCCGCTGGTTATCGCTGATCGCGCGAGAACGTCCTGGACTGTTTTTCGTCGTCAGCTTCCTGCGGCGCTTCCTGTGGAGAGACGAGCGACGAGCGTGGAGCCGGGCGGGAGGATGCAGGATCGCTTAGTGTGACAGGTAAGTAGCGACCCCCGTCCCCAGCGATTTCGCAGGTGAGATCTGCCTGTGTGGCAGCTCACTAGCGACCACTTAGCGATGTACCAGCGATCCTGACCGCGTCATATCGCTGGTCGGGATCGCTGGTACATCGCTAAGTGTGACAGTACATTTAGAGATGCCCTTAGTACAGATAAGAAATGGGAAATGTTTAAGAACATCCTAAATAGGCACTGTGAGCGGTTTATACCTTGTGGGAATAAAAGGACAAGAAATAGGAAACAAAGAGTGGCTAAACAAAGAAGTAAGAGGGGCAATTGACACTAAAAAGAAAGCATTTAAACTACTAAAGCAGGATGGCACCGTTGAAGCTCAAAAAAAATATAAGGAGAAAAATACTTTATCTAAAAAACTAATTAAAGCAGCCAAAAAGAAAACAGAGAAGTACATTGCTAAGTAAAACTAATCCCAAACTGTTCTTCAACTATATCAATAGTAAAAAGAATCATAAGTGAAAGTGTAGGACCGTTTAAAAATTGTAAAGAAAGAATGGTTGTAGATGACGAGGAAAAAGCTAATATATTAAACACCTTCTTCTCCACGGTATTCACGGTGGAAAATGAAATGCTAGGTTAAATGCCGAGAGACAAAGAAAACCTTATATTAAGGGGCACCAATCTATCCCAAGAAGATGTGCAAAACCAGCTAAATAAGATTAAAATAGATAAATCTCTGGTTCTGGATGGCATACACCTACGAGTACTAAGAGAACTAAGTAATGTAATAGACAAGCCATTATTTCTTATATTTAGGGACTCTATAGCGACGGAGTCTGTTCCACAGGACTGGCGCATAGCAAATATGGTACCAATATTCAAAAAGGGGCTCTAAAAGTGAACCTGGAAACTATAGGCCAGTAAGTCTAACCTCTATTGTCGGCAAAATATTTGAAGGGTTTCTGAGGGATGTTATTCTGGATTATCTCAATGAGAATAACTGTTAACGCCATATCAGCATGGGTTTATGAGGAATTGCTCCTGTAAACCAATCTAATTTGTTTTTATGAAGAGGTAAGCTATAGACTGGACCAAGGTGAGTCATTGGATGTGGTATATCTTGATTTTTCCAAAGCGTTTTATACCGTGCCACACAAGAGATTGGTACACAAAATGAGAATGCTGGGTCTGGGGGAAAATGTGTGTAAATGGGTAAGTAACTGGCTTAATGATAGACAGCAGAGGGTGGTTATAAATGGTATATTCTCTAACTGGGTCTCTGTGACCAGTGGGTTACTGATCTAGTAGAAGGTTTACACAGTAAAATATTGATATTTGCAGATGCAAAACTATGTAAAGCAGTCAATACAAGCGAAGATAGTATTCTGCTACAGATGGATCTGGATAAGTTGGAAACTTGGCCCAAAAGGCGGCAGATGCGGTTTAACAATGATAAATGTAAGGTTATACACATGGGAAGAAGGAATCAATATCACCATTACACACTGAATGGGAAACCACTGGGTAAATCTGACATGGAGAAGGACTTGGGGATCCTACTTAATGATAAACTTACCTGGAGCAGCCAGTGCCAGGCAGCGTGTGAACTGTGATTACACAAGGAGAGCACTAGGACCATGTGGTGTTTGCCTGCTGCAGCTATGAGCAGGTGCTGTGTGTGCCCGGGAGTCTGTGTGTGCTGGGGGTGGGGCCCAGTGTCGGCTGTCTAGAGCTGTAAGGGAAGCTTCCAGAAGAGAAGAGAGACTTCCCTGAGAGACACTGTGTGTGTGGAACAGCTTGTGAGAAGCAAAGAAATTAAATGCTGTAAGTGACTGTGTACTACAACCCTTCATCTTGGGAGCCTGAAACCTTGCTGTGGAACAAAGACTGAGCGTTCCTGAGAGCTGTCTGACTGTGGAGCTCTGTGGAGTCCCTGTTGTGATGAGCTGAGAAGCAATATTGGACAGACATTTTATACAGAAAAAGGCGTATTGCTTCTAGGAGAATTTGTGAGGACTACAGGAGGAGAAACGGCATCTTGAGGCTACAGAACTATAAGTCCCCGGCGTTTTGGCTCGGCAGCAGACGACAAGATGAGAAACCTTGTGTTGCTGCAACTGATTGGCACTGAAGATTTGGGACTGGCTGCAGCCTATGCAATCTTTATGCCTGAGAGGAGGCTCACCTCAGGTTAAAGGTACCATAATCATAGATACCTGGGTGTATCCCTAGTTGAAGCGCTTAAGGACCTTTGTATTATATTTATATGTATTGTTATTGTAGGTTTGTATAGGTTAAACTCAGTGTGCCATTCCAGGGGGTCCCTTGATATCACTACATTCAATTAACCCCTTTCTGTCATGTGACGTACTATCCCATCCATGTGCCCTGGGACTTAATTCCCAGGGACGGGATAGTACATCACAGCGATCAGCGGCACCCACGTGGTGAGCGCCGCTGAACGCGGCCGGGTGTCAGCTGATTATCACAGCTGACACCCAGCACAATGTGTCAGGGGCGGTCACGGACCACCCCCAACACGTTAACCCCTTGCACGCGGTGTACCAGGGGTTAAAGGGAAGCATCGGCAGGGAGGGGGCTCCCTCCGTGCTTCCCTGACCCCCCCAGAGCAGCGCAATGTGCAGCGTTGCTGCGGGGGGCTTCATCCCTGCAGGTCCCCGAATCCAAGATGGCGACGGGGACCTTCAGAGGCCTGCAGGAAGCTGGCTTCCTCAGTGCCTGCAAAGCACAGGCATGAGGAAAGCCTGTTCAGTGCCTGTGACAGATCGCTGATCTGTCACAGTGATCTGTGATGTGACAGATCAGTGATCTGTCACATGACAGCTATGTCCCCCCTGGGACAATGTAATAAAAGTAAAAAAAAAAAGGTGTAAAAATAGTTTTAAAAAAATCGCTAAATAAATTACAAAAAAAATATTCCCTAATAAATTCATTTTTTGGAAATAAAAAAAAAAACAAAAACCAATAAAAGTACACATATTTGGTATCACCGAGTCCGTAACGACCCGCCATATAAAACTTTCCCACTTGTTAACCCCTTTAGAGAACCCCTAAAAATAAAAATAAAAAACTAAGCAATAAATAATGATTTATTATCATATCGCCAAACAAAAAGTGCAATAACGCGCGATCAAAAAGATGCATATAAATATCCATGGTATCGCTGAAAACGTCATCTTGTCCCGCAGAAAACGAGCCACCATACAGCATCATCAGCAAAAAAATAAAAAAGTTATAGCTCGCAGAAAAAAGCGATGCAAAAATAATGATTTTTTATATAAAATTGTTTTCATTGCATAAAAGTGCCAAAACATAAAAAAGACCTAAATGAGGTATCGCTGTAACCGTACTGACCCGAAGAATAAAATCGCTTTATCAATTTTACCGCAGGCGGAACAGTGTAAACGCACCCCCCACAAGAAATTCATGAAACGCTGGTTTTTGTTCATTCTGCGTCCCAAAAATCGGAATAAAAAGCGATCAAAAGATGTCACGTGCCCGAAAATGATACCAATAAAAATTTCAATTTGTCCCTCAAAAAATAAGACCTCACATGACTTGGTGGGTCAAAATATGGAAAAATTATAGCTCTCAATATGTGGTGATGCAAAAATTATTTTTACAATAAAAAGCGTCTTTTAGCGTATGACAGCTGCCAAAAATAAAAACCCGCTATAAATAGTAAATCAAACCCCTCGTTATCACCCCCTTAGTTAGGGAAAAATAATAAAATTAAAAGAAAATGTATTTATTTCCATTTTCCCATTAGGGTTAGGGTTAGGGCTAGGGTTAGGGCTAGGGTTAGGGCTAGGGCTAGAGTTAGGGCTAGGATTAGGGCTAGGGTTAGGGCTGAGATTAGGGTTAGGGGTGTGTTGGGGTTAGGGTTGGAGTTATAATTGGGGGGTTTCCACTGTTTGGGCACATCAGGTGCTCTCCAAATGCAACATGGCATCTGATCTCAATTCCAGCCAATTCTGCGTTGAAAAAGTCAAACAGCGCTCCTTCCCTTCCAAGCTCTGCCATGCGCCCAAACAGTGTTTTACCCCCACATATGGGGTATCAGCCTCCTCAGGACAAATTGCAAAACAACTTTTGGGGTCCAATTTCTCATGTTACCCTTAGGAAAATAAAAAATTGGGGGCAAGAATATCATTTTTGTGGAAAAAATGATTTTTTTTATTTTCACGCCCGGGCGTTATAAACTTCTGTGAAGCACTTGTGGGTTCAAAGTGCTCACCACACATCTAGATAAGTTCCGTGGGGGGTCTAGTTTCCAAAATGGGGTCACTTGTGGGGAGTTTCAATAGTTTAGGTAGATCAGGGTCTCTCCAAACGCACATGACACCCGCAGACCATTCCATCAAAGTCTGCATTCCAAAACATCACTACTTTCCTTCAGAGCCCCGACGTGTGCCCATACAGTAGTTTTCTCCCACATATGAGGTATCAGCATACTCAGGACAAATTGGACAACAACTTTTGGGGTCCAATTTCTCCTGTTACCCTTGGGAAAATACAAAAATTGGGGACTAAATGATCAGGTTTTTGGAAAAAATACGATTTTTTTATTTTCATGCCCGGGCGTTATAAACTTCTGTGAAGCCACTGGAGTTTCAAAGTGCTCACCACACATCTAGATAAGTTCCTTAGGGGGTCTAATTTCCAAAATGGTGTCATTTGTGGGGGGTTTCCACTGTTTAGGTACATTAGGGGCTCTCCAAATGCAACATGACACCCGCAGAGCATTCCATCAAAGCCTGCATTCCAAAACGTCACTACTTCCCTTTCGAGCCCCGACGTGTGCCCATACAGTAGTTTTCTCCCACATATGAGGTATCAGCGTACTCAGGACAAATTGGACAACAACTTTTGGGGTTCAATTTCTCCTGGTACCCTTGGGAAAATAAAAAAATTGGTGACTAAATGATCATGTTTGTGGAAAAAATACGATTTTTTTATTTTCACGCCCGGGCATTATAAACTTCTGTGAAGCACGGGGGGGTTCAAAATGCTCACCACACATCTAGATAAGTTCTTTGGGGGGTCTAGTTTCCAAAATGGTGTCATTTGTGGGGGCTTTTCACTGTTTTGGTACATCGGGGCTTTCCAAACGCGACATGGTGTCCGATCTCAATTCCAGCCAAAAACGTGAAATGGCGCTGCTTCCCTTCCGAGCTCTGCCATGCGCCCAAATAGTCGTTTACACCCACATATGGGGTATCAGCGTACTCAGGACAAATTGCGCAATAACTTTTAGGGTCCTGTTACCCTTGGAAAAATAAAAATTGGGGGTGAAAAGATCATTTTTGTGCAAAAAATATGATTTTTTAATTGTACGGCTGTACGTTATAAACTTCTGTGAAGCCCTTGGGGGTTCAAAGTTCTCACCAACCATCTAGATAAGTTCCTGTGGGGTCTAGTTTTCAAAATGGTGTCATTTGTGGGGGGTTTCCACTGTTTTGGTACATCAGGGGTTTTCCAATCGCGACATGGTGTCTTATCTCAATTCTAGCCAGAAAAGTCAAATGGCGCTGCTTCCCTTCTGAGCTCTGCCATGCGCCCAAATAGTCGTTTACACCCACATATGGGGTATCAGGACAATTTGCACAATAACTTTTAGGCTAAGTGCACATGTTGCTGAAAATTTCTGCTCAAAAACCTGAATCCCTTCCCAGAAACCGCACCCATTTTTCCGCGGCAGTTTTTGCGCGTTTTTTGCGTGGTTTTGATGCGTTTTTGATGCGTTTTTTTCCGCAGCGGTTTCAAACCGCATGGAAGAAGCCAAAACCGTGGAAAAATCCGCAAAATTAATGAGCATGCTGCGTTTTTTCCCGCGATACGTTTTTGTTCACTGTAAAAAACGCATCAATGTGCACAAAAAGTGCAAAATGCATAGAAATGACTGGGAAGCTTATTTTTAGCGGTTTTATAGTGGTTTTATAGTGAAAACCGCGGTAAAAACCGCTAAAAAAAGCTGTGTGTGAACACAGCCTTATGGTCCTGTTACCATTGGAAAAATAAAAATTTGGGGTGAAAAGATCATTTTTGTGGAAAAAATATGATTTTTTAATTGTACCGCTGTACGTTATAAACTTCTGTGAAGCCCTTGTTGGTTCAAAGTTCTCACCACATAACTTTTGCAGTCCAATTTCTCCTGATACCCTTGCTAAAATAAAAAAAATTGAATCTGAAGTATTTTTTTTGGGAAAAAAAGTTAAATGTTCATTTTTTTAAGTATTCAAAAAATTCCTGTGACGCACCTGAAGGGTTAATAAACTTCTGGAATGTGGTTTTGAGCACCTTAAGGGGTGTAGTTTTTAGAATAGTGTCACTTTTGGGTATTTTCTATCATATAGACCCCTCAAAGTGGCTTCAAATGTGATATGGTCCGTAAAAATAAAATGGTGTTGCAAAAATGAGAAATTGCTGGTCAACTTTGAAGCCTTATAACTTCCTAACAAAAAAAAATTTTGGTTCCAAAATTGTGCTGATTTAAAGTAAACATGTGCCAAATTTCCATTTTTTTCACAAATAAACGCAAGTTATTTGAATGAAATTTTACCACTAACATGAAGTACAATATGTCACGAGAAAACAATGTCAGAATTACCAGGATCCATGGAAGCGTTTCAAAGTTATTACCTCATAAAGGGACAGTGGTCAGAATTGTAAAAATTGGCCTGGTCATGAACGTGCAAACCACCCTTGGGGGTTAAAGGGTTAACACCTGTTCTCTGAGTACCTGAATTGACCTTTCTGATAGGTACATTTAGTTCAAATCCTTGTTTAATACACTCTTCAGGGAACCTTGGATTGGCATAGTGATTTCAGCTCCGGCTGAGTGAGTGTACTGGATAAGGGTATTCAATCTGTTTCTTCCATATACTATGGGATTTCTGCCTCAGTCTCAGTTTGTGACCCACTGGATTTTATTCGGACCTCTGGTCCGAGGCAAACAGAATCATGGGGTGCATTAAAAGAGGTCTGGATACACATGATGAGAGCATTATACTGCCTCTGTAAAAATCCCTGATTAGACCACACATGGAGTACTGTGTACAGTTTTGGGCACCGGTGCTCAGGAAGGATATAATGGAACTAGAGTGAGTACAGAGGACAACAAAATTAATAATGGGGATGGGGAACTACAAAACCCAGAGAGATTAGCAAAATTAGGATTATTTAGTCTAGAAAAAAGACGACTGAGGAGCGATCTAATAACATGTATAAGTACCGTATTTTTCGGACCATAAGACGCACTTTTTTCCCCAAAAATTTTGGGGGAAAGTGGGGGGTGCGTCTTATGGTCGCAATGCACGGTACCTGGTGCGCTGGTGGCAGCGGGCGAGGCTCTGCGGTGCGGTGGTGGCAGCGGGCGGCACTCTGCGGTGCGGTGGTGGCAGCAGGCTGTGCTCGGGTGCAGGGGCGGCGGCTCCGCCGGCGTTTCTTCGCAGCCCGGAGGCCCCCCGCGCACCCCTTGCTGGGCGCCGCCATGTTGCGGTGGCCTCCGGGAGCATGGACGCCGGCAAGATGGCCGCCGGTCCGGGGACGGCGCATGCGCGGCTTCAGATCTCGTGCCGAGATCTCGGGGGACGAGATCTCGTTGCCGAGATTTGAATCTCGCCCCCCGAGATCTCGGCATGAGATCTGAAGCCGCGCATGCGCCGTCCCCGGACCGGCGGCCATCTTGCCGGCGTCCATGCTCCCGGAGGCCACCGCAACATGGCGGCGCCCAGCAAGGGGTGCGCGGGGGGCCTCCGAGCTGCGAAGAAACGCCGGCGGAGCCGCCGCCCCTGCACCGGAGCACAGCCCGCTACCACCACCGCACCGCAGAGCCCACCTGTCCCTGCCACAGCTGCCCCTGCCCACCTGCCTCTGCCACAGCTGCCTCTGCCACAGCTGCCCCTGCCTCTGCCACAGCTGCCCCTGCCCCAGCACAGCTGCCCCTGCCCCAGCACAGCTGCCCCTGCCCAACTGCCCCAGCACAGCTGCCCCTGCCACAGCTGCCGCTGCCCCTGCCACAGCTGCCCCTGCCCCAGCACAGCTGCCCCTGCCCACCTGCCCCAGCACAGCTGCCCCTGCCCCAGCACAGCTGCCCCTGCCACACCTGCCCCTGCCCCAGCACTGCTGCCCCTGCACAGCCCACCCACCCCAGCCCCAGTGCAGCTGCCCCAGCACAGAGCCGCCACCACCGCACGAGCCTGGACCACTGAATGACCCCTGTGACTACTTCTCCACCTGTGCAGGATCCCTTCCCAGGTAAGCTGAATTCGGACTGTAAGACGGACCCCCATTTGACACATTATTATTTTTTTATTATTAGGGGTGCGTCTTATGGTCCAGTGCGTCTTATAGTCCGAAAAATACGGTATATAAGGGGACAATACAAATATCTCACCGAGGATCTGTTTATACCAAGGAAGGTGACAGTCACAAGGGGGCATTTTCTGTGTCTGGAGGAGAGAATGTTTTTCAACCAACATAGAAGAGGATTCTAACCTGTTAGGGTGGTGAGAATCTGGAATTCCTTGCCTGGGGAGGTGGTGGTGGCGAAGTCAGTCGAGGGGTTCAAGAGAAGCCTGGATGTCTTCCTGGAACGTAACAATATTGTATCTTACAGTTATTAGGTTCTTTAGAAGGACGTAGATCTGGGGATTTAAGGCTGAACTGGATGGACAAATGCCTTTTTTCAGCCTTGCTAACTATGTTACTATGTTACTATGTTAGAGGTCACATGACCCACTGGGAGAGCCCATGAGATGCCAGAACAGCAGAACTCCCCATAAGTGACCCCATTTTACAAACTACACCTCTCAATGAATTCATCTAAGGGTGCAGTGATCATATTGACACCACGGGTATGTCACAGACTTTTATACCATTGAGCAGTGAAGAAAAAATAACTAACTTTTTACTATCAAAATTTAGTTTTAGCCCCAGATTTTACATTTTCACACAAGAAGTGGGTAAACATGGCACCAAAATTTGTCCCACAATTTCTACTGAACGTGGCAATACCCCATATGTGGCTGTACAGTACTACTTAGCCATACGGAGAGACTTGGGTGAAGCAGAGTGCTATTTGCCTCCCGGTGCACAGATTATCCTAGAACAGATTGTGGACTCCATATACAGAGCCCCTAATTGCTAGAAGAGCAGAATCCCCCCTCAAGTGTCTCCATTTTGGAAATTATACGTCTTTGGGAATTTATCTACAGGTGTAGTGCTGATTTTGACTCCATGGGTATTTTCTAGAAACAAACAGCAATGAATGTTGCCAAGTGAAAATTGCAAACTGCCACTGTAATGACCATCATGCACTGGGCATGATCAGCAAGTTTGCTAGGTCTGGTGACCCGAATGTCGTAATGACGACATTGGGTCACCATGGCAACGATCAAGATCTCGCGTCACGCTGTGGGGTTTCCTATCCAAAGGCAAAGGGGCTGTAAGCCCTCTGCCTGCTCCCAGAATGCTGCGATTGTGTTCGATCACAGCATTTTGGGGGTTAAAGTGCCAGGTGTCAGCTGTCAGAATCAGCTGACACCCGGCGGTGATCGCCCGCACACCCCCTTTTGCGCAGGCGATCGCTCAGATGTAATATTCCGTCCATATTCAAATAGGCCCAGGGCACAGGAATGGATTATTACGTCAGATGTCAGAAAGGGGTTTGAACTTGCAGCTCCTCCCATTGTGAATGTGGCTGAGCTGCAGTGTAATAAATAGGCCTTATACAGTATAAATATAGTGCTATTTCTCGGATACCACCCCTTTACTCCTAAGGACTGTAGGCTATCACTATCATTTTTATTGGGATTGTCCTTTTCATCTTATGAGCCACACAACCAGATCTGATAATATGTTTACAACGCGGGCAGAAGTTAGGGCTTGGTGGCCAGTGATTCTACATATGGGTCATGACCTGAGTGAGTGAGATGTAATATTCATTGTCTTTATAAATGTATCATGTTGCCGTTAAGCCCACCAGTTCCCAAGCCACAACCTTGTGCCAAGGTCTGATATGCCTATCACATCTCGTCTATAACAGCTGTGCCCACCACACTGCCTGGTTTCCCTGGAATTCTCCTTTCATGCCTGTCTGCCTTGACAGGTGTCCATCATACCAAGGCCATGACATGGCGTGCTGTTGTTTTTTTTGGCAGTCACTTTACTGGAAGCCGGAGCTTATTTAAGCGTCCAACTGGCCTCAAAATCCAATTATATATAGATACAGATGCTAGCTTTATCACAGTCTGGATACTATTAGCTTTGGGAAGACAAGTTTCCCCTTCAATTCTAGTTCTAAACAAAAGGAACATTTCCAACATGTAACGTGAACCTGGAATATTAAGTGTGGAAAGAAATATTTGCTGTCTGATTCAGTAGAGAACACATTCTCAATCAGATTCCAAATCTCGCATTTTGAAGACCACCCTAAATGTTTGGTAATACAGACAAATCGAGTGACATGTCATTAAATGAAACATTCTTACCTGCTAATATCCCCTCAAAACTGCTGATTTGGAAATAATTCCTGGTTCAGACAGTGTCTGAGAAATGTGCTGTCGTTTCCCAACAGTGAACTTTTTTGGCAATGTTCTAATCACCAATGATGATTCCACATCAACAGCTGTAGAGTTGCCAAGCGTCTGTAACTTACAGGGACACTCATAAGAATTGCTTTTTTAATGTTCTTTTTCAGCAGCTTCATATTGTAGCATTGTGATAATTATATAATAATTGTTATTTCTATAAAGCCAACATATTCTGCAGCACTTTACATTTTAGAGTGGACTTGTACAGGCAATAAAGACATTACAGAGTTTCACATAAATCAGATGCCAAGAGGAGTGAGGGCCCTGCTCACAAGCTACAATCTATGAGGGGATAGGGCCGACATGAAAGGTAAATGGTAAAAAATGCTTGTATTGTACGATCCGGCCATCAATAAAATACATAGGGGGATTCAAGTAACACCACATGATCTGTCACCAGCCAGTACAAGTACAGACACAGAGGGCTAATAAATCCATCCATGGAGAGAGTGTGAACGGATGCTACGAAGGTCCTGATTTTGATGAAAGTTTTGTATGGGTAAAACAGGGGCGGTTAGAAAAGTGAGGTGAGACGAAAGGTCAGTCTAAAGAATTGCATTTTTTGGGCACACTTGAAACTGTGGATATTGGGGATTAATCAAATTGTCCTAGGTAGTGCATTCCATTGAATTGGCGCCAGCACGTGAGAAGTGTTGGAGACGGGAATGGAAAGTTCCAATTGTAACTTGAAGCTTGTGGGCTCCAATGCAAAGGATCCAACAGGGCCCCCAATTATCACAAGTCTTAAAGCGAACCTGTCAACAGGATTTTGCTAAGTAAACTACAGGCATTGTTATGTTGCCACTGTTCTACTGATTAAAATGATATCTGTGGTGAAGAAATTTATCTTGTAGTTCTTGTGTAATCAGGGTTAGAAGTTTTCAGTTAATGACATGCCAGTGCTCCAGGTGGAACTGTAAGCAGAGTCTTATCTTGGTGCTCGAGGCCAGAGAAACCAAGGAAAGACCCGCCGACAGGCTGCCTCGAAGCACAAATAATCTGTCTCTATGAGGAACATTTTTGTGCTTCGGGGCAACCTGTGGATAGGTATTTCCTTGGTTTCTGTGGCTTAGAGCAGGTAGACAATACTCTGCCAACAGTCCTGTCACGAAGCACGAGCATCTCATTAACTGAAAACTTTTAACACTGATTACACAAGAACCAAAAGACGTATTTCTACACCCCAGGTATCATTTTAATCAGTATAACAGCGTCAACCTGACAGTGTCTGTAGTTTACTTAGCAAAATCCCGTTGACAGGTTCACTGGATTCTAGTAAAAAGAATTAAAAAAACGAAATACTCACGGTAGCCACAGGAATAAAATAAGAGCAAAAACTGGCCACTTTTGATCTGGTGAAGGTAATCTTTAAAGTATGTTAAACCAACTTGTGGTTTTAAGATCTACACTGAATGTGAACTTCTTCCTTAGTTAATTGGGGGTTGGGATCAGAGAAGACATCCTAGCTTCTAGGTAAATTTGCCCTCAAGGCCATTTTAAGCTTTGCAAAATTGTTATCCTTATACAGTCACTATATTAGAAATGAATATACCGAGTCCCTAAAAATGCAAGAAAATCCCTAAAAATCCCTTTTTCTGAGTTTGTAAATCAGAAAAATCATGAATGTTTCAATTGATGTTTTCTTCTATGACGATGTCTATTACAATTCAATAAACAGCTCCTTTTTTTACTGAATAATGTGCAAATTGGGTGTGACAAAGTGACATCGCACCTCAAAATGTGAAATGGACACGGACTTGTTTTGAGTGTCTGATATGCACAAATCATCACTAGTGTTGAGCATTCCGATACCGCAAGTATCGGGTATCGGCCGATATTAGCTGTATCGGAATTCCGATACTTAGTTCCGATACTTTTTTCATATCGAATACAGGAATCGGAAGTTCCCATAATGCTAGGAGCCTGCTCGATTTGATTCAGCCAATGGGGATCCTCAGAAGTGTGGGCATATCCTGTTAGGCATGTAGGCATGTTAACTACTGGCATGGCTGTGATTGGCTGCTGAAATGATGTCATGATGCACTATAAAAAGCGCTGCAGCCGCCATTTCTGGTCACTCTGCTGTGAATTCAGTTAGGGACAGGCTGCTGTTGAAGACTGTGAGGGACAGTTAGAAATAGCGATTCCACAAAACATATAGTGCTTAACCCAGGCTACATAAACCACCACTGTAGCTTGCTTTTCCCTAGCAGCGCTGTTTTCACAGCTGTCTGCAAGGGCTGTGTGAGTGCAGACCCACACTGTGTAGTGTGTCCTGCAGGCACGTCTGCTTGTAGGCCGACCAGCGTGTGTCTCTGCCTCATGCACATTTTTCTTTTATTGCTGCTTTTTTTTTCTCCTGTATAGTGTGCTTCCATACGTATCCATATACGTTGGTTGCAAACATAAAGGAGTGGACAGCGGAGCCTTTCAGCAGCCTTTCAGTGCTATAGCCCATTTCTCTGCACTGTTTTTGGCTGTCTGATAGGTCTCTCTGTGTGTGAGTGAAGCTCACGTTGCAGTGTGTTCTACAGCCACCGCTAGCTGTAGTCCGCTCAGCGTGTGTCACTGCCTCATACATAGTCCTTTTTTTGCAGCTAATTTAGCCAGATTTTTGCTCCTATATTAGTGTGCTTCCAACCGCATCCATTGTCATTGGTTGGTTGCAAACACTATATAGGATTAGATAGAGGAGCCTTTTTGCTGTCTTGTGCCCTTTAGGGCCAGCCAGGCTAGTATCACCCTATTTTTTGGAGCCTCATCAATTGCATTGTAGGTTAGCTTCCTGCATTGTAATCGCTCCAAAAAGTTTGTGATACTATAGCTTTCAAACTTTGGTCACATCCTTTCCTTTCCCCCCACCCAAAAAAAAGGAAACAAAGTTCACCAAACACTCCACTTTACAGTTGTCTAGGCCACATTAGATCATATTAAAGTGTAGTACACACACTCTTAGCCAAATTAGTGTTTCTTATACTGGTTAGCAGGTGTTCAGGAATAAGAACACTAAGCCACCCCTTTTTTACTTTTCTGCCTATCTTTATCAGTCTACCAAGATGAAGAAGGCAGGGAGTAAGGCACGTGGTCGTGGCCGTGGAGTTTCAGCAGGGAGAGGACGGGGGGATTCAGCAGGGAGAGGACGTGGGGATTCGGTATCTGCTGCGGCCACCAGTGACCCGGCATCCCCCACTTTTACCAGGCAACAGTCCTTCATGCGCAGCTTTGTAGGACCTCGCCGTACCCCACTGCTGCGTGACGAACAAATTGAAGCCGTTGTCGGATGGATGGCAGCTAACGCATCCACTTCAATGACTTCCGCATCCTCCCAAGGCCAGAGCAGTGAAGAGCAACCATCTGTCTCTTCACCACCTGCCAAATTGCCCAGGCAGTCTGAGAGCCCTGGACAGGAGCCATCTCATTCTTTACTTCTGTTCTCAGAATCTGTTGGCTTGGAAAGAGGTGGCCAGCCAAGCAGCATTCTAGAGCGTGAAGAAGAGGGAGTATGCAGTGATGCGCAACTGCTTTGTCCCTCTGAATCTGAAGAGGTGGGTGGGCCAGTGCCTATGGTCAGCACACCTCAGTATGCATCAGATGATGATGAGACTCAGTTGCCAATTGCTGGTGCGTACGGTGCTGGCGAGACAACCCAGAACCAGCCGGTGCTTGAAGAGGGGAGTGGAGATGATGAGGTCCTTGACCCATCATGGCGTCAGCCACAGGAAGGTGGTGGGAGCAGCTCTGAGGAAGAGATTCCCCGAATGGCCAAAAGAGGAGGGAGAGGGCGGGGGCAGACTTGGTTGCCTGTAGCCTCCACTTTGGCACCCGTGAGGAGCAATCCTCTTCCAAAACACAAAACGGGCGCTCCCAGGACTTGCAGTGCGTGGTCTTTTTTTGACACAGTTGCAGATGACATTTGCTTTGTCAAATGCAAGCTGTGTCATCAGAAAGTGAAACGAGGGAAAAATGTGACCAACCTCAATACCACAAATATGTGGAAACATGTGCGTACCAAGCACGAGGTGGAGTTACACAGACACACTGAAGATGTAGGCCAACCTTCAGCAGCACCTACCACCTCTTCAGCTCGTGTTGGGGCCTCTTTCTCCAGCTCACACACAGCTGGTTCGGCTTCCTCACTGGAACGCCATGGAAGAACCACTGCCACTGTTGTCCAGAGACCCAGTGAAATTCCACCCACTGAACCACGTTCGCAGTCATCAGCACACTCCCAGGCCACTCACCAGCAATCGGTAGCACAGGCATGGGAGAAAAAGCGGCCATACTCGGCAAACCATCCCCGAGCACTGGCTCTGAATGCCGGCATTGCCAAACTACTGGCCCTTGAGATGCTGTCATTCAGGCTGGTGGAGACTGACACCTTCCGGAACTTTATGTCATTGGCAGTTCCACAATACAATGTGCCCAGCCGCTTTTATTTCAGCAGGCAAGCTGTCCCTGCCCTGCAAAAGCATGTGGAGGGAAAAATTAAAAATGCGCTACTAAATGGCGTCAGTAGCAAGGTCCACCTGACCACCGATGCGTGGACCAGTAGCCATGGACAGGGATGATACCTTTTCCTCACTGCCCATTGGGTCAATGTTGTGGAGCCGGGTACAGATCTGGAGAGTGGCTCTGTACGTATTCTGCCAACTCCAAGGATTGCAGGAATGCAGTCTGTACATATTGAGTCCTCCTCCTACTCTAGTTCCTCGGAATCAGCACTGCGTGAGCCTGTTAGGCCAGATATGAGCACAGGTGTGGCCAAACGTCAACAGGCCGTCCTTAAATTAATTTCTTTGGGGAATCGGAGCCACACAGCACAGGAGCTCTGGAATGCCATCAAGCAGGAGAGCGATGTGTGGTTTGTGCCAGCGAATCTCCAGCCAGGTTTGGTAGTGAGTGACAATGGCCGAAATCTAGTGGCAGCTCTGGGCCTAGGCAACCTCACTCACATACCATGTCTGGCACACGTGCTCAATTTGGTCGTGCAGAGCTTTCTGAGGGACTATCCGGATCTTGATGCACTGCTGCACAAGGTTCGCCTAGAGTGTGCTCACTTGCGGCGTTCCAGCATGGCAAGATCGCGCATTGCATCTCTGCAACGCCGATTCCGCCTGCCAGAACATCGCATCATATGTGACCTCCCCACCAGGTGGAATTCAACGTTACATATGTTGGAGCGGTTGTGTGAGCAGCAGGCAGCAGTAATGGAGTACCGGCTGCATCAGGCGCAAACAAGTCGCACTGTGCGCCGGACACACTTCACCACCACTGAGTGGGCCACTATGAGGGACATCTGCCAAGTTTTGCGTGCCTTCGATGACTCCACGCGGATGGCCAGTGCAGATGATGCACTAATCAGCATGACTGTCCCCCTCATCTGTCTGCTTCAAAAAACCTTACAAGCACTAAGTGAGGAGGTTTTTGAAGAGGTCGAGGATGAGCAGTCAGAAATGCCATCTGCTTCTGGCAAGTCTGCGCAACGTGCTTCCACACAAAGGCCCAGGCAGGGGACACTTAGTGAGGAGGATGACGAGGAGTCAATGGAGGAGGAGGAACACATCTCTCCAGAGGAGGGAGGTACACAAGGCTCTAGTAGTAAGTGTGTACAGCGAGGGTGGGGTGATGCTGAGCAGGCAGAGATGCTGCCTCAAGCTGGGGACAGCGTTTCCGGTCCAGTTGGCAGTCTGCAGCACATGGTTGATTTCATGCTGCAGTGCTTGTTAAATGACCGCCGCATCGCCAACATTCTCCACACGGCTGATTATTGGGTGTACACCCTCCTAGATCCTCGCTACCGGGACAACTTACAAAGCCTCATACCACAGTTGAACCGGGAGCGAAAAATGCAGGAGTACCAAGAAACACTTGTGCAGGCCATCATGTTCTCCATTCCCCCCACAAGTGTTGCTGGTAGTGCTTTTCAAAGCAGCCATGTGGGTAGAGGCAGTGGAGGAAGCTCTGCACAAAGAGGTAGCAGAGGCAGTGCCGCAGGACAAGGCAAGGCCAGTATGGCCCAAATGTGGAAAAGTTTTGTGGTACCGCCACAAACGGCTACACCATCACAGACGGCTCCAGTCAGCAGGAGGCAACGTTTCCGTCAGATGGTGACAGACTACTTGTCGTGCCCTGTTAGTCTTCTCCCAGACGGCTCTTCCCCGTTCAAGTATTGGGTCTCTAAGCTGGATACATGACCAGAGCTTAGCCAGTATGCATTGGAGGTGCTGGCTTGCCCTGCTGCCAGTGTATTATCGGAACGTGTCTTTAGTGCTGCAGGTGGTGTGGTAACAGACCGTCGCATGCGACTATCCGCCGATAATGTTGACCGGCTTACTTTTGTGAAAATGAACAAGGCCTGGATCTTACCTGAATTTGCCAGTCCTCTTCCAGAATAAATAATTGGCTGGCAACAGGATCCAGGTCTCCTGTTGTGTTCATGTTTCTATGACCTGAACTTTATTTCCTGGGCTACAGAAACGCCCGTTGTTGCTCAGAAGTGCTGTCCGCACAGACAAAACACTTGCTCATGTGTAAGTGGGGTTCGGTAACGTCAGCTGATCCCCTGCTGTGTGTACGGCAAACTCTCCTGCTGCCTACAACTTCTGACTACCTCTGATTTAATATGTTCTCTGATTTGCCCTCTGTCTCCACTCTGTTTTGAGTATTTCCTCCGGCCTACAACACCGCCTGTTTCTGCTCTCAAGTGCCGTCTGCACAATCCACACTTGTTCCTGTGGTACCTGGGTCCTGTAACATCTGCTCATCTCCAGAGTTGAGCACGGCAATGTCTCCTGCTTTGTCTACATTCCCACTACTTGTAGTGGAAATGTGGACAGAGCAGGAGACATTGCCTGACTCACCTCTAGGGAGAAGCTGCTGTGCAACTGGCGTGGTTGGAAGCCAGAGGAAATACTCGAAACAGAGTGAAGACAGAGGCCTAATTGGAGTACGTTGACAGTTAGTAGTAGTCTAGAAACAATCGCAAACTGCCACCAAGTAGGCCTCGGCCTACTACCTGATTTTCCCTGGGCTCCGACACCGCCAGTTGGTGCTTAGAAGTGCTGTCCGCACAGACAAAACACTCACTCATGTGTAAGTGGGGTTCGGTAACGTCAGCTGATCCCCTGCTGTGTGGAGGGCAAAGTGTCCTGCTCCCTCCACAGTCAAACAACCTCAGATTTACACCTGGCTCCAAGTAGGCCTCGGCCTACTACCTCATTTTCCCTGGGCTCCGACAACGCCAGTTGGTGCTCGGAAGTGCTGTCCACACAGAAAAACACACTCGTTCATGTGAAAGTGGGGTTCGGTAACGTCAGCTGATCCCCTGCTGTGTGGAGGGCAAACTGCTGCTGCCTCCAAATTTTAGCTACTTCAGATTTAAACATTCTCTGATTTGGCCTCTGTCTCCACTCTGTCTCTAGTATTTCCCCTGACCTCCAACACCGCCAGTTCCTGCTCACAGTTGCCGTCCACGCATTCCACACGTGTTCCTGTGTTACTGGGGTTCTGTTACGTCAGCAGATCCCCCAATGTGTGTCCGCCACTGTATCCTGCGCTGTCCACCTTCCCACTGCAAGCGGTGGGAATGTGGACAGAGCAGGAGACATTGGCAGACAAACATCAGGGGATCTGCTGACATTACAGAACACCAGTAACACAGGAACACTTGTGGATTGGGCAGACGGCTACTGTACGCATAAACTGGCGGTGTTGGTAGTCACGTGAAATCCTGGAAACAGAGTGGAGACAGATGCCTAATTGGAGCACGTTGACAGTCTGTTGTAGCCTACAAACAATCTAAAACTGCCACCAAGTAGGCCTCGGCCTGCACCCTGGTTCTCCCTGGGCTCCAACAACGCTAGTTGGTGCTCAGAAGTGCTGTCCACACAGAAAAACACACTCGTTCATGTGAAAGTGGGGGTCAGTAACGTCAGCTGATCCCCTGCTGTGTGGAGGGCAAAGTGTCCTGCTCCCTCCAAAGTCAAAATACCTCAGCTTTACACCTGGCTCCTAGTAGGCCTCGGCCTGCACCATGATTGTCCCTGGGTTCCAACAACGCTAGTTGGTGCTCGGAAGTGCTGTCCACACAGAAAAACACACTCGTTCATGTGAAAGTGGGGTTTGGTAACGTCAGCTGATCCCCTGCTGTGTGGAGGGCAAAGTGTCCTGCTCCATCCAAAGTCAAAATACCTCAGCTTTACACCTGGCTCCTAGTAGGCCTCGGCCTGCACCATGATTGTCCCTGGGCTCCAACACCGCCAGTTGGTGCTCAGAAGTGCTGTCCACACAGAAAAACACACTCGTTCATGTGAAAGTGGGGTTCAGTAACGTCAGCTGATCCCCTGCTGTGTGGAGGGCAAACTGCTGCTGCCTCCAAATTGTAACTACTTCAGATTTAAACATTCTCTGATTTGGCCTCTGTCTCCACTCTGTCTCTAGTATTTCCCCTGACCTCCAACACCTCCAGTTCCTGCTCACAGTTGCCGTCCACGCATTCCACACGTGTTCCTGTGTTCCTGGTGTTCTGTAACGTGAGCTGATCCCCCAATGTGTGTCCGGCACTGTCTCCTGCGCTGTCCACCTTCCCACTGCAAGTGGTGGGAATGTGGACAGAGCAGGAGACATTGGCAGACAAACATCAGGGGATCTGCTGACATTACAGAACACCAGTAACACAGGAACACGTGTGGATTGGGCAGACGGCTACTGTACGCATAAACTGGCGGTGTTGGTAGTCACGTGAAATCCAGGAAACAGAGTGGAGACAGATGCCTAATTGGAGCACGTTGACAGTCTGTTGTAGCCTACAAACAATCTAAAACTGCCACCAAGTAGGCCTCGGCCTGCACCCTGGTTCTCCCTGGGCTCCAACAACGCTAGTTGGTGCTCAGAAGTGCTGTCCACACAGAAAAACACACTCGTTCATGTGAAAGTGGGGGTCAGTAACGTCAGCTGATCCCCTGCTGTGTGGAGGGCAAAGTGTCCTGCTCCATCCAAAGTCAAAATACCTCAGCTTTACACCTGGCTCCTAGTAGGCCTCGGCCTGCACCATGATTGTCCCTGGGCTCCAACACCGCCAGTTGGTGCTCGGAAGTGCTGTCCACACAGAAAAACACACTCGTTCATGTGAAAGTGGGGTTCAGTAACGTCAGCTGATCCCCTGCTGTGTGGAGGGCAAACTGCTGCTGCCTCCAAATTGTAACTACTTCAGATTTAAACATTCTCTGATTTGGCCTCTGTCTCCACTCTGTCTCTAGTATTTCCCCTGACCTCCAACACCGCCAGTTCCTGCTCACAGTTGCCGTCCACGCATTCCACACGTGTTCCTGTGTTACTGGGGTTCTGTAACGTCAGCAGATCCCCCAATATGTGTCCGCCACTGTCTCCTGCGCTGTCCACCTTCCCACTGCAAGCGGTGGGAATGTGGACAGAGCAGGAGACAGTGGCAGACACACATCAGGGGATCTGCTGACATTACAGAATCCCAGTAACACAGCAACACGTGTGGATTGGGCAGACGGCTGCTGTACGCATAAACTGGCGGTGTTGGTGGTCACGTGAAATCCTGGAAACAGAGTGGAGACAGATGCCTAATTGGAGCACGTTGACAGTCTGTTGTAGCCCACAAACAATCTAAAACTACCACCAAGTAGGCCTCGGCCTACACCATGATTGTCCCTGGGCTCCAACAACGCCAGTTGGTGCTCGGCAGTGTCTTTGGCACGGGGACTCCCTGTTGCCCAGCCTGGTTCCAGCACGCCTGCTGTTTCCGGGTATTGTTAAGGTCACTATGCCACCAATCCGTTGTCCTGTCGTCTTGCGGCCGGGTTAGCCGACTCTACGGTGCCTGCAGTTTAGGTGACTCCTATGTGGGCTGCGGGAACTGGCACTGAAGGCTGGATCCGTAGTGCCAATGGGACATGGACCCCCTGTAGGACTGTGGGTTTCGGTAACTGCGGCCGGCTTGCGGCCTGGCTACTTTGCTTTCAATGGGTACCTTCTGCTACCCACCCGGATTCCAGCACTGTCTGCTGGTTCTCGCCAGAGCCTTTGGCCTAGGTGCCTCCATCTCGGTATCCGAGGTCCAACACCGTCAGCTGGTCCTTGGTAGTGCTTTCTAGCACAGGTACCTCCTGCCTAGTAACCGTGGTCCATCACCGTCAGCTGTTCCTCGGTAGTGCCATTGGCTCTTGTAGCTTTTGCTACCCATCTGGGTTCCAGCACCGTCACCTGTTTCTCGGCAGTGTCTTTGGCACGGGGACTCCCTGTTGCCCAGCCTGGTTCCAGCACGCCTGCTGTTTCCGGGTAGTGTCAAGGTCACTATGCCACCAATCCGTTGTCCTGTCGTCTTGCGGCCGGGTTAGCCGACTCTACGGTGCCTGCAGTTTAGGTGACTCCTATGTAGGCTGCGGGAACTGGCACTGAAGGCTGGATCCGTAGTGCCAATGGGACCTGGACCCCCTGTAGGACTGTGGGTTTCGGTAACTGCGGCCGGCTTGCGGCCTGGCTACTTTGCTTTCAATGGGTACCTTCTGCTACCCACCCGGGTTCCAGCACTGTCTGCTGGTTCTCGCCAGAGCCTTTGGCCTAGGTGCCTCCATCTCGGTATCCGAGGTCCAGCACCATCAGCTGGTCCTTGGTAGTGCTTTCTAGCACAGGTACCTCCTGCCTAGTAACCGTGGTCCAGCACTGTCAGCTGTTCCTCGGTAGTGCCATTGGCTCTTGTAGCTTTTGCTACCCATCTGGGTTCCAGCACCGTCACCTGTTTCTCGGCAGTGTCTTTGGCACGGGGACTCCCTGTTGCCCAGCCTGGTTCCAGCACGCCTGCTGTTTCCGGGTAGTGTCAAGGTCACTATGCCACCAATCCGTTGTCCTGTCGTCTTGCGGCCGGGTTAGCCGACTCTACGGTGCCTGCAGTTTAGGTGACTCCTATGTGGGCTGCGGGAACTGGCACTGAAGGCTGGATCCATAGTGCCAATGGGACCTGGACCCCCTGTAGGACTGTGGGTTTCGGTAACTGCGGCCGGCTTGCGGCCTGGCTACTTTGCTTTCAATGGGTACCTTCTGCTACCCACCCGGTTTCCAGCACTGTCTGCTGGTTCTCGCCAGAGCCTTTGGCCTAGGTGCCTCCATCTCGGTATCCGAGGTCCAGCACCATCAGCTGGTCCTTGGTAGTGCTTTCTAGCACAGGTACCTCCTGCCTAGTAACCGTGGTCCAGCACTGTCAGCTGTTCCTCGGTAGTGCCATTGGCTCTTGTAGCTTTTGCTACCCATCTGGGTTCCAGCACCGTCACCTGTTTCTCGGCAGTGTCTTTGGCATGGGGACTCCCTGTTGCCCAGTCTGGTTCCAGCACGCCTGCTGTTTCCGGGTAGTGTCAAGGTCACTATGCCACCAATCCGTTGTCCTGTCGTCTTGCGGCCGGGTTAGCCGACTCTACGGTGCCTGCAGTTTAGGTGACTCCTATGTGGGCTGCGGGAACTGGCACTGAAGGCTGGATCCGTAGTGCCAATGGGACTTGGACCCCCTGTAGGACTGTGGGTTTCGGTAACTGCGGCCGGCTTGCGGCCTGGCTACTTTGCTTTCAATGGGTACCTTCTGCTACCCACCCGGTTTCCAGCACTGTCTGCTGGTTCTCGCCAGAGCCTTTGGCCTAGGTGCCTCCATCTCTGTATCCGAAGTCCAGCACCGTCAGCTGGTCCTTGGTAGTGCTTTTTAGCACAGGTACCTTCTGCTTAGTAACCGTGGTCCAGCACCGTCAGTTGGTCCTCGGTAGTGCCATTGGCTCTTGTTCCTTCTGCTACCCATCCGGGTGCCAGCACTGTCTGCTGGTTCTCGCCACAGCCTTTGGCCTAGGTGCCTCCATCTCGGTATCCGAGGTCCAGCACCGTCAGCTGGTCCTTGGTAGTGCTTTTTAGCACAGGTACCTTCTGCTTAGTAACCGTGGTCCAGCACCGTCAGTTGGTCCTCGGTAGTGCCATTGGCTCTTGTTCCTTCTGCTACCCATCCGGGTTCCAGCACTGTCTGCTGGTTCTCGCCAGTTTCTCAGCCTTCTTGTACCTTCTGCTACATTTCCAAGATCAAGCTTTTTGAAATTGTCTTTGGTAATCCTTATTGATCTCCATGACGATGACCCTGATGATGACGACCCTGAAGACCACACCAAAGAAGACCAGAAATATGACCCTAAATAATAAGACCAAGAAGACAAAGAACATGAAGACAACCACCAAGATACAGAACAAAAGACAGAAGAACAAGAAGCAGAAGAAGCAAAAGCAGAAGAACAGAAAGCAGAAGAACATTAAGCATAAGACAAAAAATCAGCATAGAAGAAATCAAAATTATAAGCAGAAGAAGACTAAGCAGTAAATGGGGGTGAGTCCCTTCCTCCTCGTGGTGCCCCTGGAATATGCCTGCTGCTGCAGGCCAAACTGAACGCGGACAAATCCTGTTGTAAATCTTTTGTGACAGGCAGAACGTAAGGTGTAATCTTATAACTTTTATAGATAAGTACTACAGGAATGCCTGTCACCATAAGAAAATGAAGAAAAAGAAGAATAGGAAGAAGATGAAGAAATAGCATATGAAAATTAATAATAGCTGAATAAGAAGAATATGAAGAATGGAAAAAAAAATTAATGGGAAGAAGGTGAAGAAGAAGAAGATGAATAAGGTGAAGAAAAAGTTGATGAAAAAAATGCTACTGCTGCGGATCATGAAGGAGAAAGTGTGGGAGAAGTACAAAAGAAGGTGAAGAGCATGGAAGTTGCGAAACATACATATCTGACTAAATATAAAAAAGTTAACATAGTCAATATCTTTTTAACTCCGAACGTCTTGAAAAAAAAAATTGGAATTAATGCTATGCCATGTGATTTGAATAAACCACTATGCTTTTAATGTCTCCTCCACCTCCCACAATACATTCTACATGATTCTTATTTGTTTTCAATTATGTAGAATTAGCCAACAAGGAAATAAAGGCCTTTTTTTAATTCCGATACCGGAAGTCCCATTGACTTGAATGGGACTTCCGGTATCGGAATCGGCGATACCCGATATTTTTTTCGTATCGGGCGATACCATCCGATACGATATTTTTGGGTATCGAACGGTATCGCTCAACATTAATCATCACTAAAACCTTTCAGGCGGCATGTTTTAACTGAGCAGCTTAAGGTTATATGCACACATTGCGGATTTGTTGCTTTTCCGCAGCATTTTTTCCTTGCGGAAATGCTCCAAAAACGCAATGGATCAAGCAATCAATGGCATTCCTGAATTATTGTTCACATGCTGCAGAAGTTTCCATCTGTTAGGGCTGGCGGAACGCACCAAATTATAAAATAATAGTAGGTGCATTCGCAGCCCGGGGTCTCAATGTTCAGTAAAAAACAGAAAGCAGGAAGAGAAGCTCGTTGTCACAGGACCATAGCTATGAAAATCGCATATGAGTGAGGTGTCCATGTGATGAGTACTGGAACCTGCAGAGCTGAATCCTGACATTGCAGCTTCTGAATTCTCACAACGAATGCACTGCACACATTTAGGATTCTCCCTTGCCGATATACAGTCATGTCAACACAAGTATGTGATTTGTATACTTCTGGCCACATTCCAACTAGACGTGCCCGGCCTCGCTCCGTTCACTTTCATTGAGTGAGGCCACACATGTCTAGTCAGCATGTGACCGCATGTATGTAAATTACCAGCACGAGAGAATCCTGACAGCATTCAGTGAGCACTGTGAGAATTCAGAAGTCTGCAGTCACATAGAATGTCTGCAGACTCAGCACAGACCTGGACAACCCCTGTAATGCTCCTGACATAAATAAAAAACATGAGAATTAGTCAATATCACAAATAATATTTACATCCAGGTACCTTATAGATGACGTCATCTCTGGAGTCGTTCTCCTTTTCTTCTTCTTGTCCAGACCCCATGATGAGTTTTCTCATCCACATCTCGTCTCTGCAGACTTCCATCTTCAACGGTCTTCTGCAGCAAATCTCCACACGATGCCCTTAAAGATAGAAGTGTCATTATAATGCCCCTAAATACAAATATCTGCAATATACTGTCTCCTCACACTATTCCCCTCCCTCCTCATACTGTCTCCTCATATATTTACCCCCTCACTCTCTATACTGTCTGCTCACACATATCCCCGACTCCCCATACTGTGTCCACATGCATTCACCCGTTCGCACCCCTTACCGTCTGCACCCATCCCCCATACTGTTTCCTCATACATGCCCTCATACATACTCTTCATTTTGTGTCCTCATATCTCCCCACATACATTAAATACCATCTCCACTAGAGTTGAGCGAAACGGGTCGAAAAAATTCAAAAGTCGCCGACTTTTGGCAAAGTCGGGTTTCATGAAACGAAACCCGACCCTAGGATGAGGTCGGCCACGAGGTCGGCGACTTACGCGCCAAAGTCGCGTTTCAAAAGTTTGTTTTGTGCTCTTTTTCAGCCAGTCAGGATCCACGGACACTGTGGGCAACGTGATGACATAGGCACGGGTCACCACCATCTTTCAGAAGGGCATGCAAGTGATTGGCTTGCTTTGGTGGGCGTCACAGGGGGTATAAAAGGGCGTGCACGCCGACCGCCATCTTACTTCTGCCGATCTTAGTATAGGGAGAGGTTGCTGCTGATTCTGTAGGGAGAGCGTTAGGCAGGGAAGAAGACAAAAAAACTGCTTCTGCTGCTAGCGATTTGGCCTGCACAACACACCAGTCACTGTGTGTGCAGTGCAAGGGGAGGCTATATAGTGGTGTATCAGTGGTGTTGGTTGTTGGGCTGCCTTCTAAGGCTTCCTGACAGGCTGGCATTGCTGTTTACCCACTGCTCCGCAAACTGCTTTTTTAAAAGCAATCCCAATTTTTTTTTTTGTCCTGCTGAGAAGAAAAAAAAACTGCTTCTGCTGTTAGCAATTTGGCCTGCACAACACACCAGTCACTGTGTGTGCAGTGCAAGGGGAGGCTATATAGTGGTGTATCAGTGGTGTTGGTTGTTGGGCTGCCTTCTAAGGCTTCCTGACATTCCTGCATTGCTGTTTACCCACTGCTCCGCAAACTGCTTTTTTAAAAGCAATCCAATCTCCCTTATCCTCTAGTCACTTTTGTCACAGCTGTGCCATCGAGCCTGTCACATAGCGCTCAAATATTCATTGTGCCTCACACAATCCAAAAGTGTCCAGTGTCCAAAAGTGTGTGCAGAGATTCAAAATCTCCCTTATCCTCTAGTCACTTTGGTCACAGCTGTGCCCTCGAGCCTGTCACATAGCGCTCAGATATCAGTGGGCCTCACACAATCCAAAAGTGTCCATCCAGTGTCCAAAAGTGTGTGCAGAGATTCAAAATCTCCCTTATCCTCTAGTCACTTTGGTCACAGCTGTGCCATCCAGCCTGTCACATAGCGATCAGATATCAGTGGGCCTCACACAATCCAAAAGTGTCCAGTGTCCAAAAGTGTGTGCAGAGATTCAAAATCTCCCTTATCCTCTAGTCACTTTGGTCACAGCTGTGCCATCGAGCCTGTCACATAGCGCTCAGATATCAGTGGGCCTCACACAATCCAAAAGTGTCCAGTGTCCAAAAGTGTGTGCAGAGATTCAAAATCTCCCTTAGCCTCTAGTCACTTTGGTCACAGCTGTGCCATCGAGCCTGTCACATAGCGCTCAGATATCAGTGGGCCTCACACAATCCAAAAGTGTCCATCCAGTGTCCAAAAGTGTGTGCAGAGATTCAAAATCTCCCTTATCCTCTAGTCACTTTGGTCACAGCTGTGCCATCGAGCCTGTCACATAGCGCTCAGATATCAGTGGGCCTCACACAATCCAAAAGTGTCCAGTGTCCAAAAGTGTGTGCAGAGATTCAAAATCTCCCTTATCCTCTAGTCACTTTGGTCACAGCTGTGCCATCCAGCCTGTCACATAGCGCTCAGATATCAGTGGGCCTCACACAATCCAAAAGTGTCCAGTGTCGAAAAGTGTGTGCAGAGATTCAAAATCTCCCTTATCCTCTAGTCACTTTGGTCACAGCTGTGCCATCGAGCCTGTCACATAGCGCTCAGATATCAGTGGGCCTCACACAATCCAAAAGTGTCCAGTGTCCAAAAGTGTGTGCAGAGATTCAAAATCTCCCTTATCCTCTAGTCACTTTGGTCACAGCTGTGCCATCGAGCCTGTCACATAGCGCTCAGATATCAGTGGGCCTCACACAATCCAAAAGTGTCCATCCAGTGTCCAAAAGTGTGTGCAGAGATTCAAAATCTCCCTTATCCTCTAGTCACTTTGGTCACAGCTGTGCCATCGAGCCTGTCACATAGCGCTCAGATATCAGTGGGCCTCACACAATCCAAAAGTGTCCATCCAGTGTCCAAAAGTGTGTGCAGAGATTCAAAATCTCCCTTATCCTCTAGTCACTTTGGTCACAGCTGTGCCATCGAGCCTGTCACATAGCGCTCAGATATCAGTGGGCCTCACACAATCCAAAAGTGTCCAGTGTCCAAAAGTGTGTGCAGAGATTCAAAATCTCCCTTATCCTCTAGTCACTTTGGTCACAGCTGTGCCATCGAGCCTGTCACATAGCGCTCAGATATCAGTGGGCCTCACACAATCCAAAAGTGTCCAGTGTCCACAAGTGTCTGCAGAAATTCAAAATCTCCCCTGTCCTATAGACACCTTGTACCTTGTTTTACATTACTATATAGTTTGTTGGATTTTGTCTACATTTCTACCAAAAATGAGGAAGGCTGGTGGAAGAGGCCGAGGAATTGGGCGGGGGTTGGCAGCTGGTAATGATGGTGTTGGTGGTGGATCTGATGGTAGTGGCAAGAGCAAAATAGGACCGAATGCAGGAGGTGCTGACCCTGCGTCATCGTCTGGCTACATAAGGCCTCGAACGCTTAGTTTTCTAGGAGTTGGCAAACCGCTTTTAAAGCCTGAGCATCAGGAAAAAGTTTTGTCTTACATTGCTGACTCAGCCTCCAGCTCTATCGCCTCCTCTTCTTCAGTTGTAAAAAGTAAAAGCACTGAGTCGTCATTGGAGGCTCATGTTCATGAACCACACCTTTCCTTGTGTCCTTCACCCCAACCAAGATTGAAGGATGACGCAGGCCATACTACTGATTACTCCATGGAGCTGTTTTCACATACCATGCCTGGATTATCAAGTGAAATGGTGAATTACCCAGGCCAAGATGAATCTGACATGGAGTGCACTGATGCACAGCCGCTGATGGATGATTCTGCTGGTACATTCACTCAGAGCACTACATTGTCCTCGCAGTGTACAGAGCCAGATTCTGACCCTGATGAGACTCAGGTGCCCCTTCCCGCACACTATACCACCATACACGGTGACACAGAGGAAGGTGCACATGACATAGAAGAGGAGGTGATGGATGACCCAGTTGTTGACCCAGATTGGCATCCATTGGGGGAAGAGGGTGCTGCTTCCAATAGCTCAGATGAGGAGCATCCACAGCAGACATCGACATCGCAACAGCTGTTATCTGGCAGGCCCGGAGCACTCCAAAGACAGGTTCCAAACATCAAAAGAGTTGCTGGACAGCTTGTCCAGAGGGTCAAAAGATCACAGCGTGCTAGGCCGCAAAATGTCTGCCAAAGTAGGAAGAGTGCAGTGTGGCACTTTTTTGACCAAAATCCTCATGATCAGGCCAAGGTTATCTGTAAGAAGTGCGCAAAGACCTTTAGCCGAGGGAAAAATCTGAAAAATTTGAATACCAGTTGCATGCTTAGACATTTAACCAGCATGCACTTGCAAGCGTGGACACAACACCAAACCTCAAGTGCCACATGTGCAACTGATCACAACGAAGGTAGTCAGCAACGCTACATTGTTTCCCCCACTGTAAGCCCACCGGTTAGCACAGCAGCAAATGTTGAGGTGTCGTTGCAAGACCACAGCAGTCAGGGAATCCCACTGTTATATCAACGAAAGACTGATTCTAGGCCATCAGAAAGAACACCAACTCCATCACCATCATCAACCCTCTCTCAGTCCACCCTGTCCACCGCTACTTCCACCATATGCAGCTCTCAAGTCCAGCTCACCCTCCCAGACACTATGAGTAGGTCAAGAAAGTACTCAGTCTCTCATCCGCGTACACTGGGTTTGAACGCCCACATTGCCAAACTAATCTCGTTTGAGATGATGCCCTTTCGGTTGGTGGAAAGCACAGCTTTCCGCGAACTCATGGCCTATGCAGTACCACGCTATGACCTACCCAGTCGCCACTTCTTCTCTCGCAAAGCCATCCCAGCCCTCCACCATCATGTGAAAGATCGCATTGTCCATGCACTCAAGCAGTCAGTGATCGGAAAGGTGCACCTCACAACTGATGCATGGTCCAGTCGGCATGGCCAGGGCCGTTACGTGTCCATCACTGCGCACTGGGTTAATGTGGTGGATGCAGGGTCCACAGGGGACAGCGGTGGTGGGACAGTGCTGCCTAGCCCACGGTATAGGAAACAGTTGGCTGTAGGCGTTCGACCCTCCTCCTCCTCCTCCTCCTCCAGAAGCGAAAGCTCGTCCACAGAGCGCAGTCGTACGAGCACTCCATCTGCAGCTGCCACTGTTGCACACGATGTGTCCCCCTATCGAGCAGCTAGTGGAAAGCGTCAGCAGGCTGTGTTGCAGATGATGTGTTTGGGCGACAGACACACCGCCGAGGTGCTGGCCGAGTACTTGAAGCGACAAACTGAGTCATGGCTGGGCAGTGTACATCTTGAGGCAGGCAAGGTAGTTAGTGATAACGGCCGTAATTTTGTGGCAGCCATAGCCCTTTCAAAACTCAGCCACATACCTTTCTTGGCTCACACCTTGAACCTGGTGGTGCAGTGCTTCCTCAAAAATTATCCGGAGTTAACAGCCCTGCTCCAGAAGGTGCGAAGACTGTGCGCGCACATCCGCCGGTCGCCTGTACACTCCGTTCGTATGCAGAAGCTGCAGCGATTGTTCCACCTTCCCAACCACCGCCTCATTATCGACATTGCAACAAGGTGGAACTCCACCCTGCACATGGTGGAGCGGCTGTGCGAGCAGTGGCAGGCCATAATGCATTTGTGGGAGGATACACGGCCAGGCACTTTGAGAGCAGACATGGAGTTGACAGGTGTGCAGTGGTCGAAGCTGAAAGACCTTTGTAAAGTCCTTCAGTGTTTTGAGGAATGCACACGGCTGGTAAGCGCAGACGACGCCATCCTAAGCATGAGCATCCCACTTATGCGTCTGCTCATGCAAACTTTGACGCACCTTAAGGAGCAGGCGTCTGCAGCCAATGTTGATGAGGAGGAAGAGGATGAGGGAATCCTTGATGACATTCAGCCATTGTCTGCTCAGGGACCTTTCCTGGACGAGGTGGAGGAAGAAGAGGAGGAGGAGGATGATGATGGGGATGATTACTTAGGGGAGGAGGATGCATCTCGTGGGGCAAGTGAAAATGTTGGCGTGGCAAGGTCTGGTACAGGGTTTGTGCGTGACTGGAGGGATGTGGATTTGCCAGAAAGTGCTGCTCCACCCAGCACTCGCAGTGCATCATTGACACCGGGAACATTGGCCCACATGTCAGATTATGCCTTGCGGATCCTAAAAAGGGACCCCCGCATTGCCAAAATGATGAACGATGACGACTACTGGTTGGCCAGCATCCTGGATCCACGCTATAAAGGCAAATTACAAAACATCATGCCACAGGAGAACCTTGACCTAATATTGGCTAATAAACAAGCAACTCTGGTAAATCGGTTGCTTGAGGCATTCCCAGCACACAGCAGCGGTGATGGTTCTCACACGAGCCGTACGGGCCGGGGGCAGCTTGGCAGAGGTGTTCGTGGTGCACACAGCAGAAGTGGCGTTGGAGACAGGGGTTTCATGACTATGTTGTGGACTGATTTTTCAAATACCGCTCACACAACTGGTAATACTGCATCGATGGAAAGTGACAGGAGACAGCAGTTGTCAACTATGGTTACAAACTACTTTTCCTCCCATATCGATGTTCTCCCACACAGGTCATTCCCCTTTGACTATTGGGCCGCTAAACTGGACACCTGGCCTGAATTGGCCCAATATGCCTTACAGGAGCTCGCTTGCCCAGCTGCAAGTGTGCTATCGGAAAGAGTCTTCAGTGCAGCTGGATCAATCCTGACAGAAAAAAGGACCCGTCTGTCAACCCAAAATGTGGATGATCTAACCTTCATTAAAATGAACCACGCATGGGTTTCCAAGGATTTTGCCCCACCTTCCCCTGATGACACATAGGGTGACAGAAAAATGGCTTGCTTTGGTCCACCTCTTCCTGGTACTTCACCTATTTCGCCTTTTGCATCAGCTGAATGTCCAACATCAACATATGCCACTTTCTAAAACTCCCTAACTGTGCTGCCTCCCCCCCATGGCCGGGGTCACCACCTAGCGCATGACACCGTGCGAGTGCCGTTGCCCTGGACAGGTGGGTAGGCCGACTCTTGGGCGCGGGCACTGGCACAGGGTCCCTCATAGTGCAATCAAGTGTCTCTGATGGTGGTGGTGCACACCCGCCGTCAGACACACCGCTGTACTATGAGGGGCCCAGTGCCAGTACCGACACCCACGAGTGGGCCCCCCTTGCTTGGGCAGGGCCCCAGCATTTGCAATCTTTACCTCTCCCTGCTCCTCCGCTGTGTAATCTGGGCCGTCAAATCCATACTGTGCCTGACACCGTCTGAGCCTGCCTCCTGATGTATAGACATATATTTTGAATGTGTACGCTATCCATACATGTTATCCAGGGATACGGTACCCTTTCTAACCTTTGTGCAATCACGTGCAATCCATACTGGGCCTAACACCGTCTGAGCCTGCCTCCTGAGACATATATTTTGAATGTGTACGCTATCCATACATGTTATCTGGGGATACGGTACCCTTTCTAACATTTGTGCAATCACGTGCAATCCATACTGGGCCTAACACCGTCTGAGCCTGCCTCCTGAGACATATATTTTGAATGTGTACGCTATCCATACATGTTATCCGGGGATACGGTACCCTTTCTAACCTTTGTGCAATCACGTGCAATACATACTGGGCCTAACACCGCCTGAGCCTGCCTCCTGAGACATATATTTTGAATGTGTACACTATCCATACATGTTATCTGGGGATACGGTACCCTTTCTAACCTTTGTGCAATCACGTGCAATCCATACTGGGCCTAACACCGTCTGAGCCTGCCTCCTGAGACATATATTTTGAATGTGTACGCTATCCATACATGTTATCCGGGGATACGGTACCCTTTCTAACCTTTGTGCAATCACGTGCAATCCATACTGGGCCTAACACCGTCTGAGCCTGCCTCCTGAGACATATATTTTGAATGTGTACGCTATCCAGACATGTTATCTGGGGATACGGTACCCTTTCTAACCTTTGTGCAATCACGTGCAATCCATACTGGGCCTAACACCGTCTGAGCCTGCCTCCTGAGACATATATTTTGAATGTGTACGCTATCCATACATGTTATCCGGGGATACGGTACCCTTTCTAACCTTTGTGCAATCACGTGCAATCCATACTGGGCCTAACACCGTCTGAGCCTGCCTCCTGAGACATATATTTTGAATGTGTACGCTATCCATACATGTTATCTGGGGATACGGTACCCTTTCTAACCTTTGTGCAATCACGTGCAATCCATACTGGGCCTAACACCGTCTGAGCCTGCCTCCTGAGACATATATTTTGAATGTGTACGCTATCCATACATGTTATCTGGGGATACGGTACCCTTTCTAACCTTTGTGCAATCACGTGCAATCCATACTGGGCCTAACACCGTCTGAGCCTGCCTCCTGAGACATATATTTTGAATGTGTACGCTATCCATACATGTTATCTGGGGATACGGTACCCTTTCTAACCTTTGTGCAATCACGTGCAATCCATACTGGGCCTAACACCGTCTGAGCCTGCCTCCTGAGACATATATTTTGAATGTGTACGCTATCCATACATGTTATCTGGGGATACGGTACCCTTTCTAACCTTTGTGCAATCACGTGCAATCCATACTGGGCCTAACACTGTCTGAGCCTGCCTCCTGATGTATAGACATATATTTTGAATGTGTACACTATCCATACATGTTATCTGGGGATACGGTACCCTTTCTCACCTTTGTGCAATCACGTGCAATCCATTCTGGGCCTAACACCGTCTGAGAATGATAGATGGGGCCCACCATACACTGGAACATTCCAAAGGTGGACATCAGACACTGGAGCAGCATTTACAGGGCCCATTATACACTAGAGCATTAGAAATGGGGCCCATTATGTTTGGAGCATTATTTGGGCCCATAAGACAGTCGAGCTTCATCCATGGGGACCAACATATACTGTAGCATTATGTGGAGCTCATCATATACTGTTTCAAACATTATATGGGACCAATGATTCTGTATGGAGAAATAGATGGGCCTCGTCATGAGATGTAAAAAGTGAGGTATTTTTCATTGTACTATACCGCTATTTCTCTGCCATATCGGAGCATGATGAGTTGTGGTATGTGTTAAAGGGGCGCTCTTTCGCCCAGGGCACATGAAAACCTGGAGCCAGCCCTCCCCCCCCACAGTCTGTAGCCAAATAACCCCCATTTTTCAGTGCGTAACTTGTATTATGAAGTTAATTAAGGTTGACAAGCTTAAGTAAGAAGAATTGATGCTTTTGGCATTCAAATGGGCACTGTTGGTGTGTTTCCTGTCCTCCTCTCACTGCCGACTTTTATTCCCCATTGACTTACATTGGGTTTCGTGTTTCGGGACGACCCTGACTTTTCCCTATAATCGGACGATCTTGCTCGACCCGACTTTTGGAAAAGTCGGGTTTCACGAAACGAAACGCGACCCTAAAAAAACAAAAGTCGCTCAACTCTAATCCCCACTCCAAATCCCCCCCATCCCCAATCCCCCCACACATTAAGTACCCCCCATCCCCACTCAATAACCCCTCGTCCCTACTCCCAAATCCCCCCACACATTATGTACCCCCACTCCAAATCCCCCCACACATTATGTACCCCCACTCCAAATCCCCCCACACATTATGTACCCCCACTCCAAATCCCCCCACACATTATGTACCCCCACTCCAAATCCCCCCCACACATTAACCCTCATCCCCACTCATTAACCCCTCCACACATTAACCCCCATCTCCACTCATTAATCCCCCATCTCCACTCATTAACCCCCATCTACACTCATTAACCCCCATCTCCACTCATTAACCCCAATCCCCACATTAACCCCCCACATTAATCCCATCTCCACTCATTAACCCCCATCTCCACACATTAACCCCCATCTCCACTCATTAACCCCCATCCCCACATTAATCCCATCTCCACTCATTAACCCCCATCTCCACTCATTAACCCCCACACATTAACCCCCATCTCCACTCATTAACCCCCCCACTCATTAACCCCCATCCCCACATTAATCCCATCTCCACTCATTAACCCCCATCTCCACTCATTAACCCCCACACATTAACCCCCATCTCCACTCATTAACCCCCCACTCATTAACCCCCATCCCCACATTAATCCCATCTCCACTCATTAACCCCCGCACATTAATCCCCATCTCCACTCATTAACCCCCATCTCCACTCATTAACCCCCATCTCCACTCATTAACCCCCCTCTCCACTCATTAACCCCCATCTCCACTCATTAACCCCCACCCCCACATTAACCCCCCTCTCCACTCATTAACCCCCATCTCCGCTCATTAACCCCCATCCCCATCTTCGGTGGTTCTTCAGCTCCACAGAGGAGCACACTTACCACCAGCGTTCGCTCTGGGCGCCGGGAGTGACGTCAGCAGTGTGATCACATGACCTGATCACGCTGCTGACGTCGCTCTGACCCGGCGGTCAGAGCTTCAATTGTACTGGCGTCTATAGACGCCAAGTACAATTGCTGCCTGGGAGTCGGCGCGGCCTCCTTCTCTGCGTCGGCTGTCAGCTTGACAGCCGACACAGAGAACCGCCGACTCCCAGGACTGGTAGCGGCAGAACACAGCCGCCGGGGGGGGGAGGGAGGGAGATACTGGCATACTGCGGACCGCTGCATTAGGCGGCCGGGCGGCTCGACTGCGCCCCCCTGCTGCCTGCGCCCGGGGCAACTGCCCTGGCTGCCCCCCCCTGGATACGCCACTGGGCTCGGGATTCTCGCTGTGCAGCGACGGAAATCCGATGCCTAACACCATCCTTATTTGCAGTGTTTTATTTTCCACAGCATGTCAATTCTTTTTGCGGATCTGCAGCATTTTTCACCCATTCACTTCCATTGAATCATTCAAATCTGCTGCAAAAACGCAGGTGTAAAAAGGTTTGCAGATTTGCTCCAGATTTGCTGCCAAAAAGACTGCATAATTGTCAAAAGAAATTATGTCAGAAGTAGGAAGAATGTGTCGGCAGAGAATATGTGTAAGTGGAGAATATGTGTGCGGGCGGAGAATAAGTGTGAGCGGAGAATATGTGCATCTGCCTGTGTCTGTCTGCGGGTGTGTGTGGGTGTCTGTCTGCGGGTGTGTACCCATACAACAAACAGCCCATAGTGATTGTACTTAGGCATCATCTGATGGGACTACTACCCACACTCGGCTATGTCTGCTGTCACATATAACAGAAACAGCATGAACCGATGATGGGAGAATAGTCTCAACATCCGGCGCCTGAGTTCAACTGTAAAAAAAAGTCAAAACATATTCACATAAAATATACATACTCACCGAACACCTAATCCACGATAGCCATGTCTCTTGCAAGCAATCAAATATAATAAACCAACATATATTCCCTGTCCGCCTTAGTCCATTTAATACCGAGTGTCCCGCGTTGATGTCACCCGGCCGCCGGCGATACACTGACAGGAGTTAATCGCTCCTGCAGTGGATCACTGAGCCGCCGTGAGAGTTCACCACAGTACATCAGCTGATCAGCTCCTATCCTCTCACTTATGGCACCGCTGCTTGAGTAAGTTCTCACACAACGGTAGTGCCATAAGTGAGCACCAGAGCTGATGAACTCTGGTGAACTCTTATGGCAGCGCAGTGATACACCGTGGGAGCGATTACCTCCTGTCAGTGTATCACCAGAGGCCGGGTAGAGCGGTCACATCTCCTGATGTGACTGTTCTACAGGTGAGATCGCCGTGGGACACTCGGTATCAAATGGACTACGTCGGACAGGATAGTATAATATGTTGGCTTATTTTATTTTTGCTGCAGGAGACAAGGGAGTTGGGGATTAGGCATTCAGTAAGTATGGTAAATTAAGATTCAATAAAGGAGTCTGTATGATTATTTCAAATAAAGGACTTTATTCTATTAATAGCCTGGGAACCTTTATGGCTATTGGCTAACATCAACCGTTGGCTTTCCCTCTGCTGGTTATGAAAATTATGCAGGAGCCCACGCAATTTTTAACATTTTTTTTAAATAAATAGTTATTGTGTTTCATGCAGATTTCTGACAGTTGCTGTTTTGTTACAGCATATGTGGGTTATTTATGTTAATGCTCCTACATAGGCGCATGTGTGTGCGAGTGCGTTTTATATTTTATTATTGATTCTAAGGACCATTTTCTATCTGTAGTGCGCCCTTCTTTATTCAGTTTGTGCATGTGTGTGTGTCTTTATTTCTGTACCATTTTATTATTTATCTGGCTGACCCCTGTTCATTACTAAAACTCGGGCTTGGTTTTACATATATACAGCTCTGGCAAAAATTAAGAGACCACTGCACAGTTTTATAAAAATCAGCTTCTCTACATGTCTGACAGCCATTCCATTCCAGTGTCAGTTGAATTCCAACCAGAGTACACATTATTCTACTTAATGTGCTTCTGATAAGGTGATCACCTGAATCAAATCTTATTTAACAAAGGAAAGTATAAAAAAAAACCCTGCTGTGGTGTTCACAATCCTCTTGCAATAGGACAAGATGGATGGCAAAACAAGTGCTAGTAATATCCCAAAAGTAAAAGGAATGAAAAATAACTTTTAACCATGCCAAAGGAGTTGAAAAGAAAAGTCTTGAGTGAGGAAAAGAAGGGCTCAATTCTGGCTTTGCTAGCAGAGGGATACAGTTAGCGTCATGTTGCCTCCGTCCTTAAAATTTCTAAGATGGCAGCCCATTACAACAAGGTCAAGCAGCAAACATTGGGGACAACAAAGCTACAGACCAGCAGAGGGCGAAAACGACTCTCCACTGACCGTGATGACCCTCATCTTATTCAAATGTCATTCAGCAACCGCAGGATGACATCAAGTGACCTACAAAAGGAATGGCAAATGGCAGCTGGGGTGAAGTGCATGGCAATAACAGTTCGTAACAGGCTCTTAGAGGCAGGGCTCAAGTCATGTAAAGCTAGAAAAAAGCTGAAGTTTGCCAAAGACCATAAGGATTAGACCATAGAGGACTGGAGTAAGGTAATCTCTGATGAATATAATTTTCAGCTTTGCCCAACACCTGGTCATCTAATGGTTAGACGGAGACCTGAAGAGGCGTACAAGCCACAGTGTCTTGCACCCACTGTGAAATTTGGTGGAGGATCGGTGATGATCTAGGGATGCTTCAGCAAGGCTGGAATTGGGCAGGTTAATCTTTGCGAAGGATGTATAAATCAAGCCGCATACAAGGTTATCCTGGAAAAACAGTTGATTCCTTCTGCTCAGGCAATGTTCCCCAACTTTGAGGACTGGTTTTTCCATCAGGATAATGCGCCATGCCACATAGCTAGGTCAATCAATGTGTGGATGAAGGACCACCACATCAAATCCCTGTCATGGACAGCCCAATCTCCAGACCTGAACCCCATTGAAAACCTCAGGAATGCAATTAAGAGGAAGATGGGAAGTCACAAGCCATTATTATTATTATTAATTCCATGGTGCTGTACATGAGAAGGGGGTTACATACAAAGTTATAAATGTCGTTAACAGTAAACAAAATTTACAATGACTAACTGGTACAGAGGGGAGAGGACCCTGTCCTTGCGGACTTACAGTCTATGGGAACAAAAAACTGCTTAAATTTTTTTACCAGGAGTGGCATAAAATCACCCAAAAGCAGAGTACAAGACTGGTGGAAAGCATGCCAATGTAAGAGTACGAGCAGGAACGTGAGATGCAGTGATGGGACGCAGGCAGAGCAAGGGTTAACAGGTTTATTTACTGAGTTAAACAGTATTAAAGGCACAGTACAATACAACGGTTCAAATATTAGCAAATGTATAAGGAAGTCCTAATACTGCAGCTCCTGCTGCGAACTCTATGGTGCCGGCAATGGCCGATGCAGTGTCCTCATTAATGGGGTCAAGCAGACAACAATACCCCCGTCTTCTGGTGACAGTGGTCGGTCTCCAGTACCTTCCACTGCCCGTAGTCCATACACTGTAGTTTCCTACAAAGGTAAGGGCCACGACTACTGTCTAAGCTCGACAAGACTCCTGCACAACTCTCTTCACAGTTGAAGCGATGGTTTGGGGACCACCACAATGCAGGGAGACTACGGTACACAAGATGAGGTGCAAGCAACAAAGGGTTAATTTATTTGCAGACAAGGAATGCAGAGTTGGGAAAGTGTAAACAGTGGTATTCAATGACATAAAACAAGTTACAAAAGTGATGTTCTCTAGCTGGGCCATACAAATGGCATGGTGCACCAACTATTACAGATCAGTGTATTCTTTCAAAAGGCAAAACAATACAATAAAGTACAGTATGCTGCTACTCTAACTGTAGCCTGACTTGCGGCTACTACTTCGGCCGCACGGCTACCGTGCTCTGTCTATTGCAGCCTATGCTAAGCCCTAAACATGTGCGCACACGGGGTTAACACTCACGGTAAAGTTGGTGTCTCAGCTCTTTCCCGGGGGCCCCCTGCAGTTCTCTTCAAGATGATGTGACGTCCTCCCTGGCAGCTCTGTGCAACGTGGTCTTGTCCTTGTGTGACAATTCCGAACCTGTTCCTAGACACGGTGAACTCCCTCTTCTGAATTCCTTCCTTGTAGATCTTCGTGGCTCCATGCAGTAACACAGGAAAATCACCTTTGTTATCCCCAGAAGAGTATACACAATCCCACAGGTTCAGTCAGTTCTAAGCTGCACGTTTTTCTCCTCATGTCAGTCTCCTGCAGACTCCCAGCTCCAAACACTCACTGGGAAAACAGCCCCTCCCCTCTCCATAGCTGGAAGAGCAAACCAAAGCAATCTTTTGAAGGGTAGAATAGACTGTACCATCGCATCAGCCAAGGGGGTGCTGTCTCTTAAAGGGGCAGTGTGTTTCTGCTGTCCATAGCAATGTCAGCCCCTTACACAGTCTCGCAGGACCACTTCGGCTCTTCCTCGTTTGGGGTGGGTACTCTGCCACACCGGACCATCCCTGTCAAGGCTGCAAGCCCCTGTTCCTGTTCGCCTATGCGCGCCTCTGCCCCGATTTCTGCAAAAATCATGAGAGGGTTAGTTCATAGGCGCTCACACAAAGCCATCTCTCAGGCCCGTCATTAACTGGTCTCGATGCACTATGTCGGGGGGGTCCTATACCTATGCCATCTTCCTTAAGAATTGTAGTGTGTAGCTCCTGTAGCGCGTTCATGTACCGCTTCACTGTCTCCCCCTCTCTTTGAATACGCCTAAATAAGCGCGTGCATAACTCTCCTACGTCCGTGGGGTCTCCATGTGTCTCTTCGAGTATTTTCAGTACTTTGTCAAAGGTGTCTCGCTCATGGGGAGGTCGTAGCATGACGGAATCCCTGGCCTCTCCATCTAGAGCCATCAGGGCAACCTCTGCCGCTAACGCAGGAGTCATGGGATACAGTCCAGCTCCATAATAGACCGTTGCTCCCTGTAAACTTGGGGAGATTACTCAAAATTGTCCTCAGCGGCATACTGGCTCTTGGAGCACCCCCAATCGCTTGGTTTGCCACCTTTGCGCCCCTAGACTGCATCCTGCCAATTACGCCAAGTGTAAGAGTATGAGCAGGAACGAGGGATGCAGTGACGGGACGCAGGTAGAGCAAGGGTTAACAGGTTTATTTACAGGGGGAATTGTTATGAATGGGTCACCGAGGAGGAAAAAACTAAACATGCTAAGCCCAGAGAAACCAGAGAGGTTGGTAACTATGCAGATTGCAGATCCCTGATCCTAACCACACAACTAGCAGCAGTCGTGGAGCGTACCTACGATGAACCTAGATGCCTCATCACGGCCAGAGGACTAAATAAGCCTAAAGCAAGAAAAGGTGAAAACTAACTGCCCCAGAGCAGACCCCAAAGGAATAGACAGCCGCCACACATGTATTGACAGTGAAACAAGATGAAAACACAAACACAGGCAGGAAAATAGGCTGAGCAAATGATGGGGCCCAAACTAGCTAGAAAGGAGAGGAAAGGAAAGACACTGTCTGCAATCTGTCAAAAACCCTACAAAATAATGTCCAACACTTCTGATAACAAAATTAACCCTGAAGTCATTAGACTTCTCCCACTACATCAGCACTCTGGCCTCTTTTTGCTGTCTCAGAATATTTCAATCTAATAAAGGACAAAAAGCAAATGGGCAAATACAGATAAATAAGAGTGGAAATTCAGCACAGGCCCAGCCGGGGCTGGCTGACCACACAAAAAACTGAATAGGACAACAAAATCAAGTGTGAACATTAGCAGAGAAACTTAGCTTGAGCTGACTGGAGCAGAGCTGAGAACCAAGACCTGACAAGCAGAAGGAATCACCAGCACCAGAGTAAGGTGTCGGCTGTCTTAAATCCAATCTGAGATTCCTGAGGTCCAATCATCATCCTCATTATCAGGTGGCAGATCTCTACTGTCTAAATCAGCCTCACTACCTCCTGTTACCGCCAGAGGGAGCCTGGAAGGAGAACTCAATGAACTCACAACAGGGAATACTCCATGCAGGGAGGTAAAGAGTTAAACAGTATTAAAGGCATAGTACAATACAGTGGTTCAAATATTAGCAAATGTATAAGGAAGTCCTAAAACTGCAGCTCCTGCTGTGAACTCAATGGTGCCGGCAATGGCCGACATAGTGTCCTCATTAATGGGGTCAAGCAGGCAACAATACTTCCAGTGTTCTGGTGACAGTGGTCAGTCTCCAGTACCTTCCACTGCCACTAGTCCATATACTGTAGTTTCCTACAAAGGTAAGGGCCACGACTACTGTCTAAGCTCGACGAGACTCCTGCACAACTCTCCTCACAGCCTCGGTCAAGCAAGCTCAAAGTGGCAGACGGTAAAAAGGGTCACAATCTGGTACAAGCCCCACGTGGCTCATAAGTTGTTTAACGCCACGGTCAGGGTACAAGGGTCTGTTCTGTCTTCGGTCACTCATATGGGGCACGTGTGTTATACTCACGGACACGGAGCATTCTGTGCCTTGCTTTCTGACAGTCACCGGACTCACGCTGTACGTTCCTTTCTCTCTGGTCCTTGCTGTTGGTGGCAGGTGACGCCTGGCATTAGCTTGCGTGCTGCTGATGTTCTCTCTCTGGCTGCTGCATGGCTGGCTCAGCTCTACTTGGTGTGCACGTCTCAACTTAATGTACACGGCTCGTTTCTGCCCGGGGTATACAGCCCTGCTCCGCTTTGCACGGCTCCGCAGCAGTCTCTCTCTTCGGCGTGCTACTGTACACGCTTGGCTTTGCCGGTGACGGGGACCTCTCTATGCCACCTGCTACAGTGCCGGTACTCTCTGAGGGAAGGGAAGGCAGAGCGCGCCACTCACCGCTCTGCGCGCTGCTCTGCCTGGCGCCAAAGTCCCTTGTTTCGCGTGCTATCCTTTTTTATCTGCTGGCTGCTGCTCACCCTTTTCTGTCTCTCCCGGCCCCCTCCTGTCAGCTGAAAGCTCCTTCTCTCTCCGGCTTCCCCCAGGCAGCAGGGGAAGGTTCACCCCGCTCAGGCTTCCAGCATGCATGTACCTGAGGTCCGGTCTCCTTACACCAAGACACATGAAAACTGTGATTAAAAATCATGGTTATTACACAAAATATTGATTTCTGAACTCTTCCTGAGTTGTTGTTTCTAAATGAGTATGAACTTGTTTTCTTAGCACTATTTGAGGTCTGCAAGCACTGTACTTTTTTGTTATTTTGACCATTTCTCATTTTCTGAAAATAAATGCAAAATTTAGTGTTTGGAAATTCGAAGACATGTTGTCAGTAGTTTATAGAATAAAAGAGCAATTTATATTTTACTCAAAAATATACCTATAAAGAAAAATCAGTCATACTGAAAAGTTTGCAGTGGTCTCTTAATTTTTGCCAGAGCTGTATATACAGTATATATATATATATATATATATATACTGTATATATTCACTTATATTTGTTTTGTGTGTGTAAACATTATAATTTGAACATGAAAAATATTCAGAATTGAGAGTCCTCAGTGGTTGATACCTTTTAATGGCTAACTGAAAAGATGGTAACACATTGCAAGCTTTCGAGACTACTCTGGTCTCTTCATTAGGCATAGACTAACACAAAATCTGAAGAGTCACATATTTATGCACAATACAGCACAGAAAAAATGTAATAGATGAGACAAGTGACGTGAAGCAGAATTGTGATTATGGGAGAGGGAAAAACATAAATATTGCTCCAGTTCAGAGATAAGGAGTCTGGATGTTTTATTGTCCTCTGATTGGGGTCTCCTAATGTGTTGTGATGCCCCCACACGGTCTTAGGAGCAAATTCCTTAATTGATGTAAAAAGACATAAATCCATGCGACACATTCATTCCAGCATTGAGAGTGTCAAAGGTCGTCATAAATTTATACCCACAGACTCTCCTCTCTCTCTGAGATGTGAAGTTACCTTTCAATACCAGTAATTTCATATCCATGTTGCTGTGATCAGGCGTACAAAAAATGTTTTGCCACAGGTAAATCCATTCTTTTTTCTCTTATTGTGTGACGATGAGCATTCATCCTTGTTCTAAACTTTTGCCATTTCTCCCCCACATACAGACCCCCAGTTGGACATTTAGTACAAATAATTAAGTACACCACATTAGATGTGATGCAGCTGAAAGTATCTGGGATCTTGTAGTCCTGATGTGAATTGGGGATCTTTATCTGGTCCGTGGTCATTATAGATGGACAGGTTTTACATTTTTTCTGGTTGCAAGGAAAGGTTCCTCCAGCTGTTGGAGAGGACAGGGAGCTTCTGACAATGATACTTCTTAGATTTGGGGGCTGCCTAAAGCACAGTAGTGGGGGTCTGGAAAAATGGATTGTAATCGGGCATCTTTTAGTAGTAAAGGTTGTAATTTCCGTGCAGCTCCCCTTAGCGCTTCCAGATTTGGGTTGAAGGTGACTAATAGAGGTAAGCGGTTATTTTCTTCTTTAGCTTTGTAATGTAGCAGGTGATTCCTTGACATTCTGGTGGCTCTTGTAATTTGGCTTTCAATTGTTCTTGGATGGTAACCCTGATTCAAAAAGGTCTTTTTGAGGCAACCAAGGTGTTTGTCTCTATCCATGGGGTTGGAACATATACGATTGTATCTGATGGCTTGGCTATAGATAATAGATTTCTTTATGTGTTTTGGATGCCTTAAATGGGACAGATTCCATTGTGCATAAATATGTGATTTCAGATTTTGTATTAGTCTAGCCTGATGAAGAGACCTGAGTAGTCTCGAAAGCTTGCAATGTGTTACCATCTTTTCAGTTAGCCATTAAAAGGTATCAACCACTGAGGACTCTCAATTCTGAATATTTTTCTATCTACTGGCTAACACGGTACAAAGATATACATCTTTCCTGTAATTTGAACATGGTATGTAATGATATTATGGTCTTCAATGGAGAATGAGAAAGAAGAGGTTGAACAAGGAAATGGCATCACAATTTTTTTTCTTCTTAATAATATATCTTTATTGAGCTCTATGGACTTACGAAAAAACGCATAAAAATTCGCATGAAAAACCGCATCAAAAATGCATGGATTTTCCACTGCATTTTCTGCCAAGAGATGCAGAAACTGCACAGAAATTTCTGCAAGCAAATCCACAACGTGGGAACATAGCCTTACACTTCCCACTCAAATCAGTGCGTTTTCTATGTGATGAGAAACAAAAAGCTGTCTTACCTCTATTAATTAAGAATTCACTGCTAAGATATATGAAAATGGTTGTCAACCAGATAAAAACTTTATAATTGTGCACCTTAAAAACACACTCCCATCAAAATGTTTAATACATTGCAGTCGTCATAGCACTGTGTACTCACAATTGCTCATTTTGCCTTTCTATCCAGATAATTCTTCTGTTTTCCATTAGGTCTATGACATCGTGATTAAAAGCTGACTAGCTGCATCCTTCTAAGCTCTATGGCGAAACAGGAGGTCAAATTGACTTGTATGAGTCATAATTCAATGCAAAAGACCCTGACAGGAGGAGGAAGGAGCAGCTGGGTCAGAAGTTGAAGAGAGGAATGATAAATGCAGTGACAAGAGACTTCCTGTTTCTGCAGAGCAGAGAAAAGAGAAGAATTAGCTGGGTTTAAGGGCAAAATGAGCAATTGTAAGTATACAGCGCTATGTAATATGATGAATGCAATATATTAAAAGGATAAAATTTCATAATTTTTACAGTTTTGATCCTGTAACAAAGAGCAGAAAAGTGCAAATATGAGCCCAAATAACATTCATACAGGAACACAACCCAAAAAAACAGACGCCCCCGGAAGAAGCAAGCGGGCGAAACGCGCGTTGGGGCGCGGGGTCAGCACTGCGGGCTGCAATCACCTCTTTTCCCTTTAGTAAGTACACCTCTCTTAAATCATTGGCACTTATGCGATTTGCAATATATTTATTGCGGTATAACTTTATTACATATGGTCAATTATAGGAACAAAGGGCACTTTAGTAATTTAATGCCGTTGGCAAGTAATAATAAGACTTTTTGGGCCCTCTCTCCATATGTAAATTGACCTGTTTATTATTCCATTTTATATATGGTGTGCTCAAGGGAACTTTATGAACATCTTTTGTGGTTTTTGTGTTCCTGTATTGTGCCATTCCCCTGGGGTATGTTTGTTTGTAATAAATACAGGTAGCATTTTATGTATTTTAATAGGCTAAATAAAATTATTTGTTATCCATTTATGGTTCTCTTCATTAGGAGTCAGTCTAAACACTGTCTTCTTGGTTGATGACCAAAAAAACAGACGTCTGGCAATTTAGGTTTTGGCAGGTCGCCTCTCTCCATCTTTTTCTTTGGTAGCTGCCAAAAACAACAATCATGATTTTGCTAACAAGGATAGTTCCCACCTGCTGCAACTCCTATGAATGAAGACTGGGAAGAGGGCGAGACAGCAAAGCCAAAAAGGTCACTTCTTTGCCTTTATTCTGCCTGGTTCTGTCTTGTCCCATCATTAAAGAGGCAGTCTGGTTAATAATGAACTATTATTTCTTATTTAGAGGGGATCAACTAAATAGAGAGGTAACCACCCTTCAGGATCAACATCTCTTTGGCAGACTAGAGAGCAGCTACAGAAAGCACAGCCCCCCTACCTATCCATCATGTAATTTATAATACTGGTGTATTCCCATATGGCGAAGGGACTTTGGGTCACTCTTAGCTATAAGACGACGGAGCAACTGCTAACATTGTATCTCCTATAGATATGTCCCTATGAGGGCATGGTAAGATGTGAGAATGAATAGTGTGCTAATAAATGTATATTTAGTGCTGCTGAAAGAATTTGGGTTGTGTAGCATTTCTTTGTCTTAGGATGGGCCCCAAGGACCGGAGTCACCTAAAAATTGAGCATGAAAACATTCCCTGCCCATAACACCACTCGCCATAAACCCAGCCCACTAAGAACTTTACCTTGAACTTTATTTTAACTCTTTGCCATCTTTTAAGGACTGGTATCAGAGAGGTTTCCGGTTGTGGTCCCTTTTTCTAGGTTAGACCTCCTCACGGCCATCCTCTCTATGCCACCGTATGTGTGTGAGCTAAAAAAAGACCCAATTGGTCACTCATCACCCAGCTTCTCCTGCTAAAAAAGATTATGGTGGTAAAAATACAGACACAGAGAACTGTTTAGGATGCGATCAGGAATAAAGTACAAATCCAACAAGCTGATTTCTATAAGGTACTAATCCTCTTTCTGCACCTCGCTGCACGGAGCCATCTCCTGCCAGATGTGAGATTGAGAAAATTTAAACAGCAGCCTCTCAACACATACTTCTGTGCTTCTCAGACATTATGGGCTCCCACACAGTCAGACCACCCGGGATATGTGTCATTTAGGCCAGCTCTGCCAGGCATTGAAAAGCAGGCAAGGCAGACGCTGGGACATAGTTTCTTAAATGGTTTGTGATCCATGGTGCTTACACTGCATTAGTCTCTATTCCTATACTATGCTGTCAACACTGAGAAGACTGCTCAAAATTCTACAGCCACCAGACCCAAAGTCAGCAGTTTATTAAAGTGCAACCTATAAAAAGAGCTGCTAAGATCAGTCACATATGGACATTTTTATGATAGTTTAGGGGCAGGATTTTTTTTAAAATGACAATGAAAAATATGAATGTAAAATGGCTGATGGCATGGATGAATAGTTTGTATTTGTATAGATAGCAAACTTAGATCACTTGTAAATATACAGGTTTTTTATACATAGCTCCAAATCTCCTGTAATCATACAGTTAAATGATTTGATTTAGACTTTCTTCTATCATCAGGAGGAGCTTTCTGTATACAAACTTATTATGAAGTTCAATGTATAATTAGTATGCAGGAAGCGCCTAGTATCCCCCCTAGTGGTGGCCGAATGTCAGAATTTTATCACTATTATTTCAATAAAGAAGGCGAGGCAAGTTACAGGAGAGGGTCTGCTCTTCCTTTAATGTCTGTCAAACTAGATAGAGGCATAATAAGGAGGGGTCAGGCAAGTTTTGGAAATTAGCAGGTGGAATTCCTGCTGGGAAGTGAGAGAAAGTCTAATACTTGCTATACTGGTGGCAAAATGATAATGGTTAAAAACCACCCACTGAAAAAGAGGTGCTGGTAAGTTACAGCATTTGAAAATCGAGACAGTTACTTTATATATTATACTGGTATTTGCACCAAAAGTAGTTTTAATTTTCGGGGAATAGGGGCAACAAAAATATGCTCTGGTGAAATGACAGGTATGCTGCAAAATTGGGCATTGGACTTAGTGATTATTAAGCTTGCATTGATCAGCCCACGTTTGCATGTGGGTTAAGCTAGATTGGACATGTTGGTAAACCTAAGGATAAACATTGCAGATATCCCCTTAAATAGTGTCAAGAAAGGTGCAGAATCAGTATTTCATGCTGGACAAAATGTGTTTCACACGAGGATCTTGAAAAAGGCACCTGGACATGAACTCTGCCATGTGTGGTAGACTACAAAGAGTCAAGCATTCAGTGTCCTCAACTGGAATAATACTAACCATCCTCTCCTCCTCATGATGCATAGCCTCCTCCTCTTCAGGCCATCCATGCTGGACAGGCATGAAGCTGGGATTGGGAGTCCCATCTGTAACGCAGACCAAAAACTCATCCTCCTCCCCCTGTTCCTCATCATCACCCAATCTGGCCTGAGAATATTGTGTGAGGCTGAGCTGTGTTATCAGCCACTGTAAAACCCTGCTCCATAGCCACCTGCTCTGCATTCAAAGCTTCCTCTTTGAGATTCTGCAGCGAACGTTTTAATAGACAGAGCAGCGAGATGGTTACTCTGATAATAGCATCATCAGTGCTCACCATCTTGGTGCAGTACGCAAAGTTTTGAAGACCCTCACATATGCCAGCGATCCACAACCACTCAGTAGTTGTTATGTGTGGGGGCTGAGTGTTACTCTGAAGGGCACTGAGAAGCTGGAATTCAGACACTGCCCTCTGCTGCTCACTAAACCTTGCCAACGTATGAAAGGTTGAGTTTCAGCATGCGGGAAGGTAACAAATCAGTCAATGATGGGGCAAATTAAAGCGCTACTGCAGCGAAGATAGTCCAGTGAAAGCCTGAGATGACCTTCGGAAATGTGCTCTGACACAGCCTACCTTGGCAAGTCTGGGTATATTTTTAAAAACTGATGTACAACCAAGTTTAGCATGTAACCCATGCATGGAACATGTTCCAGCTTGCCAAGGTTTAAAGCCAACACCAAGTTACGCTCATTATCGCACACAACCAGACCTGGTTGGTGGTTCAGCGGGGAGAGCCACTGATCGGTCTGTTATTTTATCTTTTCAATAGCTCTGCTGCATTGTGAGCTTTATCACCTAAACAGATGAGCTTCAGCATAGCTCCAAGGCAGCTGGGGAGTGACGGGGAGGCTAGCTCCACTGAGGATGAGGAGGAGGAAAGACAGGAATTGGAATATGAGGAGGCTGAAGCCCTGATGGAAGTTGGGCCAGCTATTCTTGGTGTGGGTAAGATGTGTGAGGTCCCAACGACTGATTCTGTCCCAGACTCCACCAGGTTCAGCCAGTGTGCCATAAGGGAAATGTAGTGTCCCTGTCCACAAGAACTTGTCAACGTGTCTGAGGATAGGTGGACCTTCCTTGTGACTGCGTTGGCCAGAGCACGGCTGATATTGTGTAACATGTGCTTATGTAACGCAGGGATGGCACACCAGGAATAGTGGCAGCTGGAAATCGAGTACCGTTGGGCTGTCACCGTCAAGAGGTCACGAAAACACTCAGTTCCTACAAGTCAAAATGGCAACATTTCCAGGGCTGGTAATCTGGCAATGTGGGTGTTAGCGTTTGGGTCTGTGGGTCGGTGGATATTTCTGCTTTCTGTTAAACATCTGGAGCAGGGACAACTGAAACCTGCGCTGGGACAACAAATTGGATGTGGTTGCTGACTGTTGTGTCTGTGCAACTGCAGGTTATGGGCAGGAGACATCAGTGTTTGCTTCATCAACAGCAGATTGGGAAGGCCATAACACAGGGAAGGGGCACCATCAGACACAGATTTTGTACCCAGGCGTTCCGCCAACCTACTGGGGTGCTTGGCTGCCATGTGCTTTTGCATGCTGGTGGTGCTCAGGTTGGCGATGTTCTTGCCTCTTCTTCGCTTGGTTTGGCAGATGCTACAAATTACAGTTGTACTGTCTGAAGGAATTTCAGAAAAAACTGCCATACAGGGGAAGAACACACCATTTTCCTGTTATCTAGCCGAATGGGGGGCTCTGACGAACAATTTACCAAGTTCTCTCTCTGGTCAAAACACTAACTCTTCTTGCCTTTTTTTATGCTACAGTTCCATCCCTCTCTACATGGCTGTGCTCTAGGCTACTAGGCATGCCACTGTGCCAAGTTTCATCAGTGGCCTCATCATCGACCACGTCGTCTTCCAATTCATCAATCTGATCCTCCTTCTGAGTTTCGAATTTAGGCTGACCTGAAGGGATCTATGCATCATGATTATCCTCCACCTCTTCAGACATGAATTGACCTTCCCCAACATGGCTTTCTCCTGGCCGTGGGTGCTCAAATGTTTGGGCATCACTGCACTCCACCTTTTCATGACTCTCTTTAATAGTGCATGTTCAGAGGCTTAATGTATTACAAGGGAACACAAACAGTTCCTCAGAGTGGCCAGCGTTGGGGTCATATGCCTCCTGGGACTCTTGATGGTGGGAGGATGGAGGACCAAGTTGAGGATTCAGAGGCCCAGCCTCTTGGCTACTGAGCTTGGACTGTGTGGAACACTTCATAGTGCTGTTTATCAACACACTGGAGCCTTTGTCTGTCATCCAACCCACACCATTCTCGCACTTGTCTGGGTTCGTCAGTGGTGTAGCACGCTGACCAAATTTTGACAACATGCTAGAACAAGATCCAGTCATCTTCTGATCTGTACCATTGCCTTGGCGGGCACCACCACATCCACATCCCTTAACGTCACCCTTTTTTATATGGAATGCTTTATGCTTATGAAAAAATAATTTCCTGTCTTTATTTTTCGCAAGTACCCTCACAGAGGTGTTATGTACAAATTCACTGTGTCTACAGTAGCAATGTGTGGCAATTTTTTTTTAAAGATATCAGCTTTATTACACATGGCAATAGCAGACTCACAAAAATTAGAGGTAAATAGTCACATTTGCGTATCTCAGCATGCTTTGCGCCAGTTGCTCAACTGCTAGATAAAGATACACTATTAAACCAATAGAAAATTATGATTTTTTTATATACCGCTTGTAATAACTGCAAAGTGTATTGTGATGTCCCTATCAAGGTGTCTTTCAGCTGGTGTGATAGAGCCCGCTTGGGTAATTTTTGGAAAACTTTGCACATTGTACATTGGTAAAACTTCTACTCCCTATCTCTACCTCTTGTAATAACTGCTAAATGTATTGTGAGGTCCCCATCAGGGCCTCTTTCAGTGTGTATGACACAGACCCCTTGCGTAATTTTTGGAAAACTTTGTACATTGTGCAAAGGTCAAATTTCCACTCTTAATCTCTATATATTCTATTCTTCTTCTTTTTTTATTGTGTTGCCCTTCTCACAGTGCCTTTGACAGCCCGATGTTGATTTTTGGGTCTGCACTTGGACATTTTGGAACATGAATGCATTAATATGCTTCACACAATTCTTCAGGTTTCAGCCTTAGGCTACTTTCACACATCAGTTTTTTGCCGTCAGGCAGGATCCGGCTATTTTTAGAAAAAACGGATCCGGCATAAATTTTGGAGAACTGTAGAAACGGATCCGTTTTTCTGCCGGATCCGTCTAGCAGGTTATATCTGTTTCCTGGGGGCTGGCCAATTGGATCTGAGCATGCGCAGACTTAAAAAAACGGATCCAGTGGCTGGATCCGTCTTTTTCTGGATCCGGCGCCCATAGACTTTCATTGTGGAAAAAAGCCGGAAGCGTCGGATCCGGCGCTTCCGGCTTTTTCCCCGGAGACAAAAAACGTTACAGTAGCCGTTTTTTCCAGACGCCGGAAAGAGACAAGTAGCCGGATCCGGCAAAAAACGGATGAAACGCAATGCCATCCGGCGCGATCCAGTGCTAATGCTGTCAATGGGGAAAAACTGGATCCGGCATTGCATTTCGCCGGATCCGGTTTTACAAAAAAAGCCGGATCGCGCCTGACGGTGAAAAACTGATGTGTGAAAGAGGCCTTACACAGAATAATTATATGAGTAATGAAACATGCTCTATATATGTGCTGTTAGCTCGAAAATCTTACCCACACATCCCTTTATACCTTTGTAGCATATTCCATATACTGCTCATATATACAGCACCTCAGTAGGTGGGCATACTGCCTGGGTACAAAATCTGTGACTGAGGGCCCTGTGTTACGTCCTACGCAATCTGCTGTCCAGGAAGGAGGCGCTGATGCCTCCTTCCCACAACCTGCAGTGGCACAGACACAACAGTCTGCAACCACATTGTTTCAGCATTCAATTGTTCCTTGTCGGCAGGACTGACCATCTAGCAATTCTGGCAAATGCCAGAAAGGCCTGTCTGGTCATGGGCCACCATGTCTGCTACATTAACAGAATCGGTGTTCTCAAGACACCCATACTGTTAAGAGTTGTGATGAAGCACAAAGTTGCTGAGTCCATCACTTATCACAGCAGGCCTCTGGTATTATTAGAAATATTGGTCTTGTAGTAAATCTTGCTTTCCTCCATCCAGGGTAATATTAGTAATATATCTCATATGGTGCTTGGGAACAATGACAGCATGGGCCTGTGTGATTTCAAATGCCAGGGCTGAATTTCAGCATATATGTCTGTTCACAAATTGTTAGATTGGGCATACATATTTGTTAGCAATTTATATTATCCTGTGCTGGACAAAGACCATTGCTGACTTTTCCAGGCTCCTAAATGAGATTTCTGTCTCTTTGTTAAACTGTAGCTTCCTTTGCATTTTCTAAATTTGGGTCCTTACAAAAACTGGTGGGGCCAGTTTATGTACATTTTAAGCAGGTCTTAGAGACTGGGTTAATATGCTCCACAGACCTATTCAGGCCACAGCCTAAAGGTACTGTCACACTAAGCGATATCACTAGCAATATCGCTATAACTTGTGACAGTACCTTTACACATATTGGAACATGGTAACTGCCACATTAAGGCCTTGACCTGAGCTCTGTAGCACTGCCTGTCATCTGAGTAATACACTCCACAGCCCTCGACACTCTCTGGGACATATCCTGTAATTACTCTATTGTTGCTCAAAACCATGCAAAAGATACATTCTGCCTGGTTGGGTAGTTTCCAGAAGAACGGCGTAGGCTTGTTCAGATTGGTCAATGGCACTCCTGTCTCTTTCCCTTAAGGAGGCTGCTTCCAAGTAAAATGAGGCTTGTACATGTTCATGACATGGGTTTCAGGCCTGACAGACTGACCACAATACAGGCCCTCGCTTGCATACACTGTATTCAGAATTTAATTCTAAAGCTTTTGGTGTCTGGTAGAATCTAATTTACTGACATTGAGCATACAGCTCCCCCAGCTCCTGCATTATATTCACCTTACAGCGGCTTCACCCGCTATGACAGTTGTTCCATTTGTGTCCGGTGGCAAAACGAACTGTGGAGCTTACGAAACGCAGGTTTCACAGCACCTGCTAGCCCTCTGAAAATGTGAAGCGAGGGGCGCATAAAGACATGACGGTGCATGTGGTGTTGATGGTGGGCGATGCCCAAAATTGAAATGGGTGTGTTTGAAATGGCATTGTAAAGGGATGGGGAATATGTATTCCACTATCTTGCTAACTATTTGGCTTGAGGGAGGGACTTCCCAAATGTAGGAGTAAGATCTCTGCCAAATGTATGATACAGGGCCACCTGAGGGCCCTTAACAAACGCAGGTTTCACGGCACCTGCTGGAACTCAGCAAATTTGAAGCGAGGGCCGCATAATGACATGGCGGTGGACATGGTGGTGGTGGCGGACGAAGCCAAAAATTCAAATCTGTAAATAAAAATCTGTAAATAAATAAAAATCTGTAAAACCAGCGCAATAGTATGACATTATTCCCAGATACCATATGTGGGTCAGAAAGGCATGCAGGCATCTTCACCATGCTGCTCCTATCTAGTTTTAGCTCTTTCCCATCCATTTCAGGTTTTTTCTTAGGCCCCAGAACTGTTTGTTGGGTCCAACAGAAAAATATTCGACTTTCCCATTGACTTGCATTGGATTCGTTATTCGGTACAAATACACCGATATTAGAAATTATTCGAGCCGATTTTACTATTTGCTCATCACTAGTCGCAATGATGATGTCACACCAGGTCAGCTACTTAGAAGAAGCGCCACCATGGAAAAGGCAGTTCTCAGGGTTCCTTTTCAGCAGCTACAGATCACTGACATGGCTAATGGACCTCAACCGTTTTGCATCAAGTCTAGTAAATAGATTTTTAAGATTATCCAATCTTCAGTAACTTCAAAGTTTGGGTATTAAATATAGTTTGTTTTTCTTTCAATTTGAGTTGTTTTATAGCTGGTGAGAATTTTTGGGGATATTTTTTTTGCTGCTGGTGTGATATTTCAAGAAATGGAGAGGTAGTGGCACGGAAAGCACATATCCTCAAGCATCAAAGTGTTAATATTAAACTTACAGAACAACTTGAAAAACATGACACCAAGACAGAGAATACAGGATTGAAGTCCCCCCCACCCTCACCGAGAGGCAGGACACGTTCTCCTATTGCCATGGCTACCGCCAAAGGCCTCTAGTTGCTTAGCTAGGCCTGGTTTAGGTTGCCATGGACACAACACAAGGCTTCGCTTTCCAACCCCAACATATTAGACCCTTCTTCATTTTACATAAGAGGATCAAAGAACAATCTGTGAAAGCACCGCACGTTGTTCATTGTCTATTGAGATAAACCCCTGCTATCATTACCTTTTCAGCATCTCTGACAGCGGAAACGTGCATAATACAAGCAAATATTCCATTATTGCAATATTTCAAGCTGTAATGGAAGAATACAGACAAAACAGCTACTGTACTTGAGGGCTGCACTCAAGAGTAAATCTTTCATATTGCAGTGATACTGACAATTATAGTACAGAGTGACCATAAGGCCAAAGAATACAACATTACGAATTATGGATAATATTAGGCCTGACAATGATGCTATGATACTTAGAGGAAAGGTGCAATCGGGTTTGGATAGGAGTCTATGAGATGCCACTTTGGAGCCGGCAAAGTTTTTCCCCAATGTGGAGATTAGTGTTTGCCCCATGGGGTTTTTGCCTTCCTCCAGATCAACATGTTAAGCTAAAAGTTGAACTTAATGGACTTACAGGGGTATTCCCATCTACACGATACAATCCCAATATGTCGCAGGTATAATAATAATACCTAACATTAGCACATACCCCCAATTCGAAATGTAGTATACAGAGGCATGTAAAAGTTTGGGAGCCCCTGGTCAAAATTACTGTTATTACAAACAGATAAACAAGTTGAAGATGAAATGATCTCTAAAATGCCTAAAGTTAAAGATTATTATTATTATTATTATTTATTTATATAGCACCATTGGTTCCAAGGTGCTGTACATGAGAAGGGGTTACATACGAATTACAGATATCACTTACAGTAAACAAACTAGCAATGACAGACTGATACAGAGTGGAGAGAGGACCCTGCCCTTTCGGGCTTACATGCTACAGGATGGTGGGGAAGGAGACAGTAGGTTGGTGGGTTGCAGCAGTTCCGGTGTTGGTTGAGCTGATATCACCGGAGAGAAGGAGGTAGCAGGGTCATTGCAGGCTGTAGGCTTTCTTGAAGAGGTGGCTTTTCAGGTTCCGTCTGAAGGATCCAAGTGTGGTTGATAGTCGGACTTGTTGAGGCAAAGAATTCCAGAGAATAGGGGCTATTCGGGAGAAGTCTTGGAGGCGGTTGGGTGAGGAGCGAATAAGTGTGGAGGAGAGAAGGAGGTCTTGGGAGGACCGGAGATTACGTGAGGGAAGGTATCGGGAGATTAGTTCAGAGACATATGGGGGAGACAGGTTATAGATGGCCTTGTAGGTCAGAATTAGTAATTTGATCTGGATACGCTGAGGGAATGGGAGCCAGTGAAGAGACTTGCAGAGGGGAGAAGCGGAGGAGTAGCGAGGAGAGAGATGAATTAGTCGGGCGGCAGAGTTAAGGATGGACTGGAGAGGTGCAAGGGTGTCAGCAGGGAGACCACAGAAAAGGATGTTGCAGTAGTCGAGGCGGGAGATGATGAGGGCATGCACAAGCATTTTAGTAGATTGAGGGTTGAGGAAAGGACGGATTCTGGAAATATTTTTGAGCTGGAGGCGACAGGAGGTAGAAAGAGCTTGGATGTGCGGTTTGAAGGACAGGGCAGAGTCAAAGGTTACTCCGAGGCAGCGGACTTCTGGTACTGGGGAAAGTGTGATGTCATTAATTGTTATAGCTAGGTCGGGTAAAGAAGATCTGTGAGATGGAGGAAAGATGATGAGTTCAGATTTGTCTACATTGAGTTTGAGGAAGCGAGAGGAGAGGAAGGAGGATATGGCTGATAGACACTCTGGGATTCTGGACAGCAGAGAGGTGACGTCTGGGCCAGAGAGGTAGATCTGAGTGTCATCGGCATAAAGGTGGTAGTGGAATCCATGGGACTTTATGAGTTGCCCCAGACCAAGTGTATAGATTGAGAAGAAGAGGGGTCCTAAAACAGAGCCTTGGGGGACTCCAACAGAGAGAGGGTGGGATGAGGAGGTGGTGTGGGAGTGGGAGACGCTGAATGTGCGGTTTGGAAAGGTATGAGGAGATCCAGGATAGGGCAAGGCCTTTGATGCCGAAGGAGGAGAGGATCTGTAGTAGGAGGCAGTGGTCAACTGTGTCAAATGCAGCGGACAAGGTCTAGAAGCAGGAGTATAGAGTATTGTCCATTTGATTTGGATGTAAGTAGGTGGTTAGTAATTTTGGTCAGGGCTGTCTCAGTGGAGTGATGGGGCGGAAACCAGATTGTAGATTGTCAAAGAGCGAGTTATATGATAGTTGGGAGGAAAGTTCAGCGTGGACATGCTGTTCCAAAGATGACACATTTCCTTTGTATTTTAGGCAAAAAAACAAATTTTATTGTCATTTTTAAAATTACAAAAAGGAAAATGGGCCGATGCCAAAGTTTGGGTACCCTTGAAGATTTGTATGCTCAGATAACTTTGACCAAGGTTTCAGACCTTAATTAGCCTGTTAGAGTTATGGCTTGATCACTATCATAGTAAGGAAAGGCCAGGTGATGGAGATTTCCCAGCTTTAATAAAACCCAATCTAACAAACAGGCAATTCCGGCATGTGTTTTCGGTTGTCGAACAGCTGAGAAACATTAAGCCACGACGACTTGAGCTTCTTTTTAGCTCGCCTAAAATACTCGATTCGGACACGAGCATGCTCGAATAACACCTTTTCCGAGCACGCTCGCTCATCACTATTCGTTACTAGTGATAAGCGAGTATACTCCTTGCTCAGGTGTCCTCCGAGTATTTTGGCGTGCTTGGAGATTTAGTTTGTGTCGAAGCATCTGCATGATTTGCGACTGCTAGACAGCCTGAATACATGTGGGGATTGCCTGTTTGTTAGGGAATCCCCACATGTATTCAGGTTGTCCAGCAGCCGCAAATCATGCAGCTGTGGCGACACAAACTAAATCTCCAAGCACGCCAAAATACTCGGAGGACACACGAGCAATGAGTATACTCGCTTATCACTATTAGTTAGTTGTTAGTGATAGTAACCATGGATGTCTACTCTGCTGCAATGCTCTGCACTTGGGGTAAGCAACATACTTAAGCAGAAAACCTATACTAAATTGCTAATTGGAGGTATTTGCTAACATTATTATTATTTTTATTAATACACCTACTATGTATTAAAGGAACCCTTTAAATCTACCTTCAACCTTAAAAACGATGAAACTATGAATTGTCCATAGGAGACTGTATTATAACGTATGCAAAAAGACCCCATGATAGCTCTGGAAGGCAGTTAGCAGAGTAACGGTTGCTGCGTACAGTGCAGAATCTGACTATTTGTGATGCAATGTCTATGAAACAAAAAGGAAAAATATCATCTGTTGCACAATTTTACAATATTTGTATGGACACTTGGAAAGGAGATACAGTCAAATCCCCCCTTAGTCATACGGAGACTTGGCGCTCCTCTGTGGACTGATCGGTGGGAATGCAAAGAGCTCACTAAACAAAAAAAAGAACAAGAATATCAAGAATTGTGTATAAGCTTAAAACGTTAATCAATTTTTTTTTTGTCCTAATATAAATTCTTTAAGTCCATTTGGATAGAATAACAAGGTAGAAAAAAGCATGTGACTCACGTAAGCACAGACTTATTAAACCTTCATTAATGGAAAGGTTGTTATGAAATCATACCAGTCTAAACATTGCAAAGTTTATTAGTTCTTCTTCTGGTCCACATCTATGTCAGCGATTGTGATCCACCCAGACCTACCTAAGCCACATGAATAGGTGCAGTTGTGTAAAACTAAAGGCATCATGGATCTGTATCCAGGGTCTTTATTAAATGAGCATCTTAAGCTTTTAAAACCGATTTGCTTATTAGGTATTCTGTTGATCTGGGATTAAATAGTAAAAGCAACTTGCAAGTACTAAAAGCCGTCTCTTTAGAAACTTGATTTAAAAATACACAATATTCCTCCTAAAAGTCAACTCTAAGACCAGTTAAAACAGCGTTGGTATAGCAATGTGAATTGTAGAAGCTAAAAATGTCTTCCAGATGTTCAATTTATTGGTAAAAAGTAACCTAGGAGCCACCAGTGTTACCTAATTAGATGTTAGCTGTGGACGGCCTATCATTACAGAGATCTAAGTATATTGGTCTAACCTCCGGAGGTGTTCAATGTTATGTAAATGCTATATAAGGAAAAAATAAAAAGAGAGGCGCAATGAATGTATCTGTATTAAAATCGATTTCCCTAACTAAATGAACAGGGTGCTCACCTTAGAGGGTGGTGCCACCCTTGCACAACCACGGTGTGAACGTTAGTAGTGGGTGGGGAGCGTGTCCTCTCACCCCAGGAGGGCACTGCACGTGGCTATCGGCAACCTCCGCTCTCCTGTTTGGTCCTTCTCTCACTGGCTTCCGGATATACCTTGTAGCCGGCCACAGCCGTAAGTGCGATAGCAAAGGTCCTGGAGCTTGTCAGCGTCGCCGAAAAAAACGCAGGCCCTCCCGCAAGCGGCTGCCCTCCAAGCTGCTCCTGCCGCTAGTCCTCAAGGAGAGGGATTCCACCTGAGGAAGACGGCTGTGACCGTGGAAACGCGTTATGGGTATTGGAGGAAGAAATAAAGCTGATTTTTAAAACCTTTTTAATGGTTTCTGCCTCTCCTTTAGCGCTCCTATAGACCGCTTTGCTGCAGCTTTTTATGTAAATGCTATAGGCTGTGTTCCACATTGGGGTTACTCATAACTCTGGTTATACTAGAAATCTGGTCAGATCTACTTAGAAGACAGTGGTACCTAGTGGAGACTATTATGTAACATTAAGGAAGCACTGCCATCAAAGTTTTTTTCCTCTTAATATCCATAGAGAAGAAAGTGGATAGGCACATTCTGTCCCGTGCAAAATAATCCTTTATTGTGGCATCAAGTTACTAAAAGCAGGCAGATAAAACCATGGAGCAAGTACAGACGACGATGGTTTCGCGCTTACATTGCACTTCAACAGGTCATGATGCCACAATAAAGAATTATTTTGCACGGGATGGAATGTGCCTATCCACTTTCTTCTCTATGGATATACAGACTATTTTCCTTGGAAGGGGCACCCGTGTTCCCTGATGTGTGTGCAGCTTCATTAACCTGAGGTCATACAGCTGTACCTTTGTCCTGCTTTTTCTCTTCTATGATGTTAGGGACGGTGGAACGCACTAAATATAAATAATAGGAAGTGCGTTCGCCGCCCGGGGTCCACCGTGCAGTAGGTGTAACAACCGCTGCTGAGTAATGGCAGACTCGCTATATGGCGGTATACTGCGCTCGGGTTAAACGTCACCCGAGGTGCGCAGAGCGGACTCTGTTAACCTCACAGAGGCGCTTTAGTACAAATAAAGCATAAACGCCGAGCTTGTTAGCTTCACAGGTCTCAGCTGGCATGCACACACGGTATATGGTCACAGGACACGGCCCAAGGCAGAGGTCGGTGTCCGACTTGACCTACCGTGTGTGCGGCGTCGCTACCGCGGACGCCAGTAAGTGCTGCTAACTGCAGCGTGGCGGTAACTACTGCCGCTGTACGACAGTGCCGTGAGGCATCACACTATCGGACGCTAGTGTAGCGGTGCGGTATGCACTGTGGCATATGGCTTGCCACTGACTGGCACTGACTATAACTCCAATTCCCTGTCCACATGCGTAATATCAGAGGGAAGGGGTTTCATAATGAGTCAGTCACCAGAATCATACATCCATCACCATTCACACATAGCAAGTATAGTCTAAACTAGCGCATGGGCGAGCGGCCATTCGGGCCTTTTATAACCATGCGCTTCTGGGACCTTCCAGACCTCTGAGATGGGCCAATCAGATCAGGACAAGGACCTGAGCACCTGACCTCCGATCTCCACTGGGAGATCGTCTCGTGGGCATGCCCAGTAGCGCGGCGAGAGGACTTAGCCTCTGGAGTGGTTTCCTGCAAAGCGGGTTGCGCTACCATTGCTGGTCCAGAGGTGGCAGCAACATCCAGACCCAGGGAGCTGGTCTGAGCAGGGCGCCAGGATCGCCGAGATTGCTGTGCAGGTCCCTGAGCAGTCAGAAAGGAATGGGAGACCGCTGGATGTATGGCTCTGGATTCCCGCTGTGCAGTTGCAGGAATCCGATGCCTAACATATGGTATGTGATTTTCCTCTTAATATATTGCAGTCATCATATTATTTGGCACTGTGTACTTACAATTGCTCATTTTGCCTTTCTACTCAGTTAATTCTTCTTAGTTGGAAAAAAGCAGGTAATTCCTGCATGTGTTGCAGCTGTCTAATAGCCGCGAGATATGAAGCCTTGACGTCTCGAACATATTATTTGAGCATACAGAAGACACTCAGTTAGCATCCGAGGATGCTTAGCTAACATTTTATCCAAGAACATTCACTCATCACTAATTATGCTTCTTTTTAGGTTCATACTTAGTCATCGGGATAGCGGGCCATTCTTATATCTATTCAGAGAACTTATCTTTTGATTCAATTGTTTTTAGTATATTTTGGCAGGGAGTGAGGACTGAATTGAAGAAGCTAAGCAAAGTTTTCCCAAGTCCCAATGTGCTGATCATACATGGTAGTGGTAACGATATTGAAAGGATTAAGGCTACTTTCACACTTGCTTTGTTTTGCAGCGCGTTTTTCCCGCAAAAAAAGCATGGAAAAAACGCATACAAATGCATACAAATGCTGCGTTTTTTTCAAGCATTTTTATGAGCATGCATGAAAAAAGGCAGCGTTTTTATGTGTTTGTATGCGTTTTTAGTGCGTTTTTACCGCGTTTGCGTTTTTTTCCAACATTAGTTGGCCCCTCACACTAACCCAAACCATGACTTTACTAACCCTAACCCTAACCCTTAACCAATCCATACCCTAACCCTAACCCTTAACCAAACCATACCCTAACCCTTAACCAAACCATACCCTAACCCTAACCCTGACCCTAACCCTTAACCAAACCATACTAACCCTAACCCTAACCCTTAACCAAACCCTACTAACCCTAACCCAAACCCTAACCCTAACCCTAAACCCTAACTAACCCTAAACCCTAACCCTTAACCAAACCATACTAACCCTAACCCAAACCCTAACCCTAACCCTAAACCCCCTTAACTAACCCTAACTCTAACCCAAGCCCCTAATTTCCATTGTCTAACCAATGGTCAACAAAAAACGCATGCGCAAAAAAACGCATACATGAGCATGCCAATGCGCACATATGCGCACCCATAGACTTATAATGGGTGTCTTGCTGGAAAAAAACGCATTGCGCGCGCATGCGTTTTTTTGAGGCAAGTCGGACGCCCAAAAAATGCAACAGGATGCATTTTGTGCGCCCGAGCGCACACCACAAAAAAACGCATGCGCGTAAAAACGCATACAAATGCATGTGTATGCGCACATAAGCGCATCCCATGCAAAATATAGGGAAAAAACGCATGCAAATGAAATAAATAAAATAAAATACAGCGCAAAAAACGCAAGTGTGAATCCAGCCTCAGTCTTCACAGTTATTTTGGGAAACGTAAAAGGATTTTGCTCTTTTTATATGTATGTTCCCTGATGCTGTTTTATTTTCTGAAGTACTTCTGAGATTTGCCTGGTTAGGTAAGGAATTTAGAATTTAGAGAAGATCAGGAAGAGAATCAACAGTGAGATGGATACATTTTTATTTGTGTTAGGTGATTTTAGTTTCATATATGAAGATTTAGAGGGTTTACAGAGGATATTTATATAAGAGATAAGGTGTCTTTATCTTATGTTGGGATTGATATTTTAACACTGGTTTACAGAACACACTTGAAAAATTGCTGCAATGTTTTTAGGGGATCATGTCCAATTTTTAACTAAGTAATCTCTTAACAAATGTTGTAGCCTATTTTATCCAAAGATTTGAGTGAAATGAGTTCTTCCAAGCACTTCTATCAGAATTTTTATCTTAATATATTGAAGTCATATTATATAGAACTGTGTACTTACAATTGCTCATTTTGCCTTTCTACCCAGTTAATTCTTCTCTTTTCCATTATGTCTATAACATCACATGATTAAAAACATGAGAGGGAGTGGAGAAGCTAGGTTAATAGTTAAAGAGGAGGTGGAGCTGGGCTATGGGGGACTTTGCAGAAATGTAGTATTGTAGTTTCTAATGATGACTCATGCAGGGAAAGAGGCTTCCTGTTTCTTCATAGAGCTTCATAGGGTTCAGCAAGCCTTTTTTTTCATCATGTGATGCCATAGTGTAATGCAAAAGAGAAGAATTAACTGGGTAGAAGGGAAAAATGAGCTCAGGGGGAGGGTACATGAAGGGGTAATGGAGGACATTGTGGGGCAATTGTCAGATTGTGAAAGGGGGCATAGTATTGTGAGGGGCTGTGAGGTGTTATATTACGGAGAGGGGCAGTGTGGGGAAGCATTATGGAGAAGGGCTGTGAGGGGGTATATTATGGTGAGGAGTATATTATGAAGAGGCGCAGTGTGGGGGGTATATTATGGAGAGGGGTAGTGTTGGAGTATATTATTAAGTGAGGATAGTGTAGGGTGGTTATTATGGAGAGGGGCAGTGTACAGGTTTATTATGAAGAAGGGCTGTGAGGGTGGACATTATGGATAGGGGCTGCAAGGGGGTATATTATGGAGAGGAGCAGTTTGGGGTATATTATGGAGAGGGGTTGTGGAGGGTGGGCATTATGGAGAGAGGCAGTATGCGGGAATATTATTGAGAGGGGCAGTATGGGGGGAATGTTTTGTGCATGAAGCACAATGAGGGACGATTATTTATTCAGGGGCGCAGTATTTATGGGGTAGTATAATGGTATAATGATACTTTTATTTTTAAGGACTGCAAGTTGGGAAATGCTGCTGGTGACAGAGAATAGGAAAGTCTGCACAGACGAGATTTGGGCCTGAAATCTCATTATGGTGTCTGGACGAAATGGAGAAGAAAAGAACGACTTCAATCAGAAGAGACCACCTACAAGGCACCTGGATGTAAATATGTGACACTGCCTGTGTCTCAGTAGTACGGTGGTTCCTGTATTATGAGGAGTGTTTGGCGGGTTCCTGCTCCAAACTCAGTTTAAGTTACTTAACGTGTTCATGCTGATTTTTTAGCAGAAATTGTCAAAATCCACTCAAATACTCAAATCTTGGTTCTGTGGATATACTGTATTAATGTACTAACGGTTGTTCTGGTGATGTATTCATGTAATTACTCCTTTAAATTTTTATGCGGCTTTTAGGATTGGTTCAGTATGGCAATGTGGCCCTTGGACCAAAAAATGTTGTGCACCCCAGTATTAAGAGGATAATAACTTTTATGGGAGTAATGTCCTACTGATTACATATTAGAAGTGGGAAGAGTTCCACCATGTACATTATTTCCACTTCTCACCAAAAGCGAGTCTACTGTGGCACAGTTGTATTGTCACCCAGAGACTGCGAGGGAACCCAAAGGTTGCCATAACATTATGATATTTAACTCTGACACAGGCTCTAGCAAGTCGCTATGGAAGAAGCAAATCCAAGTAGCCACCACGTATCAGCGGGTTTCCAGTAGAAGACCGTAAAGCCAAATGGATAAGTGATAGACATTTTGAAGTCTAGTGCTTTATAAGGCCTGTAGTGAATGGCTTTTGTTCAAGAATCTGCAAAGGAAACATGAGATAGACCAATACCTGACAGATCAAGAAAAACCCTCACTGCAACTTACCTGTCTGAGCATGAGAAGCAGCATGGTATTGACTGAGAACAGTAGACAGGTTTCCGTCCGTGTAAATTGCACTGCACTCAGATGTCATCCGAGTGCAGTCCAGTGATTTTCAGGCACTCATTGACATCAAACTCGGGCATGCAGTGATTTTTAAATTGGACTTGCTCTGTGCGAGGAAAATATTGAACATGTGCATGGCCGAAAATAGGCTTGTCTGCACCTATCCTTATAGTGATTCTATTGTTGAGTTAGCAAAAACATAGAGTTTCCCCCAATCAAAGGTTTAAAAATATTAATTGGTATCAGAGGCATCCACAATGGTTAGAAACCTAAATTGTTTATTGTATAATGATGGACAGCAGGAAAAAACCCAGAGAGCTTGACGTAGACTCCATTAGGGTTACCCTATGGGGTTGCATGAAATCATAAATACAGCAAAAAAAATATCCCACAATGTTGTGTAGTCTGGATAGGTTAGCATGTGATCATGATGTAGTGCCCCTTGTACTGGAAAACTCCTTTATCTCGAATATAAAGTATACACAAGAGTAAAATAACGCACTCTATAAAAAGAGTCAGCTACATAGAAATATGAGCGCATAGATTTCAGTGCAGGCCATAAAAGTGAGCTGCCATTTATAACAGCATCTTAGCAGATTTTCCTCTATATAATTCACTGCTCTGGACCATACAAAGATGTCTGTAAACTGCTCGTTAGCACTAACGACAAAGCGCCCTGATGGTCTGCAGGTGCGGATCCCATACCCACTACTAGGTTCCTGTAGGGCTGGAGCAAGCAGTCAGGCCCATTGGTAAATTTGTATAGTGACTTCCAGGATGGTTGCTCAGCCATGTATCTAAAGTCGCGTTTTTTTTATGCTGCAATTGCAAAAATCAAAGCAAATGACACAAGTAAAGGCACAAAAAATACAACCTCCTGCAGCTATATGCACATGCATCAAAGAAAATACCTACACATATACCACTGATCAGCTGCTATTGTTTCAAAGTTACTAAAGGTAAACTTTGAACAGAGCTGCACTGTGCAAGAGAATTGGAGCTGTTCTGCAGTACTCTGCAGCGGAGACTACACATTGAATGGAGATGCGCAGTGCTGCTCCATTCAATGTTTATGCCAGAGTTGCTAGCAACTGATCAGTTGGGGTGCTGGGAATTTGATCCCTATCCATCTGATAATGGTGACCTATCCTCAATATCTCATCAAACAACCCATTTAAATATGAATTTTGCATGACGCGAAGAATGCTATATAGACTACAGTAAGCACAAGTAAGCATTAGTGCATATTTTAGTATCGGTGATTCTGCTGCTTCAAATCAAAAGAGGAGGTCTTCCTCTTCCAGGCCGCTCTGTTGAGGGGGCATAAAACCCCCTTTACATTTAGCGATGCACCAGCGATCCCGACAACGGTACGACCCGGTCAGGATCGCTGGCGCATCGCTATATGTTCGCTAATGAGCTGCCACACAGGCAGATCCCACAGCGATGTAGCGACGCAGCAGCGGTCGTTACTTACCTTTCAGACGCGGCGATCCTGACGTCCTCCCGCCCGTGTCTACGCGTCGCTCGTCGGCGCCAGCAGGAAACCCAGCAGGAAGCACCTGACGAGAAATGGAGCTGCGCGATCTTGCGCGATCAGCGATGGACAGCGGGGGAGCCGGTCGGAGGTAAGTATCACACATAGCGATATCGCTAGCAATATCGCTGCTGCGTCACAAAATCGGTGACGCTTTAGCGATATCACTAGCGATATCGCTATGTGTAAAGGCCCCTTAACTGTCAGCATCATGCTGATTTACAGTCGGCTTCCTGCAGCTAGTCAGCAGGGAGCCGGCTGTCAATCAACATGAAATCGGCAGTAATGCCCTGTCAGTAAAGCAGAGTGGAAGAGAAGCTGCTGCTCTGTTATATTGCAAGTTGTTATATTGCAAGTATATTGCTCTGTTATATATCAATATATTGATATTTGCAAGTTGCGTATCACCCAGGCCACGCGGCTTCTATGGGGCCTGTGAGTTGGAAGGGCCCGGTGCCACCGCCAGTCATCTCAACGTCAACTGTATTGGCATCCTGGATGATTCCTCCTCCATCATTCTTTCTCTGCGTCTGAAGTCTGAGTGTAGCGGGTGCAATGTCGTCACTACATAGCACCCGCTGCACTGAGATGTGGAGGCTCTTCAGAACAGTCGCTGCAGAGATACGAGGAGGAGAGGTGAGTATTGTTTCTTTTGTGGTGGCCGTAATACGGTACAGAGGACTATGGGAACTGCATTATATTGTATGGAAGACTATGGGGAGTGCATTATATTGTATGATCTGTGGGGAGTCCATTAAACTATATGGAAGACTATGAGGTGCAGTATACTATATGGAGGATTATGGGATGAAGTGAACAATATGGAGGACTATGGGGCCCATTTTACTATATGGAGGGCTTTGTAGGGGTTATTATAATATTTTGATGGCTACGTGGGAGCCTTTGTACCTTATGGACGGCCATGTTGGGACCATTATACCGTATGCAAGCAATTATACAGTTTGAAAGTTTGTGTGGGGTCCATCCTACTGTGTGAAGAGGTGTGGAGCCATTATACTGCATGGAGGGCTGTGTGCGGGTCACAGTTGAGGGATCATACTGTTTTGGGGTCATCACACTCGACATGTGGAGAGTACTGTGGAGGAATTCACTGTGAGGGTATAATACTGTGTTTGTGGGGCTCTTTGCTGGCGTTATACTTTATGGGTTAAATGAAAGAGGAATCTACGGCTTCAGTAGGAGGAAAATTATTTTGTAGAGGCTGAAAAGTTGTGAGACATGCTCTTCTGTAACCTGCCAAATATTATTATTATTATTTTGTTGTTGGTGGGGCCCCATGATTTCTATGTAAGTCCCTGCTGTTTGCTAATCATGCTGCTAATGTTCTAAGCTGTCAGACAGCCGTGAGCCACACATCAAAGGCCCACAAGCCATATGCGGCTCCAGAATCAAAGGTTGAGGACCCCTGCCCTAACTGAAGCTTTTCTCCAGCACAAGCCACAATCAATCTATTTATGTATCTTGGTAAGAGTAATATATTAATTGATATTTCATATACAGTTTGTATCAGGTATAGCAGACCTGGGCAAAGTGCGGCCCACGGGCCACATCTGGCCCTTTGGCTGTCTCAGTCTGACCTGCAGACCGAGACAGCCGAGGGGCTGGAAAACTGCGGTCCACGAGTCGCACCGTGCCCGCCCGCTAGCTGTCTCCATAGGCGCCGCTGACTGGATTGGTGGAGGAGGGGCCTCCGGCCACTTCCTCCACTAATCAGCATGTGAAACAGCTGACGCGATGATGTCATTTCATCATGTCAGCTGTGTGCTGCAGTGCGGAGAGTCAGTGCACTGGAAGCAGGGAGACAAGCAGAGCGCCAGGGAACAGGACCGAGGTAAGTATGTGGTGTTCATTTTTTTTCATGTGTATGGGATGTTTGCGTTGGCATGGAGATGCTATGGGGGGTGTTGAGCTTTACAAGGGGAGGCTATGGGGGTGTTGAGCTTTACAAGGGGAGGCTATGGGGGTGTTGAGCTTTACAAGGGGAGGCTATGGGGGTGTTGAGCTTTACAAGGGGAGGCTATGGGGGTGTTGAGCTTTACAAGGGGAGGCTATGGGGGTGTTGAGCTTTACAAGGGGAGGCTATGGGGGTGTTGTGCTGCACAAGTGGAGACTATGGGGGTGTTGGGTTGCTCAAGAGGAGGCTATGGGGGCCTCGTGCGGCACATTGGGAGGCTGTGTGGGGCTAGTGCAGTATATGGGGAGGCTGTGTGGGGCTCATGCAGTTTATATAGGGAGGCTGTGTGAGGCTCATGCTGTATATAGGGAGGCTGTGTGGAGCTCATGCAGTATATATAGGGAGGCTGTGTGGGGCTCATGCAGTGTATATAGAGAGGCTGTGTGGGGCTCATGCAGTGTATATAGAGAGGCTGTGTGGGGCTCATGCAGTATATATAGGGAGGCTGGGGCTCATGCAGTGTATATAGAGAGGCTGTGTGGGGCTCATGCAGTGTATATAGGGAGGCTGTGTGGGGCTCATGCAGTGTATATAGGGAGGCTGTGTGGGGCTAGTGCAGTATATGGGGAGGCTGTGTGGGGCTCGTGCTGTATATAGGGAGGCTGTGTGGGGCTCGTGCTGTATAAAGGGAGGCTGTGTGGGGCTCGTGCTGTATATAGGGAGGCTGTGTGGGGCTCATGCAGTATATATAGGGAGGCTGGGGCTCAAGCAGTGTATATAGAGAGGCTGTGTGGGGCTCATGCAGTATATTTAGGGAGGCTGTGTGGGGCTCATGCAGTGTATATAGGGAGGCTGTGTGGGGCTCATGCAGTATATATAGGGAGGCTCGGGCTCAAGCAGTGTATATAGAGAGGCTGTGTGTGGCCCATGCAGTATATATAGGGAGGCTGTGTGGGGCTCATGCAGTGTATATAGGGAGTCTGTGTGGGGCTTATGCAGTATATATAGGGAGGCTGGGGCTCATGCAGTGTATATAGAGAGGTTGTGTGGGGCTCATGCAGTATATATAGGGAGGCTGTGTGGGGCTAGTGCAGTATATGGGGAGGCTGTGTGGGGCTCGTGCTGTATATAGGGAGGCTGTGTGGGGCTCATGCAGTATATATAGGGAGGCTGGGGCTCAAGCAGTGTATATAGAGAGGCTGTGTGGGGCTCATGCAGTATATTTAGGGAGGCTGTGTGGGGCTCATGCAGTGTATATAGGGAGGCTGTGTGGGGCTCATGCAGTGTATATAGGGAGGCTCGGGCTCAAGCAGTGTATATAGAGAGGCTGTGTGTGGCCCATGCAGTATATATAGGGAGGCTGTGTGGGGCTCATGCAGTGTATATAGGGAGTCTGTGTGGGGCTTATGCAGTATATATAGGGAGGCTGGGGCTCATGCAGTGTATATAGAGAGGTTGTGTGGGGCTCATGCAGTATATATAGGGAGGCTGTGTGGGGCTAGTGCAGTATATGGGGAGGCTGTGTGGGGCTCGTGCTGTATATAGGGAGGCTGTGTGGGGCTCATGCAGTATATATAGGGAGGCTGGGGCTCAAGCAGTGTATATAGAGAGGCTGTGTGGGGCTCATGCAGTATATATAGAGAGGCTGTGTGGGGCTCATGCAGTATATATAGGGAGGCTGTGTGGGGCTCATGCAGTGTATATAGGGAGGCTGTGTGGGGCTCATGCAGTATATATAGGGAGGCTCGGGCTCAAGCAGTGTATATAGAGAGGCTGTGTGTGGCCCATGCAGTATATATAGGGAGGCTGTGTGGGGCTCATGCAGTGTATATAGGGAGGCTGTGTGGGGCTTATGCAGTATATATAGGGAGCCTGTGTGGGGCTCATGCTCTATATAGAGAGGCTGTGTGGTGCTCATGCAGTATAAATAAGGAGGCTGTGTGGGGCTCATGCAGTATATAGGGAGGCTTTGTGGGGCTCATGCAGTATATATAGGGAGGCTTTGTGGGGCTCATGCAGTATATAGAGAGGCTTTGTGGGGCTCATTTTGTATATAAGGGGGCTCATACGATATACAGAAAGTGCTGTACTTGGGTTCAAACGATATTTAGGAGGATGTCAGCATAGTTAATTCTGATCAATATTAACCCCTTTCTGCCATATGAAGTACTATCCCGTCCATGTGCCCTGGGACTTAATTCCCAGGGATGGGATAGTACGTCATAGCGATCAGCGATGCCCATGTGGTGAGCGCCGCTGATCGCGGCCTGGTGTCACCTGATTATCACAGCTGACACCTGGCACTATGTGTCAGGGGCGGTCAAGTACCGCCCCCGACACGTTAACCCCTGGCACACTGCGATCAAACATGATCGCAGTGTACCGGGGGTTTATGGAAGCATCGGGAGGGAGGGGGCTCCCTCCATGCTTCCCTGAAACCCCCACAGCAGCGCAATGTGCAGCGCTGCAGCGGGGGTCTCCTTCCCTGCAGGTCCCCGGATCCAAAATGGCGGCGGGGACCTTCGGGGGCCTGCAGGGAGCTAGCTTCCTCAGTGCCTGCAAAGCGCAGGCACGAGGAAGCCTTCTGCACTGCCTGTGATAGATCGCTGAAATAAAGAAAAAACAAACAATAAAAGTACACATTTGGTATCGCCGCGTCCGTAACGACCCGCCCTATAAAACTATCCCATTAGTTAACCCCCTTAGTGAACCCCTTAAAAAATAAAACTAAAAAACAAAACAAAAAATAAGCTTTATCATCATACCGCCGAACAAAAAGTGCAATAGCGCGCGATCAAAAAGACGCATATAAAGAACCATGGTACCGCTGAAAACGTCATCTTGTCCCGCAAAAAACGAGCTGCCATACAGCATCATCATTGAAAAAATAAAAAGTTATAGCTCGTAGAATAAAGCGATGCAAAAATAATTATTTGTTATATAAAATTGTTTTCGTTGCATAAAAGCGCCAAAACATAAAAAAAGACATAAATGAGGTATCGCTGTAACCGTACTGACCCAAAAAATAAAACCGCCTTATCAATTTTACCGCACGCGGAACGGTGTTAACGCACCCCCCAAAAGAAATTCTTGAAATGCTGGTTTTTGTTCATTCTGCGTCCCAAAAATCGGAATAAAAAGCGATCAAAAAATGTGACGTGCCTGAAAATGGTACCAATAAAAACGTCAACTCGTCCTGCAAAAAATAAGACCTCACATGACTCGGTGGGTCAAAATACCGAAAACTTCTAGCTCTCAAAATGTGGTGATGCAAAAACTATTTTTACAATAAAAAGCGTCTTTAAGCGTATGACAGCTGCCAAACATAAAAACCCACCATAAATAGTAAATCAAACCCCCCATTATCACCCCCTTAGTTAGGGAAAAATAATAAAATTTAAAAAATGTATTTATTTCCATTTTCCCATTAGAGTTAGGGCTAGGGTTAGGGCTAGGGTTAGGGCTGAGATTAGGGTCAGAGGTGTGTTGGGGGTTAGGGTTGGAGTAAGAATTGGGGGGTTTCCACTGTTTAGTGCTCTCGAAACGCAACATGGCATCTGATCTCAATTCCAGCCAATTCTAGGTTGAAAAAGTCAAATGGTGTGCCTTCCCTTCCAAGCTGTGCCATGTGCCCAAACAGTGTTTTACCCCCACATATGGGGTATCAGCCTACTCAGGACAAATTGCAAAACAACTTTTGGGGTCCAATTTTTCCTGTTACCCTTAGGAAAATAAAAAAGTGGGGGCAAAAATATTTTTGTGGAAAAAAATATGATTTCTTTATTTTCACGCCAGGGCGTAATAAACTTCTGTGAAGCACTTGGGGGTTCAAAGTGCTCACCACACATCTAGATAAGTTCCTTAGGGGGTCTAGTTTCCAAAATGGGGTCACTTGTGGGGGGTTTCCACTGTTTAGGTACATCAGGGGCTCTCCAAAGGCAACATGACACCCGCAGACCATTTCATCAAAGTCTGCATTCAAAAACGTCACTACTTCCCTTCCGAGCCCTGACGTGTGCCCATACAGTAGTTTTCTCCCACATATGGGGTATCAGCGTACTCAGGACAAATTGAAAACAACAACTTTTGGGGTCCAATTTCTCCTATTACCATTGGGAAAATAAAACATTGGGAACTAAAAGATCATGTTTGTGGAAAAAATATGATTTTTTTTATTTTCACGTCGGGGCGTTATAAACTTCTGTGAAGCCCTTGGGGGTTCAAAGTGCTCACGACACATCTAGATAAGTTCCTTGGGGGGTCTAGATTCGAAAATGGTGTCATTTGTGGGGGGTTTCCACTGTTTAGGCACATCAGGGGCATCTAGATAAGTTCCTTGGGGGTCTGTTTTCCAAAATGGGGTCACTTGTGGGGAGTTTCAACAGTTTAGGCACATCAGAGGCTCTCTAAACGCAACATGACACCCGCAGACCATTCCATCAAAGTCTGCATTCCAAAACGTCACTACTTCCCTTCCGAGCCCCGACGTGTCCCCATACAGTAGTTTAATCCCACATATGGGGTGCCAGCGTACTCAAGACGAATTGGACAACAACTTTTGGGAATTTCTCCTGTTACCCTTGGGAATAAAAAAATTGGAGACAAAAAGATCATGTTTGTGGAAAAAATATGATTTTTTAATTTTCACGCCCGGGCGTTATAAACTTCTGTGAAGCACTGGGGGGTTTAAAGTGCTCACCACACATCTAGATAAGTTCCTTAGGGGGTCTAGTTTCCAAAATGGGGTCACTTGTGGGGTTTTTTCACTGTTTAGGTACATCGGGGGCTCTCCTAAGACAACATGACACCAGCCGACCATTCCATCAAAGTCTGCATTCCAAAATGTCATTACTTCCCTTTCGAGCCCTGACGTGTGCCCATACAGTAGTTTTCTCCCACATATGGGGTATCAGCGTACTCAGGACAAATTGGACAACAGATTTTGGGGTCCAATTTCTCCTGTTAACATTGGGAAAACAAAAAAATTGGGAACTAAAAGATTTTGTTTGTGGAAAAAATATGATTTTTTTTATTCTGACGCCCGGGTGTTATAAACTTCTGTGAAGCACTAGGGGGTTAAAAGTGCTCACCACACATCTAGATAAGTTCCTTGGGGGGTCTAGATTCGAAAATGGTGTCATTTGTGGGGGGTTTCCACTGTTTAGGCACATCAGGGGCTTTCCAAACTCGGCATGGCGTCCAATCCCAATTTCAGCCAAAAAAGTCAAATGGCGCTGCTTCCCTTCCGAGCTCTGCCATACGCCCAAATAGTCGTTTACACCCACATATGGGGTATCAGCGTACTCAGGGCAAATTACCCAATAACTTTTGGGGTCTTGTTACCCTTGGAAAAATAAAAATTGAGGGTGAAAAGATCATTTTTGTTGAAAAAATATGATTTTTTAATTGTACGGCTGTACGTTAAAAACTTCTGTGAAGCCCTTAGGGGTTCAAAGTTCTCACCACACATCTATATAAGTTCCTTAGGGGGTCTTGTTTCCAAAATGGTGTCATTTGTGGGGGGTTTCCACTGTTTAGGCACATCAGGGGCTCTCCAAACGCGACATGGCGTTCGATCTCAATTCCAGCCAAAAAAGTCAAATGGTGCTGCTTCCCTTCCGAGCTCTGCCATGTGCCCAAATAGTGGTTTACCCCCACATATGGGGTATCAGCATACTCAGGACAAATTGCACAATAACTTTTGTGGTCCTGTTACCATTGGAAAAATAAAAATTGAGGCTGAAAAGATCATTTTTGTGGAAAAAATATGATTTTTTTAATTGTATGACTGTACGTTATAAACTTCTGTGAAGCCCTTGTGGGATCAAAGTTCTTACCACATATCTAGATAAGTTCCTTGGGGGGTCTAGTTTCCAAAATGGGGTTACTTGTGGGGGGTTTCCACTGTTCAGGTACATCAGGGGCTCACCAAACGTGACATGGCGTCCGATCTGAATTCCAGACAATTTTGCATTGAAAAGTCAAAAGGCGCTCCTTCCCTTCTGAGCACTGCCATGCGCCAAAACAGTGGTCCCCCCCACATATCGGGTATCAGCGTACTCAGGACAAATTGCACAATAACTTTTTCAGTCCAATTTCTCCTGTTACCCTTGGTAAAATAAAAAAATTGGACCTGAAGTAATTTTTTTGTGAAAAAAAGTTAAATGTCCATTTTTTTTAAACATTCAAATTCCTGTGAAGCACTTAAAGGGTTAATAAACTTATGAAATCTGGTTTTGAGCACCTTGAGGAGTGCAGTTTTTAGAATGGTGTCACTTTCGGGTATTTCCTATCATATAGACCCCTCAAAGTGATTTCAAATGTGATGTGGTCTGTAAAAATAAAATGGTGTTGCAAAAATTAGAAATCGCTAGTCAACTTTTAACCCTTATAACTTCCTAACAAAAAAAAATTTGGGTTCCAAAATTGTGCTGATGTAAAGTAAACATATGTGAAATGTTATTTATTATGTTTTTTGTGTGCCATATCTCTGTAATTTAAGGGCATAAAAATTCAAAGTTGGAAAATTGTGAAATTTTCAAAATGTTCACCAAATTTCCGTTTTTTCACAAATAAACACAAGTTATTTGAATGAAATTTTACCACTAACATGAAGTACAATATGTTACGAGAAAACAATGTCAGAATATGGGGAGGCTGTGTGGGGCTCGTGCTGTATATAGGGAGGCTGTGTGGGGCTCATGCAGTATATATAGGGAGGCTGGGGCTCAAGCAGTGTATATAGAGAGGCTGTGTGGGGCTCATGCAGTATATTTAGGGAGGCTGTGTGGGGCTCATGCAGTGTATATAGGGAGGCTGTGTGGGGCTCATGCAGTGTATATAGGGAGGCTCGGGCTCAAGCAGTGTATATAGAGAGGCTGTGTGTGGCCCATGCAGTACATATAGGGAGGCTGTGTGGGGCTCATGCAGTGTATATAGGGAGTCTGTGTGGGGCTTATGCAGTATATATAGGGAGGCTGGGGCTCATGCAGTGTATATAGAGAGGTTGTGTGGGGCTCATGCAGTATATATAGGGAGGCTGTGTGGGGCTAGTGTAGTATATGGGGAGGCTGTGTGGGGCTCGTGCTGTATATAGGGAGGCTGTGTGGGGCTCATGCAGTATATATAGGGAGGCTGGGGCTCAAGCAGTGTATATAGAGAGGCTGTGTGGGGCTCATGCAGTATATATAGAGAGGCTGTGTGGGGCTCATGCAGTATATATAGGGAGGCTGTGTGGGGCTCATGCAGTGTATATAGGGAGGCTGTGTGGGGCTCATGCTCTATATAGAGAGGCTGTGTGGTGCTCATGCAGTATAAATAAGGAGGCTGTGTGGGGCTCATGCAGTATATAGGGAGGCTTTGTGGGGCTCATGCAGTATATATAGGGAGGCTTTGTGGGGCTCATGCAGTATATAGAGAGGCTTTGTGGGGCTCATTTTGTATATAAGGGGGCTCATACGATATACAGAAAGTGCTGTACTTGGGTTCAAACGATATTTAGGAGGATGTCAGCATAGTTAATTCTGATCAATATTAACCCCTTTCTGCCATATGAAGTACTATCCCGTCCATGTGCCCTGGGACTTAATTCCCAGGGATGGGATAGTACGTCATAGCGATCAGCGATGCCCATGTGGTGAGCGCCGCTGATCGCGGCCTGGTGTCACCTGATTATCACAGCTGACACCTGGCACTATGTGTCAGGGGCGGTCAAGTACCGCCCCCGACACGTTAACCCCTGGCACACTGCGATCAAACATGATCGCAGTGTACCGGGGGTTTATGGAAGCATCGGGAGGGAGGGGGCTCCCTCCATGCTTCCCTGAAACCCCCACAGCAGCGCAATGTGCAGCGCTGCAGCGGGGGTCTCCTTCCCTGCAGGTCCCCGGATCCAAAATGGCGGCGGGGACCTTCGGGGGCCTGCAGGGAGCTAGCTTCCTCAGTGCCTGCAAAGCGCAGGCACGAGGAAGCCTTCTGCACTGCCTGTGACAGATCGCTGAAATAAAGAAAAAACAAACAATAAAAGTACACATTTGGTATCGCCGCGTCCGTAACGACCCGCCCTATAAAACTATCCCATTAGTTAACCCCCTTAGTGAACCCCTTAAAAAATAAAAATAAAAAACAAAACAAAAAATAAGCTTTATCATCATACCGCCGAACAAAAAGTGCAATAGCGCGCGATCAAAAAGACGCATATAAAGAACCATGGTACCGCTGAAAACGTCATCTTGTCCCGCAAAAAACGAGCTGCCATACAGCATCATCATTGAAAAAATAAAAAGTTATAGCTCGTAGAATAAAGCGATGCAAAAATAATTATTTGTTATATAAAATTGTTTTCGTTGCATAAAAGCGCCAAAACATAAAAAAAGACATAAATGAGGTATCGCTGTAACCGTACTGACCCAAAAAATAAAACCGCCTTATCAATTTTACCGCACGCGGAACGGTGTTAACGCACCCCCCAAAAGAAATTCTTGAAATGCTGGTTTTTGTTCATTCTGCGTCCCAAAAATCGGAATAAAAAGCGATCAAAAAATGTGACGTGCCTGAAAATGGTACCAATAAAAACGTCAACTCGTCCTGCAAAAAATAAGACCTCACATGACTCGGTGGGTCAAAATACCGAAAACTTCTAGCTCTCAAAATGTGGTGATGCAAAAACTATTTTTACAATAAAAAGCGTCTTTAAGCGTATGACAGCTGCCAAACATAAAAACCCACCATAAATAGTAAATCAAACCCCCCATTATCACCCCCTTAGTTAGGGAAAAATAATAAAATTTAAAAAATGTATTTATTTCCATTTTCCCATTAGAGTTAGGGCTAGGGTTAGGGCTAGGGTTAGGGCTGAGATTAGGGTCAGAGGTGTGTTGGGGGTTAGGGTTGGAGTAAGAATTGGGGGGTTTCCACTGTTTAGTGCTCTCGAAACGCAACATGGCATCTGATCTCAATTCCAGCCAATTCTAGGTTGAAAAAGTCAAATGGTGTGCCTTCCCTTCCAAGCTGTGCCATGTGCCCAAACAGTGTTTTACCCCCACATATGGGGTATCAGCCTACTCAGGACAAATTGCAAAACAACTTTTGGGGTCCAATTTTTCCTGTTACCCTTAGGAAAATAAAAAAGTGGGGGCAAAAATATTTTTGTGGAAAAAAATATGATTTCTTTATTTTCACGCCAGGGCGTAATAAACTTCTGTGAAGCACTTGGGGGTTCAAAGTGCTCACCACACATCTAGATAAGTTCCTTAGGGGGTCTAGTTTCCAAAATGGGGTCACTTGTGGGGGGTTTCCACTGTTTAGGTACATCAGGGGCTCTCCAAAGGCAACATGACACCCGCAGACCATTTCATCAAAGTCTGCATTCAAAAACGTCACTACTTCCCTTCCGAGCCCTGACGTGTGCCCATACAGTAGTTTTCTCCCACATATGGGGTATCAGCGTACTCAGGACAAATTGAAAACAACAACTTTTGGGGTCCAATTTCTCCTATTACCATTGGGAAAATAAAACATTGGGAACTAAAAGATCATGTTTGTGGAAAAAATATGATTTTTTTTATTTTCACGTCGGGGCGTTATAAACTTCTGTGAAGCCCTTGGGGGTTCAAAGTGCTCACGACACATCTAGATAAGTTCCTTGGGGGGTCTAGATTCGAAAATGGTGTCATTTGTGGGGGGTTTCCACTGTTTAGGCACATCAGGGGCATCTAGATAAGTTCCTTGGGGGTCTGTTTTCCAAAATGGGGTCACTTGTGGGGAGTTTCAACAGTTTAGGCACATCAGAGGCTCTCTAAACGCAACATGACACCCGCAGACCATTCCATCAAAGTCTGCATTCCAAAACGTCACTACTTCCCTTCCGAGCCCCGACGTGTCCCCATACAGTAGTTTAATCCCACATATGGGGTGCCAGCGTACTCAAGACGAATTGGACAACAACTTTTGGGAATTTCTCCTGTTACCCTTGGGAATAAAAAAATTGGAGACAAAAAGATCATGTTTGTGGAAAAAATATGATTTTTTAATTTTCACGCCCGGGCGTTATAAACTTCTGTGAAGCACTGGGGGGTTTAAAGTGCTCACCACACATCTAGATAAGTTCCTTAGGGGGTCTAGTTTCCAAAATGGGGTCACTTGTGGGGGTTTTTCACTGTTTAGGTACATCGGGGGCTCTCCTAAGACAACATGACACAAGCAGACCATTCCATCAAAGTCTGCATTCCAAAATGTCATTACTTCCCTTTCGAGCCCTGACGTGTGCCCATACAGTAGTTTTCTCCCACATATGGGGTATCAGCGTACTCAGGACAAATTGGACAACAGATTTTGGGGTCCAATTTCTCCTGTTAACATTGGGAAAACAAAAAAATTGGGAACTAAAAGATTTTGTTTGTGGAAAAAATATGATTTTTTTTATTCTGACGCCCGGGTGTTATAAACTTCTGTGAAGCACTAGGGGGTTAAAAGTGCTCACCACACATCTAGATAAGTTCCTTGGGGGGTCTAGATTCGAAAATGGTGTCATTTGTGGGGGGTTTCCACTGTTTAGGCACATCAGGGGCTTTCCAAACTCGGCATGGCGTCCAATCCCAATTTCAGCCAAAAAAGTCAAATGGCGCTGCTTCCCTTCCGAGCTCTGCCATACGCCCAAATAGTCGTTTACACCCACATATGGGGTATCAGCGTACTCAGGGCAAATTACCCAATAACTTTTGGGGTCTTGTTACCCTTGGAAAAATAAAAATTGAGGGTGAAAAGATCATTTTTGTTGAAAAAATATGATTTTTTAATTGTACGGCTGTACGTTAAAAACTTCTGTGAAGCCCTTAGGGGTTCAAAGTTCTCACCACACATCTATATAAGTTCCTTAGGGGGTCTTGTTTCCAAAATGGTGTCATTTGTGGGGGGTTTCCACTGTTTAGGCACATCAGGGGCTCTCCAAACGCGACATGGCGTTCGATCTCAATTCCAGCCAAAAAAGTCAAATGGTGCTGCTTCCCTTCCGAGCTCTGCCATGTGCCCAAATAGTGGTTTACCCCCACATATGGGGTATCAGCATACTCAGGACAAATTGCACAATAACTTTTGTGGTCCTGTTACCATTGGAAAAATAAAAATTGAGGCTGAAAAGATCATTTTTGTGGAAAAAATATGATTTTTTTAATTGTATGACTGTACGTTATAAACTTCTGTGAAGCCCTTGTGGGATCAAAGTTCTTACCACATATCTAGATAAGTTCCTTGGGGGGTCTAGTTTCCAAAATGGGGTTACTTGTGGGGGGTTTCCACTGTTTAGGTACATCAGGGGCTCACCAAACGTGACATGGCGTCCGATCTGAATTCCAGACAATTTTGCATTGAAAAGTCAAAAGGCGCTCCTTCCCTTCTGAGCACTGCCATGCGCCAAAACAGTGGTCCCCCCCACATATCGGGTATCAGCGTACTCAGGACAAATTGCACAATAACTTTTTCAGTCCAATTTCTCCTGTTACCCTTGGTAAAATAAAAAAATTGGACCTGAAGTAATTTTTTTGTGAAAAAAAGTTAAATGTCCATTTTTTTTAAACATTCAAAAAATTCCTGTGAAGCACTTAAAGGGTTAATAAACTTATGAAATCTGGTTTTGAGCACCTTAAGGAGTGCAGTTTTTAGAATGGTGTCACTTTCGGGTATTTCCTATCATATAGACCCCTCAAAGTGATTTCAAATGTGATGTGGTCTGTAAAAATAAAATGGTGTTGCAAAAATTAGAAATCGCTAGTCAACTTTTAACCCTTATAACTTCCTAACAAAAAAAAATTTGGGTTCCAAAATTGTGCTGATGTAAAGTAAACATATGTGAAATGTTATTTATTAAGTTTTTTGTGTGCCATATCTCTGTAATTTAAGGGCATAAAAATTCAAAGTTGGAAAATTGTGAAATTTTCAAAATGTTCACCAAATTTCCGTTTTTTCACAAATGAACACAAGTTATTTGAATGAAATTTTACCACTAACATGAAGTACAATATGTTACGAGAAAACAATGTCAGAATCAGTGGGATACATGGAAGCTTTTCAGAGTTATTACCTCATAAAGGGACAGCGGTCAGAATTGTAAAAATTGACCCGGTCATGAACGTGCAAACCACCCTTGGGGGTTAAGTGAAACAATTAATAATATAATTATCAGTAATATAATTATAATATATTGATATTAATATTGAGTAGAATTAATTTCAGCATATTGGTTCGGCCCTCCACAACAGTCACGGTCTCTCATGTGGCCCCTCAGGAAAATTAATTGCCCACCCTTGATGTATAGTGTTAAAAGTATCAATATATAAATCGTATGTGTTTGAATTCATCCCATAATCCATCATAAAAATATTGCAAGACAGTGTATTATACAGTGCTGATTGATTAGAGGATGGTGATTAAAAGGAGATGGTGCTGATGATACAAATTGTAAATTAAATGTGATTATCAACGAATGTATTATCACTATCATGATGTATAAATAAATGAAATGTGGGACGTCATCGTGCTGGAGAAAAGCCTCAGTGAAGAAGCAGTTGCACTGGTGGATTAAACTTCTCATTTTTTTTTAAATTGCACCTTTGGAGTGCTGACTTAATTTTTTAGATAGATCAGTTATTATTATTTATTTTTGAAGCACCATTTATTCCATGGTTCTGTATCTGGGAAAAGGGTTACATACAAAGAGGGAAAGGACCCCATTGACCATAAGATCTTACGCTCTACCGGAAAGAGGGAGAGAACCCCACTCACCATAAGATCTTACACTCCAGTGGAAAGAGAGAGAGAGAGTACCCTGCTGATCATAAGACCTTACACTCTACAGGAAAGAGAGCAAGGACCCAGCTGACCATAAGATCTTGCACTCCAGTGGAAAGAGAGAGAGTACCTCGCCCCGCTGACCATAAGAGTTTACATTCTACAGGAAAGCGAGAGAGAACCCCAAAGACTATAAGATCTTACACTCTACAGCAGGGGTCCCCAATGTGTACCCCCGGAGCCACATGTGGTTCGCGATCTCATGAATTGTGGCTCACGGCTGTCTGCTAGCTTGGTGCATTAGCTCCAGCTCTAGCAAAGAGCTATGAAAAATGCATCTCAAAATGGTGAATTTTGTGAGTAGCCGGGCACAGAAGAGCAGATCTGGATGCACATATACTGGTCTTATGGGTTTAGAGATAGTTTTAGGATGATGTGCTGGAGACAGGATGATACTACTGGTCAGAGGAGGTGCTTGAAGCTGGATACGACAGTGTGGTAGGAGTGTTTGATGGGAGAATACTGAAGGGGGATTGTGGGAACCCTGGGATCTTGGTATATTGCTTCTGTGGAAAATCTTTGGCTGTCATTATACCCATAATAGGGGCTCTGGTTGCCACTAATGTGAAGGAGTGAGGGAGTCAGATGTGGCTCGTGACCATCTATCAAAGCTGAACATGGCGCAAGACCCTCTCTCAGAGCTAGATGTCGCTCGCGGCCCTCTCTCAGAGCTGGATGTGGCTCTCAAGGTCAGAAAGGTTGGGGACCATTGCTCTACAGGAAATAGAGCGTGGTCCACACTGACCATAAGATCTTACACTTTACAGGAAAAAGAGAGAGGACCCCGCTGACCATAAAAGAAGAGACTTATCTAGTGACTCTGAATCATGGAATCATAGAATCGTAGAGTTGGAAGGGACCTCCCGGGCCATCTGGTCCAACCCCCTGCTCAAAGCAGGATTCGTTAAATCATCCCAGACTGTCCAGCCTCTGTTTGAAGGCTTCTATTGAAGGAGAACTCACCACCTCTCTTGGCAGCCTGTTCCACTCATTGATCACTCTGTCAAAAAGTTTTTTCTAATATCTAATGTGTGTCTCCTCCCATTCAGTTTCATCCCATTACTTCTAGTCTTTCCTTGTGCAAATGAGAATAAAGATGATCCTTCTACAATGTGACAGCCCTTGAGATATTTGTTGTTGATGTCTTTTTTAAAATGTGGCGCCCAAAACTGGACAGTATTCCAGATGAAGTCTGACCAAAGAGGAGTAGAGGGCAATAATTACTTCACGCGATCTAGACTGTATGCATAATACACATGTATGTTAATACATCCTAGAATTGCATTTGCCTTTTTTGCTGCTGCATCACACTGTTGACTCATATTCAGTCTGTGATCTATTAGTATACCCAAGTCTTTTTCACATGTGCTGTTGCTTAGCCGTGTTCCTCCCATTCTGTATATGCTTTTTTCATTTTTATTGCCCAGATGTAGTACTTTGCATTTTTCCCTGTTAAAAACCATTCTGTTAGTTGCTGCCCACTGCTCCAGTTTATATATTTTTGAATCCTCTCTCTCTCTCTTCTCTAGTATTAGCTATCCCTCCTAGCTTTGTGCCATCAGCAAATTTAATCAGTTTACCCTCAATTCCTGCATCTAAATCGTTGATAAAGATGTTGAACAATACACGGCCCAGGACAGAGCCCTGTGGTACCCCAGTTGAGACATTCTTCCAACTGGATGTGCAGCCATTTATGACCACTCTTTGGGTCCGATCACTAAGCCAGCTATGAATCCACCTAACAGTTGCCTTGTCCATTCCTAGTCATTTTTTCAACAAGGATTATGTGAGAGATTTTGTCAAATGCTTTGCTGAAGTCAAGATATACTATGTCTACAGCATTTCCCTGATCCACCCAATCAGTGATTCTTTCATAGAAGGAAATTAAGTTAGTCTGACATGACTTATTAGTTACAAACCCATGCTGACTCTGTTTAATCACTTCATTCTTATCCAGGTACTTACATACATGTTGTTTAATAATTTGTTCAAAGATCTTTCCTGATATAGAAGTCAGACTCACTGGCCTATAGTTGCCTGGGTCCACCTTCTTCCCCTTTTTGAAGATAGGAACAACATTTGCTCTTCTCCAGTCTTCTGGGACTTCTCCTGTTCTTCAAGAATTTCCAAAGATTATGGAGAGGGGTTCAAAAATTTCTTCTGCTATCTCCTTCAGTACTCTGGGGTGTAATTCATCTGGACCTGGAGACTTGAATTCATTTAGGTTAGCTAAGTGTTTTCTCACTATCTTTCTGTTTATAGATATCCTTGATTCTTCTATTCCCTTAATAGGACAGTGAAGAACAGTTGATGTTACATTTCCTTTCTGATAGAAAACAGATGCAAAATAGGAATTTAATAGTTCGGCCTTCTCAACATCCTGTCTTACCATTTCATCATTTTCATCCTGTAAAAATCCTATAGCATCTTTGACTTTTCTTTTACTTTTGACATATCCCCCAAATCCTTTATTATTGCTTATGATGTCTCTTGCAAGCCTCAATTCATTATCAGCTTTAGATAATCTGATTTGTACCCTGCAAGTTCTGCAGGCAGAAGATGGATATCAACTGCTCTACAAATTGCTCTGCTGGGAGCCGGTATTCCCTGATGGCCCAGGTACTAACCACCTCTTTGCAAGGTATAATAATAATACTCAAGGTGTCATAGCTGCAGGGCATTATGAGGAAGCCAGAGTAGCCATAAAAAAGACATTAGACTGCTCCAAAGCCGGGTTCATCTCTAGTAGTGTGATACATTCAGTGCCAAACCACTGGTTGTAAACCAACAACCACTAGACACTGAATGCAAAAGGTCCCAAAATGTATTAACCTATGTGTAAAAAGGCACCGTCTTGGCTCTAATACAGAGAGCCTTTGTCAAGAAAATATAGATGGTCACAGAAATGTTTATAATGGTACAAATTATCAGGATAATTTACAAACATCAGTTATGATTAGTAGACCTACAACGTGTGCCTTTTTCCTGGACACTCTTTCTAAGATATCAAACATGCTCCAAGTTTGATCTATGGGACATCATTTTGGATGGTCTATTCTCATTGAATATGCTGAGTTGGATCTCTCTGATGAGCCATTAACACTTAGGTCACATTCACACATCAATGTGACATGTCCGAGTACTGTCCTCTTTTTCCCTCATACACCACACTGACCATTAGAGTTTCTTGTATCTATACACACATCGATTTTAAAAATTAATCTGTGCCTCCAGTTCTTGAGGCTCAGAGCATGTCCTATTCTTATCTTTGTTGCAGAGCAAACTCTGTAGTTAAATTTTATGTAGATCCATGTAAAACGGATGACACACTGAAGACATATGTTGTACTTCAGTTTCATCCATCTTTAACTGATACATTGTTAAGAGTCAATGGATAAAGAAAGTCAGTCTACCTGCTTCTATACATACACTGCGATTAACGAATGCTCAAATTACACTATTGTTATACAGTACACGTAAAAAAAAGTATTTCACTTGGTTAAAGAGGTTTTCCACCGCTAATTAATGCCCTTTGATAAGTCCTTACTAGTGATGAGCGAGTTTACTTGTTGCTCGGGTTCGCACAGTTCCCCTCTCCAGATCACATACAGTGGGTACAGAAAGTGTTCAGACCCATTTAAATTTTTCACTATTTGTTTCATTGCAGCCATTTCATAAATTCAAAAAGTTCATTTTTTCCTCATTAACATACATTCTACACCCCATCTTAACTTGGAAAAAAAAACAAATGTAGAAAATTTTGCAAATTTATTAAAAAATAAAAACTGAAATATCACATGGTCATGAGTATTCAGACCCTTGGCTCAGACACTCATATTTAAGTCACATGCTGTCCATTTCCTTGTGATCCTCCTTGAGATGGTTCTACTCCTTCATTGGAGTCCAGCTGTGATTAATTAAACTGATAAGACTTGATTTGTAACGGCATACCTGTCTATATAAGACCTCAGAGCTCACAGTGCATGTCAGACCAAAGGAGAATCATGAGGTCAAAGGAACTGGCCAAGGAGCTCAGAGACAGAATTATGGCAAAGCACAAATGTGGCCAAGGTTACAAAGAATTTCTGCAGTATGCAAGGTTCCTAAAAGCACAGTGGCCTCCATAATCCTTAAATGGAAGAAGTTTGGGACCACCAGAGGTCTTCGTAGACATGGCCAGCGTCGGACTGGCCCACCGGAGAACCGGTGGATTCTCCGGTGGGCCCTGGCATCTGGTGGGCCCTGGCACCTGCAGGCATACAGGGCCAGCAGTTGCCTAGGGCCCCCGCTGCTCCAGGGGCCCCCAGCCAGTGGTGTGTCGCACACCATGCAGCTGCTATGGGGGCCCCTGCCAGCGGAGCAGCAGCGGGTGTCAGGAGGCAGGAGCCCCTGTCCCCGCTGCTAAAGAGAAATGAATATTCACTGCGGAGCAGTGAATATCATTTCAGGTCTCCACCCCCCCAGAGGCCCCGCCCCCAGCCCAGTAAGCCGCTCTGCATCAGGGCCGGCGCCGCCCTCAGTCCTCTCTGCTCCTGGCTCACAGCCAGTGCGCGATGACGTCACTACATCGCGCACCCGCTGTGTGTCTGGCAGAGGGGGCAGCTCCTGACACTGAAGCCGGGATCAGCGTGGGAGCGAGGAGGAGAGGTGAGTATTGTGTTTTGTATTTTTTTTTATATCTCTCTCGCTCTCGCTATCTGTCTCTCTCTCTATCTATCTCTATATATCTCTCTCTCTATCTCTCTTATATCTATCTATCTTTCTATCTCTATCTATTATCTATATCTATCTATTTCTATATCTATATCTATTGCTCTATCTTTCTATCTCTACATCTATCTATCTGTCTCTATATATCTCTATATCTATCTATTATGTCTATCTATCTCTATATCTATTATCTCTATATTTATTATCTATCTAGCTACCATCTATATCTATCTATCTTTATCTATATATATCTCTATCTAATATCTATATCTATCTATCTCTATACCTATCTATCTATTTATCTATCCGTTATCTATCTCTATATCTTTTCTCTGTATCTATCTATCTCTATATCTATATCTCTCGCTATCTATCGCTCTATCTCTATATCTATCTTTATATCTATATATCTATCTCTATCTATCTCTATATCTATTTCTCTCTATATCTATCTCTATATCTCTCTCTATAGCTATCTATCTATATATCTCTATCTATCTCTATATCTATCTCTCTGTATATCTATCGCTCTATCTCTATATCTATCTTTCTATCTCTATATCTATATATCTATCTATATTTCTCTATCTATTTATCTCTATATCTTTTCTCTGTATCTATCTCTCTCTATATCTATATCTATCTATCTATCTCTATATATATCTATTATCTCTATATCTATATCTATTTCTCTCTATATCTCTCTCTATATCTATCTATTTATCTCTATCGCTATATCTATCTCTCTGTATATCTATCTTTCTATCTCTATATCTATCTTTCTCTATCTATCTATTTATCTCTATCTATTATCTATCTCTATCTATCTATCGCTCTATCTCTATATCTATCTTTCTATCTCTACATCTATCTCTATATCTATCTTTCTATCTATCTCTATATCTATATCTATATCTATCTATTATGTCTATATCTAGCTATCTCTATTATCTATATCTCCCTCTCTCTATATCTTTCTATCTTACTCTATCTCTATATCTATCTGTTATCTCTATATTTATTATCTATCTTTATCTATCTATCTCTATCTATTATCTATATATATATATATATCTATCTCTCTATCTATTTATCGATCTCTGTATCTATCTCTCTCTATATCTATCTCTCTATCTACCGCTCTCTCTATCTCTATCTATATCTATCTATCTCTATATCTATCTATTATCTCTATATCTATCTACCTATCTATCTCTATATCTATCTCTATATCTGTCTCTCTATAGCTATCTATATATTATTTCTATATCTATCTATATATTATCTCTATATCTATCTATCTCTATATCTAATCTATCTATCTATCTCTATATCTATCTGTTATCTCTATATCCATATCTATCTATCTCTATATCTATCTTTCTATCTAACACTATATCTCTATATCTATCTCTATATCTCATTATCTATCTCTATCTCTCTCTCTTTATCTATCTATCTATTGATCTATCCATCTATCTCTATATCTATCTCTAGATCTATCTATTATATCTATCTATTATCTCTATTATCTATATCTATCTATCCATCTATCTATCTAGCTATCTCTATCTATCTCTATATCTCTCTCTATATCTATCTTTCTAACTCTATATCTATCTATCTCTATACATATCTCTATATCTAGCTATTATCTCTATATCTATCTCTATATCTATCTGTCTCTATATCTATCTATCTCTATATCTATTATCTCTATATCTATCTCTATATATCTCTATATCTATTTTTATTTATAGCCATCTATCTATATATATTTATCTCTATATCTATCTATATATGTCTATATTATTATTATTATTATATTATTATTATTATTATATCTGTATATCTCTATCTATTATCTATCTCTATCTATTATCTATCTCTAGCTATATATCTATCTCTAGCTATATATCTATCTCTAGCTATATATCTATCTCTAGCTATATATCTATCTCTAGCTATATATCTATCTCTAGCTATATATCTATCTCTAGCTATATATCTATCTCTAGCTATATATCTATCTCTAGCTATATATCTATCTCTAGCTATATATCTATCTCTAGCTATATATCTATCTCTAGCTATATATCTATCTCTAGCTATATATCTATCTCTAGCTATATATCTATCTCTAGCTATATATCTATCTCTAGCTATATATCTATCTCTAGCTATATATCTATCTCTAGCTATATATCTATCTCTAGCTATATATCTATCTCTAGCTATATGTCTATCTCTAGCTATATGTCTATCTCTAGCTATATGTCTATCTCTAGCTATATGTCTATCTCTAGCTATATGTCTATCTCTAGCTATATGTCTATCTCTAGCTATATGTCTATCTCTAGCTATATGTCTATCTCTAGCTATATGTCTATCTCTAGCTATATGTCTATCTCTAGCTATATGTCTATCTCTAGCTATATATCTATCTCTAGCTATATATCTATCTCTAGCTATATATCTATCTCTAGCTATATATCTATCTCTAGCTATATGTCTATCTCTAGCTATATATCTATCTCTAGCTATATATCTATCTCTAGCTATATGTCTATCTCTAGCTATATGTCTATCTCTAGCTATATGTCTATCTCTAGCTATATGTCTATCTCTAGCTATATGTCTATCTCTAGCTATATGTCTATCTCTAGCTATATGTCTATCTCTAGCTATATGTCTATCTCTAGCTATATGTCTATCTCTAGCTATATGTCTATCTCTAGCTATATGTCTATCTCTAGCTATATGTCTATCTCTAGCTATATGTCTATCTCTAGCTATATGTCTATCTCTAGCTATATGTCTATCTCTAGCTATATGTCTATCTCTAGCTATATGTCTATCTCTAGCTATATGTCTATCTCTAGCTATATGTCTATCTCTAGCTATATATCTATCTCTAGCTATATATCTATCTCTAGCTATATATCTATCTCTAGCTATATATCTATCTCTAGCTATATATCTATCTCTAGCTATATATCTATCTCTAGCTATATATCTATCTCTAGCTATATATCTATCTCTAGCTATATATCTATCTCTAGCTATATATCTATCTCTAGCTATATATCTATCTCTAGCTATATATCTATCTCTAGCTATATATCTATCTCTAGCTATATATCTATCTCTAGCTATATATCTATCTCTAGCTATATATCTATCTCTAGCTATATATCTATCTCTAGCTATATATCTATCTCTAGCTATATATCTATCTCTAGCTATATATCTATCTCTAGCTATATATCTATCTCTAGCTATATATCTATCTCTAGCTATATATCTATCTCTAGCTATATATCTATCTCTAGCTATATATCTATCTCTAGCTATATATCTATCTCTAGCTATATATCTATCTCTAGCTATATATCTATCTCTAGCTATATATCTATCTCTAGCTATATATCTATCTCTAGCTATATATCTATCTCTAGCTATATATCTATCTCTAGCTATATATCTATCTCTAGCTATCTTTCTTTCTATCTCTAGCTATCTTTCTTTCTATCTCTAGCTATCTTTCTTTCTATCTCTATATCTATCCATTATCTACTATCTATCTCTATCTAACTATATCTATATAGCATTATACCCTATGAGGCGGGTGCATTATTCCCTATGAGGGGGGCAGCATTATACCCTATGAGGGGGGGCAGTATTATACCCTATGAGGGGGGGCAGTATTATACCCTATGAGGGGGGGCAGTATTATACCCTATGAGGGGGGGCAGTATTATACCCTATGAGGGGGTGCATTATATTCTATGAGGGGTCTACATTATATTCTATGAGGGGGCTGCTTTATATTCTATGAGGGGGCTACCCCAACTCCTGCTACCTAATTAAGACATGTACAACCTTATATTATACCCGGATATTAGCGTGTTTTACCGCACAATTGGTGGTCTGGTATTTAACTCTATGCAGCTACATAGTGGGCCCCAAGAATGATTTTCTCTGGTGGGCCCAAGGTGTTCCAGTCCGACGCTGGACATGGCCGTCCAGCCAAATTGAGCAATCGTGGGAGAAGAGCCTTGGTGAGAGAGGTAAAGAAGAATCCCAAGATCACTGTGACTGAGCTCCACAGAGGCAGTAGGGAGATAGGAAAAAGTTCCACAAAGTTAACTATCACTGCAGCCCTCCACCAGTCGTGCCTTTATGGCAGAGTGGGCTGACGGAAGCCTCTTCTCAGTGCAAGTGAAGCGATAGCCGGGGGACCACCACAATGCAGGCAGACTACAGTACACAAGATGAGGTGCAAACAACAAAGGGTTCATTTATTTACAGGCAAGGAATGCAGTGTTAGGAAAGTGTAAACGGGTATGCAATGACATAAAACAATTTACAAAAGTGATATTCTCTAGCTGGGCCGTACAAATGGCACCAACTATTACAGATCAGTGTATTTTTCAAAAGGCAAAGCAATACAATAAAGTACAGTATGCTGCTACTCTAACTATAGCCTGACTGGCCGCTGCTACTCCGGCCACACGGCTACCGTGCTCTGTCTATTGCAGCCTATCCTAAGCCCTAAACATGTGCACAGAAGAGGTAAACACTCACAGTAAAGTTGGTGTCTCAGTTCCTTCCTGGGGGCACCCTGCAGTTCTCTGCAAGATGATGCCAAGTCCTCCCTGGAAGCTCTGTGCAACGTGGTCTTGTTCTTGTGTGAAGATTCCAGGCCTGTTCCTAGAAACGGTGAATTCCCTCCTCTGGATTCTTCCTTTTATATCTTTGTGGCTCCTCGCAGCAACACAGGAAAATCACCTTCATTTTCCCCAGAAGGGTATACACAATCCCACAAGTTCAGTCAGTTACAAGCTGCACGTTTTTCTCCTCACGTCAGTCTCCTGCACTCCTGCAGACTCTCAGCTCGGAACACTCACTGGGAAAAACAGCCCCTTCCCTCTCTATAGCTGGAAGAGCAAACCAAAACAATCTTCTGAAGGGTAGAACAGAAGGTACCATCGCATCAGCCAAGGGGGTGCTGTCTCTTAGAGTGGCAACATTTCTCTGCTGTCCATAGCAATATCAGCCCCTTAGGCTGGCGTCACACTAGCGAATAAATTAGACGAATGCAATGCTATGAAAAATCGCATTGCATTCATCCCAATGTTATTCTATGGTTTAGCTCCCATTATCCGATTTTTTGTCGGATCTTTTCATCAGACCGAGACAAACGCAGCATGCTGCGTTTGTCACCGATTTTCGGATCAGACTCGCCAATGCAAGTCTATGGGTGCGATACAAAATCGGATTAAAAACGGACCACAAGTGTGACTTGCGATATAATCGCAAGACTTCTCCAGGTCAACAGGAACCGTTATTTGTCCATTTTGCAAAGCTCCGAGAAAAAATCACCAGACAGCTGTCAAACAGATTAGATGCAAATAAAATCGGATCATCGCAGGAAATTCGGATGACAGACGGATCCCTGGTCAAGAAACCTTTGTGCGATTTCGGTCCGTCAAAATCGGACCGATTTTTTATCGTTGTGTGTGACTCCAGCCTTACACAAGACATATGAAAGCCCACATAGAGTTTGCTAAAAAACACATGAAGGACTCACAGACTATGAGAAATAAGATTCTCTGGTCTGATGAGATGAAGATAGAACTTTTTGGTGATAATTCTAAGCAGTATGTGTGGAGAAAACCAACGCTGCTCAGCATCTGCCTAATTCAATCCTAACCGTGAAGGCCATCTCATCCTGATATCTGCTATGATGGCCACTTTTTACATCTGTTATGCCTCCTGATGAATCGCTGGTGCGGGGAAACGCGTTGAGGTGACCCCACAAATGATAAGTGGCCACTTTCTTATCTCTCTTATATGCCTCACTGTTAGGGCATGAATTTGCATTATGGTGGACTTTTATGTCATGAGTTGGTAACTTTTTGTTGATTTGTCTGGGATTTTTGCAATAGCTCTAGGGCACTTTTACTATTCATCTCTATACTCTATATGAAAACACCATTATTTTCATACCTGTGATATCAGGGACCGACAGGGCAGCAAGGGATAATCCTCGCTGAGTGGGGGGCGCCAAAAAATCGGGATCCTTAGGGTGCCAACCTCCACGGATCGGAAGGTATCAGATGAGTTAATTGTAGGGCTTTGCAGCATCCTAGTTTAGGCCTTTTATATTGTGGCATTTGCCATTTCTTCACTGGGAACTGGTGGTTTTACATTTTGTATGAATTAAAAGTTGTTTTTATAGGGATTATATGTTCACGCTCTGTATTACTGATTCCTACAATATTTGTATTTTTGCACTAAGGCCGGTTTCACATTTGCGCTTTATAGCGCAGCGACGGCCTGCGCACAGCCGCTGCTAAGCCCCGCCCCCTCCCGTCTCCCTGCCCGCTCCATCCGGTCATCGCCGCCAACTAGCACACATGGACGCTTGCGATCTGCGCACCCTATCTTTAGCATAGGGTGCGCAGATCGTGCGCTGGCCGTGCGCTAGCAGGATTTTGCCGTGCGCTGCGCACTTTTGAAGGTGCGCCGTGCGCACCAAAATGCAACATGCTGCGTTCGGCGCACACGGGCGCACTTCAAAAGTGCGCAGCGCACGGCAAAATCCTGCTGGCGCACGGCCAGCGCACGATCTGCGCACCGTATGCTAAAGATAGGTTGCACAGATCGCTAGCGTCCATGTGCACTAGTAGGCGGCGATGACCGGATGGGGCGGGCAGGGGGCGGGACTTAGCGGCGGCCGTGCGCAGGCCGTCGCTGCGCTATAAAGCGCAAATGTGAACCCGGCCTAACCGTGAAACATGGTGGTGGCAGCATCATGCTATAGGGGTGTTTTTCAGCTGCAGGGACGGGATGACTGGTTGCAATTGAAGGAAAAATGAATGCTGCCAAGTACAGAGATATTCTGGATGAAAACCTCTTCCAGAGTGCTCTGGATGTCAGACTTGGCCGAAGGTTCACCTTCCAACAAGACAATAACCCTAAGCACACAGCCAAAATAACAAATGAGTGGCTTCAGAACAACTTTGTGACCATTCATGACTGGCCCAGCCAGAGCCCTGACCTAAATCTAATTGAGCATCTCTGGGAGACCTGAAAATGGCTGTCCACCAACTTTTACCAACCAACCTGAAGGAATTGGAGAGGATCTGCAAGGAAGAATGGCAGAGGATCCCCAAATCCATTTGTGAAAAACTTGTTGCATCATTCCCAAGAAGACTCATGGCTGTACTAGCTTAAAAAGGTGTTTCTACTCAATACTGAGCAAAGGGTCTGAATACTTATGACCATGTGATATTTCAGTTTTTCTTTTTTAATAAATGTGCCAAAAATTCTAGATTTCTGTTTTTTTCAGTCAAGATGGGGTGCAGCATGTATGGGTTGCCCTCACACCCAGGGCAGCGGGGTACTCGATACCGGGCTGGTGTCAAGGTGGGGATGTGTCACAGCAGCGGGGACCCGGTCCGTGGCCCTGGGCGCCCAATATCAATGGCGGTGATGTTAATGGTGTAATAGCTTATTTGGATAGTTCGTGACGCCACCCGTGGTGTTTGGCAAGTAAGATGCAGAGCCAACGCTGCATGCAGATCCGCTGGTACTGATGGTGTGGTGCAGCAAAGATGGTGTAGCTCCCCACAGGTGGAGCTGTAGTCCCAGGACAGTGTAGGTGCAATGGATAAGAAGTGCAGAATGGTATAGATGTTGTTAGCCAGGTGTAGCGGTGCGGGAATAACTGGAGGACACCAGAGTATGCGGTTCCAAAGCTTTACTCACTGTTTGCAATTCACACAACTGCCTGCCTCCGTACCGTGTTCTCCAGGTCAGGGCTCCAGCCAACCTCCAGGCAGGATAGGATTCTCCTTTCCACACTCCGCCAATATGTACCTTTCTGAACGACTCCTCCAATGCGCCTTTAGGTGCGAAGCACTCCAGTACTTAGTTACCCTGGAATGCCTCTCTCTAGGTGTTCCTAGTCTTTACTTGTATGACAGACAGCTGTAGCCTGCTTCGGGGACTCCTCACTGCGTCCCGGCTCTCTATTCAGTTGCTGCTGTGTCCCAAGTCTATGATGGGAGCAAGGCGTTAGTGGCTCTCTACTCCTCCGGTGTCTGTTGCCGGACAGATCCAATCAACCTCGGGGACCGGGCCCCAGCCTTTATGCTTTCTGGACTGGAAGGGTTCTCTATCTTTCTTCAACCAGCTTCCCACCGTCCTTCTATTCTCCTTCGTTCCGATCTGTTCTATCTTTCTTATGGAAGGTTAGGTTATCAATCTTATCAGTCTCTTTCTCTGGTCTTTCTCGTGCCAGTAGCCCAGATCACTGGGACCTGCTGCAGCACGTCCTTCAGACACCCATCTTCTCTCTTCTCTCTCTCTCTCCAACTAACCAACCTCACTCTTCCCACTCTTTTATATCATCTCACTCCACCCGCCTCCCAGCACATCTCGTGTTATGAAGCAGGGTTCCACGAGGGGTGTTCTGCTAACACCCAGCCTAAAGCTGTTAGGTGTCCCCACTGAACTATCCTGTGTGTGGAATGCAGGTGTGGAGTGTGGTCAGGAGTTCCCATCTTACATGGATGGTGGGGCACTACACCTTAGGAGAAGGTGCAGTACCTCTGTGGCGACTGAAGCCTCAGGGCGCCACATGTACATTAATGAGAAAAAAATGAACTTTTTTGAATTTACCAAATGGCTGCAATGAAACAAAGAGTGAAAAAATTAAAGGGGTCTGAATACTTTCTGTACCCACTGTACGCAGCCAGCAGCTTTTGTTTTGGCCAAAAGATTTTTTAATCCACCACCACGACAAAGTTTACTCCTCTGGCTAGGACCTACTCTGCTGTCACTTATTAAACATTTGTTAAAATATCCAATGCTCTTTAGGTATATTTTTACTTATTTTTCAATTTTTGAAATGGCCAATAATATCACATACAAGGAACAAATGCCACCACACCATTACCAGATCACATATTACCACCACATAGCGACCGAATAGTACCACATAAAGGGAACATGTACCGCCACACTATGGCCAGACCACATATTCCCAGTCCACCACAGTGACCGAATAATAGCACACAAAAGGGCAAAATACCGCCACACCATGACCAGACCACATATTACCACCACAGTGACCGAATAATAGCACATACACGCCACACTATGGATGAACCATATATTACTACCACATATTGAAGGAATAATACGACATACAAGGAACAAATACCGCTGCACCATGACAGGACCACATATTACCACCACATAGCGACCAAATAATATCACATATGAATACTACAATACTGATAATTAATAGAAAAATACAATACTAATAACACCATTAGTGATATTATACACAGGAGATCTGTACTTAGTATACAGTGTTAGTGTACAGAAAATACATTCATCTCCAGTGACATTAAACACAGGAGCTCAACCTGCACACACTATGCACACTGTATATACATATACTGTCTATACTCACATTACAACACACAGCCTGCACACACACCATGCACACTGTATATACACATACTCACATTACAACACACAGCCTGCACGCACACCATACACACTCTATATACACATATATATACTCACATTACAACACACAGCCTGCACACACACCATGCACACTGTTTATACACATACATACTCACATTACAGCACACAGCCTGTATGTTCACATTACAACACACAGCCTGCACACACACCATGCACACTGTTTATACACATACATACTCACATTACAGCACACAGCCTGTATGTTCACATTACAACACACAGCCTGCACACACACCATGCACACTGTATATACACATACTCACATTACAACACACAGCCTGCACGCACACCATACACACTCTATATACACATATATATACTCACATTACAACACACAGCCTGCACACACACCATGCACACTGTTTATACACATACATACTCACATTACAGCACACAGCCTGTATGTTCACATTACAACACACAGCCTGCACACACACCATGCACACTGTTTATACACATACATACTCACATTACAGCACACAGCCTGTATGTTCACATTACAACACACAGCCTGCACACACACCATACACACTGTATATGAACATACTGTATATACTCACATTACAACACACAGCCTGCACACACTATACAAACTGTATATACATATATATACTCTCTATTTTCTTCATCAAAAAGGACATGAAATAGAGGGGGGCATGTAGTTAGGCATCAGCTGCGCAGGGAGCCCACTTGTCAGCACTGCACACCTCCCCTGTCCCAACTGCTGACATGCTGGAAGCATTACAGTAGGGAAGGGACTCCTGTGTGTGAATAGCAACCATACAGGGGAAAGTTCTGTCAGGTTTCTCCCCTCTCCTCAGGAATATTACTCTACTCTACTCTCCCCAGTACTGTGTATCAACCTCCACTCAGTAGTTTTTCCCATCATCACCCCTCTCATCAGCGCCGTCTCATTCCCCCACATACCTGGCCCCGCCCACCTCTTCCCTTTCTTGCTTGTTGCCATGGACTCTATGCACCCCTCTGCACACACAGGGAAACCTCTCTTGTCACTGGAGAGGACATCCAGGAAGCGGTGAGGAGGAGCTCACAGCTAATCACAGACATGCACCATGCAGGGCTATGTTTATACATCCTGCATATGTGCGTGGCTGTGTTAGCAAATAAAGTTGGCTGATGCTGCCCCTGGGGCCCTGTGACCAGAGGTTAAAGAGGACGGGCCTGGACTGGGTCAGACATTCTGTCCGAGTGTCTCAAGCAGTCCGGGCTCCACCTCCTTTGCTTCTGCTCATCGGGTGCCTTACACCAGTAAGGGTAGTAATGCCCTGATGGCGACCCTGGCCATAACCAAGCTACTGTCCCATTGCACTCTGGCACTTTACAGGAAAACCATGTCCCAGTTCCAATGTGCTGTCAAGTGTGGGGTGCATCACACTCACTTGTAGGCCCCAGGCCTCTGCCTATGTCTTCAGGAGTTGCCACACATAACTTAGGTGTAGTGTTGAGCATTCCGATACTGCAAATATCGGGTATCGGCTGATATTCGCGGTATCGGAATTCCGATACTGAGTTCCGATGCTTTTTGCATATCGTATACCGGAATTGGAAGTTCCCATAATGCTATGAGCCAGTTTGATTTGATTCAGCCAATGAGGAATCCTAAGAAGTGTGGGCACATCCTGTTAGGCATCTAGGCATGCTAACTAATGGCATGGCTGTGATTGGCTGCTGAAATTATGTCATGATGCACTATAAAAGCTGCCGCCGCCATTTTGGGTTCACTCTGCTGTGAATTCAGTTAGGGACAGGACGCTGCTGCTGTTCAGACTCTGAGGGACAGTAGAGATAGCGATATTCTATATAGTGCTTTACCCAAGCTACTTTATCAACCGCTGTAGCTTTCTTTTGCCTTGCAGCGCTGTTCACAGCTGTCTGCAAGGTCTGTGTGTGTGAGTGCAGCTCACGCTGTAGTGTTCTGCAGCCACCTCTGGTTGTAGTCCACTCAGCGTGCGTCACTGCCTCATACATAGTCCTTTTTTGTTTTATTGCTGCTCATTTTTCCTGATTTTTCCTATTAGTGTGCTTCCATCCGTATCCATCTACATTGGTTGCAAACACTATATAGGAGTAGATAGCAGAGCCTTTCTGCAGCCTTTCAGTGCTAGTGCACAGTTCTCTGCACAGTTCACGGCTGTCTGTGAGGTCTCTGTGTGTGAGTGCAGCTCACGCTGTAGTGTGTTCTGCAGCCACCTCTGGTTGTAGTCCGCTCAGCGTGCGTCACTGCCTCATACATTGTCCTTTTCTTCTGTAGTGCTGCTTATTTTTCCTGAATTTCTCCTATTTGTGTGCTTCCATCCGTATTCAGCTAGATTGGTTGCAAACACTATATAGGAGTAGATAGAGGAGCCTTTCTGCTGGCTTGTGCCCTGCAGCCCCAGCCAGATTAGTATTAGCCTATTTTTGTAGCCTCATCTATTGCATTGTAGGTTACCTTCCTGCATTGTAATAGCTACAAAAAGTTTGTGATACTATCGCTTTTACATCTTTGGTCACATCCTTTTTTTTTTGTGGAAAAAACACATAAAAAAAGTTCACCAAACACTCCACTTTACAGTTGTGTAGGCCACATTAGCTCATATTAAAGTGTAGTCCACACTTTATAAAATTAGTGTTTCTTATACCTGTTAGCAGCTGTTCAGGAATAAGCACACTAAACCCTTAGTACTTTTCTTTATCTTCTTAGTACTTTTTCTTTATCAGTCTACCAAGATGAAGAGGGCAGGGAGTAAGGCACGTGGTCGTGGGCGTGGAGTTTCAGCAGGGAGAGGACGTGGAGATTCTGTGCCTGCTGCGGGCACCAGTGACTCAGCATCCCCCAGTTTTCCCAGGGAACAGTCCTTTATGCACAGCTTTGTAGGAGCTCGCCGTACCCCACTGCTGCGGGACGAACAAATTGAAGCCGTTGTCGGATGGATGGCAGCTGACGCATCGACTTCAATGACTTTCACATCCTCTCAGGTCCAGAGCACTGAAGAGCAACCATCTGTCTCTTCACCACCTGCCAAATTGCCCAGGTAGTCAGAGAGCCCTGGACAGGAGCCATCTCTACTTCTGTTCTCTGAATCTCTTGGCTTGGAAAGAGGGGGCCAGCCAAGCAGCATTCTAGAATGTGAAGAAGAGGGAGTATGCAGTGATGCGCAACAGCTTTGTCTCTCTGAATCTGAAGAGGTGCGTGGGCCAGTGCCTATGGTCAGCACACCTCAGTACGCATCTGATGATGAGACTCAGGTGCCACTTTCTGGTGCGTACTGTGCTGGCGAGACTACCCAGGAGAAGCAGGTGTTTGAAGAGGGTAGTGTAGATGATGAGGTCCTTGACCCATCATGGCGTGAGGAACAGGAAGGTGGTGGGAGCAGCTCTGAGGAAGAGATTCCCCGAATGGCCAAAACAGGAGGGAGAGGGAGGGGGCAGACTTGGTTGCCTGTAGCCTCCACTTCGGCATCCATTAGGAGCATTCCTCTTCCAAAACCCAAAACAGGCGCTCCCAGGACTTGCAGTGCGTGGTCCTTTTTTGACACAGTTGCAGATGACATTTGCTTTGTCAAATGCAAGCTGTGTAATCAGAAAGTCAAAAGAGGGAAAAGTGCCAGCAACCTCAATACCACAAATATGTGGAAACATGTGCGGACCAAGCACCTGGTGGAGTTACAAAGACACACTGAAGGCGTAGTCCAACCTACAGCACCACCTACCACCTCTTCAGCTCGTGTTGTAGCCTCTTCCTCCAGCTCACACACAGCTGGTTCGGCTTCCTCACAGGATCGCTATGGAAGAACCTCTGCCACTGTTGTACAGAGAACCAGTGTAATTCCACCTACAGCACCACGTTCCATGTCATCCTCACACTCCCAGGCCACTCTACAGCCATCGGTAGCACAGGCATGGGAGAAAAGGCAGCCATACTCGGCAAACCATCCCCGAGCACAGGCCCTGAATGCTGGCATTGCAAAACTACTGTCCCTTGAAATGCTCTCATTCAGGCTGGTGGAGACTGACACCTTCCGTAACTTTATGGCATTGGCAGTCCCACAATATAACGTGCCCAGCCGCTTTTATTTCAGCAAGCAAGCCGTCCCTGCCCTGCAAAAGCATGTTGAGGGAAAAATTAAACATGCGCTACTAAACGCCATCTGTAGCAAGGTCCACCTGACCACCGATGCGTGGACCAGTAACCATGGACAGGGACAATACCTTTCCCTCACTGCCCATTGGGTAAATGTTGTGGAGCCGGGTACAGATCTTGAGAGTGGCACTGTACGTGTTCTGCCAACTCCAAGGATTGCAGGAATCCAGTCTGTCTGTACACATTGACTCCTCCTCATACCCCAGTTCCTCTGAATCAGTGCTGCAGGAGCCGTGACGGTCTACCTTCACATGGACCCGTGAACACTTACCTGTTACGACTGATATGAGCACAGCCGTGGCCAAATGTCAACAGGCTGTTCTGAAATTAATTTCTTTGGGGAATCGAAGCCACACAGCGCAGGAGCTCTGGAATGCCATCAAGCAGGAGGGCGACTTGTGGTTTGTGCCAGCGAATCTCCAGCCAGGCTTGGTAGTGTGTGACAATGGCCGAAATCTGGTGGCAGCTCTGGGCCTAGGCAACCTCACTCACATCCCATGTCTGGCACATGTGCTCAACTTGGTCGTGCAGAGTTTTTTGAGGGAATATCTGGATCTTGATGCACTGCTGCACAAGGTCCGCATAGAGTGTGCTCACTTGCGGCGTTCCAGCATGGCAAGATCGCGCATTGCAGCTCTGCAGTGCCGATTCCGCCTTCCGGAGCATCGCATCATATGTGACCTACCCACCAGGTGGAATTCAACGTTACATATGTTGGAGCGGATTTGTGAGCAGCAGGCAGCAGTAATGGAGCACCAGCTGTATCAGGCGCAAACAAGTCGCACTGCGCGCCGTTCAAAATTCACCACCACTGAGTGGGCCTCTATGAAGGACATCTGCCACGTTTTGCGTGCCTTCGATGATTCCACGCGGATGGCGAGTGCAGATGATGCACTAGTCAGCATGACTGTCCCCCTTATATGCCTGCTTGAAAAAACACTGCAAGCACTAAGGGAGGAGGTTGTGGAAGAGGTGGTGGATGAGGAGTCACAAATGCCATCTGCTTCTGGACAGTCTGTGCAACGTAGTTCCTCACAAAGGCCTAGGCAGGGGACACTTTGTGAGGAGGATGAGGAGGAGTCAATGGAGGAGCAAGACATCACTCCAGAGGAGGGAGGTACACAATGCTCTAGTAGTCAGTATGTAGAGCGAGGGTGGGGTGATGCAGAGCAGGCAGAGATGACGCCTCAAGCAGTGGACAGCGTTTCTTGGCCAGTTGGGAGTCTGCAGCACATGGTTGATTTCATGCTGCAGTGCCTGAGAAACGACCGCCGCATCGCCCACATTCTCAACACGGCTGATTATTGGGTGCACACCCTCCTAGATCCTCGCTACCGGGACAACTTACAAAGCCTCATAACACTGTTGAACACACTGGTGCATTCCATCATGTTCTCCTTTCCACCTGAGAGCAATGCTGCTAGTGCTTTACAAAGCAGCTCAGTGCGTCGAGGCAGTGGAGGAAGCTCTGCACAAAGAGGAAGCAGAAGCAGCGCCTCAGCACAAGGCAAGACCATTATGGCCCAAATGTGGCAAAGTTTTGTGTCCCCACCACAAATGTCTACACCTTCACAGATGGCTCCAGTCAGCAGGAGGCAACGTTTCCGTCAGATGGTGACAGACTACATGTCATGCCCTCTCAGTGTACTCCCAGACGGCTCTTCCCCCTTCAAGTTTTGGGTCTTTAAGTTGGATACATGGCCAGAGCTTAGCCAGTATGCATTGGAGGTGCTGGCTTGCCCTGCTGCTAGTGTATTATCGGAACGCGTCTGTAGTGCTGCAGGTGGTGTACTAACAGACCGTCGCATGCGACTATCCTCCGATAACGTTGACCGGCTTACTTTTCTGAAAATGAAAAAGGCCTTGATCTGGCTGGAATTTGCCAGTCCTCTTCCAGATTAAATAATTGGTTGGCAACAGTATCCAGGTCTCCATTTGTTTTCATGTTTCTACCACCTGAACTGTAATCCCTGCACAGAAAAACACTAGCTCCTGTGTTAGTGGGATTCAGTAACGCCGGCTGCTCCCCTGCTGTGTGTCCGGCAATATCTCCTGCTCCCTCCACATTCACACAATATCAGATATTTAACTTGCTCCAATTAGGCCTCAGCCTACACCCTGATTAACCCTGGGCTCCAACACCGCCAGTTGCTGCTCAGAAGTGCCATCTGCACAGTCAACATATGCTCCAGTGTTATTGGGGTTCAGTAATGTCACCTGATCCCCAGCTGTGTGTCCGGCAATTTCTCCTGCTATGTCCACACTCACACAACTACAGATTTTAAACTTGCTCCAAATAGGCCTCTACCTCCACTCTGTTTGTACTATTGACCCTGGGCTCCAACACTGCCAGTTGCTGCTCAGAAGTGCTGTCTGCACAGTCAACATATGCTCCAGTGTTATTGGGGTTCAGTAATGTCAGCTGAACCCCAGCTGTGTCCGGCAATTTCTCCTGCTCTGTCCACACTCACACAACTACAGATTTTAAACTTGCTCCAATTAGGCCTCTGTCTCCACTCTGTTTGTAGTATTTACCCTGGGTTCCAGCACCGCCAGCTGGTTCCCGGCAGTGTCTTTGGCACGGGTTCTCCCGTTTCCGGGTAGTGTCAACGTCACTTTGCCACCAATATGTTGTCCTGTCGTGTTGCGGTCGGGTTAGCCAACTCTATGGTGCCTGCAGTTTAGGTGCTTCCTATGTGGGCTGCGGTATCTGGCAATAAATCCTGGTTCCGTAGTGCCAATAGGACAAGCACCCCCTGTAGGACTGTGGGTTTCTGTAACTGCGGCCGGCTCGCGGCCTTGCAACTTTGTTTTTCATGGGTACCTTCTGCTACCCATCTGGGTTCCAGTACCGTCAGCTGGTTCTCGGCAGTGCCTTTGGCTTAGGTGCCTCCTTCTCAGTATCCGAGTTCCAGCAACGTCTGCTGGTCCTTGGTAGTGCTTTCTGGCACAGGTACCTCCTGCTTAGTAACTGGGTTCCAGTACCGTCAGGTGGTCCTCAGTAGTGCCATTGGCTCTTGTTCCTTCTGCTGCCCCTCCGGGTTCCAGCACCATCAGCTGGTCCTCGGTAGTTCCATTGGCTCTTGTAGCTTCTGCTACCCATCCGGGTTGCAGCACCGTCAGCTGGTTCTCTGCAGTGCCTTTGGCTTAGGTGCCTCCTTTTCGGTATCCAAGTTCCAGCAACGTCTTCAGGTCCTTGGTAGTGCTTTCTAGCACAGGTACCTCCTGCTTAGTAACCGGGTTCCAGTACCATCAGCTGGTCCTCGGTAGTGCCATTGGCTCTTGTTCCTTCTGCTACCCATCCGGGTTCCAGTACCGTCAGCTGGTTCTCAGCAGTTCCTCAGCCTTCTTGTACCTTCTGCTACATTTCCAAGTTCAAGCTTTTTGAAATGGTTTTTGGTAATCATTCTGGATCTCCCTGACGACGACCCTGAAGATGACGACCCTGAAGACCACCCCGAAAAAGACGACGACCCCAAAGACAACGACCCTGAAGATGACGACCCTGAAGACCACCCCTAAGAAGACCAAAAAGAAGACCCTGAAGAAGATGACCAAGAGGACAAAGAACATGAAGAGAGCCACCAAGATAAAGAACAACAAGAAGCAGAAGACCAAGAAGCAGAAGACCAAAAAGCAGAAGAACAAAAAGCAGAAGATCATTAAGCATAAAACTAAAAATCAGAGCAAAATATATTATCTAAACTATAAGCAGAAGAAGACTAAGCAGTGTATGGGGGTGAGTCCGTTCCTCCTCGTGGTGCCCCTGGAAAATGCCTGCTGCTGCAGGCCAAACTGAACATGGACAAATCCTGATGTAAATCTTTTGTGACAGGCAGAACGGAAGGTGTAATCTTCAAGCTTTTATAGATAACAACTACAGGAATGCCTGTCACAAATATGAATATGATGAAGAAGAAGAATAGGAAGAAGATGAAGAAGTAAGATATGAAGAAGAAGAATAGTTGAATAAGAAGAATATGAAGAATGTAAAAAGAAAGAATAATAGGAAGAAGGTGAAGAAGAAGATGAATAAGGTGAAGAAGAAGTTGATGAAAAAGATGCTGCTCCTGCTGAGGATCATGAAGGATAAAGTGTGGGAGAAGTAAAAAAGAAGGTGAAGAGCATGGAAGTAGTGAAACGTACATATCTGACAAAATGTAAAAAAGGTTAACATAGTCAATATCTTTGTAACTCCGAACGTCTTAAAAAAAATAATTCCTGCTATTCCATTTGATTGGGCTAAACCTCTATGCCTTTAATGTCTCCTCCACCTCCCCCAATGCATTCTACATTATTCTTAGTTGTTTTCCTTCATGTAGAATTAACCTACAAGGAAAGAAAGGGTTTATTTTAATTCTGATATTTCTGTCCCATCAACTTGCATTGGTTTCCGGTATCGGAATCGGCAATATGCGATACTTTTTGGGTATCGGTCCGATCTAATCCGATCCGATATTTCCCGATATCGGAAGGTATCGCTCAACACTACTTAGGGTACATCAAGTTCATTTCAACAAACAGAAATTTAATGTACAATTCAAGTTCATCAGATTGTAACATGTGAGATAGGGTACAACATTTCTTCTTCCTTACTAAGCACAACATATCTTCAGCCCTACCATTTGTTCGTCCTGGACTATTCCTATGCCCACTGGCTCTGTCAGCCTCAGGGATTTCCCGCACAGTGCACCTTGGATTCGCTTTCTTCCCTTCCCCTGTGTGCCAGAGGACATGATGTGCCTTTTGGCCCCCATGCCGGGTTTTGAGCTTCTAATATTGCCAGAATACTCAAACACTGGATTGTAGTATGGCCTCCCACTGGTACATGTTTGCCCTAGCAGCCCACTGCACTTGAACTTGACTTTATGACTGTAATTCCCTATTTGTCATTCATCAGGAAGTGAGCTTCTTTTCTAACCTTACTAACCTCCTCCCACTGTGGGCTCGTCCAAAACATTAACTGTGTCTTATACTTGCACCTTGAGCTAACTACAGTTGCTATCTTATAACAGTATGTACTAAGTCTACACTTACCTTACCGTATGTCCTATCCTTATACTATGCACTACAACCATGTGCTATACCGCCGCTACGAATTTTGCATAATATACTTCACATTAATATATCAACACTATTCATGCTATTCCATATCACAATCTAGTTACAATACAATCTATAGTATGTATATATATATATATATATATATATATATATATATATATATGTGTATATATATATATATAGATATAGATAGATATATATATATATATATAGATATAGATATATACACAGCTCTGGCAAAAATTAAGAGACCACTGCACAGTTTTATCAAAATCAGCTTCTCTACATGTCTGACAGCCATTCCAATGTCAGTTGAATTCCAACCAGAGTACACCTCATTCTACTTAATGTGATTCTGATTAGGTTATCACCTGAACCAAATCTTATTTAACAAAGGAAAGTATAACAAACCCTGCTGTGGTGTTCACAATCCTCTTGCAATAGGACATGCTGGATGGCAAAACAAGTGCTAGTAATATCCCAAAAGTAATAGGAATTAAAAAATAATTTTTAACCATGCCAAAGGAGTTGAAAAGAAACGTCTTGAGTGTCACGCTGCAGGTAAAAGCAGAGTAACCAAAACTCCACTAGATGGCAGCAGAGTGGAGAGAGCTGAAACCCTGCTCAGAGCAGACCAGCAGAACTGCGGTGAGGCTACCACCAGATGGCATCAAAATAGTCAGAAAAGCCGGGTCGATATTAAAGAGTTGCGTAGTACACAGGGGAATTCCAAACACAGTAGTCAGAGGAGAGCAAAAAAGTCAGTACCGATCCGTAGCAGAAGTATCAGAAGGAAGAGACAGAATCAGGTCAGAGCCAAAGCAGAGTCGTGTACCGGGGAATGCGAACACACAGGGACAAACAGAGTCAGGACGGGTAGGGGAGGAGTGCGCAGACACAGGCAAAGTCAAGTAAACACAGCAGGACAAATCAGGGGTTCAACAGAGCCAGTTACACACGCCGTAGGCAGAAAATGTAACTGGCACTGCCTGCAGGATACAGCTCAAAGAAATAGCAGACCTGACACCGGAATGAGGTAGAGAAAGTTAACCCCTGTCATGACCAGACCGGGAAAGGAGAGACAAGACCAAAACTTGGTCTGGATCATGACATTGAGTAAGGAAAAAAAGGGCTCAATTTTGGCTTTACTAGCAGAGAGATACAGTGAGCGTCATGTTGCCTCCATCCTTAAAATTTCAAAGATGGCAGTCCTTTACAACAAGGTCAAGCCGCAGACATTGGGGGCAACAAAGCTACAGACCGGCAGAGGGTGAAAACGACTCTCCACTGACCGGGATGACCGTCATCTTATTCCAATGTCACTTAGCAACCGTAGGATGACATCAAGTGACCTGCAAAAGGAATGGCAAATGGCAGCTGGGGTGAAGTGCACAGTAAGAACAGTTCGTAACAGGCGCCTAGAGACAGGGCTCAAGTCATGTAAAGATAGAAAAAAGCCTTTCATCAATGAGAAGCAATTGAGAGCCAGGCTGAAGTTTGCCAAAGGCCATAAGGATTGGACCATAGAGGACTGGAGTAAGGTAATCTTCTCTGATTACTCTAATTTTCAGCTTTGCCCAACACCTGGTTGTCTAATGGTTAGACAGAGACCAGGAGAGGCGTATAAGCCACAGTGTCTTGAACCCACTGTGAAATTTGGAGGAGGATCTGTGATGATCTGGGGATGCTTCAGCAAGGCTGGGATTGGGCAGGTTAATCTTTGTTTAGGACGTATTAATCAAGCCGCATACAAGGTTATCCTGGAAAAACAGTTGATTCCTTCTGCTCAGGCAATGTTTCCCAACTCTGAAGACTGGTATTTCCAGCAGTACAATGTGCCATGCCATACAGCTAGGTCAATCAACGTGTGGATGAAGGACCACCACATCAAATCCCTGTCATGGCCAGCCCAATCTCCATACCTGAAACCCTTTGAAAACCTCTGGAATGTAATCAAGAGGAAGACAGATAGTCACAAGCCATCAAACAAAGAAGAACTGCTTAATTGTTGTACCAGGAGTGGCATAAGGTCACCCAAAAGCAGTGTGAAAGACTGGTGGAAAGCATGCCAAGACGCATGAAAGCTGTGATCAAAAATCATGGTTATTCCACAAAATATTGATTTCTGAGCACTTCCTGAGTTAATACATTAGTATTGTTTCTAAATTATTACGAACTTGTTTTCTTAGCATTATTCTCATTTTCTGAAAATAAATACAAAATTTAGTGCTTGGAAATTTGAAGAAATGTTGTTAGTAGTTTATAGAATAAAAGAGCAATTTACATTTTACTCAGAATACTGCGCATGTTACATCTTGCTAGCATCCCCCTGTCATGAGATTGGGGCCCCCGAAGTTAGGCCCTGTACATATAATGGGGAAATTTGAAATCTGTAGTAGCATGCTCTATACAAATCCACAATTCTCACCCTATTTGGGTGAAATTTGGCATGCCCCTCTCCACCCACAGAAACAGAATTCTGTGCATGTTAAATCTCGCTAGCATCCCCCCATCATGAGATTGGGGCCCCCAAAGTTAGGCCCTATACATATAATGGAGAAATGTCAAGTTGAAAGTAAAAGTGCTGAGGGGAAAACAAAAGTGGTGACTGACAGGGACGGATTATAGCGACGGCGCCAAAGGGTCGCTGCTAAAGGGGCCACACCACCAAACACAAACATTTCACAAACACCATACAAACATCACACAGACAGCACAAATACACCAACCCACAAGCACAACACCACACAAATGTCACAACACACCACACAAACACCAGACCACTCTAGACACACACAACACAAATGTGGTAGGGGGCCGGATTGGGGGGTGGTCCACTGCTTAACGCGATTAGACGACACAGACATGAGACAGAGGCAGATTTTAGTTGCAACAGGTCCAAGTTTATTGGCCGTCCTCCTGACAATCGTAGCCATACACCGCAGCTCCTTTACAGCTCTCCGCATTCAGGCCCGGGTACCTTCACCTTTCCTTCAGTCGTAGTGACGTTCCTTGTGGATCTTTCGCTGGGGCTGTCCTAGACCTATCTACCGCCAGCGCTTCACCTGTCCGAGGTCGTCGTCCAATAGGTACCCCCGGGGCCTCGTCTGTCCTGCGGTCCTTTGTGTCAGAGGCCACCCCCCTGACTGTCTCTTCCTGTCAGTCCCCTGGTCGAGCTCTCCACCGTTGTCAGTCTTCTGCTCCTGAGCTCCTCCCGGGACTAGCCTAGCCTCTGGAACCCCAACCAGTCCTATTTATCCCCTCTCTCACTGAGAATTTCCCTCCTGGGCTCCTATCTCCCCACCCCCCATGACTAAGCGGTTTCTTAAGCCCTAAGCTGATGTCAAGTCCTGAACTATACTCCCCCCTGCCATCTTGTGGGCAATTCTAGGTACTACACTCCCTTTTCTATGTTTCCCAGCTGTTACCCTTTTGTCATTGCCAGTCTCCGTCTATAGTGCACAAACCGTCCCCTCCTACTTCCAGTCAAGTCTGTCCGTCAAGTCACCTTCCCCACACTCTCCCTTCCTTTGTCTATTGTCGTCCAGACAATCGTACTCCCTACCTACGTCGTCCTGAAGCTTGTCCACAGTCTGTTGTCGGACCGGTTGTTGGGCCAAACTCGCCACACGCCGGGGACCGAACCGAACTGGGAACACCATGCTCCGAGCAGCCTACTGCTACTCGCCGGCGCGCACGCCACGTGACAACTTCTTTCAGGTTGACGAGGTCCTCCCGGACTACTCTACGGCGTATACCTCCCACTACTCTCCCCTTCTGTTGTCCTCTACTGTCCGGGACGCCATGACCGAGGTCTTTCGCCTACCAGGTCATCACTGGCGCCCGCCCATCCTTTTGGGGTGTCCGTGGTGTCGGGGACCGAATGACGGACCACTGTCTGGTTCGATATCTCTCGTCTCTTTGTCCTTCACTTAAAAAGAGTCATGTTCGGCGTCTTTGTCACATCTACCTCGTACCCGGGACCTGTTACACACATTTTTTTTGTTACACACACTACTCATTAAATCAACTTTTAGCATACCGTTACCTCTAGTTTAATAACAATAGGAGTTACTCAACCGGAGTAACCCCTTTCTCTTTGTTTTTTTTCTTTTTGTTTTTTTTTCTCTTCTTTCAACACAACATTTTAAAACAGAGCATAAATAACCCCCCTTCCTTTAACATTAACACTTCCTCCTTCGCATCCTCACTGTATCAGGAGAAAACAATAAACAATAAAAACATTTTCCTTAACTTGTACGCATAATTGTCCTTTTGGGCCTGTACAACGGTGCAGCGAAATCCCAGTAGTCCGGGCCATCTCCTGATAGTCGGTGTCCTGCCAATAGCAAGGGACTCCCCAGCCGTGGAACTCCCAGGATGCTGGAAGTGTCTCTGGGGGTCTTTTTTTTTACGGGGACGCGTGGCCTTCGGGTTCGACGATCATGGCTACCGCATAATAGCCTCGGGGACAGTACTCTTTATAGTATGACACCAAGTCCCCCTCCCGCAAAGCCCGGCCGTGACGGATGGAAGTCACGTTAAGATATACCTTTTGGCCAGTTTCGAGGTCTCGAATGAACCCGTATCCCTTCTCCAGGTTGGTATACACGAGCCGCCTGGTGGATGGGGAAGCCACCATGCCTGCCTCTCCTTTTTCGTGGAGCAGGCTCCAGATCTCCCGCTCTTGGGCCTTCTTCTCTATGACCTCCACAACCCATACAGAGGGTCCGGTGTAGGCCACGGTGTCCGGTGGGCGGGACACGGCAGGGGTCGAGAGCGAGGCAGGGGTGGCCACAGATTCCGGTGGCCCAGCAGCCGCTGGGACTGGGCGACGGGCAGGGGCAGCCGTGGGTCCCGGTGGATAGGCCGCAGAGCCTGACAAGCAGGCCGCGGCCGACTCCAGGAGTGAAGTGGATGCGGCCGCGGGGCAGGCCGCAACCGGAGTCGCAGATGGGGCCGGAGTGGCGGCAGGCTTCGGTGGATAGGCCACCGCCTCAAGGTGGAACATGGCAGGGACGGCCACAGGTGGGTTCCGCACCGGTGACACAGGACGTGGTGCTGCCGGGCGGGGTGGATCAGGGACGCGGGCAGAGGCGTCGCTCGGCCTGGCGGAGGCCGCAAAGACCGCCGCAGCACGGCTCACTGGGAAGCAGGAGGCCAGGTGGCAGGGGCTGGTCGCGGAGCCAACGGCCGGGCCGGGGGATCTCTCACCTTCCCCGGCGCCGCGGCCTCCGGCAGGCCACCCTGCAACTCCTCCCGCAGCCTCCGATCTTCATTCCCCCGTCCGGCAGGGCTAGCCTCCAAGCTCATGGGTCCTGCGGGGAGGCTCCCAGGCAATGTCTTCGGCGGCTGCTCCAGCAGAGCCCGCAGTCGCTCCTCCTCTCCGCCCGATGTCTGGGGGGCAGTCAGTGGCTCCAGGAAGCAAGTCTCAAATTTGTAATCCACAGGCGAGCAAATTTGTAATCAACAGGTGAGCAGCTCAAGTCCTTTTTGGGTTCTCCTGGCGCAGGCCTGCCGCAGAAGGTGTAGTATTAGCGGCGGTGTATCCTGCCGAATACGCCAAATGTGGTAGGGGGCCGGATTGGGGGGTGGTCCACTGCTTACCGCGATCAGATGACACAGACACGAGACAGAGGCAGATTTTAGTTGCAACAGGTCCGAGTTTATTGGCCGTCCTCCTGACGACCGTAGCCATACACCGCAGCTCCTTTACAGCTCTCCGTATTCAGGCCAGGGTACCTTCACCTTTCCTTCAATCATAGTGATGTTCCTTGCGGATCTTTCGCTGGGGCTGTCCTAGACCTATCTACCGCCAGCGCTTCACCTGTCCGAGGTCGTCGTCCAATCAGTACCCCCGGAGCCTCGTCTGTCCTGCGGTCCTTTGTGTCAGGGGCCACCCCCCTGACTGTCTCTTCCTGTCAGTCCCCTGGTCAAGCTCTCCATCCTTGTCAGTCTTCTGTTCCTGAGCTCCTCCCGGGACTAGAACTCTCTGGAACCCACTCCTGTTCTATTTATCCCCTCTCTCACTGGGAATTCCCCTCCTGGGTTCCTATCTCCCCGGCCCCCATGACTAAGTGGTTTCTTAAGCCCTAAGCTGATGTCAAGTCCTGAACTACACTCCCCCCTGCCATCTTGTGGTCAATTCTAGGTACTGCACTCCGTTTTCTATCTTTCCCAGCTGTTACACTTCTGTCATTGCCAATCTCCGTCTATAGTGCACAAACCGTCCCCTCCTACTTCCAGTCAAGTCTGTCCATCAAGTCACCTTCCCCACACAAACACCACCCCACAAATACCACAACACCACCCCATAAATACCACATGCATACCACACACACACGCAAGGAACACACACGCATGCAAACACACTCAGATGGATGCACCCTACGCACACGGATAAACATTACTGAGCATCAATATTGGTCAGGCGAAAAATGCCTCATAGTAAGATTGTCATTTTTGATTACTATAAAGGGAGCTTTCATCACTGAAGCTGCTGAAGTAAAGTGAAAGCTGAGCTCTGGTTGCTATGGGCAACTTGACTAGTCTGCCTGTGAGGCAGTTTTCATTACTAAGATGTGAACTCCTTTAGGCCATGGTAATACTGTGTGGGGGCTGCTCTGTATTAATATTCATCCTATTACATCTCTACAATAGATAGTTGTTTAACTGTAAACCAATTTTACTCTTTTCTCTGTAAACTACTTATAGATTATGCTGGAGGAAGGGGGGAAGAGTTGCACTATGTTGTTAATTGGGTGTAAATGTTTTATATGTTTGTGTAAGGTGCATACATTTTCATTTTTGATTAAAAAAATAGTTAAAATATAGTTGTAATAGTTTATACTACATATTAGGTATTGAATATGTAAAATCAGTAAAAATGATTAAATTAAAAAAAACGTTGTTGTTCACATCAATGTTACGACAAATTAGTAAAATGCCTGGGCAGCCGGCTAAAATGACAAAGGCACATCACTGATGGGGATGCAGCTGTCTTTCAATGATTGACAGGGTGTCTGAGCATGCATGCTCAGACCACATGCGTTACTCTCCTCTACATTGACCTTGCCAATGCGTGGTGCACACTGATCCTGTCGATGGGTGGTGCACACTGACTCTGCCAATGCGTGGTGCACATTGACCCTGCTGATACATGGTGCATACATTGACTCTGCCGATGCTTTGGATATTTTTAATCAATCTAACCTATCTATTTTACTATTTGCCCATCTAGATAATCACCTAGATTGTAAGCCATTGAGTGCAGGGTCCTTTTCCCCTTTGTACCAGTCTGTCAGTTTGTTTGCTTTCTTTTATAAATTACATGTATGGTCCACGGGGTCCTATCTCTTCCTTTCTCTCTTTCCTGTAAAGTGTGAGCTCTTATGGTCAGCAGGGTCCTCTTTCTCTCACCTGTAAAATGGAAGCTTTTATGGTCAGTAGGGTCCTCTCTCTCGCCTGTAAAGTGTAGGATTTTATGGTCAGCGGGGTCATCTCTCTCTTTCCTGTAGAATGTAAGCTCTTATCAGCAGCGGGGTCCTCTCTTTCTCCATCTCTCATTTAACTGTAGCGTGTAAGTTCTTGTGGTCAGAAGAATCCTCTCTCATTTTCTTGTAGAGCATAAGCTCTTATGGTCAGTGGGGTCCTCTCTCTCCCTCTCTCATATTCCTGTAGAGTGTAAGCTCTTATGGTCAGTAGGGTACTCCTCTCTTCCTCTCTCATTTTCCTGTAGTGTGTAAGCTCTTATGGTCAGTGGGGTCCTCTCTCTCCCTCTCTCATATTCCTGTAGAGTGTAAGCTCTTATGGTCAGTAGGGTACTCCTCTCTTCCTCTCTCATTTTCCTGTAGTGTGTAAGCTCATGGTCAGTTGGGTCCTCTCTCATTTTCCTGTAGCTTATAAGCTCTTATGGTCAGTGGGGTCCTCTCTCTCCCTCTCTCATATTCCTGTAGCGTAAGCTCTTACGGTCAGTGGGGTCCTCTCTCTTCCTCTCTCATATTCCTGTAGCTTATAAGCTCTTATGGTCAGTAGGGTCCTCTCTCATTTTCCTCTAGTGTGTAAGCTCTTATGGTCAGTGGGGTCCTCTCTCTCCCTCTCTCATATTCCTGTAGAGTAAGCTCTTATGGTCAGTGGGGTCCTCTCTCATATTCCTGTAGCTTATAAGCTCTTATGGTCAGTAGGGTCCTCTCTCCCTCTCTCATTTTCCTCTAGTGTGTAAGCTCTTATGGTCAGTGGGGTCCTCTCTCATTTTCCTGTAGCATATAAGCTCTTATGGTCAGTGGGAGCCCATAAAGGTTAAGCTCTTATAGTCAGCAGTGTTCTTTCTCTCTCATCTCCCCCACATGTATTTTCCAAGCTTTCCAGTAGTTAGATTTGCACACATTTATTCACCACAAACCTAGTTTTGGGGGAAAGTTCAACAGTTGCAAATTTGCCTCATTTTTGTTTTTGATAGGGGCAGAAAGAAACAGCAATAGATAGATGATTATAGCCCAATAATTTACTCAATCAATCAATACATGGCTTCAAAGGGATTTCTTGGTATTATATGTCTGTTATAGGTTGATATCTATAGATAGATGGATGGATAGACTCTTCATGAGATTCATGATTCAGGTGCTCACCACTATGCTGCCATCTACTTGCCTTTTCAAACACATACACCTCACAGCACTATTCAGACATACTGATCAGCTTAAAAAAGAGCCAGGCACATAATCTGTAATAATTATAATGGTCATTTTGTATTTGTCAGTCAAATTATTTTACATGGGGCTGGCGGCGGTGGGGTAGGTGAGAACTAGGCTTATCACAGAATAAAACATCAAATATTTACAATTTTAACAAAATAACGCAGAAAAAAACAAACGAACAATAACAAACAATATTAACAAAAGAAAAAAAATTCCAACAATTTTATTTATATAAAAAGTGCTCTAAAAAATTATTATTTTTTCTTAAAATAGCAAAAATGCTGCAATTAGGATTTGTTACAGAAAAGACAAACACATATTGTAAAATAAAGGCACATTATTTGTTGTATTTTATTTTAAATAATGGTAACTAGGCCCAAAACATGACCTCTGACCTCGCAGGTTGGGTTGGAAAGGTTATGACCTCCGGTTAAGTGCTTTAGGTAAAACCGCTGATACAACTGAATGATCATCGATCTATTGAAATTCTCGTTGCTCCTTTTAACAATCTTTAAGCATTACTCCAGGAGCTTAGGATATCTGAGAATCCTTTCGAAACCTGGGCCAAATGACTTTGGCTTATGGGATCTTGTAATGTAACTCCTCTTATGCCAAATTATCAGTTGTAACAGATGCAAAAAGCCAAAAGAGTGGATAGTTGGCAAAGTATTCAAACTACAGCTCTGAAAAATCGATCTCACAGTGCAAGTCACAACTTCAAGTTATACCGGTCATTAGAAGGGATTACGAAAACATGGCTGCTTTCTTTTAAAATAGTGTCACGCCTGTCCAGACATTGTGCGTGGAATTGCAACTCATTCCCACTCACTTCAATGGATGCGAGCTGCAATATCAAACACAACCTATGGATAGGTGTGGCACTGCATCTGTAAAAAAGCGGTCTTGCTTTTCTAAACCTTTAATTTTGCTTTGTTGCAATCCCGAGAGGACTTTTTTTTGCCAGGAAATATAGGATTACATCGGAGACAAAAGTTGAGAGTAAACTGTTATGATAGAGAGTATACAAAGCAGTTATATGGCTTATGTTCAACATTGTCTACCTTGGTTTTCATGGACCTGTTTGATAACAGTTTTCGCAAGTTACTTATAAATGCTATCGTGCACAGTGTTGTAGGTGCCTATTGCCTAAAATACCTACTCTATTTGGGAGTACTCAATAGAAAATCTATGATAGGATGGTAAGAGGAGAGTGGAGAACACATCCAGGTCATGATATGAAACTTGATGGAGCTCTTGTATGATGGTGTTATGTGTTAAACCCTGTTCCCAAAAAGTCCTTACTAGACATTGTTAACGTAGTTAAGACAATTTTCATTGAGAAAATGTTTTACTATTGGACAACACATTAACTATTAGTTGAGTATTAAACGGATCATTTGGATAACTGCAACAGTGGTATGACCCAGAAGGATTACCTGTTGGAAGAGTACATCTTGTACTTCACACCTCTGTGTTTCTTCTATAGTGAGCTGTGATGATCTTCGAACATAAACTACCAGCTAATAAATGCAGGAGAATATCTAGGGGGTAGTTTTGTGCCCTAGGAACTGGGTGCCAAAGGGCACCAACAAGCCACTTTGGTTTGGCCAAGGTGCTTAGTCACAGACCTCGTCATGAGCCTTTGCCCAGGTGAAAGAAAATCTAGCTACAGCTTCATGGAAGACAAAGGGTGTGAGCACCATGGCAGTAGATTTCATGCGCACCATGGCAGTAGATTTCATGCTTTAGGCTATTGTCGGGACCAACAATGCCTTTTCTGTTTCTGTAGATGTAAAAGCTATTTTGTCTTAAGCTATATGCTACAGGTAATTACTGAAAGTAAGACTTTGATAGGAATGTTAGTAATATGTACTACAAGGAGGAGCCAACTGGCCTTGACCAGCCTTTACATTATAAGTGACCACCAAAGGATCAGTACGTCCAATCAAAACCCAACTATTTTCCAAAAAGAAGGAGGCCACTAAATCCATAAATCTTACCCATTTGTTGACAGGTGGATCCTACCATGTATGTTGGAGAATGTGGCTATAACTGACTGTTTTACAGTTTCAAGAAATTGAGGGTACAACAGTAGAAATAACCTAGGATTCGTTGTATGTAGGTGGAAGGTGAATTTTCCTTTTTGGGTCCTCCTGACCTCGTGAGAAAGTTTAAATTATATGTTTTTTACATGACACATCTGAAAAATCTTCATGTACAGAGTCTTGAGGAGAAGTGATTAATACAAGAAGGAGGTGTTTCCCATAACAACCAACCAGATTTCATCTCCGGTTGTTTGAGGGAATTTTAGAAATGTAAAATGTTTGTCCAGAATTACAAAAACATGACCGATTTCTTCCAGAAAAAGTACCAATCTTTTTCTCAGAGACTGTGTCAGATATTGCGAATCAGCTTCATTGTAGGGAAGGAGATGCTTAGCTGTAATACCATACATGACCTGTGGGGAGGTGTGGCGCTGTTCTGCAGTGTCTCAATGAAAGGTCAAAATGGGAACCAATATATTTACCCTTGACACCAGATGGTATTTGTCTCCATAGATTTGGCTACTATTTGCATAATGGGATGTATTTAGAAGTCGGTGGGTTACTATTATATATGTAAGACTGCTCACTAGTGTCTGGTCTGTTCTCTGTATATAGATCGTGCTATATCTGTCCATTTTATCCCTGAGTGTATCACAGGCTGTAGGTATTTAATATGGCTGTCTATAGGTTTGCTATTACAATTCTGTACTGGTCAGCACAATGGATCATGACGATGACTTCTAGCTAGTTGAGACCAGAGAACGTTTTTTTGAATCCCTCATGACATGGTTTCATACTATCTTCTGTTTAGTGGTACCATGCCTCCTCCGGAGAGTCCACCACAACTGCATGTTAAACCAATGAATACATCCTATTCCTTTACTAAGCACTTGATATACTATGGATGCAGGATGTGCCTCATACCTCTGTGATGTCATCAGGTTTGATAGGCCGTATGACATAGTGTCCTCCAAAAATGTTTGTCACCACTGCAAATGGCATGAATGTTTTACACAGGATTGGGAAGTAGAATACACTGGATAATATATGATCCAATGATCTTAAATCTCTCATCGCTGCACAGATATATGAACTGAATATTTTTGGATATGGTTCTTATTGGGAACTTAAGACTGCACAATGCCTTAATATTGCAAGGTGCTATAAAGGTTCAGGTGCATGTCATTGGTACCACGGCTGATGATTGTCTTGGAGCCTGACAAAAGTCATGGCATTGTAATCAGCTAGGTGCTTGGCAGTAATACTAGCTTGTTCTATGCACTGGTGATGTTAAGATAATCTTTTGAAATTCAAATTTGCCAGCTTCGTAAACATTTTTTTTACAAATTTGATTTGCAGCAAATCGATTTGATGCAAATTGTAAGTATGCCCAAACCATTAATTTGCCCTGAAAATACGTGTATAACACTCTGACGACTGAGTGAACACTTTTCAAGCAATATAATGCAAACACAGCCTTTGCAATGTCAAAGTGACCTCAATATATAAGGCTATGGGTTAAAGGATAACAGCTCTTTGTCACTACTGTAGTATCACACACGATCTGTAATGTTTCTTCACTATTTTAAAGCTTTATCTCCCTATCTATATTGCTAAGTTCTGATGTCCTCACATTCTCAAGATTTATTACAACATGGCAAAATGGCTGCTGTATTCCTTGCCTCTGCTTTTATACAGACTGTTATAGTACCTGCTGATTAGCTGAACTTTTTCTGCCTCATGCAATCTTCTGCTTTGTCTATCTCTTCTATGCACTAATTCATGGCCTATATTTGCACAAATCCTTATGGATTAATTGTTGTTTGCATGATCCCTAAGAACTATAGTTATTGGTGTACATGATGCAATACTGATGGTCCAATGCACACTTATGCTCTGGAATAACTTTGGTATTTTCTTGAATGTATAGCTGATTCATCACATAGTAGCACATCATACATCATATCATGGGCGTTTTTATGGCATTTGAATTATATGTTAAAGTGGGGAAAAAAAGTGTTTAGTCAGCCACCAATTGTGCAAGTTCTCCCACTTAAAAAGATGAGAGAGGCCTGTAATTGACATCATAGGTAGACCACAAGTGTGAGAGTCAAAATGAGAAAACAAATCCAGAAAATCACCTTGTATGATTTAGCAAGATTTATTTTTCAAATTATGGTGGAAAATAAGTATTTGGTCACCTAATAACATGCAAGATGTCTGGCTCTTACCGACCTGTAACTTTTTCTTTAAGAGGCTCCTCTGTCCTCTACTCATTACCTGCAGTAATGGCACCTGTTTGAACTTGTTATCAGTATAAAAGACACCTGTCCACAACCTCAAACAGTCACAATCCAAGCTCCACTATGGTTAAGACCAAAGAGCTGTTGAAGGACACCAGAAACAAAATTGTAGCCCTGCACCAGGCTGGGAAGACTGAATCTGCAATAGGCAAGCAGCTTGGTTTGATGAAATCAACTGTGGAAGCAATAATGAGAAAATGGAAGACATACAAGACCACTGATGATCTCCCTCGATCTGGGGCTCCACGCAAGATCTCACCCCGTGGGGTCAAAATGACCACAAGAACGGCAAGCAAAAATCCCATAACCACACAGGGGAACCTAGTGAATGACATGCATAGAGCTGGGACCACTGTAACAAAGACTACCATCAGTAACACACTACTCTGCCAGGAACTTAGATCCTGCAGTGCCAGATGTGTCCCCCTGTTTAAGACAGTACATGTCCAGGCCCGTCTGAAGTTTGCTCGAGAGCATTTGGATTATCCAGAAGAGTATTGGGAGATTGTCATATGGTCTGATGAAACCATAGTAGAATTGTTTAGTAGAAACAAAACTTGTCGTGTTTGGAGGAGACAGAATGATGAGTTGCATCCAAAGAACACTACACCTACTGTGAAGCATGTAGGTGGCAACATCATGCTTTGGGGCTGTTTCTCTGCAAAGGGACCAGGGAGACTGATCCATGAACATGAAAAAATGAATGGGCCATGTATCGTGAAATTTTGAGTGCAAACCTCCTTCCATCAGTAAGGGCATTGAAGATGAAACGTGGATGGATCTTTCAGCATGATAATGATCCCAAGCTCACCACCAGGGCAACAAGGGAGTGGCTCTGTAAGAAGCATATGAAGGCCCTGGAGTGGCCTAGCCAGTCTCCAGATCTCAACCCCATAAAAAACATTTGGCGGGATTTGAAAGTCTGTTTTGCCCAGTGATAGGCCCAAAACATCACTGCTCTAGAGGAGATCTGCATGGAGGAATGGGCCAACATGCCACCAACAGTGTGTGGCAACCTTGTGAAGACTTAAAGAAAATGTTTGACCTCTGTCACTGCCAACAAAGGATACATAGCAAAATATGGAGATGAACTTTTGATAATGACCAAATACTTCTTTTTCACCATAATTTGCAAAATCAGACAAGGTGATTTTCTGATTTTGTTATCTAATTTTGACTGTCATAGTTGTGGTCTATGACGTCAATTACTGGCCTCTCTCATCTTTTTAAGTGGGAGAACTTGCACAATTGGTGGCTGACTAAATACTTTGTTCCCTACTGTATGCCTTGCTGAATACAAACAAAAAGTTCACAGCATTTATTCCCTACAAATAGTAGAGGCTACCAATGTTCTAGAGGAACTGATAACATCACTGAGGCATAAGATCCAACTTGCCTAAGATGTCACATATTGTTGGTAGTAGTACCTTCAAGGGCTACATTGTGGTTTAAGCAAAATGGCTGCCTTTACATTGTCCAGAGTGGGTTAGTATTCTAGAAGTTTTTTGACAATATTCACGATCGATCTTTGGGTTAAATATGGTCCATCTGAGTGAGATATATCTCTAGGATTGTGTGTTGCAATGCCATGAAGGCACACAGTCAACAAACTCACTATAGGGTAGCAGCCATTTGGGTTATTGGGAGAAGGGTCAGAATTTGAGGCCTTTAAAACAAAAGAAAAATCGAGATAAAAAAAGACTGACGATAGAAGAAGGTGGGTGCACCTTTGAACTCTCAAACCAATGAAGATTCATAGTTCACTTTTCCTTATCATCTCAAAGTCTTATGGTCCATCACAGTGAGAAATCTGGAGATACAGGACATGAAAGGTCCGTAGAGAAGATTACACACCACAATACTGAAAATAATGCTTCAGTGCAGACGGATTTTCCGTTAATACTGGGTAAAAAGGGTAGCTGGGGGAATTTCAGGGTAAAGGGGCAAACTTTCCTTCACATCTCGTATGGATTGTTCCACTGAAACATTTCAACATTTCAACATGGAACATCTTCCATCTGTCCCATTGCATTCTGATTACACTGGTGAGGTAGCAGTAGAGTCGCTATATAAGCTCTGGGCGATGTCCTCCCTTTGAATTTTGCGTAGAGCAGTATATAGAGCATCGGTGGTGGCACAGTCCTTATTGGACCAATCGGAAAGCAGTGCTCGTACTGGAAATTCCTCTCTTGTAAAAGTGTCTATGATCTCATCCTGGTAGCCAAGTTCTCCTGCCAGATTTTTCCAAGTCTGGTCCAATGATCCGCTCAGAAGCTTCTCCACCTCTTCTTGCTTATGTGGTGATAGATTATTGTATAGGTGATCATTCTTGCCTGGAGAAAGGAATAGACATTTATAACCACTGAAGCTGTGAGTACAGGTCAATCAACTGCATATAAGGTATATCCACCTTTGAAACATTTTCTTTTTTAAAAATTCTCCAATGTATCTAAAGAAAATGAAGAAACATTGTAAATAGTCATGGCAAAACTTTTCTAATGTTTATGTCTACAGTTTCTGGTCTCTATGGTTACAGAAAACAATCAAACCCTCAGGCTATGTGCACACGTTGCGGAATTGCAGCGGAAAGTTCCGCGGGAATCCCGTAACTCCCTGCGCGGGAAATAAGCTAGAATTCCGCATGTGTAATTCCTGTGTATTTCCCGCGTTTTAACTAGCGTTTTGCAAGTGTAATTAGCTCGCAGAATGCTAGCGTTTTCCAAGCGATCTGTAGCATCGCTGGGAAAACTGATTGACAGGTTGATCACACTCGTCAAACATAGTGTTTGACAAGTGTGACCAACTTTTTACTATTGAGGCTGCCTATGCAGCATCAGTAGTAAAAGGATATAAAGTTAAAAATAACAAAAAAAAAAAAAAAATGGTGATATTCTCACCTTCCGGCTGGCCCCGCAGCATCCCCGATCCTCGCGATGCTCCCAGCAACTCCCGTTCCCAGCGATGTCTTGCGACAATGACCTTTGATGATGCGAGACTGCGACTTCATCAAAGGTCATTGTTGCAAGGCATCACTGGGAACGGGACTTGCCGGGAGCATCGCTGAGGCCTGGGGAAGCTGTGTGGGACGCCGGAAGGTGAGAATAATACGATTTTTTATTTTAATTCTTTTTTTTTTACAGGGATATGGTATCCAGGGCCTGGAGGAGAATCTCCTCTTCTCCAGACCCTGGGTACCATCTGCACATTTTCCGCTTACTTTGTACATGGTGGCCATAGCAACATGCGGAAAGTAAGCGGAACAATGCTTTCCTATGTGTGCGGAATTCCCGCAATTCCTCACAAAGAATGAGCATGCTGCGTATTTTTCCGCGATGCGGTTTCGCTGTGGAAAAATACGCAGCATTAGCACAGCATGTGCGGAATGCCATTGAATTCAATGGCTTACTTATTTTATGCATTTTTGCAGAGTTTTCGCGGCGAAAAAATGGGGCAAAAACGCAGAAAATCCGCGGGAATTCCAGACTTGTGCACACAGCCTTAAAGCAGTTTTACAGAAAGATCTCCAGGTGATCAGCTGATTGCTGGGACCTCCACCGATCAGCTGTCAGTTGTGAGGGAAGCTAAGAACAAGTGCTTGATTACCCTTGAATTACACTGATTTTGCTGAAATTAGTGGGTTTTCAATGTAATGCATGTCTTCTAGAGTGAAAGACACTCTTTACACCTGCTCTGCTCTCTGGCTAATATATGAGGATCCTGAATGAGAGTCATATTAATTATTTTGTCGAGGATATTATATTAAAGTCATTGCAAAAAGAAGTACACACTCTTTGAATTATAGAATAAGAAAAAAAATCTGGTCCTTATAATATCTTCAAATTAGTTAACCACAACCTAAGATGAACAACAGTAAGGCTACGGCCACACTATCAGTATTTGTTCAGTATTTTTTCTCAGCATTTGTAAGCTAAAACCAGATGAGGAACAATCAGAGGACAAGGTATAATAGAAACAAGTGCACCAATTCTGCATGTTTGACCCACTCCAGGTTTTGGCTTACAAATACTGACGTGAAGTACTGACTAAATACTGATAGTGCGGCCGTGGCCTAAGAGTTCAAGGTCAACTCAAAGGCCGCAAAGTGACCAGGTTCTGTGGTGGCAAAATAAGCCCCTCCATGACCATTGGTATGAGGTATTTGTGCTGATATGATGTGTTTGGTGTTATGGTTACACATTTCCACTTTGATCTTGTTTGTCCAAAGGGCATTGGTCCAGAAGTCTTGTGGTTTGTTCAGATGTACTAACTTTAGCTTTACTGCTATGTTCATTTTTAGAAAACTGAGACTTTCTCCTTGCAACCTGTTAGCACCACCGGGACTGGTCCCGCTGCCGCCTCCGCACTCACCGCTGGCCCCGCCGCTGCTTCTGCTTCCGGCATGGGTTCCTCCTGCCTCTCTGCTCCAGCGCGTGCCCCGGTCTTCCTCCTTTCCGGCGGGCAGCTTCCCAGCGTGCTCCTCCTCTACCCTCGGCCGCGCGCACTGTGCCTCTGTGCACGTGCCAGGATGTCAGACCGCGCATCCCTTCAGTACGGACACCCGCCAGCGTGACCTGACCCGGACCCACCGCCTGGCTAATCAGGAGCTACCACCAGGTATTTCAGGCCGCTCTCCCTTAGGGGAGGCGCCTGACTATCGAGTTAGTTCTCGCTGCATCCAGGCCCTGCTCGCTTCTGCTAACCCCTTGCTCCAACTCGCTCTTCCGGCTCCCGCGTCCCTTCCGCCTGTTTCTCTGCTAACCCTTCTGTGTGTTTTCCTTTTGCAGTCCGCTGTACCCCTGCCTCCACCTGGTTCCAGCTGTCCTACTTCGTCCGTCAGCAACACTCTCTCCATTCCCTGGACCCTGGTTACCCCGGACGTCTCTCTGGGTTCCCCACTGCCCATCTGCTGCTCACCCTCTCGAGCCGACCCCTGGTCCTGGCTGCCGTGACGTTTGAACTCCTTGAGCCTGCTCCCAAACGGTCCCTGTATAGGGGTCTGTCCACCTGGTACGCTCGGTCGGGTAGGGTTCGACGTCACGGTCCAGTGAGTCCACTCTTGCTCCCGTCACCAGTAGCGTAACAGAATAGTCAGGCCATGGACCCTGCCGGGGCCACCGCTCAAAAAGAGCTAGTGTTCCTACAGGAGAACCAAACCCGTATAATGTCTTTTATGAAGACAATGGACTCCTGCCTGTCGGCCTTGCAGGTCCCTGATCCCGGCAACGCCTCCCAATTGGCCAGTCTTCAGCAGGAGCTGGTTCGACAACGTGATACCCAGGCCTATATTCTCTCCTATATGGCTTCGGTTGATGATCGGCTGCTCTCCCTCCAGTCAGCAGCCGCACGAGACCCGGCTCGCATCCCAGATCCTGTACCTGACCCGTCCCCTAGGCTTGGAAAACCGCCACGGTATGGCGGCGACCCAAAGTTGTGCAGGGGCTTTTTGAATCAGTGCAGGTTGCCCTTTGAACTCCTACCTCAGCAATATATGACCGGGCTAAAGTAGCCTTCATGGTGTCCCATTTGGAAGGAGAGGCTCTCTCCTGGGTGAATCCCCTGTGGGAGCGGGACAATCCCATAGTCTCTAGTGTCCAGACCTTCACGGACACTTTTCGCAAAGTTTTTGATGAGCCAGGCCGGTTGGCTTCCACAACTGAGTCCCTTTTCTGCCTCACTCAGGGCTCTCTTACAGTCGGACAATACGCCATCCGGTTTCGTACCTTGGCCTCTGAGTTGGGGTGGAATAATGAGGCTTTGGTTGGGGCCTTCTGGCGTGGTCTCTCAGGCAAAATTAAGGACGAACTGGCGGGACGGGATACCCCGGCTACCTTGGAGGATCTCATTTCTTTGGCCACACGGATTGACCTCTGGTTCCAGGAACGCGCCCGCGAGGCCGCTAGGGAGAGGAGACCGCTTAGACCTTCTTCTTCTCTTAACAGGCCATCCAGTCCATGTCCTCTTGGGTCGTCCTCCAATCCGGCGCCAGAGCCGATGCAAGTAGATTGGGTCAAGTTGGCAGAACAGCGCCGGAGGGAGAGATTGACAGAGGGCTTGTGCCTGTATTGTGGCAGCGCATCTCACTTCCTGCGTTCTTGTCCGGAGAGACCGGGAAACTCCTCCACCTAGGCCAGGTAAGAGAGGCTGTCCTAGTTGTGTCTCACTCCTCTCATCCCCTTACTCTTTCTGTACAGCTGGTTTTTGGAGACGTGGTTCGGAGGTGGCCTATGTGGACTTAGGCGCGGTGGGGAACTTCATCCGGTTGAAGGAGGTGAAGAAGTACCAGATTCCCGTGATTACTCTGAAGACTCCACATGTTATCGCCTCTGTTGATGGGAGACCTTTGCAAGTATCTGTGTCCTTGGTTATGGAGGAGGTGCGTCTGCAAGTCAGGGCCTTGCACCAGGAGCTGAACGCATTCTATGTCCTACCCAACCTGTCCCACGCTCTGCTTCTTGGTCTTCCCTGGCTTAGGACACATGAACCCATTTTGGATTGGCGTTCCGGTGAAGTCCTCCGCTGGGGGCATCCTTGTCAAGAGAGGTGCCTAGGGCCCGTCCTTCCTGTCGCTTCCCCTCCAGTCTCCTCGGGACCTGCGGGCTTACCTGCCGCATACTGGTCATTTTCTGACGTGTTCGATAAGAAGGAGGCAGAGACACTTCCCCCGCATAGGCCATATGATTGTCCTATTGATCTACGACCCGGGACCACTCCGCCCAGGGGCCGAATTTATGCCTTGCCTCCAGCCGAGACTACGGCCATGTCTGAGTCCATTCGTAATAATTTAGCCAGAGGGTTCATACGGAAGTCTTCTTCTCCTGCCGGTGCCGGGTTCTTCTTTGTGAAAAAGAAGGACGGTTCGCTCCGTCCTTGCATCGATTTCAGGGGACTAAACAACATTACGATAAAAAATAAATATCCCTTGCCTCTCATTCCTGAACTCTTCGACCGCTTACGTGGAGCCCGCGTCTTCTCGAAGTTGGACCTACGCGGAGCCTATAATCTCGTCCGCATCCGCTCCGGCGACGAATGGAAGAATGCTTTTAACACCCGGGATGGGCATTATGAATACCTTGTTATGCCTTTCAGCCTCTGCAATGCTCCCGCGGTGTTTCAGGAGTTCGTTAATGACATCTTCCGAGACCTGCTGTACTCCTGCGTGGTCGTGTATCTAGACGACATCCTTATTTTTTCCCCGGATCTGGCATCCCACAGGAGGAGTGTTCGTCAGGTACTACAGCGCCTGCGGGAGAATCACCTCTACACGAAGTTTGAGAAGTGTCACTTTGAGCAGTCTTCGTTGCCCTTCTTGGGCTACATTGTTTCGGATTCTGAGCTGGAAATGGATCCTGAAAAATTGTCGGCAATTCTTCAATGGCCCCATCCGGTGGGGGTCAAGGCAATTCAACGGTTCCTCGGCTTCGCCAATTACTATCGTCAATTTGTGCCACATTTTTCATCTCTCATCAAACCCATTTCCAGTCTAACTCGCAAGGGTACCAACTCCTCGCTCTGGCCTCCAGAGGCTAAAGAGGCCTTTTCCAGTTTGAAACAAGCCTTTGCGACACCGCTGGCCCCGCCGCCACTTCTGCTTCCGGCCTGGGTTCCTCCTGCCTCTCTGCTCCTGCGCGTGCCCCCGGTCTTCCTCCTTTCCGGCGGGCGGCTTCCTGGCGCTCCTCCTCTACCCTCGGCCAAGCGCACTGTGCCTCTGCGCATGCGCCAGGGTGTCAGACTGCGCATCCCTGCAGTACGGACACCCGCCAGTGTGACCTGACCCGGACCCACCGCCTGGCCAATCAGGAGCTACCGCCAGGTATTTCAGGCCGCTCTCCCTTAGGGGAGGCGCCTGACTATCGATTTAGTTCTCGCTGCGTCCAGGCCCTGCTCGCTTCTGCTAACCCCTTGCTCCAGCTCGCTCTTCCGGCTCCCACGTCCCTTCCGCCTGTTTCTCTGCTAACCCTTCTGTGTGTTTTCCTTTTGCAGTCTGCTGTACCCCTGCCTCCGCCTGGTTCCCGCTGTCATCCTTCGTCCGTCAGCAACACTCTCTCCATTCCCTGGACCCTGGTTACCCCGGACGTCTCTCTGGGTTCCCCACTGCCCATCAGCTGCTCACCCTCTCGAGCCGACCCCTGGTCCTGGCTGCCGTGACGTTTGAACTCCTTGAGCCTGCTCCCAAACGGTCCCTGTATAGGGGTCGCTCCACCTTAGGGAGGGTTCGACATCATGGTCCAGTGGGTCCACTCTTGCTCCCGTCACCAGTAGCGTAACACAACCCTTCCACACCAGCCACACTTGTTCAGACTTTTTCCAATTGTATTGTCATGAACGTGAACATTTAAAATGTTAAATTAGCACTTTACAGCCTGATCTGTGGTTTTGTTTTATTTTTTTTAAATTTCACTTAGCATTGCACTGTCTGAATTTAGGCCGAATTGTCCATCCCCGGGAAGATTATCATATGTCTTGAATGTTTTCCACTTGTGAATAATCTTTCTCACTGTAGAATTATTGTCTCCAATTTGCTTGGAAAGGGCCTTATAACCCTTTCTAGATTGATGGTCAGCAGCAATTGCTTCTCTAAGATCATTGCTGATGTCTCTCCTCCTTGGTGTTGTGTTAACGCACATTTGAATGCAGCAGACCAGCAAACTGCCAAAACTTCTGCTTTTATAGCGGTTATCACACTTATGGAACAATTAATAAATGGCATCTGATTAACAGCACCTGGCTGCTACTTACCCTCTTAATTCCTAAGAAAGTAATAATGGTGTACTAACATCTGAATGCTGCAGACCAGCAAACTGACAAAATTTCAGCTTTTATAGAGGTTATCACACTTGTTGAACAATTAATAAATGGCATCTGATTAACAGCACCCGGTTGCTACTTACCCTATTAATTTCTAAGAAAGTAATAAGGGTGTACTTAATTTATTACCTATTGTATTAGCAGTTTGGCCTAGTTTTTGGAAAATAAATAATGACACGGTTTAGTTTTTCATATGTTGTTGTATGATAGTGTTCATCTGACGGTTGTATTTACTGACTTTTAGGACTTTCTTCTAAGGATCAGATAACTTTTTTATTATGTCCTGATACGAAAACCATTAAATTCAAAGATGTACTTAGTTTTCGTCATGACTGTATGTTGAACCAAAACACAGTGTCATGTCGGACGCTAGTCACACCACAGCGTCCGGCAGGCAGCGGTAGTTCCATCTCCGGCCACTATAGCCTCAGTGGCGCCGGCTTGATTTTACTCAGGTTATCTGGGGTTAATCTAGCTGGAAATCGGGTGGGATGTTTGGTCACGCCCACGGTCTTTAAATAGTCGTGCTGGCCTGTGGGCGTCGCCGATTATAGCTTGTGTTTTATGCCAAGTAGTTCCGGTCTGGAGAGGAGGTGTTGGAGAGAGAAATTCATATCTGGTGGCGTATGATCCGTTGTTACCTTTTCGCCTTCCTATATTTGTGCTTTGTTTTGCCCTGTTCACATTACAGTATTGTCCTGTGTGTTTGCGGCGCGGTGTGGTTTAAGTTCTCCCTGTCTGTCATTACTGTGTGGGCTTTGGTGGTTTGACAACTCACTGGGTGGAGGGTGGAGGGTTCAGCTTAGGGCTGAGCAGGACATAAGGAAAGGTTGGAGGCTCAGGCATTTGCACCATTAGCAAAAACCCTGGGTTGAGGGTCAGACAGGGTTTTCCCTAGTTTGAGGGACTCCGCAGGGGCCCCGGGTATTTCAGCCTCCTTTGACCTAAGCCCCGCATAACATTATAATCAGCCCAACATTTTTCCATGGATTCCATGACTTCCATAAACCGCCAGTTGGCGGCGCTGTCCTTACAGGTCACCGAGTTGAAGGGGGCAGTTCAGCAGCAGGGCCTGGTTGTAGCTAATGTGCAAGCGGCTTCTGCTGGTGCAGGTGCAGAGCCAAAGATTCCGATGCCTGAACGATTTTCTGGGGAACGCAGCAAATTTGTCATCTTTCGGGAGGCCTGCAAGTTATACTTTCGCATGCGCCCGGTCTCCTCAAGTAATGAGGCTCAGCGGGTGGGTCTGGTGTTATCATTACTGAGTGGGGACCCTCAAGCATGGGCGTTTTCCTTACCAGCCGACTCTGCTACGTTTCATTCGGTTGAGAATGTTTTTTCAGCACTGGGGCTCATTTATGATGATCCCGACAGATTGGCTTTGGCGGAATCTAAAATCCGCGCCCTCCGTCAGGGGGAACGTATGGCGGAAGACTACTGTTCAGAATTTCGCCGTTTGGGCAGTAGACACACAGTGGAACGACCCAGCGCTGCGGAGTCAGTTTATTCATGGGGTTTCAGAAAGAGTTAAACAGGCCCTCCTGATGTATGAGACTCCTGCATCGTTAGAGTCTGCCATGAGTTTGGTTATTCGTATTGATCGCCGTTTGCGTCAAGGGGTGCAGGAGACGCTGCCCCTGGGGGAAAGCAGGGGTGCAAGTGTGGTTGCTGCAGGTGAGCCCACGGAACCTATGAAAATCGCTGGGGTATCACATGTGCAGCGTCGCGTTCCTGGGTTCAGGAAGCATGGAGCATGTTTTTACTGTGGTAAAAGAGATCATTATGTAAATGCTTGTCCTGTGCTACCAAAGAAAGTCGCACCGGCGGAAAACTGGTAAGCTCAGAGGGTATGGAGGAGGCCCAACTGAGCGTATGCATATCCTCCATGATGGTATCTCAATGTATGCTCCCTGCCAGGGTTATTATTGCGGGCAGAGAGCTACCCATATCAGTGTTTGTGGATAGCGGTTCCACCACCAATCTCATGGATGAGGAGTTTGCACGCATGGCAGGTTTTAAGATCGAAAAACTCCCTCATCCTATTTGCGTGGTTACCATTAATGCCGCTCCCCTCACACAGGGGGAGATTACAGAGTTTGTAGCTGAGGTTAAACTCCACATTGGGGTCCTACATTCTGAGTGGGTTACATGTAGGATACTCAATAATCTCCCAGCACAAATGGTCCTTGGTTTCCCATGGTTGTCCAAGCACAACCTGGTGATTGACTGGAGAACCCAGGACATAGTCCAGTGGAGCGGTTTCTGCCAGGAAAATTGCTTTGCCACATGTGTGTCCGCCGTGAAGTCCAGCCTTCCGGAGGCATTGCTGGATTTTGCGGACGTATTCTCTGAGAGGGGTTGCTCAGAACTACCTCCACATCGAGCCTATGACTGTGAGATTAGGTTAAAACCCGGGGCTAAATTGCCAAAGGCGAGGATGTTTAGTATTTCTGGTCCGGAGAGACAAGCTCTTAAAGACTACATCGCGGAGAGTTTAAGTAAAGGGCACATTTGGCCTTCATCCTCACCTGTAGCAGCGGGGGTTTTCTTCATTAAGAAAAAAGATGGGGGGTTACGCCCGTGCCTTGGTTTCCGGGAGTTAAACCAGATTACGGTCCGTGATCCCTTCCCGATGCCTCTGATCCCTGATTTGTTCAACCAGGTGGTTGGTGCGAAGTGGTTTTCCAAACTTGACCTCAGGGGGGCATATAACCTCATAAGGGTCCGTCAGGGGGATGAGTGGAAGACGGCATTTAATACCCCTGAGGGTCATTTTGAAAGCCTAGTTATGCCATTTGGGTTGACAACCGCGCCTGATGTTTTCCAACATTTCATAAATGATGTATTCGCTCATGTGCTGGGGAAATTTGTGATTGTGTACCTGGATGATATCCTCATTTATTCGAGCGACCAGGACACTCATTTAGAGCATGTCAGGCAGGTGTTACAGTTGCTCCGTAAGAATAAGCTCTATGCTAAGCTTGAAAAATGCGTATTTTTTGTTCAGGAGTTGCCTTTTTTGGGATATATTGTATCCGCTGCAGGGTTTAAAATGGACGCCGTGAAGGTGCAAGCGGTGCTGCGATGGGAACGGCCTGATAATCTAAAAGCGCTCCAGCGGTTCCTTGGGTTTGCCAACTATTATAGGAAGTTTATTAAGAATTTCTCTACTATAGCCAATCCGCTCACGGACATTTCGAAAAAAGGTACCAATCTCGCTATCTGGTCTGAGGATGCGGTGCGTGCATTTGAGCTTCTGAAGAACCGTTTTGCTTCAGCCCCCATTCTGGTGCAACCGGACGTATCTAAACCTTTTACGGTGGAGGTCGATGCGTCTGAGGTGGGAGTGGGGGCAGTACTGTCACAGGGCTCGTCCTTGAGCAATATGCATCCATGCGCATACTTCTTCAAGAAGCTGTCGCCTGCCGAACGGAATTATGACATCGGCAACAGGGAGTTGATGGCCATCAAATTGGCTTTTGAGGAATGGCGACACTTCCTGGAGGGGGCGGCCCACCAGGTCACAGTCATTACTGACCATAAAAACCTGCTCTATCTGGAGTCGACCAAGCGTCTGTCTCCCAGGCAGGCTCGCTGGGCATTGTTTTTTACACGTTTTAACTTTGTGGTGACTTACCGTCCTGGGGCTAAAAACACCAAGGCGGATGCCTTGTCCAGGTGTTTTCCGGGGGGAGAACCTCGGGAAGATCCGGTACCCATCCTCCAGGAAGGTGTAGTGGTTTCGGCTCTCACGACTGAGGTAGAGGCGGAGATTGCCGAGGCCCAGGAGGAGGTACAGCCAGGACTTCCCGCTAATAAGTCGTTCGTACCCCTTCATCTTCGTCTTAAAGTGTTGGGGGAACACCACGACTCTGTCCTGGCCGGTCATCCAGGGGTTAGGGGCACCTTGGAACTGGTATCACGCCGCTTCTGGTGGCCAAAAATCCGGCAGGACGTGGTCTCGTACGTGACAGCTTGCATCACGTGCGCCAGGGCCAAGTCGCCCAGAACCCGTCCTGCTGGCACTCTACAGCCTCTGGGGATACCTAGTAGGCCATGGACAGAAATCTCCATGGACTTTATCACGGACTTGCCTGCCTCGGCGGGGAACACGGTCATCCTGGTGGTGGTTGATCGATTTTCGAAGATGGTGCATTTTGTGTCGTTGCCTTCCTTGCCCAACGCGAAGACGTTGGCTCAGGTCTTTGTGCAGGAGGTGGTCAGACTGCACGGAGTTCCGTCGGACATAGTGTCTGATAGGGGTACCCAGTTTGTGGCGAAGTTTTGGAGAGCTTTTTGCTCACGATTGGGGATCAAGTTGTCTCATTCGTCGGCATTTCATCCGCAGTCAAATGGTCAAACTGAGCGCATGAACCAAAATCTGGAGCAGTATTTGCGATATTTTGTGTCTGACAACCAAGAGGAGTGGTCGACGTTCCTTCCCTTGGCCGAGTTCGCATTAAATAATCACCGCCAAGAATCATCGGGAGAGTCTCCGTTCTTTTGTGTTTATGGGCACCATCCTCAATTTTGTACCTTGCGTCAGGGGGGCTCTGGGGGCGTCCCAGAGGAGGACCGGTTAGGAGTTCAACTATCATCGGTCTGGAGGAGTGTGAAACAGCGATTGCTGAGCATGAGTGCAAGGTACAAACGTGTGGCTGACACTAGACGCGTGCCAGGTCCAGACCTGTGTGTGGGTGATTGGGTGTGGTTAGCTACTAAAAACATAAAACTCAAAATTCCATCATTGAAATTGGGTCCAAGGTTTATTGGCCCTTTTAAGATTGCTGCCATCATTAACCCGGTTGCTTATCGGTTGGAACTTCCTGCGGTATACAGGATACACAACGTGTTTCACAGGGCTTTATTGAAAAAGGTGGAAGGCTCTGTGGACACGACGCCGATGCCACCTCCAGTCATGGTGGATGGCGAATTAGAGTTTGAAGTCTCCAAGGTGGTGGACTCTCGAGTACTGCGCCGTTCTCTTCAGTATTAGGTACACTGGCGGGGGTATGGTCCGGAGGAGAGGTCTTGGGTACCAGCCTCGGACATACATGCGGATCGGCTGGTCAGTTCCTTTCACCGCCGTCATCCGGAGAAGCCGGGTCCTATGAGTCTTGAGGGCCCTGGGGTCCCTCATAGAAGACGGGGTACTGTCATGTCGGACGCTATTCACACCACAGCGTCCGGCAGGCAGCGGTAGTTCCATCTCCGTCCACTATAGCCTCAGTGGCGCCGGCTTCATTTTACTCAGGTTATCTGGGGTTAATCTAGCTGGAAATCAGGTGGGATGTTTGGTCACGCCCACGGTCTTTAAATAGTCGTGCTGGCCTGTGGGTGTCGCCGATTATAGCTTGTGTTTTATGCCAAGTGGTTCCGGTCTGGAGAGGAGGTGTTGGAGAGAGAAATTCATATCTGGTGGCATATGATCCGTTGTTACCTTTTCGCCTTCCTATATTTGTGCTTTGTTTTGCCCTGTTCACATTACAGTATTGTCCTGTGTGTTTGCGGCGCGGTGTGGTTTAAGTTCTCCCTGTCTGTCATTACTGTGTGGGCTTTGGTGGTTTGACAACTCACTGGGTGGAGGGTGGAGGGTTCAGCTTAGGGCTGAGCAGGACATAAGGAAAGGTTGGAGGCTCAGGCATTTGCACCATTAGCAAAAACCCTGGGTTGAGGGTCAGACAGGGTTTTCCCTAGTTTGAGGGACTCTGCAGGGGCCCCGGGTATTTCAGCCTCCTTTGACCTAAGCCCCGCATAACACACAGTTGTAGGTTGTATTATATTCAGTTAAATAGTTTACAGCTCAGCAACAGTGGAAGATTTTTATACTATATGTTCCCATTTTATTATACAGTTTGGTTAATTAATACCAATATTGTCCTTTTCCATTCCTTGGCTCGTTGCAACACCCTAATACCCAGCAACTCTACGCCTTGGGATGGTTCACTGAATTCACAACCATGTTCATTTCCTTTTTTATCTCTAGGGAATCAATGGTGTACCCAAAATGTAATAAAACATTGGCATAAAATCAGTTTCTTTGACACCTACAAGGCAAAAGAATATTATAAATTCAGGCATTTATATAGCGGCAGAGATACAGACAGTACATGTGACAAGTCCTCACTTGCTGAGTTTCTCAGGGTGGCTCTTGTTATATCAAGGTCAATATATTACTTCTCAGGAATAAGAAGCGAGAAGAAATTGAACTCTGTATTAAAAAAGGAAAAGAAATGCCTTGATAACCTTAAAGGAATTTAATGGGGTCTGTTTTATTTTAGGATGCAGTGCCACTCTTGTCCACAGGTTGCTTCTGGTATTGCAACTTAGCTCCATTTACTTTGAAGGGCCACGTTGCAATACCTAATACAGCCTATAGAGAAAGATAGCGCTGTTTCCGGAAAATAAAAGCCTTTATCCTCAATTCAAACAGAACTGGATTAGGGGTCTCCGAAAAGTAATAGATGTGGTAAATACATTAACTTGAACTTTCCACTCACTTTATAAGGTATTGGTCATGTTGGGTATTAGAGTTAACTTAGTGGACCCCTTTGGATATGCCAAAATATATTCCAATAGAGAATAGCCAGAGGAGGGGAGGACAAGAAACCTATTTGTTAGCTAAAACTATACAAGGACCATTTCTTACCTTGCGTGTGTCCAGTGGGCTGCTCTGCTGTGCTGTCACTATTCACAGAGATGCCACTGTCACTATGAAGCTTCTCTCCTTCTGGAGATGGGGTCTGGTTCACCGGATGACTGTTACCCCCTTGCTTGTTCTGTTTACAGCTGTTCCACCTATAGAAATATAGTATAATGGGCTAAGGCACACTTCTTATACCTATTCAGATACCAATGTAAGGCAACACATTGGTACCATTAGAAACACAATATTATAGTGACCATTTAAAGTGGTTGTCACATGTGGGTTCATACTTTTTAGAATTAAGCCATCATGGCAATCAACTGATCATCACAGTCTGACTTCTCTAATCCTCAGCAATCGGGGGATGCTGCATGCGGACACTCTTTCATCTACATATATCAAATGCAGTATTATATTGCAGCCTTTCAAAACATGATTGCGCCAGGTCTGCCAGGGCAGGAGCCATTCTATGGATTGGTTCTCAATTCAGGTTGATTAGAAGCCGGGATCCTCCCCTGATGATATCCAATTAGCTACATGGAAAGGTGTTGTCCTGATATATTTTATTATGAAGACCATTACCCTTTTGGCCAATGGACTCACAAATATAGTTTGCTTTGCCATGAGGATACTTTTACACTGCACTTTGTGGGTTCTGTCGGGGATAACGTCAAAACCTGCTGCAGAATGGGATTCAGGCAAAGGTATGCTATGTCATGCATTATTTTTGGGCAAATATGCCTACAGGAGGCGGACATTCTGATGCAGTCTATTATGTCTGAGTGTCCACCTCCAATAAGCGTATACGCCCGAAAATGATGCACGTTAGAGCACAAGATGACTCTGTCTGCACCAATGGCCCCGTTGGTGTATACTGCCGAATGTCGTTTTGCAGGGGGTTCGAGAGTAAGCCCCAAAGGGACCAATGAACGTGGCGAAGAACCCAGTGTGAAAAGGCCCTTAGTGCTAGATGGGATCACAGCTATCTATATCAGAGTCCATGAACATCAATAATACCAGGTAACTCACCGTTTAAAGACTATAAATGCCACCAGTCCCGCAATGACAGCTGCCAAAATGGAGCAATAGACGGGGATGAGGTTCTCAGCTGCTCCACTAGGAGTGATAGGTTCAGTACCCTCAGTTGATGGATTGACTGTCTCTATGTCCATAATAGTGCTGTCCTGAACGGTGGTATCCGTGCTGAGCGTAAAGGGTGTCACTGATGCAACACGCGGATTGGGATCTAAGAAGAGAAAAAGGAAAATCAAACACTTTGCTATAAATTTAGCCTATAATGATGTAACATTTCTTGTAGACATTTTTAATTTCCACATTCCTTCATGGGAAATACCAATGGAAAATATGACCAATGGTCCAGAACATCAGAGCACAAATATTGAGATAAATTCTTTATTCTAATATTTCATATTAATATGAAAATCTGCAGATGCGACGGACTTTGAAATGTCATCTCCTGAACAGTTTTCTTCCACAGACCTTTGAGGTCGCTGTATTGAGGAAGCCTGAAGCAGAGTAGCACATATCCAGGGAGATGAGATGAACATTTCAAGGTGCATGGGAACCTTGCCCAATACTAGCAATAATCTAAGGCCTGAGGGTGATGACAATCACAGATATACTACCGAGAGTACAGATGTGCAGATAAAATAGAAAAGTGCAATACATGGTAAACGTAGCCTGTCAAATGTATTACTAGTGTGATAATGACTGTAAAACCCAAAACTGCAACTTTTTGCAACAAAAAAATAATATAGGGGTATTTAGGACCATTTCATAAGTGAATACAATATAAAGCTATAGGGAACCCAATTAATAGTGGTGGATTTAAGACCAAAAACATTCATTCACTTTTACACGTGGATGAGAATTAATGGGGTTGTTATTTGTTTAACATGTATGGGCAAGTTTTGTATTGTCCAAACATCCCCTTTAAAGGGAATCTATTAGTAAGATCAACCCTGCTAAGCTATCTATATAGGCATGCACCTCATGGAAAACGGAATAAAAATTATAACTTAATCTCTGCAATATGATGTCTTATTCTAGAGAAATCCATGTTTTTCTTAGTATGCAAATGAGTTGTTAAGATCTATTAGTCGGACACTGATCTCTCTGGGAATCTGCCTTCAGAGATTATTTTAAATGAAAAAAGGCGTTACCAGTGTGAGACAGGTAGATCTGGAGAGCAGAGAGCAGCCATTACATGTCTCATACTGGTAATGTCACTTTTCATTTAAATTAACCTCTGTAGGCAGGTTCTCATGGAAATCTATGTCCAGCCCATAGATCTTAACAGCTCATTTACATACTAAGAAAAATATGGATTTCTCCTGAATAAAAAATGAGATCGCAGATATCAAGCTATCATTTTATTCAGCGCTCTATTACGTGCATGCCCATATAGATATGGATTAGGAGGGTTTATCCTACTGTCATATTCCCTTTAAGAACTAGTGAGCTGTAGGGGTAACAGCTAGAAATGGTGACAGTAACATCATGAAAAAGTATTGAGGTCCAGTTTATAATGGCATACTCTAAGAAGTTATAAGGGTCCCAATGAAAAATTGGGAAGGCAAGATAAAAAGGGGCATTCACAGACATTTTAAAGGTATAAATATGCTGAAGGACTAAGTAATAGGGGCCACAGTGGAGGAATGGCAGAGGTAAGACCAAAAAGGGGCATTCAAGACAATTTCATAACAAGAGATATGCAGCATTCTACAGCATATGGGCTCAAAAGCAAAAACGATGCCAGTAAGCACATAACCATACCATGACCCAATGTATGCGAATATGTCCGCTGGCCTGTACCATGCACTGTGTGAACTGGGCACTCTTTATTTGGTACTGTAGGAATTTATATTGATGGCGCGCTCAACATAGGCACCGATAGAAGTTACAGATATACTACCAGCAAAACTTTTTTTATTTAATTATTCATCTGAATATGCCTTTCGTTGCCCTCGAGCAAAGCTCAGGACAGAATGCCAACCTTAGGAAATATTTATAATGACTTAATCTCCCTGTACCCTGATTGTGAAGATTTGCCTTAAGCAAGACAGACAGTCTGCCAACCATAGAAAACAATCTAAAACTCAAATAAGTATTGTCATGACATCCTCTGAAATACTGGAAAGTTCAATACTGGTTTGTGTCTAATATGGTTGCTAGAAAAATCGTCTGTATCTTTCTCACAAATGGCACCACTGCCGTGTATGAATTGTGCCTGGTACTGTAGCCTCAGTACCGATCGAGTAAACACTGGACCATATTGGTGGCCCATCCTGATCTTTTTATGGGGTTCCTATTATATAACGTTATACTGCAAAAGTTAAGAACCTTTTGGTCTATGCAAGTTCTAACAATCATATGGTCTACCCTGTTCTTAAAGAGGATCTGTCGGCTCTCCTGACTTGTCTGCCTTAGTTATTGTCTATTTTCACAGTAGAACATTTCCTTTCATACTCATCTGGAAATGTATGAATAAATCTGGTTGATACTATTCCTCTTGTTAAAGGGTTTGTCCGTACATAGTCTGTTCCAGGCAGCATTGGTTGGACAAACCCCCATCTGATGACACCCAGCTGTCAATCTTTTCTTACATTGCTAGAGAAATAACAGAGGAACTATCCAGAGTTCTAAGAAAAGATGCTCCAGAATTTTTATATTATGGGATTTACAAGTGTTTTGGAGTTGGTCGGTTTACTCAAGTGTTTTTGGCCAACTTTATGGGAGGATGATGTAGGGTTAAAATGTTGGTAGGAATGGCACTGTATGTCTCTAGCTGACTCCATCAGGCTATCGCACCACTAATGATTCTATGAAGAGCAATGTGCGATGTCTAGGACAGGGACGGCCCTGTTGTGGTCTAAGATGGCCATGGGCTGTTTCCTGTGTTACACAATAAGGTCACTGTGAGCAACCAGAACAATGAGTCACAGGCAGACACAGGGACTCATCATTAGGATGACCTATTAGAGTGCTGGCTGATGTGGATGTCACCCCAAATGTGTGCTACAGCAAAGGCTTAGAGTTAGTCCATCTGTACAAAGATGCCGGGACGTGTATATGGCTCTATATATAACCGTATCTAGATAGATAGATAAATAGATATAGTAGAAAAAAATGGAGGCAGCACACCAGCTTGTAAAGGTGAAAAAAGTGTTATTTAATAGCCCATAATGGCGACATTTCGGATACAATTGTGAGCCTTTCTTGGCTTGAGGAAAGCTCACACTTGGAGCCAAAACCACCATTATGGGCTATTAAATAGCACTTTTTTCACCTTTACAAGCTGGTGTGCTGCCTCCATTTTTTCTACTATATTGAAGGTTTGGTGTTTTCCTGGGTGACACAGCACCCGGATACATTGCTTCTTCTCTTTTTTTAGATTGATAATAGATAGATAGATATGGAATAGACAGATAGATATTAGATAGATAGAAGATAGATGGATAGATAGATAGATAGATATGGAATAGATAGATGATAGATAGATGGATAAATAGACAGATAAAGAGGCAGCAAGAAAAAGCAATAGATAGATAAGCAGATAGATATAAACAGCAATAGATGATAGACAGAGATATAGACAAATATAGCGACATATAGATGATTGATAGAGAAAAATGAAAAGCAATAGATAGATCAATAGAAAGACGTATAGTTAGACAGATATGGAGATATATAGATAGATAGATCAATTGATCGATCAGTGGCTTTAAAGTGACGTCTTGTTTTTGTTAGGTCCCTTTGGACAGCTCTCTGCTTTCCTTCCTTATCTAGTCCTCTAGTCCTGGTTGATGCTTCCACTGAGTGTTGCTCTGATTTACTATTTCTAGAATTAGTATGATAATTTACTTCTAATCTGTCCTGAGAGTCTGGTGATTCTGGGACACACGCTGTTTCTATCCAGCCTCTCATTTCTTGTCTGTATTATCTGCGGTTTGGGAAAAGAAGCTGGATTCAGTTCTGTAAAGATCCGGCCAAGATTTCTTAAGAATTAATGAATTTCCCACAACTTTAAAGCAGCTTAGGAATTGGACGTGTGGACATACTACTGAGAGTCCTTCAATGACTATTTCACATTTCTTACAATATGAAAGACATGCTGATGCTTTAAATAATAAGTCATTTAGTCCTAAAATATAATATTGTTTAAAGGTGGTTTAAAACAGAGAGAAAAGGTTTACTTTTTTTTAGGAAACAGCACCGCTCTTTTTCAGGAGCCACATTTGATATTGCAGTTCAGTCCTCTTCACTTGACTTTTGATAGACTTTTCAGATAATTATCAATCTCCTTTGGTTTTGTGTGGACAGGTCCTATGCAGATCTATGTGTCTCCATGGTTACAGACTACAAATAAACCCCTGGTAGTCTGATCTTAAAGTCCCACTCTCTTCTAGTTTCTGCTAACCTATAAATTGTTCTATGGAGAGACTTAGTCACCCCAATTAATCAAGATTGGCGATTTTCTTGCCAATCTTGATGAGGGGGTGTGTTGGAGTCAGATACACCTGATTCATTTAGATGCACACACTGACTCCGTTCACAATGCCATAAATCTTACTTCAGCCTTCGACAGGAGTAAGATTTCTGGAGTAGGAAACACTACAGTTTGTCATGAATTAGAAGAGCTGTGGTGTCAAGCACTCATCTCCTCTCCACCTATTATGACGGAGCTGGGAGAAACTGGAACGAAGACGACAAAAATCTCAAAATGTATCCGCAACTCCGAGTTGTCCAAAAATTTTACAACTTTTCAAAGCAATTCACCCGAAAAATTGCTTTCGTGAATGAGGGCCTATGACTCATTTACCAGGTTTGTGTAGTCTATTACCATTGAGATGCATAAGTGTGCATTGGAGTTGTATACACAAAAAAGGTTGTAGATATTTTTAATGAAAACACACAAACAATTGAACCCAAAAAAGACTATTTTGGATATTACTGAAATATTATTACATACCTTTGTATATACTTGTATAGATACTCACCGAAGCATACTGTGTCTAATGTCGTGGTGCACTCTTTCACTGTGATCTCTTCATCTTCACAGATTGTACATGGCAGGCAAGGGTCCATGTTGTTGTCCACATTTGAGAAGGTCCAATCAGGACATTTTTCGCACATAGTGTTCTGGTTCATATAACATGGTAGGATCATGCCATATCCCACTGGACAGGTCTTGCAGTGCATACATTCTCCGCTGTCCTCGCTTTTGTAGAACCCATAAGCACAAGCGCACAGAGCGTCATCGGTCTCCACACAGGGAGCAATCATTCGCTTGTTGCCATTGCATTCTGTGCAAGGCTTACAAGCTTCAGTGTGACTGGTCGTGTCTGAATAGGTGACACCTAGAAGAGGAAAAAAGACAAAATTATGTCATAATAATAATATAAGGGAATCATAAACACTCAGGGTTCCACCTTATGGTTAACTGTTACTTCCGAGGGGATGATTGATCTTTACACAACATTACCTTAGTATTACCTTACTACTCTGTGGCGTAGAGTCTTACGGAGACTCCTACAGACTGGGGTACCCTAACTGGCCAAGGACCATGTTTTGTGTCTATTATTGGCCACTGTATCTTGGTATTGTAAGAGCACCATGTGGTGGCATTGTGTCGGAACTGTATATTTTCACAGTGTACAGTGGTAGCACTGTTTAACATAATTATTTCAACAGCTGTATGGAAGTACATTCCTAAAAAATAGGCTATAAAGGTGGCAGGGCACTTCAAACATAATGAGAATCTACAGAAAATAAGAAGTACTAAGCCTAAAAATAAAAGATTTCAATTCTTTATTAGTAATAAATTAAGAACAAACACACAAACATATAAAAAGTGGAGATTATGTATAGAGATGGTGACACAGGTAATAGTATATTGGTTGTCATTATCACTAAGTGATTGTATAGCTACTTTTAAAGTGCCACAGCAGAAGGTAAAAATATATATACACAAAATACTCCTGTAATACCTAGCAAGATATACAGGTGCATCTCACAAAATTAGAATTTCATCAAAAAGTGAATTTATTTCAGTTCTTCAATACAAAAAGTGAAACTGATATATTATATAGAGTCATTACAGAGTGATCTATTTCAAGTGTTTATTGCTGTTAATGTTGATGATTATGGCTTATAGCCAATGAAAACCCAAATGTCATTATCTCAGTAAATTAGAATACTTTATAACACCAGCTTAAAAAATTATTTTAAAATCCGAATTGTAGGCCTACTGAAATGTATGTTCAGTAAATGCACTCAGTACTTGGCCTGGGCTCCTTTTGGATCAATTACTGCATCAATGCGTTGTGACATGGAGGCGATCAGCCTGTGGCACTGCTGAGGTGTTATGGACGCCCAGGATGTTTTGATAGCAGCCTTCAGCTCGTCTGCATTGTTGGGTCTGGTGTCTCATCTTCCTCTTGACAATACCCCATAGATTCTCTATGGGGTTAAGGTCAGGCGAGTTTGCTGGCCAATCAATCACAGTGATACTGTTGTTTGTAAACCAGGTATTGGTACTTTTGGCAGTGAAGAAGATGAGAGACACCAGACCCAACAATGCAGATGAACTGAAGGCTGCTATCAAAGCAACCTGGGCTTCCATAACACCTCAGCCGTGCCACAGGCTGATCACCTCCATGCCACGCTGCATTGATGCAGTAATTGATGCCAAAGAAACCCCGACCAAGTATTGAGTGCATTTACTGAACATACATTTCAGAAGGCCAACATTTCGGATTTTAAAATAATTTTTCAAGCTGGTATTATAAAGTATTCTAATTTACTGAGATAATGACTTTTGGGTTTTCATTGGCTGTAAGCCATAATCATCAACATTAACAGAAATAAACACGTGAAACAGATCACTCTGTAATGACTCTATATAATATATGAGTTTCACTTTTTGTATTGAAGAACTGAAATAAATAAACTTTTTGATGATATTCTAATTTTGTGAGATGCACCTGTAAATAATAAATAAATAGTATCATCAAGTGATGAGTAATTTTAGATGGGCTTACCCAGGAGACTATGTGTTAGGGGGTAAAGTGCAGTGCAATCAACAATAGGCATATTATATCATAATGATACTGGTTAATATAAAGACATGATTCAAGTGAAGTAAAATGAATACATTCAAGTGAGGACAGACCTGAGTAGACAACCAGTGTGCAGCATCAAGTACGCCGATGCGCGTTTCACGTTAGCTTCTTCAACAATTCTACCCAGGTCTGTTGTATAATAACCACCATCCCATGAAAAAAATCAGTATCAACATGGGAAAACGAAAAGATCCATAAAAATTAACTTTTATTAATATATAAAATAGTATAGTTAAAAAACAGAATGCCTCACATAGAGGACAGCTCAGACCAGAAATTAACAACAATATATGTATATCAAAGAACAGGATCAATATACCGCAAAAGAGCGTTACCATACAATGATACAAAAAGGATTGTCAAGAGTTGCAGTTCAACCAAAATGTCAGCAGCGGGCATCAGGTTGTAAATGTAAACAGTAAAGTGGCTAGTGCTCCTTATTTTAAATATAATGTATTTTAACAGGTGCCCCAATGGTTAAATATAGTCCTGGTTACTAGTGATGCCCAGAATATCAATAGCTACTAATTATTTGTGTAAATTGGCATAGCAGTATATTAGATCATATCATAATTTAAGGTCATGACTCATAGCCCTATAGACCTTCATTTGGTCATCAGTAAAGGAGAGGCCCCTAGGAAGAGGCTAGTGGCAAAACGTGCGTTGGGTGGGGAGACGGCTCCTACCCTTTTCTGATGACTAAATGAGGGTCTATAGGGCTATGACCTTAAACTAAGATATGATCTAATATACTGCTATGCTGATTTACACAAATAATTAGTAGTTATTGATATTCTGGGCATCACTACTTACCAGGACTATATTTAACCTGTTAAAATACATTAGATTTAAAATATGGAGCACATAAGTCAACAGTATGATGGAGCAGCAAAAAAAGACACAAACAGTTCTAGGATGTATTAAGAGAACAACAGTGTGATGCACTGGAGAAAGTTCACAGAAGAGCTACCAGGATGGTGAGCGGACTGCAAACTATGTCCTACAAGGAACGGCTAAAAAATCTGGGAATGTTTTGCTTGCAAAAAAAGAAGGCTAAGAGGAGACTTATTAGCTGCCTACAAATGTCTGAAGGGATGACACAGTGTAGAGGGATTATCCTTATTCTCATTTGCACATGGAAACACAAGAAGCAATGGAATGAAACTGAAAGGGAGAAGATACAGATTAGGCTGGTTTCACATTAGCGCTTTTTAAGCGCATGCACGGCCGGGGGTAGCTCCGCCCCCGAGCCGGCTCTCTGCCCGGCGTGCCCGCCACTTGCTTGTAGCGCCGCCTCCTAGCGCACAGCGGCGCCTGTGATCGTTGCACCCTATCTTTAGCATTGGGTGCGCAGATCGTGCGCAGGCCGTGCGCTAGTTGCGCTTTGACCTGCGCTGCGCACTCTTGACGGTGCGCCGTGTGCGCCAAAATCAAACTTTTCGGATTTCGGCGTGCTCGGCGCACCGTCAAAAGTGCGCAGCGCAGGTCAAAGCGCAACTAGCGCACGGCCTGCGCACGATCTGCGCACCCTATGCTAAAGATAGGGTGCGCCGATCGCAGGCGCCGCTGTGCGCTAGGAGGCGGCGCTACAAGCAAGGGGCGGGCACGCCGGGCAGAGAGCCGGCTCGGGGGCGGAGCTACCCCCGGCCGTGCGTGCGCTTAAAAAGCGCTAATGTGAAACCAGCCTAAGACATTAAAAAAAACTTTTTGACAGTGAGAATGATCAATGAGTGGAACAAACTGCCACAAACACAAGATGCAGTGAGTTTTTCTTCAATGGAAGTCTTCAAACAGAGGCTGGATACACTCCCCTAGAGAAAGCGTAACAGCGAAACACACGTCGGGGCACAGGTGACTGTGTGTGGGGCCCTTTCACTTCAATATAGGTAAGCTCCATATTACATCTATGCAATATGTGAACTGACTAGTCTTTCACACTGATTTTCAGTACTCCACTGCATGATCTCTGTGTGGACGGACTAATCTCTTACATATTTTTTTTACATTTTCCACATTGTTTGAGTTACTCATGCTTTACATGCAATTTTGTGAATAATGGAACCTAATCAGTACCCTTCTTTGTCTGATATAAACTATATTGCTACCTCTTACTATGACCTAACCCAGCCACCTTTTTTCCTACTTGATGAAATCTCTCTATGAATCCTCTCAGATGCCCCATTTATGTTTGGTTCATGTTTTTTAATACTTACTCTCTAATAAATTGTATATTTTTTAAATCTCTTTTTTGAGTGGTGTTTCCCTGGGTACTTCGTATCCTGGTATTGTCTGGACAGACATCTGTCTGAGATGGTTTACTGAATCCTGCATTGAGCATGGGGTTGGACACGATAGCCCAGGAGGTCCCTTCCAACTCTAACATTCCATTATTCTATGTTCACATTTGACTATCAACAACCAAAATGAATGTTGCTACCATTTATAAAAATATGGAAGATGTTGCTGATAAGGAGACCCCTTAAGCTTGTCAAGTTAGACACGTTGATTATGCCCTCACCTCATTAAATGCAATAAAAATCTGGAAATCCATGCTCCTCTCAAGTGGAAAACAGATGCACCATAGATATAGCAGTGGTGACTCATATATGACTCATTGAGCAATTATACTGTACACAATGTAGGGCCAAGATAGAGAATAAGCACAAAGTCAGAAAGAAAGTGAAAACATACAATATTTATAAGGAATTTTATATAAACATTTCCCAAAGGTTGCTCATTTGGAGAAAAACTGCTATATTTCTCACAATCTCTATTATAATAAATTTCCAAAACATCCATAGATTTTCAGGCTGGATATTGTACAGTGTTTCAAAGGCTGTAGAGTAGACGGTAAAAACTTTAGGCTGTATGGTAAGACATCATGTATGGATCAACTCCATGAAAGGATTTAATGTATGGAAGAACTCTGTGGAAGGATTTAATGTATGGAAGAAATCCATGGAAGGATTTAATGGATGGAAGAAATCCATGGAAGGATTTAATGGATTGAAGAAATCCATGGAAGTATTTAAAGTACGGAAAAAATCCGTGGAAGAATTTAATGTATGGAAGAAATCCATGGAAGAATTTAATGGATGGAAGAAATCCAAGGAAGGATTTAATGAATAAAAGTAATCTGGGTCGCCCTCCCAGGGCTGTGGGGTACTCGGTACCGGGTCGGTGTCAGGGGGATGTGTCACAGCGGTGGTGACCCGGTCCGTGGCCCTGGGCGCCCAAATCAATGGTGGTTTTTAATGTAGTTTATGTGAATAGTTCGTGACGCCACCTGTGGTGTTCGGCAAGGGAGATGTTAAGCCGACGCTGCATGCAGATCCGCTGGGACTGATGGTGTGGTGCAGCAAAGATGGTGTAGCTCCACAAAGGTAGAGCTGTAGTCCCAGGGCAGTGTAGGTGCTATGGATTAGGAGAGGCGCAGGATGGTATGGATGCTGGTACCCAGATGTAGCGGTGCTGAAGGTGTTAGTGCACAAATAAATGGAGGACACCAGAGCTTGCAGTTTCAAAGCTTTACTCACAGTTCGTGGTACACACTGGTGCCCGCCTCCGTGCCGTGTCCTCCGGGGTAAAGACTCAACCAACCTCCCGGGCAAGTCAGGGCTCTCCTCTCCAACACTCCGCCAACATGTACCTTCCTGAACGACTCCGCCAATGCGCCTTGTGGTGTGAAGCACTCCAGTACTTAGCAACCCTGGAATGCCTCCTAAGAGATGTTCCTAGAACTCTACTTGCACGGCAGACAGCTGTAGCCTGCTTCGGGGACGCCTCACTCCCAGCTCTCTATCTGTGTTGCTGTTGTGCCTCAAGTCTTAGATGGGAGTAATGCATTTACAGCCAACAACTCCACCGGTGTCTGCTGCAGAACCATAAGTGTCCATACAACCTCAGGGGACCGGGCTCCGGCCTTGCGCTGAGAACCTATAGGCAGGGTTCCTCTTCCAACCCACTTCTCCTCTCTGTTCTCTACTCCTTCATTCCGTACTTGACTCTCTTTCTTATGGATGCTTAGGTTACAGTTCTACGTCCGTCCACCTTCCTTACTTTCCCGTGCCAGCTGGCTCAGGTCACTGAGGCAGCTGCAGCACTCCTTCCTCCATCCCTTCTTCCAGGGATCCTCACTCCTCTCCGAGTGGCTTCCTACTCCGCCGACCCTCTGTCGGACTAACCCCTAAGGGACTGACCTGTAATTCTAAACCTTCCCAACCTTCTATATGGACCTAAACTCCACCCACCTCCCAACACATCCAGTGTTCCAAGCAGGGAACCACCAGAGGTGCTCTGCTACTCTCTAAGCACTGAGCCGCAATGTGGTTGTGCAGAACTACCCTGTTGTGTGGGATGCGAGTGTTGGAGTGTGGAAAGGAGCTCCCAACTTACCCAGACGGTGGGGCACCACATCTTAGGAGAAGGTGCAGTACCTCTGTGGCGACTGAGCCTCAGGGGCGCCACAAATCCATGGAAGAATTTAATGGATGGAAGAAATCCATGGAAGTATTTAAAGTATGGAAGAAATCCGTGGGAGGATTTAATATATGGAAGAAATCCATGGAAGGATTTAAGGGATGGAGAAATCCATGGAAAGATTTAATGGATGTAAGAACTCCATGGAAGGATTTAATGGATGGAAGATATCCATGGAAGGATTTAGTGTATGGAAGAACTCCATGGAATGATGTAATGTATGAAAACAACTCCATTGAAGGATCTAATGGATGGAAGAACTCCATGGAAGGATTTAATGGATGATATGACTCCGTGGAAGTATTCTTTCGAAACAAAGGACTAAATGTGAAGGATTTGCACAGAGGCCCTTATCAGTCTGTGTCTGCCATTGTATAGAAGGACTCTATAGAACAACTCCAATCTCATATCAGAAAGGACTTCATGTACAGAGGAAATCTATACAAAGACTTTACGTATGGAATGAATCAATGTACAGAAGGACTCAATGAAAGAATTGCATGGAAAGACTCCACTGAAAAGTTATATTTGTGGAAGAACTTTACAAGAGGACTCCACTGAAAAACTCCATATATACATGGATATAAGGACTCTAATGAGAGACTCAATGCAAAATTACTCAATGAAAGGAATTTGTGTATGGAACAAGTCCTTGTATGGAAAGACCCACATATACAAGGATGTTTTATACTGCAGTTTTCTGTCCCCACCCTTCCCACCTGTCCAACACAAAGTCATTCTGCAATCTTTAATGCCTTTCTCCATGTACATGCAATAATGCTGATAGATACTTGAGTAATGCCAAGTTCACATCAAGCTTCGGATGGCAGCTCAGAGTCATATGATACCTTTATTATAAGTTTCCATTTTAATAGCAGAGACAATTGTCTGAACAGGAGAGACAAATTCTAATAAATTGAATAATGATATAACAAAGCCAGGAAGGCAGGAGAGGCCAGATTGGCCACAACAGGACTTTTCTGTGACTAGTGTTTCACTCGTATAGACACATGATTCCCTATAGACAATTTTCAAGGATCAAACCTTCAAATACTATTATTGTAGCAGCCATGTTATCAATACAGTTAGGTCCATATATATTTGGACAGTGACAACATTTTTCTAATTTTGGTTCTAGACATTACCACAATGAATTTTAAATAAAACAATTCAGATGCAGTTGAAGTTCAGACTTTCAGTTTTCATTTGAGGGTATCCACATTAAAATTGGAAAAAGGGTTTAGGAGTTTCAGCTCCTTAACATGTGCCACCCTGTTTTTAAAGGGACCAAAAGTAATTGGACAGATTAAATAATTGTAAATAAAATGTTCATTTCTAGTACTTGGTTGAAAACCCTTTGTTGGCAATGACTGCCTGAAGTCTTGAACTCATGGACATCACCAGACGCTGGTTTTCCTCCTTTTTGATGCTCTGCCAGGCCTTCACTGCGGTGGTTTTCAGCTGCTGTTTGTTTGTGGGCCTGTCTGAAGTTTAGTCTTTATCAAGTGAAATGCATGCTCAACTGGGTTGAGATCAGGTGGCTGACTTGGCCATTCAAGAATATTCCACTTCTTTGCTTTAATAAACTCCTGGGTTGCTTTGGCTTTATGTTTTGAGTCATTGTCCATCTGTAGTATGAAACGACAACCAATCAGTTTGGCTGCATTTGGCTGGATCTGAGCACACAGTATGGCTCTGAATACCTCAGAATTCATTCGGCTGCTTCTGTCCTGTGTCACATCATCAATAAACACTAGTGACCCAGTGCCACTGGCAGCCATGCATGCCCAAGCCATCACACTGCCTCCACCGTGTTTTACAGATCATGTGGTATGCTTTGGATCATGAGCTGTACCACGCCTTCGCCATACTTTTCTCTTTCCATCATTCTGGTAGAGGTTGATCTTGGTTTCATCTGTCCAAAGAATGTTCTTCCAGAACTGTGCTGGCTTTTTTAGAAGTTTTTTTTAGCAAAGTCCAGTCTAGCCTTTTGATTCTTGATGCTTATGAGTGGCTTGCACCGTGCAGTGAACCCTCTGTATTTACTTTCATGCAGTCTTCTCTTTATGGTAGATTTGGATATTGATACGCCTACCTCCTGGAGAGTGTTGTTCACTTGGTTGGCTGTTGTGAAGGGGTTTCTCTTCACCATGGAGATTATTCTGCGATCATCCACCACTGTTGTCTTCCGTGGGCGACCAGGTCTTTTTGCATTGATGAGTTCACCAGTGCTTTCTTTCTTTCTCAGGATGTACCAAACTGTAGATTTTGCCACTCCAATAAAATAATGGGATGCATTAAAAGAGGTATAGATGCTCATGAGGAGAACATAATTTTACCTCTATATAAGTCACTAGTGCGACCACACTTAGAATACTGTGTACAGTTCAGGTCTCCGGTGTATAAGAAAGACATAGCTGAACTGGAGCGGGTGCAGAGAAGAGCGACCAAGGTTATTAGGGAACTAGGGGGTCTGCAATACCAAGACAGGTTATTACACCTGGGGTTATTTAGTTTGGAAAATCGAAGGCTTAGGGGTGATCTTATTACAATGTATAAATATATGCAGGGACAATACCAAGACCTTTCTAATGATCTTTTTTACTCTTAGACCTGTGACGGGGACAAGGGGGCATCCTCTACGTCTGGAGGAAAGAAGGTTTAAGCATACTCACACACGCGGATTCTTTACTGTAAGAGCAGTGAGACTATGGAACTCTCTGCCATATGATGTTGTAATGAGTGATTCCCTACTAAAATTTAAGAAGGGACTGGATGCCTTTCTTGAAAAGTATAATATTACAGGGTATATACACTAGTTTCCTTGATATTGCGTTGATCCAGGGAGCTAGTCTGATTGCCGTATGTGGAGTCGGGAAGGAATTTTTTTCCCCAATGTGAAGCTTACTGTTTGCCACATGGGTTTTTTTTTGCCTTCCTCTTGATCAACATGTTAGAGCAGGTTAGGACAGGATATGGGTTGAACTAGATGGACTTAAAGTCTCCCTTCAACCTTAATAATAACTATGTAATGTTGTAGCAATTTCTCGGATGGGTTTTTTCTGTTTTTGCAGCTTAAGGATGGCTTGTTTCACGTGCATGGAGAGCTCCTTTGACCGCATGTTTCTTTCACAGCAAAACCTTCCAAATGCAAGCACCACACCTCAAATCAACTCCAGGTCTTTTATCTGCTTAATTGAAAATTACATAATGAAGGGATTGCCCACACCTGTCCATGAAATAGCCTTGGAGTCAATTGTCCAATTACTTTTGGTCCCTTTAAAAACAGGGTGGCACATGTTAAGGAGCTGAAACTCCTAAACCCTTCATCCAATTTTAATGTGGATACCCTCAAATGAAAGCTGAAAGTCTGAATTTCAACTGCATCTGAATTGTTTTGTTTAAAATTCATTGTGGTAATGTCTATAACCAAAATTAGAAAAATGTTGTCAGTGTGTATGTATATATACATTTGTGTGTGTGTGTGTGTGTGTGTGTGTGTGTGTATATATAATTTTTTTTTCTTTTGCTTTGACTACCAATAAAGGGAATATGTCACCAAGTTTTTGCCACCTATTCTGAAAGCAGAATAATGTTATTGTGCTACTTGCTGCAGTTTTGATAAAAATCACTGTTTTATCAGCAGGAAATTATCATTAGAGGACTAGTAAAGCTGCTGCCAAGTAGTCCTCCATATTCATGAGCTCTGGATAACCCTGTGCTTGCAAATGATTGGCAGATTTCTGCCTTTACACAGTGTACTTAGAAATCTGCCAATTAGTGATGTGGCGGGGTTATACATGCTTAGTTTATACATGCTTAGTTTTCAAATAAATGGTCTATCTGCAGCACATAAAACAGTGATTGTATAAAAACTTCTCCAACTAGCCCAGTAAGTGACACATCGTTGCTTTGTAAAGGGTCTCTGTTTCTATGCCATGCTGCTCTGAGATAGCAAAATCCTGGTAACAGATTCCCTTTAAGACTTAGCAATACATTTGGTGACCAAATGAACTCCCTGGTTATATGCAAACATTCTTTATTTTTATATTTGCATGGTTATGCTGTTGCATTATATCATGAGCTCTACCCTCACCTACTGTATCCTCACTCATCTCTTGTAGACTCTGAGACCTCGGGGGCAGTGTCCTCTCTTCTCGTGTAACTAGCTGGTGATTTGTATTGTTCAAGATTATTATACTTGTTATTTGCTATATATCTCTTTTCACATGTAAAGCGCCATGGAATACATTTTTATAGCGCCATTTATTCCATGGCGCTTTACAAGTGAAAGGGGCAAATATAGAAAAGTACAATAAACATGAACAATACAAGGCACAGACAGGTACAGAAGGAGAGAGGACCCTGCCCTCGAGGGCTCACAGTCTACAGGGGAGGATGAGGATACACTAGGAGAGGGTAGAGCTGGTCGTGCGGCGGTTCAGTAAACTGAGGATCACTGCAGGTTGTAGGCTTTCTGGAAGAGGTGGGTCTTCAGGTTCCTTTTGAAGGTTTCCATGGTAGGCAAAAGCCTGATGTGTTGGGGTCGAGAGTTCCAGAGTATGGGGAAAGCACGGGAGAAGCCTTGTATGCGGTTGTGGCATGAAGAGATAAGAGGGGAGTAGAGAAGGAGATCTTGAGAGGATCGAAGATTGCGTGTAGGTAAGTACCGGGAGACCATGTCACAGATGTATGGAGGAGACAGGTTGTGGATGTCTTTGTATGTCATAGTTAGGGTTTTGAACAGGAGCCTCTGAACAATAGCAAGCCAGTCAAGGGCTTAGCAGAGAGAAGAGGCTGGAGAGTAAAGGGGAGACAGGTGGATTAGTCGGGCAGCAGAGTGTAGGATGGATTGGAGTGGTGCAAGAGAGGTAGAGGGGAAGCCAGAGAGTTGGAGGTTGCAATAGTCGAGGTGGGAGATGATGAGGGCGTGCACTAGCGTTTTTGCAGTTTCTTGGTTGAGGAATGTACGGATCCGGGAAATTTTTGAGTTGGAGCCAGCAAGAGGAGGCAAGGGCATGGATATGTTGCTTGAAAGAAAGGGCAGAGTCGAGGATCACCCCAAGGCACCGAGCATGCGGGACTGGGGAAAGTGAGCAGCCATTGACATTGATGGATAGGTCTGGTGGAGGGGTAGCGTGAGATGGGGAAAGATGATGAATTTTGTTTTGTCCATGTTCAGTTTTAGAAAGCAAGCAGGAAAGAAAGATGAAATAGCAGACAGACATTATAATAATAAATAATAATAATTTTATTTTTTCACCACACAAGTTTGAGTGATGAGATAACTGACATACTGTACATTACCTTGCTTAAAGTAAGTTACATAACATAGAAGGTACCCTGATCTCCAGGTATCCCACCTCTACAACTCTTTTGCAACTCCAATTATGGTTTGGGCTCAACATGATAGAGCTTTCCGTGACTGAACTTGGTGCTATGTGTGAAGGGGACTGACTAAATTCTCATTTTAATAGCTAAGCCAGCCCCCTTTTCTGTCTGGGCATTGGCTGAGAAAAAGAAGGGAGCTGGCTTAGTTATTAAAAAGAACCAATCAGCTAGCCCCCTTCATACACAAGCACAAGCTGGAAGTGGAGCTACCAGACAACCCCTTTAACTCTGTCTTTGAAGAGGTTTTTTTTTTGTTACTAGTTTGGGTTCTGTAAGACAGGACAATTTATACATTCCTCTATCTTGGCAATAAATATACCACTCTATGCCTATGTAAATAAGCTGATAATCTACAGCAGGGACAGCAGTACGAAGCGAGCTGTCCGCATGAGTAATATACAGCGTCTCTGGCCCTTGGAGAGTTCCCATGCAGGGTTCAGATTCCCGGCAGAGGAACCTGTGTGATAGTGGCCAGCTCTTGTATCTAAAACCCTTATCTTTCCTGCATAGTACATTGAACTATCTTTCAACAGCCAAAAAAAAGGATATTTTGTTCACCCAGATTTTTTTTTACTTTTCCCACAGAAAGGAGGGCGAAACTTCAGAATGTTGCAATGTTGTGTTTAGATGTTTAAACCACAATTTGGCACAAACCAAGAGAATTCAGATTAATGTTCTTGTTGTGGCTCCAATAACAATACCTACCGTTAATAGGTCAATACTGCAGACTGCTTTCTCTTCACCCTGTCATGCAATTACATTATATACTATAAATCGTTCCACGTACAGCCACCACAAGGGGGAGCACTCTGAATACATTTGTATATAGTTTTGAGGAAAGTGAATAGTAGCACCATTCCTGACAAGTTCATTTTACATATGTTTGTATTCCTCATAAAATAACATTCTTTGGAGCATCTTTTCTTTTACCTTTATGTTATGTAGTTGCTGGGAGTATCCTTACACACTCTGGCACTATCAAAACCATTTTCACAGTGCCACACAGGGCATGGAAACTTTGAAAATGGCTATGTAACACCCAATGATCAATTTAGGCGTATACTGTATTTCTGAGAGGAATAACAAGAGACTGGCACAATAAGAAGTTGTAGGGATTGTAATGGAAATGGAAAATACAACGGTTACGTCTGTCTGAGGCTGAAAAAAGGTTACCTTGGAAAGACAGAGGAACAATAGCCCTCACCCTTTTAACCTCTATACGAGGATCTGGACTTGCTATGGGGCCCCCTTCGGCATTCACTGAGAAGCCGATAGCTAGAAGAATGAGCCTGAGGCAAGGGTCGCCGAACAAAGCCAGGTCAGTATAAGAAGGGACAAAACCAGGTACAGAATCAGTGAAAAAAATGAAGCCACTTCAAATACTAAGAGTGGAGTCAGAAAAGCCATGGTCAAGGTCAGGAGGGGTTACGTAGAATACAAAGGTAGGAAACAAGACAAGTTTTCCATAGAAGATAAGTAAATTGCACCAGGAATGTCAAGGATAACCAAGCAGTAACTGGCAACTCCGAGCAGTATCCTAGAAGGTTAAGTAGGGTGTGGTAGTCGATGTAAAAAGAATAAGAATTATCACTTTGAAATGCATCAACCAGTACCTTGAATGTTTCATCTTTTGGCACTTTCTCCTCGGATATTACACTTCTTCATTTATTCACGTGGCCTTTCTATGGAATTATATTTCTATGGATGAATTATTCCTTGAATAAATGTATGCATTTTACTTGAAGTGCCGGTTCAACTCGCCTTTTTTACATGGACTGTTTTCCTTTTCAATTTGGATCCTGTGCACTCCTGGATAGGTGAGCTGATCTTACATTTTTCTTCATAGGGTGCGGTAGTGTCCCATTGACCATGGGCGAGACCTGATTACTCTCATTGAGGTACTGGACAGCACACACCCATTCTGTCTGATGTGGCGGCACTCAAGGTCCCATCCACACCAGTATCCCTGGCTGCTCAGACGCTGTCTTGCCCAGCACTACTGGCTATAATGTTTCCTCCATCATCCGGGTCATGAATATGGTGGCATTTGGAGACAGGCAGATGTCACTGATAGATATGGACATTGTAACAGGCAGAAGATTTTGCAAATTCCAAGAGAGTAGTTATTGGGCAATACAAATAGTCATTAAATAACGGTAAAAAAAGGTGGTGAGTTACAGATAACCTGTGAGTTATATCAATGCCTGAACTGGCAATGACTCTTCTTTTTCCATTCTGACGGTCCACCTATCTCTCAACATGGAAATACACAGGTCTCAGTACAGCCAGGCATCTGACTTGTGGTTTTTCTGGATGTGATCTCAAATTACACTCCAAATTTAGATGTATATGACTTTCACCTAAAGGGAACGTGTCATCAGAAAATGACCTACTGCTTAAATCAGGTTTTTATGTTCAATGTATTTAAAAAAAAATATTTTTTTTTCATATAATAAGTAACCTGTTTAAAAAAAATAGAAATCTCACAATTTTCACACTGGGGCTATTCTGCACTCATATTTCCTGTTCTTTCAGGAAACTCACATGAACATTTGCTGCAATTCACTGACTCGATCTTTTGTTTTAAAGCATCTAATGAGGGTGTGAAGACGTCACTATAAAGGGAGTGTGATCCGGGTTACCTGTGATATCACTTAATATGATTGATTGGTGTATCCTATCTTATCAGTTGTGTACGGTCTTATCTGTCATTTTAATCCTGCCTCTGATGATAATGAGGCTACTGAAATGTATTCTGTAAAATACAGGAAGGATGAGTGTAAAATAATCCTTGTGGCTAGTGTGAATATTGTGACACATCTAAATACGGTAGTTTTTCTATTAAAATACCAACTGTAATCTGATAAAAAAAATAAAAACCTTTTACGAAAAACCCTGATGTAAGTAATAGGTAATTTTCTTATGATACTTTCCTTTAAAGGAAAATTTTGCAAAGAGTAATATTTGGAAAGATGGATCATTCTAGAAGAGTTTTAGTAGATATGAGATGAGAAAGATGAGGTCCTTGTTTTCCTCTACAAGGGTGCTGTAGGGGAAATAGTTAAAATTGGGCCAGGAGCCGCAGTGGGCTGAGGGGGCTCATTAGCTCATGGAACATGGGTTACTGCTTCAAGCAATATAACGTTGTAATGATGATGCCACTTGTTATTAGTGACCACTCACTGCCCTCACCCCATGTAGAGCAGACAACTGTCACAATCATGTGTCATTCACATTTTCTGCTGTATTCAGACAAGCATCCCTTGATATTGACAGTGGTCTGGCAAACGCCAATCCTAATTGTTGTCATTCACAGTTTCTTCCCACAGTGAATGAGAAATCAATTCAAGATGTAAAATCTGGCACAATGTGTTATGTGGAGACAAAGGAAAGTGATTTCTATTCTACTTCATGTTTCCTCACATCCACCAGTCTCTGAGGTGGAACTCCGCACCCAGTGGTGTAGCTACCGGGGGCAGAGGGTGCCGTCAGCCTAGGCCCTGCGCTTTGAGAGGCCCACCCAGAGCTACACTACTTTTAACTGTATCGGCATGCGCAGCCGGTAAACTACAATGACAGGGAGAGCCTGACGTCAGTGCCATGTGGCCATGTGCATGCCGATTAATTGCATCAGAATGCGTTGCTGATAAACTAACATGACGGGGAGTGCATGACATCACTGTCATGTGGCCATGTGCATGCCGAAGTCGGCTGATGGTCTCTGATGGGCCGACAGCATGTATTGCGGTGCACGGACCTGATGGGTCTGAATGCTGCAATACACTGCAATACACTTCAGCTGAATGTGCATACGAGGACACACATCCAGGTGAAGTAGGGGCTGGTGTCGGCACGCCCCTCACTGCTGCGACTGCTGATTATTGTGAATGACTACCTGGCAGCAGGTTTACAAGTCCTCTAGTGATAATCTCCTGTTGCTAAAACAGTGATTTCATAAAAACTACAGCAAGCAGCCCAGTAGGCATGTCCACCACAGGTTAGGAAACCTTTTTTACAATGAGGACTTTTTTTATGCAGAATAAGAGATTAAAACACCTTGATGTATAATGTCCACAGAATATGTCATCAATTTTTTTATGTACAAAATGTGAAGAGAATCCAGCTCAACGAACCGTGAATAGGCTTCTATTCACAAAGCGTGCATAACAGAGAACATGATCAGCAGTACAGCTAAAAGAAATGCAACATCGACGCGTTTCAGATCATTACTAAGGATGGGCTGTCACCCGAAACGCGTTGATGTTGCATTTCTTTTAGCTGTACTGCTGATATTGTTCTCTGCTATGCACGTTCTGTGAATAAAAGTCTATTCATGGTTCATTGAGCTGAATTATCTTCTTTACTATTGTTCCACACCTTGACACGTTGTCACATCTCCGGGCTCCAAACACCTTCAAGATGTCCCTAATGGTGAGCTGGATGTAATCTTAACAAAATGTAAGTGCCACTTCCTGAACCGTATCTATCTGGAAATGAAGGCTATAGTTTTACCTATCGAGAAATCCACTTATAACAGGAGACCAAATCAAGACGTGGCCATGGCTCTTTCTGTAACTGAAACAACTGTGTGTGGGTGGGAGCCCCAATCTGTGGATTTCTAAAGTTTGCACCTCTCTTAGTCACAATGTAGTTGATACTGTGAATTAAAAGATCCTGTCAATGGAGGTCAAAGATCCTGAATTTTCATAGTGACTGGAACAAGAAAATCTTTAGAGTGCCTGATGTCCTTAGGACAATTTATACCTATGACACTTGCGACTATGGCTGCCCTCTCTAAAAGGTATTTTCAGGTGGTCTTTGCCACTCCCATAAGAATGAATGAAGCAGCAGTGGGCAAGATCAACTTTTGCTCCAGTCACAAAGTTCCCTGGGTCAGTGAGGGTCCCAGCAGACACCCCCATGGATAGGGGATAGCTTCCAAACTTGAGAATACCCCTTTAAGTCATTCTTGGGAGTCAGATCATAATCATTTCTATGGCAAACATGGAAGGATACTTGAATAGCGATAGTAAGTGCTCAATATTTTGCCATGCTGAAAGAAATCTCACCAGGTTTCTGCTAATCCATCTGAGAGCAGTATGATGTAGGGGGGAGATACTCTGATTTCAGTGATATGTGACTTTCTTTACTGATTGCCAATTTTGATTAAAAACTTTTATTTGCTGCAGATCGAGCAGTGCTCTGAATGCTGAGCTCTTTATAACCCCGCCTGTTGTGAACTCATTTTCTGGTCTGCCTCTGGTTTCTGGTGAGGGAACTGTTTGTGCTGACAGAGGAGTCGTGAGTTCTCTTTCTGGGCTCCCTCTGATGGTGGCAGGAGGTAATGAAGCTGATCTAATTAACAGAGACCTGCCACCTGATAATGAGGACGACGATTGGACATCTGGAGTTTCAGACTGGATTTAAGACAACCGACTCCCTATTCCCATGCTGGTGACTTTTTCCTGCCTCCTGAGGTCTTGGTTTCCAGCTCAGTTCCTGTCTTCTCAAGCTAAGTTTTCTCTGCTAATGTTCACATTTGATTTGGTTTTGTCTGTTCAGTTTTTGTGTGGTCAGCCAGTCGCGGCTGGGGCAGTGCTGAATTTCCACTCTTATGTTACTGTATGTGCCAGTTTGCTTTTTGTCCCTTATTAGATTGGCCTCTTTTTGCTCTGTTCTCAGAATATGCCAGAGTGCTGATATAGTGGGTGAAATCTAGTGACTTCAGGGTTTTTTTTGCTATCAGAAGTGTTGGACATTTTTTACAGGGTTTTTTGGCGTGATTGCAGACAGTATCTTTCCTTTCCTGTCCTTTCTAGTTAGTGTGGGCCCCATCGTTTGCTCAGCCTATTTTCCTACCTGTGTTTGTGCTTTCATCTTGTTTCACCATCAATACATGTGTGGGGGCTGTCTATTCCTTTGGGGTCTGCTCTGAGGCAGTTTAGATTTCCCCTTTCTTGCTTTAGGCTTATTTAGTCCTCCGGCTTTGACGAGGCGTCTAGAATCATCGTAGGTACACTCCACGGCTGCTGTTAGTTGTGTGGATAGGATCAGGGGTCTGCAATCCGCATAGTTACCAACCTCTCTGGTTTTCTGTGACTTCACTTGGTTTTGTTTTCCTCCTCGGTGACCCAATCATAACACCCGCCCACACCACTGATTGGCAGCTTACTGCATACAGAATGCATACGGAGAAAGCTGCCAGTCAGTGGTGGAAGATGATTACCTGGCAGCAGGTTTACTAGTCCTCTAATGATAATCTTCATGCAGATAAAATATTGATTTTATATAAAACTACAACAAGCAGCCCAGTAAGTGATACATCGCTGGAATCGCAATGCCTGCGTCTACATTATGCTGTTCTCAGATTAGGTAGCAAAAACCTGGTGACAGATTCCCTTTAAATCTCCACATATATATCACTTTATCAGCCTGATTATCCATGTATATAATGTACATCTTTCTAAATCCAGAATTTGCTCCCTAATATCAACCACTATGATTGTACGAGTCCTTCAAGCATAGCCGCTCGTGATGCTGAACCACTCATGTAACTGGAAAGCTATTAAGTGAACATTAAGCCTATTTCACAGCTTTCATGGAAGAGGGCACCAAAAATGCGTTTGATGCATGCAGACCATAGTCCCAACAGGACGGCAGGTATTACTACAGCATTTGACTCAATGTTCTGCTGGAGGCATAAATAATTGACTTTCATTGCATCCTTTGTATAGCGGGAGACAAGTGAATCATTTGTTTTAACATGTTCTTCTAAGCACATCAATTCCCATTTATGTACAGCTTCGCTGGAAGCGGCTCTGGCATTTTCATCTATATGACACGCGAGCTGTGAGGCCCCTCAGAAGCTAAAAAAAAGAAGTCCTTGAGTTAAACTTTTTGGCAGAAATTGTATTCTGTATCTATTTATTGGAAAGCTGAGTAACAGCTAATATGCTATTGTTAACCCTTCACAAGAAACCTGTCATCCATGTCTTCCTGGACATCTCTTACCCTTCTATTCCACAGAACACCTCATGTTCCCAAGTTTGAAGAACATCTCCACCCATTGCATGGCTTCTGAATGGCCCAAATGTCTGCAGGCAAGTGAGTACACAAAGGCAGCCCATGCATCCACTATGAGGACTTATTCCATGATGATACTGTCCCCCGTTTCATGAGTTGTGAGACTTTGCACATGGATATGGTCTCCATCAATATACTTGAGTAGACAACCTATTGCAAATGTTGTATGTTGGTGTCAAGTATCTTCTGAAAGCAAGTTTTTTTTACCATTGTTTTGGATTTTCCTATCCTCTAAGCTTGACACTGAGCAGACATCTCATCAATTCCCTCTCTATCCTTGCTAATGGGTAAAATTTCTTGCAATGGCTTGCTGCATGACAAGAAGTAATCCTATATTGGTGATTGTAAGGCAGGTGGCCCTAGCAATTCTTTAGTGTAGCCAAATTTTTAAGCATTTGACTCATTGTTCATTTGTGGTCTGTTCATTTTTTCTTCAGGCTCATAGTATGTTGAGGAAATCTCGCAATGTACGGTAAGTGACGGCCATAAAAGCCTACGGCACAAGTCTCCTAAAGGTCTCAATGTTTATATTTACATTGTCTTCCCTATTTCCTCATAGATTGTAAGCTTGCGAGCAGGGCCCTCACTTCTCTGGGCATCTGTTGATTTATGTGATTGATCAACACATTAACCTAATCTATCCCTATGTGGCACAACCAAAAGTTTTACCATAACCAGGTTCCCCGCATCATGTTCCCACATGCTTTATGCATCCATTAGCCCTCTGCGTCTGTACTGTTACACACTTAACATTATGTTTGGTCCATGCAATCAGGGCAACTGTTACCACCCACCTTTCGTGTCTACCTCTTTCCTCATAGACTGTAAGCTTGCGAGCAGGGCCCTCATTCCTCTTGGTATCTGTTATAATCTATGTGATTATTGTTATGCTGTAATGTCTATTGTCTGTACAAATCCCCTCTGAAATGTAAAGTGCTGCGGAATATGTCGGCGCTATAGAAATAAAATTTATTATTATTATTATTATATTGTTATTCTGTAATGTCTTTTATTGTCTGTACAAGTCCCCTCTAAAGTGTAAAATCAATCCAATCGACACAAATCAAATTTGTGTTTCATTTTTAAGAATTCTCTGAATTTGGACAATGTGAAAAATTTGTAGTTTGCTTCACGTAAATGGTAAAGAGCAGAAAATGGCCCCTGTTATTTTACACATTGCAAAAGATTCCTTCAGTTTCAAAAGGATCATGTAGCCTTGGGAGTCTCTAAAATACTTTCGCTCTGTCACATCACATAGTATATCACAGTCAATTACAAGAGACTTACAACCTGTAGTATAAATCCAGGAAGCATGACTGTACAATTAAATGACCAACTGTTATTCACTGTCCTATTAAGGGAATAGAAGAATCCAGGATATCTATAAACAGAAAGATAGTGAGGAAACACTTAGCTAACCTAAATGAATTCAAGTCTCCAGGTCCAGATGAATTACACCCCAGAGTACTGAAGGAGATAGCAGAAGAAATTTTTGAACCCCTCTCCATAATCCTTGAAAATTCTTGGAGAACAGGAGAAGTGCCAGAAGACTGGAGAAGAGCAAATGTTGCTCCTATCTTCAAAAAGGGGAAGAAGGTGGACCCAGGCAACTATAGGCCGGTGAGTCTGACTTCTATACCAGGAAAGATCTTTGAACAAATTATTAAACAACATGTATGTCAATACCTGGATAAGATTGAAGTGATTAAACAGAGTCAGCATGGGTTTGTAACTAATAAGTCATGTCAGACTAACTTAATTTTCTTCTATGACGGTATCACTGATTGGGTGGATCAAGGAAATGCTGTAGATATAGTATATCTTGACTTCAGCAAAGCATTTGACAAAGTCTGTCATACAATCCTTATTGAAAAAATGACTAAGTATGGAATGGACAAGGCAACTGTTAGGTGGATTCATAACTGGCTTAGTGATCGGACCCAAAGAGTGGTCGTAAATGGCTGCACATCCAGTTGGAAGAATGTCTCAAGTGGGGTACCACAGGGCTCTGTCCTGGGCCCTGTATTGTTCAACATCTTTATCAACGATTTAGATGAAGGAATTGAGGGTAAACTGATTAAATTTGCTGTTGACACAAAGCTAGAAGGGATAGCTAATACTAGAGAAGAGAGAGAGAGGATTCAAAAAGATTTAAATAAACTGGAAAAGTGGGCAGCAACTAACAGAATGGTTTTTAACAGGGAGAAATGCAAAGTACTACATCTGGGCAATAAAAATGAACAAAGCATATATAGAATGGGAGGAATAGGGCTAAGTGACAGCACATGTGAAAAAGACTTGGGTATTCTAATAGATCACAGACTGAATATGAGTCAACAGTGTGATGCAGCAGCAAAAAAGGCAAATGCAATTCTAGGATGTATTAACAGAAGCATACAGTCTAGATCACGTGAAGTCATTATTTCCCTCTACTCCTCTTTGGTCAGACCTCATCTGGAATATTGTGTCCAGTTTTGGGCACCACATTTTAAAAAAGACATTAACAAACTGGAGCAAGTTCAGAAAAGAGCGACCAGAATGGTGACCGGTCTGCAAACCCTGTCTTATGAGGAAAGGTTGCAGGATTTGGGAATGTTTAGTTTGCAAAAGAGAAGACTGAGAGGAGACTTAATAGCTGTCTACAAATATCTAAAGGGCTGTCACATTGTAGAAGGATCAACTTTATTCTCATTTGCACAAGGAAAGACTAGAAGCAATGGGATGAAACTGAATGGGAGGAGACACAGATTAGATATTAGAAAAAACTTTTTGACAGTTAGAGTGATCAATGAGTGGAACAGGCTGCCACGAGAAGTGGTGAGTTCTCCTTCAATGGAAGTCTTCAAACAGAGGCTGGACAGACATCTGACTGGGATGATTTAGCGAATCCTGCTTTGAGCAGGGGGTTGGACCAGATGGCCCAGGAGGTCCCTTCCAACTCTACGATTCTATGATTCTATGATGCTTGTAAGGTATGGGTGCTTAAGGGGATCTGTCACCTCATTTTAGCCCTATAAGCTGTGGCCACCGCCATCAGGGGCTTATCTACAGCATTCTGTAATGCTGTAGATAAGCCCCCGATGAAACCTGAAAGATAAGAAAAACACGTTAGATTATACTCACCCAGGGGGGTGGTATCGGGTGCGGTGTGTGTCGCGGTCCGGTCCGGCGCCTCCCATCTTCATAAGATCATGTCCTCCTCCTTGCTTCTCCCTCGGCTCCTGCGCATGCGTACTTTATCTGTCCTGTTGAGGGCAGAGTAAAGTACTGCAGTGCACAGGCACGGGGAAAGGTCAGAGAGGTTCCGCGCATGCGCACTGCGGTACTCTGCTCTGCTCTCAACAGGGCAGATAAAGTACGCCTGTGCAGGAGCCGAGGAAGAAGCAAGGAGGAGGACGTCATCGTATGAAGATGGGAGACGCTGGATGGGACGGCAACACCCATCGGACCTGACCGGACCCCCGGGTTAGTATAATCTTTCTCTTTTTTCTTATCTTTCAGGTTACATCGGGGGCTTATCTACAGCATTACAGAATGCTGTAGATAAGCACCTGATGGCAGTGCCGGCAGCTGATAGGCCAAAAATGGGGTGACAGATTTCCTTTAAGGGGATCTGACCCCTGCTCTTAGGAGTATCCAAATATATAGAGAAATTGAGCAGCACTTTTCTTTGCTAGAGGTTTGCCTCAAATAAGGCTTTATTTCAACATCCCTTGTGTAAATTATATTCTTTAAAATCAACGTTTATGTCTGCATCATATGCTAAATAGTTGCAAAGCAAATTTATGTATGAGATAACCAAGATAACTGTATATAAAATAATGGTAGTCAGTAGTGGATGGTGAGATATGAAGCAGGAAAGTCAAAAGTTCAAAACATTGTTACCCTTTTGCTTGTCAGTGTATGTATATCAAGGTGTCATAAGGTTCCTGGAGTAGAAAATGCAAATATGGTTCCCCATGGGGCTCAGACCTGGTAACTTGAGAAATACTTGATGTACCCTGCCTGATAAAGGGTTAAATATCCAAACCATTGTAATAAGGAATAAGATTTGTAGAAACAGTGTTTTTTTTTAGGTCTGGAATGTACAAAAAAACCTATTTCAGTCAAACCTGCCAGATTGTTATTCAATTTCCCTAAATATATCAGAAGGGATTAGCATAGCCTGTATAAAAGCAAAAGCATGGAATGTAGCTGCCATTTTGTGGAGAATCTGGATAGTGAATGGACGTCACCGCTCACAGCTTAGCCATAGAGATAGGTAGATACATAATCAGCCTCTGTCAGTTAAATTGGGACCTATGGATACATTTTAGGTATGCTTTACCCAGATGGAAGCAGAGCCTTGGAGGATATTTCTCAATGTCTGGCAGTAGAAGGAGGAAAACACAATGTGACTCATTAACCATATTCTAAATTCCTTATGACATGTCTTGTAGTAGAGGGGTTGGCGCCTGTAAGCTGTGGTATGTCTTGTTTTCAGATGAGATAGTGAATTTGCCAGTTCAGCATATCAGAAGATGAGATTAAGTAATTAAATCAAGAGATGAGATTAAATAATTTAATTAAGATGGGACCACTGTTTTACATCATGCAATAATTAAAGGATTGCATGTAATTTTAAAGAGGACCTGTCAGCTCTACTGAGATGCCTGCTTTAGTAAATGCATTTGTATTGGTATGAAGTAAAAATGCTGAAGCTTGCTTTTTTAAGAATTTTCCATTACGCCGATCCTCTATACTTCCTCCTGTAGTTATTTGTATAAATTGACAACATACTCTGACACTATCACACTAAATTTACAGTGTCAACATATGTTTCCACCTTTTCCTCTAGAAAAAGAGCAACTCTTTTCCATATTATGTGCCTGGTATTGCAGTTATTTACCGTATTTATAATGCTTTGTTTTATAGTGCCATCATATTCCGTAACAATTTATCAACATTATCATCACTTATCATCATGGTCCCCATTGGGGCTCACAATCTAAATTCCCTATGAGTATGCCTTTGGAGTGTGGGAAGAAATCGGAATATTCGAGGAAACCGTTATAAACATGGAGAGGACAAACAAACTCCTTGCAGATGTTGTCTTTGGTGGAATTTGAACCCAGGACTCCAGTGCTGAAAAACAACAGTGCTACCCACTGAGTCCACCATGCTGACCTTTAATGACCATATTCATACCTCCCAACTGTCCCAAATCCAGTGGGACAGTCTCAAATTTGGGGAACTTTCCTGTTGTCCCGGAAGGGACCTTCAGGACATGTGACATTCTCATGTGACTTGAAGATCCTTGCAGGACCTACAGGCGCTATCTAGACTGGAAGTCGAGAAAAGTAACACAGGAGCAGAGATGTGACATGCCAGTGTGATGCTTGTGTAGGGGCAGCATTCTGTGTGGGGGAACTATAGAAGCATCATAATGTGTGAGAAAATGTACTCTTGGGTCATCATACTGTGCATTTGGGTGTATAGGGGCATCATACTGTGTTGTGGAAGTGTGGAGGCATTAGGTTACATTTGTTTTCTTTTTGCATGCGTATTATTGCGTTTTTGAGTTTTTATTGCGTTTTTGACACTACAGTTTTTGTTTGTTTTTGTTGTCGTGTTTTAAATAAAGCTGCTTTGTTTTTAAGACTTCCTGATATTTGGCTTGGATAAAACTTTATTGATAAAGTTGTGCAGATTACATGTGTTTTTAGTGTGTTTCTGCTATGGAAACACACTAGCATGTGCGCTTTCTATCGGCTGATTTTTCTCATCTCATGCAAGTCTATGGGAAAAACTGAACATAAAATGCATATTTACCACAAGAGAAATTGTCATGCTGTCATGTTGCGGATTTGAAACTCGCACCGCAGATCAGTTTACGCTGAGTAAAAAAAAGCTCAGTGCGCATGAGATTTCTACAAATCCCGTCCACTTTACTAGCTGCAATTTTTTGCAAAACAAAAATATTTAGTATAAAAAAATAACCAGAAAATCATTGTGGGAACTTATCTGCAATACCAGATACAACCGATTGACAGATGTGGCACTGTTTTTTGGAACAAAGCAGCCATGTTTTTTGTCTGTGGTTGAGTTGCAGTTAAAAAATGCATCAATCGAAGTGTGAAAAGACTACATGCAGTTTTGCATGACTTGCCACCATGACATATGGTAGGAGCCCTACTACAGATTTTGCATCGAAGCTCATGAGCATCATGTTATATCTCTGTACGTCCGTCCAGCAGACGTGGAGCTAAACATGACAGCTCGGGCGCCCAGTCAGCAGGTGTTTTCTATTACAAATGTCACCGGTGTTTGGAGCTCGCATACCTTAGGGCAGGCTTTACTTCAAACATGTCATCAGTAATTCTAGATTTATGCAGCTTTGGCCTTTGACAAATCCTCACAAATCTGTACAGGAAAGATGTATATCTTTGTACCGTGTTAGCCAGTAGATAGAAAAATATTCAGGATTGAGAGTCCTCAGTAGTTGATACCTTTTAATGGCTAACTGAAAAGATGGTAATACATTGCAAGCTTTCGAGACTACTCAGGTCTCTTCATCAGGCTAGACTAATACAAAATCTGAAGTCACATATTTATGCACAATACAGCCTAGAAAAAATGCAATAGATAAGACAAGTGACGTGAAGCAGAACTATCAATATGGGAGAGGGAGAAACATAAATATAAACATTGGACCAGTTCATAGATAAGGAGTCTGGATGTTTTATGGTCCTCTGATTGGGGTCTAGTTCTGTGTTGCCCTGCAAGGTTTTAAAAGGAAATTCCTTAATTGATGTAAAAAGACATAAATCCATGCGACACATTCATTCCAGCACTGAGAGTGTCAAAGTTCGTCATAAATTTGTACTCCCAAACTCGTCTCTCTCTCTGAGATGTGAAGTTACCTTTCAATACCAGTCATTTCATATCCATGCTGCTGTGATCAGGGATACAGAAATGTTTTGCCACAGGTAGATCCATTCTTTTTTCTCTTATTGTGTGACGATGAGCATTCATCCTTGTTCTAAGCTTTTGCCCTGTCTCCCCCACATACAGACCCCCAGTTGGACATTTAGTACAAATAATTAAGTACACCACATTAGATGTAATGCAGGTGAAAGTACCTGGGATCTTGTAGTCCTGATGTGAGTTGGGGATCTTTATCTTGTCCGTGGTCATTATAAATGGACAGGTTTTACATTTTTTCTGGTTGCAAGGAAAGCTGCAGGAACCTTTCCTTGCAACCAGAAAAAATGTAAAACCTGTCCATTTATAATGACCACGGACAAGATAAAGATCCCCAACTCACATCAGGACTACAAGATCCCAGGTACTTTCACCTGCATTACATCTAATGTGGTGTACTTAATTATTTGTACTAAATGTCCAACTGGGGGTCTGTATGTGGGGGAGACAGGGCAAAAGCTTAGAACAAGGATGAATGCTCATCGTCACACAATAAGAGAAAAAAGAATGGATCTACCTGTGGCAAAACATTTCTGTATCCCTGATCACAGCAGCATGGATATGAAATTACTGGTATTGAAAGGTAACTTCACATCTCAGAGAGAGAGACGAGTTTGGGAGTACAAATTTATGACGAACTTTGACACTCTCAGTGCTGGAATGAATGTGTCGCATGGATTTATGTCTTTTTACATCAATTAAGGAATTTCCTTTTAAAACCTTGCAGGGCAACACAGAACTAGACCCCAATCAGAGGACCATAAAACATCCAGACTCCTTATCTATGAACTGGTCCAATGTTTATATTTATGTTTCTCCCTCTCCCATATTGATAGTTCTGCTTCACGTCACTTGTCTTATCTATTGCATTTTTTCTAGGCTGTATTGTGCATAAATATGTGACTTCAGATTTTGTATTAGTCTAGCCTGATGAAGAGACCTGAGTAGTCTCGAAAGCTTGCAATGTATTACCATCTTTTCAGTTAGCCATTAAAAGGTATCAACTACTGAGGACTCTCAATCCTGAATATTTTTCACAAATCTGTAGAATTCTCGTAAAACCAAATCTATAATAAACAATGTAAATTGCAGCTAAAATGCTGTGAGTTATGGGACTGTGACCTGCTACTATTGGTCATCTGCTGTGAGTAACTATAGGAGGGAGAGACAAAGTGCGCCCTCTATAGTGTTATACACCTTTCATAGAGGTCCTGCAGAGATTCTAGAGAACTTTGCATGGCGCAGAAATTAATTTTACAACCAAATCCTATATTTAGGACCATATTCACATACTGCTTCCTACCCCTTGAATGTGCACCTGGATGTTAGGGCTCTTTCTAATGGTGGTGCATCCTGATGCCATGCTCAGGAAATTTTGTGGAACACTTTATGCAAAGTTTTTGGAAGCTTCGGCAGGACCTATGAGATTTAACAAGTCTTCCTAGAATCTAGGAGGTCTTCCCTTTCTCTTGAGGTCTTTATAATTATATATATATAATTATAAATGATGTGTGATTGTTGGGGGGATTCTGTAACAGGTACCTATCACACCTATGAACTTGCTACGGTCTGTTATAAATGAATATGGGTTTAGAGATGTGGATACACGATCAACATGTGGACCAGGTAGCAGTTGTTGAGAACTGGAAAGGCCAAAAGTCCATTTCATGTGCGTTTGGTTGCTGAGTCTGATGATGCACCATCCTGGAGTCACACATAGGAAACCTTTGGCAAGTGCTGATTTATGGGAGGTTAAGCAGGAGGTACAGAAGATCTCCCAACTATTTCAGAATTCCAGGAGGTTGCTCCTGTTTTAAGGGGTCTCCTAGACTTTCCATGAGAGTCGACAAGTAAAGCCCCCCTCCATATACTGCTTATAATGTTGGCTGAGCCAGCTAATATTAACTGGTTGGGCCAACAGGCTAATGTGTACGGGGACCCCGATCCTCCAACATGTCTGATTTTGGACTGACAATATTTTTGTTGCCCCAGACATAAGTCACCATGGAGACAGAGGTGTCTAGCAGTGACTTTCTCATGGAGGATACAGGAGCTGTCGGCAGAGCGAGTGATTCCGTATATGGACGAATTGGTCAAGATAACTGATGGACAAACAATTAGCCGAACCATTGTTCAGCCAATGTCTATCTAAAGTGTAGGGCAATGAACTGAACCTTTGCGTGATGGAGGAAAACCTAGCTAGGCAGGTCCCATTGGTCAGATATACCACGTATTTACTGATTTCATCCAAATAATACTTATTACTTCAGCTTTTGAAAAGTGTTTAGTCGCTGACTAAATCTCCTCATTATCAGCAGTGGTAATGACTAAATAAACCTCAATTCCATTACTTTTCAATTAAGGTCTGGATGTGATTCCCCCTAAGGACTGAAATCCCATTTGAGTTTGGAAGCATAAATGTGCGCTCCTCAGCCCGTGCTCGGGGAGAGGCTGTGTATTTAGTGTTTATAGTTTAATACCACTTGTCTCACTGGTATTAGAGTAATTCGCCTCGTTAACTTATCCCATTAAAACTCTTCACTTTAATAGTTCCTTGGCTTGTGAGTCAGAAGAGCGCGGATCTTGGACTCATTCCTGGTGAGGGATTATCCTACTGCTCTCCGTCTTCTTGCCATAACTGGTAAAATCAGGGGTGGCGGCCATACCCAGAACAATAGGGATTATGACGGTCAGGAAGGTGTAAAACTAACTTCAAAGTCACGTTTCCTTCACTTAGCCTTCTTATGGCTGTTGTTGTTATTGTGTTTGATGGGCAATGTAATGCATGTGCAGTAAGCTTTGTAAGACTTCCAAACACAGCGCCACATCTGTCCACAGGTTATATGTGGTATTGCATCTTTGGCCCATTTACTTCAATTGTGCTGAACTTCCAAGGCCAGCTCCAGGTTTATGAAACCATGGAGCCTCTCTTCTTTGATTTTTCCTTATCGCCTTCCAGAGCTGTAACTCATTTTATTTTTTGGCTAATAGCATTGTACGAGGGCTTGCTTTTTTTTTTAGATATGTGCTATACTTTTTTACCATTCACAGTTTGGTGTCTATTTGTGGCTTTTCTTATCTCTTTTTATTCCATTGCTTTGGGAGGCAAAGTGACTGAAACAACAGGAATTTTGCCATTTCAATTTTTATTTACATTTCACCCTTTGGGATAAATATTATAATATCTATTAGTTTGGATAGCTATTACAATTGGGTTATTTTATTATTTATATATAAAGTATTTTACCTCTTATTTATGCAATATGAATATATTGATATATAATGTAATATATGTAATGAAATATGAATATATTAATATGTATTAAGATATTTATGTAATATTAATATATTTTTCATTTTTTATATTGGTCCCCCTAGGGACCAGGTATCAGTTGATAGCTTTTACAATACACTTTAATATTGTAACATTGCGGCATATTGTGAAAATACTGTCAACCAGCCAGGCTAGGCATAATAGCTACACAAACATGGCGACGTGTTAGCCTTTAGTGTCCGCCCAATCACCAGCTGCCATTATAGTACCATTGACATTTGGGAAGGCCCAGTTTTTCAAAGTATGTTTTATTTAAAACACCAAAGCATTTTGGAAAAGAATCTACCTGCAGCCGGGCACAAGTCATGCTGCCGGCGGTTTGGGCAGCATGAATCACCTGACAGGTTCCCTTTTTGAAGTTCTGTCCTAGAGTCTAAAAGACAACCCCATTATAAGGAATAGAAGGGTTTATGTCAGGCAGATTACAAGAGGCAGAGGCAAATGAGAATATCTGTTGGTGTAAACGGCTGGAGTGTAAAGTTATGGTCAGTAATGGGGATTTAGTGTGTGACCTGGGTGCAATCAAGTGTTCAGCGGTACAAGCTTCCCGAAAATGGGCTTACTGACTACTCGTAGTATGGCCTCATTCAGACGTCTGATTTTCCCATATGAGTGATATGTTGTGCATGGATAGCACCCGTACTTGTGATGGTCACATGTCCGTGATTTTTCGCAGCCCAAGTGATCCGTGGAAAATCGCGGAGGCGTTTCCGATTTTGAGCTGAGGGCCAGGTCAAAACCTTTAATGCAAATCAATGGGCCATCATTTGGATGACATCTGAGTGCAGTCTGGTTTTAACAGACTGTTAGAATGGAGAAGGCGGAAAAACTTTATATTTTACTTGTCCACTGACGAGAAAAATGAGTGCCCCTCGGACAAGACCCTGATCAAACTCTGACTGATTATTCTGATCACAGTTTGATCAATTTTTCTCATATGGAAGAATTAAACATATGAATGAGCCCTTATCATGATTAGTTAAAGAGCTGTTGGAGTACACAGTGTAACAATTACAATAGGTTTCTTTTATTTTAGGGTAATCCATGATGTCAGAAAAAAAAGTCTTCTTTTTTAGTAATAACACTGCCACTCTTGTCTATAGGTCACATCTGGTATTGCAGTTCAGCTATACGATGTTGAGCTGCATAGCCAGACACGGACAAAGAAAAGTACACTTTTTTGAAGAAGAGAGTTTGGTCCACGTACTAGACTTCTACTTGAAAAAGCTCAACATTTAAAGTGGTGTTCAAAAGAATTCTTTTCAGAAATTATAAGTTACTATGCATTATCACTCAGGCTTCAGGCTAAAAATTGATACCCAAATTTCTTGCTACGGCATTTCTAACCTCATGGATAGATTTAGAATTGAATGATAAAGCGCTTGTTTCCTGCATCCACCACTAGAGGGAGCATGAATAGTACACAGAGAGCTTCTAGGCTCCCTCTAGTGGTGACTGCAGGTAGCTGGGAGTTTATTATCTATATCTATGCAGTCTCACAAAAACTGAGCTCCAAGTGATATAAAGATATAATAAGAAATTATTAATTACAGAATTTTGCACCTAAAAATGGCATGGGGTTAAAAGTTAAACATTAATCCCATCATGAAAATGCATGTTGAATATTCTGAAAACCTGCAGGTAATATGCCACTATCTCATTCACCAATCAATTTCAAAATTTAATTTAAAATCATCAAATTTGCTGGAAAATTGAAATGTCTCTATAATCAGACCATTGCCCAGCCCTTGTATGAGCAAATTCGATCCTTCCTGAATCTGTCCTCCCATTGCACTCATTAAGGGAATATTAGAGACAATTCTGCATCTGCTACAGTGAATATTATCTCCTTCTTCTCAAGGTCACAGTCAAGGACACAACAAGAAGAAGGCAGGGTGCCATTGATTTTGAAGTAATGAGGTTTATATTATGGCAGATGGAATCCAGATTTTGATTTGAAGGACATAAAGAGAGGCCCCCTAAGGGGGGCACAGCACTGATCAGGTCTGGGGCGCAGCTGCCGTGTTAACCCCTTTAATTCGTCAGGACAGGAGGGATATCACATAAAGTGATGTAGAAAGTGAAACAAACCCGAGCCGTTCTATACAAGACATAGAAGTGAAGAGCATGTTGAGCTGCAGTACATGAATAGTGCATCATATATATATATATATATATATATATATACTGTATGTCCAATTGGTCTAATGTCACTTACTGTCAAGGCAGGGTTCACAGACAGTCTGGTTCACCCCACATTCTTGTGCGACACCTTCTCCGGATCCGCAGGCTTTACAGCATTCTCCACTCTTGGTGTATTGCCCCGTTGGGCAGTCTTCTGCACCCACCAACAACTAAGGAGACACATGAGACCTTGATCAATTTAAAATATATATTTTTCTCAATCTCTCTTTCTATGTGTGTCATATCAGTATATAAATCTGTCTCAAACCTATCTCATTGTCTGTCTATCTATCACATACAGGATCTATCTCATATATACAGTGGGTGAAATAAACAACTCCATCCAATCCACACAGGCAAATAAATCAAACCATAGATGTCCATAAATTAAGTTGTGTAATAATGAGAAATGACACAGGGAAAAAGTATTGAATACATGAAGAAAGAGAAGTGCAAAAAGCCATGGGAAGTCATGACACCAGCAGAAATCTATCAGTAATTAGAAAGCAATCCTGCCTTTTAATGAAAAATAATATCAGCTGGTTCAACTGATGGCTGATAAAGAGGTGTCTCATTACCAAGGTGCCACATAAGAAACAATTCGTGATGGGTAAAACCGGTGAGTTGTCTCAAGACCTTTGTAACCTTACTGTTGTAAAACCTGCTGATGGCATTGGTTACAGAAGAATTTTGAAAATTCTGAAGGTTACAATGAGCACTGTTGGGGCCATCATCCAGAAGTAGAAATAACATCTTTTCACCATAAGGTAACAAGTGTACACTGGCGCTTCCTAGTCTGTACGCTATGGATAATAGGGGATTACCTGCTGCTGGTATATACTGGGTCTGTGCTTACCCAGAAATGCAAAGAAAATAAATGAATAAATGGAAGAAATACCTGCGCAAGTAGAGTTGTCCAGAATATGAATCAGATCACAGTCCTGCCTTACTGGTAGCAATGTAGCGAGCACACCGGGATAAACTGTGTGCGGTGGTGGACGTGTCACAGCGGTGTGATTTGGAGATGTAACGCTAAAGAAAAGTCGCCCCAATAGGCGATGTGGTCGGGTAATCTCCAACGCTGACAGCCGCTGGAGATGGAGATGAGTGGCGGCGCGCTCCGGCCGAGAGGCGCCGCCAGTATACTGCAGCTGTGGCGTGGAGGGGAGGGGGGGAGGCGGGGAGGCGAGGCTGGGTGACGTCACCGGGGAAGGAAGGGAGCGTGTGCAGGCCAAACTAGAAGCCAACGCGTTTCTAAGGTCTACGGACCTTCTTCGTCAGGGCTGTCGGCCGAAGCGCGCCGCCACTCATCTCCATCTCCAGCGGCTGTCAGCGTTGGAGATTACCCGACCACATCGCCTATTGGGGTGACTTTTCTTTAGCGTTACATCTCCAAATCACACCGCTGTGACACGTCCACCACCGCACACAGTTTATCCCGGTGTGCTCACTACATTGCTACCAGTAAGGCAGGACTGTGATCCGATTCATATTCTGGACAACTCTACTTGCGCAGGTATTTCTTCCATTTATTCATTTATTATCTTTTCACCATAAACTGGCCACAACAAGGTGCGCTCCACAAGATTTTAGACAGAGGAGTTAAGATAATTATCGGATGAGTTGTCCAAGAGAGAAAGGATCCCCTTTGGAGAGCTACAGAAATACCTGAATCAGCAGGTTCAATTGTTTCAAAGAAAATGAAAAGTACTGCACTTAACCTCTATGGCCTGTATGCACGCTCACCACGTAAGATTCCATTGCTGAACAAAAAACATGTTCAAGCGCATTTACAGTTTGCTCAACAACAGTTAAACAAGCCTGGAAGAAATCCTGGGAGAATACAGACTGGCCAGATGAGATCAAAATTTAACTCTTTGGATGTCATAATACACACCATGTTTGGAGGCCAGAAGACACTGCATATCACTCCAAAAGCACCATGCCAACAGCGAAGTTTTTAAGTGGGAACATCATGGTGTGGGGCTGGTTTTCAGCTTACGGCAACTGAAGAAAGGATGAAAGGACAAATGTACCCACGGAGTCTTGAAAAAATCTGCTGCCATCTACCAGGATGATGAAGATGGACATTTCGGCAAGGTAATAATCCCAAACACACAGCCAAGAAAACTCTCAGAGTTTATAGAAGGAGCCCACAAGACCTTCAAGATATGAAGAGTGTTTGTGTGGAAGAATGGGCCAGAATCACTCCTGAGCAATGCATGCGACTAGTTGCTCCATACAGGAGGCTTCTTTTGCAGCTGTAATCACCAACAAAAGATTTTGCACAAACTATTAATTACATTTCAGCATCATTTCTATCATATCTATCTTTCAACCTATGGAGTGAAACCTCTTTTTGTCCTGTATACTGTACTATTATTATCCATCTGCAACTTTCTTTATCTATCTACTGTATCTATCTATCTAACTTATATTTAATGATCTTGTGTATTTATCTATAGAGATGATAAGTGGGGCCCTTCCTTTGGTTGATGTCCAGAACCTCGTTTTCCATAAAACTGGCCCTGATCAGAAGAACTGTATTTGCCCCTCAGCAGCTGTAGTGCAGTTACATAATGTCGGCCTTTGGAGGAGTCTTAGATTTTCCAACTGTCGCTTACAATGAATAAACTCCCAAGGATAGCGTTAAAGGAAACGTTTGTTCACATAAAATCCTCCATGAAACTGCATTACAGGGGGTGATGTTCAGTACCCCCAACTTGTCATCACCTCCCTCCAATGGGAAATGCTCTGCAGCTGGGTAAAGAATTAGGAATTTCACAACTTCAAAGACTTTGAAGCCTGTCTAGAATGAAAGAAACACGCAAGCCAAAACTGAGTTTCCCACTTTTCAACTCTGACCCATCAGGGGTTCTTTTGCGGAGGAGATCAGAGCCGTTGTCTCCTACTTTTAGACATTTGGTTGTATTTAAACAGGGGCAATTCCAATTATAACATTTTGATTAGAAAATTGCTGTTTGAACAGTTCCATAATGGGGTTGTCCAGGAATCACATACTGATGTATCGATGATCTATCCATAGGATAGGTCATCAATATGAAATAGGTGGCGTTCTCACACTCGGCACCACGACTGATCAACAGTGGTGAGGTTTATCCCCATTCATGTGAAGGGCTGTCTTGTATTACAGAAACATAACTTCTTTTTCCCAAAACAGCGCCTCACCTGCCCACAGGTTGTATGTGGTATTGCACATCAGCCAGTTTAGTTTCAGGCAAGCTGAGCTACTAAATCAATGACAGTTGTGTCACTGTTTCTATAAGACAGTAGCCATTTTTTCCAAATTCTGTACAATCATTTTTATTAGTCACAACATAAAAATAAACCTATATTGGTTTTCATATAAAACAGCAGCAATAAACAACATGGAAAATAAAGTGACATGACTGTGGATCACTAATAGAATCACAGCGGGAGGCAGTGGACTGATGTCCTTCCAATTAGTAGGAGTGTTTTCCAGTCAGTGAGCCATCTTCTAATGACCCAGGCTCCTAATAAACCAGACCAATTTGCCATGAGACACAGGACAGCTTTCCAATAATCAAGCTGCTCTTTTTTCCCACACTCAGCATAGTAATAAATATACGCAAATGACTTTATAGAGCAGCGGTTTCCAATATCCTCCCCCCTCCCCCCATCCAACCGGCCATGTCTTAATAACATCCTCGCACAGATGGCCGAGCCATTAGTGCAGGTAGATATGTCACCGACCACCTGTGGTCACTGCTTATCCGGGTAATATGGCCGCACTGGCTTTAATTTGGATTTTATCTATTGGGGGTGTGGAGGTGTCGCTACCATTATCATGGTACATGAGAGCTGGGAGCACTGGGGACCAGGGAATTTCATGTCTTACTAAAGCAATAAGGGGTAGGTAGATAGATATGGGATAGATAGATAGATAGATAGATAGATAGATAGATATGGGATAGATAGATAGATAGATAGATAGATAGATAGATATGAGATAGATAGATAGATAGATAGATAGATAGATAGATAGAAATAGGATAGATAGAAATATAGGTAGATGATAGATAAGCGATAGATAGATGATAGATAGATAGATAGATAGATAGATAGATAGATAGATAGATAGATAGATAGGCGATATATTGATGATAGATAGATAATAAATAGATAGAAATATAGAAAGATAGATGATAGATAAATAGACAGATGATAGATAGATCGATAGATAGATAGATAGATGATAGATAATCGCTAGATAGATAATAGATAGATAGATATGGGATGGATAGATAGATAGATAGATAGATAGATAAGAAGCACTACGACATGACACTGGCAATGTGTAATAGTCCAACAAAGATGGCAGCTCTCCAGAAATTCAGGTAAAACAAAAAGAAGTTCACTTTACTGACCCATATCCTGTGATGTGTAAATAAATAGATAAGAGATACAGAAGGCCCCATACACATCTGCCTAATGTCAGTCAACCCGCCTAGATCCATATGTTTATCCCCCTGTCTAATGTGCATAGGGGTCCCCGACTCTTCCCTGATTGATGATTTTTAGGAGAGATAAGGATGTGGCATGTTTGATTTTGGACTGTCAACCCTTTCCTTCTCCGGTACATAAGCTGCTGCCAGAGATGTCTGGCAGCGTCTCTCTGGTAGAGAACACAGGAGGAGTTCAAGACGCTCCTCTGTGTGAGAGAATTGAGCGAAAATACCGCCGACCAAACAATAGGCTAATCCATTGTTTGGTTGACAACTGTCTAAAGTGTATTGGGGGCTTCTAGATAGATAGTTAGATAGATAGATAGATAGATAGATAGATAGAAGAGACAGTCAATACATCAGCCAATGAGACTTTGGCATGTCCTGTTAAGCCTTATTATCTTTTCACAGTCTGGTCATCTGAGGATGTTCTGACGTGATGGCCCAGCTTGTCTTTGATTTACAGGATTCATCTACTGAATTCTTGGTCCTCAGTGGGTTTCCCTTGGAGTATAATTTAAAATATTATATTGTTTATAAAATATATAATAATATTTATTATTATTATTATTATTATTATTATTATTATTATTATTAATATAATGTCCTGCCTGTGTTCCCGGCGCTATCTCCTGGCATTCTCCCCAACAGCAGAGGACTTGTGTTAGCAGCAGTGACAAATGCTGAGGCTTATAGTTTTTAGTGGCCCATTGTTACCCCCAGAGTGCTACTTGAGCTCGTGACAGCTGCTTAATTCCAACTGCAAAAGCCACAAGGAGAATATTTAATATTTATAGGAATCTTTTAACATAGGATATTATACAATGATCAGCCATAACAATAAAACCTGGCTCATTTTGTGTATGTTCTCCTCATGCCAACAAAATAGCATCCTGCCAGTCGAGGAATAGACTCTACAAGGCCTCTGAAGGTGTCCTGTGCTAGGTGGCATCAAAATCCAAGCAGCAGATCCTTTATGTCTTGTAATTTGCTAGGTGGCACCTCCATGGATTCGCTTGTTTGTTCAGCACATCTCACAGATCTAGGAATTTAGGGGCCAAGTTAACACCTTAAATACTCTAGTCCCATAACATCTTATGGATTCACCCAACTACATAAGACTATAGAGCTATTGGGTGATCCTACTATTTCTTTGCACCTCATAAGTGACCCCACACTCATTTCATTCTTACGTGTGGTATTTTTGTTATGATAAATGATAAGTATCACATATCAGCGCAGTCTCTCCAAACGTAGCTGTTTAAAGATGGGAGCATAGACTGATGCAATATTTATATTCCCCCCAAACACCAGGACTTTTTCATTAGTTTTAGATTCTTAGCACTCAATTTACTGGGAAAACGAGCTCTTCCACAAATAAACAAAATCATTATACCCCCTAGTTATAACTTTTTATGTGGTTTCTGTGGGAGGATATTTTATTAGTTCCAGGAACATTTTAGAAAAAGTCCATTTCCTCCTGGAATATAAAATGCAGTCATGGCTGTGACAAGGGGTAAACCAGCTAGGCGACCGGTTTTAGTCCATTTAGATGAGCCAAATCGAAGAGCAAGCATCTGTAGGAGCCTCATCTAAATAGGTCAGCAATCACCCAACAAATGAGTAAATCGTTTTTTCAACGGGTTTGATGATTTTTATGCCTGCATAAAAACCATGATTGGCATCACTTTGTGTAAAGAGATTTGCTGCCAATTATATGATACTCTATTGGGATAGAATGATTATATTAATGATCATTCTGTCCTCATCACTGTTTTGTTGGCCTCTGTAAACAGGACTGTAAATGACAAATGTGCAAGAATGAAGGCACAAGTATGTGCAGGACCTGTTGTAGTGTCACCTGCACCAGAAAAGGTTATGTCGCCTTATATGTGCCGATCCTGAAGCCAAAGGGCAGAGAAGATACAGAGGAGGCAATTGTAAGCACCTGGTTGGGTTCTGTATTTTGAGGGTTTGGTCTAAGAAACCTTTGAAGGTAGCAAGCTAGTCATTTTTGACCTTGAGTCAACTAGAGATCTGTTATTGTAGTCACCTGTAATGTGTCAAGACCATCAGAACAACCTAAGGTACACTGATGGGCCACCCTGACTTTGGAGTAAGTGGCCCACCAGTGTACCTTAGGGCAAGAGAAGATAAACTATATAAAGAGACTAGTTGTGTTTGGTCCTTGACCTTATTCATTGATTCACAAATACTAGGATTTTGTCAAAGAGGCATAAAGACTAGAATTTCTCTAAAGCCTTCCTTTACATTTTACAATCCAATCTCGTGTGTGGAATAGGCACACTTCTAACATTGTAATAACAGCCTATAAACAAATAAAAGAAGGACATGTAATAAGGGCCATCCAGATGTGCCCTGTGGGAAACACATAAAAGCTAAAATTATATTAATATACTTAGGGAAGTGTTGGAGCTTAACTGAGGCAACAGATGGACTTTGGTTTATGGATACTACTGATACCCACAGTCTTTTGTGTCCTGCGTATTCACATTTCATACACGACTATGCTTATCCCTAAGAGCTTAGTGTTTATATAAACCAGCCATATATGCCAGAAACCATACGACTGTACTGAAATTATCTGTAGATCATTTCAATCGAAACCCATGATGTCTAGCTTGGCTTCAAGGTCATGTCTTTATATCAATCAATACCTGGATGTTTGCATACTTTTTCTTTCTTGGTGTTTCTTTAGGGTTTACCAGATTGACCTTCATGGTTGTCAATGATGTACCCACAGAAATACTAAGGTCACCAACATCGTTTTAGACAGACCAAAAAAAAATATCTTGCTTCTCTAAATTAAATGTTCTTCGAGAAGTATAAAAGAAAAGGAAAGTTTAGTTTCAGAAGGTCACGTCAATGTGGCTGCCTTGAACACATCCATTACAAAGATGTTTTAACAGTGTCCAACAGAGAGTTGAAGTTCATGAGAATATTGACCTGATGCAGTCAATCCATAGCAGCTGCTCAATAGATGTGGCTGATTTGGTCACACAGATACTTGGCATGTCAGTGGCGGACATATAATTGGTACATCTTGCAAGTGTGCAAGAGGTTAGGGTGCCCATTTCCACCTCAAAGTAGGTTGAATTGTGTATTATGATGAGCTATTGGACTGCAAAGGGTCCATATATTGTTCTTGCACAGAGGCCCTTTTCTATTTGTGTCCATCAGTGTGGTATGTGGAACACCTATGACTAGTCAGACGGGGTTGAGTTTATACCTCTTTCTCATGGATGGGTGGAAAGGCTACATGTAACCCACAAGTGTAGCATAGAAGAAGATTGGCACAAGTATCATGCACCATCTCTTGTACAAGGCATGTGCCCACCTGTCCAGTTCTAGGATGGGTTGGTAGCAGGAAAAAAAATGAGGGAGACCCGATCACAACTTTTCCTAAGGAGATCTTATTCTCAATATACAGTCCTCCTCAATAATAGGGTATATCTAGTTTGCAAAACATAGATGGAAATTTTTCATCTTGGCCTATAATATCTACACCAGTGTTCGTCAATCTAAAAATATAAAGTCTCATAAATCCTGGAAATCATAGACATGTAACTTACTAAGGACAAAGTCACCCAAACTATGGTGTCACATATTGAAAACTTGCATGATGGGTGGGCAGGAATGTAGACGTTCGCTTATTTGTCAAGCAGTTACATATGTTTATTGATTGAATTGTGAGTAATTGAGTTGCCACGTTCCATGTGTTGATCTTACCACTGGTCAACCAAAACGTCTGTAACTCAAATTGGACACCGCCTTTCTAACACATCTAGACAAGCCACTTACTGTTTCAATAAAGGCCATCAATACATCAGCTAGCATAGTCAAAAAATATGCTTATGCTTTATTTAGACATGTGGTCCATTCATAAACATGCGTAAAATAAGATCTGCCTACATAATACAAGCGACAAAGAAAACAAGATAGACTTTAAAATGAAATAATACAATTATACATACTTACCTGCTCTTACTGCTTTGTTTCTCCCCAATAGAGCAGGCCTTGACCTCTGAGACCTGGGATTGGAACAGAGCATCCAGTCAGCTGACCGCTGCAGCCAATCTCAACAATCAGTGGACAGGTGATGAAAGAATGAGACACCTGCCCTAGGTTTTAGAGGGTAAGAGCAGGTGAGTAGGTTTGATTTTATTATTTTAAAGACATTCCTACTGTAGGTACCTTTTACTAAGAGGTTGGACATCTCTTATTATCAGATACGCTGTCATATTATATAGACAATATGGAAAGTGGCCACAGAAATCATCTTTGGAAGACCTGGAAAATGCTTTCCCTGAGGCGCTATTGCAAGGACATTGTAACACTTCCTGGCAGATTCCTCTATAGAGGACAGCTGGTCAATGAAAGTCCAAGCAGTAGGACATCCTCTGATAAGATTGTCAAGGGACCCTTTCGAGGAAGAGTAAACTTTAGGCTAATAAATCCCTATTCAAGATCTCCAAAAGGTATCCCAACTATCACAGGTCTTTGAAAGAGCTGTTTTTTTTATATGGGTCCAAGCAACCTTTGGGACCCCCTATGATCCAGGACTAGGGACATACTGCAACCCCTATACACAGTATAGTTACATCCTTGCCCAAACACAGAACACGACTCAGATTGTAATCTCTATTGAGTTGTGTCTCCTTCCATTTGAATTTACTAATGGGAAATAAAAAAGAAAATCTCTGCCCCTGTGATTATTACTTTAGTTCACATACCTTGGGTTAAACGAACCTACAGGAACATTTATATACATATGTGTGACCAATATTAGTAGCTCTTTAATATGAAGCCAAGTATATGGTAGGTTTAGTGCTCCCTTCAGTGATGACCCTGGGCAGCTCCAATTCTAGGAAATGCCATACCCCAGGTAACTAATCCTCGGAGGAGAAGGGAGACTAAAGGATTTTCAGCTCTAAGATCAATTCTGAGTTCAAACGTATAACAGTCTGCAAAGTACCCAATATTAAAGGGATGACAGAAATAAAACAGCATGCTGATATTCACATCGATTTCAAAAGATCTGTAGATGTAAAAAACTAAAAATGAGGTTCTAATTCTGAACTAGGCTGTATGGGGTCGATCCCGCCTTAATACTATATATGAAAAGCATATGTCCCCCCTTGCGAGCTCACCCCCTTTGACATGATCCACATCAAAGTTCATACACCGGCAAAGATCACAGGGCTTAGAATCTGTGAACAAGTGGTATAAAAACTTCCAGAGGAGGGAAAACTAGGTTTCAGCTATGCTATATTACATATGCCATATACAACATCCCACATGTGTAACACAAGCTTATGACTCAGCAAGCACCGGCCTGGTACTACAGCCCTGATATACTGTAAATAAAGTAGTAGGAATATATATAGGGAGGTTATATGGGGTAATCGTGGGAGATATAGGGGAGGTTATATGGGGTAATCGTGGGAGATATAGGGGAGGTTATATGGGGTAATCGTGGGAGATATAGGGGAGGTTATATGGAGTAATAGCAGGAAATATAGGGAGGCTATATGGAGTAATAGGAGGAGATATAGGGAGGATATATGGAGTAATAGGAGGAGATATAGAGAGGTAATATGGAGTAATAGGAGGAGACATAGGGAGGTTATATGGAGTAATAGGAGGAGATATAGGGAGGTTATATGGAGTAACAGGAGAAGCTATAGGGAGGTTATATAGAGTAATAGGAGGAGATATAGGGAGGTTATATGGAGTAATAGAAGGAGATATAGGGGAGGTTATATGGTGTAATAGGAGGGGATATAGGGAGGTTATATGGAGTAATAGGAGGAGATATAGGGAGGTTATATGGAGTAATAGGAGGAGATATAGGGGAGGTTATATGGAGTAATTGGAGGAGATATAGGGAGGGTATATGGAGTAATAGGAGGAGATATAGGGAGGTTATATGGAGTAACAGGAGAAGATATAGGGAGGATATATGGAATAATAGGAGGAGATATAGGGGAGGTTATATGGAGTAATAGGAGGAGATATAGGGAGGATATATGGAGTAATAGGAGGAGATATGGGGGAGGTTATTTGGAGTAATAAGAGGAGATATAGGGAGGTTATATGGAGTAATAGGAGGAAACATAGGGAGGTTATATGGAGTAATAGAAGGAGATATGGGGGAGGTTATATGGAGTAATAGGAGATGATATAGGGAGGTTATATGGAGTAATAGGAGGAGATATAGAGAGGTTATATGGAGTTATATGAGAAGATATAGGGAGGTTATATGGAGTAATAGCAGGAAATATAGGGAGGATATATGGAGTAATAGGAGAAGATATAGGGAGGTTATATGGAGTAATAGGAGAAGATATAGGGAGGTTATATGGAGAAACAGGAGAAGATATAGGGAGGTTATATAGAGTAATAGGAGGAGATATAGGGAGGTTATATGTAGTAATAGAAGGAGATATAGGGGAGGTTATATGGTGTAATAGGAGGGGATATAGGGAGGTTATATGGAGTAATAGGAGGAGATATAGGTAGGTTATATGGAGTAATAGGAGGAGATATAGGGGAGGTTATATGGAGTAATAGGAGGAGATATAGGGAGGTTATATGGAATAATAGGAGGAGATATAGGGAGGATATATGGAGTAATAGGAGGAGATATGGGGAGGTTATATGGAGTAATAGGAGGAGACATAGGGAGGTTATATGGAGTAATAGAAGATATGGGGGAGGTTATATGGAGTAATAGGAGGAGATATATGGAGGTTATATGGAGTTATATGAGGAGATATAGGGAGGTTATATGGAGTTATATGAGGAGATATAGGGAGGTTATATGGAGTAATAGGAGGCGATATAGGGAGGTTATATGGAGTAATAGGAGGGGATATAGGGAGGTTATATGGAGTAATAGGAGGAGATATAGGGAGGTTATATGGAGTAATAGGAGAAGATATGGGAGGTTATATGGAGTAATAGGAGGAGATATAGGGAGGTTATATGGAGTAATAGGAGAAGATATGGGAGGTTATATGGAGTAATAGGAGGAGATATAGGGGAGGTTATATAGAGTAATAGGAGGAGTTTTAGGGGAGGATATATGGAGTGTTAGGAGGAGATATAGGGAGGTTATATGGAGTAATAGGAGGAGATATAGGGGAGGTTATATGGAGTAATAGCAGGAGGTATGGGGAGGTTATATAGAGTAATAGAAGGAGATTTAAGAGAAGATATTTAGAGTAATAGGAGGGGATATAGGGAGGTTATATGGAGTAGTAGGAGGAGATATAGGGAGGTTATATGGAGTAATATGGGGAGAAATAGGAAGATTATATGGAGTAATAGGAGGAGATATAGGGAGGTTATATGGAGTAATAGGAGATATAAGGAGGTTATATGGAGTAATAGGAAGGGATATAGGGGAGGTTATATGGAGTAATAGGAAGGGATATAGGGGAGGTAATATGGAGTAATAGGAGGAGATACAGGGAGGTTATATGGAGTAATAGGAGGAGATATAGGGAGATTATATGGAGTAATAGGTGGAGATATAGGTAGGATATATGGAGTAATAGAAGGAGATATAGGGAGGTTATATGGAGTAATAGGAGGAGATACAGGGAGGTTAGTTGGAGTAATAGGAGGAGATACAGGGAGGGTATATGGAGTAATAGGATGAGATATAGGGAGATTATATGGAGTAATAGGTGGAGATATAAGGAGGAAATATAGAGTAATAGGAAAGGATATAAGGGAGGTTATATGGAGTAATAGGAGGAGATACAGGGAGGTTATATGGAGTAATAGGAGGAGATACAGGGAGGTTATATGGAGTAATAGGAGGAGATACAGGGAGGTTATATGGAGAAATAGGAGGAAATATAGGGGAGGTTATATGTAGTAATAGGAGGAGATATAGGGAGGTTATATGGAGTAATATGAGGAGATATAAGGAGGTTATATGGAGTAATAGGAGGATATATAGGGCGGTTATATGGAGTAATAGGAGGATATATAGAGAGGTTATATGGAATAATAGGAGGAGATACCGGGTGGTTATATGGATTAATAGGAGGAGATATAAGGAGGAAATATGGAGTAATAGGAAGGGATATAGGGGAGGTCATACGGAGTAACAGGAGGAGATACAGGGAGGTTATATGGAGTAATAGGAGGAGATATAGGGAGATTATATGGAGTAATAGGTGGAAATATAGGGAGGATATATGGAGTAATAGGAGGAGATATAAGGAAATATGGAGTAATAGGAAGGGATATAGGGGAGGTTATATGGAGTAATAGGAGGAGATATAGGGCGGTTATATGGAGTAATAGGAGGAGATATAGAGAGGTTATATGGAGTAATAGGAGGAGATATAGGGGAGGTTATATGGAGTAATAGGTGGAGATATAGGGAGATTATATGGAGTAATAGGTGGAGATATAGGGAGGATATATGAATTAATAGGAGGAGATATAGGGAGATTATATGGAGTAATAGGTGGAGATATATGAGGATATATGAAGTAATAGGAGGAGATATAGGGGAGGTTATATGGAGTAACAGGGGGAGATACACTGAGGTTATATGGAGTAATAGGAAGAGATATAGGGAGGTTATATGGAGTAAAAGGAGGAGATATAGGGAGGTTATATGGAGTAATAGGAGGAGATATAGGGATATTATATGGAGTAATAGGAGGAGATATAGGGAGGTTATATGGAGTAATAGGAGGAGATATAGGGATATTATATGGAGTAATAGGAGGAGATATAGGGAGGTTACATGGAGTAATAGGAGGAGATATCGGGAGGTTATATGGAGTAATTGGAGGAGATATAGGGAGATTATATGGAGTAATAGGTGGAGATATAGGGAGGATATATGGAGTAATAGGAGGAGATATAGGGAGGTTATATGGAGTAATAGGAGGAGATATAGGGGAGGTTATATGGAGTAATAGGAGGAGATATAGGGAGGTTATATGGAGTAATAGGAGGAGATATAGTGGAGGATATATGGAGTAATAGGAGGAGATATGGGGAGGTTATATGGAGTAATAGGAGGAGAAATGGGGAGGATATATGGATTAATAGGAGGAGATATAGGGGAGGTTATATGCAGTAATAGGAGGAGATATAGGGAGGTTATATGCAGTAATAAGAGGAGATATAGGGAGGTTATATGGAGTAATAGGAGGAGATATAGGGGAGGTTATATGGAGTAATAGGAGGAGATATAGGTAGGTTATATGGAGTAATAAGAGACATAGGGGAGGTTATATAGAGTAATAGGAGGAGATATAGGGAGGTTATATGGAGTAATAGGAGGAGATATAGGGAGGTTATATGGAGTAATAGGGGGAGATATAGGGAGGTTATATGGAGTAATAGGAGGAGATATAGGGGAGGATATATGGAGTAATAGGAGGAGATATAGGGAGGTTATATGGAGTAATAAGAGGAGATATAGGGAGGTTATATGGAGTAATAGGAGGAGACATAGGGAGGTTATATGGAGTAATAGAAGGAGATATGGGGGAGGTTATATGGAGTAATAGGAGGAGATATAGGGAGGTTATATGGAGTAATAGGAGGAGATATGGGGGAGGTTATATGGAGTAATAGGAGGAGATATAGGGAGGATATATGGAGTAATAGGAGGAGATATAGGGGAGGTTATATGCAGTAATAGGAGGAGATATGGGGAGGTTATATGCAGTAATAGGAGGAGATATAGGGAGGTTATATGGAGTAATAGGAGGAGATATAGGGGAGGTTATATGGAGTAATAGGAGGAGATATAGGGAGGTTATATGGAGTAATAGGAGACATAGGGGAGGTTATATAGAGTAATAGGAGGAGATATAGGGAGGTTATATGGAGTAATAGGAGGAGATATAGGGAGATTATATGGAGTAATAGGAGGAGATATAGGGAGGATATATGGAGTAATAGGAGGAGATATAGGGAGGTTATATGGAGTAATAGGAGGAGATATAGGGAGGTTTTATGGAGTAATAGGAGTTGATATAGGGAGGTTATATGGAGTAATAGGAGGAGATATAGGGGAGATAATATGGAGTAATAGGAGTAGATATAGCGAGGATATATGGAGTAATAGGAGAAGATATAGGGAGGTTATATAGAGTAATAGGAGCAGATATAGGGGAGGTTATATGGAGTAATAGGAGGAGATATAGGGAGGTTATATGGAGTAATAGGAGGAGATATAGGGAGGTTATATGGAGTAATAAGAGACATAGGGGAGGTTATATAGAGTAATAGGAGGAGATATAGGGAGGTTATATGGAGTAATAGGAGGAGATATAGGGAGGTTATATGGAGTAATAGGGGGAGATATAGGGAGGTTATATGGAGTAATAGGTGGAGATATAGGGAGGCTATATGGAGTAATAGGAGGAGATATAGGGAGGTTATATGGAGTAATAGGAGATGCAGGGAGGTTATATGGAGTAATAGGAGGAGATATAGGGAGGTTATATGGAGTAATAGGAGGAGATATAGGGAGGTTATATGGAGTAATAGGAGGAGATATAGGGAGGTTATTTGGAGTAATAGGGGGAGATATAGGGGAGGTTATATGGAGTAATAGGAGGAGATATAGGGAGGTTATATGGAGTAATAGGAGGAGATATAGGGAGATTATATGGAGTAATAGGTGGAGATATAGGGAGGCTATATGGAGTAATAGGAGGAGATATAGGGAGGTTATATGGAGTAATAGGAGATGCAGGGAGGTTATATGGAGTAATAGGAGGAGATATAGGGAGGTTATATGGAGTAATAGGAGGAGATATAGGGAGGTTATATGGAGTAATAGGAGGAGATATAGGGAGGTTATTTGGAGTAATAGGGGGAGATATAGGGGAGGTTATATGGAGTAATAGGAGGAGATATATGGAGGTTATATGGAGTAATAGGAGGAGATATAGGGAGGTTATATGGAGTAATAGGAGGAAATATAGGGATATTATATGGAGTAATAGGAAGAGATATAGGGAGGTTATATGGAGTAATAGGAGGAGATATAGGGAGGTTATATGGAGTAGTTGGAGGAGATATAGGGAGATTATATGGAGTAATAGGTGGAGATATAGGGAGGATATATGGAGTAATAGGAGGAGATATAGCGAGGTTATATGGAGTAATAGAAGGAGATATAGGGGAGGTTATATGGAGTAATAGGAGGAGATATAGGGAGGTTATATGGAGTAATAGGAGGAGATATAGTGGAAGATATATGGAGTAATAGGAGGAGATATGGGGAGGTTATATGGCGTAATAGGAGGAGATATAGGGGAGGATATATGGAGTAATAGGAGGAGATATAGGGGAGGTTATATGCAGTAATAGGAGGAGATATAGGGAGGTTATATGCAGTAATAGGAGGAGATATAGGGTGGTTATATGGAGTAATAGGAGGAGATATAGGAGAGGTTATATGGAGTAATAGGAGGAGATATAGGGAGGTTATATGGAGTAATAAGAGACATAGGGGAGGTTATATAGAGTAATAGGAGGAGATATAGGGAGGTTATATGGAGTAATAGGGGGAGATATAGGGAGGTTATATGGAGTAATAGGAGGAGATATAGGGAGGTTATATGGAGTAATAAGAGGAGATATAGGGAGGTTATATGGAGTAATAGGAGGAGACATAGGGAGGTTATATGGAGTAATAGAAGGAGATATGGGGGAGGTTATATGGAGTAATAGGAGGAGATATATGGAGGTTATATGGAGTTATATGAGAAGATATAGGGAGGTTATATGGAGTAATAGCAGGAAATATAGGGAGGATATATGGAGTAATAGGAAAAGATATAGGGAGGTTATATGGAGTAATAGGAGAAGATATAGGGAGGTTATATGGCATAACAGGAGAAGATATAGGGAGGTTATATAGAGTAATAGGAGGAGATATAGGGGAGGTTATATGGTGTAATAGGAGGGGATATAGGGAGGTTATATGGAGTAATAGGAGGAGATATAGGTAGGTTATATGGAGTAATAGGAGGAGATATAGGGAGGTTATATGGAATAATAGGAGGAGATATAGGGAGGATATATGGAGTAATAGGAGGAGATATGGGGGAGGTTATATGGAGTAATAGGAGGAGACATAGGGAGGTTATATGGAGTAATAGGAGATATGGGGGAGGTTATATGGAGTAATAGGAGGAGATATATGGAGGTTATATGGAGTTATATGAGGAGATATAGGGAGGTTATATGGAGTTATATGAGGAGATATAGGGAGGTTATATGGAGTAATAGGAGGCGATATAGGGAGGTTATATGGAGTAAGAGGAGGAGATATAGGGGAGGTTATATGGAGTAATAGGAGGAGATATAGGGAGGTTATATGGAGTAATAGGAGAAGATATGGGAGGTTATATGGAGTAATAGGAGGAGATATAGGGAGGTTATATGGAGTAATAGGAGAAGATATGGGAGGTTATATGGAGTAATAGGAGGAGATATAGGGGAGGTTATATAGAGTAATAGGAGGAGTTTTATGGGAGGATATATGGAGTGTTAGGAGGAGATATAGGGAGGTTATATGGAGTAATAGGAGGAGATATAGGGGAGGTTATATGGAGTAATAGCAGGAGGTATAGGGGAGGTTATATAGAGTAATAGAAGGAGATTTAGGAGAAGATATATGGATTAATAGGAGGGGATATAGGGAGGTTATATGGATTAGTAGGAGGAGATATAGGGAGGATATATGGAGTAATATGGGGAGAAATAGGAAGATTATATGGAGTAATAGGAGGAGATATAGGGAGGTTATGTGGAGTAATAGGAGGAAATATAGGGAGGTTATGTGGAGTAATAGGAGGAGATATAGGGAGGTTATATGGAGTAATAGGAGATATAAGGAGGTTATATGGAGTAATAGGAAGGGATATAGGGGAGGTTATATGGAGTAATAGGAAGGGATATAGGGGAGGTTATATGGAGTAATAGGAGGAGATACAGGGAGGTTATATGGAGTAATAGGAGGAGATATAGGGAGATTATATGGAGTAATAGGTGGAGATATAGGTAGGATATATGGAGTAATAGAAGGAGATATAGGGAGGTTATATGGAGTAATAGGAGGAGATACAGGGAGGTTATATGGAGTAATAGGAGGAGATACAGGGAGGGTATATGGAGTAATAGGAGGAGATATAGGGAGATTATATGGAGTAATAGGTGGAGATATAGGGAGATTATATGGAGTAATAGGTGGAGATATAAGGAGGAAATATGGAGTAATAGGAAAGGATATAAGGGAGGTTATATGGAGTAATAGGAGGAGATACAGGGAGGTTATATGGAGTAATAGGAGTAGATATAGGGAGGTTATATGGAGTAAAAGGAGGAGATACAGGGAGGTTATATGGAGTCATAGGTGGAGATATAAGGAGGAAATATGGAGTAATAGGAAGGGATATAACGGAGATTATATGGAGTAATATGTGGAGATATATGGAGGATATATGGAGTAATAGGAGGAGATATAGGGAGGTTATATGGAGTAATGGGAGGAGATATAGGGAGGTTATATGGAGTAATAGGAGGAGATACAGGGAGGTTATATGGAGTAATAGGAGGAGATACAGGGAGGTTATATGGAGTAATAGGTGGAGATATAAGGAGGAAATATGGAGTAATAGGAAGGGATATAAGGGAGGTTATATGGAGTAATAGGAGGAGATAAATGGAGGATATATGGAGTAATAGGAGGAGATATAGGGAGGTTATATGGAGTAATAGGAGGAGATACTGGGAGGTTATATGGAGTAATAGGAGGAGATACAGGGAGGTTATATGGAGTAATAGGAGGAGATACAGGGAGGTTATATGGAGTAATAGGTGGAGATATAAGGAGGAAATATGGAGTAATAGGAAGGGATATAAGGGATGTTATATGGAGTAATAGGAGGAGATACAGGGTGGTTATATGGAGTAATAGGAGGAGATATTGGGAGGTTATATGGAGTAATAGGAGGAGATATAGGGATGTTATATGGAGAAATAGGAGGAAATATAGGGGAGGTTATATGTAGTAATAGGAGGAGATATAGGGAGGTTATATGGAGTAATATGAGGAGATACAGGGAGGTTATATGGAGTAATAGGAGGATATAAAAGGAGGTTATATGGAGTAATAGGAGGAGATATAGGGAGATTATATGGAGTAATAGGTGGAGATATAGGGAGGATATATGGAGTAATAGGAGGAGATATAGCGAGGTTATATGGAGTAATAGGCGGAGATATAGGGAGGTTATATGGAGTAATAGGAGGAGATATAGGGAAGTTATATGGAGTAATAGGAGGAGATACAGGGAGGTTATATGGAGTAATAGGAGGAGTTATAGGGAGATTATATGGAGTAATAGGTGGAGATATAGGCAGGCTATATGGAGTAATAGGAGGAGATATAGGGAGGTTATATGGAGTAATAGGAGATACAGGGAGGTTATATGGAGTAATAGGAGGAGATATAGGGAGGTTATATGGAGTAATAGGAGCAGATACAGGGAGGTTATATGGAGTAATAGGAGGAGATATAGGGAGATTATATGGAGTAATAGGTGGAGATATAGGGAGGATATATGGAGTAATAGGAGGAGATAAAGCGAGGTTATATGGAGCAATAGGAGGAGATATAGGGAGGTTATATGGAGTAATAGGAGGAGGTATAGGGAGATTATATGGAGTAATAGGAGGAGATATAGGGAGGTTATATGGAGTAATAGGAGGAGATATAGGGAGGTTATATGGAGTAATAGGAGGAGATATAGGGAGGTTATATGGAGTAATAGGAGGAGGTATAGGGAGATTATATGGAGTAATAGGAGGAGATATAGGGAGGTTATATGGAGTAATAGGAGGGGATATAGGGAGGTTATATGGAGTAATAGGAGGAGATATAGGGAGGTTATATGGAGTAATAGGTGGAGATATAGGGAGGATATATGGAGTAATAGGAGGAGATATAGGGAGGATATATGGAGTAATAGGAGGAGATATAGGGAGGTTATATTGAGTAATAGGAGGAGATATAGAGAGGTTATATGGAGTAATAGGAGGAGATACAGGGAGGCTATATGGAGTAATAGGTGGAGATATAAGGAGGAAATATGGAGTAATAGGAAGGGATATAAGGGATGTTATATGGAGTAATAGGAGGAGATACAGGGAGGTTATATGGAGTAATAGGAGGAGATATAGGGATGTTATATGGAGAAATAGGAGGAAATATAGGGGATGTTATATGTAGTAATAGGAGGCGATATAGGGAGGTTATATGGAGTAATATGAGGAGATATATGGAGGTTATATGGAGTAATAGGAGGATATATAGGGCGGTTATATGGAGTAATAGGAGGAGATATAGAGAGGTTATATGGAATAATAGGAGGAGATACCGGGAGGTTATATGGAGTAATAGGAGGAGATATAAGGAGGAAATATGGAGTAATAGGAAGGGATATAGGGGAGGTTATATGGAGTAACAGGAGGAGATACAGGGAGGTTATATGGAGTAATAGGAGGAGATATAGGGAGGTTATATGGAGTAATAGGAGGAGATATAGGGGAGGTTATGTGGAGTAACAGGAGGAGATACACTGAGGTTATATGGAGTAATAGGAGGAGATATAGGGAGATTATATGGAGTAATAGGTGGAGATATAGGGAGGATATATGAAGTAATACGAGGAGATATAGGGGAGGTTATATGGAGTAACAGGAGGAGATACACTGAGGTTATATGGAGTAATAGGAGGAGATATAGGGAGGTTATATGGAGTAATAGGAGGAGATATAGGGAGGTTATATGGAGTAATAGGACGAGATATTGGTGGAGGTTATATGGAGTAATAAGAGTAGATATATGGAGGTTATATGGAGTTATAGGAGGAGATATAGGGAGGTTATATGGAGTAATAGGAGGCGATATAGGGATATTATATGGAGTAATAGGAGGAGATATAGGGAGGTTACATGGAGTAATAGGAGGAGATATAGGGAGGTTATATGGAGTAATTGGAGGAGATATAGGGAGATTATATGGAGTAATAGGTGGAGATATAGGGAGGATATATGGAGTAATAGGAGGAGATATAGCGAGGTTATATGGAGTAATAGGAGGAGATATAGGGGAGGTTATATGGAGTAATAGGAGGAGATATAGGGAGGTTATATGGAGTAATAGGAGGAGATATAGTGGAGGATATATGGAGTAATAGGAGGAGATATGGGGAGGTTATATGGAGTAATAGGAGGAGATATAGGGGAGGATATATGGAGTAATAGGAGGAGATATAGGGGAGGTTATATGCAGTAATAGGAGGAGATATAAGGAGGTTATATGCAGTAATAGGAGGAGATATAGGGAGGTTATATGGAGTAATAGGAGGAGATATAGGGGAGGTTATATGGAGTAATAGAAGGAGATATAGGGAGGTTATATGGAGTAATAGGAGACATAGGGGAGGTTATATAGAGTAATAGGAGGATATATAGGGAGGTTATATGGAGTAATAGGAGGAGATATAGGGAGGTTATATGGAGTAATAGGAGTTGATATAGGGAGGTTATATGGAGTAATAGGAGGAGATATAGGGGAGGTAATATGGAGTAATAGGAGGAGATATAGAGAGGATATATGGAGTAATAGGAGAAGATATAGGGAGGTTATATAGAGTAATAGGAGCAGATATAGGGAGGTTATTTGGAGTAATAGGAGGAGATATAGGGAGGTTATATGGAGTAATAGGAGGAGATATAGGGAGGTTATTTGGAGTAATAGGGGGAGATATAGGGGAGGTTATATGGAGTAATAGGAGGAGATATAGGGAGGTTATATGGAGTAATAGAAGGAGATATAGGGAGGTTATATGGAGTAATAGGAGGAGATATAGGGAGGTTATATGGAGTAATAGGAGGAGATATAGGGAGGTTATTTGGAGTAATAGGGGGAGATATAGGGGAGGTTATATGGAGTAATAGGAGGAGATATAGGGAGGTTATATGGAGTAATAGAAGGAGATATAGGGAGGTTATATGGAGTAATAGGAGGAGATATAGGGATATTATATGGAGTAATAGGAGGAGATATAGGGAGGTTATATGGAGTAATAGGAGGAGATATAGGGAGGTTATATGGAGTAATTGGAGGAGATATAGGGAGATTATATGGAGTAATAGGTGGAGATATAGGGAGGATATATGGAGTAATAGGAGATATAGCGAGGTTATATGGAGTAATAGGAGGAGATATAGGGGAGGTTATATGGAGTAATAGGAGGAGATATAGGGAGGTTATATCGAGTAATAGGAGGAGATATAGTTGAGGATATATGGAGTAATAGGAGGAGATATGGGGAGGTTATATGGAGTAATAGGAGGAGATATAGGGGAGGATATATGGAGTAATAGAAGGAGATATAGGGGAGGTTATATGCAGTAATAGGAGGAGATATAAGGAGGTTATATGCAGTAATAGGAGGAGATATAGGGAGGTTATATGGAGTAATAGGAGGAGATATAGGGGAGGTCATATGGAGTAATAGGAGGAGATATAGGGAGGTTATATGGAGTAATAAGAGACATAGGGGAGGTTATATAGAGTAATAGGAGGAGATATAGGGAGGTTATATGGAGTAATAGGAGGAGATATAGGGAGGTTATATGGAGTAATAGGAGGAGATATAGGGAGGTTATATGGAGTAATAGGAGGAGATATAGGGGAGGATATATGGAGTAATAGGAGGAGATATAGGGAGGTTATATGGAGTAATAGGAGGAGATATAGGGAGGTTATATGGAGTAATAGGAGGTGTTATAGGGAGGTTATATGGAGTAATAGGAGGAGATATAGGGGAGGTAATATGGAGTAATAGGAGGAGATATAGAGAGGATATATGGAGTAATAGGAGGAGATATAGGGAGGTTATATGGAGTAATAGGAGGTGATATAGGGAGGTTATATGGAGTAATAGGAGGAGATATAGGGAGGTTATATGGAGTAATAGGAGGTGATATAGGGAGGTTATATGGAGTAATAGGAGGAGATATAGGGGAAGTAATATGGAGTAATAGGAGGAGATATAGAGAGGATATATGGAGTAATAGGAGGAGATATAGGGAGGTTATATGGAGTAATAGGAGGAGATATAGGGAGGTTATATGGAGTAATAGGAGGAGATATAGGGAGGATATATGGAGTAATAGGAGGAGATATAGGGAGGTTATATGGAGTAATAGGAGGTGATATAGGGAGGTTATATGGAGTAATAGGAGGAGATATAGGGGAGGTTATATGGAGTAATAGGAGGAGATATAGGGGAGGTTATATGGAGTAATAGCAGGTGATATAGGGAGGTTATATGGAGTAATAGGAGGTGATATAGGGAGGTTATATGGAGTAATAGGAGGAGATATAGGGGAGGTAATATGGTGTAATAGGAGAATATATAAACAGCACTGTTTGGAATCAAATGAAGTATTAGATGTTTTATATCCTGTAATAGAAACAATTCTAAAGGTAGATTTAGATTTTTTTTTAATAGAGAATATGGAGCAGTGGAATTAATTACCAAGAGAAGTTATAATGGCTCTAATGTGAGACAAAGGAATAAGTCACATGTTCAACGTGTTATAAATATAGATCTGTCAAAATATTTAGCTCAAACCCCATTTAAGAACCCTTTGTGGATATTGAGATAATTTATGGTTGCTTGAAAAGTATCTAATAACAAGGGATAAAAATCTAATTAAAATGTAATGTAGTTTTTTAAAGCCTATTTCAAGGTCGGACGGTTTATAAGGTACAGCTATAAAAATAAACAATTTCAAGAATAAAGACCATTTAAGCCGAATTACATCGGATTTATTGTGACTTCAAATAGTCAAATTTGCTTCAAAGTAATGTGAATTGATCCCTTGACCATGAAGGCTGACGTGCCCTTGGATTAAAGGGGTTGTATCTAATTAGGAGAGCACAGCTGTGATCCTGCAGAAACAGCTCCATTCTTGTCTACTGGTTGTGACTGGTATTACAGTCAGCTGTATTCGACTATATGAGACTATGCAGTAATTCTAGTAATGACCCATAGAGAGGTGCCATTTCTGGAAGAAAGCAGCCATGCTGTATTAAGCACATTCAGCCCCTTTGCATTTAAAGGGGCATCAGTAAAAAAAATCCTTTTTAATAGTACGAAATAAGAAATAATAAAGGTAAAGCTTCTAGCTATTTGTGATGTGCCATTTGCCATGAGATTGAGAAACTAGGGCATTTACAGACTACCACTTCATCCTGGCGGAAAAAATACTTGTGGCCAGGGCCGGACGCTATGAGGGGGCAGCATTATACTCTATAAGGGGGCTGCATTCCATTCTGTGGGGGTTACATTCTATTCTGTGGGGGGCTACATTATAGTCTGTGGGGGGCTGCATTATACTATATGAAGGGGGCTGCATTATACCCTATGAGGGGGCTACATTATATTCTATGGGGGGCTCCATTATACCCAATGAGGGGGCATCATTATAGCCTATGAGGGGGCAGTATTATACCTTATGAGGGGGCTGTATTATATTTTGTGGGGGTTACATTATATTCTGTGGGTCAGCTACATTATATTCTGTGGGGGGGGCTACATTATACTATATGGGGGCTGCATTATACTATATGAGGGGGCTGCATTGTACTCTAAGGGGGCTATATAATATTCCATGGGGGGCTGCATTATACTATATTAAGGGGGCTGCATTATACCCAATAAGTATTCTGTGGGGGAGCTGCATTATACTATATCAGGCTGGCTGCATTATAGCTTATGAGGGGGCTACATTATATTCTATGGGGGACTTCATTATATTTTATGAGGGGGCTACATCACATTCTGAGCGGGGCTACATTATATTCTCTGAGAGGGATATATTATATTCTATGAGGGGGCTGCATTATACTATATGTGGGCTGCATTTTATTCTATACAGGGCTACATTATATTCTAAGGGGGGCTCCTTTATATTCTATGAGGGGGCTATATTATATTCTATGAGGGGGTTGCATTTTATTCTATGAGGGGGCTACTTTATAATCTATGAGGGGTCTACATTATATTCTATGAGGGGGCTGCATTATACTATATGAGGGGGCTACATTATATTCTATGAGGAGGCTGCTTTATATTCTATGAGGGGGCTACCCCAACTCCTGCTACATAATTAAGTAATTAAGTCTTGTACTACCTTATATTATACCCAGTTATTAGTGTGTTTTACCACACAATTGGTGCTCTTGTATTTATTTCTATGTAGCTACGAGTGATGTGCCATTTGCCATGAGATTGAGAAACTAGGGCATTTACAGACTACCACTTCATCCTGGCGGAAAAAATACTTGTGGCCAGGGCCGGACGCTATGAGGGGGCAGCATTATACTCTATAAGGGGGCTGCATTCCATTCTGTGGGGGTTACATTCTATTCTGTGGGGGGCTACATTATAGTCTGTGGGGGGCTGCATTATACTACATGAAGGGGGCTGCATTATACCCTATGAGGGGGCTACATTATATTCTATGGGGGGCTCCATTATACCCTATGAGGGGGCATCATTATAGCCTATGAGGGGGCAGTATTATACCTTATGAGGGGGCTATATTATATTTTGTGGGGGTTACATTATATTCTGTAGGTCAGCTACATTATATTCTGTGGGGGGGCTACATTATACTATATGGGGGCTGCATTATACTATATGAGGGGGCTGCATTATACTCTAAGGGGGCTATATAATATTCTATGGGGGGCTGCATTATACTATATTAAGGGGGCTGCATTATACCCAATAAGTATTCTGTGGGGGAGCTGCATTATACTATATCAGGCTGGCTGCATTATAGCTTATGAGGGGGCTACATTATATTCTATGGGGGACTTCATTATATTTTATGAGGGGGCTACATCACATTCTGAGCGGGGCTACATTATATTCTCTGAGGGGGATATATTATATTCTATGAGGGGGCTGCATTATACTATATGTGGGCTGCATTTTATTCTATGCAGGGCTACATTATATTCTAAGGGGGGCTCCTTTATATTCTATGAGGGGGCTATATTATATTCTATGAGGGGGCTGCATTTTATTCTATGAGGGGGCTACTTTAAAATCTATGAGGGGTCTACATTATATTCTATGAGGGGGCTGCATTATACTATATGAGGGGGCTACATTATATTCTATGAGGAGGCTGCTTTATATTCTATGAGGGGGCTACCCCAACTCCTGCTACATAATTAAGTAATTAAGTCTTGTACTACCTTATATTATACCCAGTTATTAGTGTGTTTTACCACACAATTGGTGCTCTTGTATTTATTTCTATGTAGCTACGAGTGGGCACCAAGAATGATTTTCTCTGGTGGGCCCAAGGTCATCCAGTCCGATGCTGCTTGTGGGAGTTTTTTTTTAAAGGGACAGTACCTATCTACTAATTTCTCAAATTTTTACTGTAGTATCTGATGAATAGATTGAACTAATACATTCTTCCAGATGTTATGGCCCAGGTCTATACCTGCATATTAGACCCAACTTATAAATTACTTCATGATTTATTACTATTTGATACTTATACATTTCTCTAGTCAGCCATATTTTGTGGATGGAATTCCACCAATAACACTTTTGTATTAACCAGATCAAAAAGCCGCTATACAGAGTGGATTATACCTTAGTAGACCACCCATGCTGATCACAGGGTGTCCTCCTGCCGGATCCCCCACCTACCCCCTATATTTAGTCTGAAATTCCAGCAGCAAGTGTATAACTTCCCTGCAGTGCCACCACAGGAGAAATCATGCATTGCACCTTTCTCATTGCCATCAATTGGCTATACTGCTGTTCCATGGATGTGCCCGATTATCCCAATGCTCTTTGTAGCGACTTCTTCTCTGACTGGCAGACCCCCTGCTATTAAGAATGCCTGAAATGAAATACTTAAAAATTGATTTATATCTTCTACCAATAATGAGCCAAATCACTAATAATTCAAAATAAATATCTAGTTGTGTAACTCAAGAATCTATACAATACCTATAGACAAATGGGTACTCAACATGTTACATCTATAATTTTATTTAATCATATAGACTAATAAAAATCACATAAAAAAGGGAAACATAAAAGCACAAATAAACAGCACACAATATATGTGTAGAGAGTGTACAATACGGTGTAGAGCAGGGGTGCACAACCTTTTTTTGGTCCTAGAGCCACAATCTCATACTGAAACAATCCACGAACCACACTAAAAATTCAAGGAGATTTGGGACATATTGAAAATACATAACATAGAAGTCTGATACAAATTCTGCTTATGGTACACTAATGGTATGTTCACAGCGCGAGGTGTTAGGGCTCACTCATACCGCCTTATACATTGGATCAGTGCTATCCAGTTTTTTATCGGATAGCACTTGGACCAATGATATTCAGTGGGGCGATTTAATTCTGAAATTGGAAGACACTCGGTCATCCAAGTCTGTGGGTGCGTGGAAAGCATCGAACTGCACTCGGATGAGTGCAGTCCAATTTCCGCGGACTCAGAATGCAGAAGATGGAGAAATTTTGCTCTCCATCTTCTCCTCATCCACTGACACTCTCATCAAACTCTAGTCAGAGTCTGATAGGAGTGTCATTAGCATGATTGACCCGAGAGAATATATGGCTGTCTGACTACAGCCTTAGAAATAGACTCTCCTCCTAGCTCCACATCAAAAACCGCTTCAAATACTATTTGATTAAGTTTGCGACTGATTTTCCTGGGAAAATCTCCTTTCCTGCATACAGTGTTGTTTTTTCACGTTATGTTGAACATTTTACAGTAGAACTTAAAGGAAACTTATTTAAAGAGTTAGGCTGGAGTCACACACAACGTATAAAAAAAGGTCAATTTTTCACAGACCAGAATCGCACAAATGTTTCATGAACAGTGATCCGTATGTCATCCAATTGTAATGCCAGGATGCGATTTTCTCGCATCTAACCATCCGTGTGACATCCGTATGAAGAGATTTTCTCGCCGGCTTGCAAAATGGACATATAATGACAGGTTAAAACACAAACGAAAGAATATATACACATATAATACATATATACATATATATGTATATATATATATATACATATGTCATTGAGACACATATACAGTCATATGTAAAAGTTTGGGCACCCCTATTAATGTTAACCTTTTTTCTTTATAACAATTTTGGTTTTTGCAACAGCTATTTCAGTTTCATATATCTAATAACTGATGGACTCAGTTATATTTCTGGATTCAAATGAGGTTTATTGTACTAACAGAAAATGTGCAATCTGCATTTAAACTAAATTTGACCAGTGCAAAAGTATGGGCACCCTTATCATTTTCTTGATTTGAACACTCCCAACTATTTTTTACTGACTTCCTGAAGCACTAAATTGGTTTTGTAACCTCATTGAGCTTTGAACTTCATAGCCAGGTGTATCAAATCATGAGAAAAGGTATTTCAAGTGGCCACTTGCAAGCAGTTCTCCTATTTGGTTCTCCTATAAAGAGTGGCATCATGGGCTCCTCAAAACAACTCTCAAATGATCTGAAAACAAAGATTATTCAACATAGCTTTTCAGGGGAAGGATACAAAAAGTTGTCTCAGAGATTTAACCTGTCAGTTTCCACTGTGAGGAACATAGTAAGGAAATGGAAGAACACAGGTACAGTTCTTGTTAAGCCCAGAAGTGGCAGGCCAAGAAAAATATCAGAAAGGCAGAGAAGAAGAATGGTGAGAACAGTCAAGGACAATCCACAGACCACCTCCAAAGACCTGCAGCATCATCTTGCTGCAGATGGTGTCACTGTGCATCGGTCAACAATACAGCGCATGCATAACACCTTTTTGTATGACCAAACAAGTCAATCTTTGTTTTATCAGTCCACAGGACCTTCTTCCAAAATGTAACTGGCTTGTCCAAATGTGCTTTTGCATACCTCAGGCGACTCTGTTTGTGGCGTGCTTGCAGAAACGGCTTCTTTCGCATCACTCTCCCATACAGCTTCTCCTTGTGCAAAGTGCGCTGTATTGTTGACCGATGCACAGTGACACCATCTGCAGCAAGATGATGCTGCAGGTCTTTGGAGGTGGTCTGTGGATTGTCCTTGACTGTTCCCACCATTCTTCTTCTCTGTCTTTCTGATATTTTTCTTGGCCTGCCACTTCTGGGCTTAACAAGAACTGTACCTGTGTTCTTCCATTTCCTTACTATGTTCCTCACAGTGGAAACTGACAGGTTAAATCTCTGAGACAACTTTTTGTATCCTTCCCCTGAAAAGCTATGTTGTTTTCAGATCATTTGAGAGTTGTTTTGAGGAGCCCATGATGCCACTCTTCATAGGAGAATCAAATAGGAGAACTACTTGCAAGTGGCCACTTGAAATACCTTTTCTCATGATTTGATACACCTGGCTATGAAGTTCAAAGCTCAATGAGGTTACAAAACAAATTTAGTGCTTCAGGAAGTCAGTAAAAAGTAGTAAGGAGTGTTCAAATCAAGAAAATGATAAGGGTGCCCATACTTTTGCACCGGTCAAATTTTGTTTAAATGCAGATTGCACATTTTCTGTTAGTACAATAAACCTCATTTGAATCCAGAAATATAACTGAGTCCATCAGTTATTAGATATATGAAACTGAAATAGCTGTTGCAAAAACCAAAATTGTTATAAAGAAAAAAGGTTAACATTAATAGGGGTGCCCAAACTTTTACATATGACTGTATACAGTATATATATTTCATAGAGTTATTCATAGCAGAATAGCCGCTAAATCAATTGCCGGCTTCTGTCAAATCATTACAGAACCTGACATGAAATGACACATGGTTTACATATAGTAAACCATTTCATTTCATTTAGTTTTTTATATGTTTTTGACTAATAATTAGATTAGGGTATGTGTGTAAAATTTAGGACATGTAGGTGTGAAATTAACCCCTTTACTCCCAAGGGTGGTTTGCCCGGGCCAATTTTTACAATTCTGACCACTGTCCCTTTATGAGGTAATAACTCTGAAACGCTTCCATGGATCCCAGTGATTCTGACACTGTTTTCTAGTGACATATTGTACTTCATGGTAGTGGTAAAATTTCATTCATATAACTTACATTTATTTGTGAAAAAAACAGAAATTTGGCAAAAATTTTGAAAATTTCGCAATTTTCCAACTTTGAATTTTTATGCCCTTAAATCACAGAGATATGGCACACAAAAAACTTAATAAATAAAATTTCCCACATGTTTACTTTACATCAGCACAATTTGGGAACCAATATTTTTTTTTGTTAGGAAGTTATAAGGGTTAAAAGTTAACCAGCGATTTCTCATTTTTACAACATCATTTTATTTTTAGGGACCACATCACATTTGAAGTCACTTTGAGGGGTCTATATGATAGAAAATACCCCAAAAGTGACAAACTGCACCGCTCAAGGTGCTCAAAACCACATTCAAGAAGTTTATTAACCCTTCAGGTGCTTCACAGGAATTTTTTGAATGTTTAAAAAAAAAAAATTAACATTTAACTTTTTTTCATAAAAAAAAAACTTCAGGTTCAATTTATTTTTATTTTACCAAGGGTAACAGGAGAAATTGGACTGCAAAAGTTATTGTGCAATTCGTCCTGAGTACGCCAATACCTGATATGTGGGGGAACTACTGTTTGGGCGCATGGCAGAGCTCGGAAGAGAAGGAGCGCCGTTTGACTTTTTCACTGCAAAATTGGCTGGAATTCAGATTGGATGCCATGTCAAGTTTGGAGAGCTCCTGATGTACCTAAACAGTGGAAACCCCCCAAGTGACCCCATTTTGGAAACTAGACCCCCCAAGGAACTTATCTAGATATGTGGTGAGCACCAAGGGCTTCACAGAAGTTTATAACGTACAGCCATACATTTAAAAAATCATATTTTTTCCTCAAAAATGATCTTTTCACCCCCAATTGTCATTTTCCCAAGAGTAACAGGACCTCAAAAGTTATTGTGCAATTTGTCCTGAGTACGATGATACCCCATATGTGGGGGTAAACCACTATTTGGACGCATGGCAGAGCTCGGAAGGGAAGCAGCGCCATTTGACTTTTTTGGCAGGAATTGAGATCGGAAGCCATTTCGTGTTTGGAGAGCTCCTGATGTGCCCAAACAGTGGAAACCCCCCAATTCTAACTTCAACCTTAACCCCAACACACCCCTAGCCCTAACCCTAATGGGAAAATGGAAATAAATACATTTTTTTAATTTTATTATTTTTCCTTAACTAAGGGGGTGATAACGGGGGATTTGATTTACTATTTATGGCGGTTTTTATGTTTGGCAGCTGTCACACGCTAAAAGACGCTTTTTATTGTAAAAATAGTTTTTGCATCACCACATATTGAGAGCTATAATTTTTCCATATTTTGATCCACTGAGTCATGTCTTATTTTTTGTTGGACGAGTTGATGTTTTTATTGGTACCATTTTCGGACACGTGACATTTTTTGATCGCTTTTTATTCCGATTTTTGGGACGCAGAAAGAACAAAAACCAGCGTTTCATGAATTTCTTTTGGGGGGTGCGTTTACACCATTCCGCATGCGGTAAAATTAATAAAGTGGTTTTATTCTTTGGGTCAGTATGGTTACAGCGATACCTCATGTCTTTTTTTATGTTTTGGTGCTTTTATGCAATGAAAATAATTTTATATAAAAAATAATTATTTTTCCATCGCTTTATTCTGTGAGCTCTAACTTTTTCATTTTTTTGCTGATGACACTGTGTTGTGGCTTGTTTTTTGTGGGACAAGATGACGTTTTCAGTGGTACCATGGTTATTTATATCCGTATTTTTGATTGCGCGTTATTGCACTTTTTGTTCGGCAGTATGATGATAAAGCTTTATTTTTTGCTTTTGTTTTTTATTTTTATTTTTTAAGGGGTTCAATAAAGGGGTTAACTAGTGGGACAGTTTTATAGGGCGGGTCGTTACGGATGTGGCGATACCAAACATGTGTGCTTTTATTGTTTTGTTTTTATTTTCAAAAAATGAATTTATTAGGGAATATTTTTTTTTTTAATTTATTTAGCGATTTTTTATAAATTATTTTTACACTTTTTTTTTTAACTTTATTACAATGTCCCAGGGGGGACATAACTGTCATGTGACAGATCGCTGATCTGTCACATCACAGATCGCTGTGACAGATCAGCGATCTATCACAGGCAGTGCTGCAGGCTTCCTCATGCCGGCGCTTTGCAGGCATGAGGAAGCCACCTCCCTGCAGACCCCCGAAGGTCCCCGCCGCTATTTTGGATTCGGGGACCTGCAGGGACGGAGACCCCCGCAGCAACGCTGCACATCGTGCTGCTGTGGGGGTCTCAGGGAAGCACGGAGGGAGCCCCCTCCCTCCCGATGCTTCCCTAAACCCCCGGTACACTGCGATCGTGTTTTCTCATAGTGTGCCAGGGGTTAACATGTCGGGGGCGGTCCGTGACAGCCCCGACACATAATCAGCTGACACCTGGCCGCAATCAGCTGCGCTCCTCCCGTGAGCGCAGCTGATCGCGTTAGACGTACTATTCTGTCCTTGGGACTTAGGTCCCAGGTCACATGGACGGAATAGTACGTCTAATGTAGGAAAGAGGTTAATGGGTAAATTCGTTAAAAAAATTGTGTGGGTTCCTACGGTATTTTCTCCGCCAGAGAGGGAAAGTCATTAAGTGAGGGCAGATATTAATAGCCTAAAGAGGGACCTTTGTTTTTGGCCCCCCCGGCTAAAAATATCTGCCCACAGCCACCCCAGAAAAGGCACATCTATAAGATGCGCCTTTTCTGGCATTTAGCCTCTCTATTCCCTTTGCCTTTAGCGGTGGCTAATGGGTTAATAAGGGGTTACGTGTAATACGGCCAAGAAAAAAATCAGCTGTTGGGAGCTGCCCCATAGATTAACATTGGGACGAGTGCAATGTGATTTTTTTTGCGCATAGCACTCGTCCATATTTCTCGCTAGTGTGACTCTGGCCTAAGAAGCATTTTTGATGTGGATTTGCAGAAAAATCCACAAAAAAACTGTGTGAATAGGCCCTAAAGAAGTGATTCATGCCCAAGACCAGGAGTTTTGTGCTTACTGCCTAATGATTCAGACCTCCCATAAGCTTCAGTGGTGTGAGCCCCAGACACGGAAGACCACGTGTCTAAGGCCGGGGTCACGCTGGCGAGGAATACGGATGAGTGAGAGGTGTTAAAAGCACGCATTACACACGGACAAATGATTCTCTATGGGTTAGCTCCCATCAGCCGTATATTTCTCGTCAGTATTCTACGGTCCATGCCAATCGCAGCATGCTGCGATTGTCAGCGTGCTACGCCCGTAGTATGCCAATGCAAGTCTATGGGTGCGCTAAAAATATGCATTACACATGGACCAGATGTGTGACTTGCGAGAAATACGCACCCGGTGTCCTTTAGAAAAGCCGGCAATTCAGTGCGCTATACAGTAAAATCACACTGACAGGTTTTATAACACAAACGAAAGAATGGATATAGACACATAGAATACATATATATATATATATATATATATATATACGTCATTGAGACACACATATATATATATATATATATATATAGTAATATTTCACAGAGTTCTTCATAGCAGAATAGCCGCTAATTCAATTGCCGGCTTTTGTCAAATCATTCCCCAACCCGACATGAAATGACACATGGTTTACATACAGTAAAGCATTTCATTTCATGTTTTTTTTTGTATGTCTTTCATTAGTAATTAGATGAGGGTTGATGTTTAAAATTAGGGAGGTGTAGGTGTTAATTTAAGGGGTTAATTCATTGTAAAAAAATGTGTGGGCTCCCGCATTGACAAATTACCGCGGGAGCCCACACATTTTTTAACAATGAATTAACCCCTTAAATTAACACCTACACCTCCCTAATTTTAAACATCAACCCTCATCTAATTACTAATGAAAGACATACAAAAAAAACATGAAATGAAATGCTTTACTGTATGTAAACCATGTGTCATTTCATGTCGGGTTGGGGAATGATTTGACAAAAGCCGGCAATTGAATTAGCGGCTATTCTGCTATGAAGAACTCTGTGATATATAAGTATATATATATATATGTGTGTCTCAATGACATGTGTATATACACTCACTGGCCACTTTATTAGGTACACCTGTCCAACTGTGTGTTAAGACTTAATTTCTAATCAGCCAATCACATGGCGGCAACTCAGTGCATTTAGGCATGTAGACATGGTCAAGACAATCTCCTGCAGTTCAAACCGAGCATCAGTATGGGGAAGAAAGGTGATTTGAGTGCCTTTGAACGTGGCATGATTGTTGGTGCCAGAAGGGCTGGTCTGAGTATTTCAGAAACTGCTGATCTACTGGGATTTTCACGCACAACCATCTCTAGGGTTTACAGAGAATGGTCCGAAAAAGAAAAAAAAAACAGTGAGCGGCAGTTCTGTGGCCGGAAATGCCTTGTTGATGCCAGAGGTCAGAGGAGAATGGGCATACTGGTTCGAGCTGATAGAAAGGCAACAGTGACTCAAATTGCCACCCGTTACAACCAAGGTAGGCAGAAGAGCATCTCTGAACGCACAGTGCGTCGAACTTTGAGGCAGATGGGCTACAGCAGCAGAAGACCACACTGGGTACCACTCCTCTCAGCTAAGAACAGGAAACTGAGGCTAAAATTTGCACAAGCTCATCGAAATTGGACAGTAGAAGATTGGAAAAACGTTGCCTGGTCTGATGAGTCTCGATTTCTGCTGCGACATTCGGATGGTAGGGTCAGAATTTGGCGTAAACAACATGAAAGCATGGATCCATCCTGCCTTGTATCAACGGTTCAGGCTGGTGGTGGTGGTGTCATGGTGTGGGGAATTTTTTCTTGGCACTCTTTGGGCCCCTTGGTACCAATTGAGCATCGTTGCAACGCCACAGCCTACCTGAGTATTGTTGCTGACCATGTCCATCCCTTTATGACCACAATGTACCCAACATCTGATGGCTACTTTCAGCAGGATAATGCGCCATGTCACAAAGCTCGAATCATCTCAGATTGGTTTCTTGAACATGACAATGAGTTCACTGTACTCAAATGGCCTCCTCAGTCACCAGATCTCAATCCAATAGAGCATCTTTGGGATGTGGTGGAACGGGAGATTCGCATCAGGGATGTGCAGCCGACAAATCTGCGCCAACTGTGTGATGCCATCATGTCAATATGGTCCAAAATCTCTGAGGAATGCTTCCAGCACCTTGTTGAATCTCTGCCACGAAGAATTGAGGCAGTTCTGAAGGCAAAAGGGGGTCCAACCCCTTACTAGCATGGTGTACCTAATAAAGTGGCCAGTGAGTGTATATATATATATATATATATATATATATATATATATACACATATATATGTATTCTATGTGTCTATATCTATTCTTTCGTTTGTGTTATAAAACCTGTCATAGGGCTCCATTATATGTCCATTTTGCAAGCCGGTGAGAAAATCTCGCCATACGGATGCCATACGGATTACATACGGATGCTTACATGCGCAAAATACGTGACCGCACCTTGCTTACGGATGACCTACGGAGCACTGTTTAGGGGTCATTCATCCGTATTACGCCTGTAAACTACGGACCGTATTTTGCGTTGGTTAGTGTGACCCCGGCCTAACTTACATGCTACTTTCTGGAGGATACAGGATACAGGACCCCATTGTCCTGATGTATGAGGCATTCAGAGATGTCTACACAGGGCATCATTGCTGCTCCTCAGCTGGCATCGCGGGCCGTATGTTGGGCACCCCAATGTAGAGAATATAATACTGTGCGAAACTGGAGGGGCAATAGTATAACCCTCATAGATTAATAAAGTCCAGCTAATGATATGCAGCTTACAAAGTGTAAACAGGTATCATGATAAATAAGTTAAATGAACTAGCAAAAAGGCTGCAATATGACATATAATATATAATGGATGATCCAATATTGAAACTCTTAATACATCTGCTGAGCCACGGATAATCAGAGATACTGACCCTCATAGGTAAGTGAGCTGTTACCGCTAAGGCAAGATACACCTCCGTGTCTTCGTTAATAGATACATTAAGGCTATGGTCACATTATCAGTATTTGGTGAGTTTTTTACCTCAGTATGTGTAAGCCAAAACCAGGAGAGGGTGATAAATCCAGAAGTAGTGACGTGTTTCTATTATACTTTTCCTCTGAACGTTCCTCTCCTGGTTTTGACCACACATACTGAGGTAAAATACTGACCAAATACTGCCAAGTGATTTCATGTTCCCCCTTTAGTAAGCAGAGCACCTGCCACTGACACGCATTACACCTGCAGAGATTTTTCCATAGCGGTGACACCTGCAGAACCACTGTCATGGCTTTGATCTGCAGAACATCTCCCCCGTCCCTCCCTCGGATAGCTTGAATTCTTGCAGGGCTTTCTACAGCTGCTTTTGGCCCTGTCCTCCTCATTGACATAACTAAGTGACGCTGACAACCCGCAGGCGCAAGTTTACCACAGTTCGCGGAGGTTCCTAGTAAACACTTAGTGCCCCGAGCATCTTATGTACCTGTCTTTTTCACACCCTCTGCAGGAAACCTACATTTTTAGACCTCACACACTGACATAGACTCGTATTAATGCCATGGAAACACAAATAAATATGTATTATACACATACTATATATTTAAAGCAGAGCTGTATAATTTTTTGGAAATGGAGCAAAATTAGAAGACACTAGGTGCTCACAATTACTCTAATGTTGATCACCGGCAGCGGTGCCCCAATGAGATTTGGGGGCTATAACCATAAAGAATCCTATATATAACCCATATAATCAGCCTGACTCAGCTCATTCCCTTCCTTGATGGACTCCCTTATCCAGAGGTAGAAAGTTGGGAACTGACTCAAGTGTCGGGCAAATGGCAGGAAGGTGGAAATACAGTACATACCAGGTTCCTTTGTACTTGGTGGTAAAAATGGCCACCAGAACAGAAGCCCTATTTGGATATTTGCTGGAGGTTCTCTCTCTACTATGTATATCATGAAAATTCATAGATTCTTAATGTAAAATAGCAGATGAAGATGAATTTGAGACTTGCAAGTCTCCCAATAAAATCATCTGAGGGATAGGTGATAGTAGACCATATAATGGAAGATTACCCTTCACCTTCCGTTGCCCCAGGGCACAGATCATCTAAACCTTTATCTGGCCCTGACAGAGAAGCTAAAATGGTGATGCCCCCCTCCTGTTCCTGTCTTAGATGTGTACTGTCAACACCACTGCTTGTCCCATTCATAAAGACAGATGGTCAGCAATAAAGCAAGCATTAGTGGCTCTGTAATGGCAATTAAGCCTTCACTATTGGCTTTGAGTTGTACCTTTTTCCTAATAAGACACTGTTTAAAGCATTTCAGTAAGCAATCAGAAATCAGATTTTATGAGGTTTAGGGTAAACAAATTCATTAAAGGTAGAGTTAATTATTAAAAGGTCAAAATATCCCTCCAGAGTACCGGTAATCAGAGTGGCCTGACTGGCCCATCTGCTAGACCTTGTGTATGGTGTGTGGACTGAACTGTTAGGTTCCTACCCCTGAAGATACAAATCACATCATGTGTGTAGTGTCCTGCGTCTTTTGTTTGTAATGTATAGTAATGTATAATGTAAGATATGTAATGTTAGTAGTGTACAGTATAGGGTAAGACATGAGTTAGGAATTTGGACATAAGGTAGGTAGTATAGATAGTGACTGTAGTTAGGTAGTGACGATAGGGTAAGAAAAGAGTTATTGTTTCGGACTAGCCCTTAGTGGGAAGGGCTTAGTGATAGGGCTTACTGTAGTTAATCACATAGGGAGAAGTTGAAGTTAAAGTAGGAAGTGTCTGTGAGGAGTGCTGACGTTTTGATGGGCTACTAAAAAAAGCAGACTTAGGGACAAGGAAGTAGCCATACCTAGAACTGACCGAAGATGAAATAGGTTAAAGGAGTCCTTGGATAGGACGACGTGTCACAAGAAATCTTGAGCTTGATAAACGTTGAAGGTAACGCATCTAAACAGAACTGAGTTTGTGAGATTAGTGGGGGTCCCGAGCGTAAGATCCAGGGCGCCAGTAGTGGATGAAATGGAACATCGAACTGTTGAGCAGGTAGAGCAGTGTTTCTCAATTCCTCTCCTCAAGACCCACCAACAGATCATGTTTTCAGGATTTACATTCATATTCCACATGTGGTGGAATTATCACCTGGGCAATACTAAGTAGAAAAATCCTGAAAACATAACCTGTTGGCGGGTCTTGAGGATAGGAGTTGAGAAACACTGAGGTAGAGAGACTCACCGATCAGGACAGTGGCGACAAGCTAGGCTGTGACGAAGCAGGGCGAAACAGTGTGCTTCACTGGCCCTGGAGTAGACTACAGTGGAAGGAAACCGCATGTGTGAAAATGCTTTACACTGGGAAGGGAACGTCCATATAACTTTTTAGCCGCTACCCCATGTATATAACCCTTGCTAAGTTATTGTTCATTAAAGACTATGTTTTAGAACGGGAGTCTGCTTTATTGAACTTTAAAACCTATTGTCCTGGCCAGCCAACACCATCGGTTATATTATAGGTGACCTGCACGGGCGCAAGGCCCTCACAGCCCCATCACCAACACCCAGGCAGGACCCACTCTTTCATGTAGCGCACCAGGGGTATAACTGGAGAAGGCGAGTACTTTGCCCGATGCGAACGCCTCACACCATGCTACACTTGCATGGACATACCTAGGGTGTAGCTATAGAGTGTACCAACCACACACGGCCCCCACTTCCTGTGGAGGCCTAAAAAAACACTTCTGTCAAATAATAAGACATCAGTACCTTAAATAGCATATGTTAGGTGAGGAGGCCTGTTACAGATTTTGCATTGAGGTGCAAGACCTTCAGGTCTGATGATGACCTCATGAGAAGCTTACAATGAAGGAGGCACTGATATAGTTTACTATAGTTTTGAGTTATATGACTTAATTCCGTAATCCTGTAAATGTAATCTAAAAAACTATATGTTATTGATCAGGAACCATAGCAGAACAATTGGCATTAAGAGTCTATGCGTATTGTAGACAACTGCTGCAGCACCCACTGTGTGTCTGTTCTTGAACCTGAGTAGAAGTCCCGATTTTGAGGAATGTAAGTCTATTCTATTTATCGGATCCGTGATTGTTACTTGTTACCACTACAATTACCATTTTTGTTGCCACCTTATTTCAAGGCCAAACTACTATAAAAGCTGAGATATATTTAATAGAATTTTCAAAACGGGAAAAAAAATAAAGGTGGCTATACATATTAGATAGCTCTAGGCAAAGTCAGCCAATTTTGTTGGCATCAACAGACCATCTAATGTTTAATGTGTATAGAGGTGTTACGATTCTTCATTGAAAGTAGATGATAAGGTGTTTTGGGGAAAGAAGGAAAGGGCATGTGGGATTTCAACATGCCTGATCCTTTTGTTTACACAGAAGCTAATGCACCCCTTAAACAAATTGACCAATTTCATTAATAAAGGATTTAGGATTGGGGAAGGCCTCTGAGCCAAAAACCAATGGTTGGAACCTGGATCCTTCCTGAACCCCACTCACAGCTAGGTATAGAAGTTGGAGACATAAAGCATGACCCTCTCCACAGTCTACAGGAAGAGGGGAAAGCCAAGCCAGTGGCTCCTTTAGAGAAAGGAAGTAACATATGACCTTGTGTGACCATAGTGGTTGAGGTTCCACTGAATGTATCCCATGTTTCCTCATTTAAATGTAGCATTCACTGTATAAAATAAACTACATTTTTGTCATGGATCACTGGATTTTTCTACATGTGGAGAGGTAGAGGTGTCATGTGCAACATCTTCTTGCACATGACACTTTACCTCTCCAACTGTAGAAAAGTTAATTTAAAGGGCCAGGTAATTGGAAAGGGTTTCCTTGTTCTTAATTGCCCAGAAAGACGTTCACTGAAGGTTTCTGAATCAATCTGAAAAATAATTAAAAACAAGTCTACACACACACAAACAAGCCAGTGTAGACACGCACCAATTCACATGAGCGCCCAATTAAACACACGACCAGGCATGTAAGTAGACACAATGTCCAGGACACACAGATTCTTTACGTATGTAGTGGCTTGGCTAGATTTAAGATACAGAGCACAAGAATGATTAGATGTCATCTGCAGGCCTGTTATGTACACACCTTTATAGTGGCGGTGACTAAGCGTATGGATCCAGTCACCTGTTGTGTGCACAAGTACACTGTATAACAGTGGTGAAAGAAAGGCTTATAGTTAGCTGAGCGTGTAAGATGCTGCAGAGCTGCTCTCACGTTAAGTACAACTCATATTGATATAACATCAGGGTAAATGGGTTGTCTCATCTTTTTAAATTTCTAAAATTGCAAAGTGATTGTAAAAACAAGCAACCTTGTAACTTAAGGGCCTGTCACACTAAGCGATATCACTAGCAATATCACTATAACGTCACTGGTTTTGTGACGCAGCAGCGATATTGCTAGCGATATCGCTATGTCTGATACTTACCTCCGACCAGCTCCCCCACTGATTATCGCTGATCGCGCGAGAACAGGCTGGACCGTTTCTCATTGTCAGCTTCCTGCTGGGCTTCCTGTGGTGCCGACGAGCGACGCGTGGACGCGGGCGGGAGGACATCAGGATCGCCTCGTCTGACAGGTAAGTAGCGACCCCCGTCCCCAGCGATGTCGCTGGTGAGATCTGCCTGTGTGGCAGCTCACTAGCGACCACTTAGCGATGCACCAGCAATCCTGACCACGTCATATCACTGGTCGGGATCGATGGTGCATCGCTAAGTGTGACAGTACCTTTATCTCTTTAAAAAACCTGCTCATTAACTGGGTTACTGGCCACCTCTGCAGACTAACAGTGGTGACCGGTCTCCTAGGCAATGAGCGCATTTGCAAACTCTGTGCTACAGAGCTTCTACACGATACTCTGAAACTGGCTGTATCCAAACAGCTTTAGTGTATCCTACATTTCTCAGATGCTTCAGAAACAAAACTGCCTCTGCATGCTGCATTGGCTTGCGCACAGTCTGGTGCCAGCACATCAACCATGCTGTTGTGCAAATCATGAGGAGCGCACCACCTCCCACAACACAGGAAACATGAAGGCAAGGTAGTGGGGTGCTCCTGAAGATTGAAGATTTGACAACCCTGTCTAACTCAAAGAGCCCAGTGCACAGGCAATGCCGATCCAAACAGTAAAATGACAATTCAGCATTGCTACATCTGTAGAAACTGCTTCCATCCACAGAACTATCATATTTTTTGTATATTAAATTAGTTTACATATAGTACAGGGTTTGGTTTATTCTGTATTTCATGCACATTTGTTATGTGCATGTGTTACTATGCTATTAAGATTGTATACCTGGGACTAGCAGTGTTTGTGTTGTGTCCCCAGCACCATTTCTGACAGGTCTACAACTTGTCATAGAGTTTAGGGAGGAGTAATTAGCAGATTTTAGGATTGTTATTTTAGGCTGTTTGATGTTTGACATAAGAAAGTGAAAGCTCAGATAGACTGGGGAAGCAATAGCCCAGAGTTGTCTGGCCCAGTACCATACCAATTCCGAAATGACCAAACCAAAGGAAGCTGCAGCTAAGAAAAATAATAGTATTAGCTAACTAAACTGTCAGAGAACACCTAATGGGGCTCTCATTCTATATGATAAACTAGGGTTAATTTCCTTGGGAGTCAACATGCACAACCAAAGACTTTTTTGACATGTCAGGAAACCTACTTGAAAATGGTAATAGCATAAACATGTCAAAAATGTTTCTTCTGAATTACTAGGCCATGGCAATGCCAATCAAGAAATATTAGAGCTGTTGACACTTTTTGAGCAATTCAACATTCTAGTCAAATGTGTACATACCATACATTTTCTAAAAGACACCAGATTCTAGAGGACCAAGCCCTGTTTGGCCTCATCACTTATTTTAGATCGCATGGAGAACCTGTGCAGAGCTTCTCTCTATAGGGTCTACATTGTTAAAAATCAACAGTGGTGAGTCAGTCCTAGGGACTTGGAAAGGAAATTTTGGTCAAACAAGCAATAAATCCACATGTGCCATGTAGTAAGGAATGTGGTGAAGCCAACTAGATGGAACCTTAATTCAGTGTCTACTGTGACTGTGACTGTACCTCATTTCAATGTACCTTTCTACCATAAACTATCCCAGAATGGACAAGCATCAGGGATGTCCTAGTTCTAACTGAAGACCATGTCAATCCAAGTCCAGGCCACATGTTAAGGTTCCTCCGTATCCATTCATATGGAACATTTTTCATGATCCTATCTTTTTTTCCGCACCTTTTCTTCAGTGTCATTTGCTCAAATGTGTAACTTTTTTTTTATAATTGATGCTACTCATGCGAAATGACCCATAAACAAACATAATCAGCTTCACATTCTTTAAATAATCAACATTCATAGCATCATTCCAACAAATGTCACTTTTGAAATACTCATTTCATCTTACACAACACAGTACATTAGAAGGACCTCACTCCATACTGAGGCCTCAGTGATTTGTTACAAGGCTTTCAACAAACTCAAATTATGCCCTACCTGTCAAATTTGAATGAAAAGCCTAGCTGAACCAAATCCAACTCTAAATTACTGACCTACTTGAGTTTATCTAGTAATCTATTCCTCTCCCTATATTATGACAAGATCCAACTCACCAAAGAAGACCATGAGTATTTAGATAATCATGAACATGACAATGGGATTCATACAGAACAACCGGAGAAACCCCACTATGGTCACCAAGAGTTTACCAGAAGACCAAACTGGTTCCACAATCATCTCATCCGAGACATCAACTAAGTGCATATTAAAGTACATTAAAAAGATTAACAATGGTTTTTATACTTTGGAAATCCCATCTGACTATGGACAACATAGTGCAGATCTAATTTATTGTTTGTAGTAAGATGGATTTAACTAAAGAAGAGTTAAAATTGAACTATAAAATATAAACTATGGATTTTCAATGAACCCTCTGAAGAACAACCTAACTCTTTCATTATTACATTTTGAAGGAATGCTTCACTGTGTGTTACCAAGTCCCATATAACTTTCTTTACCCCTAAGGCCCTGTGCACACGGTGCGGTTTCTACTGCGGATCTGCAGTGGATTTGCCGCTGTGGATCTGCAGCAGAACTGCAGGTGATGTACAGTACCATTATAGCCAATGTAAAAAAAAAAACGCTTATGCACATGCTGCGGATATTTCCGCGGAAAAAAAAAAGCAGCATGTCACTTCTTTTGTGCGGTTTTGCTGCAGTTTTCTACCTGCTCCATTCTACAAATCCGCAGGTGGAAAACCGCACAAAAAATGGCAGTAAAACCGCAAAAAAAAGGGAAGAAATCCGCAGGAAAAATGCAGGTCATTTGACCTGCGGGTTTTGAAAAATCCGCGGGAGGATCCGCACCGTGTGCACATAGCCTAAAAGACACAACTCAATAACGCATATAGTGAAAGTGTCATGGATCCCTATGGGACAATATCCCCGCTGCCAATATATAATCCACTATTAAATCTGAAGGTTGTTTTAAAGATGTAGATCAGGGTTTTATTATTTCATTTTGATCAGAAAGATTTCTTGAATACTTTTGTGTTAATACTAAACCTATTTTCTTTGACGGTACCTAAAATAACACTGTCTATGGCAAAATTTATCAAGCATAAGGCACAATGAACAACTCCTAATTGAGACCCTCACTGAGTGAGAACATCAAAAACACTAAAAAAGGCCACCTAAATATCTTCCAAAAACACCTCCTTGACACACCATCCATTGCGAATGCTCTACTCGTGTTCATAAACCACCACCTTGGCCTGTATCCTTACCATCTCTACCAACCCGTTTCAAAAAGTTACAACCCAAATCCTATCCTCATTCAAAGCCTATCCCGTGAAATCTCGGACACAGCCTGCCAAAATTCACAGCTGCCTCCTGGAACTTCCCATGCAGAGAAAACCATCCCGTAAATGACTTCCCACCTACACTGGCACAGTTTGTACATGGATGGGACGCAAAGAATTTTAACTGAAGATGGGTGCTGCAGTTATTGACTGTGTAAGTCCATGTAATTAAGTAATGGTAAAGAGATTATGGAAGTAGACCACAGAGCTTGCACTCATCAAGTTATTACAATTGGAACTATACAAATTAGGAAATTAGACCCAATGAGGTTTCAATCTAGACCAAGTTATTACAGATGAGAGGAAAAAGAGCTGGCACTTTAGACTGGGAAATTATACATAGTGCTATATATGGGAAAAAGAAGCAGACCAGAAGAGCTTGTACTCTACATTGAGTTAATACAGAAATAACTATGTAGAGGAAAATGAAGAAGACCAAAAGAGCTGGCACTTAAGAACAAGGCTATTATAGTTGGTGCTATGCAGGAGTAAAGGGAATAATCCAAAGAGCTAGCACTCTATTACTGAAAAAAATGAATGAAACCTTAAGAGTGTAAAAAGATTGAATCCACTACATAAGGAAGGGAGTCAGACACAAGAGCTTGCACTCACTTATGCAGACAAGGATTTGTAGGATAGGTGCTATGAAGAAGATTTAGTCAAAGAGCTAGCACTCTACCGGAAGCTATAATATACTGATATTATACAGGAGCTACAAAAGACAAAATGAAAAAACCCTGCTATAATTAAATAAGTAAAACGCAAATGTGCATTTAAATCAATGCTTTTTGGCCATGTGAACATGCGTTTATATGCTGCATGTGTACCAACTCAAACCAAGCTCAATTTTTGTGTTTTTTCTTTGATATTATACAGGGTATGAGGAAATAAGGAATCAGATCCAAAGAGCTTGCAATGACATGACTCTGCCTGAACTCTATTGGGTCAACCAAGTTTGCTTCCTGACATAAAGACCATGAAAATGAGCAGAATATAGACGGAAAGGAGACTGTGCGGAGGAACAGGAGATAAGCAGAGTGACAGCTTCCATGCACCAACTAACTCATTGATATATTCCATTAATGGATTTTTACATAGGGAGGGGGGTTGAAAGGTTTGGGACTGTCTTCTGGGCTGAAGGGCATGCATTGTGCAGCTCCTGCTGAAATCCGAGTCTGTAGGGTTTTGTGTGCGCAGTAATAGGAAGGTAATTATCCACCACTGCATTATCTACGAGCCAAACCCTTACACACTGCAGAACTGGGCTAGTATGGCTCCCAGCAATACATCACGACATAAAACACATGATAAATAGTCTCCAAAACCTATAACACAGCTGGCATAAGACAAGAGCAAAGCTTAGCCTAGAAGAACACTTCTGGAAAGAGGGACAAGGATGTTATCATCAAGTCCAGATATTGAAGCACTATACGAAACCCCCCAAAAAAGTGCCACGCGATCTATAATGATATTATCTCCATATAATATATGGAGCTGGGTCCGGTAATGAATGGTGGCGCACTGGTCCTATAGTGAGGATGCACTTACTATGCTGCATAGGATGACAAGCAGTGGAGCGTCCATTCTCCTGGTCCTATAGGGCTGATGGCTGTGGAGTGATAAGCAGATGGAGAATGCAGAGACTCAGCTACACCTGCCCCTAAAGCTTTGACAAGCCATCCCCTTCTGTTTAAAGAAAACCTTCCCCTTATAGCTGTCCTCCCATTAGCTGTAAGGCCATCCCATTGACACACAGCATCGCTCCCTCCCATCCAGGGAAGCGATCCAACAATCAACGACTGGTTGTCAGGATTGGATTTAGGGAATGATGTTTGGAGCTCAGCCCCGAAAACACTTAACTGCTAATTATTTAAGAGGAGGCGCAGCGTTTTCCTTTGTCCCTCTGCTGATCCTCCTGTGTGCATTTTGCTGCTCACACATGGGGTTTGACAGGAAGAATGTGTGCTGGGCAATGTAGAATAATGCCATACAGTACATATTACTGCCTAGGGGTGCTGGGCCCAAGCCATAGAAACTGGGGCGCACTGGGTGATTAATGAGCCAGCTGGCTTGGTGGCAAATACATGCGAGTGCCCTGAACTTGTGCAGAATTACATCAATTATTGTTCTAGTGGTGCTGCGAGCACATGGCACCATGGGATCTGTAAAAAAAAAAAGGATTTCAAATATCTTCATACCATTATATATTGTGTACGTGCATCCTACCCCTTCTCCAGGTGCCTTGGTGTCCACCCACTGTTTGCCACAAGGCCGTCAGACTTCATGAAATAGATTATAAAGTAAATGGGCGCACTACAGTGATTTACATAGAGGGGTAACGAGTGTCGGACTGGGGTGCCAAGGGCCCACCAGTGACTGACTTTGAGGGGGCCCACTTTTCACATACATACAAATATTACACTACCCTTGTTCACAAATGTAACTATATCGCTATATAATAATAAACTGGGTAGTTTGGTTAATGAATGATGATGAGATGCTGCTTTTTCTGTACAGAGTAAATCAAGTGAATTATGCCAAGTACTATCCATAAAGTGGGGTTGGGGCCCAGATCTGCACAGGGGCCCACCGGGGGATTCCCCTCTTACCCTATGGGCCAGTCCGAGCCTGGGTAACGTGAAGCTTGAGGGTCCCAATCCAACTATCAGGGGTCATTTATAGCATTGGTCTTCTCATACGATCCTTTTGGATCTTTTATAGGCGACCCCACAAACTGATGAAGAGACACTTCCAAAGATCCCAATAGACAGTCTTTGGAATCCATTGCGTCTGAGCATTAGGAAATTAGACAGCAAGCAAGGTAGGTATAATATAACCAGGCAGATATGCCATTCAGAGGTCTGGGAAAACTGGGAAAAACTAGTTGGCTACAGCCCTGATAGACGAAGTCATATAACTATTTGCAGGGGATCTACTGCTATATTCCTGCCACTCAGAAGTTTGGGAAAGCTGGGTGAAAACGCTTCCCAAGGGGATGGATGAAATGTAAACTGCCTGCAACTACCGAAGACTTTGCAAGCGAGATCTTTTGGAGTGCAAATTATAATTGTTCCCAGTTGTCCAGGGAATATAGTGCTGTATTTGCCATTAAGGAGCCGAGAAAGTTGGGATGAAAACGTAATGGCCACAGTTTTCACTGAGAATGTCATACCACCCTTGCCGAGTCATGAGTGGGAAAAACTGCCTGTTTATGGAGGAGATGGATAGTCTCAATGTATTCCAGGAGAGATCTGCAACTCAGGAACATGGGAACACTGGGGGAACCCAACTAGGCTGTAACTTCCTCCGGGAGACATATGTAGCATGTAGTGACTTTCTGCAGAGTGACTCTGCTCAGGGGTGAAGCTGCAGTGAGTACAGGGGTTGCAGTTGCACCATGGCTCTGGGGGGGCAGAGTTTACGGGTGTGGAAGAAAATGGTCTCTTTTGTCTATATGAGAAGGCCATTACTATTAAAACAAATCTGTGACCAGGTTTTTCCACCTAATCTGAGAGCAGCATGATGTAGAGACAGAGACCCTGATACCAGTGATGTGTTCCTTATGGGGCTGCTTGCTGTATCTTTGATAAAATCACTGTTTTATTAGCAGGAGATTATCAATAAGGGACTAGTAAACCTGCTACCATATTCATGACCTCTATATAACCCCACAACCCACCACTAATTGGCAACTTTCTGCCAATGCACAGTGTACACAGAAAGCTGCCAATCAGTGATGTGGGCGGGGTTATACACGGCTCAGCATTCAGAGAACTGGTAGATCTGCAGCAGAGAAAACTGTGTTTTTATCAAAACTGCAGCAAGCAGCCCAGTAAGTGATATATCACTGGAATCAGGGTATTTTCTCCTATTTCATGCTGCTCTCAAATGGGGCAGCAAATGACTGGTGACAGATTCCCTTTAAAGCCCAGTGATAATTGGGAGCCCGTCTATCTTTTGATGACTCTTATTCTGCCTAGGTCTGATCTGCACATCTGGACAAATTTGCTGTTATGGAGCCTGGGAAAGCTGTGTGGGAGCGGTAATGATGCTCTACTAGTTGTCAGCTTTCCCTTGCTGAATTTTTCTAGTCATTTGTCATTTCTCTGCCCCTAAGGATCATTCACAAGTTCTGGTTGAATAGTAATACCCCATGTGCCTCCAGTCACGGCTTTTCCTTGTGTTTTCCATGCGCATTTCATGCTATGCTCTTTAAGTTGCTGAGTGTATGTTACAGCGCTCGTACTGATCCATAAGGGATCAGAAATAGGCCATGCCCTGCAAAATTGTAAAATATGTCACGGTTTGAATGGCACCATTGACACTTGGCCGCTTAATTATTAATGGGTCATTCAAACACTTGTCAACACCGCATGCAACAAGCATTTTTACTCAATGAAATAGAAAAATGGAGTAAAACAGTAAAACATTACTCTTGCGATGAATTCCTTTCATCTGGAATGAATGAAAAAAATGAAAAAAATAATATATATATATATATATATATATATATATACTAGCTGAAGAGCCCGGCGTTGCCTGGGCATAGCAACCAACTGTGGTTAGTTATAACAAATTATAATGATTATATGGCACATAAAAACTTTTCACATCATATATTCAACACTATAGATTTACAACACAAATTAACTAAACGATTACCCAAGTATGCTATCCTGTGTGATACTTTCTGCTGAGCAGTGTATCTAATCCTATCCTGTGTGTTACTGACTGCTGAACCGTGTATCTAATCCTCTCCTGTGTGATACTGACTGCTGAGCCGTGTAGCTAATCCTCTCCTGTGTGATACTTTCTGCTGAGCAGTGTATCTAATCCTATCCTGTGTGTTACTGACTGCTGAACCGTGTATCTAATCCTCTCCTGTGTGATACTGACTGCTGAGCCGTGTAGCTAATCCTCTCCTGTGTGATACTGTCTGCTGAGCCGTGTATCTAATCCTATCCTGTGTGATACTGACTGCTGAGCCGTGTATCTAATCCTATCCTGTGTGATACTATCTGCTGAGCTATGTATCTAATCCTATCCTGTGTGATACTTTCTGCTGAGCAGTGTATCTAATCCTATCCTGTGTGTTACTGACTGCTGAACCGTGTATCTAATCCTCTCCTGTGTGATACTGACTGCTGAGCCGTGTAGCTAATCCTCTCCTGTGTGATACTGTCTGCTGAGCCGTGTATCTAATCCTATCCTGTGTGATACTGACTGCTGAGCCGTGTATCTAATCCTATCCTGTGTGATACTATCTGCTGAGCTATGTATCTAATCCTATCCTGTGTGATACTTTCTGCTGAGCAGTGTATCTAATCCTATCCTGTGTGTTACTGACTGCTGAACCGTGTATCTAATCCTCTCCTGTGTGATACTGACTGCTGAGCCGTGTAGCTAATCCTCTCCTGTGTGATACTGTCTGCTGAGCCGTGTATCTAATCCTATCCCGTGTGATACTGACTGCTGAGCCGTGTATCTAATCCTATCCTGTGTGATACTGACTGCTGAGCCGTGTATCTAATCCTATCCTGTGTGATACTGACTGCTGAGCCGTGTATCTAATCCTATCCTGTGTGATACTATCTGCTGAGCTATGTATCTAATCCTATCCTGTGTGATACTGTCTGCTGAGCTGTGTATCTAATCCTATCCTGTGTGATACTGACTGCTGAGCCGTGTATCTAATCCTATCCCGTGTGATACTGACCTCTGAGCTGTGTATCTAAACCTATCCTGTGTGATACTGTGTGCTGAGCCGTGTATCTAATCCTATCCTGTGTGATACTGACTGCTGAGCCGTGTATCTAATCCTATCCTATGTGATACTGACTGCTGAGCCGTGTATCTAATCCTATCCTGTGTGATACTGTCTGCTGAGCCGTGTATCTATTCCTCTCCTGTGTGATACTGACTGCTGAGCTGTGTATCTAATCCTATCCTGTGTGATACTGACTGCTGAGCCGTGTATCTAATCCTATCCTGTGTGATACTGTCTGCTGAGCCGTGTATCTATTCCTCTCCTGTGTGATACTGACCTCTGAGCTGTGTATCTAATCCTATCATGTGTGATACTGTCTGCTGAGCCGTGTATCTATTCCTCTCCTGTGTGATACTGACTGCTGAGCTGTGTATCTAATCCTATCCTGTGTGATACTGACTGCTGAGCCGTTTATCTAATCCTATCCTGAGTGATACTGTCTGCTGAGCCGTGTATCTATTCCTCTCCTGTGTGATACTGACTGTTGAGCCGTGTATCTAATCCTATCCTGTGTGATACTGACTGCTGAGCCGTGTATCTAATCCTATCCTGTGTGATACTGTCTGCTGAGCCGTGTATCTATTCCTCTCCTGTGTGATACTGACCTCTGAGCCGTGTATCTAATCCTATCCCGTGTGATACTGACCTCTGAGCTGTGTATCTAATCCTATCCTGTGTGATACTGTGTGCTGAGCCGTGTATCTAATCCTATCCTGTGTGATACTGACTGCTGAGCCGTGTATCTAATCCTATCCTATGTGATACTGACTGCTGAGCCGTGTATCTAATCCTATCCTGTGTGATACTGTCTGCTGAGCCGTGTATCTATTCCTCTCCTGTGTGATACTGACTGCTGAGCTGTGTATCTAATCCTATCCTGTGTGATACTGTCTGCTGAGCCGTGTACCTAATCCTATCATGTGTGATACTGACTTCTGAGCTGTGTATCTAATCCTATCCTGTGTGATACTGACCTCTGAGCTGTGTATCTAATCCTATCATGTGTGATACTGACTTCTGAGCTGTGTATCTAATCCTATCCTGTGTGATACTGACTGCTGAGCCGTGTATCTAATCCTATCCTGTGTGATACTGACTGCTGAGCTGTGTATCTATTCCTATCCTGTGTGATACTGACTGCTGAGCCGTGTATCTATTCCTGTCCTGTGTGATACTGACTGCTGAGCTGTGTATCTAATCCTATCCTGTGTGATACTGACTGCTGAGCCGTGTATCTATTCCTGCCCTGTGTGATACTGACTGCTGAGCTGTGTATCTAATCCTATTCTGTGTGATACTGACTGCTGAGCCGTGTATCTAATAGACGATAACACCATAGAAATGATAAGAATAATCGGCCTCAGTTACCACAACTGTCTACAAAGAAAACTGTTGCTGATGGCAACCAATCACAGCTCATTTTTCATCTTTTAAACAGCTCTGGGACAGCGTGGCGAGTTTTGAGTGGCGACTTTTGTGTTTCGACTTTTATGTGGTGAGGTTGGTGTATGTGTGGTGAAATGTGTGCTGAGGGTGGTATATGTGTTGAAGCACGTGGTAGTGTGTGGCGCATTTTGTGTGTGTGTGTTCATATCCCCGTGTGTGGTGAGTATCCCATGTCAGGGCCCCACCTTAGCAACTGTACGGCATATACTCTTTGGCACCATCGCTCTCATTCTTTAAGTCCCCCTTGTTCACATCTGGCAGCTGTCAATTTGCCTCCAACACTTTTCCTTTCACTTTTTCCCCCATTATGTAGATAGGGGCAAAATTGTTTGGTGAATTGGAACGCGCGGGGTTAAAATTTTGCCTGACAACATAGCCTAGGACGCTCTCGGGGTCCAGACATGTGACTGTGCAAAATTTTGTGGCTGTAGCTGCAACGGTGCGGATGCCAATCCCGGACATACACACATACACACACACACACATACACACATATCCACATTGAGCTTTATATATTAGATATATATATGTCTTTATCTATATATCTATCTATCTATCAATATTTATATACAGTATATACACTTATTTGTTACATTTAGCTAATAAAATAGCACTAAGTTTAAGTTTGCACTCTTTATACTTTCTTTATTTTCAGCACACTCCTCCCCCCACTGATATATAGTTTGCCAACTGATCAAAAGTTTCATATTTTTCTCTTCTGGGAGTGACTCTTCCAGTAATATAGGCTGGATGTGAGGTCTCTGTGAATACAAGGTCCTGCCGTCTTGCTTTCATGTATCAGCACAGCTCCAATAATGTACTTTCTTCCACATGTGTTTTCTGTGCCCTCCAAGATACTTTCTCTCCTCTCCACTGCAGATCTATGTACAACCCCATCCCTCTTGGTATCTCTAACATTGAGAGAAGGGAGAGGGGAGCATAAAGCCATCCGGTGCAGGAGCTCTGACACACTCAGCTAGATAAAGGACTATGCTTTACAGGAGCAAAATTGTAGATTTTTTTAATGAAAACTGCAATCCTAGACATTCAGACACAGCAAAAACCGGCATAGAAAAAAAAAAGAGAATGTTTCTGAGAAGAGATCACAATTGGAAGGAAAAGAAAATGACAATGCAGCTGACAGAGGTGACACATTGTAACGCTAGATGTAATAATCTATATACAGATTGCTCCCCCTAGTGGTAGCTACATTCAGACAGAACTATTTTATTTATCAAGTCACAATTTTTTTTTAGATAAAAATGTAATAGCAGGAATTTGAAACGGTGTTCTTTATTTTAATATAGAGCTTTATCAATGGACTTCATATGATGGGGGGATAGATAGATAGAATACAAAACATAAGATACGTAATACTCCAATAATTCAAATGAGGTATTTATATAAGTTGATATTCACAGATAACGGACAGAATATAAATTCTCAAACGGTATTCCTGTACTGCCTATAATCATGCCAATGGTAGTTATAAGTTAAAGAAAATTCTATATTCCCCTTATTATGGTATTGTACAGTAAGATCCTAATAATATGCTCTTGAGTTCTTCCCGTTCATGGGACTTACTTCCAGACACTTCAGTAAAACGTACATCTTTTCACTTGCATATCACTGAATAATATACCCGCGCAATGAAAGGGTTAATCTTTTTCATCTGCATTGTATCCCCAGAGGTCTCAATCTTTTGGGACTGAGAGGACTGAGTCCTGGAATTTCACAGCCCAGGGGCTTTAGGGGCTTTCAAAGATTCACAAAATCCAACACATTAGGAAATTTGAAGCCTCGGATACGAGAAACCTCGCTGATCCGTACGGTAGCCATGTCTGACTCTTATTATTTGGGGGTACAAAAAGCTCAGGGATGAGGATTCAGTCAAGAAGAGAGGATTCTGGTAGGGAAGAACGATGATCTGAGCTTGGGCTACAACCCCTCATATTCTGGGAATAGCCGCTCGTGCACGGGGATCATTCCTTATTGCATACCTCTTTTTACCGAAGAAAAAAGGGACAACGTTTTAGCCACGCCCATAGCCACGCCCCAAACCACACCTATTTACTGGCGCGTGGTGGTAGCGAGGGACATGCAGCAGACCACGCGGGACAGCAGGGTGTAGACCCAAATTCAGGACTGTCCTGCTTTATCCAGGACGATTGGGACCTATGAATTTATTTTTTGTTCATTCATTCATAACTTTTACTTTGACGTAAACTTCACTATATGGAGTCTTGTTTTCTTGCGAGCTGGATAATTTTTTAAGTTCCATTTTGACATACATGTCTGCAATCTTGTCAGGTTACTGCATTTTTCCTGCATTTTTTAATGCATTTTCCCCTTAATTTGATGTGTTTTTGACAGGGTTGTGAAGCAGTGTTTTTATTGTGTTTTTTTTACACAAAAGCTTTGATTCTGCACTTTAAAAAGCAACTGTGTTTTTTACATTTTTTTTATATGCGTTTTTTGAAATTTCCAATATAAAGCCTTTAGAGAAAAAAGCACCAAAGTCGCACAGTTCAATAGCATCTTTAGACCCATAATGGGCAGAGTTTTCATGAATCACATCCACAAATTGCCCAAAAACCTTAGCAGAAAAAACATTTCTGCTACGTGTAAAAACACACACAAAAAAAAGCAAAGAAAAAAAATGTAATATAGGCCAAATATAATAAAGTGAAAAAAATCACAACTTTATTGTTCATTAGTACACAGGAGAAATGTAATCAGAAATAAGATGGTGCTTATCCAAGTAGGAAACATTCATATATAATCAAGAACCATAAAATGGGATATCTGGCTTTTATTTTACCTCTAGAATACAGGTACACAGAAATACACTGGTCTATACAGATGCAGTTCCTTGTACCAGTACAGTGTACCTGTAAAGAAGAAGCATTTAATACACATTCAAACACAGAAAATTTCCCCAATGTGTGTAAAGGGCTGCAGAATAAGATTGCGCTACTGTATATAAGCAAAGCATAGTAAATAAATCAGGACTGTCTTGCTGGTTCTGGGATGGTTGGGAGTGAAGCTTATTATTAAGTGGGTACCAAGGACTGTGACAAGAACAAGGGGGCATTCTCTTCGTTTGGAGGAAAGACAATTTCTGCACCAGCATAGAAGAGGGTTCTTCACGGTAAGAGCAGTGAGGCTCTGGAATTCTCTTCCTGAGGAAGTGGTGATGTCCAACTCACTGAATGAATTTAAGAAAGGAATGGATGCTTTTCTTGTGAGTAACAGTATAGAAGGTTACGAATAACAGAATATTATAGGTAGATGGTTGACCCAGCTTAGGAGAAGGAATTTTATTCCCTATGGAGAAAATCGGCTTCTACTCTGTGGGTTTTTTTTGCCTTCCCCAGGACCAACAATGCAGAACAGCTGCACTAAAAATAGGCTGAACTAGATGGACATAAGGTCTTCCTTCAGCCTTCAAAACTATGTTACTATGTTACCTTTGCTTCACAGGAATTGTAGGCATTGTGAATCTTATACCGGGTGAGTCATAAAGGACGGACGTTTTTAAACTAATCATAAAATCGTTAAATATTTATTAAATATAAATGTATTCACAGATTTGGTTACGTATACTAATAGCATTTGACAAATTCAAGTGTGGAAAACAACATCTGCCATGTGGTGGCCATTATCAGTGATGCATTTCCAAAGGCGTTCTTGGAAGTTGGCATCAACACGTTCCAACACAACTCTGTCGATTTGGGCAACTTCCACTCGAATAGCTTCCTTCAGTTCTTGTAATGATCGAGGCTTAAGCTTGTATACACGTGATTTGAGGTGACCCCATAAGTAATAATCGCACATGGACAGGTCTGGGGACCTAGGAGGCCAATTAATATCGCCAAACCTGGAAATGATGCGACCAGGGAAGAGAGGGCGAAGAACGTTCATTGTTGCTCCGGCTGTGTGGGCCGTTGCCCCATCTTGTTGAAACCACACACTAGAGATGGGGATATGTTGCCGTCGTAACTCAGGAACAAAGAAGTTATTTATCATGGCGATATAACGTTGTGAGTTCACGGTAACAGTATTGCCATTATCGCCTTCGAAAAAGTACGGACCGATCACGCCATATTTGCCCATAGCGCACCACACCGTTACCTTAGGGCTGTGCAGCGGTCGTTCATGTAATTCTTTCGGATTTTCATAGGCCCAATAACGGCAGTTCTGCTGATTAACCATGCCATTGACATGGAAATGAGCTTCATCACTCATGAATAAAATAAGGTTGTCGTTTTGCTCAATAATTGCTTCCATCTCATGTGCGAACTTCAGTCGCGCTGCGTAATCCCCGCGCTCCAACTGTTGCACAATGGCCAATTTATAGGGGTGGAAATGCAGGTCTAAATGCAAAATACGCCTTACTGTACGATTACTGAGGGCAAGTTCTAAAGAATGTTTCCGAGCAGATCGACTCGGACTACGCAGCATGGCTTGCCTGACGCGTTCCACATTTTCAGGGGTACGTGCCGTTCGTGGAGCCCCCGGTGGTCGTTTGTTCATTAGTGTACCTCGTGTACGGAGTGCTTCAACCCAACGTAGGATAGTGTTACGAGCGGGAACAGCTTGATTTCTGTGAATATTGAAATGACGCCGAAACTCACGCTGAACGGCTGTGATACACTCATTATTCTTGACAAAACTGTCGTACGCAAAAACGCGATGTTCTATCGTCCACGGCACCATAGCTTAAACTGAAACTAAAATAAAAACAATGCTTTCACCTCACAAACATAACCCCGCCTCCCGCACATCTCTACCTCCACCTGGTGGTGAGTTATAGCCACTTCAAATACATCCGTCCTTTATATTTAACGATTTTATGATTAGTTTAAAAACGTCCGTCCTTTATGACTCACCCGGTATAAAGAAATTAGATTAAAGATCGTTATTCATTATGTTTTGGCTTTGAGGAGTATACAATAACATCAATTTTCTGATGCTGACCAGGAACTACATTTTTCAAAGTACTGTCTCTGTTCATATCTTGTGGCTCAGTTGCAGATTCCATCACATTTCTTTTATAAAATTAATGGATATCACATCAGATGACAGATCACATATTTATTCATTGAGGACCAGTGGGTGGCAATGGTATCTGTTGTGTGAAGAATTCAGCAGAGCATTGTGGCTTACGTTTATAGCCACTGAGCACATGGGCTCTGCGCCTAGGACTCCGGCATGCTCAATATGCATAGGCAAAAAGACAGATGTTAGGAGTAGAACCAATCATAAGATGAAGTAAAAAGTAACTTTAAAATTACACAGGGGATTCATCCACTCATTTAAACAAGATGTAGGAAACACTGCCAAATCCTTCATCTTCAGTTGCTTTTCTTTATGGTGCCTTATTACTAACATATAGCCTCCTGCACGTTATCACGGTATAACTATTCTGCAGTTGATATCAGGAATAAAGAACGTTATAGGCAGACTAAGTATATGTAACGTGGTGCAGGGCACTCGTCTGTGGCGCCCCGGCACTTTACATGAAAGCGGAGGTGGAGGCTGCTTGTGTGGACTAGTGCTGTGAGGGAGTAACGCCCATGCAGATCACACGTAACCGATGCTGGTTTGCCAGGACCAGATGTTTCACAGTTCATTGATGGAGAACACTATTCAAAAATAAACTCTTTACTAAATGGCAACTTGGTAAGGGCTATATAAAAGGGATAGAGAGTACGCAGTGTTCTGGACTTTTCTATTGCTATACAGACCATTATCCACAGAGTATCCTTCCTCAATAGTATACTCCAGGGCAATTTATGTTCACTGATTCCCCCTACTTCGCCACAGCCCACCTTTAACTATACAGTCTGAATAAACAAGTCTCCTTCACTTGATCAGCGATTCTGCGTCATTTTTCTTCCACTGCTGGTGTCCTGGATCTACTGCTCGGGACCCTTCATTTGTCCCACATACTCAGCCATGTTTAGGCCCGCTACCTTTCAGCGTTACAAGCCCAAAGTCTCGTGGCTAGGCATCATCTCCTGAAACCAATCTCTGGAAGGCCACTCTGTCTCTTATCCTCAGGATCTTGTTATCCCTTCTCTGTTCACATTAACTCTAAATGTTCCTTCAGTCATACTATACACCTTACATTATGCATTGCGTTACTTATCTTATAACTCTACACACTATACAGAAACACATTACCAATGCTTATCACACTCTATACAACATAACAATATTTACACTAAGATGCAAGACATTATTCAGATTACAATACATAACATGATTGGTATATTCAGTGATAGGAATGTGATAGCCACTGTCCACCAACCTTACATATATCCAGCGGGGGGGGGGGGGCGGTGGCCCCGGGCCCCGCACTCTGAGGGGGCCCACCGGAGCTAGACTACACTACACCACTATTCTGTGGCAGAGCAGGGAAAAGGCGGTGGGGGGCCCCGGTGCCAGCAGTGGGCCCCCCACCTCTCAGCCATCAATGTCGTCCTGGGCTATTCTGTTCGCACAGGACCTGTGATGAGGTCACAGGAGGGACGGAGTCAGGAGTCACATGATCAGGGGCTTCAGTGGCTGCAGGACTCTGCTGTGCTGGTTGTCATGGTGCTGGCTGGATGATGTGAAGTTTCTGTGTGGGGTCGGGAGGGGTTTACAGGGTGGATGTAGCAGAGCTGTGTGTGTATATGAGGTGTACAGAGAGGAGCCGGGTGTGTAGAAGGTGTATGGAGCAGAGATATGCATGTATGAGGTGTACGGAGGAGTGGAGCCGTGTTTGTATGGGGTGAGCGGAGCCGTTTGTGTACAAGGTGTACGGAGTGGAGCCGCGTGTGTACGGGGTGTACGGCGCAGAGCCGCGTGTGTACGGGGTGCACGGAGCGGAGCCGCGTGTGTAATGGGTGTACGGAGCGGAGCCGCGTGTGTACGGAGTGGAGCCACGTGTGTATGGGGTGTACGGAGCGGAGCCGCGTGTGAACGGGGTGTACGGAGCAGAGCCGCATGTGTACAGCGTATACAGAGTAGAGCTGCGTGTGTACAACGTGTACGGAGCTGAGCCGCTTGTGTACATGGTGTAAGGAGCGGACCCGTGTGTGTATATGGGTTGTGGAGCGGAGCCGTGTGTGTATAGGGGTATCAGGTGCAGTAATAGGGACACATGCGGCAGCAGCGGCTCAGCATTGGGGTATCAGGTGCAGTAATAGGGGCATATACGGCAGCAGCGGCTCAGTATTGGGGTATGAGGTGCAGTAATAGGGACACATATGGCAGCAGCGGCTCAGTATTGGGGTATCAGGTGCTGTAATAGGGACACATACGGCAGAAGCGGCTCAGCATTGGGGTATCAGGTGCAGTAATAGGGACAAATATGGCAGCAGAGGCTCAGCATTGGGGTGTCAGGTGCAGTAATAGGGACACATATGGCAGCAGCGGCTCCGCATTGGGGTATCAGGTGCAGTAACAGGGACACATACGGCAGCAGCGGCTCAGTATTGGGGTATCAGGTGCAGTAATAGGGACACATACGGCAGCAGAGGCTCATCATTGTGGTATTAGGTGCAGTAATAGGGACACATACTGCAGCAGCGGCTCGGTATTGGGGTATCAGCAGGATGAGGGGTTTGTGCAGGTTGGGGATACATGGTGATGGGGCTGGAATATGAGAAGTGAAACGTGTCATCGTTGTATTCTCTGTAGCCGAGTCCTGGCTGGAGGAGCTGTCATGTCAGTCTGGGCCAGATGGAAGAGACATGAAAAGTGAACGATTCCATCAGAAAGAACGTCAGCGGTAAGACACCAACTATAACTGTGCAGTAATCACTTATATGTTTTGTAGGACTGGTATTTACCACTGACCATATGGTGGTAATTAGAGTTGAGCGATACCAGCCGATACTTGAAAATATCGGATCGGAATGGATCGGCCGATCTTAAAAAAAAGTATCGGTATCGCCGATTCCGATACCGGGAACCAATGCAAGTCAATGGGGCCAAAATATCGGAATTAAAAAAAACCCTTTCTTTCCTTGTAGGTTAATTCTACATGAAGAAAAACAACTAAGAATAATGTAGAATGTATTGTGGGAGGTGGAGGAGACATTAAAGCCATAGAGGTTTAGCCCAATCAAATGGAATAGCAGGAATTAAACTTTTTTTTTTAAAGATGTTAGGAGTTACAAAGATATTGACTATGTTAGCCTCATTTATATTTTGCCAGACATGTATGTCTTCTTCTTCTACTTCCTTTTTTTACATTCTTCTTCTTCTTCTTCTACTTCCTTTTTTTACATTCTTCTTCTTCTTCTTCTACTTCCTTTTTTTACATTCTTCTTCTTATTCCTTTTTTTACATTCTTCTTCTTCTTCTTCTACTTCCTTTTTTTACATTCTTCTTCTTCTTCTTCTTCTTCTTCTTCTTCTTCTTCTTCTTCTTCTTCTTCTTCTTCTTCCTTTTCTTACATTCTTCATATTCTTCTTATTCAACAATTATTATTCTACATATTCAGCTTCTTCATCTTCTTCCTATTCTTCTTCATCATATTCTTGTTTGTGTCAGGCATTCCTGTAGTTGTTATCTAGAAAAGTTAGAAGTTTACACCTTCCGTTCTGCCTGTCACAAAAGATTTACAACAGGATTTGTCCGCGTTCAGTTTGGCCTGCAGAAGCAGGCCTTTTCCAGGGGCACCACGAGGAGGAACGGACTCACCCCCATACACTGCTTAGTCTTCTTCTGCTTATAAATAAGATAATATCATTTGCTCAGAGTATTAGTCTTATGCTTAATGTTCTTCTGCTTTGTTTTTTTTATGCTTCTTTGTCTTCTCTCTCTTGTTGTTCTGCATCTTGGTGGTTGTCTTCCTGTTCTTTGTCCTCTTGAACCAGCTGACGGTACTGGCACCCGGAGGGGCAGCAGAAGGAACAAGAGCCAATGGCACTACCGAGGACCAGCTGACGGTGCTGGAACCCGGTTACTAAGCAGGAGGTACCTGTGCTACAAAGCACTACCAAGGACCAGCAGACGTTGCCGGAACTCGGATACCGAGATGGAGGCACCTAGGCCAAACGCTCTGACGAGAACCAGCTGACGGTGCTGGAACCCGGAGGGGTAGCATAAGCTGCAAGAGCAAATGGAAATAGCGAGGACCAGCTGACAGTGCTGGCACCCGGAGGGGCAGCAGAAGGAATAAGAGCCAATGGCACAACCGAGGACCAGCTGACGGTGCTGGAACCCGGTTACTAAGCAGGAGGTACCTGTGCTACAAAGCACTACCAAGGACCAGCAGACGTTGCCGGAACTCGGATACCGAGATGGAGGCACCTAGGCCAAAGGCTCTGACGAGAACCAGCTGACGGTGCTGGAACCCGGAGGGGTAGCATAAGCTGCAAGAGCAAATGGAAATAGCGAGGACCAGCTGACAGTGCTGGCACCCGGAGGGGCAGCAGAAGGAATAAGAGCCAATGGCACAACCGAGGACCAGCTGACGGTGCTGGAACCCGGTTACTAAGCAGGAGGTACCTGTGCTACAAAGCACTACCAAGGACCAGCAGACGTTGCTGGAACTCGGATACCGAGATGGAGGCACCTAGGCCAAAGGCTCTGATGAGAACCAGCTGACGGTGCTGGAACCCGGAGGGGTATCAGAAGTTACCCCTGAAAAGCAAAGTTGGCATGCCGCAAGCTGGCCGCAGTTACCGAATCACACAGTCCTACAGGGGGTGCTTGTCCTACTGGCACTATGGAACAAACCTTTCTTACCAGAACCCGCAGTCCACATAGGAAGCACCTAAACTGCTGGCACCCTAGCCTCGGCTAACCCAACCGCAACACGACATGGCAACTTGGGGTGGCAAACTGACATTGACACTTCCCGGAAACAGCAGGCAGGGCTGGAACCAAGCTGGGCAGGAGGGAGTACCCGTGCCAAAGTCAGTTATGAGCAGCAACTGGCGATGTTGGAGCCCAGGACAAGCACTTAGCAGGCTGAGGCCTGATGTGCTGTCAATTGGGAGGCAGCAGGACAGATTGCCATCAAAACAGCAGGGGAACAGCTGACGTTACTGAACCCCACAAACACAGGAGCTAGTGTTTTACTCTGTGAAGACGGCACTTCCGAGCAACAACTGGCTGTGTTGAAGCCCAGGGACAAGCACGGAGCAGGCTTAGGCTGCATTGAAGAAATTTTAAGATCGGTTGTAGACTACTAATTTGAACCAAGCTCCACTTAGGCCTGTGGATTCACTGATTTTCGTATTTCCCCTGTCCTCCAACCCCGCCAGTTACAGCTCCGAAGTGGCGTCTGCACAATCCACACTTGTTCCTGTGTTACAGGTGTTCAGTCCGGTCAGTTAATCCCCTGATGTGTGTCCGGCAATGTCGCCTGCTCTGTCCACATTCCGATAATGGGAATGTGGACAGAGCAGGCGACATTGCCGGACACACATCAGGGGATTAACTGATCGGACTGAACACCTGTAACACAGGAACAAGTGTGGATTGTGCAGACGCCACTTCGGAGCTGTAACTGGCAGGGTTGGAGGACAGGGGAAATACGAGAGACAGTGGAGCCACAGGCCTAATTGGAGCACGGTTAAAAATCAGTAGTGGTACGACTGTGTAGGCAGCAGGAGACTTTGCCATCCACACAGCAGGGGATCAGCTGACATTACTGAACCCCACTGAGACACGGGAGCAAGTATCTCTTTCCGTGTGGACGGCACTTCCGAACTACAACTGGCTGTGTTGAAGCCCAGGAAATAGGAGGGTGTAGGCAGAGGCCTACTGTATTTTGAATGAGGTGACAGCAGGAGAGACTGCCATCCACACAGCAGGGGATCAGCTGACGTTACTGAACCCCACTGAGACACGGGAGCAAGTATCTCTTTCCGTGTGGACGGCACTTCCGAACTACAACTGGCTGTGTTGAAGCCCAGGAAATAGGAGGGTGTAGGCAGAGGCCTACTGAATTTTGAATGAGGTGACAGCAGGAGAGACTGCCATCCACACAGCAGGGGATCAGCTGACGTTACTGAACCCCACTGAGACACGGGAGCAAGTGTCTCTTTCCGTGTGGACGGCACTTCCGAACTACAACTGGCTGTGTTGAAGCCCAGGAAATAGGAGGGTGTAGGCAGAGGCCTACTGTATTTTGAATGAGTTTACAGCAGGAGAGACTGCCATCCACACAGCAGGGGATCAGCTGACGTTACTGAACCCCACTGAGACACGGGAGCAAGTATCTCTTTCCGTGTGGACGGCACTTCCGAACTACAACTGGCTGTGTTGAAGCCCAGGAAATAGGAGGGTGTAGGCAGAGGCCTACTGAATTTTGAATGAGGTGACAGCAGGAGAGACTGCCATCCACACAGCAGGGGATCAGCTGACGTTACTGAACCCCACTGAGACACGGGAGCAAGTATATCTTTCCGTGTGGACGGCACTTCCGAACTACAACTGGCTGTGTTGAAGCCCAGGAAATAGGAGGGTGTAGGCAGAGGCCTACTGTATTTTGAATGAGTTTACAGCAGGAGAGACTGCCATCCACACAGCAGGGGATCAGCTGACGTTACTGAACCCCACTGAGACACGGGAGCAAGTATCTCTTTCCGTGTGGACGGCACTTCCGAACTACAACTGGCTGTGTTGAAGCCCAGGAAATAGGAGGGTGTAGGCAGAGGCCTACTGAATTTTGAATGAGGTGACAGCAGGAGAGACTGCCATCCACACAGCAGGGGATCAGCTGACGTTACTGAACCCCACTGAGACACGGGAGCAAGTATCTCTTTCCGTGTGGACGGCACTTCCGAACTACAACTGGCTGTGTTGAAGCCCAGGAAATAGGAGGGTGTAGGCAGAGGCCTACTGTATTTTGAATGAGTTTACAGCAGGAGAGACTGCCATCCACACAGCAGGGGATCAGCTGACGTTACTGAACCCCACTGAGACACGGGAGCAAGTATCTCTTTCCGTGTGGACGGCACTTCCGAACTACAACTGGCTGTGTTGAAGCCCAGGAAATAGGAGGGTGTAGGCAGAGGCCTACTGAATTTTGAATGAGGTGACAGCAGGAGAGACTGCCATCCACACAGCAGGGGATCAGCTGACGTTACTGAACCCCACTGAGACACGGGAGCAAGTATCTCTTTCCGTGTGGACGGCACTTCCGAACTACAACTGGCTGTGTTGAAGCCCAGGAAATAGGAGGGTGTAGGCAGAGGCCTACTGTATTTTGAATGAGTTTACAGCAGGAGAGACTGCCATCCACACAGCAGGGGATCAGCTGACGTTACTGAACCCCACTGAGACACGGGAGCAAGTATCTCTTTCCGTGTGGACGGCACTTCCGAACTACAACTGGCTGTGTTGAAGCCCAGGAAATAGGAGGGTGTAGGCAGAGGCCTACTGTATTTTGAATGAGTTTACAGCAGGAGAGACTGCCATCCACACAGCAGGGGATCAGCTGACGTTACTGAACCCCACTGAGACACGGGAGCAAGTATCTCTTTCCGTGTGGACGGCACTTCCGAACTACAACTGGCTGTGTTGAAGCCCAGGAAATAGGAGGGTGTAGGCAGAGGCCTACTGAATTTTGAATGAGGTGACAGCAGGAGAGACTGCCATCCACACAGCAGGGGATCAGCTGACGTTACTGAACCCCACTGAGACACGGGAGCAAGTGTCTCTTTCCGTGTGGACGGCACTTCCGAACTACAACTGGCTGTGTTGAAGCCCAGGAAATAGGAGGGTGTAGGCAGAGGCCTACTGTATTTTGAATGAGTTTACAGCAGGAGAGACTGCCATCCACACAGCAGGGGATCAGCTGACGTTACTGAACCCCACTGAGACACGGGAGCAAGTATCTCTTTCCGTGTGGACGGCACTTCCGAACTACAACTGGCTGTGTTGAAGCCCAGGAAATAGGAGGGTGTAGGCAGAGGCCTACTGAATTTTGAATGAGGTGACAGCAGGAGAGACTGCCATCCACACAGCAGGGGATCAGCTGACGTTACTGAACCCCACTGAGACACGGGAGCAAGTATCTCTTTCCGTGTGGACGGCACTTCCGAACTACAACTGGCTGTGTTGAAGCCCAGGAAATAGGAGGGTGTAGGCAGAGGCCTACTGTATTTTGAATGAGTTTACAGCAGGAGAGACTGCCATCCACACAGCAGGGGATCAGCTGACGTTACTGAACCCCACTGAGACACGGGAGCAAGTATCTCTTTCCGTGTGGACGGCACTTCCGAACTACAACTGGCTGTGTTGAAGCCCAGGAAATAGGAGGGTGTAGGCAGAGGCCTACTGAATTTTGAATGAGGTGACAGCAGGAGAGACTGCCATCCACACAGCAGGGGATCAGCTGACGTTACTGAACCCCACTGAGACACGGGAGCAAGTATCTCTTTCCGTGTGGACGGCACTTCCGAACTACAACTGGCTGTGTTGAAGCCCAGGAAATAGGAGGGTGTAGGCAGAGGCCTACTGTATTTTGAATGAGTTTACAGCAGGAGAGACTGCCATCCACACAGCAGGGGATCAGCTGACGTTACTGAACCCCACTGAGACACGGGAGCAAGTATCTCTTTCCGTGTGGACGGCACTTCCGAACTACAACTGGCTGTGTTGAAGCCCAGGAAATAGGAGGGTGTAGGCAGAGGCCTACTGAATTTTGAATGAGGTGACAGCAGGAGAGACTGCCATCCACACAGCAGGGGATCAGCTGACGTTACTGAACCCCACTGAGACACGGGAGCAAGTATCTCTTTCCGTGTGGACGGCACTTCCGAACTACAACTGGCTGTGTTGAAGCCCAGGAAATAGGAGGGTGTAGGCAGAGGCCTACTGTATTTTGAATGAGTTTACAGCAGGAGAGACTGCCATCCACACAGCAGGGGATCAGCTGACGTTACTGAACCCCACTGAGACACGGGAGCAAGTATCTCTTTCCGTGTGGACGGCACTTCCGAACTACAACTGGCTGTGTTGAAGCCCAGGAAATAGGAGGGTGTAGGCAGAGGCCTACTGTATTTTGAATGAGTTTACAGCAGGAGAGACTGCCATCCACACAGCAGGGGATCAGCTGACGTTACTGAACCCCACTGAGACACGGGAGCAAGTATCTCTTTCCGTGTGGACGGCACTTCCGAACTACAACTGGCTGTGTTGAAGCCCAGGAAATAGGAGGGTGTAGGCAGAGGCCTACTGAATTTTGAATGAGGTGACAGCAGGAGAGACTGCCATCCACACAGCAGGGGATCAGCTGACGTTACTGAACCCCACTGAGACACGGGAGCAAGTATCTCTTTCCGTGTGGACGGCACTTCCGAACTACAACTGGCTGTGTTGAAGCCCAGGAAATAGGAGGGTGTAGGCAGAGGCCTACTGTATTTTGAATGAGTTTACAGCAGGAGAGACTGCCATCCACACAGCAGGGGATCAGCTGACGTTACTGAACCCCACTGAGACACGGGAGCAAGTATCTCTTTCCGTGTGGACGGCACTTCCGAACTACAACTGGCTGTGTTGAAGCCCAGGAAATAGGAGGGTGTAGGCAGAGGCCTACTGAATTTTGAATGAGGTGACAGCAGGAGAGACTGCCATCCACACAGCAGGGGATCAGCTGACGTTACTGAACCCCACTGAGACACGGGAGCAAGTATCTCTTTCCGTGTGGACGGCACTTCCGAACTACAACTGGCTGTGTTGAAGCCCAGGAAATAGGAGGGTGTAGGCAGAGGCCTACTGTATTTTGAATGAGTTTACAGCAGGAGAGACTGCCATCCACACAGCAGGGGATCAGCTGACGTTACAGAACCCCACTGAGACACGGGAGCAAGTGTCTCTTTCCGTGTGGACGGCACTTCCGAACTACAACTGGCTGTGTTGAAGCCCAGGAAATAGGAGGGTGTAGGCAGAGGCCTACTGTCTTTGTAATGCGGAGACAGCAGGAGAGACTGCCATCTCCACAGCAGGGGAACAGCTGGCAGTGCTGAACCCCACTAACACTTGAACGAATGTGTTTGGCTCTGTGGAGACGACACTTCTGAACACCAACTGACGCTGTTGGAGCCCAGGATTAGGCGAGGAGCAGGCTGGGGCCTACTGGATTTTGGCAGGTGAAGGCAGCAGGAGACTTGCCATCTCCACAGCAGGGGAACAGCTGGCAGTGCTGAACCCCACTAACACTTGAACGAATGTGTTTGGTTCTGTGGAGACGACACTTCTGAACACCAACTGACGCTGTTGGAGCCCAGGATTAGGCGAGGAGCAGGCTGGGGCCTACTGGATTTTGGCAGGTGAAGGCAGCAGGAGACTTGCCATCTCCACAGCAGGGGAACAGCTGGCAGTGCTGAACCCCACTAACACTTGAACGAATGTGTTTGGTTCTGTGGAGACGACACTTCTGAACACCAACTGACGCTGTTGGAGCCCAGGATTAGGCGAGGAGCAGGCTGGGGCCTACTGGATTTTGGCAGGTGAAGGCAGCAGGAGACTTGCCATCTCCACAGCAGGGGAACAGCTGGCAGTGCTGAACCCCACTAACACTTGAACGAATGTGTTTGGTTCTGTGGAGACGACACTTCTGAACACCAACTGACGCTGTTGGAGCCCAGGATTAGGCGAGGAGCAGGCTGGGGCCTACTGGATTTTGGCAGGTGAATGCAGCAGGAGACTTGCCATCTCCACAGCAGGGGAACAGCTGGCAGTGCTGAACCCCACTAACACTTGAACGAACGTGTTTGGTTCTGTGGAGACGACACTTCTGAACACCAACTGACGCTGTTGGAGCCCAGGATTAGGCGAGGAGCAGGCTGGGGCCTACTGGATTTTGGCAGGTGAAGGCAGCAGGAGACTTGCCATCTCCACAGCAGGGGAACAGCTGGCAGTGCTGAACCCCACTAACACTTGAACGAACGTGTTTGGCTCTGTGGAGACGACACTTCTGAACACCAACTGACGCTGTTGGTGCCCAGGATTACGCATGCCGCATGCAGAGGCCAATGGGCAGCGGTTTTTATGGAGGTTGTGGACTACTACTGATTCTAACCATGCTCCACTTAGGCCTCTGGCTCCACTGTCTCTACTATTTACCCTGGCCTCCAACCCCGCCAGCTACATCTCTGAAGTGGCGTCAGCACAATCTACACTTGTTCCTGTGTTACTGGTGCTCAGTCCCATCAGTTGATCCCCTGATGTTTGTCCGGCAAGTTCGCCAGCTCTGTCCTCATTCCCACTACTGGTTATGGGAATGTGGACAGAGCAGGAGACCTTGCCGGACACACATCAGGGGATAAACTGATGGGACTGAGCCACAGGAACACAGGAACAAGTGTAGATTGTGCTGACGCCACTTCAGAGATGTAGGTGGCGGGGTTGGAGGTCAGGGGAAATAGTAGAGACAGTGGAGCCAGAGACCTAAGTTGGGCACGGTTAAAAATCAGTAGTGGTTTGAATGTTGATGGAGCTGGTGACTCTGCCGTCCACACAGCAGGGGATCAGCTGGCATTACTGAACCCCAGTAACACAGGAGCTAGTGTGTTTCTCTGTGCAGACGACACATCTGAGCGACAACTGGCTGTGTTGAAGCACAGGGATTATAGTTCAGGTGGTAGAAAAATGAACACACCAGCAGACCTGGATACAGTTGCCAACCACTAATTTAGTCTGTAAGAGGAATGGCAAAGTCTTTGGAGATCCAGGCCTTGTTCATTTTCAGAAAAGTCAGCCGGTCAACATTATCGGAAGATAGTCGCGTGCGACGGTCTGTTAGTACACCACCTGCGGCACTAAAGACACATTCCGATAATACACTGGCAGCAGGGCAAGCCAGCACCTCCAATGCATACTGGCTAAGCTCTGGCCATGTATCCAGCTTAGAGACCCAAAACTTGAAGGGGGAAGAGCCATCTGGGAGTACAGCGACAGGGCAAGACATGTAGTCTGACACCATCTGACGGAAGCGTTGCCTCCTGCTGACTCGAGGCGTCGCTGATGGTGTAGACAATTGTGGTGGACACACAAAACTTTGCCACATTTGGGCCATAGTGGTCTTGCCTTGTGCTGCGGCACTGCCTCTGCTCCCTCTTTGTGCAGAGTTTCCTCCACTGCCTCGACGCACAGAGCTGCTTTGTAAAGCACTTGCAACAATGCTGTCGGGTGGAATGGAAAACATTATGGACTGCACCAGTGACTCTTCGTACTCCCGCATTTTACGCTCCCGGTTCAACGTTGGTATGAGCCTTTGTACGCTGTCCCGGTAGCGAGGATCTAGGAGGGTGTACACCCAATAATCAGCCGAGACGAGAATGTGGGCGATGCGGCGGTCGTTTCTCAGGCACTGCAGCATGAAATCAACCATGTGCTGCAGACTCCCAACTGACAAAGAACCGCTGTCCCCTGTTTGAGGCGTGACCTCGACCTGCTCTGCATCACCCCACCCTCGCTGTACATACTGAGTAGAGGTTTGTGTACCTCCCTCCTCTGGAGAGATGTCTTCCTCCTCCATCGACTCCTCCTCATCCTCCTCACAAAGTGTCCCCTGCCTAGGCCTTTGTGAGGAAACACGTAGCGCAGACTGTCCAGAAGCAGATGGCATTTGGGACTCCTCATCCTCCACCTCTTCTGAAACCTCATCCCTTAGTGCTTGCAGTGTTTGTTGAAGCAGGCAGATAAGGGGGACAGTCATGCTGACTAGTGCATCATCTGCACTCGCCATCCGCGTGGATTCATCGAAGGCACGCAAAACGAGGCAGATGTCCTTCATAGAGGCCCACTCAATGGTGCTGAAGTGTGAACGGCGCACAGTGCGACTTGTTTGCGCCTGATGCAGCTGGTACTCCATGACTGCTGCCTGCTGCTCACACAACCGCTCCAACATATGTAACGTTGAATTCCACCGGGTGGGTAGGTCACATATGATGCGATGTTCTGGAAGGCCAAATCGTCGCTGCAGAGCAGCGAGGCGCGATCTTGCCGTGCTGGAACGTCGCAAGTGAGCGCACTCTATGCGGACCTTGTGCAACAGTGCATCAAGATCCGGATAGTCCCTCAGAAAGCTCTGCACGACCAAGTTAAGAACATGTGCCAGACATGGGATGTGTGTGAGGTTGCCTAGGCCAAGAGCTGCCACCAGATTTCGGCCATTGTCACACACTACCAAGCCCGGCTGGAGATTCGCTGGCCCAAACCACACATCGCTCTCCAGCTTGATAGCATTCCAGAGCTCCTGCGCTGTGTGGCTTCGATTCCCCAAAGAAATTAATTTGAGTACAGCCTGTTGACGTTTGGCCACGGCTGTGCTCATATCGGTCGTAACAGGCTCCTGCTCTGCTGTTTCTGAGGAACTTGAGTAGGAGGAGGAGTCTATGTGTACAGACTGGAGTCCTGCAATCCGTGGCGTTGGAAGAACACGTACAGCGCCACTCTCCAGATCCGTACCCGGCTCCACAACATTGACCCAGTGGGCAGTGAGGGAAAGGTATCGTCCCTGTCCATGGTTACTGGTCCACGCATCGGTGGTCAGGTGGACCTTGCTACTAACGGCGTTTAGTAGCGCATGTTTTATTTTGCCCTCACCATGTTTCTGCAGGGCAGGGACGGCTCGCCTGCTGAAATAAAAGCGGCTGGGCACGTTGTATTGGGGGACTGCCAATGCCATTAAGTCCCGGAAGGTGTCAGTGTCCACCAGCCTGAATGACAGCATTTCAACTGCCAGAAGTTTGGCAATGCCAGCATTCAGAGACTGTGCTCGGGGATGGTTTGCCGAGTAAGGGCGCCTTTTATCCCATGCCTGTGCTACCGATGGCTGTGATGGATGGGAACGTGCTGTTATGGGTGGAATCTGACAGGGTCTCCGGACAACAGTGGCAGAGGTTCTTCCTTGGCGATCCTGTGAGGAAGCCGAACCAGCAGTGTGTGAGCTGGAGGAAGAGGGCCCAACACGAACTGAAGAGGTGGTAGGTGGTGCTGTACGTTGGCCTACGTCTTGAGGGTGTCTCTGCAACTCCAACTCGTGCTTGGTGCGCACATGTTTCCACATATTTGTGGTATTGAGGTTGCTGACATTTCTCCCTCTTTTGACTCTCTGATGACACAGCTTGCATTTGACAAAGCAAATGTCATCTGCAACTGTGTCAAAAAAGGACCACGCACTGCAACTCTTGTGAGCGCCCGGTTTGCCTTTGGAAGGAGGAATGCTCCTAACGGGTGCCGAAGTGGAGGGTACAGGCAACCAAGTCTTCCCCCTCCCTCTGCCTCCTGTTTTGGCCGGTAGGGGAATCTCTTCCTCCGAGCTGCTCCCACCACCTTCCTGTTGCTCACGCCATGATGGGTCAAGGACCTCATCATCTTCCCTCCCCTCTTCAAACAGCTGCTTCTCCGGGGTTGTCTCGCCAGCACCGTACGCACCAGAAAGTGGCAACTGAGTCTCGTCATCATCTGATGCGTACTGAGGTGTGCTGACCATAGGCACTGGCCCACTCGCCTCTTCAGATTCAGAGGGACAAAGAAGTTGCGCATCACTGCATACTCCCTCTTCTTCACATTCAGGAATGCTGCTTGGCTGGCCCCCTCTTTCCAAGCCAACAGATTCCGAGAACAGAAGTAGAGATTGTGATGGCTCCTGTCCATGTCTCTCTGACTGCCTGGGCACTTTGGCAGGTGGTGAAGAGACAGATGGTTGCTCTTCGGTGCTCTGACCCTGAGAGGATGCGGAAGTAATTGAAGTCGATGCGTTAGCTGCCATCCATCCGACAACGGCTTCAATTTGTTCCTCCCGCAGCAGTGGGGTACGTTGAGGTCCTACAAAGCTGCGCATAAAGGACTGTTGCCTGCTAAAACTGGGGGATGCTGATCCACTGGTGCCCGCAGCAGGCCCAGAATCCCCACGTCCTCTACCTGTAGAATCCCCACGTCCTCTCCCTGCAGAATCCCCACGTCCTCTCCCTGCTGAAACTCCACGCCCACGCCCACGCCCCCGCGCCTTACTCCCTGCCTTCTTCATCTTGCAAGACTGCTTAAGATAGGCAAAAAAGGACAAAGGGGGGCCTTAGTGTGCTTATTCCTGAACAGCTGGTTACAGGTACAAGAAACACTAATTTTATGAAGTGTGTGTGTGTGGACTAGACTTTAATAGGAGCTGATGTGGCCTACACAAGTTCAAAATGTAGTGTTTGGTGAACTTTTTATGTGGTTTCTTTGTTTGAAACAAACTCAAAGTATGAGAACAAAGAATTGAAACTGATAGTATCACCAACTTTTTGGAGCTATTACAATGCAGGCAGGTAACCTACAATGCAAAAGATGAGGCTCCAAAAAAATTGGGTAATACTAATCTGGCTGCGCCGGCAGGGCACAAGCCAGAAAAAAAGGCTCCTCTATCTACTCCTATATAGTGTTTGCAACCAACCAATGTTGATGGATACGGATGGATGCACACTAATAGGAGAAGAAAAAATGAGCTGCACTCAGAGACAAATATGTGTGAGGCAGTGACGCACGTTGAGCGTCCTACAACCAGACGTAGCTGCAGGACACTCTACTCAGCGTGAGCTGCACTCACACACAGTCAGAGACCTCTCAGACAGCCGTCAACAGTGCAGCTAAGTGGGCACTGGCACTGACAGGCTGCAGAAAGGCTCCGCTGTGTACTCCTATATAGTGTTTGCAACCACCGTAGATGGAGACGGATGGATGCACACTAATAGAAGAAAAAATGAGCTGCACTCAAATAAAAATATGTGTGAGGCAGTGACGCACGCTGAGCGTCCTACAGCCAGACGTAGCTGCAGGACACACTACTCAGCGTGAGCTGCACTCACACACAGTCAGAGACCTCTCAGACAGCCGTGAACAGTGCAGCAAAGTGGACACTAGCACTGAAAGGCTGCAGAAAGGCTCCGCTGTCTACTACTAGTGTTTGCAACCAACGTATATGGATACGGATGGAAGCACACTAGATTGAAATTATTTAAAAAATGCAGCTCAAAAAATAAAAGATGTATGAGGCAGCAGTGATCACACTGGGTGGCCTACAGCCTGACGTGGCTGCAGGACCCACTCCACAGCGTGAGCTGCACTCACACAGCCCTTGCAGACAGCTGTGAAAACAGCGCTGCTAGGGAAAAGCAAGCTACAGTGGTGGTTTATGTAGCCTGGATAAAGCACAATATTGTTTTTAGAATCGCTATTTCTAACTGTCCCTCACAGTCTTCTACAGCAGCCTGTCCCTAACTGAATTCACAGCAGAGTGACCAGAAATGGCGGCTGCGGTGGCTTTTATAGTGCATCATGACATCATTTCGGCAGCCAATCACAGCCATGCCAATAGTTAACATGCCTACATGCCTAACAGGATGTGCCCACACTTCGGAGGATTCCCATTGGCTTAATCAAAGCAAGCAGGCTCATAGCATGATGGGAACTTCCTATTCCGATTCCGATCCCGGAATCCGATATGAAAAAAGTATCGGAATTAAGTATCGGAATTCCGATACCGCTGATATCGGCCGATACCCGATACTTGCGGTATCGGAATGCTCAACACTAGTGGTAATATCAATATTGGTCTTTATATAGAGATTATTTCCAGTAACAGCGCAGTGATCTCCTACATCCACTATTAGGGTGCGTCACTGAGTTGTAATCAGGGTTACCTGGTTAGGGGCCCACTCAGAAGTTTCGCCCCCCCCGAACCAAAACCCTAGCTACGCCTCTGCATATATCCCAAAGAAACTGTGACATGGAGCTATAAAAAGTAGCATAAAATGAATAATTATGCAGCACTCCAGTCACCAATTAGTTAATGAAATTTTAATACTTTTAATCCACTCTATTTGAAGCTATCCACCACACATCCCAGATATCTCACACATACATAATATTTGTTCCTTGTGGGATTTCCATAGCATGCAAACCTATGCAGCTGCTCACATCTGGAAATGACCCTATTAATCCAAATCCCGAAGTAACTTGTTAGTAACTAACCAGCCTTACATTGCAGCATGGGCCCAGCATTTCCTCCAATATGCAATGCTATAGGTCTTATGCATCGAAGAGCATACACTCAGCCTCCTAAATACAATACTGGAAGATCATAACCTCCCTATACCTCCTTTTTAACCCCATAAACCTTCCGTATATTCCCTCCTATTACTCCATATAACCTCCCTATATCTCCTATTACTCAATATAACCTCCCTATATCTTCTCTTATTACTCCATATAACCTCCCTATATCTCCTTCTATTACTCCATATAACTTCCCCTATATCTCCTCCTATTACTGATTCCCTATGGTTGTGGGCCAGGGGGGTGAAGCAGGTGGAAACTCCATTGTTCCCTAGTGGAAAAGAGACTTTTTCTGTGCCCATGGACGTAGGGGCTCTCTCCCTGAAAGAAAAGGAGAGACAACGCCGGAGAGAAAGGCAGTTATGCTTTTACTGCGGTAAAATGGGACATTGGAAAAGGGAGTGTCCTGATTGCCCATCCTCAACCCGGTCGACGGGAAACGACTAGGTTTGGGTAGTCAGCAGGGAGACTACTCAGACCCTCAGGTACCCTTTACCTCGTTTTCTAAGGTGTTGCTTCATGTGGAACTGTTAGTGGACGGTTGTTTTTTTCCCTCTACAGCCTTCGTGGACTGCGGATCATCCATCAATCTTATTGACTCCCAATTGGTCACACGCTGTAAGATAGAGACAGTTAGACTCAAGGTTCCGATCAAGGTGGTGGCCATTGACTCCTCCCCCCTCACTAAGGAGGGAATTCTCTTTATGTCTGACTTGTTTTCGCTCAGAGTGGGCGCTACTCATGTGGAAAACTTAAGTTGTTTGGTTCTGGACAATCTACCAGCAGGATTGGTGTGAGCATGCCCTGGTTACAATGCAATAACCCAGTTATTAACTGGAAAACGGGGGAGATTGTTCAGTGGGGGTTTAATGATTCGATGTTATGTGATAAATCTGCACTACTGGTCGAACCTGTTAAGTCTGTATCTGTGTCATCTGTCAAGCTGGAAGGTATTCCGGAGTACCTGAAAGAATTCGAAGATGTATTCCCTGAAAGCGAGGCTGAGACGTTGCCGCCACATAGACCCTTTGACTGCGCTATCGAGTTAGTCCCTGGGGCTAAATTACCTAAAGCCCGTCTGTTTAATTTATCTGGCCCTGAGCGCTTGGCCATGAAAGATTACATTGCTGAGAGTCTTCGCAAAGGACACATACGTCCCTCAGTCTCACCTGTGGCGGCAGGGTTTTTTTTGTGAAGAAAAAAGATGGCGGTTTACGTCCCTGCCTCGATTTTCGTGAGCGCAATAAGATTACTGTACGAAATACGTACCCCCTTCCGTTGATTCCCGATTTGTGTAACCAACTTTCAGGGGCTAAATGGTTCTCCAAACTGGATCTTCGGGGGCATATAATTTGATAAGGGTCTGGGAGGGGAATGAATGGAAAACCGCGTTCCTCACGACCGAGGGACTGTTTGAAAATTTAGTAATGCCGTTGGTCTTACCAATGCCCCACCATATTTCAGAATTTCATCAACGTGGTATTCTCGGATCTCATTGGTCGTTTTGTTGTCATTTACTTAGACGATATTCTGATATACTCTCCCGACAGTCAGTCTCATCGGAATCATGTACGAACCATTCTCCAAAGTCTGAGGGAAAATCATCTGTATGCCAAATTGGAGAAATGTGTGTTTTTTGTTCAAGAATTGTCTTTTTTGGGATTAATTGTGTCGCATGGACCCCAAGAAGGTGCAGGCCATTGCGGATTGAGTACAACCCCGAGACCTTTAGGGTCTTCAGTGCTTCTTTGGATTCGCCAATTATTACCGCAAATTTATTCGGGGGCTTTCACAGGTGGTCAAACCACTCACAGATCTTACATGTAAAGGTGCGGATGTGAGAAACTGGTCCTCGCTCGCAAAAGAGGCCTTTGCGACCCTGAAAAGATGCTTTATGTCTGCTCCCGTGTTAGTACAGCCAGATCTGTCCAAACCATTCGCCGTGGAAGTGGGCGCCTCCGAAGTGGGGGTGGAGGTGGTGTTGTCCCAAGGGCCTGCCACTCTAACCAACCTCAGGCCATGTGCATTCTTTTCCAAGAAGTTCTCTGCTGTGGAAAGAAATTACGATGTAGGCAATAGAGAGCTTCTTGCTGTCAAATTGGCGTTTAAAGAATGGAGACACTTTTTTGGGGGGGGCCAGTCACCCGGTTACTGTGATCACCGATCACAAAAATTTGTCATACATTGAGTCTGCTAAAAGACTAACGCCCAGACAGGCCCGTTGGTCACTTTTTTTTTCCCGTTTTCAGTTTACGATTACATTTCGTCCAGGGTCTAAGAATGTCAAGGCTGACGCCTTATCGCACAGTTTTCAGCCGGTGTCTCCCCCTGAGCCACCGTCCTCCATTCTTCACCGTGGGGTTGTGTTAGCAGGGGTCTCGTCTGAATTGGAACAGGAGATTCAGGGGGCCCAGTCGCTAGCTCCGGCGGCCAAGCCGGGGGGTAAGTTGTTTGTCCCAGAGCAACTTCGCCTGAAACTCTTGCAGGAGTTCCATGAATCCAAGCTGAGTGCTCACCCTGGTATTTCAGCCACGCGTCTGGCGGTGGCTAGGATCTTTTCGTGGCCTACCCTTGGTTCGGACATAAAAAAATTAATTTCTGGTTGTGGGGTTTGCGCTCGTTCTAAAAGCTCTCATAGCCGGCCGGCAGGGGAGCTGATGCCCTTGGCAGTGCCCGAAAGACCATGGACTCACTTGTCCATGGATTTTGTTATCAATCTCCCTCCGTCTAAAGTGAGGGTAATACGGTGGTATGGGTAGTGGTGGACAGATTTTCTGAGCAGGTTCATTTTGTACCCCTGTCCGCACTACCGTCAGCTGAGACTTTATCCAAATTGTTTGTGCAGCATGTGATCCGGTTGCATGGGGTACCCCTGAATGTGGTGTCTGATCGTGGTGTGCAGTTTGTGGCTAAGTTTTGGCGTGCTTTTTGCAAAAAATTATGGATGTCTCTGTCCTTTTTGTCTGCATACCATCCTGAGAGCAATGGTCAGACGGAACGCACTAATCAGTCCCCGGAACAGATCCTCAGGTGTCTAACTTCTGCTAGACAGAATGACTGGTGCGATGCACTGCCGTTGGCTGAATTTGCCTTCAATAGTCGAGTGAGTCATCCATGGGTATGACTCCTTTCTTGATGGAATATGGGTTCAGTCCTCATTTTGGTGAGTTTTCTCGTCTGGACTCGGGGTGTCCCGGGGCTGAGGGCTCTGTTCAGCGATTAAAGAATACGTGGGCAGAAGTCCAGCAAAATATATCTAGGTCTCAGGGCAGGTATAAGTTTTTCACGGACAGGAAACGAACACCAGGGCCCACGTTTTAGGTTGGAGAGAAGGTTTGGCTCTCCACGTGAAACATTAAGTTGAAGGTTCCTTCAGCCTAGTTGGGGCCCAAATTCATTGGCCCACACAAGATTGTGGAAAAAATCAATCCAGTGGTGTATAGGCTGTGCCTTCCACCATTTTTCAAGATCCCTAACGTCTTCCATAAATCTCTACTGAAACCTTTTGAAGCAGTCCGGGGAGACTCCGAGTCCGCTGTTTTGGTCGAAGGGGCAGGTGGAGTATGAGGTGGGTCATATCGTAGATTCCAGGTTGGTACGGCGGTCGATACAGTACCTGATTCATTGGAAGGGGTATGGACCGGAAGACAGGTCCTGGGTGCCGGCCCGGTTGATGCATGCTGATCGCCTGGTGCGGGCTTTCCATGCTAAGTACCCCGGCAAGCCTGGGGATCCAGAGACCCCCCGTTGAGAGGGGGTACTGTCATGATCTCAGTGCGGGTTTGACTCGCACATGTGGGGTTAATGTCTGGAACCAGTGCTGATGACTGGCACTTCTGAGGTTAAAAGTTATGATCCCAGTGTAGGCTTACCTGCGCACCTGGGGCTCATTATTGTGGCCTCTCCCTGGTTCTGGGAAGGCTTCTTATGGCCTCAGGATCCTCCTATCCCCGTCAGTTATACTTTCGCCCTTGGCAGAGTGTGTTGACCCCTGAGTGTGTTTGTGCTGTGTTCTTGTTTGCCTGATAACTTGGTGTACGACTCGGTTGGTTCTCTGGATACTGCTTGTTGGATTCTGCTTGGTACCTTCTATGTCTGTTTGGCTTTGACCACTGCCTGTCCCCGACTATCCGTTCTGTCTCATCCCTGGTACTTTACTGTTATCTCTGTGTATGACCCGGTTTGTCTGACTTTGAGTATTCCTGTATAGTATTTTGTCTATCTCTGGCAGCAGGACGCTAAGCTCCGCCCCCTTGCAGTCACATGACCGTAGGTCCTTCACTGCTCACTGACTTCAGCTTCTCCAGGTCCTGTTTGCCTGAACTATCCGGCCGTGTCTCACGGCCGGATAGGGTGAGTCCTTGCTCAGCGGTGACTGCACGCCGACCCTAACAGGACCGTGACACGTTCACCTCATACACACGCTCTGATCTGTACACCTCGTACACATACGGCTGCGCACACACGGCTCCGCTCCGTACACCTCGTACACACACGGCTGCGCTCCATACACTTTGCACACACGGTTGCGCTCCGTACACACCCGGCTCTGCTTCGCTCACCTCGTACACACACGGCTCCGCTCCATACACCTCTTACACACACGACTGCGCTCTGTACACCTCGTACACACATGGCTGTGCTCAGCTTGTACACATACGGCTGCGCTCCGTACATGCACAGCTCCGCTCCGTACACCTCGTACATACACGGCTTTGCTCACGTTGTACACACACGGCTCTGCTCCGTACACCTCGTATACACACGGTTCCGCTCACCTCGTACAAGCACGGCTCCACTTTGTACACCTCATACACACATGGCTGCGCTCCATACACCTCGTACACACACGGCTGCTCTCCGTACACACACGGCTGCGCTCCATAAACTTCGCACCTCGTACACAAACGACTGCGCTTTGTACACCTCGTACACACATGGCCGTGCTCAACTTGTACACATACGGCTCCACTCCGTACACCTCGTACACACACGGCTTTGCTCACGTTGTACACACACGGCTCCGCTCCGTACACCTCGTATACACATGGCTCCGCTCACCTCGTAATCCTCTTGGAATCCGCATGGCATCCTTGGAATCCTCCACTTCTTCTGCCTCCTCTATATCCTCTAGGGCAGTGGTCCCCAACCTTTTTTGCACCAGGGACCGGTTTCAAGCAAGACCATTCTTCCATGGCCCGGCAGGGCGGGGATGGAGGTGTGGCAGGGGCGGGGCTTTGGTCATAAGGGGGCGAGGCTATGGACGCAGTTGTAGTGTAGCAGTGCATACTTATAATTAAATAACATTTATAATGTGACTCAACTCACCATAGGTTTTGAATGAGTGCTCCATCACCCCCTTCTCCCCATCATTGCCTTCACCCCATCACTGCCATCTCTCCATCATTGCCTTCACCCCATCACCCCCTTCTCCCCATCATTGCCTTCACCCCATCACTCCCTTCTCCCCATCATTGCCTTCACCCCATCACTGCCATCTCTCCATCATTGCCTTCAATCCATCACTGCTTTCTCCCCATCATTGCCTTCACCCCATCACTGCCGTCTCTCCATCATTGCCTTCACCCCATCACTGCCGTCTCTCCATCATTGCCTTCACCCCATCACTGCCTTCACCCCATCACTCCCCTCTCCCCATCATTGCCTTCACCCCATCACTCCCTTCTCCCCATCATTGCCTTCACCCCATCACTGCTGTCTCCCCATCATTGCCTTCACCCCATCACTGCTGTCTCCCCATCATTGCCTTCACCCCATCACTGCTGTCTCCCCATCATTGCCTTCACCCCATCACTCCCTTCTCCCCATCATTGCCTTCACCCCATCACTGCTGTCTCCCCATCATTGCCTTCACCCCATCACTGCCATCTCTCCATCATTGCCTTCACCCCATCACCCCCTTCTCCCCATCATTGCCTTCACCCCATCACTCCCTTCTCCCCATCATTGCCTTCACCCCATCACTGCCATCTCTCCATCATTGCCTTCAATCCATCACTGCTGTCTCCCCATCATTGCCTTCACCCCATCATTGCCTTCACCCCATCACTGCCGTCTCTCCATCATTGCCTTCACCCCATCACTGCCGTCTCTCCATCATTGCCTTCACCCCATCACTGCCTTCACCCCATCACTCCCCTCTCCCCATCATTGCCTTCACCCCATCACTCCCTTCTCCCCATCATTGCCTTCACCCCATCACTGCTGTCTCCCCATCATTGCCTTCACCCCATCACTGCTGTCTCCCCATCATTGCCTTCACCCCATCACTCCCCTCTCCCCATCATTGCCTTCTCCCCATCATTGCCTTCACCCCATCACTCCCTTCTCCCCATCATTGCCTTCACCCCATCACTGCTGTCTCCCCATCATTGCCTTCACCCCATCACTCCCCTCTCCCCATCATTGCCTTCACCCCATCATTGCCTTCACCCCATCATTGCCTTCACCCCATCACTGCTGTCTCCCCATCATTGCCTTCATCCCATCACTCCCCTCTCTCCATCATTGCCTTCACCCCATCATTGCCTTCATCCCATCACTCCCCTCTCCCCATCATTGCCTTCACCCCATCACTCCCTTCTCCCCATCATTGCCTTCACCCCATCACTCCCCTCATGGCCTTCTCCTCATGTCCCCATCTCCTCCAGGGCCAGGCTACACACACACACACACACACACACACACACAGGGCCAGGCTACACACACACACACACACACAGGGCCAGGCTACACACACACACACACGGCCAGGCTACACACACACACACACGGCCAGGCCACACACACACACACACACACACACACAGGCCAGGCTACACACACACACACAGACACCACCTCTCTCCTCTCACCTGCCCGCCGCCCGCGCTTCCTCGCTCTGACACAGCAGCCGCGCTCTCCTCTCTGTGTCAGTCAGAGACAGGAAGCGCGGGCGGCGGGCAGGAAGCTGGACGGGTCCTTGCAGCTCCGCTCCTGCTATTCCCTCTTGCAGGCAGCGGAGCTGCTTGGATCGCTCCCTGGCCGCCGCTAAGAACTGCAGCACGCCGCCCCAGCCCCCGCTACGCCACTGACCGCCCCTGGCTCCCCTTGTGTCCGCGGACCGGCAAGGGCACTGCAGCGGCCCGGTGCTGGGCCGCGGACCGGCGGTTGGGGACCCCTGCTCTAGGGCCTCCACCTGCGCCCTCAACCTCTGCCTTAAAGGGGATCTGTCACCCCATTTTTCGACTATCAGCTGCGGCCACCGCCATCAGGGGCTTATCTACAACATTCTGTAATGCTGTAGATAAGCCCCTGATGTAACCTGAAAGATAAGAAAAACAAGTTAGATTATAATCACCAAGGGGCAGTTCTGATCCGGTTTTGGTCCAATGGGTGTCGTGGTCCGGTCCGGCGCCCCCATCTTCTAACGGTGACGTCCTCTTCTTTGCTTCCATTCACGGCTTCTGCAAAGGCACACTGCTCTGCCCTGTTGAGGGCAGAGCAGAGTTCTGCAGTGCGCAGGCGCTGGGAAAGGTCAGAGAGGTCCGGCGCCTGCGCACTGCAGGACTCTGCTCTTCCCTCAACAGGGCAGAGCAGTGCACCTGCGCAGGAGCCACCTGATAGTCGAAAAATGGGGTGACAGATTCCCTTTAATGAGACACGTGTTCCAACAGTGCAGAGTGAATCCCCACCACCTCCGTACTGCACAGCCAGGGCTCACCGCAATTAGGCAGTATTAAAATTGATATGCCTTGGAGATCTCAGTCATAGAGCTGAAGAGTTGTGGACAGCTCTCCAGACTGAGTTTGATCAATGGCTGTCTCCACTGAACCTGCATCCAGGGAAGTCCATGTCCAATAACAGTGCAAACCTGGTGACGGCACTATGGCAAGGCAAGCTCACACACGTGCCTTGCATGGCTCACATACTCAACCTGGTGGTACAGCATTTTCTCCGCCATTATCCTAGCCTGGGTGAGCTGCTTCAGAAAGCATGTAAGCTGTGTGCTCATTTCCGCTGTTTGCACCCCTCAGGTCATCCACTTGCATCGATATAGAGGTCTTTGTCCATGCCAGTTAACAAGTTGATATGTGATGTGCCGACACAGTGGAATTCCAATCGGCACATGTTTCAGCGACTGTGACAGCATTGACAAGCCCAGATGTTATGCTGAATAGCCTGGGCCAAACAGTACGAACGTGGCGCATACCTATGCACCTTTCTGCACAGTTTCAAAATGGCTACTAAGATGTTAGTGGTGACAACACCGTGATCAGCATCACTATTCCGGTCATCTATATGCTGGAGCAGACTTTGAATAGCCTGCGGGAGGAGATGGTGGTCCCAGAAGAAGAGGAGGAAGCAGAGGAGAATGCGTAAAGGATAACATTGTCTCTAAGTTCCAGACTGTCGTCCCATAGGTGGGTGCCAAGGGAAAGTGGACTACTGCAATCGAAGGGGGCTGGTGATAACAGACAAACTGTTATGGAAAGTGCAAGATCCGAGGAACAAAAGGAGGAGGAAGAGGTGATGGGCGAGGAACTGTCAGAAGAAAAGGATAATCCTCCCCTCTCTGTTGTTCGTGGTTGGTGGGTGGGGACAGAGGAAACAAGCCTCATTGTTACCCAGCCACCAACACAGCATGGGCTTGGACCTCATGGTAGAGCTCGGCACATGAGTGCCTTCTTGCTGCAACATGATCTCCATATACTTATGATTAGGAATACTTCTGACTACTGGGTTGCCACTCTGTTAGAGTCACGTTGTAAAGACAAATTTTGCCAGATGCTTCCCGCCCTGGAAAGGGATCCGTGAATGCTGGAGTATCGAAACACTCTTTTGCTTAACCTTAAGAGAGCTTTTCCCCAAGACTGCAGTGAAGCACACAGTTCGCATCGCAGCTCTAGACTTCCAACTTTCGACATGTCAATTCGTCATCGTCAAGCAGCAGCAGTGGTATAAGTGGAAAAAGCAATTTCTGTGAGTCCTTTGTCACTTTTTTTAGACCAGCTCCTACACTAGCTCAACAGAGTCCAAGTCTTACACGTGGTGAAAGAATGGAGAGAATGGTGCAGGAGTATCTAGAACTGAATATCAATACCATCAGGGAGGGTTTGGAACTTTTCACATTTTGGTCTTCTAAAATGGATGAGTGGCCTGACCTCGCCTCACACGCCTTCGACGTTTTATCATACCGGGCAGCCAGCGCTGTCTCAGAACGTGTCTTCATCGTTGCTGGTGGTGTCCTGATGGATAAGAGCAGCTGGCTGTCCCCTGAAAGTGTAGACTGCCTTATTTTCATCAAGATGAACTGGAGCGCCCCGTGCCAGGGCCATGGGGTACTCGGAGCCGGGCCCGGTGGATTTCAATGGGAGATGTCACAGTGGCGGTGAACCGGTCCGTAGCCCTGGGTGTCCATTGTAAAAGGGGGAAAGTGATGGGGATAAAGTTTATAAGTTGATGATTCGTGATGCCACCTGTGGTGTTCGGCAATGAAGATGTTAAGCCGACGCTGCAGACAGATCCTCTGGGACAGATGGTGTGGTGCAGCAATGATGTTGTGGCCCTCCACAGGTAGGGCCATAGTCCCAGGGCAGTGTAGATGAAGATGTAGTGAGGAGAGGAGAGTGGTGTGATGTTAAGCACCTAGATGTAGCAGTGCTGAGTTGGTTGGCGCAGCAATAAGCGGAGGACACCAGGGCATTTAGTTCCAAAGCTTTACTCACAGTCTGTTGTGCATACAGGTGCCCGCCTCGGTGCTGTATCCTCCAGGTCAGGGGCTCAAGCAACCTCCAGGCAAGATGAAGTACTCCGTTCCAACACTCCGCCAACATATGCCTTCTCTGAACGTCTCCTTTCTAGCGCTTGTAATGAAGTACTTGTGGTTGTGTGTTAAACACAAGTTCCTCCTTTAAGATGTTCCTTTGAACTCTACTTGTACGGCAGTCAGCTGTTGCATGCTTCGGGGACTCCTTGCTACCAAGTCCCGGCCGTTGCTGTTGTGCCCCCAAGTCTTGTGTGGGAATAAAGTGGTGACAACTTCTATTCCTCCGGTGTCAGCTGCACGACCATTAGTATCCATACAACCTCGGGGACCGGACCCCGGCCATGCACTTAGAACTTGAGGAAGGGTTCCACTCCGACACTAGTCCTTAGTTCTCTTCTTCTCCTCACGTTCCGTACTAATCTTTCTTTCTTATGGAGAATTAGGCTTTCTATATCTCTTTCCCGTGCCAGCAGCCTCAGGTTACTGAAGACTGCTGCAGCACCTCCTTCAATCCATCCCACTCAGGGGATCTTCTCTCACAGACTTACCTAGTCCTAATAATCTCCCGCTCTTTTGTGCAGACTAAGCTCCACCCACCTCCCAGCACTCTTCGTGTTCCAAGCAGGGAGCCACCAAAGGTGCTTTGCTACACTACTATGTTGTGTGGGATGCAGGTGTTGGAGGGTGGTCAGGTGTCTCTACCTTAACTGAATGGTGGGGTACCACACCCCGTTAAACACAGCACGTCCACGGGCTGCAAGTGAAACAAAGATGTTACAAATAAAGAACATACAAAATTTTTGAAATGCTTGATAGACAGTTCTTAAACTAAACTTCCCAATTTGGGAGGCATTGACTCTTGAACGTTGCAGAACAACTTAACAGCCTAGCTTATTACCTAATTTAAAGTGCTATTAAATAATACTAATTACTAAGAAGTTCACTACTAATTCAAGTACCATCATCAACACATTTTTCTTCCTTTTGTCTTTCACATTTTCACTGTCTCTTCTAGACTATGGGTGACAACCGCTGATGCCTGGTTCATCACCTTTATTCAAATCTTTATTAAAATTTTACACATCTTTATTAAAGTACTACCATTTAGTCTAAATTCTGCAAAATATTCATTCCTAATCAAATACCTAGATACTACTATCAGGTAACCTCTATATAAAATCTGTTCTATTATTATTAACATTTTTATAAAGCACATTAAATAATACTTCACATTAAGGCCTCTTTCACACATCAGTTTTTTGCCTTCAGGCGCGATCCGGCTTTTTTTTGTAAAACCGGATCCGGCAAAATGCAATGCCGGATCCAGTTTTTCCCCATTGACTTGCATTAGCGCCGGATCGTGCCGGATGGCATTGCGTTTCATCCGTTTTTTGCCGGATCCGGCAACTTGTCTCATTCCGGCGTCTGGAAAAAACGGCTACTGTAACGTTTTTTGTCTCCGGCGAAAAAGCCGGAAGCGCCGGATCCGGCGCTTCCAGCTTTTTGCTACAATGAAAGTCTATGGGCGCCGGAATGCGCCGGATCCAGAAAAAGACGGATCCAGCCACCGGATCCGGTTTTTTTAAGTCTGCGCATGCTCAGATCCAATTGGCCAGCCCCCAGGAACAGATATAACCTGCTAGACGGATCCAGCAAAAAAACGGATCCGTTTCTACAGTTCTCCAAAATTTATGCCGGATCCGTTTTTTCTAAAAATAGCCGGATCCTGCCTGACGGCAAAAAACTGATGTGTGAAAGAAGACGTCAATAATTCTTGCATGTGCTGGACACCGCTCCCCGTCGGGATTTCTTGCAGTGTCCTTGGGGTTGGAGTAGAACTCCAGGCCTGAGGTAGTTCTTATTTATAGAAGACCTATGTAAAACCAAAAGAGAGCACCTTAAAAGGTGCAACTATTTACAAAGTTTTTTGGATCGGTCATTGTCCATGATCTCTCAGTTCAATAAAACTGGTGCCAACTGGGTGAACTGGGAAAAACACAAACAAATGAGGGCACAACGGTGCCAATACCCTCCTGGGTAACAGTCAGTTATTTATTTGTGGGCATGTTCTTTAGTAGTGGTCTCCTCCTGGGGTGGTGGAAGCTGGTTTCTTTTGCTGTTTCCGGTGGAGAACTTCAGATTTTCCTCTTCCTGTTGATTGTTGCACATTGGATGAGGTGGTAGCTGATGGAACTGCTGCCAGAGGTACAGCAGGGGTGGTGACTTGTACCTAGGGATGTGGTACTTCAGCTTCAGGTGGTAACTCTGCTGCCTTGGCTTTTGGTCTGACCGCGGGTGAAACTTTCACCTGTGGCCGCTTGTAGGGTGAAATGCGGGAATCATGAATCTCTGGAAGGGGGAACCCATGATGCATAGTAACACCCATCAGCTGCTCAGACTCCTCTGCTGAGATCAGAAGATGACGAATGGGACGCGCCTGCTCCTGCCTTACTCTTTTCAGCAGGGGCTTCCACTTTCCCATCGCAGTCAGCTTAGTGCCTTGGAATTGAGAACACAGCCCTTCCATTTGTCCCATGCGGGGCACCGGCCCATTGCACACGGTGAATGGAAACACGGGGAGCAACCCGATGGCAGGGGCGGCAGTCATACCTGGAGCCTCCTGGTGATGTTCCGACTCCGGTGCGGGTACTGGACGGTAGCCGGTGGCAGCGGTGGTCACGGGAACTGCCTGGTCAGCGGCCGGGGACGGTGGTGGAGCGGACGCTGACTCCGGGTCGGCAGGGGCCTCCGGTGGGACCTGCGCAGCCGCGCTGGGTCCAGGCAGGAGCACAGCTTCTTCCTCCTCAGCTCCCGTCCCTCGGGTAACTCTTCCTGGCAGGCAGCGCTCAGCGACGGTTGCAGCATGGAGGTGGTGACAGGCTCTGCCGATGGCATCGCAGCAGCCGAAGGTTCCGCAGGTGCTGCCTGAGGGAGAACCAGTGCAACGGCGGTGGGTACTGTTTGTGAAGGTACCGTTGGTGTAGGCCCCTCCTGGGCGCGCTGCAGGTTCAGCGTCCACAAGGCTTCCTGCTTCTGTCGCAGACGGTGGGTCAGCTGGGCAATTTCGTCCTCCAGCTGCTGGCGGTCCATAGTGGAAGCGGGGTTGGAGCCTTCAATCAGTGCGCCGAGGAAGATTAGCTCGGCCTCCTCGCGCTCTTCAGGCCTCGGTGCTTCTTCCAATATGGCATCCTCGCTCCTTCCTGGGCTCCTTTCCTGCCACAGGGCTTTGCTCCTCCTTCTGGGGGCGGCGACTTCTTCCTACTCCTCCATACCAGGCCAGTATATGAACCTCTCTGGGGGTGGGCCATGTCGCTGTAGCATAGAAGTTTAGGCAGGGGAGGCCCAGGACAGTTTGTGCTCTTTTCTTAGGGCCACCCATGCTGTCACGCCCGTCTTCACCGCGCCAGCGGCCATTTTGAGAGTCCATTTTACAGTCTATCAATCTGGTTATTTTGCACATTTTCAGCAATGATAAGTCCAATAAATCTTTGGCACACAGGACCCGGTGGTACCGGGCTTCGTCATCCTGTTTGTGACGCCAAAAATGGAGCGCCCCGTGCCAGGGCCATGGGGTACTCAGAGCCGGGCCCGATGGATTTCAATGGGAGATGTCACAGTGGCGGTGACCCGGTCCATGGCCCATTAGTATCCATACAAACTCGGGGACCGAACCCCGGCCATGCGCTTAGAACTTGAGGAAGGGTTCCACTCCGACCCTAGTCCTTAGTTCTCTTCTTCTCCTCACGTTCCGTACTAATCTTTCTTTCTTATGGAGAATTAGGCTTTCTATATCTCTTTCCCGTGCCAGCAGCCTCAGGTTACTGAAGACTGTAGCAGCACCTCCTTCAATCCATCCCACTCAGGGGATCTTCTCTCACAGACTGACCTAGTCCTAATAATCTCCCGCTCTTTTGTGCAGACAAAGCTCCACCCACCTCCCAGCACTCTACGTGTTCCAAGCAGGGAGCCACCAAAGGTGCTTTGCTACACTACTATGTTGTGTGGGATGCAGGTGTTGGAGTGTGGTCAGGTGTCTCCACCTTACCTGAATGGTGGGGTATCACACCTCAGGAGGAGGTGCAGTACCTCTGTGGCGACTGAACCCTCAGGGGCGCCACAGAACAAGTTATGGATCTCCAAGTACTTTTGCACCCCAATTGAAGACTGTATAGACTAGGTGATATTGCATTTTTTAGTGTGATGCATTAATATCATGTAATTGCACTCTGTGATATCTTTAGCGTGGCTTCTGCGTCTGATGATGTTAACACAAACTTGTGGATAGGTGAACAGTCTTGGTTGGCCTACATCTGCTGGGTTAGCTGTAGTGGAATACGTGTTGGTCCCAATTATACTATTTCTATTCTCGTGACAGTTTTTCCACTTAGGTGGTGTCAGGCCCTCATTTTTTAAAATGTGAAAACTCCAGGTTGGGTGCCCAGCTGCTGGATTGGGCGTAGTGGATGACCTGTCGGTTCCTATTAAACTATTTCTAGTGTGGTGAAATTGATGCCACTTTGGAATTATCTGACAATAATTTTTGGAAATGTGAACACTCCTGGTTGGGTGCTGGATTGGGTGTAGTGGAAGACCTGTCAGTCCCTATTATACTATTTCTACTGTGGTGAAATTGATGCCACTTCTGTGGTGTAAGGCCCTCATTTGTTTAAATGTGAACACTACTGTTTGAGTGTCCATCTGTTGAATTGGGTATAGTGGGAGACCTGTCGGTCCCTATTACACTATTTCTACTGTGGTGAAATTGATGCCACTTTGGTATTGTCTGACAATAATTTTTGGAAATGTGAACACTCCTGGTTGGGTGTCCATCTGCTGGATTTGGTGTAGTGAAAGACCTGTCAGTTCCTATTATACTATTTCTGCTCTCGTGAAATTTATGCCACTTCTGTGGTTTAAGGCCCTCATTTGTTTATATGTGAACACTCATGGTTGGTTGTCCATCTGCTGAATTGGGTGTTGTGGAAGACCTGTCGGTCCCTATTATACTATTTCTACTGTGGTGAAATTGATGCCACTTTGGTGGTGTCTGCCAATATTTTTTTGGGAAATGTGAACACTCCTGGTTGGGTCTCCTTCATGCTTGTTTCCTGTAGCAGTTGGTCTCTGAGACCATCAGGCCTCCACTCCCTTGGACTCAACTACCTGTGTTACTATCCTTAAATTTTTTTGACAATGGTAGTCTACAAAACTGATATTTGTGCCACCTGAGTGTAGCTCAGCATGAAAGCAGGTACAGGTGTGTTGCATGTGGTATCAGGGCTCCCAGCAAAGGAGGCCTACACCGATCCCTCACCCACTTCGTCTTACTGTGACGTTCAATTGAAAGCTGTAAATGCTGTCCCAGACTCCGATACCTCATGCCTGGCTGATTGGTGCAGTGCCATGATAAAACTTGTACTGTGGGTGAATTGAGGCCACGTTCCTGGTGTCTGTCCCTCATTTGATATGTTTTGGCAGCATTTGGGGCCGTTATAAGGTGTTGTGCACACGTTTGTTTTTGCCTTCCATTGACATTAATGGCGTTTGGTTACGTTTGGCGAATATTCGACTAAGTAATCGGCGAATATTGCAAATTCAGCAATCGTAGTCCGAATCAAACATTGAAATATTCGCTCATCTCTAGTTATAAACACCCAGATCAAGGTCACACCATTAAGGCCGAGGGAGGTGGCCACTAGTCTGCAAGGTCAACCGCTAAGACCTTCTGAAGCCAGATGCAGTGCGACTGTCTGCAGCCTCTGAAACACCCGTGACAATATGTCCTCCTAATACTCCATATAACCACCCCTATAGCTCCTCCTATTACTCTATATATCCTCCCCTATATCTCCTCCTATTACTCCATATAACCTCCTTCTATCTCCTCCTATTACTCCATATTTCCTCCCTATATCAACTCCTATTACTCCATATAACCTCCCTATATCTCCTCCTATTACTCCATAAAACCTCCCTATATCTCCTCCTATTACTCCATATAACCTCCCCTATATCTCCTCCTATTAATCCATATAACCTCCCTATATCTCCTGTTACTCCATATATGCATGCTACTGATATAACAGCATCCTGTATCATTGCTACTGTTGTGATAATACCCTGTATTGCTGTGATTACCTGCCAGTACTGATGTATTGTATATTGTCTACCAGTACTGACATGCTGCTTTATCTGTTTCTTATAGTTCTTATCTGAATCATCCACATTGTGTTCAACAATATCTGAATCATCCATAACTGTGTTCAACAACCTCTGATATCATCTACTACTGTGTTCTACTATACTATCTGTTATCATCTCCCATTGTTGTCCATATCATCCCAATAAATAATAGACTTAGGCCTCCACACTTCAGTTTTTTTGCATCAGTTCAAATCCGCCAAAAAGTCAGACAAGCTGATCCGTTCTCAATTGATGTGAACAGATGGCACAGGATCCGTTTTTAGACGGATCCTGAAAATGAGGAAATTTAAAGGAACCGCTGGAGAGAGAGAGAGAGAGAGATTTTTTTTTTTATCCGGCACCCAGAAAGAATTTCGGGTTAAATTAGTGTCTGGAGGATCTGCCAGAAAAAAAAAACGTTGCAAGCTCCGTTTTGAAATCTTTGAGGATGGTGACGGACAGCAACTTTTGGCGGATCCGCAAAAAAAACCGGATGCAACGGACGACAATCCGCCAGTAATGGAAGTCAATGGGGAAAAAAACGGATCCTCAAAAGAAAATTGAGGATCCGTTTTTTTCAAAACCTGGCGGATTGTGACTGATTGTAAAAAACTGAAGTGTGAAAGAGGCCTTAAGCACCCATACAGTCTTGTTTCTGGGATTTGTACAAAGGTTAAGCCATATGCTGGAATCCACACAGCGTCATATGTGGAAGAAGGCAGAACAGTAAAAACGGACTGCTGGTCGCAGGCGGTGGTTACCCAGGCTATACTGGACCACTATCACCCAAACTGCTCCGCATACGGGTACTACAGCAGCTGCCATACAGCCGCAGGGGACAAGAGCCAGTGCTCAGTAAAACATAAACGCCGGTCGCAGGCGGTGGTTACACAGGCTGTATGGAGCCGCTATCACCAAAACTGCTCCGCATGTGGGTACTACAGCAGCCGCCATACAGCCGCAGGGAATAAGAGCCCAGGGCTCAGTAAAGGACCACTGGCTGCACGCGGTGATTGCATAGACTGTACGGGACCGCTAACACCCACACTGCTCCGCATACGGGTATCACAGCAGCCGCCATACAGCCGCAGAATGCTACTGCAGCCCGCCAAAAAGTGCTACATCTTTCCCGCCATGCGGAAGCCACCACGCATAGACTCTGTTTCCTGCCAATCTACTCAGCAGTACGCAGCTAAACGCACAATGTCTCGAAACAGCACATCCTCACTAAAAATGAGGTCACGAGTAAGTTCCAGCAGGTCGTCATTAGCAGAGCTCGTTGCTGTCGCTCATGCAGAAGCAGAGGCAGCCAAAGCAAGATCTTCCTTCGCCGAACGAGAGATGCATCTAAAGCTGAGACAAGCAGATCAAGATACGGAAACTGCATGCCTGCAAGCTGAGACCGCACATTTGCAGGCAGAGAGAGAGGCGGAAACTGCACGCCTGCAAGCCGGAACGTTTGCAGGCAGAACTAGAAAGACTTGCTGCAGACAAAGAGTCAGCAGCTGCAATAGCTAAGGCAGAGTATTTGGAAGCTATGAAGAATCCTGATTCTGAGAGACACAGCAGCATTCTCGGACCAGATCTAGAGCAGCAAGATCCAGTGCAGCGCATCACAGAGTACGTCTGTCAACATTCCGGCATGGATGACAGCCCTGAAGCATTATATCGATCAGCCCATGCTGATTACCAGCGATCCAACCCCAAGCTTCACTACCATAGGCGTGGAGACGTCCAGCACAGAGATGTCGACCACAGCTACCGTTCCACTGAGAAGAAGGTACAGCTCCCATCCCGCCTTAAAGAGACACCTTCTTCACCGAGAAGGTACCGCACAGAGTATCCAGAGTCAGAAGCGTCTTACAGATATGGTGATGCACCACACACTAGTCATGACTATTACACACCGGCTCGTGCCAGCACTGACGGAGCCATCATGGACTTAGCAAAGTTCTTTGCCCGCCGAGAACTGGTTACAAAGGGACTTGTAAAGTTCACTGATAAACCTGAGAAATATCAGTCATGGTGAGCCTCATTCCAGAACTCCATTCATGGTCTGGCCCTTTCTTGTAGAGAGGAGTTAGATCTCCTGGTAAAGTGGCTCGCAAGCGAGTCAGTCGAGCATGCCAAAAGACTGAGAGACCTTAATGTAAAGCATCCTCGCACAGCCCTACATAAAGTGTGGGAAAGACTTGATGAATGCTATGGGACAGTAGAAGTCATAGAGAATGCTTTATATAAAAGAATTGATGATTTTCCTAAGATGGGACCTAAAGGTTATCTAAAGCTTAGAGAACTGAGTGATTTATTGAATGAGTTACAGGTTGCACAGAAGGAAGGAGACTTGCCCGGATTGGCATTCTTAGGGTACCGTTACACTTAGCGATGCACCAGCAATCCCGACAACGATATGGATCGCTGGTGTATCGCTAAGTGGTTGCTAGTGAGCTGCCACACAGGCAGATCTCACCAGCGACACAGCAGGGGTCGGGGGTCGTTACTTACCTGTCAGACGCGGCGATCCTGACGTCCTCCCGCCCGCGTCCACGCGTCGCTCATCGGCGCCACAGGAAGCCCAACAGGAAGCGCCCGACGAGAAATGATCCAGGACGTTCTCGCGCGACCAGCGATGGCCAGTGGGGGAGCTGGTCAGAAGTATGTATCAGACATAGCGATATCACTAGCAATATCGCTGCTATGTCACAAAATCGGTGACGTTACAGCGATATTGCTAGCGATATCGCTATGTGTAACGGGGGCTTTAGACACCGCTAAGGGTGTCAATCCGATAGTACAGAAACTTCCTTACAACCTACAAGAAAAGTGGATTACATGTGGTTCAGAGTATAAACAAAATCATAATGTATCATTCCCTCCTTTCACTGTATTTGTTGATTTTGTCACCAATAGAGTTGAGCGATACCGTCCGATACTTCAAAGTATCGGATCGGAATGGATCGGCCGATCTTTAAAAAAAGTATCGGTATCGCCGATTCCGATACTGGAAGTCCCATTCAAGTCTATGGGACTTCCGGTATCGGAATAAGAAAAACCCTGTTTTTGCCTTGTACAGCCTCTCTGGGGTCTGTACGGGCCTTTCGGGGGGCTGTGCCGGCCTGCCAGGGGGTCTGTGCAGGCTCCGGTGGTCTGTGCCGGCCTGCCGGTGGTCTGTGCAGGCTCCGGTGGGCTGTGCCGGCCTGCCGGGGGGGCTGTGCCGGCCTGCCGGGGGGCTGTGCAGGCTCCGGGGGCTGTGCCGGCCTGCCGGTGGTCTGTGCAGGCTCCGGGGGGCTGTGCTGGCCTGCCGGGGGGCTGTGCCGGCCTGCCGGTGGTCTGTGCAGGCTCCGGGGGTCTGTGCAGGCATCGTCCGATGGGACTACAAGTCCCATCGGGCGATGCCTGCTACCATGACAGTGATTGACACATTAGCCAATGATGGGACAGTAGTAGTCCCATCATCCGGCTAATGTGTTGAATGTAAAAAAAAAAAAAAAAAATTACATGCTACATACATACAACATGCATACTACATACATGCTACATTCATACTACATACTACATACATGCTACATTCATACTACATAAATACTACATGCAACATACATACTACATATATACTACATACATACTACATGCATGCTACATACATACTGCATGCTACATACATACTACATGCTACATACATACCACATATATACTACATACATACTACATGCATGCTACATACATACCACATACATACTACATACATACTACATACATACTACATGCATGCTACATGCATGCTACATGCTACATACATAACACATATATACTACATGCATGCTACATACATACTACATGCTACATACATACCACATACATACTACATGCATGCTACATACATACTACATGCATGCTACATACATACTACATGCTACATACTACATATATACTACATGCATGCTACATACATACTACATGCTACATACATACTACATATATACTACATGCATGCTACATACATACTACATGCTACATACATACTACATATATACTACATGCATGCTACATACATACTACATACATACTACATATATACTACATGCATGCTACATACATACTACATGCTACATACATACTACATGCATGCTACATACTACATGCTACATACATACTACATGCATGCTACATACTACATGCTACATACATACTACATATATACTACATGCATGCTACATACATACTACATACATACTACATGCATGCTACATACATACTACATGCTACATACATACCACATACATACTACATATATACTACATGCATGCTACATACATACTGCATGCTACATACATACTACATACATACTACATACATACTACATGCTACATACATACCACATATATACTACATACATACAATACATTCATACAACACATACAAAGACATACAGTACATATAACATAGAGTAACATACTTACCAATACTTGTCACATTGTTCCCCGAAGCCATTGTCTTTTCCGGAATAAATATTAACATAACAAACCACAAAAATACTCACCCACGATCCGAAGCAGTCCACGAGTGTGTCCCACGACGATCTTGGGTAGAGAACTGCAGCATCAGATGATGCTGCCGTTCTCTACGGGCTGTAGGAATCCAATGACGGAAGGTAGGTATCCTTCCGCACTGTATTCCTCCGCCACTTAAAAAAAAAAAAGTCCCTAGTCTCACTTTATGCCATTGCTGCGTGGGAATTTTCTATGTATGTATTGTATGAATGTATTGTATGTATGTAGTATATATGTGGTATGTATGTAGCATGTAGTATGTATGTAGTATGTATGTAGCATGCATGTAGCATGCAGTATGTATGTAGCATGCATGTAGTATATATGTAGCATGCATGTAGTATATATGTAGTATGTATGTAGCATGTAGCATGTATGTAGTATGTATGTAGTATGTATGTAGCATGTAGCATGTATGTAGTATATATGTGGTATGTATGTAGCATGTAGTATGTATGTAGTATGTATGTAGTATGCATGTAGCATGCAGTATGTATGTAGCATGCATGTAGTATATACAGTATGTAGTATGTATGTAGCATGCATGTAGTATATATGTGGTATGTATGTAGCATGTAGCATGTATGTAGTATATATGTAGTATGTATGTAGCATGTAGTATGTATGTAGCATGTATGTAGTATGTATGTAGCATGCATGTAGCATGCATGTAGTATGTATGTAGTATGTATGTAGTATGTATGTAACATGCAGTATGTAGCATGTATGTAGCATGTATGTAGTATGTATGTAGTATATATGTAGTATGTATGTAGCATGTAGTATGTATGTAGCATGTAGTATGTATGTAGCATGTAGTATGTATGTAGCATGCATGTAGTATATATGTAGTATGTATGTAGCATGTAGTATGTATGTAGCATGCATGTAGTATATATGTAGTATGTATGTAGCATGTAGTATGTATGTAGCATGCATGTAGTATGTATGTAGTATTTTTTTTTTTTTTAACATTTAACACATTAGCCGGATGATGGGACTACTACTGTCCCATCATTGGCTAATGTGTCAATCACTGTCATGGTAGCAGGCATCGCCAGATGGGACTTGTAGTCCCATCGGACGATGCTTGCACAGACCCCCGGACATCAGCACAGCCCCCCGGCAGGCCGGCACAGCCCCCCGGCAGGCCGGTACAGACCCCCACAGGGTGCACAGACCACCGGCAGGCCGGCACAGCCCCCCGGCAGGCCGGTACAGACCCCCACAGGGTGCACAGACCACCGGCAGGCCGGCACAGCCCCCCGGCAGGCCGGTACAGACCCCCACAGGGTGCACAGACCACCGGCAGGCCGGCACAGCCCCCCGGCAGGCCGGTACAGACCCCGGGCAGTCCACACAGCCCCCGGCAGGCCGGCAGAGACCCCCGGAAGGCCCGAAATGACGGCGCATCATGATGCGCACGCACCGCGCATCATGATGACGTCAGGCTGTCAATCAACTTTGAACTTCCGATTCCGATGCCGAATTCCGATATTGAAAAAATATCGGAAGTCGGTATCGGAATTCCGATACAGCAAGTATCGGCCGATACCCGATACTTGCGGTATCGGAATGCTCAACACTAGTCACCAAACAATCTAGGTTCAGAAATGACCCTAGTTTTGACTTTACTCTGTCATGTTCAACTGCCCCTGGTGTCAAACCCAGTCGGACACCTGTGGTAGTCCACAAAACTAACATTGTTTCCACAGGCCCTCCTCACAAGATGAATAAACCCCCCTCCAGACGAGAGCAAGCCTCAGGATGTCAGTAAACATTGTCCTCTACACAAGAAACCACATCCCCTACTGAAATGCATCGCCTTCAGGGAGTAGTCTTTGGAGGATCGCAAAAGTTTCCTCAAGTAGAACAACATCTGCTTCAAATGTTGTGCCACAACCTCACAATTCGCCAGGAACTGTGAAGCCAGTGTGAAATGTGCAGAATGCAGCAGCACGGATCACAATACAGTCTTGCAGCCTGGATTACCTCCACGAGTGTTGTTACAAGCAGAGGAGCACGATGGGAAGCAGAAGGACACTGAAGAAGACACCCCTGAGGTCAGCTCTAAATGTACGGAGTTCTGCAGGGGACTCACAGGAGGAAGGTCCTGTTCAAAAATCTGCCTTGTCCGAGTCTATCCTACAGGCCGCAAGGACAAAGCCTTCAAGATATACGCAATCCTGGATGACGAAAGTAACAGGTCTCTAGCCAGGTCTTTCTTCTTTGACTACTTCAGCTTTGTAGGTCCTGGTTCTCCCTACACCCTGAGAACGTGTTCAGGTACCATTGAGACGGTGGAGAGAAAAGCAACCGGATACAAAGTGGAGTCCATAGATGGCCAGACCTGCCTATCATTACCGACCATCCTAGAGTGCAACCAGATTCCTGACAACAGGTCAGAAATACCTTCACGGGAGGTGGCGACACATCACCCCCATCTAAAGCGTATAGTCCACCTGATACCTGAGATGGATCCAGGAACCTCAATAGCTCAAATTCTGGGAAGAGATATACTACGAGTCCACAAGACTAGAGAAGGTATAAACGGCTCCGGGAATGCTCCATATGCACAGAGGCTCGACCTTGGATGGGTCATCTTAGGAAACGTCTATCTATCTGTCTAGGAGGAGCACACAAGCTGGCCTCAGTATTTATATTCTTACCAGTACACTAGAAAATGGACGTCCATCTCTCTTCCGGCCATGTCACAATAGTCTGCTGGTAAAGGAATTGCCAAACAGCACTCCACTACCTTGCCCTTTCTCAGCACCTACCAATGAAGATCACGCCTGTGAGGGTCAAAAAGACCACATGGGATGTACAGTGTTCCACAGGACAAAGGAGGATGACAAGGTAGTGATGTCCATGGAAGATAGGATGTTCCTGGACATCATGGATACACAAATAGTCAAAGACAACCTCAACAAGGGACAACCTATTCCTGGAAACAGCGTGCTAAAGAAGCTCGATCCAATTGTTGATCAAGATGGGCTGCTGAGAGTTGGTGGCCGTCTTCAAGAAGCCGAGGTAGAAGTGTCAGAGAAACACCCGGTAATAATCCCTGGACGTCATCACGTCACAACCCTGCTCATTCAGTATCATCATGATTTAGTGAGAACCTGTCAGGACTCTGGACACTTTTGCTATGTTCTGGAATTTTGCCCTTCTCCAAGATGGTGGTCTGGCCTTCATGTGTTCCTGTCTGCTGCCTTTTAGACTCCACCCCAGTCATTAATCAATTCTGGAGTATTCTGCCTGTGTTCCTTTGAGTACTGGGTTGTCCTGGCTTCACAGTTGCTAGCTTTCTGAGGTTGTTCCATTCGTGGTTGCTTCAAGAGACTATACTGCACACCTCTGCTGCTGCCCGCTCCACAGCCGCTGGCTGTCTCCGCTGCTCTGCTGTCCTGTTACCTGCTGCCACCTGATCGGTGAGACTTACTGTTTGCTCCGTCCTAAAGAATCTACCGTGTGCTTGCTACTTGTGGTTCTGCGATTCCGGCTGACTCAGCGGCCCTGCCGTGCCCTAACCGGACCAGGGTTAGGGTACCCACTGGATAGACTTTCTGAGAACTATACCGTACTGATAACGGCATCTGTTTCCATAGTGGCCGGCTATAACGTTCTGGACTTTGTTTCTAAACTATGCTCCAAGCATTCGATACCTTGAAAGGCGTATACCCTGCAACTGGCCGCTGACCTCTAGCGGCAGTTTATTGACTGTTGTGTTTGCCTTGTTCACACTGTGCACGCATGGTTTTGCTGTGTTCTTACATAAACTCGATTCACTTAACTCTGGACTCTGCTGTGATTGTGCTTCTTGCCAAGAAACCCCTGTAGTATCCACTATAGTTGTTACAGGATACTCCAGCCCAAAAAGAGGGGTTTGCAGGAGCTATGTCTGACAGCAAGATGGAACAGGTGTACACCATGCTCCGTTCCCTGCAGCAGGATATGAATGTTCTGCAAAAGAAAGTTGAAAGCGTGGAACGTAATCAACGGGTTTTTGGGCAGAATCTGCAGGACATAGACGCTCGAGTTGCAGCACAGGAAAGCAGATTGACTGGATTGGAGACCCAGTGTGGACAAAACTTCCAGGACATCAGTACACAGATGGCAGCTCAGGGGGCTCGACCTGTGACTTTGCCTGCAGGGCACGTACCACCACCTAGTCTTCCTAAATTACCACCATTTAGATACAATGGCGACCGCGACAAGTTTTGTGGATTCGTGAACCAATGTATGCTGTACTTTGACATCCATGCTGATCATTTCCCAACGGGCCGTTCTAAAGTGCTATGTATAATCATGCTGCTGACCTCACGTGCGCTCGCTTGGGCGAATCCTATGATCGAGTCTCGTGACCCATGCCTGAATGTGCTGGATGATTTTTTGGCCGCCATGGCACTAATGTTTGACGATCCAAATCGTCGCGCTTCTGCTGAGACCGCGCTGCTATCTTTGCGCCAGGGCAAGCGCTCGGTTATTGAATATGCGACCGACTTCAGGCGACTAGCAGTAGATACTAATTGGGACCTTTATGCACAGGTTCCCATTTTTAAGAGAGGCCTGTCCAGCGTGGTAAAGGATGAATTAGCCCGCTCAGAATCCCCACAGGAGCTCGAGGCTTTTATACAGCATTGCATGCGCATAGACATTCGCCTTACTGAGCGCAGGCAGGAAAAGCTGGCTGTGTATAACCGCATGTCTAATTTTTCCCTTCCTCCCAAAGAAACTGCAGGTAAGACATCTCGGGGTGTGGAGGAGGTACCGATGCAGATTGACTCAGTTCAGAGGCGTGTTAGTAATGAACGCCGGGAACATCGCCTTCGGGAGAGTTTGTGTTTTTATTGCGGCCAGTCAGATCACTTCCTGATTAACTGCCCAAAATGTCCTATTCGTCAGAACAAAGTGGTAGCTGCGATTGGGGAGCTGGATGGCAGTGATACGGAATCCGACACTTTTGAGTGTAGCCTGCCTATAGATGCAGTGTTTCAGTCGCTTGCTATGACCACACCCCCCGGGGAAGTGAAGGAAAAGAGCTCTCATTGTTCCCTCCCTATTAAAATCTTGTGTGCTGAAAGATGGATTTCCAGCTCAGCTATGATCGACTCAGGGGCGGGGGGCAATTTTATGGACATTTCCTTTGCCAAGGAACATGGCATTCAGTCTTGTCAGAAGGCTTCTCCAATTAATTTGGAGACAGTAGACGGCTCACCCCTAATCTCTGGCCCTGTAGACCAGGAGACAATACCTCTCACGATCTTATTGGAGCCGGATCATCAGGAGCAATTGTCGTTCTTATTAATCTCTTCTCCACATTTTCCCGTGATCCTAGGTATTCCCTGGTTGCGCTCTCAGAACCCGACCATCAACTGGGAGACCAAGGCGATCACTTTCCCAACAAGGGAGAAGTCTGCTACGGAGACAATCTCTACATCCTTGAAGGCCGAATCTCCTATACAGGTAGTGGGGATACCAACTGTCTATAAGGAATTTTCTGATGTGTATGACAAGGAGAAGGCGGACCAGCTCCCGCCACACAGACACTATGACTGCCCTATTGAACTCCTTCCAGGGGCAGCGATCCCCTTTAGTAATGTCTACCCTCTAGCTGCACCAGAACTTCAGGCCCTAAAAGAGTACATCGATGAAAATCTGGCCAAGGGCTTCATACGCCCTTCTTCCTCGCCAGCTGGGGCGCCTATATTCTTTGTGAAAAAGAAGGATGGGACACTAAGACCATGCATCGATTATCGGGGACTTAATAAGGTAACCATACGTAACCGCTACCCTCTACCGCTAATACCTGAATTAATGGAGAGAGTCCGCCAGGCAAAGGTCTTTTCCAAATTAGACCTTCGTGGGGCGTATAATCTAGTGCGTATTCGTCCTGGGGATGAGTGGAAGACAGCTTTCAGATGCCGTTATGGACATTTTGAATATCTAGTAATGCCCTTTGGACTGTGTAACGCGCCAGCGACCTTCCAACACCTCGTCAATGATATTTTCAGGGATCTATTGGACCAGTTTGTGGTCATATACTTGGACGACATTTTGATTTTTTCAGACTCATTGCAGGAACATGAGGAACATGTCAAGACGGTTTTAAGACGGCTGAAGGAGAACCACCTATATATTAAACTGGAGAAATGCGAGTTCCATCGCTCCGAGATACAGTTTCTGGGCTATGTCATCTCCCCTCAGGGGCTGAATATGGAATCTGGAAAGATCCAGGCAATCACCGACTGGCCGGTACCCAAAAATATAAAACAGGTACAACGTTTTATCGGTTTTGCCAATTTTTATAGACGTTTTATCCGAAATATCTCTGATATTGTCCGTCCCATCACTGCATTGACAAAGAAGGAGAATCCATTTAAATGGTCCGCACAAGCTCAGGAAGCATTTATTCGGCTTAAGACCTGTTTTACTTCAGCTCCACTGTTGGTCCACCCTGATCCGACACTTCCATTTATCGTGGAAGTGGATGCCTCAGACAACGCCTTGGGGGCCATCCTTTCGCAGAGAGTCGGAGAGAAGGCCTTACTTCATCCATGTGCTTTCTTTTCTCGTAGGCTGACCTCAGCAGAGAAGAACTATGACGTAGGGGATAAGGAGCTGCTGGCCATTATTGCGGCTTTTAAAGAATGGAGGCACCATCTCCAAGGAGCCGCTCAACAAGTTATTGTGTTGACAGACCATCGTAACCTGGAGTTTCTTAGGTCCGCGAAATGTCTCTCTCCTCGTCAGGCCCGCTGGAGCTTATTTCTGAATCAATTCGATTTTATTATCTCCTTTCGACCAGGTTCTCGCAATGGAAAAGCAGATGCGCTATGTCGGATTCATGCTGCAGATGCCTTACCAGGACCCCCGCCGAAAACGATTCTTTCCGATGCCAATTTCATCGGGGTCATCCAGGATAAGGACTTGTGGAAGGACATCAAGGAAGCGTATGTAGGTGACGTACTCTTGACTAACCCACCTGCTGATGTCAATCAGGTCCTTAAAGGGGGCATGTGGTTCAGAGGACAACGTGTTTACATCCCGGAGGCGGTCCGTCTCAAAATCTTCAGAGTGGTTCACGATTCCAAGGTGGCGGGTCATAGGGGGGTACAGAAGACCCAAGAGTTCCTAAGTCGCTTCTTCTGGTGGCCAACATGCCTGAAGGACACAAAGGACTACGTTCTCTCGTGCGAGGTATGTGCTCGTCATAAGACCCCGCGTATGTCACCTACGGGCCTCCTGCAACCTTTACCTATTCCATCCCGCCCATGGGGGTCGATATCTATGGACTTTATTGTGGAGCTGCCCATCTCTAAAGGCATGAATACGATCTTAGTGGTTGTAGACCGTTTAACAAAGGCCGCTCATTTCGTCCCATGCGCCGGTCTTCCCTCAGCTAAAGAGACTGGAGATCTGGTCCTACAGAATGTGTTTCGGCTGCATGGGGTCCCAGATGAGATCATCTCTGATCGAGGCTCCCAATTTACGTCAAGATTCTGGAAAGAGTTCTGTTCTGCACTCAATATTGATGTGTGTCTTTCTTCCGCCTATCACCCCCAGACAAATGGTCAGACAGAACTGACCAATCAGACCTTGGAACAGTATCTTCGGTGCTACGTCAGCCACCTTCAAGATGATTGGCTGAACTTACTTCCTTTGGCGAAGTTTTCTTATAACAACTCTGAGAACGCCTCTACTAAGGTAACACCGTTTTTTGCAAACCTGGGTTACCATCCCAGTATCTTTCCCAGGTCTCCAATAAAGTCCCCGGTTCCGGCTGTAGAGGAAAGGCTTACTACGATGAAACAGAATATGGAGGTTCTAAAAGAGACCCTGACTTCAGCCCAAGAGCGCTACAAAAGATCGGCAGATAGATTCCGCAAACCAGCACCTGTGTTCAAGGTAGGGGATTCCGTATGGTTATCCACCAAGAATTTAAAATTGAATGTTCCTTCACAGAAGCTGGGACAGAAGTTCATCGGCCCTTTCAGGATTAATGGCATTGTGAGCTCTGTGGCCTGTCGCCTGAAGTTACCTAGGACTATGAAGGTACATCCCGTATTTCATGTTTCCCTACTAAAGGCTGTCTCACCCAATACTTTTCAGGGTCGTGTTGTGCCACCTCCACGGCCGGTGATAATTGATGGGCAAGAGGAATTTGTGGTCGATGACATTATTGACTCCAGAATTCGCAGAGGTCGGCTCCAGTATCTGATTAGATGGCAGGGGTATCTCCCTGAAGAAGACTCTTGGGAACCGGTGGAGAACATCAGCGCTCAAAGGAAGATTTCTCTTTTCCATCAGAGATTCCCCGAGAAACCAGGTTCGGGATCGTCCTGAGGCCGCTTCTAAGGAGGGAGTAATGTCAGGACTCTGGACACTTTTGCTATGTTCTGGAATTTTGCCCTTCTCCAAGATGGTGGTCTGGCCTTCATGTGTTCCTGTCTGCTGCCTTTAAGACTCCACCCCAGTCATTAATCAATTCTAGAGTATTCTGCCTGTGTTCCTTTGAGTACTGGGTTGTCCTGGCTTCACAGTTGCTAGCTTTCTGAGGTTGTTCCATTCGTGGTTGCTTCAAGAGACTATACTGCACACCTCTGCTGCTGCCCGCTCCACAGCCGCTGGCTGTCTCCGCTGCTCTGCTGTCCTGTTACCTGCTGCCACCTGATCGGTGAGACTTACTGTTTGCTCCGTCCTAAAGAATCTACCGTGTGCTTGCTACTTGTGGTTCTGCGATTCCGGCTGACTCAGCGGCCCTGCCGTGCCCTAACCGGACCAGGGTTAGGGTACCCACTGGATAGACTTTCTGAGAACTATACCGTACTGATAACGGCATCTGTTTCCATAGTGGCCGGCTATAACGTTCTGGACTTTGTTTCTAAACTATGCTCCAAGCATTCGATACCTTGAAAGGCGTATACCCTGCAACTGGCCGCTGACCTCTAGCGGCAGTTTATTGACTGTTGTGTTTGCCTTGTTCACACTGTGCACGCATGGTTTTGCTGTGTTCTTACATAAACTCGATTCACTTAACTCTGGACTCTGCTGTGATTGTGCTTCTTGCCAAGAAACCCCTGTAGTATCCACTATAGTTGTAACAGACCCCAAGGTCGCTTGTTCACCGAAAGGAATCTGCAGGTGGCTGGTCTATGGATAGTCGGCGCAAAGAGAAGCGTGAGCAAACTCATCTTCAACTGTTACGTGTCGCAAACTCTGTGGCTCGTTCCAAAATCCGAAGATGGCCAATCTTCTATCCGACAGACTCAGTACTGAACCCCCCTTCACCAATGTTGGACTAGTCGTATTTGGTCCTTGGTCCGTGGATACTCGACGCACTAGGAAATCCAATACTGAAGCAAAGTGTTGGGCAGTTCTGTTCACTTGTCTGTCCATCAGAGCTGTTCATACTGAAGTAATCGAGTCTATGGACACTTCAAGTTTTGTAAGTGCGTTTCGATGATTCACCGCAATCAGAGGCCCTGTGAAGCATATTAGCTCCGACAGAGGTACGAATTTCTTTGGAGCGGCAAGAGAAGTCCAAATCCCTTCCAACTTGGACATTGCTAATGTTGAAAGGTACCTAAGCGAGCAAGGATGCACCTGGACTTTCAATCCGCCACACTCTTCGCACATGGGAGATGCCTGGGAGAGAATGGTAGGCATAGCACGCAAGATACTAGACTCAATCTTCCTCCAAACGAACACCAGACTCACACTTGAAAGTTTAACCATGTTCTTTGCTGAGGTATCGGCTATCATGAATGCCAGGCCACTGTCAGCACTTTCCAGCGATTCCGGAGATCTGACAGTTCTTACTCCGGCAATGCTACTCACGCAGAAAACCTGTGTCCCAAGAGCTCCACTCAGAGAATTCAATGGTAAAGATCTCTTCAGACACCAGTGGAGGCAAGTGCAAAGCATGTCCAATGTCTTCTGGGACAGATGGAAGAAGCAATATCTCTCCACTCTACAAACCAGGACAAAGTGGCAAAAAGACAGCCCAAACATCCAACCAGGCGATGTGGTACTTGTCAAAGACACTCAGTCACATTGTGATGAGTGGCCACTCGGCCTAGTCACCAACCTCTTCCCAGCAAGGATGGGAAAGTGCACAAGGTAGAAGTCAAAGTGAGCAAACTTGGGGAGAACAAACTGTTCCTCAGGCCAGATACTGAACTTGTACTATTATTATCCCCAAAAGAGTCAAATAGTGGCATCCATTGATGCCAAGTGGGGAGTGTTCTGCCAATTCTGTGCAGCAAAATATTTTTAAGTGCTGTACCAGCTATCGCCAGTAGGTGTCATAAGTTGCCTTTCTTCTTTTTATTCATGTGTCTGGAATCTTCTGTTCCTCAAAAATGGTTAACTGTTCAGAACCGCCCCTTCTTCCTGCCCTGGTCAACAACATGTAACCATTTTAAGCAGTCTTCTGAGTAGCTCTTATGTGCTCAGCTCAGCTCTTTGTAAAACTATTGCTTATAACAAACTGATTCTGGTAAGGTTTAATGCATTTATGAATATATGTTATGCATCTCTGTTAGCTGGCCATAATGCATTCCTCATAATGTTTGCAATGCATGTTCAGCTCCTGTAACGCTAGTACACTGCATGATAGCTATGCATCCTCCATTCAGTGAGTGCAAAACTGGCAGCCATTAGTTGTTAGAGACATCTTTCTCTTTTACTGCTGTGTATGTTATATTGCTCAGCTTCTATATAAAGCATGCTACTGATATAACAGCATCCTGTATCATTGCTACTGTTGTGATAATACCCTGTATTGTTGTGATTACCTGCAAGTACTGCTGTATTGTATATTGTCTACCAGTACTGACACGCTGTTTCTTATAGTTTTTACCTGAATCATCCACATTGTGTTCAACAATATCTGAATCATCCATAACTGTGTTCAACAACCTCTGATATCATCTACTATTGTGTTCCACTATACCATCTGTTATCATCTCCCATTGTTGTCCATATCATCCCAAAAAATAACAGACTTAAGCACCCATACAGTCTTGTTTCTGGGAGTGGATGAAAGATTAAGCCGTATGCTGGAATCCACACAGCGTCATAAGTGAAAGAAGGCAGAACACTCCTCCGATTTCTCCATATAGCCTCCCTTATATCTCCTCCTATTACTCCATATAACCTCCCCTATATCTCCTTCTATTACTCCATATAACCTCCCTATATTTCCTCCTATTACTCCATATAACCTCCCTATATCTCCTCCTCTTACTCCATATAACCTCCCTATATCTCCTCCTTTTACTCCATATAACCTCCCTATATCTCCTCCTATTACTCCATATAACCTCCCTATATCTCCTCCTCTTACTCCATATATCCTTCCCTATATCTCCTCTATTACTCCATATAACCTTCCTATATCTCCTCCTCTTACTCCATATAACCTCCCTATATGTCCTCCTATTACTCCATATAATCTCCTCTGTCTCCTCCTATTACACCATATATCCTCCCCTATATCTCCTCCTATTACTCCATATAACCTCCCCATATCTCCTCCTATTCCTCCATATAACCTCCCTATATCTCCTCCTATTACTCCATATAACCTCCCTATATGTCCTCCTATTACTCCATATATCCTTCCTATATCTCCTCCTATTACTCCATATAACCTCCCTATATCTCCTCCTATTACTCCATATATCCTCCCCTATATCTCCCCTATTACTCCATATAACCTTCCTATATCTCCTCCTATTACGCCATATAACCTCCCTATATCTCCTCCTATTACTCCATATAACCTCACCTATATCTCCTCCTATTACTCCATATAACCTCCCTATATCTCCTCCTATTACACCATATATCCTCCCCTGTGTCTACCCTATTACTCCATATAACCTTCCTATATCTCCTCCTATTACTCCATATAACTTCCACTATATCTCCACCTATTACTCAATATTACCTCCCCTATATCTCCTCCTATTACTCCATATAACCTCCCCTATATCTCCTCCTATTACTCCATATAACCTCCCCTATATCTCCTCTTATTACTCCATATAACCTCCCTATATCTCCTCCTATTACTGTGGCACCCCTGAGGGTTCAGTCGCCACAGAGTTACTGCACCTCCTCCTGAGGTGTGGTACCCCACCATCCAGGTAAGGTGAAAACACCTGACCACACTCCAACACCTGCATCCCACACAACACAGTAGTGTAGCAAAGCAACTACTTGCTTGGAACACAAAGCGTGCTGGGAGGTGGGTGGAGATTAGTCTGCACCAAAAGAGCGGGAAGAGTTTAGGATTGAGTCAGTCTGACAGAGTCAGTGGAAAAGTGAAGATCCCCTGTGTGGGATGGATGAAGGAAGTGCTGCAGCCGACCTCAGAGACCTGGGTCCGCTGGCACAGGAAAGGAACATTGATAGAAAGCCTGACTCTCTCCATAAGAAAGAAGGATTAGTATGGGACGGAAGGAGCGGAGGACTAAGAATTAGGGTTAGAGCATAACCCTTCCCAAGTTCACAGTGCAAGGCCGGGGTCCGGTCCCCGAGATTGTATGGATGCTAATCGTCCTGCAGCAGACACCGAAGGAATAGAAGTTGTCACCACTTTATTCCCACACAAGACTTGGGGGCACAACAGCAACGTGAGTGAGCCGGGACTTAGTAGCAAGGAGTCCCCGAAGCAGGCTACAGCTGTCTGCCGTACAAGTGGAGTTCATAGGAACATCTAACAGGAGGAACTCCAGTGTAACTCTGTACTGTGAGTACTTCACATACCGCAAAAGGGAGACGTTCAGAAAAGGCACATATGTTGGCGGAGTGTTGGAACGGAGTTCTTCATCTTGCCTGGAAGTTGACTGAGCCCATGACTGGGAGGACACAGCATGGATGCAGGCGCCTGTATGCATAACAAACTGTGAGTAAAGCTTTGGAACTACATGCCCTGGTGTCCTCCACTTATTCCTGCGCCAACCAACTCAGCACTGCTACATCTCTGTGCTTAACATCACACTATGCCCCTCTCCTCACTATCTCTCCACCTACACTGCCCTGGTACTACGGCCCTACCTGTGGAGGGCCACAACATCATTGCTGCACCACACCATCTGTCCCAGAGGATCTGTCTGCAGCGTCGGCTTAACATCTACATTGCCGAACACCACAGGTGGCGTCACGAATCATTCACTTATAAACTGTAATCATTATCCCTTCACTCAACCCCTTTTACAATGGACGCCCAGGGCCACGGACCGGGTCACAGCTACCGTGACATCTCCCATTGAAATCCACCGGGCCCGGCTCCGAGTACCCCATGGCCCTGGCACCCTTGCAACAGCAGGGGGTGATCCATTACTCCATATAACCTCCCTATATCTCCTCCTATTACTCCATATATTGTCCCCCTCTCTCTCCACATATAAATTTGACACTACAATATATGAATGGATCAGTTCTGCCGCAATAAGTATTATGGCTAATCATTGGCTCAATGTTCTGGCTCATAGGGAACTTCTGAGTGGGGAACTCCAGTAACCAACATGTTTTATTTGCTGACTATATGCCACCAGGTATTGCTGCTGGCAGTAGCATGTAATTAGTACATGGAGTAATCATGGGGGTTATGGGAATAGTGTCAGACCACCCTGCTCATACAGCATGTCCACATCAGACATTACCTCTCTGAATCCTGCTCATATAGGTACTGTTCACATGGTCAGGTTTTAAATACATTGGATCGGTCTGCTCTGATAGGTATACCTTGGTGTTGGTAGAGCGGCTTAGCGTACTCTTTTGCAAAAAACGTATCAACTAATACCCTGTTTTGTTATCATCTTTTTACTAGCACTTGCTGTTTATTGTTGGAATTTTTTTTACAGCAGAGTATTTTTTACGTTTGTTGCACTGTGTTTCTCTGTCTTCCACCCTGCTCATATTGAACGAGACTTGCTTTCTTTCATAACATACAGAATCTGGATGTGGAGACTATTAATGTCCTTTATCATTTGATTTTCCTGTTCAGCATCCTGAAAAATAAGAGCTCTCAAGGTTGTAAACCAGTACTAAGAGGGTGATATTATTGTACTTTAAACCCCTCTTCGGGATATGCCCATGCCCATGTCTCCTACTTACATACAACATGTCCTAGGCTATAATCCTCCTATATTTCCTTTCTTTTCGCCATAAAACCATTTTAATGCTATTACTAGTACTAAATATTGCCCCTCTCCATGTGACTTTCATAATAACCTGCTCATATGGCAGTGTAGCTGTAATCTCTTCATATAATCCTGCGTCCATCCTTTTCTATTCTTCAGTACAGCCATCTCGCCCCCCACTTTTAGTCTTCCTCGCAGGTTGTCAGACTTGAATGGCAGTGAAAGAGTGTTTTCTATATAAGAGACCCTTTTAAAGAAAGATTGGATGTAAGCTTCCAAGTGACATCCATTATTAAAACCCGCAATAAAGCCCATTTATCCCTGAATAAATCCCTTAGGATCATCATAAAAAGCTTTTTAGCTGTGAAATCGTAGAGGACGATAATTAACCTGGCAATGCAATTTTTGCATCCTATTCATATTACATGATTATACTGCTTGATATACAGTTGTGGCCAAAAGTATTGACACCCCTGCAATTCTGTCAGATAATACTCAGTTTCTTCCTGAAAATGATTGCAAACACAAATTCTTTAGTATTATTAGCTTCATTTAATTTGTCTTAAATGAAAAAATACAAAAGAGAATTAAGCAAAAAACAAAACATTGATCATTTCACACAAAACTCCAAAAATGGGCCAGACAAAAGTATTGGCACCCTCAGCCTAATACTTGGTTGCACAACCTTTAGCCAAAATAACCAACCAACCGCTTCTGGTAACCATCACTGAGTTTCTTACAATGCTCTGCTGGAATTTTAGACCATTCTTCTTTGGCAAACTGCTCCAGGTCCCTGATATTTGAAGTGTGCCTTCTCCAAACTACCATTTTTAGATCTCTCCACAGGTGTTCTATGGGATTCAGGTCTGGACTCATTGCTGGCCACCTTAGAAGTCTCCAGTGCTTTCTCTCAAACCATTGTCTAGTGCTTTTTGAAGTGTGTTTTGGGTCATTGTCCTGCTGGAAGACCCATGACCTCTGAGGGAGACCCAGCTTTCTCACACTGGGCCCTACATTATGCTGCAAAATTTGTTGGTAGTCTTCTGACTTCATAATGCCATGCACACGGTCAAGCAGTCCAGTGCTAGAGGCAGCAAAGCAACCCCAAAACATCAGGGAACCTCTGCCATGTTTGACTGTAGGGACCGTGTTCTTTTCTTTGAATGCCTCTTTTTTTCTCCTGTAAACTCTATGTTGATGCCTTTGCCCAAAAAGCTCTACTTTTGTCTCATCTGACCAGAGAACATTCTTCCAAAACGTTTTAGGCTTTTTCAGGTAAGTTTTGGCAAGCTCCAGCCTGGCTTTTTTATGTCTCGGGGTAAGAAGTGTGGTCTTCCTGGGTCTCCTACCATACAGTCCCTTTTCATTCAGACGCCGACAGATAGTATGGGTTGACACTGTTGTACCCTCGGACTGCAGGGCAGCTTGAACTTGTTTGGATCTTAGTTGAGGCTCTTTATCCAACATCCGCACAATCTTGCGTTGAAATCTCTTGTCAATTTTTCTTTTCCATCCACATCTAGGGAGGTTAGCCACAGTGCCATGGGCTTTAAACTTCTTGATGACACTGCGCACGGTAGACACAGGAACATTCAGGACTTTGGAGAAGGACTTGTAGCCTTGAGATTGCTCATGCTTCCTCACAATTTGGTTTCTCAAGTCCTCAGACAGTTCTTTGGTCTTCTTTCTTTTCTCCATGCTCATTGTGGTACACACAAGGACACAGGACAGAGGTTGAGTCAACTTTAATCCATGTCAACTGGCTGCAAGTGTGATTTAGTTATTGCCAACACCTGTTAGGTGCCACAGGTAAGTTACAGGTGCTGTTAATTACACAAATTAGAGAAGCATCACATGATTTTTCGAACAGTGCCAATACTTTTGTCCACCCTCTTTTTTATGTTTGGTGTGGAATTATATCCAATTTGGCTTTAGGACAATTCTTTTTGTGTTTTTTCATTTAAGACAAATTAAATGAAGATAATAATACCAAAGAATTTGTGTTTGCAATCATTTTCAGGAAGAAACTGAGTATTATCTGACAGAATTGCAGGGGTGTCAATACTTTTAGCCACAACTGTACCACAATGTATTTCATATGTATTGAGGATATATTATACATATATATATATATATTTATTTATGCTTTGGACAGGCGGGGATGAGAGTCCAAGAGGTCAAACTCTTACCTAATCACACATTTCTCATCCTATCCTGTGGATAGATGATGATTGTTGTTTGTGGTATAACCATTAGCACTGATAACTTGCATTTTAATATAAGTGAAAGATTGTGAACACCTTTGACATTGAAAAATGATTTTTACATATGTTGGTTAATTGAACTAAGCTTCAGTCTGAAATCTGTAAATCTTTATTCATTGCCACACTCCTTGAGAAGCTATTTGCTGTCCAAATCAAGTTTTAGGGGTTTTTTTGTAGGAGTGTCTCTCTTTGTAATACATGCTGGATTTGAGCTTTGTGTTTATGTGGGGTACTGCTGTCTTCATTAGCTCATATATCAGTGTAAGGAGGTGACCCGGTTCTTCATGTGCCTTCCCTCCACTGGACACTCTACACATATACAGTATCACATGCGGCACATTGATATACATTAATATAAATGTATTTGTTATGTGTCATGTACTGTAATGTGAATGTCTTTACTATGTGTTCTGTATAGAATTAGGGCTAGGATAGAAAAGGCAGCAAAGGGATTTTGGAAGGAGCTATAGGGCAGGGCAGTGCAGAGCAAGGGATATAGGACAAGCGCTTCCTGTTTAGGGAGCAGAGCCCGGGCAGGCTTGCCCAGGGTGAGACATGCACCACAGCTGGAACTTAGGGTTCCCCGGACGTGGGGATGGAAGCTGCTTCAGACTGACGAGCAGTGTGGATGGGTGCCGGCTTAAAATACAGGGAAGATTGCCTTGTTTGAACTGTGCCCTGGATGTGACTGTTTAGTAAAGTTCATTCGTTTGAAAAGAACAGTGGCTCTGTGGTGCTTCATGAGGTCCGAATTCCAGCCACTGAAGGGAACGTGGAACGGAGGTAACTGACTGTATCGCAGGACATTTAACTTTCCATGTACACAATGCCAGGGTGCTCACTAACTGTTGTCTAATGGACTCGTCTATGACTACCACCCTGTGGCACCTTGTTACATCAGCACAGCTTCTATCCTGCATTACTTCCTCTTCATGTGCTTTCATACTTATCTATAACCTGTTTTGTCTGCCTTCTGCAAGACTGTGTAAAAATATGTGTACTATCCCCCTTTATCTACCTGCTGCTATTTCCAATATTTAAAGATGGAAGGGGGAAGAAGAGAGCCACCAGGAGCACAAGTTCTGAAAGATTTGTAACATTTTGCAGATCACTCAGCTAGAATATGATCATACAGATGTGGCGCCCCCAGGAGTATGGTCACCACAATGGCACTGCCTTCCTCCAGGGATGGTGATGTCAGGCTTGGAAGCAATGAAGGGTCTCTCTAGCAGTTAATCTCTACATACAACACAGTTCCACTCCAGGCCAGCAGAGGGAGCTCTGAACCAGGAAAGGGGGAGGAGTGCTCTCTGAGGGCCAGGAGGGGAATTTAGGAGTTAGTGTGAGGAGGGCAACTTGTGGAGAGAAGCTGGAGGTTGAGCTAAGGATAGAGAGCTCCCTCCCGGTGATAGCGCATGATCTGGAGCCTGGTCTCCACAGTTGTATGGATACTGAAGGTCCTGCAACAGAAACCAGAGGAATAGGAAGCAGTAAATGCTCTATTCCCACCTAAGACTCGGAGGCACAACAGTGACGGGTGTGCCAAGAGAGATAGAGGGCTACAGCTGTCAGCCATACGAGGTAGTTCTAAGAGAAGATACGGAGGAACTTCAGTGTAACCCTGTACTACATGTACCTCAAGCCAGCACTAGGAAGGAGACTACACAACCCATCTGATAGAGAGATCCCTGAGTTGCTTCCAAGCTAGCCTGCTCCTGTGCCATCTGTAATCAGGACCCTGGACTGCGTTGGCCAAGTAAAGGTAAAGAAACTGCACCCTGTTGTGTCCTTGCCTCCTTCCTGCAACATCCTCAGCACTGCTACATCTCTGTGTCAAACACTGCACCCTCTTCCTAAACATTCAGCCACACTGCCCTGGGACCAACAGCCCTACCTGTGGAGGGCTACAACATCATTGCTGCACTACACCATCTGTCCCAGAGGATCTGCTTGCAGCGTCGGCTCAACACCTCCCTTGCCAAACACCACAGGTGGCGTCACGAATCACTCATAAACTTTATTCCCAACTCAACCCCTTTTACATGGGTGCCCAGGGCCACGGACCAGGTCACCGCTACTGTGACATTCCCATCAGAGAGACTGGCGCGGTACCGAGTATCCCACAGCCCTGGGGGGCGACCCATTTTGGCATCACGAACAGGATTACGGAGCCCGGTATCCCCGGGTCCTGTGTGCCAGAGACTGTGTTTGGTGCTATAGACTGTGTGCGAAATTGGCGCCATTGCCGCCATTATCCCGCTGATTGGCGCGCGGGAAGAAAAGGGGGCAGACCTTTGTGGGCGGAGCCAGCCGAGAAGCGCAAAAAGGAGAAAAACGCGCGGGAAGTAAGAAGCTGAGGCCTGCAGTTACGGCGTCCCCTGATCCAGCCTGTAACGCGGCAGCCAGTAAGCCAGCGCAACCCCGCGGCCTGGCCAACGTTAATTAGGGGGTGAAGAAAATGTCTGAGGACAACGCCAATGCAGCGGCATATGCTCCCGCTAACCTCCCAGTGCAGCCAGATACAGAGTTCAGTGCAGCTGCTGCTCCAACAGCGCCACTGAATCAGGCAGCCAGCGCTGCCTCCAGGGCACCGCAAGAATCAGCGCCCACAGCAGCGGTCCCCATAATGCTGCTGTCTATGCCTTACATACCGGGAGCAGCATGGCTACCGCAGTATTCAGGGGAGTCACATACCCTGAGTGAATTCAAAGAGAGACTGTGCAGCTTGTTTGAAGTGTATCCTCTGTCTGAAAGTCAGAAAGTGAACATTCTTATTGGGCTAACAGGTGCAGCGCAGAGAGAAGTAAAAGCCTGGCAGGACACTGATAAACAGACTGTTAAAAATATCTTGGCTAAGCTAAGAAGCACCTTTGACACCTGCACTGCAGCTGAAATCAAGATGAGATTCTTTGGGTGTAAGCAGAAAGCGCAGGACAGTATAAGGGACTATGCTCTTAACCTGCAGGAGGCACTGCGAGCTGTCAAGCAGATTGATCCAGATAGTGTGAAAGATGGAGACGGACTGTTAAAGGAGCAGTTTATTGAAGGACTCTTATCCAGCACCCACAGAGCACAGCTTCGCATTATTGCCCTACAAAACCCTGACCTAGACTTTGCTGATTTCAAAGACAGGGCTATTCGGGTGCTGCATGATCCAAATGTGAGCCGTCCAGCGCCCCCTAGGCGCCCAGCGATTACATACCACCGGGAAGCAACATCTTTCCCTTCCATCCCTGTGGAGGCTGATGCACAGACTCTGGATAAAGATCCATCTGAAGAGCTGCGTCTTCAGGTCCAGGTGTTGACCAAGGCTATGGCTGCACTTGCTAAAACCGTGCAGTCCCTTCAGGTATCCTCCAAGGAGAAGATCCAGCTTGCTTCCAGTCCAGAGGATGTCCCGTGGCTAAAGAAGAAGAGGATCCCGCCACTCCGAGGAAGGAACAACGATCGCTATGACCAGGACGGACGTCCCATCTGTCGACACTGCCACAAGGCAGGCCACATCGCAAGATTCTGTTATTTAAACGAGCAACCCCTGGGGCAGAGGGCCAACCCCCAGGAGTAGGACCACAAGGCCCAAAGAACTGGCAAGCCAAGTATGTTGGAGGGAGACCGATCCTTCCAGTGGTGATTGACGGCATCCCCATGAACGCTTTGCTGGACACTAGCTCCCAGGTGACTTTTATGCCCTGTATCCTTTACAAGCGGTATTGGGCTGACTCTGAACTTACCCATGGCCCAACTGATGAACTGACAGTAGTGGCCAGCAATGGTCAGTCTTTACCACAAGTAGGATGTAAAGAAATTACTGTTAAAGTGGGTCTGGTAGAGCTAAAATCTCAAGGTCTGATAGTTGTGGATATTGATCGATGAGAATGTAATCCAATGATGACTCTTGGTACCAAAGTAATTGAAAACTGTCTTTCCAAGGTTATTGTCTTGTTGCAACAGGTGGCGGACACTGCTGGTTCCAGTGAACAACGAGTCCTACAGAAGGAGATCAGAGCCCTGATGCAAAGACAGCAGGTAGAACTCTCTGGCGGAGAAATTGGCAGCGTCAGAGTGAGTGATTCTTTCCCCATTGCGATACCCCCCAGATGTGAAATGCTAATTTGGTGTCAGGCAGCTATAGGCCTCAGAGGAAAAGATTACCAGGCAGTGGTAGAACCAGTGTACTCTGATAGCAGGCCCACGGTCCTGACTGCCAGAGGTGTAGTTGATGTCCGTAAAGGGAGAGTACCTATACGCCTTTTGAATTGTGGGGAGGAGGAGGCCACAATACCTCGGTATGCCACAGTTGCTAAGCTGCTCACTGTCAGTAACAATGCAAAGCTGGCAGCAGAGCCCTTGGTCTCATCCGACCAGGTGGAGGACAATGGCTCTGTGAAGCAGCTGGAGGAGTGGTGCCAGCAACTGCGGGTGGGAACTGGCTACACACATTCATACCAGAAAAATGGGGTTTACAGAGTGACCCAGGAATATGAGCGGGTATTCAGTTAACACCCCCTAGATTTTGGGAAGGCAAAAGGGGTTCAACACCATATCCCCACTGGAGATCATCCACCCATTAAAGAAAGGTACCGGCCTATATCCCCAACACAATACCAATGTGCTAAAGGTATGTTGAGAGAGATGAAGGAAGCTGGGGTTATCAGAGACAGTTGTTGCCCCTGGGCAGCTCCAATAGTTTTTGTAAAGAAAAAGGATGGTACCATGAGAATGTGTGTTGATTACAGGAAAATTAACAGCATTACACATAAAGATGCCTACCCATTACCTAGAATTGAGGAGTCCTTAGCTGCACTTAAAACTGCTAACTACTTTTCCACCGTGGATCTCACTAGTGGGTATTGGCAGGTTCCCGTGGCAGAGGCAGACAAGGAGAAAACAGCATTTACCACCCCAATGGGTCTCTGTAAGTACAACTATATGCCATTCGGGCTCTGCACCGCCCCAGGAACATTTCAACGGCTGATGTAGTGTTGCCGGGTGTGGCGCCCCCAGCAGTATGGCCGCCACAGTGGCTTTGCCTTCCTCCAGGGAGGGTAATGCCAGGCTTGGAAGCAGTGAAGGGTCTCTTTCGCAGTTAACCTATACATGCAACACAGTTCCACTCCAGGCCAGCAGGGGGGACTCTGAACCGGAATTGAGGGGAGGAGTGCTCTCTGAGGGCCAAGAGGGAGGAGTGGTCAGTTATTGTGGGGAGGGTGAAGTGTGCAGACGTGAGGAAGGAGCGCGGAGATCGAACGGAGAGGAAAGGCTCATCTCCAGTGAGAGCGCATGAACTGAAGCCTGGTCTCCATGGTTTTACGGATACTAATGGTCCTGCAACAGACACCAGAGGAGTAGGAGGCTGTAAATGCCCTACCCCCATCTAAGACTCGGAGGCACAACAGCACGGAGTGAGCCAAGAGAGGAATAGCGGCTACAGCTGTCTGCCATACGAGGAGTGCTAGTAGAAGAGAATTAGGAGGAACTTCAGTGTAACTCAGTACTAGGAGTACTTCATTCAAATAAGCGCTAGGAAGGAGACTGCACAGCCCATCTGCTGAGAGAGAATCCCTGAGCTGCTTCCAGGCTATCCTGCTCCGGTACCATCTGTAATCAGGACCCTGGACTGCACTTATCAAGTAAAGATACAGAAATAGCACCCCGCTGTGTCCTTGTCTGCTTCCTACCCTTCCGGCACTGCTACATCCCCGTGCCAACCACATCTACACTTCCCTGGAACTACAGCTTCACCTGGGGGGAGCTTTTACATCTTTGCTGCACTATACCATCAGTCCCAGTGGATCTGCATGCAGCGTCGGCTTAACATCTCACTTGCCGAGCACCACAGGTGGCGTCACGAACTATTCCATTAACTACAGTCCACCATTCAATCTTCCCTATTACTTGGGCGCCCAGGGCCATGGACCGGGTCACTGCTGCTGTGACACATCCCACTGACACCGGCCCGGGACCGAGTACCCCACAGCCCTGGGAGGGCGACCCAACTTGGCTTCACGAACAGGATTGCGGAGCCCGGTACCCCCGGGTCCTGTGTGCCACAGACTGTGTTTATGTAAAAGACTGTGTTGGCGCCAATTGCCGCCAATGCTGCGCTGCTTGGCGAGCCCGGGAACCAAAAGAGGCGGGCCTTCGTGGGCGGTGCCTGCCGCAGAGCGCAAAGAAGTGAAGTGCCGCGCGGGAAGAGAGGACAGCGCGTGAGAAGTGGGAGAAGCTGAGGCCTACAGCCTGGAGCATCGGGCCTGCGAAGCGGCTGCCGGTAAGCTCACTCAACCCCCGGACCTGGCTAACATTAACTAGGGGGGGAAGAGAATGTCTGCGCCACGCAGCAATGCAGCGGCGGACGCCGCTGCCAACCCCTCAGTGCTGCAAGGAGTAGCACCCGCCGCAGCAGTCCCTATAATGCCGCTGTCTGTGCCCTACATACCGGGAGCAGCATGGCTACCGCAGTATTCAGGGGAGTCACATACCCTGAGTGAATTCAAAGAGAGACTGTATAGTTTGTTTGAAGTATACCCTCTGTCTGAAAGCCAGAAAGTGAACATCCTTATTGGACAGCTAACGGGTGCAGCACAGAGAGAGGTGAAAGCCTGGTAGGACACTGACAAAGAGACTGTTAAAAAGATCCTGGCTAAGCTAAGGAGCACCTTTGACATCTGCACTGCAGCTGAAATCAAGATGCGATTCTTTGGATGTAAGCAGAGAGCGCAGGACAGTATAAGGGACTATACTCTTAACCTGCAGGAGTTGATCCTGTCAGTGTGAAGGAGGAAGATAAACTGTTAAAGGAGCATTTCATTGAAGGACTCCTATCCAGTACCCACAGAGGACAGTTGCACATCATAACCCTGCAACACCCTGATCTGGACTTTGCTGATTTTAAGGACAGGGCTATTCGGGTACTGAAGGAATCAACTGACAGCCATCCAGCGCCCCCTAGGCGCCCAGCAATCACCTACGATCAGGAAGCAACATCTTTCCCTTCCATCCCTGTGCAGGCTGATGCACAGACTCTGGATAAAGATCCAACTGAAGAGCTGCGTCTTCAGGTCCAGGAGTTGACCAAAGGTATGGCTGCACTCACTAAAACCGTGCAGTCCCTGCAGGTGTCCTCCAAGGAGAAGATCCGGGTCGCCCACCCAGGGCTGTGGGGTACTCGGTACCAGGTCGGTATCAGTGGGACGTGTCACAGCGACAGTGACCCGGACCGTGGCCCTGGGCGCCCAAGTAATAGGAAGATGTTGAATGGTGGAATGTAGTTAATTGAATAGTTCATGACGCCACCTGTGGTGTTCGGAAAGGGAAGTGTTAAGCCTACACTGCAGACAGATCCTCCGGGACAGATGGTGTGGTGCAGCAATGATGTTATAGCCCTCCACAGGCAGGGCTGTTGTCCCAGGGCAGTGTAGATGTGGAGACACTTAGATGGTGTAGTGTCCAGCGCAGGGGATGTAGCAGTGCCAGGTGGACGGACGCAGGAAGGAATGGAGGACACCAGGGCATGTAGTTCCAAAGCTTTACTCACAGTCTGTAGTGCCTGCTTCTGTGCCATGTCCTCCGGGTCAGGGACTCAGTCAACCTCCAGGCAAGATGGAATGCTCCCTTCCACACTCCGCCAACTTATGTGCCTTTCCTGAACGTCTCCTCTATAGCGCCTTTAAGTGTGACGATCTCCTAGTACTGTGTTACACTGGAGTTTCTCCTGACATATGTTCCCAAGAACTCTACTTGCACGGCAGACAGCTGTAGCCTGCTTCGGGGACTCTCTACTCTTGAGTCCCGGCTCTCTATCCGTGTTGCTGTTGTGCCCTCAAGTCTTAGATGGGAGTAGTGCATTTACAGCCCACTACTCCACCGGTGTCTGCTGCAGAACCATTAGTGTCCATACAACCTCTGGGACCAGGCCCCGGCCTTGCGCTTAGAACTTCTAGGCAGGGTTCTTCCTCTAACCCACGTCCTCTGTGTTCCCTTTAACTCCTACGTTCCGTACTTGTCTTTTCCCTTCTATGGAAGCTCAGGCTTCGGTTCAATGTCCTTCTCCTTCTTTCCTTTCCCGTGCCAGCTGGCTCAGATCACTGAGGCAGCTGCAGCACTCCTTCCTCCATCCCTCTTCCAGGGATCCCCACTCCTCCCGAATGTCTTCCTCTCTCCTACTAAAATCTCAAGGTCTGATAGTTGTGGATATTGATCGACGTGAATGTAATCTCATGATGACTCTTGGTACAAATGTAATTGAAAATTGTCTTTCCGAGGTTATTGTCTTGTTGCAACAGGTGGCTGAGACTGCTGGTTCCAGTGAACAACGAGTCCTGCAGAAGGAGATCAGAGCCCTGATGCAAAGACAACAGGTAGAACTCTCTTGTGGAGAAATTGGCATTGTCAGAGTGAGTGATTCTTTCCCCATTGCAATACCCCCCAGATGTGAAATGTTGATTTGGTTTCGGGCAGCTATAGGTCTCAGAGGGAAGGATTACCAGGCATTGGTAGAGCCAGTATACTCTGATAGCAGGCCCACTGTCCTGACAGCCAGAGGGGTGGTTGATGTACGTAAAGTGAGAGTACCTGTACGTCTCTTGAATTGTGGGGAGGAGGAGGCCACAATACCTCGGTACGCCACAGTTGCTAAGCTGCTCACCGTTAATAACAACTCATTGCAGGCAGCAGAACCCTTGGTCTCATCCGACCAGGTGGAGGACAATGGCACTGTAAAGCAGCTGGAGGAGTGGTGCCAGCAACTGCAGGTAGGGACTGACTCTACACCTTCATACCAGAAAAATGGGGTTTACAGGGTGACCCAGGAGTATGAGCGGGTATTCAGTAAACACCCCTTAGATTTTGGGAAGGCAAAAGGGGTTCAACATCATATCCCCACTGGAGATCATCCACCCATAAAGGAAAGGTACCGGCCTATACCCCCAACACAATACCAATGTGGTAAAGGTATGTTGAAAGAGATGAAGGAAGCTGGGGTTATCAGAGACAGTTGTAGCCCCTGGGCAGCTCCAATAGTTTTTGTAAAGAAAAAGGATGGTACCATGAGAATGTGTGTTGATTACAGGAAAATTAACAGCATTACACATAAAGATGCCTACCCATTACCTAGAATTGAAGAGTCATTAGCTGCACTTAAAGCTGCTAACTACTTTTCCACCTTGGATCTCACTAGTGGGTATTGGCAGATTCCCGTGGCAGAGGCAGACAAGGAGAAAACAGCATTTACCACCCCGATGGGTCTCTGTGAGTTCAACTATATGCCATTCGGTCTCTGCACTGTCCCAGGAATATTTCAACGGCTGATGGAGTGCTGCCTGGGACACATAAACTATGAGACAGTCCTGTTGTACCTTGATGATGTCATTGTTTTCTCCAAGACGTATGAGGACCATCTGAAGCACCTGGCTGAGGTGTTTGAAGCCTTGTCCAACTTTGGCCTGAACGTGAAGCCTTCCAAATGCCACCTCCTGAAGCCCAAGGTTCAGTACCTCGGTCATGTGGTGAGTGCAGAAGGTGTGGCACCAGATCCTGACAAAGTCACAGTCATTCGGGACTGGCCGAAGCCCAACAACCTCCATGAAGTATGCCAATTCATTGGACTGGTAGGCTACTACTGAAGATTCATCAAAGGCTTCACTGAAATAGCCACCCCTATGCAAAATCTTCTGGTGAGGCAGTCCAAGAAGACCAAACAGAAAAATTCCACCTTTGAATGGACTGAGGAGTTGGAGAGATCCTTCACTCGACTGAAGATGGCTCTCACAGGTGATGAAGTTCTGGCCTACCCAGATTATGACAAACCCTTTGTGTTGTATACTGATGCCAGCAACATGGTACTGGGAGCAGTACTGTCGCAGGTACAGAATGGCAAAGAAAGAGTGATCTCCTACGCCAGCATGAAGCTTCGTCCTACTGAAAGGAACTCTGACAATTTCAGTTCCTTCAAGCTGGAGTTCTTGTCCATAGTCTGGGCTGTGACTGAAAGATTTAAGCATTACCTAGCTTCAGCCAAGTTTACTATCTTCACGGACAACAACCCGTTGACTCACTTGGAAACTGCCAAGCTAGGTGCACTGGAGCAGCGATGGATGGCTCGGCTGTCTAACTATGAATTTACCATCAAGTACCGAGCAGGGCCCAAGAATGCCAATGCTGATGTGCTGTCCAGAATGCGTAATCTGCCAGATGCAGGAGAAGACCCTGAGGCTCTTGAAGAAATAGAGTTGCCTCCCTTCCACCGGCCACTTGTGGCCCAACGTGCTCAAGGAGTGAGAAACAGACGGTCTGGCTTGAAGGAATCATAGAATCATAGAATCGTAGAGTTGGAAGGGACCTCCTGGGCCATCTGGACCAACCCCCTGCTCAAAGCAGGATTCGCTAAATGATCCCAGTCAGATGTCTGTCCAGCCTCTGTTTGAAGACTTCCATTGAAGGAGAACTCACCACTTATCGTGGCAGCTTGTTCCACTCATTGATCACTCTAACTGTCAAAAAGTTTTTCCTAATATCTAATCTGTGTCTCCTCCCATTCAGTTTCATCCCATTGCTTCTAGTCTTTCCTTGTGCAAATGAGAATAAAGTTGATCCTTCTACAATGTGACAGCCCTTTAGATATTTGTAGACAGCTATTAAGTCTCCTCTCAGTCTTCTCTTTTGCAAACTAAACAATCCCAAATCCTGCAACCTTTCCTCATAAGACAGGGTTTGCAGACCGGTCACCATTCTGGTTGCTCTTTTCTGAACTTGCTCCACTTTGTTGATGTCTTTTTTAAAATGTGGTGCCCAAAACTGGACACAATATTCCAGATGAGGTCTGACCAAAGAGGAGTAGAGGGAAATAATGACTTCACGTGATCTAGACTGTATGCTTCTGTTAATACATCCTAGAATTGCATTTGCCTTTTTTGCTGCTGCATCACACTGTTGACTCATATTCAGTCTGTGATCTATTAGTATACCCAAGTCTTTTTCACATGTGCTGTTGCTTAGGCCTATTCCTCCCATTCTGTATATGCTTTTTTCATTTTTATTGCCCAGATGTAGTACTTTGCATTTTTCCCTGTTAAAAACCATTCTGTTAGTTGCTGCCCACTTCTCCAGTTTATTTATATCTTTTTGAATCCTCTCTCTCTCTCTTCTCTAGTATTAGCTATCCCTCCTAGCTTTGTGTCATCAGCAAATTTAATCAGTTTACCCTCAATTCCTTCATCTAAATCATTGATAAAGATGTTTGTTCAAAGATCTTTCCTGGTATAGAAGTCAGACTCACCGGCCTATAGTTGCCTGGGTCCACCTTCTTCCCCTTTTTGAAGATATTAACAACATTTGCTCTTCTCCAGTCTTCTGGGACTTCTCCTGTTCTCCAAGAATTTTCAAAGATTATGGAGAGGGGTTCAAAAATTTCTTCTGCTATCTCCTTCAGTACTCTGGGGTGTAATCCATCTGGACCTGGAGACTTGAATTCATTTAGGTTAGCTAAGTGTTTCCTCACTATCTTTCTGTTTATAGATATCCTGGATTCTTCTATTCCCTTAGTAGGACAGTGAAGAGCAGTTGATGTTACATTTCCTTTCTGAGAGAAAACAGATGCAAAATAGGAATTTAAAAGTTCGGCCTTCTCAACATCCTGTCTTACCATTTCATCATTTTCATCCTGTAAAAATCCTATAGCATCTTTGACTTTTCTTTTACTTTTGACATATCCCCAAAATCCTTTATTATTGCTTTTGACATCTCTTGCAAGCCTCAATTCATTGTCAGCTTTAGATATTCTGATTTGTGCCCTGCAGGTTCTGTAGACAGCATTATATTCTTCTTTAGATATGCCTCCCTCTTTCCATCTTATAAACATTTTTGTCTTCCTTTTTAGCATGTGCTTAAGTTCTGTGTTCATCCATCCTGGCTTCCTTAAATGCTTCCTATTCTTCCCTCTTTTCGGAATTGTTAACAATTGTGCTTTGAGAATTTCATTTTTCAAGATTTCCCATCCTTCCTGGACATTTTTGTCTTTATGGATATCCAGCCATTGGATCCCTCCAATTCTCTTTCTGAATCCCTTAAAATCTGCCTTTCTGAAATCTAAACTTGACGTCTGAGTCTTCACAGGTCTTCCGCCTCTAGTTATCCAAAATTCTAAAATAGCATGGTCGCTACCTCCTAGGGTCCCAGCCACTTTTACCTCCTCAACCATTTCCTCCCTGTTTATAAGGATTAGATCCAAGGTAGCAGTTCCCCTTGTTTTCTCCCCTACCTTTTGGAAGATAAAGTTGTCAGCAAGAGAGGATAAGAATTTCCTTGACCTGTTAGTTTTGCTTGAGAGAGATTCCCAACAAATGTCCTGATAGATGAAATCTCCCATGACAACTATGTCATATTTTTTGGAGAACTTGACCATTTGATGCATAAAGAGTTCATCCATATCTTCAGTTTGCACAGGCGGCCTGTAGTAAATGCCTACAATGGTGTCCTTTCCATTGTTCTGTCCTTGTATTCTTACCCAAACAGTTTCCACAGAACTCCCAGTCTCTGAAGCTTCAATCTCTGTGCAGATATACGCGTTTCTAACATACAATGCGACACCTCCTCCTCGTTTATCAAGTCTGTTTCTTGCAAATAAGTTGTATCCTTCTAGTCTTGTATTCCAATCATGTGTATTGTCCCACCAAGTTTCAGTGATTCCAATGACATCATATTTCTTTTTCTGTGTTAGTAGTTCCAATTCTCCTTGTTTGTTGCCCATGCTTTGTGCATTAGTATAGAAACATTTTAGTTTGTGATTGGTTTCTCTTTCTCCAATATTTTTATTAATTAGATTCTTTTGTCTTTGTTCTTCCTTTCCACTTCTAATAGCAGAGTTCTCAATAGCATTTTTCAGGTGTATGGCTTTTTCTAGTGTTTTGCTTCCCTTCCCACGTTGTTCTAGTTTAAAGCTCTCCTTACAAGTGTAACAAGGCGACTTCCAAATACATGTCTTCCAGTCTTCGTAAGGTGCACCCCATCTCTAGCAAGTAGTCCATCGTAAAGTTACTTCACGCCATGATCCATAAATCCAAATCGTTGCTGACGGCACCATCGACACCTTAAACCCCTTGCCTCACCATGACTGGGCAGAAACACAAGATAGTGACCCTGCAGTCCGCCTGGTGAAGGAGCTACTGTCACAAGCTGACTCACGCCCGGAGTCGGATGCTCCTGGAGAAACCCAGCAGTTGTGGAAGGAAAGAGGTCGGCTGTTCATCTATGAAGGAAAGCTGTGTCGGAGGAGTATCAATGCCCGGACACATGAGCTGGTCTGGCAGGTGGTAGTCCCAAAGAGAGAGGCATCAATGGTCTTGGAAACATACCACAATGGAGCTGGACACTTCGGATGGAAGAAATTGGAAGCATTGCTCAGGGAGAGATTCTACTGGGCTGGTATGAGGAAAGCCATTGAAAAGTGGTGCCGGGAGTGTGGACAATGTAACCTGGGCAGAAAGGATCGAAACAGCCAGAGAGCTCCTCTACAGTCTATCATCACCAAACAGCCACTTGAGTTGGTAGCCCTGGACCATGTGAAGCTGGTTCCAAGCCTGTCAGGCTACATCTATGCTCTTACCATCATTGACCACTGCTCAAGATTCCTGGTAGTTGTGCCTGTCAAAGATCAAACAGCCAGGACAGCATCCAGAGTCTTTCAACAGCACTTCTGTAGACCACATGGATATCCTGAGCGAGTGCTTACAGATCAAAGTCCCACTTTTGAGGCAGAAGTGTTCCAGGGATTCTGTAACTTGTATGGGTGTAGAAGATCCGGACAACACCATACCATCCACAGACCAACGGCATGTGTGAGAAGATGAACCAGGTAGTGATTGACCTACTGAAGACATTGCCTTTGGAGGAGAGGAATCTGAGGCCAGAAAAGTTGCCAGATCTGGTAGACCTCTGCAACCACATTCCTGTGAATTCCACCAACTGCACTCCAGCCTACCTAATGAGAGCGAGGCCTGGTAAACTGCCTATTGATTTGGATATGGGAGTCCTGACACCCGAGGTGTTGTCACCAGATGCTGACTGGGACACAGAGAGGCAGCAACACTACAGAAGAGTACAAGAGTGTGTGGAGAAGAGTCTAGCTCAGGCCAGACAAAAGCAAGAAAGACACTACAATCAGCATGCACCTGCAGTTCCCTTGTCACCAGGAGAACAAGTCCTAAAGAGGAAAAGAAGATTGCATAAATTGGATGACCAATGGGAAGCTGAGCCTTACACCATTCTACCCTCAAACTTTGACAATACCAAGGTGTGCCTTATTAGCAAAGATGGAGGAGAAACCTCAGCAGCCTTATCAAGGGATCATTTGAAATTATGCTCTGACCTGTTAAAAGAAAGAATGGAAGAACAAGATAACATCCAACCCATAGAAGAAGAAGAGAAGGTCAGCACAATACTTGGAGAATTCCCTGCAAATTGGACTAAAGTAAATGATGCTATAGTGGTGCCAGTGTTGACATTTCCCCAATTGGTAGCACAGGAAGACGTGACTCAAGAAAATCCTGAGGATCTGGAAAATCAGGCAGCAGATGCCACACCAGCAGCGGAGCCAGAGAACCCTCGCCCTGCCAGTGGTGAACCTGTTATGCTCATGGTGAGTCTAAGAGTTCCTAGACAATCTAGTATCCCCGTGCTACACAGAACCACCAGTAGTGTATCCAGTACATTACACACTACACCAGTAGTTAGCACCAGACAATCAGAGAGATTTCCAGTCACACCAGTGTTACGCAGGTCTACCCGTATTACACAAGGTATACCGCCCATCCGATATCGTGTATAGATGAGTAACTGAAAATGTTGAAATTGTATGTATATATGTAACTGTTTTCAAGTTTGTGCCTACAGGTAATCTGTAAGAGTTTCCTCAGAATTTTCCAGTTTTTACCTTGTTTTATGGACACTGAACCACAGTACTGTGTGTGCTCAAAAACTTTCTTTGTATATAATTTGCCATTTGCCCAGGAATGGACCATGGACATTGATTCTGTACTTCTCATCATAGGACTCTTTTTGGAGCTTGTGGTTTTTGTAATTTTTTCTTTTTCAAATCTTGTAATTTTTCATATTGGTTATATGTTTATAAGTGTTTTATGCTTTGTTCAGCCCAGGAGTGCTGACTTGCACTAGGGGGGAATGTGGTGCCCCCAGGAGTATGCCCGCCACAGTGGCTTTGCCTTCTTCCTGTCACGTCACCGTCAGACGCGGGGCCTGCTGTCCAGGCCTCGGCCACCAGGAGGCGCCGGACTGACATGTCGCCGTCGAACTCGTGGCCTGCTGTTCCGCCCTCAGCCACTAGGAGGCGATGGACTGGCACGCCGCCCTCGGGCTCGGGGCCTGCTGTCCAGGCCGAGGCCACCAGGAGGCGCCGGGCTGACATGTCGCCGTCGAACTCGGGGCCTGCTGTTCCGCCCTCAGCCACTAGGGGGCGCCGTGGCTCGCGCCCGAGTGATGGCGGCAACAGTGAAAGGGCTTCTGCGCAGACATCTAGTGGACGCAGACTCCGCTCCTCTGTCAGTCATGAAGGGGTTGGTGCATCATCATCAGGTCTGGTCCTGGGGGCGGTCCTGATGACCTCATCTGCCCGGGAGCCTGTGAGGGATGACCTGATTCCTCAAATACCTTGGGACTGGGCTTGCAAGCCGCCGGATATATTCTTGGTTCCCCTGTGTGCTACTTAGTGATTGATTTCTGTTTGACTCTGACCCCAGCTTGGATTTCTGACCCCTCTATTGCCTGACGATTTTGTACTTCTGCTACTCTCCTGGTTTGTGACCTTGGCCTGGATATTCTGACTCTGCTACTTCCTAGCGATTCTGTACCTCTGCCGCCCTCCTGGTTTTTGACTCTGACCTTGGCCTGAATTAAACTCTGCTATTGCCTGCCGTTTTTCGTACTTCCCTCTGACGACCGTCCTGCTCTGGCCGCTGCTCATATTCAGACAGCTACCTCCTGGGCTCTGTTGTAAATCCAGATCCCTGTATAGGAGTAAAGGGTATCAGTGTTTCTCGGGGTGTTGCCTGGCTGCAGCCCAGAACCGCAGACGGACGTTACACTTCCAGGGAGGGTAATCCCAGGCTTGGAAGCAGTGAAGGGTCTCTTTTGCAGTTAACCTATACATGCAACACAGTTGCACTCCAGGCCAGCAGGGGGGACTCTGAACCGGAATTGAGGGGAGGAGTGCTCTCTGAGGGCCAAGAGGGAGGAGTGGTCAGTTAGTGTGAGGAGGATGAAGTGTGCAGACGTGAGGAAGAAGCACAGTGATCAAGCAGAGAGGAAAGGCTCATCTCCAGTGAGAGCGCATGAACTGGAGCCTGGTCTCCATGGTTGTATGGATACTAATGGTCCTGCAACAGACACCAGAGGAGTAGGAGGCTGTAAATGCCCTACCCCATCTAAGACTCGGATGCACAACAGCACGGAGTGAGCCAAGAGAGGAATAGCGGCTACAGCTGTCTGCCATACGAGGAGTGCTAGTAGAAGAGAATTAGGAGGAACTTCAGTGTAACTCAGTGCTAGGAGTGCTTCATTCAAATAGGTGCTAGGAAGGAGACTGCACAGCCCATCTGCTGAGAGAGAATCCCTGAGCTGCTTCCAGGCTATCCTGCTCTGGTACCATCTGTAATCAGGACCCTGGACTGCACTTATCAAGTAAAGGTACACAAATAGCAACCCGCTGTGTCTTTGTCTGCTTCCTACCCTTCCGGCACTGCTACATCCCCGTGCCAGCCACATCTACACTGCCCTGGCACTACAGCTTCACCTGTGGGGAGCTTTTACATCTTTACTGCACTATACCATCAGTCCCAGTGGATCTGCATGCAGCGTCTGCTTAACATCTCACTTGCCGAACACCACAGGTGGCGTCACGAACTATTCCATTAACTACATTCCACCATTCAATCTTCCCTATTACTTGGGCGCCCAAGGCCACGGACCGGGTCACTGCTGCTGTGACCATCCCACTGACACCGGCCCGGGACCGAGTACCCCACAGCCCTGGGAGGGCGACCCAACTGGGATACAAGAACTTTTAGACAGTCCTGTTGTACCTTGATACATTGATGATGTCATTGTTTTCTCCAAGACTTATGAAGACCATCTGGAGCACCTGGCTGAGGTGTTCGAAGCCCTTTCCAACTTTGGCCTGAAGGTGAAGCCTTCCAAATGCCACCTCCTGAAGCCCAAGGCACAGTACCTCAGTCATGTGGTGAGTGCAGAAGGCGTGGCACCAGATCCTGACAAAGTCACAGTCATCCGGGACTGGCCGAAGCCCAGCAACCTCCATGAGGTACGTCAATTCCTCGGACTGGTAGGCTACTACCGAAGATTCATCAAAGGCTTCACTGAGATAGCCACCCCTATGCAAAATCTTCTGGTGGGGCAGTCCAAGAAAGCCAAACAGAAGAGTTCCACATTTGAATGGACTGAGGAGCTGGAGAGTCCTTCACTCGACTGAAGATGGCTCTCACAGGAGATGAAGTTCTGGCCTACCCAGATTATGACAAACCATTTGTGTTGTTTACTGATGCCAGCAACGTGGGACTTGAAGCAGTACTGTCACAGGTACAGAATGGCAAAGAAAGGGTGATCTCCTACGCCAGCAGGAAGCTTCGTCCCACTGAAAGGAACCCTGACAACTACAGTTCCTTCAAGCTGGAGTTCCTCGCCATAGTCTGGACTGTGACTGAAAGATTCAAGAGCTTCAGCCAAGTTTACCATCTTCATGGACAATAACCCATTGACTCACTTGGCAACTGCAAAATTAGGTGCACTAGAGCAGCGATGGATGGCTCGGCTATCTAACTATGAATTCACCATCAAGTACCGAGAAGGGCACAAGAATGCGAATGCTGATGCGCTGTCCAAAATGCCTAATCTGCCAGATGCAGAAGAAGACCCTGAGGCTCTTGAAGAAATAGAGTTACCTCCCTTCCACCGGCCAATTGCAGCCCAACGTGCTCAAGGAGTGAGAAACAGGCGGTCTGGCTTGAAAGAGGTCACCCTAAATCCATTGCCCCATCACGATTGGGCAGAAACCCAGGATAGTGACCCTGCAGTCCGCCTGGTAATGGAGCTGCTGTCAAAAGCTGACTCATGCCCGGATTCAGATGCTCCTGAAGAAACTCAGCAGTTGTGGAAGGAAAGAGGCAGGCTGTTCATCTATGAAGGAAAGCTGTGTCGGAGGAGTATCAATGTCCGCACTCATGAGCTGGTCTGGCAGGTGGTAGTCCCAAAGAGAGAAGCATCAATGGTCTTGGAAGCATACCACAATGTAGCTGGACACTTCGGATGGAAGAAGTGGGAAGCCTTGCTCCGGGAGAGATTCTACTGGGCTGGTATGAGGAAAGCCATTGAAAAGTGGTGCCGGGAGTGTGGACAATGTAACCTGCGCAGAAAGGATCGAAACAGCCAGAGAGCTCCTGTACAGCCAATAATAACCAAACAGCCACTTGAGTTGGTCGCCCTAGACCATATGAAGCTGGTCCCAAGCCGTTCAGGCTACATCTATGCTCTTACCATCGTGGACCACTACTCAAGATTCCTGGTAGTTGTGCCTGTCAAAGATCAAACAGCCAGGACAGCAGCCAGAGCCTTTCAACAGCACTTCTGTAGACCACACTGATATCCTGAGCGAGTGCTTACCGATCAAGGTCCAGTTTTTGAGGCAGAAGTGTTCCAGGAATTCTGTAACTAGTATGGTTGCAAGAAGATCAGGACAACACCGTACCATCCACAGACCAATGGCATGTGTGAAAAGATGAACCACGTGGTGATCGACCTACTGAAGACCTTGCCTTTGGAAGAGAGGAATCTGTGGCCAGAAAAGTTGCCAGATCTGGTAGACCTCTACAACCACATTCCTGTGAATTCCACCAACTGCACTCGAGCCTACCTAATGAGAGCGAGGCCTGGTAAGCTGCCTATTGATTTGGACATGGAAGTCCTTACACCTGAGGTAACATCACCAAAAGCTGACTGGGATACAGAGCGGCAACAACAATATCGAAGAGTACAAGAGTGTGTTGAAAAGAGTCTAGCTCAGGCAAGACAAAAACAAGAAAGGCACTACAATCAACATGCACCTGCAGTTCCCTTGTCACCAGGAGAACAAGTCCTCAAGAGGAAAAGAAGACTGCATAAATTGGATGACCAATGGGAAGCTGAACCCTACACCATTCTACCTCCAAACTTTGACAATACCATGGTGTGCCTTATTAGCAAAGATGGAGGAGAAACCTCAACAGCAATATCAAGAGATCATTTGAAATTTTGCCCTGACCAGCTAAAGGAAAGAATGGAAGAACAAAATAACATCCAACCCATAGAAAAAGAAGAAAAGGTCAGCACTATAGTTGGAGAATTCCCTGCAAATTGGACTAAAGTAAATGATGCCATAGTGGTGCCAGTGTTAACATTTCCCCAACTGGTAGTACAAGAAGACGTGACTCAAGAGAACTCTGAAAATCAGGAAGTTCAGATAGCAGATGCCATACCAGCAGTGGAGCCAGAGAACCCTTGCCCTACCAGTGGTGAATCTGTCATACCCATGGTGAGTCTAAGAGGTTGCAGACTACGACCCAGTTTACCCACACCAGAGTTACGCAGGTCTACCCACATAACCCAAGGTATACCACCCATTAGATTCCGCATATAACCAAGTTAAAGTAATGTAAATGTTAACCTGTATATATGTAACTGTTTAAGTTTTGTGCCTACAGATAATCTGTAAAAATTTCTATTTTTGACTTTTCCAGTTTTGTTTTATGGACATTTTGGCCACAGGACTGTGTGTGGTCACTAACTTTGTACATACTTCACCATTTTCCCAGGAATGGACCATGGACATTGATGCTTGGACTTATCATCATAGGACTATTTTTGGAGCTTTTGGTTTTTGTAAATCTTTCATTTTTCTTAAATCTTGTAACCTTCATATTGTTTATATGTTTACATGTTTTTCTTCAGTCCAGGAGTACTGAATTGCACTAGGGGGGAATGTGGCGCCCCCAGGAGTATGGTCGCCACAATGGCATTGACTTCCTCCAGGGAGGGTGATGTCAGGCTTGGAAGCAATGAAGGGTCTCTCTAGCAGTTAATCTCTACATACAACACAGTTCCACTCCAGGCCAGCAGAGGGAGCTCTGACCCAGGAAAGGGGGAGGAGTGCTCTCTGAGGGCCAGGAGGGGAATTTAGGAGTTAGTATGAGGAGGGCAATGTGTGTAGACGTGTGGAGAGAAGCTGGAGGTTGAGCTGAGGATAGAGAACTCCCTCCTGGTGATAGCGCATGATCTGGAGCCTGGTCTCCACGGTTGTATGGATACTGAAGGTCCTGCAACAGAAACCAGAGGAATAGGAAGCTGTAAATGCTCTATTCCCACCTAAGACTCGGAGGCACAACAGCGACGTGTGAGCCAAAAGAGACAGAGGGCTACAGCTGTCTGCCATACGAGGTAGTTCTAAGAGAAAATACGAAGGAGGAACTTCAGTGTAACCCTGTACTACATGTAGCTCAAGCCAGCGCTAGGAAGGAGACTACACAACCCATCTGATAGAGAGATCCCTGAGTTGCTTCCAGGCTAGCCTGCTCCTGTGCCATCTGTTATCAGGACCCTGGACTGCGTTTGCCAAGTAAAGATAAAGAAACTGCACCCTGTTGTGTCCTTGCCTCCTTCCTGCAACATCCTCAGCACTGCTACATCTCTGTGTCAAACACTACACCCTCTTCCTAAACATTCAGCTACACTGCCCTGGGACCAACAGCCCTACCTGTGGAGGGTTACAACATCATTGCTGCACTACACCATCTGTCCCAGAGGATCTGCTTGCAGCGTCGCTTCAACACCTCCCTTGCCGAACACCACAGGTGGCGTCACGAATCACTTATAATCTTTATTCCCAAATCAACTGCTTTTACATGGGCGCCCAGGGCCACGGACCGGGTCATCGCTGCTGTGACATTCCCATCTGAGAGACCGGCCCGGTACCGAGTACCCCACAGCCCTCGGAGGGCGACCCACAGACACTCCTCAATAGCAAAATATTACTTAAATTTGCATTTAGGAAAAAAATAAAAAATCCTTTAAGAGTTGTGGATCACTTCTGTCCAGGGGTTCACACATTCCATTATGGAAGTTTGGATAAGGCTGTTCATTGTTGAGTTGCTTTTTGGAGATATTGTATACATTTTATCCAAAATCCCCTTTTTCCAAGATTTCCAAAATGTCAAGTAATACTCTTTATTATATATTACCATAAACCTCTCCCCTTTTTTCATTTTTGTTCAAGAGATTGTCCCTAGTGATATGAGGGAACATGCTCGGATATAGTGTTATGCAAGCATGCTCAGGTGTTATGCAAGTATCTTGGGAGTGTTCAGATAATATATTCAAGTCCCTGCCGCTGCATATTTTGGGGCAGTAGACAGCCTCATTTTGCTGCAATTGCAACTGCAAGTTGTTTTGGAAAAATCTCTATGAGCTTTCCACATCTTGCCTCTGGGATTTTTGCCCATTTCCCAGGGCAAAACTGCTCCAGATCCTTCAAGTTAGAGGGTTTCCTCTGGTGAGCAGCAATCATCAAGTCTGACCACAGATTCTCAATTGGATTAAGGTTTGGGCTTTGTCTAGGCCACTTCAAAACATTTACACATTTCCCCTTAAACTACTGGAGTGTTGCTTTAGTAGCATGCTTTGGGTCATTGTCTTGTTGGAAGGTGAAATTCTGTTCCTGTTTCAAATCACTGACAGATTGAAACAGGTTTTTCTCAAGGATATCCCTGTATTTCTCACCATCCATCATCCCCTCGACTCGGACCATTTTCCCTGTCCCTGCTGTAAAAAAACATCCTCACAGCAAGGATGGTGCCACCACCTTATTTAACTGTGGGGTTGGTGTTCTTGGGGTTATGAGTGGTGTTGGTTTGACGCCAGACATAGCACTTACCTTGGTGACCAAAAAGTTCAGTTTTGGTCTCATTTGACCACACCACCTTCTTCCATACATTTGGATTGTCTTCCACATGTCTTTTGGCAAACTCAGAACAATCCTTACAATTTTTGTAAGTAAAGCCTTTTTCTGCCAAGTCTTCCATAAATGCCACCTCTATGGAGTGTATGGCTTATTGTGGTCATATGGACAGATACTCTAGTCTCTGCTTGGGAATTCTGCAGATCCTGCTGGGTTACCTTTAGTCTCTATGCTGCCTCTCTGATTAACACCTTCCTTGCCCAGGCTGAGTTTTGGTGGGGACCCTCTCTTGGCAGGTTTGTTGTGGTACCATGTTCTCTCCATTTGATGATAATGGATTTGATGGTACTCCGGGGGAATCACCAGAGATTGGGATATTTTTTGTAACTCAACCATGACTTGTACTTCTCAACAACTTTGTCTCTGACTTGTTTGGAAATCTCCTACTGACAGGCCATGTGACACTTAGATTGCACACAGGTGGACTTCCTTTCACTAAGCATGTCACTTATGAAGGGACTTGCTTGCACTAGAAATTTTTAGGGACATCATAGCAAAAAGGGTGAATACATATGCACATGACAATTTTTAGTTATCTGATCCTTTAAATTTAATTTATTCCCATATTTTTCCCAATTCAATAACTTAAACTGTTTAATGTTGATGTATCACACAAATCAGATTGCAAAAATATTTCAATACAGATTGTAATGTAACAAAATAGGTAAAAAGCAAGGGGGGTTACTTTTGTAAGCCACTGTATGTGTCTCCTGTAATACAGAGTAGAGAATCTGAGTAATGTAATCCAGCAGTCATGTTTAACTCCACTCTTGATGTCCCCTCCTTGCTCCAACCTGGAGACAGTAAATGAGGGGTCAGTGGGAGCATTACATTCTCCAGCTCCAATCTCTTCTTTCTGCTGTGCTTCTCTTTATCTCATGTCTGTCGCACAATATAACTCATGAGACTAAAATGAGCAGACTTTATAAAACATTACATTTATACAACTGTGCTAAAAGCTCTGATAGAATCGGAGGAGAGAGGAAGAATGAGATCCAAAGAAGAGGAAATGGACAAGATAAATACAAGGTGGAGGAGACAATCAACAGAAGGTGCAGTGACGTCAGCAGAGAACCATGCTGGGCTATAGGTGGACTCGGGGGTAATATTTAAAGTGCAGCAGAAAAGGCATTTGTTCCATTATCCCAATACGAAGAGTATTGGTCTTGGCTGCAGTATTTCATTTCAAGGCTAGGGCGGTGAGCTAAATGTTTGAAGTGAGTTTGTGGGGTCAATAGAACAGAAAATACCCAAAAGTGACACCATTCTAAAAACTGCACTCCTCAAGAAGTTTATTAACCCTTCAGGTGTTTCACGAGAACTTGCGCAATGTGGAAGGAAAAAATGAACATTTTACTTTTTTCACAAAAAAATTACAATGTAACCAAATTTTTTTTATAAGGGTATCAGGAGAAAATGGACCACAAAATTTGTTGTGCAATTTCTCCTGAGTGCGCCAATACACCGTATGTGGGGGAAAGCCACTGTTTGAGCGCATGGCAGGGCTCAGAATGGAGGGAGCACCGTTTGACTTTTTGAACGCAAAATTGGCTGGAATCAATGGTGGCTCCATGTCGCGTTTGGAGACCCCCTGATGTACCTAAACAGTGGAAAGCCCCCAATTTTAACTCCAACACTAACCCCAACACACCCCTAATCCCAACCCTAACCATAACCCTAACCTTAACACACCCCTAACCCTAATCCCACCCCTAACCGTAAACCCAACCATAGCCGCAACCCTAACCCAACCCTAACTTTAGCCCAACCTTATCTCTAACTTTAGCCCAATCCTTACTTTAGTCAAACTCCAACTACAAGCCCATCCATAACACTAACAGAAAAAGTGAAATAAATACTTTTTTTCATTTTATTATTTTTATCTAACTAAGGGGGTGATAAAGGGGGGTTTGATTTTATGATTTTTTTTATTTTGATCACTGTGATAGGTTCTATCACCGTGCTCAAAATGAACCAATAGGAAAAATTTCCTATTGTTGCCGGGTCCCGGCTGGCAGATCTCGGCTGGCACATTGCGTGTGCGCCCACCATTTTCTTACTGGAAAAAGATGCCGGGTGCTGGGGGGATGCAGGAGGTTCCAGGGACCCTGGGAGGTACTGGAGGGGAATCGGGGGACCACATTTCTCTCTCCTGTGTGTGATCACATTAGAGGAGAGAGAAATTAAATGGGAAATCAGTCTTTTTTTTACGGTCAACGTTATTCTGTGAATAACGGTGATCGCAACACTGGGGTCAGTAAAAAACAACCCAAATCATGTTCTCTGGGGTTTCGGCTACCGGAGGTACCGGAGGTAGTCGAGACCCGTGGAAATTCTGACTCTGGGGGCGCTATACACTTATTTCTCAGCGCCATTAAAAAGCGGCGCTGAGACAAAAGTACCCTTAACTGCTGCCATTAACAGGCTTATTGGTGGTCGTTAAGGCCTCTTTCACACATCTGGTTTTTGTAATCCGGCACGATGCGGCAAAATTTTTAATAACCAGATCCAGCACCGGATCCGGTTTTGTCCCATAAGCTTTCATGGTCGCCGCATTGTGCCGGATGGTTATGCGTCGTGTCCGGTTGTTGCCGGACACGGCATTAATTAGCCGTCCGGCATCTGCAAAAAACGTTCTCTGCAACGTTTTTTGTCAGCGCCGGACCGGCTTTTTCCACAGCGCATGCCCAGACTCTGTGAATGTTAACCCCACAAGTGCCCGGCGAGAGAGAGAGATCTCTCTCTGTCACCAGGACACTTGTGAGAGATCTCTCTCGCCGGGCACTTGTGGGGTTAACACTCACAGTGTCTGGGTGAGAGAGAGAGATCTCTCTGTGGGGTTAACCCCACAAGTGCCCGGCAAGAGAGAGAGATTCTCTCGCCTGGACACTAAGTGTTAACCCCCCATGTCTCTCTCTCTCCACCCCCCTCTCCCCTCCCCTCCCCTCTCCTATCCTCCCCTCTCCTCCCCTCCCCTCACCTCACCTCCCTTTCAGCAGCTGTCTCTCATCGGCTGCCTCTGTCCACCTCGTCCTGCGGCTCCTTTAAATAAAGTCCGAGCCGTATCTCTCGCCGCACACACATCCGGTGTCACGGCTGCAGGCCGGATCCGGCGGCCCGGCTTTTTTCCGCACGCCGCCGTACCCCACACACCGGATGTGTGAAAGTAGCCTTAGGGGTTATCTTGATGGGAACTATGTACAATAGATAGCAGATATATAACTTCACAAACGTTTCCTTTACAATACGGAGCAATTTCACACACGGTCTCTCTACTTCTCCTAAGCGTACTTGTTTCTACCTCAAATTCCAGTAAATGATAGTCCTATTCTTCAGTCTGCGATTTCGCATCATCTTTTCCTCTTAGAGGAACTAGTTTGCCACTAGGGCTGGTACTTTGATTCTCTGCTTGATGACATTTCGGAACCCCTGCTCGGGGCACTCTAGCATCACACGTTTCATGTGCCATCCTGACCTGTTGCTAACTCGAGGCCATACTGCTAGGCGTCCTGTCTATGGTCGGACTGGGACCAAAAAGCAGCCCTGCCACGCAAACACCACCAGTCCACATACTATAACACTCAACACCTCTGACCAGTGAATCTTGTTTTACTTTGTCATACCACGTACCCCTCTCTTAAAATAGTTATTTTAAGAGCCACATTTGAATGGTGCGACTGTGCAAATGATCGACCACCTCTTCATTTACATGAAGCTACTTTTCTCAGGATTTCTAAACTTGGAATAACCTAATTCAGCAGGTTTTTCAAGATTTATTATTTGCCTATTGTGGAAAATAATAAATCTATGGATATATCTATATATCTATAGATATATCCATATCCATAGATATATCCATAGATCTATATATCTATAGATATATCCATAGATCTATAGATACCAAATGTACATTTTTGGTGAAGAATCAATAACAAGTGGGACACAATTATGAAGTTGAACGAAATGTATCGGTTCTTTTACATTTTTGTGGAAATTCAAAAACTGAAAAGTGGGGCGTGCAATATTATTCGGCCCCTTTAACTTAATACTTTGTTGCGCCACATTTTGCTGCGATTACAGCTGCAAGTCGCTTGGGGTATGTCTCCATCAGTTTTGTACATCAAGAGACTGAAATTCTTGCCTATTCTTTCTTGGCAAACAGCTCGAGCTCTGTGAGGTTTGATGGAGTTCGTTTGTGAACAGCAGTTTTCAGCTCTTTCCACAGATTCTCGATTGGATTCAGGTCTGGACTTTGACTTGGCCATTCTAACACCTGGATACATTTATTTGTGAACCATTCCTTTGTAGATTTTGCTTTATATTTGGGATCATTGTCTTGTTGGAAGACAAATCTCCGTCCCAAGTCTCAGGTCTTTTGCAGACTCCAACAGGTTTTCTTCAAGAATGGTCCTGTATTTGGCTCCATCCATCTTCCCATCAATTTTAACCATCTTTACTGTCCCTGCTGAAGAAAAGCAGGTCAAAACCATGATGCTGCCACCACCATGTTTGACAGTGGGGCTGGTGTGTTCAGGGTGATGAACTGTGTTACCTTTTTATGTCAAGCATATCGTTTGTCTTTGTTGCCAAAAAGTTCGATTTTGGTTTCATCTGACCAGAGCACCTTCTTCCACATGTTTGGTTTGTCTCCCAGGTGGCTTGTTGCAAACTTTAAACAACACTTTTTATGGATATCTTTGAGAAATGGCTTTCTTCTTGCCACTCTTCCATAAAGGCCAGATTTGTGCAGTGTACGACTGATGGTTGTCCTATGGACAGACTGTCCCACCTCAGCTGTAGATCTCAGCAGTTCATCTAGAGTGATCATGGGCCTCTAGGCTGCATCTCTGATCAGTCTTCTTCTACTTTGAGATGAAAGTTTAGAGGGACGGCCGGATCTTGGTAGATTTACAGTGGTATGATACTCCTTCCATTTCAATATGATCACTTGCACAGTGCTCCTTCGGATGTTTAAAGTTTTGGAAATCATTTTGTATCCAAATCCAGCTTTAAACTTCTCCACAACAGTATCACGGACGTGCCTGTTGTGTTCCTTGGTCTTCATGATGCTCTCTGTGCATCAAACAGAACCCTGAAGCTATCCCAGAGCAGGTGCATTTATACGGAGACTTGATTACACACAGGTGGATTATATTTATCATCATTAGTCATTTAGGACAACATTGGATCATTCAGAGATCCATAATGATCTTCTGGAGTGAGTTTGCTGCACTGAAATTAAAGGGGCCGAATAATATTGCACGCCCCACTTTTCAGTTTTTGAATTTCTACAAAAATTTAAAATAACCAATAAATTTCGTTCAACTTCACAATTGTGTCCCACTTGTTGATTCTTCACCAAAAATTTACATTTGATATCTTTATATTTGAAGCAGGAAAGATGTATATCTTTGTACTGTGTTAGCCAGTAGATAGAAAAATATTCAGGATTGAGAGTCCTCAGTAGTTGATACCTTTTAATGGCTAACTGAAAAGATGGTAATACATTGCAAGGTCTCTTCATCAGGCTAGACTAATACAAAATCTGAAGTCACATATTTATGCACAATACAGCCTAGAAAAATGCAATAGATAAGACAAGTGACGTGAAGCAGAACTATCAATATGGGAGAGGGAGAAATATAAATATAAACATTGGACCAGTTCATAGATAAGGAGTCTGGATGTTTTATGGTCCTCTGATTGGGGTCTAGTTCTGTGTTGTGATGCCCCGCAAGGTTTTAAAAGGAAATTCCTTAATTGATGTAAAAAGACATAAATCCATGCTACACATTCATTCCAGCACTGAGAGTGTCAAAGTTCATCATAAATTTGTACTCCCAAACTCGTCTCTCTCTCTGAGAATTGAAGTTACCTTTCAATACCAGTAATTTCCCATAGACCATAAAACATCCGGACTCCTTATCTATGAACTGGTCCAATGTTTATATTTATGTTTCTCCCTCTCCCATATTGATAGTTCTGCTTCACATCACTTGTCTTATCTATTGCATTTTTTCTAGGCTGTATTGTGCATAAATATGTGACTTCAGATTTTGTATTAGTCTAGCCTGATGAAGAGACCTGAGTAGTCTCGAAAGCTTGCCATGTATTACCATCTTTTCAGTTAGCCATTAAAAGGTATCAACTACTGAGGACTCTCAATCCTGAATATTTTTCTATGTTTGAAGCATGATATGTGGTAAAAGGTTGAAAAGTTCCAGGGGATCGAACACTTTCACAAGGAACTGTAGATCTATAGATTTATCTATAGATATATCCATAGATATATCAATAGATATATCCATAGAAATATCCATAGATATATCTATAGATATATCCATGGATATATCCATAGATATATCTATGGATAGATAGATAAATAATAGCAAGGCCAATGTTAATGAACAATATGATTAATTTTGAAAGAAAGCGGGAAACATATGGCGTGGGCTCCGGCGCAATTTTCTGTGCCAGAGAGGGAAAGCCGATGGCCATGGGCCAATATTTGTAGCCTGGGAAGGGGGTAATACCCATGGATCTTCCCAGGCTATGAATATCAACCCGCAGCTGTCTGCATAGCATTTACTGGCTATTAAAATAGTGGGACCCCCCAAAAAAATGACGTGGGGTCCCCCTATATTTTAAAGGCAGGCTACGCAGACAGCTGCAGGCTGATATTCATAGCCTAGGAAGGGGCCATGGATATTGGCCTCCCCTTGGCTACAAATACCAGCCCTCAACCGCCCCAGAAATGGCACATCTGTAAGATGTGCCATTTCTGGCACTTAGCCCCTCTCTTCCCACTGCCGTGTAGTGGTGGCATATGGGGTAATAAAGGGGTTAATGTCACCTTTGATTGTAAGGTGACATTAAGCCCGGTTAATAATGGAGAGGCGTCAATAAGATACCTATCCATTATTAATCTTACAGTAATAAAGGGTTAAAAACACACACACACATAAGAATAAAGTATTTTAATGAAATAAAACATGACACATTTTCATTATTTTTATTACACGCCTAAATCCATTTGAAGCCCTTGTCTCCTGTAAAAAAATTGAAAAAACAAACCAACAATATACTCCCTGTTCGACGTAATCCCATTAATAATGATTGTCCCACGGCGATCTCCCCTATAAAGCTGTCACATCAGCAGATGTGATCGCTCTATAGGCCTCTGATGACACACTGACCGGAGATAACCCTCCAGCAGTGTGTCATCGGCGATAAGCCTCTCGCTTTACTTTAGTGCCGCAAAGTGACAGGTGAACTCCAGTGACCTGTGAGCGGCGGAGTGATACAATACGGAGGATTTTCTCCATCATTTTATCACTGGAGCCCGTGGAGAGCGGTCGCATCAGCTGATGTGACAGCTCTCCACAGGAGATCGTCGTGGAACAATCTTATTAATTGGATTACGTCGGACACAGGGAGTATGTTTGTTTATTTTTTTTTTTTCAGGAGATCGAGGGCTTTGGGGATTAGCAGAATATGGTGAGGATGAACTATATGTGTATGTGTGCGTTTTTTTTGTTTTTTTTTAAATTCAACATATTAGCCGGATGATGGGACTACTACTGTCCCATCATTGGCTAATGTGTCAATCAATCACTGTCACTGTAGCAGGCATGGCCCGATGGGACTTGTAGTCCCATCGGACGATGCCTGCATGCACAAACACACACACATACACAGCCCTGGCACAGCCCCGCCAGACCCCCGCGAGACCCCCGCACAGATCTGCAAGACCCCCAGAAAGCCCGCAGACCCCCCTCACAGCCTCGGCAGACCCCGCAGAGCCCCGCAAGACCCCGCACAGCCCTGGTAGACCCCTCAAGACCCCTACACAGACCCGCAAGATCCCCAGACAGCCCGAAGACTCCCTTGCACAGTTTCGGCAGACCCGCAAGACCCCCAGACAGCCCGCAGACCCCCTGCACAGCGCCGGCAGACCCCTCACCACCCCGCAAGAACCCCAGATAGCCCGCAGACCCACCGCACAGCCACGGCAGACCCCGTAGAGCCCCGACAGACCCTTCACAGCCCTGGAAGACCCCGCACAGCCCAACAAGACGCCTGCACAGCCCCACAGACCACCGCATACCCTCGCACAGCCCGCAGACCACCAGCAGAGCCCCGGCAGACCCTGCACAGCACCGCAAAACCCCCACATAGCCCCGGCAGATCCCACAAGACCCCCGCACACACACACGGCCCGCACACACCATACACGCACACAGTCATCGCCCACACACCATACACACATACAATCACCGCCCACGCTCCACCCACACACTTCCCTCCTCCCAATCTGCAGCGTTTCATCCGCAGCAAAACAGCAGATCTTTTTTAGACCTGCGGTTTTGCTGCAGAAGTGCCTGACTCAATGCAAGTCAATGGGTGCAGAAACGCTGCAGATCCGCACAAAGAATTGACATGCTGCGGAAAATTAAACGCTGCGAATCCGCACATTTTTTTCTTCAGAGTGTGTACAACGTTTTTGGATTTCCCATTGATTTACATTGTGTGCACAACGCACTGCGGATTTGATGCAATTCCACGCGTCCAAAAACGCAGCGGAAACGCAACAAAAACCGCAACATGTGCACATACCCTTAGGTGCCACTGCTATCCCTACACCCTTTTTTCTCTTAAATAAGAAATATCTAAAATCAGGTCAATTACACTATAGCTTTTGAATGATAGTGTTGTATGGTTACCATATGATAATGCAAAAATCACTAAAATTGCTAAATACATAATACAATTATGCAGCGTTTCTTCAGATTAGAGGTACACACACGATTTGGGGGATTTTCAGTTGTGTTCATTTCTCGTACAAGAAAACGTCTGATGTGCGCTTGGTGAAATCACAAGGTGCATACACTGAACATAGCCATAAGTATGGGCTGTGCTTTCTTATACAGTGGGCAACTGCTAAAAAATAAATATGCTTTTCTTTATCACCACGGCCAACTGTCAGCATCGGAGGTGTAAGTAGGGTAGTTCTCACGACATGAAGATATAAACAGAGCCATACTATTGATCATCATTTTACACTACATTCTGCTTTCAGCAATGGTAGATATAATAGAATGTTAGAGTTGGAAGGGTCATCATGGCTAATGCAGGATTCACTAAATCATCTCAGACAGATATGAAGACTTCCATTGAAGGGGAACTCACCACCTCTCGTGGCAGCCTGTTCCACTCATTGATAACCTCACTGTCAAAAAGTTTTTTCTAATATCTAACCTGCATCTTCTCCCTTTTAGTTTCATGCTATTGCTTCTCTTGTTTCCTTGACCATGTAGATGTCCACAATGAACAGTGATGATGTGCAGTAATAACATCTGCATGTAATAGACCAGCTGTCGAAATGATTGTCAGACATGTAGAAATCATTCCAACAGACATCTGGTATTTTGATGGGTTAGAAATGGACACATCCAATCAAGGTTCATTTATCGTTTGTGGTCATTACATTTTCCTCCAATCATTCAAAATATTATAAAATCTTTGGTCAAAATTATCCAAAAGTGCAAGGAATCTACATAAACCTGTGAGTGCTTCCCTAGGGCCAGGAATATCAGATAAACAGAACAATATTCCTATATCATCATAACACAGGACCTGCCAGTGTACAGCTATCCTGCCAAGAGATGAAATAATGGTGCAGAAACTTTTGCATAAAATAATTAACGTGTGCACATACCCTAAGAAAGATTTTTTTTTATTGTTTTTTCATATAGTGTTAATATACAGTATATCTACATATATTTATATCAAAACAGACATTTCAGAAGGGAACATACAAAATGATTCCTTTATTGTAGTGGTGGTGATCCATTTTGGACTATTAATTAAAATTTTGCGCATCTCTTGCCAGTTTTAAGTTACGATTGGGTACGGAATTCTCATCTATCAGAATAAATAAAACTAATATGTAATGAATTTTAAGACTTGTGGTGGTCTCCAGGTAAACTGTGGAGCAGCTTTCTGTAGTAGAGTTTCATGGTTCTGTAGGAAGATGGACCGGGCCGGTGGTACCTCTGTCGCGTCGGTCCTGGAACTAATGGAGCTGTCACCATTGTTCCTGGAGGAAAGCTTTCTGACTCAGACGGACATTTGCACTCGACTGTAGGGGGCGGGACAGAGATAAAAGAGCCGGTGCGCGGGAAAGCGGGACGCTTGGCAGGAAGACAGAGTGCACAGCAGGAGAAGGTTGATTCCCTCTCTGTGGAGCTATACGATAATCCAGGCCCGCGTTGTAGCTTACCTTCCCATGCGCACACTGTGAGCAACATATACCTGTGTGTCCGTTGACTCCTGTCACCGAGGATCCGTCCCGCACTGCTTCGCTGACTGTCGCGGGTGCGCGGCCTAATTCTGACCGGGTAAATTGTACAGATCTGGGTCGCTTCACTCCCGCCTCTGCCACTGATCTGAGTCACACTCCGGCGGTGCCACAGACTACTGCCCACCACTCACATCGCTCTGGGAAAGCAGGACCTCACCTAGGAGAGCCAGGATACACCGCTTCTGTCAGGAGACAGTGCCTCAACTTTCTTCAGGATCAGGCCAGAGACTTCACGCGTCACTTGCGGCACCACCGTGGGACCTCAAGCTTCCCCTGCCCGGAAACCATCAGACTGATAAGTTTACCTGTTTTGTAAACAGTCGTTCTTACCCTTAGACAATATTCAGTTTTACTACCCTCATAACTCTTTCTCTCCCTGTGTGGAGTATCCCCTGTAATAAACCCTTTAACTGTTGCTCTGCCTCCTGCTCGTCACTGCATCCCGCATACCTGTGATTTCTACAGTACCAAATGATTGCCACCGCTATTGGTTTAACATGTCCTTAGAATCGTTTGGGCAAGTGTTGCCCAAAACAAAATAAACCCTTTAAATTTTGGCTCCAAGTCTATTGTACTAGCCCCACAAAGCTACTATAAAAACAATACATGAATTAAGGAATTTTTGTTTCATGGTAGTGGCTGAAAATGACATGAGAACAGAATGGGCAATTTGCAGAGTGGGCATTATTGCACTATTATGTATCCCTATTAGAATTTTATCACCCCCATAACCCATTATCCAGAACCGCATACGGTATGCATTTTCTCTCACACCTTTATCACTCCCATCTGTATTGTTGGGGTATTTAATGCCTTGTGCGTCTGACTTCTTAGCTTCTTAGGGAAAAATGTAATATGTTAGCATTTAGGGTGCTCTGTTTTCTGCAAAATGAAGGGAGAAGGGGATTTTTGATGGCAGGGCACATTAAAGGGTTAATCTGCAGATTGTTCCTCATATCATAGGCTACAGTATATGACGTTTTGCAGGTCCTGGGCGCTGACACATTAATTGGTCTATTTAATCCCGTCTTTCGCTCCACATCTGTCTTTATTTTACCACCCTTTCCTCTTAATCACTCTTTCTTTCAGCTCTGCTTTATTGTTTTCTTGGTATTATAACTTATAAGACTTCATATGTGTTTACATCTAATGTTTTTTTCATTGTTGTGTCTACTAACTGTTGCGGACACACTCTTATTCCTGTTCTTCAGGTTTTGCTCACTTTAGGTGGGTCTTCAGTCCTGGTATTTAGACCCCATAAGATGAGGAGAAAAAAAAACAGAGGTGAGGTGCTGTATATATCCTATGTTGGCGTTTTTGTGATGAGTAAGGGTGGTCTAATTCAAGTTGTCCTAATCCTCCTACACCATATTTATTATCTTTTGATAATGTCTGCTTTATGAATACCTAATCAGAGCACCACATGCAGACCCCTCACAGGCCGCTTCGGAGTACGGGCATATCATTAACTCAAAACTAAAAATAAGAATTAAACAAACAACCACAAGACGGATTTCATCAACCATTTTAATCAGTATAACGGCGCCGACCTGACACTGTCTGTAGGTTACTGTGCACAATCCTGCTGACAGGCCTTTAAGTACCACAACATTGAGACGTAAGGGAAGAGGTAGCTAGCCCAATGAACATAACACCCTTCTCTGCTAATAGATAGGAAATAGGTAAGCAAACATCATCACTCCTGTCTTAGGATGGGGTATCTTCTGAAATGAACCAGCACCAGGTTGGGACTTATTTTGGATTTTGCTATTAAGCATTATTTTGCCTACCAGTAATGACAGGATGGTGGCTCAGTAGTTAGCACTGCAGCCTTGCAGTTCTGTGGTCTTGATTCAAATCCCATCAAGGACAACATCTCCAAGGAATTTGTATGCTCCTCTCGTATTTTTGTGGGCTTCCTCCCATACCCCAAAGTCATACCGATAGGGAATTTAGATTGTGAGCCCCAATGGTGACAGTGATGGTAATGCCTGTAAAGCAATATGGGATTAATGACACTAGTAATATAAAATAAAGAGGCACTGGCAGAGTAATGTATTACGACTGCCCCCTTTGAGGTCAGACAATCCATCAGGCACCATATGTGTGTTTAAGTTCTGTTTAGATTTTTAGTAGAACTTAACATACTTCCAAGCAATGTTGCTGAGATCTCCAGGCCATCAAATTTCTATGTTAGACATAGATTGTTGAAAGATTTCTGCAAATTGTCTGGATCTTCCAACACATATCGCATGGTATTGTACAGGTGCTCTGTCAAGTGGTCAGACAGGAATAGGAAAAAAAAGAAAGAAATTGTAATTTTACGTAAATTTCTAATAAACATTAATTAGAAAATCACACTAGTTTTGCAGTCACCTGCAAATAGCTTGATAGTATGTTGCTATCTCCTGATTAGAGCAGCGGAGCTTCCTACAGCACATGCTCACAGGCTTCTGTGCTATTAAAGAGGTTTTCCCACAAACAAAGTTCATTTGAAACTTAATTTTAATCAACAGATCTTGGAATAATAATAATTCCCACAATTGGATGTGTTTAAATAAAATGTTCCTGTGCTGAGATAATCTTATAAATGGGTCCCTGCTGTGTACTGTGTAATGTCTGTGTCTGACCGTACAGGTACATGGTCTGATCATACAACATCTCCTGGGCAGGGGAGGAAGAAAAAGAAGATACAGACAGGTTCGTAGCTGAATCTTTCTGTGAGGTAAAGCATTTCCCTGCCTGCTTTTAAAAAAAGTTTTACCTCAAAGAATTATTTGCCATCCCCTGCTTTAATATATGTATACTCTTTTGCTTCTTCCCCTGCCCAGGAGCTGTGGTATGATCAGACCATGCCCCTGCACGGTCAGACACAGACATTACACAGTACACAGCAATTTATAAGATTATCTCAGCACTGGAATAATTTTTTTAAACACATCCAATTGTGGAAATTGTTATTATTCCAAGATCTATTAATTAAAATGATCTTTGTTCATGGGAAAACCCCTTTGACATTTTAGGACAGGTTTCTGTCAGTTTAACAAGACAGAGGACATGCTAATGTACTACAATGATTACCTTCCTAGACAAAAAACAGTGATTTGCAAATTAAAGGTATTTAGGAATTTATTTGTAATGATGTTCATTTTTATATTTTTTCTATTTAAAAAAAGTGTCTGAAAATATGCAAGAGGGAGATGGAAGATGGGATGCAGCTGCAGGGTTTTACTTATGTCAATGAAACAGTAGGAAAGGTGGAAGAGAGGACATCTGATTGGCTCAGAATTCAAAGCAAAAAGACTCACCCACTCAACAATCATGGCAGGAGAGAAAATGCATTTATATAACTAGCAGAATGAAGAAAAAAAATCTTGTTACCCCAATATTATGACATAGAATCGTAGAGTTGGAAGGGACCTCCTGGGCCATCTGGTCCAACCCCCTGCTCAAAGCAGGATTTGCTGAATCATCCCAGACAGATGTCTGTCCAGCCTCTGTTTGAAGACTTCTATTGAAGGAGAACTCACCACCTCTCGTGGCAGCCTGTTCCACTCATTGATCACTCTAATTGTCAAAGTTTTTTCTAATATCTAATCTGTGTCTCCTCCCATTCAGTTTCATCCCATTGCTTCTAGTCTTTCCTTGTGCAAATGAAAATAAAGATGATCCTTCTACAATGTGACAGCCCTTGAGATATTTGTAGACAGCTATTAAGTCTCCTCTCAGTCTTCTCTTTTGCAAGCTAAACATTCCCAAATCCTGCAACCTTTCCTCATATGACAGGGTTTGCAGACCGGTCACCATTCTGGTCGCTCTTTTCTGAACTTGCTCCAGTTTGTTGATGTCTTTTTTCAAATGTGGCGCCCAAAACTGGACACAGTATTCCAGATAAGGGCTGACCAAAAAGGAGTAGAGGGAAATAATGACTTCACGTGATCTAGACTGTATGCTTCTGTTAATACATCCTAGAATTGCATTTGCCCTTTTTTGCTGCTGCATCACACTGTTGACTCATATTCAGTCTGTGATCTATTAGTATACCCAAGTCTTTTTCACATGTGCTGTCACTTAGCCCAATTCCTCCCATTCTGTATATGCTTTTTTCATTTTTATTGCCCAGATGTAGTACTTTGCATTTATCCCTTTTAAAAACCATTCTGTTAGCTGCTGCCCACTGCTCCTGTTTACTTATATATTTTTGAATCCTCTCTCTCTTCTCTAGTATTAGCTATCCCTCCTAGCTTTGTGTCATCAGCAAAGCTAGATATTTACAGAAATTGCATTGTTTATAATGACAGGTGAATTCAGTGCGCTTATACCTACTAGTCACACATCCATTACTCGTGTCAACTGTTGCTATGCCCGGCATTGTACTTTCAAACACTATCAGCTCCCTGGATGCTGATACAGTTGAAAGCAATGATGGAGAAGGGAACGTCAGCTAATGCTCCCTCATTCATCATTATCCCTCTGTGACTGATATCTCAGCGCAGAAGGTGTGATGACGTCACTACAATGCTTCCTATGTGCCGACCAGTGCAGAGCAGCAAGAGATGATGGAGAGGGTAGTATTTTTTTTTTTTTTAAATCACTGAATTCTTGGTGGAGTCATTACATTTTCTGGAAGGCTATGTGGGGTCCATTATATTATACTGTATGTAAGATGTGAGAACACAGCATTGAATCTTAATTAACCATATGTCTGTCATGTAGACTTTTGAATTTATGCATATTTTTCTTCAGTTGGTCAAAAGTCTGAAGTATTGACTTGTCTAGTAGGATGAATATTTACCTCTAATATCAGCTCCTACAGTTTATTGTCTACTATCTTTGCACAACAGTAATGCATGATCACTGAACAATAATGTCTGCTGATATGTTGATTACACATTGTCCAAGCCAGCCAGTATTTTGGCATTTAAAATAGAGGAGGAAAAACTATGCAAATAGATTAAATAATCAATTAATATGACTTGATCTCATCGCCATTCTTCCCCTTATCTGTGAATGCTGGATTGAAGGACACTTGTTAACTATAAACAGAAGTTATATTCCTCTGTATGAGGAAACAGAGATTCAGCCAAGACATTCAGACATCCAAAGGACCAGAGAACCTTTATAGGACAGCAGCCAAGACATCATGGCTCTATCACGAAGGATACAGGTTCGTCATTCTGCAGCATGCCAGCTTAGGGGACCACTGACTCGACTGCAAGAATACAGATCTATTCCACTGACCATCATTGAACCATGGATACATTTGTGAAAGCCAGGATTGGGACACTCCTGTCATCTAGCTCCATGGAGATGTTCGGAGAAGCCAGGTTGTGATCCTCCGGTCAACTGGTCTTGTATCAATATTAAATTTTTTAGCAAAAGGGATGTCAATAGTCTCCTCGCAGGAAGTTAATAAACAATGAGCGATGAACAATAAACAAGAGTCTGATATTTAAATGGCACTTATCGTAGTCTTCTCTGGTCCTTATCCACATACAGTCTTATGGGAGTTGAAGTACCGGCAACAGCTGGCGTGGTGTCCTCAGTTGAATTTCAACAAAGCACGGTCCAGCTTCTGGCAACAACAGGCGATCACCAGTTCTGCCTGCTGAGCCCCAAGTCCATAAATCTGTGCAGCCAAAGAGGGGAGCACTGCAGGAGTCTCTATACAATAGGTGTGATGCCACACATCTGTCAGCAATGGGGAACGCACCTCAGTGTTCTGCATGCGGCACCCGCTCCTCCGTGCAAGCACTGTACTCTGCTTAGCTGGATGCGCGGAGCTCTGCACACTCACTGGCTTAATGGCGCGTACGCGAAAGCTCTGCGGTGGCTGTCTCTCTGCACACCTGCTTCTGCTCTTGCTGCCGGCAGGAAACAGAGCTCTTTCCCATGCTTCCTATTCACTGCCCGGCTAGCCACACCCACTCTCCCCGGGTCATGGGACCTGTCCCATCCCCCATCCTTTCCCCCTTCAACACTGGACGCAGCCTCAACAGTTCCAGATCTGACATGACGGAGGTACCCGCAGCCCGGTCTTTCTCCTTACAAGACTTTGTTATGTGCACCATCTTGAGGTATTTTGCTGGGACTGTTCTATGTGTTATCTACCTGTTTTGTGGTTTAATAAAGTTATGCCACACTGTTTTACCCTCACCCTGTGTTGTCTGAGTAGCGTTACGCCCAAGATGAAAGGAGAGCAGAAGTTCAGTGAGATGATCTCTGGTGCGTTCGGTTTCGGCTAGCAGACCATGGCGCCCGATAACCCCCCCATATCTCCACACAAGGCTATGTGGGGGCCATTATTATATGGAAGGTTATGTGGAGCTCATCAAATTATATGGAGGGCATTGTGAGGCCCATTAAATTATATGGAAGGCTATGTGGGGGCCATTATATTATATGGAAAGCTATGTGGGGCCCATTACATTATATGGAAGGCTATGTGGGGCCATTATATTATATGGAAGGTAATGTGAGGCCTATTACATTATATAGAAGGCTATGTGGTGCTCATTATACTATATAGAAGGCTATGTAGGGCTTATTATACTATAGAGAAGGCAATATGAGGCCCTTACATTACATGGAAGACTATACTGGGGCCATTATACTATTGGGAAGGTTATGTGGGGGGCATTATATTGTTTGGAGAGCTATGTGGGGGCCATTATACTGTTTTGAGAGCTATTTGGAGGGTATTATAATTTTTGGAGGTCTTTGTGGGAGTCATTATACTGGTTGGAGAGTTGGAGGGCTATTAGGGGCCATTATACAGTTAGGAGGTTTGTTTGGAGTCTATCATACTGTGTGCGGGCCATCATATTGTGCAGAGTACAGTGTTAAACAGATTCATCTCAACTAAAAGCCAAAATCCTTAGATTAGGAACAGAACAGACATTTATAGGACATTTCATAACTTTCCCAAATTATTATGAAAAAATGTACAGGACATACTGAATTGAATTACTGTACCCAATTTATTATATATTTTATGAGTCTGAGTTGGTCCATTTTATACCAACTTCAACTCCACCAAAATGGATACCGACTCCAACGCCATGACTCCAACTACACAGTTCTGGTGTTGGATTCACCATACTTTGCTGGATGGGTACAATAGGGTCATCATATTGTGCTTCTGGAGGGTGCTGTGTAGGAATTCTCTGTGTGGGTATCCTACTGTGTTTTGGGGGCACTTTTATCAGTATCATACTATATGGGGGGAATGAAGGGGGAATCTAGGGCTTCAATAGGAGAAAAATTATTCCACAAGGGCTGAAAATTTGTGAGATATTCTCTTCTGTGCCCCACCGAACATAATTTAAAAAAAAAAAAAAAAAAATCTATTAGAACTTCTATATTCGCCCCTGTTGTCTGCCTTAAAGAATATGTATCTTATACCTTTAATCTATGGTCTCTTCTATGCACAATGTACTGTCCCATCTTCTACTTTAATTCTTCATCTCTCTTTTTCTATAGATACCTTTCTTTTCCATCATTTTACTCTACAGGTGAACTATTCTGATAGTGAGCAGTGGGGTACATGCCATAGAGGCTGATCGTATTATTGTGGTGGAGACCCAAGGACAGATCTGCAATCTCATCAAGAAGAGTGGAAGAGCGAGACCAAGGACATATCTCAATTCTGCCAGAGGATCTGCAGAACTTGCAGGACTACATACCAATATACAGCTTCTATAGCACTATGGAGCAAAGGTGAGATATCTTGCTAAGGGGTCACCTTAATATGGCACTATGCCAAGTTGGAAAAACTTGTAAGATCTAGCTGGGACAAAGTTGCACAGCTGTAATGTACTGTAAAGAGTAAAATGTGAGTGAGGATGAGGTGGATGGTAGTGTAAGGGGGTGAAGCACCGTAGGAGTCAAGGGGGAGTTGCCTTCCTGGCTCCGTGCCCGGAACCATCGAGCAGGGCGTTAGGTTCCCCGGGGGTGGCTTTAGGGGACTGGACGGTAACCAGGAACAGGAAGAGGTCAGGACTGGGAGCGGGAGAACTGCGCGCGCTTTCAGCAGAGCAGCGCAGAGAGGAGAAGGAGGATGCTGACAGAGGAGCAGAGAACAGACGGGTGCAGCGACTGGAGACTGAGAGACCGTGGACACAGACGGTGTGCAGTGAGTACGTGAGGCCTGTCACTGCACCACCAGGAAGGCTGTTGACTCCTCTCCTTGAGGAGACCCTGCCCTACAGACAGACCACATATCTTGACAAGACGCTCCCCTGCAGAGAGACCCTGCCTTACCCTGAGACGCTTCCCTGTGACCAAGGATCGAACCATAACGTGACACTGACTTGCCAAGAGAGACTGTCCCAGGCAGAGCCCCTGACCCTGGTGAGAGAACGCCGCTGTCGCAGCAGAGGGAAGGACCTTGAGTACAGGGGGATACCACCATCCGCATACCCCCTGGGCTCCCACGTTAACACCTCATATGCCAGTTGGACTATACCCATGACTCCAGAGACAGAGGACATCAAGCACCGCTTGTGCTTCGGTGCCTACGTTGGAGAAGAGTGATCTCTGCAATCAAGACCTCCAGGAACTGATAAGTTTCTTCCCCATAGGAAAATAACTTCTGTTGTTTGCACCCCTTATACTTCTACAGTTCCTGATATAACCTTTTACAGCATTTAGCATTTTTCTGTTATACTGTATGTTTTACCAGTATTACTCCCTGTAAATAAACCTCCCCTTTTACTGTTGGTCTGCCTGCTCCATGGTGACATATATCCCTCCTGCACGCTATTACACTAGCACTTATCTTTAAGGATTTTGTAAGGACACAACACCTGTAGGAGCCTGATGTGCAGTAGCTGCAGCCCTGTGGCTGGTGGAGAGTATTGTCAAGATAACAGGTTGTCAAAGCAGAGATTATCTGGGCTGCAATCACGGAAAGCATGAGATCCAGAGAGTATAAGTAAGGTTTCTTTATTCAAATCAATTTTGGTGCCAGACCGTTAAGGTAAAAAATATCCTGAGAACAGCACCGATTATGTGCCAACCAAAACGTATAGGTGTGACTAAAAAACTTCCAAAATATTCTCCAGATCTCAGATCTAGCGCAATCCGCACTTCGTGATCTCTGCTTTGCCAAGTTTAGAGAACTGGCTGTTTTTAGCAGGACCAGTTGACCATAACCATATAATGTGTGTGCCCTCCGAACTTTATCCTGGAAGGTTATGTTGAGGGTAAAAAGAACTAAGGTTTTTGTTGAATTTTAACGCCTGCTCCTTTTATTCTCCCAGGAGAATAAAAGTCTGACAGCAGCTTACTCCCTTCTCCCCACTTAAAACACATGGGGAGAGGAGGGAATGCAGAAGTCAGCAGACTGTTCACCCCACAGGTATCTAAGGTGTACTAGCACCTTAAACGTAAAATCTTGGTCTCTTGGAATATGCAAAATTAGGGAAATGAAGCTAAACCCCATTGTCTGTCTTTTACATTATCATGGACGCCAAGTGAGACCCTATGGTCCATGGTCTTTATAATCTGATTTAGATAATGAATACAATGAGGACGGACCTCACCCTAAGGGTTTACTTCCACACTATAGGATTTTCCAAAACTATTGGTTCCATATGACACAAATATGAGGACACAGCGACCGGTTTCATGTCTATGCCATTTTTAGCTCACCTTTCAGTTTTCCACGTCCAGGTCTATGTGACCATCACACTACCTTTCCATACCCAATTTATATATCCTACCCTCAGCCGTGTCCACTATCTATAAGTAATTATTTATCTTAGCATGGTACCCTTTGTCCTGTTCCTCTTCTTGCTATAGCTCTTGCCCAGTTTCATCTACTTTTCTCCATCTCTTCGCCATCTCTCCCAGTTCCTCTGTGGATACAATATACAGATCCTTTTACTTCTCTGCAGTATTTAAACATTCCCACCTATATTTACAGTTTGGGCTTTATTTTCCATCTCACTTACACATTTTCTCTTTGCCTGGTCCTATCTCTGTGGACTCATTAGTCTCTTCCCTGCCCCACCCCCATTCATTGTGCGCCACATAGACACGCACAGACCACTTTCACTGGCTATTATGTGCGTCCTCTTAATCCTCCTTTGCATCCTCTACACTTTCTCCCTCCTCCTTCTTATTGCTCCCATTCATTTATCTCCCCCCTTCCGCCCATCCGAGTTTATTTATCTCTTGCTGTTTTTAGCTCCCTCAGTAATGTTTCCAATCAGTTTCTCGTCTGCCTTTCATTGGAAGGAAAGCTCTGCTAGTTGCAAAAGTGCACACATGTAAGCTAACATGCATTTATCCCGCAGTTACTACACAAGCAAGAAAATGATGACTCAAGATAGTGGGGGGCAATTTTCAAGATAAAAGGGAATGGAAAAGACCAATGTAAAATCACTGGCCTCCATGAGTTGCCGTTTACAAGTACTACCTTTATCATTTAATTTAAAGTTTACATTTCATTTTCCAAGAATTTAAGAAGACGACTGAGTTCACATTCAAGGTTAAACCCAGTTGTGTAACAAGTAATGATAGGATGCCATAGAGAAACTTAGAAAGATGGTCCACTTTTATCTGGGTGAAGAAGCTCATTCCATTCTTCAACTTGACTTACTTTATCATTAACTTGATAAAGAAGCTCACAATCATATAAATCAAGGTGAATAAGCCTATTCATACCAATTAAAATAGCTCATGAAAAGCTTTATTAGAATGAAGAAAGATAAACCACCTTGATGTGGGTGAAAAAATTCACGACTACCTTTCTCAAAGTGAAAAAAAAAAACAACTCATGACAACCTTCACCAGGATATAAAGCTCGCTAAAGGCCCCATCACACACAGCAAGATCGCTGATTTTGTGACGCCACAGCGATTTCTCCAGCGATCTTGCTGTGTGTGACATGGATCAGTGACCGGGCCCCCTGCCGGGTATCGCTGATTGCGCTCCATCGTCCTGGGCCATTTTTGATCGTTGGTCTCCCGCTGGCCAGCACGCATCACTGCGTGTGGCAGCGAGAGACCAGCGATCAGTGACGCTGGTTTCCAATGTAAACAGTGGGTATCCAAGGGCCGCGCAGCTCTTAGATACCCGCTGTTTACATTGGAAACTAGCTTGCTCGCTGGTCCTGATCGTTGGAGGGGCTGTCTATGTGACAGCTCACCAGCGATCAGCCTAACAATGTCCCAGCGATCCCATCCATGTCGGGATCGCTGGAACATCGTTATTTGTAACGGGGCCTTAACACCTTCATCAAGGTGAAGATGCTAATGGCCACCTATTTCTCTATGCAGAAGTTCATGGCCATCTTCATCTGAGTAAAAAAGTCTATAGGGCCTGTCACACTAAGAGATATCGCTAGCAATATCGCTATAACTTGTGACGTTATAGCGATATTGCTAGCGATATCGCTATGTCTGATACTTACCTACGACCTGCTCCCCCGCTGGTTATCGCTGATCGCGCGAGAACATCCTGGACCGTTTCTCGTCATCAGCTTCCTGCGGCGCTTCCTGTGGAGAGACGAGCGACGAGCGTGGAGCCGGGCGGGAGGACGCAGGATCGCCTGGTGTGACAGGTAAGTAGCGACCCCCGTCCCCAGCGATGTCGCTGGTGAGATCTGCCTGTGTGGCAGCTCACTAGCAACCACTTAGCGATGTACCAGCGATCCTGACCGCGTCATATCGCTGGTATATCGCTAAGGCCTCTTTCACACATCAGGTTTTCGCCGTCAGGTGCGATCCGGCGCTTTTGACAGAAACCGGATCCGGCGAAATGCAATGCCGGATCCGGTTTCCCCCCCATTGACTTGCATTTGCGCCGGATCGGGCCGGATGGCCATGCGTTTCATCCGGTTTTCGCCGGATCCGGCAATGTGTCTCAATCCGGCGTCTGGAAAAAACGGCTACTGTAACGTTTTTTGTCTCCGGCGAAAAAGCCGGACACGCCGGATCCGGCACGTCCGGCTTTTTCACACAATGAAAGCCTATGAGCGCCGCAATGCGCCTGATCGGGCGAAAGCCGGATCCGGTGGCCGGATCCGGTTTTTTGGTCTGAGCATGCTCAGTAGCTCTGCCCACAAGACATATATAAAAGCAAGACAGTGGGACCCACAGCCACACCCAACATGCCACCCAAGAAAGCAACCAAGCGCAGCAGGAGAAGGCAGGAGACCACTGCAGCACCATCAGCACCACCACCACCCCAAATGGAGCAGCAAATGGAACATGCTGAGGAGGGGAGGCCAGCAGCAGATGAGAGACGGTAATTATCAAATCCCCCATTCCTCCAAACTAGGGCTATTGAATATCAAGATATTCATTGGCCCTTTGTTTCTCTTTATTCAACAGCCGCCCAATAGATGCAGCAGCAGCAGCAGCAGCAGCAATGGCAGCAGCTGGAACACCACCCACAGCCATGGAGTCTGGCCATCAGGAAGACAGCACATCTTCTTCTGGGAGCCCTCCCTCGCATCGTCAGCGTTTGACGGTAAGTTTTTATTTCCAAAATCCATCATCTCTGTAATATATGTCTATTCATTGCCTTTTATTTCACAACAGGATTCACAAGATGAAGAGGAGCTCCCAGAAGAAGAAGGAAGGGGTGGACAGACACCTGGAGTGGGCTCACAATTGGTAAGTTTTTTGCATCAAACGCAGAAACACAACATCACACTACACACAACACATAGAAAACAATGTTCTGCAGACCACACACAGCAAACAAATGTCTACATCCAAAGACATAACATTTTTTGTTTTCTTCTCTAGTCTTCCCAATCTGGTGCTCGGCCAAGAGGTCCTCGCAGTGCCTCCCAGGGTCGTCGGCGACAGCAACGCGGCGGTCACCAGCGTGTAAGTATAAATATTTTTGCTTTGTTTTTTTGCACTTTTTATTTCATTTCTTTTGTGGAGGCTAATTATGTTATTTTTGTCTTTTTCTTTAACAGCCTTCACAGCGTGCTCCCGACTCTGACGGTGAGGATGGAGGACTCGATGTGGACCACCTCATCGATCTCGTCAGAGAAAGGGAGCCACTCTGGAATATGGCTGACCGCCGCCATGCTGACCTTATCGTTACCCGACGACTCTGGGAGGAAATCTGTTCGCTCCTTGTGGGCCGCTGGGAGGACCTCGATGTTCGGGCCCAGATTAAAGAGCGTAAGTATATACAGTAACGGTTGCTTGATGTAAACCAGTGTTTCCCGAACTCCAGTCCTCGTGGTCCCCACGGATCATGTGTTCAGGATTTCTATTTACTATGTAAATCCTGAAAACATGACCCCTGGGGACCATGAGGACTGGAGTTTGTGAAACACTGATGTTGTATACTAACCACTCCTTTCTCGTTTCAGGGAACAGAATTGTGAATCGGTGGCGGTCTGTGAGGGATCGTTTCAAGAAGGAGTTCAATAAAGAGATGCGGGCCCCGAGTGGATCTGGAGGACGCAGGAGCAAGTACAAGTACGCACAAGCCCTGTCGTTCCTCCGGGAAACAATGGTCACTAGAAGGTAAATATTACACACCACATGTGAAAAAAATGTAACTTTTTTTTTCAGCCAGGGCCATACCATGTCAGTATTTTAATTGTTTTTTTTTCTCTTTATTCCACAGCACGGTGAGCAGCACTCGGGAGCCTGCACGATTGGACCCTTCTGAGGCGATCCCTGAGGAGACCGGCACCGAGGGACACTTCGACCGCCCCGGTACATCTGCACCTTCCCAGCCTTCCCACACATTCGACCCATCTGTCCCATCCACCAGCACAGGAGCATCGTGGCCGCCTACATTACATGAAGCTGCTGGTGAGGAGATCGCTTTCCCTTTACCCCACCCTTCTGCCCCTGCCACCTCTAGTACACCTGCGGGTACTGGGCGGCAGCGGCAGAGGGGTCAGGAAAAGAGTTATGCGCCAGAGTTCTTGCATCTGAATGCATCTTTCCAGAACTGTCTAAAAGTCTTGTCAGAGCAAATCTCCGCAGGCTTTCAGCAGATCAACTCCAGCATTCTGGAGGTGAAGACACTTCTGCAAACCATGCATTCAGAAGCAAGATCTTCGCCAAACCACACCTTTTTCAGGTCTGTTGTGGAGCGCATGGCAACACTATCTCCTACCCAGCAGATGCATGTAATGCATTCGTGCCACAGTGCTCTACAGCAGGTTACCTCCCAACCTCCACCTCCCACCACTGTAGTTCCTCCACCTGCACCCCCTCCAGCCACTTTCCATCCTCCCCCTCCTATTACATCTGCACCCCCTCCAGCCACTTTCCATCCTCCCCCTCCTATTACATCTGCACCCCCTCCAGCCACTTTCCATCCTCCCCCTCCTATTACATACCAGCAACCTCACCAGTACCAGCAACCTTCCCAGTACCAGCAACCTCCCCAGTACCAGACATCTCCCCACTTCCAGCAACCTGCCCCGTACCAAACTCCTTCCCCGTACCAAACTCCTTCCCCATACAACTTTCCATCAACATCATCTGCTCCTACAGTCCCTGCCCAACCCTCCACTCCACTGCCCACCACCTCTTCTGCCTCCCACATGTCCACCCATTCTGTAGTTTTTTCCACACCATCACCTCTAACTGTTCCTTCCCCACCACGATCCCAGTCCTCTCTCCACACTCCCATTGTCGAAGTGTCCCGCAGCCCCTCCAGCAGTATTTCCACCCCACACTACACAGATTTATGATGTGTTTTGTAATAAAAATGCCCTGTTGGTTTCAATCCTTTATTAAAAAAGTTTTTTTAACTTTAAAAACAGTTTATTTAAATAAAAGTTAAATTATTGTTTAAACTGGTTGTCTGTCATTTCTTTCTGCGGCGAAATATGTTTAAAAAAAAGGTTATATACAGGGTATTTAAAAGGTAAAAAGGTATTCAAAACCAGGTATATAACTGTGGGTAAATTTTAGCTTTTTGCCACAGTTGTGTTCTTGGTTGTGTTTGAAGCAAAGTATTTCACCTAAAAAGTTGTGTTTATTGTTGGTGATTTCCTAACAATGTACAAAACTTTTGTTAAAAGGTGAAATACTTTGCATAAAACACAACCAGGTACACACCTGTGGCCTAAAGCTAAAAATAGTAAGACCATGACAAGATAGCCAACTTTGGTTGGCAAAGGTATATACTGTTGGTCCAGAAGGTACACAAGTTTTAGGGCACAAATCTTTCACACTCTGTCATCCTGCCAGTGTACTCTGCCTTGAGGTGACATAAAGTATAGTGCAAAATTGTCCCTCATTACTGAAACCGTCACAGAACTTCTAGTGGTAATATTTCCATTGACAACATCCATCTTCGCCAGTAACTTGCTCTTCTCTCCAACCTGCACTTTCTCCTCTACAACCTGTCAAAGAAGGGCTGTAGGAACATGCTATATATAGTTTTCCAGTAGCCAATCCCGTTCGGAAGGCCACAAGGGTCAATTTTAAAAACCAGATCCGGCGTAATCCGTCGAAAAACTGATAGAAAAACGGATGAACCGGATGAGACGGATCCGGTTTTGTCTGTCAAGAACAAGACGGATCCGGCAGAAAACCGGATCCGGCACATCAGGTTTTACTAAACATTTGCCGGATCCGGCATTCCGGCACGACGCCGGATCGCGCCTGACGACGAAAACCTGATGTGTGAAAGTAGCCTAACAGTACCTTATGACCACATTACAAAGATAAAGAAGCACCCTTATCAGGGTAAAGAAGCAAATGACTACTTTCATCAGGGTGAGTAATGACCACCTTCACTGTGGTGAAGACCCTCAATGACCAACTTCATAGGGATGAAGAATCTCAAGAACACTTTTAACAGTGTCTACCTTCATCAGGAAAAAGGTGTACATAACCACCTTGTTAGCAATATAAAATGGCATGAGCATCTTTATCAATGAAGCTGATGGCTCCCTTTATCAGGATGAAGAAGCTCAAAATAAAGATGTTCTTGAGCAATTTCATCTGAGTGAAAAAGCTCCTGACCCACTTCTTTTTAGGGATAATAAAGGTCGTGAGCATCTTCTTTAGCATCAAAAGGTAAAAAATCTCATTCTACCTTTGTGGCGCCCCTGAGGCTCAGTCGCCACAGAGGTACTGCACCTTCTCCTAAGGTGTAGTGCCCCACTGCCTAGGTAAGTTGGGAACTCCTTTCCACACTCCAACATTTGCATCCCACACACAGGATAGTTCAGTAGGTCCGCCTAGCAGCTTCAGGCTGGAGGTAGCAGAGCACCCTTCGTGGAACCCTGCTTCGTAACACGAGATGTGCTGGGAGGTGTGTGGAGTTAGTATAAAAGAGAGTGAAAGTTGGGAATTGTAGGTCAGTCTGATGGGAGGTCAGGCGAGAGGAGTTCAGTTCTGAAGTTAGTTTTGAGTTCAGTTTAGAAAGAGTGCTGCAGCTGCCTCAGTGATCTGAGCCAGCTGGCATGGGAAAGAGAAGAGAAGGAGAAAGACGTAGACCTGCAACCTAAGCTTCCATAAGAGAGAGAAGGAACAGCGCAGAATGAAGGAGTAGGAGAACAGAGAGGAGTTGTGGGTTGGAAGAGGAACCCTGCCTATAGGTTCTCAGCGCAAGGCCGGGGCCCGGTCCCTGAGGTTGTACGGACACTTATGGTTCAGCAGCAGACACCGGTGCAGTAGCTGGCTGCAAATGCACTACTCCCATCAAAGACTTGGGACACAACAGCAACTGGATAGAGAGCCAGGACTTCTGAGAAGGGAGTCCCTGATAGAGGCTACAGCTGTCTGTCATACAAGTAAGGTTCTAGGAACATCTGACAGGAGGAATTCCAGAGAACTACGGTACTGGAGTTCTTCACACTAAAGGCGCAGTAGAGGAGTCGTTCAGGAAAGGCACATGTTGGCGGAGTGTTGGAGAGGAGAACCCTGACTTGCCCGGGAGGTTGATTGAGTCTCTACCCCGGAGGACACGGCATGGAGGCAGGCACCAGTGGGTACCATGAACTGTGAGTAAAGTCTTGAAACTACAAGCCCTGGTGTCCTCCATTCATTCGTCGCTAACACCTCCAGCACCGCTACATCTGGGTAACAGCATCTATACCATTCTGCGCCTCTCCTTGTCCTTTGCACCTACACTGCCCTGGGACTACAGCTCCACCTGTGGGGAGCTATACCATCTTTGCTGCACCACACCATCAGTCCCAGCGGATCTGCATGCAGTGTTGGCGTACCATCTCCCTTGCCAAACACCACGGGTGGCGTCATGAACTATTCAAATAAACTTTAACACCATTGACATCACCGCCATTGATATTGGGCGCCCAGGGCCACGGACCGGGTCACTGCTGCTGTGACACATTCCCCCTGACACCGGCCCGGTACCGGGTACCCCGCTGACCTGGGTGTGAGGGCGACCCACCTTTATAAAGATAAAAAAGCTCAGGAGCAACTTCATTAGGGTAAAAAAAAGCTATCAACTAAATCACTTGTCATCTTTAGCTAATACATTTATCCACTAGTGATCTCACAGATGTTGTGCTTCCCTTGCTTGATGAAAACAGCAGAACATGCTAAATTTAAAAAACAAAACTGTAGAATGGCATATGCACAATATGTAGTCTATGATTTAGCCATTTAGAGGGCCTTGTAAGTAAATCCCAGGGCACAACTCATAGACTCTTTTACATTGTATTTAATGGAAAAATTGGATTGTCCAGATCTTGTTGACGTTGTTCGTACATCTGGCCATAAATCACATGTACATGTTGAGCAGTGACATGTCCTGTATCTACATACAAATGAGCATAAGCATTTAAGCAATGTAAACAGTGAATCGTTTGAAAACAAAATACTTTATTCGGCATACTTAAACTATTATTTGATGTAAAACACAGTTATTATGGGATTAAAGGAGCTTATATGACAGCTGATGAGGTGCAGATGTAGAGTGTAAGCTCCTCAGTCCTTCAGCCTAAGGGCAAAGCATCATGGGAAGTAACGTAAGCTTGTAATGAGAAGGTCGGCAAGTTTTCGTAGAGCTAATTAGGATGTCCTGTATTTGAAGGGGAAACGTAATTCTGAACAGATTCCCACCACATGTTCGGCTTCACTTCTCAAGTGCTTGGGTTCACTATGAAGAAGGCAGCTGTCTCGGAGTCTTTACCCACAATCTGCCGTACATAGTAAAAAAATGTAGGAATCATATTCACATAACTTACTGTGGATCTCATCTATATACAAGGGTTAATGGACACTTGTGGTCATCAAACAAATTAGATCTTGAAGAGTCCAACCAAATTCTGATTAGGGAAATTCCAAACCTATTGACTTTGAACTATTATGTGTGAGAAGAACATCTGTGAGTGAGATGTCCCGGCATATGCTCCTGCTCGAGGTGATACATCTTGGATGATGGCTTCAGAGAACATTGTTTATTTTTCCATTTGTTTCAATCAGAGTCATGTTTTGTTAAGGCGCCTGCAGGCACTGAGTTGGTTAGTTGAGTAATGTCATGCAACATCACATGGGCCCTACTGAACATAATGGCAACTATCAATGCACATTCAGGGTCAAATAAGATACAAGCTGGGCATGCTGGGATGCAGTATGTGTTTTGGAAAGGATAGACTTCTTTTAATATAGCCTCAGTGGCAGACACAACAAGCTGGTCTAGACTTTCAGTTTTTCTCAGTCCACATGTCTGCAGTGCAATAGGGCCAGCAGTTACCTTCCTTTTTCCTTCCAGTTCTGAAAAATGTCAAGGAAGCTAGAGACCAGTAAGGTTGAAATGTAGCGTGTACTTCAGAAAGGAGACATAGTACGTTGTAAGGCAATGACTGTTCAGTAGGCTTCATTGTTTATAACCTCCCTTGTAAATATAAGAATAGTTCTCGAGCTGGTGCTGGTGTCCACCTTCTCTACTACCAGACCACAACCTTCTTTTATTTCTTTCTTCCTTCTTTACATTCTTTTTTTCCTCCACTCCTCTCTCACTACCTCTCCCCCTGCCTCCCACTATCCCAACCACCCTCAATTCCTTACCTTGCTTCCTTTTTTCGTCCCTCCCTCACGCTCTCCCTTCCTTCCATCCTTCCTTCCTTCCTTCCTTCCTTCCTTTATTCTTTCCTTCCATGCTTTCTTCCTTCCATCCTCCCTTCATTTCTTCTTCCCCTTCTTCTGTGCTCCACCAATCTTACCTTCCTTTCACTGAGGTTCTATTACCACCATCTATTACAGGACAATTTCTTTAAAAATCAGCTTAAACTGTTTGGAAGGTGACACTAGATAAAATACATTGCTTGACCTTCCTTGCTGTCAATGCAACATCACTCAGCACCTCAATATAAGTGTTCTGATAAGGAACATTTTAGACAGCGACAGGTCATCGCGCAAAATAGTATGATAGAATTGAGCGAGACCCACACCTTTGAGTAGTATATTCATCAAGATGCAGTATTGGCAGATGGAGTCTACAGTATATAGTTGTTCTAATGCCAGAGCCGAGACCACTGTACCAGACGTAATGCTTTCATTCTTACCCTATATACTATATTATATGGACTCACTATTTCTGTCACATGTGTGTGTCACCCCAGAGTCTGGTTGCCATAGTGACATTGCCTCTATCTAAGGGGTGATGTCATGCCTGGAGGGAGGAGGGAGGTCCCCATGCCAGGTAACACAGTGTACATGACAATTCCTACTGCAGGTCAGAAATGGGAGCTTCCTTATAAATTCTGGCCAGCAGGTGAGGTTAGTGAGTCAGTAAGAAGACAGCTGAGAGAGTAAACAAGAGAGTTGTCATGGAAACGGGAGCAGTTGGAGCTCATGACAAGACAGTTAGAGACAGTGGGAGTTGGACTGTGGAGAGGGAAGGGACAGGAGCAGAGACAAGGGGCTCTGGAGAACTAAAATTGCACATAGCTGACCCCAGAGCAAAGCGCTGATAAAAGGGATGCCAGAATCCTTGGCTGGACAGGAGCTTACGCCCTGACGGCCGAATCTGGAGTGCAGGGGGACTGCAAGTTCCTTGGCCACATTGAACACCTGAAGGCACGGCAGCAGACCAAGAGCCCGAGGCTGACAGTGAAAAGGACAGTACCTGTGATAAAGGCTCACGCTGTTAGTCATACAGGTTAGAGATCATCATGCAGGAGAGGGCCGCAGCTTAGCAACAAGGACTCGAAAACAGAGCGCAGAAGGAAGGTCCCCAACCCCACCTGGCAGGGTGGGTCCCCTGAATGCCTCCAGGCGAGCCGGACTCAATCCATTATCTGTATGTGGTACCCCAGATTACATTTACATTCAAGTAAAAGATAAAGAAAACCGCACCTCTCTGTGTCCTTCACTTTTCCTCTGCACCCCAATGTTCATCACCATCTGAACAATCAAATATATTTGCCCTGGGGCCCCGCTCTGTTTGTGAGGAGCTGAACCATCTTTTCTGCGTCACCAACAGCCCCAGTGGACCAAAACTGCAGCATCGGCCGCCCATTGCTGAACACCACGGGTGGCATCACGACAAAACACCACATAATTTTCCTCTATTTTTAATTACTGGACACCCGGGTCACTGTCACCGTGACATCCCCTTTAAAGAACCTGACCGGCCCGGTACTGAGTAACCTAAAGCCCTGTGGGATGCTCCACATGTTAATGTGCTATGGAAGCTACTAAATTATTTTCCCTAAGTAAAGAATATATATTTAATAACTGAGCGCCAATGTAAAACTGAATCTCAAAGCTACCCTAATACAAATTCTACAACAGGACCCTATAATAGTAATGGTGTTTGGGTCCCTACATGCTCTAGATCTTGGCAGCCAACCACCTCCATAGCTTATATTATTTGCCTCTGACACAAACTTCTAATTTTCTTATCTGTCCAAGGCAGATTTATGAAAAATGAAACCTTGGGTAACATGCAAAGATGCTTCCGCACAAAACAAACCACATAATATTGCATATTTCTAAGATGATATTGCCATATACAGCTCCTATAATATCATTCTAAAGTGCCAAGATAATTTTCAGTGTCCAAATAATATTATTTTTAAGAGCTGACTTAATACTGCAGTTGAATTCCCAAATAATATACAATATTAAATAATACTAAGGCTTTTGGTGCATTGGGGGTCCTTGAAATAACAGGGCAATCACCAACCTGACTCAAAAGAAAGAAAACAAAATAATTTTTTGTAGAAAAAAATTAAAATAATCTTTCCTGAAACCATAGGGTACCAGAACAACATTCATATTTAGATAGTATGCATAAGAATTTATATGGCATTGTTTCAAGAAATCATTGAAGTCTTCATGTAGAGAAGGTGGTCTTCTCCATTGTTTATAAACGTTAGCAGGCTATTGAGAGCTTGCACACTAACTCCATTGTACATACGTGTTTCTGTCTGCATACTTGGCTCTGCTGTACCAAAGTGACTGTCTGAATATTCATCTCTACTATACCAAGGTGCTTCACTATACATACATACAACTGTTCTGTGTCAAGGTGCCTGACTGCATATTTACTGATCCAAAGTGTCTGTCTACACAATCAGCTTTGCTGTTCCAAAGTGCTTATGTGGCGCCCCTGAGGGTTCAGTCGCCACAGAGGTAATGCACCTCCTCCTGAGGTGTGGTGCCCCACCATCCAGGTAAGGTGGAGACACCTGACCACACTCCAACACCTGCATCCCACACAACATAGTAGTGTAGCACAGCACCTTTGGTGGCTCCCTGCTTGGAACACGAAGAGTGCTGGGAGGTGGGTGGAGCTTAGTGGCACAAGAGAGCGGGAGATTATTGGGACTAGGTCATTCTGACTAGGTCAGTCGGTGAGAGGAGATGCCCTAAGTGGGATGGATTGAAGGAAGTGCTGCAGCAGACCTCAGTGACCTGGGTCTGCTGCACAGGAAAGAGATATAGAAACCCTAATACTCCATAAGAAAGAAAGATTTGTACGGAACGTTAGGAGAAGAAGAGAACTAAGGACTAGGGTCAGAGCAGAGCCCTTCTTCAAGTTCTAAGCGCATGGCCGGGGTCCGGTCCCCGAGGTTGTATGGATACTAATGGTCATGCGACAGACACCGGAGGAATAGAAGTTGTCACCACTTTATTCCCACACAAGACTTGGGGGCACAACAGCAACGTGAGTGAGCCGGGACTTAGTAGCAAGGAGTCCCCGAAGCAGGCTACAGCTGTCTGCCGTACAAGTAGAGTTCTAAGAACATCTGAAAGGAGGAACTCCAGTGTAACTCAGTACTGTGAGTACTTCAAATAGGCGCTAGAAGGGAGACGTTCAGAAAAGGCACATATGTTGGCGGAGTGTTGGAACGGAGTACTTCATCTTGCCTGGAGGTTGACTGAGCTCCTGACCTGGAGAACATGGCACGGATGCGGGCACCTGTATGCTTAACAGACTGTGAGTAAAGCTTTGGAACTACATGCCCTGGTGTCCTCCGCTTATTCCTGCGCCAACCCAGTCAGCACTGCTACATCTCTGTGCTTAACGCTGCACCATTACACTCTCCTCACTAGCTCTTCATCTACACTGCCCTGGGACTACGGCCCTACCTGTGGAGGGCCACAACATCATTGCTGCACCACACCATCTGTCCCAGAGGATCTGTCTCCAGCGTCGGCTTAACATCTTCATTGCCGAACACCACAGGTGGTGTCACGAATCATCCACTTATAAACTTTAATCATCAGCCACACTATTCCTTTTACATGGACGCCCAGGGCCACGGACCGGGTCACCGCTGCCGTGACACTTCCCATTGAAATCAATGTGCCCGGCTCCGAGTACCCCACGGCCCTGGCACGGGCGACCCACTTATCTGCACACTCAGCTCCACTCTATCAAGGTGCCCATCTGCATATTCAGATCTATGATTCCATTTGTTGTCAGCATACTCCATTCCACTGTTCCACGCTGTTCTCTGTGTCATTCAGTATATCTCATTCCACTGTTTCACATCGTTCCAGATGCCATCCATCATCATCATATTATTATTATTCATTTTTAAAGAGCCATTTATTCCATGGCGCTTTACATGTGAAAAGGGGCATACATAGACAAGTACAATAAACATGAGCAATACAAGACACACACAAGTACAGAAGGAGAGAGGACCCTGCCCGCGAGGTCACACAGTCTACACTAGGAGAGGGTAGAGCTGGTCGGGCAGCGGTTCAGCAGACTGAGGATCACTGCAGGTTCTAGGCTTTCCGAAGGAGGTGGGTCTTCAGGTTCCTTTTGAAGGTTTCAGTGGTAGACGAAAGTCTGATGTGTTGGGGGAGAGAGTTCCAGAGTATGGGGGAAGCACGGGACAAGTCTTCTATGCAGTTGTGGGAAGAAGAGATAAGAGGGGAGTAGAGAAGGAGATCTTGCGAGGATCGAAGGTTGCGTGTAGGTAAATACTAGCAGACCATGTCACAGATTTATGAAGGAGACACGTCATAGTTAGGGTTTTGAACTGGAGCCTCTGCACATTAGGAAGCCAGTGAAGGGCTTGGCAGAGAGGAGAGGCTGGGGAATACCGGGGAGACAGGTGAGTTAGTCATGCAGCAGAGTTTAGGATAGATTGGAGTGGTGCTGGAGGGGAGGCCAGAGAGTAGGAGGTTGCAATAGTCGAGGCGGGAGATGATGAGGGCATGCATGAGCATTTTTGCAGTTTCTTGGCCAAAGAATGTACGGTTCTGGGAAATATTTTTGAGTTGGAGTCGGTAGGAGGAGGCAAGGGCTTGGATATGTGGCTTGAAAGAGAGGGCAGAGTAGAGGATCACCACGAGGCACCGAGCATGCGGGACTGGGGAAAGTGAGCAGCCATTGACGTTGATGGATAGGTCTGGTGGAGGGGTAGAGTGAGATGGGGGAAAGACAATGAATTCTGTTTTGTCCATGTTCAGTTTTAGAAAGATTAGTAGAAACTGAAAGAAAAGGGCGCAATAGGGTCTTACCCGATAAAAATAAAGATATAAGACAATGATTTATACTCACCCTCTGCAGGAGAGTATCAGGCATAAAGGAACAAAGGTCAGCTTGCTGCACATCCAAATGACCACGCCGTGGCCATAAATCTTCAGATTCAAACAGGGAATTTTTATGGATTAAACGTGCATATCATCCCCTGAGGAAGAAGTTTTTAACTTTGAAACCTCGTAGGGAAATAAATGTATTAACCACACAACTTGTGAGGAGTGATGGTCTGGTAGCGCACGTTTAATCCATAAAAATTCCCTGTTTGAATCAGTTTTAGAAAGATGAAATAGCGGACATACATTGTGGGATTTATCCTGTGCCACAAAGTTCCACTTGCTGTCCGTTCCAAGCTGCTCCAGATGCCAACTTGCAAATCCAGGCCTGCTGTTCCAAACACTGTATGGCTTGTCCATCTACATTTTATCTTGCTGTACTAATGCCTCTGATCCCATCTGCCATTTCAGACATATAGATTTGCAAATCCATCTCACCAGGTGAGCCATAACAGCATCAGTGAGACTATTTAGTGATTGAGACAAGATCAGATTTGATGAGAAGCTGAGTAATGTTACATATGGTTAACCTAGCACTGATTCATGACTTTCCTATATACATATGATCGATCTTTTATGCTCCTACATGTGAAGAAATTACATTGGGTTTCCTAGTCCCCTGGGCAACTGAAAAGTAGAATGTAGAAACCATCTACACAGAATGCTTTTGTTGCAGGTGCAGAAGGTATAACCCATAGGACTAGAGAGAGGTGGATTAATTTGCAGGACTCTAGTTCATTAGCCAGGTCAGTACTAGTTACTAGATCTGCAGCATGGCTTTTGTTTAGCCACACAACATCATTTGTGCATGATACTGCAGTGATGACGTAGAGCCAGCCAGACTAATCAGGAGCAATGCCGGGAATACCAGAAGGTAAGAGATCCATGAGCCTAAAGTCCGGGGGCCAGAGACTATGGACATCAGTCATGGACCACAGTTCTGCGAATCGATCCAGCCATCTTTACATATTACCATTAAAACATTGTACTTTTTAGAGGTGACTTATTTAGGAATGGTCTGAAAGGCTTTAATAAAAATATGTTCTGTGTCACAAAATGTGGATCTGTGACATAAAATGATACTCCAGCGTGTACCAAATTTCTCGTTCTTTCTTCTATTCTTCTGGATCTCAATGCAACAGGGTCTTCTACTGTTGCTCGTAAGCACCAAGATTTAACTGTGACTACTGCTTCTGCACTTCCCATACAAGCTCTTTTGGTAGTTCTGAGCTGGTCTCCATGTTTTCACATATGGAAGTATTGGTATGATTGTACAGGGGCTATTGGGGCCCTCAAAATTATACCTTTTTTTTAGAATTCTGATGTGTCAGTCAAGAGAAATGTAGAGCAAATTCCATATTCAAATCAGGCTGGATGTGCACTGGGGAGACTTGGAAGAAGTTGTCCAGGAATATTGACATGCCCCCAGAGCACATATATTCTGATTTGCTTGTTGCTTCTATAATGGATTTCTCATGACTGCCAGATCAGACAGCTACAAAAGAGGAATAGTTAGTTATTATTGAGGGACTTGTGCCCATACAGCCATACCAATACTTCCATATGTGCTGGCAGTTTTCCTTTAAAGAAAAATGGTCAAAAAGGCATTTTACCTCTATTCAGTGTATAATTAAGAGTTCCCATTCGTTGCAATGAAGAGGAATTGACAAAATTAACCATTGCAATGTTTTCTTTGGAAACTGTGTACTACCTACCTGAACAATTGCTCTTTATGTTACCATTTGTGCAGTGTATTATTCTAGATATGCATAGTTCCCTGAGTAAGAAAAATGACCTCCCTTAAAAATAATAATTTTAGTATCTTATCCCCGCCGCCCCTTTTGGGTCACCTTGTGGTAAGTATACAGTGTTGAATGGATGTTATGTTACGGAATATCTTAACCAATTTTATCAGCCACTTATAAGACTCCAAAGGCTGTTAAAAAATAGAGCATTTCCATTTAAAGGGTTTCAACCAGATTATCGCCCATTCCACCCTGCAGTTCATGTGTTCCAGTATTAGATTAGCGTTCTGTACTAAGTAATGTACAGCGTTCATATTGACTGCTATGGAAAAATGAGCAGTCAATTCCATTAATTCAGTTCCATTAATTCAACACCAAGGAGGAGGCAGAATTAGAGAGTCATCCTACACATATGTACCGTAATTGGAAGTCACTTTTTTTTCCCTGATCTTTCCTCGAACAAAGAATATGCTGAGAGAGCGTTCCCGTCATAGCGGGTAGGATTGAAAATAGGAAAAATGACACAATGATTCATACTTAAGTCACTGGCAAAACTCCACACACTCCTCTATAAGAAAAGAGGGGGGTTAATGTTCCTTTGTGATGGGATGACTACAGGACAAGAGATGACAATGAGTTTGATCCTATTAGCTAGAATAGTACGTGACTCCATTAGGAAATATAATTCTGCCTTGTTCCTTTCACGGCATGGTAAGGGGAGTGTGAAGTCATCAGCATTGTAAGGGGGATTAGATCATAAAGTAAGGAGTATAATTTACATAAATGACACATATAGCGATCACCTAATAATTTAAAGGTGCATAGACTGGAATGGATACCAAGAAGACCCAACTAACTTAAAGGGCATTCCCCGTTTTGTTAGAAGAGTTGATCTCAGGTTGCCCTGCTACATGGGCTCCCAGTTATTAGCTGTGTCAGTAAGTGAACCAATAGTAAGTAGTCTTTTCCCCTGCAGCACCCCCAAAAGCAAAATGAAGGTTGTAAGCACTTACACTCTGGCTAATGGATTAGGATCCTTAATGGAGGACACCTCTCTCCATTACCAAAGTTTTTCTTAAAATGGGATTTTGAAATTTTTTTTTTTTTTTTTTTGTTATAAATCCTTAAAGGGGTAATCTAGAAATTTTCACCTATCCACTGGATGACCTGAGCTTGGCTTTCACGGTCACTTACATAGACAATGAATGGAGAGGAAGAGTGAAAGCGTGACTGGTCATCCCACTAAACTTTTGGTAGCAGTTGTCTTGCAGCCATGGAAGTACCCTGGAAATAATGGGGGACATATAAGTCTTCTATTCTAGTGATTGAATGAGGGTCCCAGCAGTGGACCACACACGATCTAACAATTATCGCCTAATTATTTTTTGGAAATTGGAATACTAATCTGGACTAATCTGTCCAGCTATGACTTAGTTGCTGACATATCTATTTTGAGAAAACTGAAACTGTAACCAGTCACATATGTAGCAAAGCAGAATTTGTCACTGATCTGCTTCTTAAATAGGGAGTGTATAAGGGGCATTTAATTTTTCAGTTGGGTTCCAAAAGGAGGGAGGCAATTAGTTATTCTGATATGGTCAGGGTATTTAGATATAGGCCTCAATCTTTGCTTTGGCTAAGGAAAGCCTAGCTATGACTTTGTGGAGCCATGGGTATCTCTTGCCCCTTGCATGTAGCACCCTAGCTGTTAGAACTAAGTATTATCCAATCCTGGCACCGGTCTTAGAATCATAGAATCATAGAATCATAGAGTTGGAAGGGACCTCCTGGGCCATCTGGTCCAACCCCCTGCTCAAAGCAGGATTCGCTAAATCATCCCAGTCAGATGTCTGTCCAACCTCTGTTTAAAGACTTCTATTGAAGGAGAACTCACCACCTCTCGTGGCAGCCTGTTCCACTCATTGATCACTCTAACTGTCAAAAAGTTTTCTCTAATATCTAATCTATGTCTCCTCCCATTCAGCTTCATCCCATTGCTTCTAGTCTTTCCTTGTGCAAATGAGAATAAAGATGATCCTTCTGCAATGTGACAGCCCTTTAGATATTTGTAGACAGTTATTAAGTCTCCTCTCAGTCTTCTCTTTTGCAGGCTAAACATTTCCAAATCCTGCAACCTTTCCTCATAAGACAGGGTTTGCAGACCGGTCACCATTCTGGTTGCTCTTTTCTGAACTTGCTCCAGTTTGTTGATGTCTTTTTTAAAATGTGGCGCCCAAAACTGGACACAGTATTCCAGATGAGGTCTGACCAAAGAGGAGTAGAGGGCAGTCATTTCACGTCTTAAAACCATACGACTGTCAGCTGACACCAAGGTTAGAATTACTTGATTGGCTCCTGGCTCAAATTACTAATGTTACAGCCCGTACCAACTTTGTGTTATTTTCACGCCATTTTCTGGTTTTACCTGAAGCTTACCATTCATTTCACATGACTGTATAGAATGAAATGTCTGTGGGAGTATATGAGGAATAACACTGTTTCTGGCCATTACATGACTTGCATTTTGAATGTTTCACCAGTTTTTCCTTCTGTAGGCCCCATCTTTAATATTCAGTTATCTCTGAGCTAGTGGGTAGAACCTAAGTGCTCTCATGTCTAATATATACGGTACAAGGAGAAATGAAAGATTATTATTATTATTTATTGTTATAGCACCATTTATTCCATGGCGCTTTACGTGTAAGGAGGGGTATACATAATAAAAACAAGTACAATAATGTTAAACAATACAAGTCATAACTGGTACAGGAGGAGAGAGGACCCTGCCCGCGAAGGCTCACAATCTACAAGGGATGGGTGAGAATACAGTAGGCGAGGGTAGAGCTGGTCATGCAGCGGTTTGGTCAATCGGTGGTTACTGCAGGTTATAGGCTTGTCGGAAGAGGTGGGTTTTCAGGCTCTTTTTGAAGGTTTCGATGGTAGGTGAGAGTCTGATATGTTGTGGAAGAAAGTTCCAGAGTAAGGCTGATGCGCGAGAGAAATCTTGTATGCGATTGTGGGAAGAGGAGATAAGAGGGGAGTAGAGAAGGAGATCTTGTGAGGATCGGAGGTTGCGTGCAGGAAAGTACCGGTAGATGAGGTCACAGATGTATAGAGGAGACAGGTTGTGGATGGCTTTGTATGTCATGGTTAGGGTTTTGTACTGGAGTCTCTGGGCAATGGGGAGCCAGTGAAGGGATTGACAGAGGGGAGAAGCTGGGGAATAGCGGGGGGACAGGTGGATTAGTCGGGCAGCAGAGTTTAGAATAGATTGGAGGGGTGCGAGAGTGTTCGAGGGGAGGCCACAGAGCAGGAGGTTGCAGTAGTCAAGGCGAGAGATTATGAGGGCATGGACTAGGGTTTTTGCAGATTTTTGGTTGAGGAATGAACGGATTCATGAAATATTTTTGAGTTGAAGTCGGCAGGAAGTGGAAAGGGCTTGGATATGTGGTTTGAAGGAGAGATCAGCGTCAAGGATTACCCCAAGGCAGTGAGCTTGTGGAACTGGGGAGAGTGGGAAGCCATTTACTGTAATGGATAGGTTTGTTGGGGGGGTCACGTGAGATGGGGGAAAGATGATGAATTCTGTTTTGTCCATGTTAAGTTTCAGAAATCTATCGGAGAAGAAGGATGAAATAGTGGACAGACATTGAGGGATTCTGGTTAGTAGGGAGGTGATATCTGGTCCAGAGATGTAGATCTGTGTGTCATCAGCATAGAGATGATACTGAAAGCCATGAGATCCTATGAGCTGTCCCAGGCCAAATGTGTAAATGGAGAAGAGCAGGGGTCCTAGGACTGAACCTTGTGGGACTCCGACAGATAGGGGGCGGGGCGAGGTGAGGAGGTGGTGTGTGAGTGGGAGACGCTGAATGTCCGGTCTGTTAGGTATGATGAGATCCAGGATAGGGCTGAGTCTGTGATGCCAAGGGATGAGATAATAATAGGGAATGGTCCACTGTGTCAAAGGCAGCCGACAGGTCAAGGAGGAGGAGGACAGAGTAGTGTCGCTTGCTCTTGGCGGTTAAGAGGTCATTGGTGACCTTAGTAAGGGCAGTTTCAGTGGAGTGGTGTGACCGGAAGCCTGATTGTAAGCGGTCGAAGAGGGAGCAAGAAGAGAGATGGGAGGACAGTTCAAGGTAGACGTTTTGTTCCAGTAGCTTGGAGGCATAGGGGAGAAGTGATATAGGGCGATAGCTAGATACAGAGGATGGGTCAAGAGAGGGCTTTTTGAGGATATGTGTGATGGAGGCATGTTTAAAGCTTGAGGGGAAAACACCAGTTGTTAGTGATAGGTTGAAGAGATGGGTTAGGGTTGGGATGAAGACTGTGGTGAGGTTTGGGATGAAGTGGGAAGGGATCGGGTCAAGTGCACAGGTGGTGAGATGTGATCTTGAGAGTAGAGTGGAGAGTCGATCTTCTGTAATGGTGGAGAAGTTGATTTTGGAGGTGGAGAGCTGGGAAGTCGGGAGGAGGGGTTCTGGGGGTTGTTGACCAAAACTGTCTCTGATGTTATCAATCTTCTGCTTGAAAAATGAGGCAAAGTCTTCAGCTGAGATGAGTGTGGAGGGAGGAGGTGCTGGGGGACAGGAGAGAATTGAAGGTGTTGAATAACTGTTTAGGGTTGTGAGACAGAGAGGATATGAGAGATGAGAAGTAAGTTTGTTTAGCTGTGGCGAGTGTGGTCTTGAAAGTAGTGAGGGACTGTTTGAATGCGATGAAGTGCTCGTTGGAGTGGGATCTTTTCCATCTGCGCTCAGCAGCCCTGGAAGCTCGCCTCAGTTCTTTGGTCAGGCTGGTGTGCCAGGGCTGTCTGTTGATTTTGCGAGCTTTGGTATGTGTAAGTGGGGCAGCAGATTCCAAAGCTACAGCTATTGTGGTGTTATATAGAGCAGCAGCGTCATCCGCATTGTGTAAGGAACTTATATCTGTGAGAGGGAGGAGGGATTCAGAGAATGAGTGTAGGTCAAGGTGTTTAAGATTTCTGCGAGGGTGTGAAAGTTTGTGGGGTGGGGATTGTAGACATGGCGTGGAGAGGGAAGAGAATGTGAGAAGGTTGTGGTCAGAGAGAGGAAGAGGTGAGTTAGAGAGGTTAGATAGGGAGCAAAGATTCCTGCTTTCCTTTCTCTATGTTGCACGAATAGAAGCAGCAGCTTCATGGAGGACATAACACAGAAGTACTGAGCAGTGTAGCTGTGTATCCAGCAGGGTGAAGTAAAAGACTGGCTAGAAAGCAGCAGCACAATTTGTCTACATGTTTCACTCTGCTGTTCCCTCTTCCTCCCCTCTCCACAGACTTCAGTAGGCAGATGTAAGGTAGGCTGGAAGTCCATCTTGGATAAATCAGCTCTTTTTCAGAGTGCAATACACACTAAAAAGGGTAAGTAGTGGATACACTTTAATGTTTCTTAGACTTGCTTGTATTTTTGATTTGTGAAAAATCTGTTCTATAACGAGGCCCAATATCACCTCTATAGTCCAATGTGTCTCAAGCTACGAAGATGTGCTGGGGCTCTGGTTGTTGTGACAGAAGAGAAGATGGTGAAAACTACTTTGTCACAAAACATTTCAATACTATCAAGAACATTTCGCTAGTTGTACTATAGTTTCAAGAAAATTCTTATTTTCGTATGTTTTATGCCAGAATATGATACGACAGCTGCGGCCTGAGCTATGGTCAGGGTCCTGGTGGTCTACAAATTGCTTCTGTACTAGGTTACCATACAAGGACAGGATGCAGTGATGACAGAGGACAGGAATGGAATTAGTGATCTGGAAAAGTGGGGAATTAATTTTTGAATATTTCAAATCCATGTGGAGTTTGTCATTTTCAGGATATAAGTAGCAGGACAAGATTGATGTAAAAAGGAAAGCCGAGGAGAAATGGGAGCATTTGAGGTTAAGGCAATGTCCATCACTGTGTGGGAAGCGCAGTCCTTTGAGAAACGCCAAGGTCAGGATTCAGTAGACCATTTCTATGTGTCCCTAGGGATGCTTATATCGTACAGTGTATTATTAGCTTTGTCACAGATGGAAGCCAAGCTGAACAATTTACAGAAATTTGAGACAGCGGACCAAATAACCCAAGTGAGTGAAAGTGATGATTGAAAAGAAGTTTGTCTAAAATGTATTATGCTCCCTTAAATAGCGCTATTAATCCCATCGCGCTTTACAGACATTATCATCCCTGTCCGTATTGGGGCTCACAATCTAGATTCCCTAACTTTGAGAGTGGGGGGAAACCCACACAAACAAAGGGAGAACGTACAAACTCCTTGCATATGTTGTCCTTGGAGGGATTTGAAACCGGAACTCCAGAGCAACAGTGCTAACCACTGAGCCAACCATGATAATAACATAGGTTCAACTTTTATTTTTCACAATAAGAGGATGAGCTGCAGCGCCATGGACAAAGTGGTGGACAGCTTCTAATGGCATATAGATTTAATAGAGAAAGAACCAGCTTCAGAGCAGCACTTACAAGCGCTAATGAAAAGAGTTTGGAAGCACTGCGCTCCTTATTTAGGAGAACGGCCACTTCTGATAATCAGCAGTGGTGGCAGATAACCCAGACAACGAGCAATAACAGCAAAATTAACAATCCCACCGTGTTTGTGAACTGAGAGGATTTTTTTAATAATTACTTAATTACAAAGTTGCTTTGTCATTTTAAATATTTATGATAATGAGAACGACCCTTCAAAGAAACTTGATGATGCAAGTCCCAGGGAAGATTCCCTTTCAACTCTCCCTATGTGCCTCATTTAAGAAAAGTACACTCATAGTTTGCTCGTAGCATGATACGATATTCTCAGATTTAAAAAAATTCTCCATTCTGTCAGTCCGTGAAAATCAGATTGTACTCAGATGTCATCCAAGTGCAGTCCAATTTTTTTCGACGGACTCAATGACTTGAATGGCCGAGTGTGATCCCATAATCGGATGCAAATCAAGTATGCTGTGATTTTTAGCCCAAGACTGGCTCTGTCCAAAGAAAAAATTGGATGCCTGCACGGTCACATAGAACAACATTGGCGTAATCCAATGTTTTGTCAGACTGAAAATACGGTTGTCTAAGGCCGGGGTCACACTTGCGAGAAACTCACATGAGCATCGCGTCTCAATACCCGGCACTAGAGTTGAGCGAAACGGGTCGGTCAAATTCAAAAGTCGCTGACTTTAGCTAAAGTCGGGTTTCGCCGATCGAAACCCGACCATAGCGTGAGGTCGGCCATGAGGTCGCCGAGCGCCAAAGTCAGCTTCAAATAATGCTTCCAGCGCCTTTTCTCAGGCAATGATGGAGGACGCACACTGTGTGCAACGCGATGACATGGGTAGTGGCCACCACCATCTTAGAGAAGGACATTGAAGTGATTGGCTGGCTTTGTGTGGCGTCACAATGGCTATAAAAGGCCATGACCGCCAACCGCCATCTTACTTCTGCCGATCTTAGCATAGGGAGAGGTGCTGCTGATTCTGAACAGGGAGAGAGTTAGGCAGGGAAGAAGAAAAAAAAAAATTGCTTCTGCTGATAGCGCTTTTCACTGTACAGTTAGTGTGCGGTGAAAGGGGAGGATTTTTGCTTTTGTGCAGCAGTGCTGGTGGTGATTAGGCTGCCTTTTAAGGCTACCTGCTACTGCATTGCTGTGTGCACACTGCTGTTCAAACTGCTTTTTTCAAAGCACTCCAACTTTTATTATTTTGTTCTGGTGAGTTACCGAGCGTTCATTTTTTCACACACCGTATAGCGGTGTACGCTCCTCACACACTACCGTGTACCGGCTGGTATCACGGACAAATACAAGCTATCTGTGTGACTCTGGAGAAACAAACCAAGATTTTCCATTTTTCCAGACCTACACCTTATAGAGCTGTCTGCTTTTCAAACAGTTTTGTATATCTGCTGTTAGATTACTGTCAAAACTATACAGAGACAGCGTGTGTCACTCCGTATAAAAATAGACGGAGATTGACAATTTTCCATACAGACATCGTATAGCGGTGTACGCTCCTCACACACTACCGTGTACCGGCTGGTATCACGGACAAATACAAGCTATCTGTGTGTGACTCTGGAAAAACAAACCAAGGAGATTTTCCATTTTTCCAGACCTACATCTTCTAGAGCTGTCCGCTTTTCAAACAGTTTCGTATATCTGCTGCTAGATTACTGTTAAAACTATACAGAGACAGCATGTGTCACTTCGTATAAAAATAAACGGAGATTGACAATTTTCCATACAGACAGCGTATAGCGTTGTACGCTCTTCACACACTACAGTGTACCGGCTGGTTACGGGGACAAATACAAGCTATCTGTGTGTGACTCTGGAAAAACAAACCAAGGAGATTTTCCATTTTTCCAGACCTACATCTTCTAGAGCTGTCCGCTTTTCAAACAGTTTCGTATATCTGCTGTTTGATAACGGTCAAAACTATACAGAGACAGCGTGTGTCACTCCGTATAAAAATAGATGGAGATTGACAATTTTCCATACAGACATCGTATAGTGGTGTATGTTCCTCACACACTACCATATACCGACTGGTATCACAGACAAATACAAGCTATCTGTGTGTGACTCTGGAAAAACAAACCGAGGAGATTTTCCATTTTTCCAGACCTACACCTTCTAGAGCTGTCCGCTTTTCAAACATTTTAGCATATCTGCTGTTTGATACGGTCAAAACTATACAGAGACAGCGTGTGTCAATCCTTATAAAAATAGACAGAGATTGACAATTTTTCATACAGACACCGTATAGAGCTGTCCGATTCTCAAACAGTATTGTATACCTGCCATTCGCATTACAGTCACATCTATACGGAGTCAGCATGTGTGTGACACTCCGTAAATACATATACGGAGATTGTTAGTTACACAAAAAACGTATACAGCTTTACACTTCTGATACAGTTCTGTATATCTGCTTGTTGGATTATGGTAAAATACATACTGGGAGAGCGTCAGTGACTAACAAAATATATACGTAGATTTAATTTTTTTAATACACCTTACACAGCTGGACGCTCCTCATACAGTACCATCTCTCTACTGGTATTTTTGGTACATTTTCCCAAACATGAGGAAGTATGGTGGAAGAGGCTGCGGACGTGGGCAGGGAGGCGCAGCTGGTACTGATGGTGGTGGTGCATTGGCTGTTTCTGGCAAAAGCACAATAGCAGCTAAGGCAGGAAGTGTTGAGCCTGCGTCATCGTCTGGCCCAAGAAGGCCTGTAAGGTTCCCTTTTCTTGCAGTAAGAAAACCACTTTTAAAGCCGGAGCATCAGGAACAGGTTTTGGCATACATTGCCGAAACAGCCACCAGCTCTATTGCCTCCTCTTCTGAATGTTCGAAACCTGCAAGCACGGAGTCGTCAGTGCAGGGTTCTGGTCAGGAAAAACATCTTTCCTTGTGTCCTTCACCCCCACCAAAAGTTAAGGATGCGGCAGCCCACACTTCAGATTACTCTATGGAGATCTTTTCACATACCATGCCTGGGTTATCCAGTCAAATCCTGAATTCCCCAGTCCAAGATGAATCTGACATGGAGTGCACTGATGCACAGCCACTGCTAGATGATTCTGCTGGTACATTGATCCAGAGCAATACATTGCCCTCGCAGTCTACTGAGCCAGAATCTGACCCTGATGAAACTCAGGTGCTGAATCTAGGCTATGACCACCAATACCATCACCAACCCCCTCTCACTCCATCTGGTCCACCGCTACTTCCCCTATATGCAGCTCTTCAGTCCAGCTCACCCTACCAGACACCCTGAGTAGGACAAGAAAATACTCATCCTCACATCCGCGTACACTGTGTTTGAACGCCTACATTGCCAAACTAATCTCATTAGGGATGATGCCCTACCGTTTTATTGAAAGCGAAGCTTTCCGCGAGCTCATGGCCTACGCAGTCCCACGCTATGACTTACCCAGTTGGCACTTCTTTACTTGAAAAGCCATCCCAGCCCTCCACCTGAATGTTAATGACTGCATTGTTAATGCACTCAAGCAATCAGTGAGTGGAAAGGTGCACCTCACAACAGATGCATGTTCCAGTAGGCATGGCCAGGGCCGTTACGTGTCCATCACTGCGCACTGGGTTAATGTGGTGGATACAGACTCCACAGGTGACAGCGGCAGTGGAATAGTGCTGCTCAGCCCACGGTATAGGAAACAGTTGGCTGTAGGCTCACGACCCTCCTCCTCCATAAGCAAAAGCTTGTCCACAGAGCGCAGTCGCACGAGCACTCCATCCACAGCTGGCAGTGTTGCACACGAGGTGTCCCACTATTGAACAGCTAGTGGTAAGCATCAGCAGGCTGTGTTAAAGATTATGTCTTTGGGCGACAACAGACACACCGCGGAGGTACTGGCCGACTACTTGCAGCGACAAACTGAGTCATGGCTGTGCAGTCTACATCTTGAGCCAGGCAATTTTGTGGCAGCCATAGCCCGTGCAAAACTCACACACATACCTTGCCTGGCTCACACTTTGAACCTGGTGGTGCAGTGCTTACTTAATAATTATCCGGAGTTAACATCCCTGCTCCATAAGGTGCGAAGACTGTGTTCGCACATCCATCGCTCAAACGTCCACTCCAGTCGTATGCAGAAGCTGCAGCGATTGCTCCACCTTCCCAAGCACCGCCTAATCATAGACATTGCAGCAAGGTGGAACTCCACCCTGCACATGGTTGAGAGGCTGTGCGAACAGAGGAAGGCTGTAATGCATTTGTGGGAGGATACACGGGCAGACAGTTTGAGGGAAGACATGTAATTGTCGGGTGTGCAGTGGTCAAAACTGAAAGACCTCTGTAAAGTCCTTCAGTGTTTTGAGGAATGCACACGGCTGGTAAGCGCAGACAACGCCATCATAAGCATGAGCATCCCACTTATGCGTCTGCTCATGCAAAGTTTGATGCACATTAAGGATCTGGCGTCTGCAGCAGAGGAGGAACAGGAGGAGGAGGAGGAGGGAAGACTTGCTCACAGTCAGCCATTGTCTGGTCAGGGAACTGTCCTGGACGAGGTGGAGGAAGAAGAGGAAGAGGAGGGGGATGATTATTTTGGGCAGGAGGATGCTTCTCAGGGGGCAAGAGAAAATGTTGGCATTTCAAGGTAAGGTACAGTGTTTGTGCATGACTGTAGGGATGTGGATTTGCCAGAAAGTGCTCCTCCACCCAGCATTATTGACACCTGGAACATTGGCCCACATGTGCGATTATGCCTTGCGGATCCTTAAAAGGGACCCCCGCATTGCCAGAATGATGAAGGATGACGACTACTGGCTGGCCAGCATCCTCGATCCACGCTACAAAGGCAAATTACACAACATCATGCCACAGGAGAACCTAGTGATAATATTGGCTAACAAACAAGCAACTCTAGTAAACCGTTTGTTTGAGGCTTTCCCAGCACACAGCAGCGGTGCTGGTTCTCCCACGAGCCGTAGTGGGCACAATGGAAGAGGTCTTCGTGGTGCACACAGCCGAAGTGGCGTTGGAGACAGGAGTTTAATGACCATGTTGTGGAATGATTTCTCAAGTACCGCTCACGCGACTGCTAATACTGCATCGATTACAAGTGACAGGAGACAGCAGTTGTCAACTATGGTTACAAACTACTTCTCCCATATTGATGTTCTCCCTCACAGGTCATTCCCCTTTGACTATTGGGCCTCTAAACTGGACACCTGGCCTGAATTGGCACACTATGCCTTACAGGAGCTCACCTGCCCTGCTGCTAGTGTGTTATCTGAAAGAGTCTTCAGTGCTGCTGGATCAATCATGACAGAAAAAAGGACCCATCTGTTGACCCAAAATGTTAATGATCTAACCTTCATTAAAATGAACCATGCATGGGTTTCAAAGGATTTCGTCCCACCTTCCCCTGATGGCACATAGGTTGCCAGAAAACTGCCTCGCTTTTGTCCTCCTCTTCCTCGGACTTGCCCAAATCCGCCATTTGCAGCAGCTGAATGTCCAGGCTACACATCAACAGATGTCATTTTTTTAAACTTCCCTAACTGGGCTGCACCCCCCACAAAGGCTGGGGTCAACATCTGGTGCACCCGGGCAAGTGCCGTTGCTCTGAACAGGTGGATGGGCCCACTGATGGCCGACGGCACTGGCACAGGGCCCCTCATAGTACAATACAGTGCCTCTGACGACGTGCTATGAGGGGCTCTGTGCCAGTACTGTCGCCCACGAGTGTGCCCCCCCTGCTTAGTCATGGCAACAGCACTTGCAAGTTGCAATACTTACCTCTCCCTGCTCCACCGCTGTGTAGTCTGAGCAGTTAAATCCGTCACAGGGACGGCCACTAGAAATTTCGTGTATTGATCGATGATGGTTAAGCTATAGCTATGGCCTGTCCTGCTGGCCTCTACCTTCAGATGATCAATGGCTACCATTTGTAATGGACGTCAACTTACAAGCGGATGCAGTGGTGCTTTATGATCACCTTTCACAATTGTGATAGTCACAGACGTGTGACATTCCTGCCACCATTTTTCAATGTCTCCTCTCATGTCAATCCAATAGAATCGTCTACGGCCTGTGGATTCTGTCTTTTGCACTCCAAAATGGCCAGACACATCATGATAGGCAGTGAGGACCATGTCTACATCTCTCCCTGTGATTACAATTTGATGGAGACGAGTAACGGTGATGTGATCCACGCTACTGCGATAAAACAATCCTTTCTTCACAAAGAACCGTTTTTGCTGTCTCCACAGGCACAGTAATTGAGGGTCTGCATCGCCTCTGCAACATCTACCGGGAGGTTTTCCCGCGATGAGTAATTCCCAAATTTCTGCAAATACTCCGACGTTCCGTCTGTACTTGTATCCATGTAGTTTACAGTAGCAGAGAGTCTGGACTGGCTTACTGAGATTGAAATATATACGAAGATTTAAAAGTACCACAGCACTGTATACTGGTGTACGCTTCGAATACCTTTCCCTTTTTCTTTTTAAATTCTGGTGTAATACATACTGAGCCTGTGAGTGTCTGTGTCTGACTCCGGAAGTATAGACGGAAATTTACAATTACCCCTAGACTGGATACACCTGGTATGTGCTGATACAGTACCATTGATCAAAATTTTTTGTTACGGTATCATCCATAGTAAGTGAGCATGTGTGGTTAACACCTTCTATATATACGGTGAATTGGAGATACCAATTTTTACCCTATACTCGATACAGCTTGTATCTTGTTATACAGTACCTTTGTTCAACATTTAGTATTACTGTCAAATCCATACTGAGTAAGAGTCTGAGAGTGACTATGGGACTATGTATACGGAGATTTCAATTGTACCCAATAATATATATACTTGCTATCTTGTTATCCAGTACCTTTTTTTACAACATTTTTTATTATGGTCAAACCCAGACTGAGTGAGCGTCTGAGGGTGACTCCGGAAATATATACCGAGATTTCAAATTTGGCCAACACTGTATACAGCTGTACGCTTCTGAAACAGTAACCTTTTTTGCTATTTAGATTCTGGTGTAATCCATAATGAGCCTGTGAACGTCTGTCTGTTACTCCGGAAATATATTTGGAGTTTAAGATTACCCCAACACTGTATACAGCTGTACACTTGTGTTACATTACCCATTTACAGCTTTTCATATTCTTGTGTAATCCATACTGGGCCTGAGAGCGTTTGTGTCTGCCTCCTGAAATATATACGTTGATTCATAATGTTTACGCTATACTATATATACCATGTATCTGGTGATACTGTTCCCTTTTTCAACTTTTTATTTTATTGTGTAATCCATACTGAGCCTGTGAGCGTCTGTGTATGACTCATGAAATATATACGGAGATTTACTGTTATCCCTAGACTGTATAGAGCTGTACGCTTCTGATACAGTACCATATATCTGCTGGTATTTTGGGTCCATTTTCCAAAACATGCGGAAGTATGGTTTAAGAGGACGTGGGCATGGGGGGCCACCTGGTACTGATGGTGGTGGTGGTGCATCTGCTGGTAGTGCCACAAACACAATAGCAGCTAATGCAGGAGGTGTTGAGCCTGCGTCATGGGGTAGCTCTGGAAGGCCTGTGTAACAACCCTGCTGGTGTCACTGCATGGCCTCCCTTCCCCCGCACATCAACTTACTCACTGCTCCAGGTCATGCTGTGAATTCTGTCTGTTGCCAGTCCTGTGCTCTGTGCCTCTGCTCTCCTGTATGTTTCCTGGCTATGTGTGTATAGGGGGGCGGCGCCAGAACTCTCTGGTTCTTATGCAGTCAGGGTGCACCTGTCTAATCTGTCCCTGACCAATCACCTAGAGGCCTTGACTATTTAGCTCTGCCACACCCACTGAAACATTGCCTGTGCAATGTCTAATCTCAGTTAGTATCTTGCTGCTGAGGAAGCCAGGCCCTGTCCTGTGTATTTCCTCCTTCTCTGGAGGAATACTTCTTGTCTTACCTTGTACCTTGTCTGCCTGCCAGGAGGCTGAATATCCTGGCCCTTGAGTCTTGGTTCCAGTACCTTGTCTGTACTCTGTCCTACCTTAGTCTCCTTTCTTGTTGTCCGTGGCTTCCTTCCTTGCTGTGTCTTTCCTTGTGTCCTCCCTGTCTGTGCATCTGCACCCTTGCAGCTCTGTCTGTGCATCTGCACCCTTGCAGCTCTCTCTGTGTATCTGCACCCTTGCAGCTCTGTCTGTGCATCTGCACCCTTGCAGCCTGCATGGCTCCCTAGCCGCTCTGCCTGCTCAGCTCCCTAGCCGCTCTGCCTGCACGGCTCCCTAGCCGCTCTGCCTGCACGGCTCCCTAGCCGCTCTGCCTGCCCGGCTCCCTAGCCGCTCTGCCTGACCGGCTCCCTTGCAGCCCAGCCTACTCCGCACTCCTGCCTATATCCATATCTGTACCTCCTGTGTGAACAGGTCCAAATCCTGTTCCAACGTACACCACTCCCTCCTGCCTACACCTGCACCTGCTGTGTCAACGGGTCCCTACCTGTCCCTTCTCATACCACGCCAGTCTGTCCTGTGTCTCCAAGCCATGCCCGCCTGTCATGTCTCCAAGCCGTGCCCGCCTGTCCTGTGTCTCCAAGCCATGCCCGCCTGTCCTGTGTCTCCAAGCTGTGACTGCCTGCCAGTGCACCAAGCCGTGCCGGCTTGCCCTGTGTCTCAGCCTGCTTGTCACTCGCACCTGTCCAGGTGTCCTGTTCCTGAGTGGGATCAGCAGCCAGAGCCAAACACCACCCTGGAGTGACACCCGGCTGCTATCTGCCGCACAAGCCTGACCTCACCATCAGAGGCTCCAGTGAAGACTGAGGTAGCTGCCGTAGTTACGCCCCTTCCAGGGTAGTCTGGTTTGTGGCACAGTGGGGCCACAACCCCCCGGCTTACGCCATTCAGCCAAGGCGTGAGCGTGACAGCCTGTAAGGCTCCCTTTTCTGGGAGTAGGTAGACTGCTTTTAAAGCCGGAGCATCAGGAACTGTTTTTGGCTTACATTGCTGAAACAGCCTCCAGCTCTATCGCCTCCTCTTCTGAAGTTTAAAAAAATGCAAGCACCGAGTCATCAGTGCAGGCTTCTGGTCAGAAGGAACCCCTTTCCTTGTGTTCTTCACCCACACCAAAAGTGAAGGATGCGGCAGCACACACTTCAGATTACTCCATGGAGCTCTTTTCACATACCATGCCTGGGTTAATTAAAAATGGAGCCCATCATATACTGGAGCATTCCAAATGGGGGACATCAGACACTGGAGCAGCATTTACAGGGCTCATTATACACTGGAGCATTAGAAATAGAGCCCATTATATATGAAGCATTATTAGGGCCCATCATACACTGGAGCATCATCCATGAGGCCCATCATATACTGCAGCATTCCAAATGGGGGACATCAGACACTGGAGCAGCATTTACAGGGCCCAGTATACACAGGAGCATTAGAAATGAAGCCAATTATATATGGAGCATTATTAGGGCCCATCATACACTGGAGCAACATCCATGAGGCCCATCATATACTGGAGCATTCCAAATGGGGGACATCAGACACTGGAGCAGCACCTATGGGGCACATTATACACTGGAGCATTAGAAATGGGGCCCATTATATATGGAGCATTATTTGGGCCCATCATACACTGGAGCATCATCCATGAGGCCCATCATATACTGGAGCATTATACATGGGGCAGATCAGACACTGGAGCAGCATCTATGGGGCACATTATACACTGGAGCATTAGAAATGGGGCCCATTATATATGAAGCATTATTAGGGCCCGTCATACACTGGAGCATCATCCATGAGGCCCATCATATACTGGCGCATTCCAAATGGGGGACATCAGACACTGGAGCAGCATTTCCGGAGCTCATTATACACTGGAGCATTAGAAATGGAGCCCATCATATACTGGAGCATTCTAAATGGGGCAGATCAGACACTGGAGCAGCATCTATGGGGCACATTATATACTGGAGCATTACAAATGGGACCCATTACATATCGAGCATTATTTGGGCCCATAACACACTGGAGCATCGTCCATGGTGACCATCATATACTGTAGCATTATGTGGAGCTCATCATATACTGTATGGAACATTATATGTGACCAATTAGTCTGTATGGAGAAATATATGGGGCTCATTATTCTCTATGGCGCACAATGTGGTGGCCATAATACTGTATGGAGTAATATACTGTCCTTTTTTTGAGCTATTGTACAATTTAAAATAGATCAGTCATGTCATGTAAGCAGTGAACTATTTGTCATTGTACTATACCTATATTTCTGTGCCGTATCGGAGCATCATGAGTTGTGGTATGTGTTAAAGGGGCGCACTGACACTCTTTGACCCAGGGCACACGAAAACCTGGAGCCAGCCCTACCCCCCACAACTTCAGCCAAATAACCCCCCAGTTTTCAATGCTTAATTATTATTATTATGAAGTAAATTAAGGTTGACAAGCTTCAGTAATAAGAATTGATGCTTTTGGCATTGAAATGGCCACTGCAGATGTGTTTACTGTCCTCCACTCCCTGCCGAATTTGCTTCCCCATTGACTTGCATTGGGTTTCGCGTTTCAGTCGGCCTCCGACTTTTCCCTATAGTCGGCCAATTTCGTTCAACCCGACTTTTGCGAAAGTCGGGTTTCATGAAACCCAACTTGACCCTAAAAAAGGCAAAGTCGCTCATCTCTACCCGGCACTCGGACCGGAGCGCTCAGCTGCATAAAAATACATGCAGCCGCACACTCTGGTCCCGAGTGCCAGGTATTGAGACGCGAGACTTGTGCGAGTTTCTCGCAAGTGTGACCCCAGCCTAAGTGAAAGAGTGGCGCTGGATAAAACTCAGATTTTCCCATCCTTCTTTATTTTCATGTTGGCAATGATTGTGGGTGAAACATCCAAACCAAAGAATGGGAACTTGTTATAGATTCTGTAACTGTTTTCCCCACTTATTTCCCATTGCTTTGTTTGTGATGTTCTCATTTTTGGTAACAGACTATTACATGAGATGGCGATCTCTGCTGTTATTAACTCTTCCTATGATCGGCATGGCTTATATTTGTGTGTCTCTTAGCAGCAGCATATGATTTGATAGGATCCTGATGGCGGCGTCTATTTTTACCCTTTTTGCATTATATATGACTCTGCTCTTGTTTATCTCTGTCTGCGCTGCTCCTGACCTCCTTGTACAGTATGCAATAATATATCTGCAAATACCAGTATACACCCCTCCTCCTCCACGTTCAGACATTGCATTGATTTCCACAATTAACCTCAGAGCTGACATATTGCTATAAAAAAAGCCATGCCTTCCCTTTTGATCCTGACATTGGAGGAGGGGAGGATGGAAAGAATAGATGGAGAGACAGTTTTCATTATTTTTTAATACAGTGTATCATCTTATGTGTCTCTCATCATGTATCCGCTAGTCGTATGCCTTTATGTAAAGAGAAGAGTTAAAATCCAGGTTAGAGCCATTATAGCCACAGGACAATAAAAGAAGCCATCTAATGCACGTTGCTATATGTCAGATGATGTGAGGCGACAGGACTGAACTAGGACTGATTTTATGCCCTGTGTCAAAGAAATGGTTAATCTTAGTTTCTATAGAACAGAAAAATAGCTGAAAAACAACTTGTAACCCATGACACTATTTTAATTGTTATCATCTGTCTACGTGGTTAGACAATTCTGCCAAGTGGTCAGTTCCAAAATTCTCTCTTTTCTTAGAATAATGTCTAAAATGTCAAGGCCAAGTATTCTGGCCTATTAGTATTACCGGATGCAGTTCCACGAATTGTTAAATTGATATCAAGGAAGTGCCAGACCCTTGTGGTTTTTATTGCACACAATAAGTGCATGTTGCCCACATTCACTTCCATAATTGGGTGTAAAGACCCCCATACACACTAGATAAAAGTTGGAAGAACTTGGCAATTTTGCAGGATCAGCCGACCATGTAATGTGTATGGGGGCCTCCAGACAGTTAGAATTCACTTGTCTGATCCATTTGTTCAGGTGGAAGAAGACAGGAACGCATGGCCAATCAGAGTGTTTCTGGGTATGGGGGAGTCGGGAGAGATAAGTGTCAGCCAAACAATGGTGCTCCTGACTGCTATCTAATGTGTGTGAAGAGATTATCATTGCAGTATGTAATGAATGAACAGATGACATTACTTTCTACATCAGCAGCATAAACACTTGATGGTTGCAAATCACACTGGTGGCACAATCCTCTTGGTAGTTACAAATCACAATACCTTTAAAGGTTTCTAATGTGGTCTTCTGTCAAAGTGTGGCAGGGGTGCATGCAGAGTTTTGCTGATATACCAAGTGTGACCTTTTGGGATGAGTGAATAGCTTTGGATAAGTGCCTATCCGAACAGCTATAGCGCTTACCAAATAGCTGCATGGGGAACCGGGATACCTGGAGCGCTCCCGATAATCAGCTATTCGGCGACGCAGCTGCATGTGTAGCAGCTGTTTCACTGTCACAACACATGTGCGCTATAGGTATTCGGATAAGCTCTCATCCAAAGCTATTCGATCAACCCTAGTTACCTTGTGTCCAACGCAGCAGCAAGCTTTCTCCCAACTTCCGGTGTTGCTGTGAATCCCTTGAAGGCTACTCCCTGTCACATTCTATGCCACGCACACATTTCTCTTGATGTACCACTAGCTATTCGTCACTTTGCTCGTTGCTTCTGTAGACCCCGATGACTGCTGGTAACAAATTGCAAGCTTTCAAGACTACTCAGGAATCTTCATCAAGCACAGATTAATACAAAATCTAAAGAATCACATATTTATACATAACAGTGCCCTCCGTTATATGCATAAAAAGACAGATTGTTTGATTTTTCTGTTATATTTATCTATCCTGAAAACAGGCAGAAGTGTCAAGAAGTAATAACTAAATGGGTTCATCATCATGTATGGCATTTTGCTTAATAGCCTTCAGTTCGATCTCTAGCCATGGCGACTTGACGGGTGAACAATCTGTAGGAATATCGATCTTGTACAAGCCTAGATAAGTCCACCAGGGTCTGACGTTATTTTGATTTTATCAAGCCATCGGGTTGTTGGCCTTCCTCTTCACTGTGTTCCTTGTAATCTGCTTTTCCCAGAACTACTGGCGCTGCCCTCAAGCCCCTCACATTTTGCCTAGTTTGTGGTCCTGGAAAATCTGGTCTGTTGGCTATTATACATAATTTGAAAATATCCAATTTCTCCCTCTGTAATATTGCCAACAACGAGCATTTGTCATATTTATCTGATGGGAAGTCCGGCCTAGTTTTATGAGGGTCTCCATTAAAATCCAATGTGCCATGCAATTTGGGATTTTCAATATGAATTCTTCCCAACATTGCTGTTGGCCATAAAGACCCCAGTCTGAACAGGAATCACCCGTCATTTTTTACCAGAGCCAAGTTCAAAGCTGGGAACCTGGGATGGAACCCCTGTGTGAAGTGGGGCAAGCCCTGCAGACAGGGGACCCATTGTAGGTTTGTCACATCCTCAAGCTAAGATCTCATCATAACTCAAGTGCTAATGTGATTTTAGGGTTGCAGTAGGCTCCTCCATTCTCTATATACCCCAGTAACTGATTTTATACTGCTGGTCATAGCTGTGACCCAGCTTTCTCAGAAGCAGATATAACAAATAGACAGCTGACTAGAATGGCTCTGGTTTCCCTTGTTCCCAGTAATGTCCTAAAATAAATGAATCCGTATAAGGATATATTTTATAAGTGATATAGGAAGAACAGGAGGGTGAAGGGCACAGGAGTGAGCACTGCGGACATAATCTATTGTTATCTCCCAGACATTTACAAGTCTATGGCGATATTATAGGGTACCAGTTGTTACGTAAGATTAGCAAGTATAAAATTATAGGAATCTATGTTTATCCTGTATGAAAATGTTATATATACTGTACACCCCATGGGGAACAATAGGAATATGGCAGAGTAATGCAAAAAGACCCTGCAAAAGCAAAATGCAGTATGTATTGGGGTTACACTTTTCCTCATCGCAAGTTTGAATCTTTTCAATTAAATATAATTTTGCTTCCCAATAAATACTGCAGTGAAATTATGATTTCAGAGGTTTTTAGAGGTTTTCCTATATGAAAAATGTATCACTTATACACAGATTTGATGGTGGGGGTCTAAATGCTAGAACCCCCATGAGAACGTGGGGGATTCATATCCACTGTGTGATAAGAATTACTGATCACGTATGAGCAATGTTCCATTCAAAGTTTCAAGGATTACCATATTACACTCTGTATCCCTCAGTCCCCTGCCATACAGCCGTATTCAAGCATGCACAATGGTCCCAGCAGTAGTCAAACTTTCGCCATTCAGATTCAATGTAGCAGAAATAATTTATAAATAATTTTTTTAAAATTTTTTTATTTACAGTAGTTCAAATGAATAAGCACTAAGCTGCAGTACCAGAGACCGGCCACTACAGAGTGAACGGAGCTGTGGTGTTCCATACACTGTTTACGTTGGTCTTCTGTGATCGGTGGAGGTGAGTGACCGCCGATTGATCATCAATATCACAGACCTGAAAAAACAATATTAATGATTATTCAACGGGTGAAGACAACACGACTAGTCCTTCCTATGACATTATTGTTATAAGGATAGAAATCCTAAGTTATTGGTTTTACCTGAGCACACATCCTTTTAGCAGAGATTGGTCCAATGGGGTTCTCAGAGTCATTTATGGTTTAGCCTTGTCCTCAATCAGCACAGTGACAGGGGGCTATGCTACAATACTAGGCTCAGTCGCCCATACAGACAAGCAGCCCTGTGTAAACACTACAAAAGGGATAGACAGGTGGAATCAATCGAACATTGACAGCCTTTTCTTGAGACAGGTCATCATTGCTCACAGGGGTTGTATCGGATTAGTAAAATACTGCTGCTATCTTTCAGAAACTGGGTCACATCTATGTCTAGAGACTACTGAAGAATTGAATGAGCTTCAGCTGCAGTACCAGGCACCACCTATGGACAGGTGTGGTGCTGTTTAGGGAAGATAGGAGCCATGTGCAAGGTGATGCATATTACGTACAGGTGTTGTCCTGTTATGGTGTCCTATACAAGTAAATGATATAGGTCTATCATACAGTATATTCGGATGATTACGGTATGCTCGGTTGGTTTCTCCATCTTCATCTTTCTGTTGAACTCCATCTATCAGATTTCCTACTATATTTATCTATCCTCCTTGTATTGCAATCGTCTCTCACATCCGGCCTCCTCCTCCATCTCTCCCTGCCCCACTCTACTTTCTTCCTGCCTTTCATGTTCTTCTCACAAGAGGTCGATTGTGCTGAGCTGACAGACATTCATGAGAGGCAGAGAAGCCTCTAATTCAAGCCTTTCTATCTTATGGCACTCACTTTGCCTCATCTCCCATAATCCTCTGGGAAAATGGTCTGTTCATGAGGGTCATCAGGAGAAGCATCTACCAGAGCATTGTCTGGAGCACTGTCCCTCCATTGTGTCTGCTCTAGTCTCTGCTCCACCGGATCAGGCCCAGACCCGAAGCACAGCATCTTCTCTCTAAATGACATTTCTTGTCCCGTACTTCACAACACAAGAATTATTTATGCTTTTTTTATATCAGTATTGATCTATACATCCATCTATCTTTATCTAATGATATAGCATTAAATATATATATATATATATATATTTATATTCATATCGATCTGTAGCTTTGAATTAATTTTTAAATACATAAATACTTGTTTATATACCGTATTATTATTATTATTATTTATTATAGCAACATTTATTCCATGGAACTTTACATATGAAAGATATATATATACATATATATATATATATATATGTATGTGTGTACATAGAGTATATTTTTTCACTCTATCTGTCTGTATCCGTTTTTATTATCCATTTATATCCATCTATTTCTGTCTGTCCTTATCAATATCCTATCTATGTATCTGTTGCAATATCAGATAAAGCTAGCATCCTAATAAATGCAATGCTTTATTTGGGGAGAATTCATAAATGAAATGTGCCAGAATATGACCCCTTGTCTTGGGTTATCGTAGAAGTGAGTTATGACTGATATAATGTAGACCGCTGGTTAATGCCCGGTGTGTTTTACATACATTCTGTATTCTACAGCCGAGTGATGAGCCGTCATCCAGTAACCACCGCGTCCCATCAGATTGTATGTAGTAACATTTCCGGTGTGGGATTTCATTGTGCCTGAGTACAAGTCAGATCTGCTTTGTCAGAACAAAATATCAGATAAACCAGCTCAGTGCAGGTTTACATCCAGAGGTCACATTAATAAGTCCTCTTTAGAGTTGAGCAACTTTTGGTTTTTTAGGGTAGCGTTTCGTTTCGTGAAACCCGACTTTTCCAAAAGTTGGGTCGAGCAAGATCGTCCGATTATAGGGAAAAGTCGGGGTCGTCCCGAAACACGAAACCCAATGTAAGTCAATGGGGAATAAAAGTCGGCAGTGAGAGGAGGACAGGAAACACACCTACAGTGCCCATTTGAATGCCAAAAGCATCAATTCTTCTTACTTAAGTTTGTCAACCTTAATTAACTTCATAATACAAGTTACGCACTGAAAAATGGGGGTTATTTGGCTACAGACTGTGGGGGGGGAGGGCTGGCTCCAGGTTTTCATGTGCCCTGGGCAAAAGAGCGCCCCTTTAACACATACCACAACTCATCATGCTCCGATACGGCAGAGAAATAGCGGTATAGTACAATGAAAAATACCTCAATTTTTACATCTCATGACGAGGCACATCTATTTCTCCATACAGAATCATTGGTCCCATATAATGTTTGAAACAGTATATGATGAGCTCCACATAATGCTACAGTATATGTTGGTCCCCATGGATGAAGCTCTACTGTCTTATGGGCCCAAATAATGCTCCGAACATAATGGGCCCCATTTCTAATGCTCTAGTGTATAATGGGCCCTGTAAATGCTGCTCCAGTGTCTGATGTCCACCTTTGGAATGTTCCAGTGTATGGTGGGCCCCATCTATCATTCTCAGACGGTGTTAGGCCCAGTATGGATTGCACGTGATTGCACAAAGGTTAGAAAGGGTACCGTATCCCCAGATAACATGTATGGATAGCGTACACATTCAAAATATATGTCTCAGGAGGCAGGCTCAGACGGTGTTAGGCCCAGTATGGATTGCACGTGATTGCACAAAGGTTAGAAAGGGTACAGTATCCCCAGATAACATGTATGGATAGCGTACACATTCAAAATATATGTCTCAGGAGGCAGGCTCAGACGGTGTTAGGCCCAGTATGGATTGCACGTGATTGCACAAAGGTTAGAAAGGGTACCGTATCCCCGGATAACATGTATGGATAGCGTACACATTCAAAATATAAGTCTCAGGAGGCAGGCTCAGACGGTGTTAGGCCCAGTATGGATTGCACGTGATTGCACAAAGGTTAGAAAGGGTACCGTATCCCCGGATAACATGTATGGATAGCGTACACATTCAAAATATATGTCTATACATCAGGAGGCAGGCTCAGACGGTGTCAGGCACAGTATGGATTTGACGGCCCAGATTACACAGCGGAGGAGCAGGGAGAGGTAAAGATTGCAAATGCTGGGGCCCTGCCCAAGCAAGGGGGGCCCACTCGTGGGCGTCGGTACTGGCACTGGGCCCCTCATAGTACAGCGGTGTGTCTGACGGCGGGTGTGCACCACCACCGTCAGAGACACTTGATTGCACTATGAGGGACCCTGTGCCAGTGCCCGCGCCCAAGAGTTGGCCTACCCACCTGTCCAGGGCAACGGCACTCGCACGGTGTCGTGCGCTAGGTGGTGACCCCGGCCATGGGGGGGGAGGCAGCACAGTTAGGGAGTTTTAGAAAGTGGCATATGTTGATGTTGGACATTCAGCTGATGCAAAAGGCGAAATAGGTGAAGTACCAGGAAGAGGTGGACCAAAGCAAGCCATTTTTCTGTCACCCTATGTGTCATCAGGGGAAGGTGGGACAAAATCCTTGGAAACCCATGCGTGGTTCATTTTAATGAAGGTTAGATCATCCACATTTTGGGTTGACAGACGGGTCCTTTTTTCTGTCAGGATTGATCCAGCTGCACTGAAGACTCTTTCCGATAGCACCCTTGCAGCTGGGCAAGCGAGCTCCTGTAAGGCATATTGGGCCAATTCAGGCCAGTGTCCAGTTTAGCGGCCCAATAGTCAAAGGGGAATGACCTGTGTGGGAGAACATCGATATGGGAGGAAAAGTAGTTTGTAACCATAGTTGACAACTGCTGTCTCCTGTCACTTTCCATCGATGCAGTATTACCAGTTGTGTGAGCGGTATTTGAAAAATCAGTCCACAACATTGTCATGAAACCCCTGTCTCCAACGCCACTTCTGCTGTGTGCACCACGAACACCTCTGCCAAGCTGCCCCCGGCCCGTACGGCTCGTGTGAGAACCATCACCGCTGCTGTGTGCTGGGAATGCCTCAAGCAACCGATTTACCAGAGTTGCTTGTTTATTAGCCAATATTAGGTCAAGGTTCTCCTGTGGCATGATGTTTTGTAATTTGCCTTTATAGCGTGGATCCAGGATGCTGGCCAACCAGTAGTCGTCATCGTTCATCATTTTGGCAATGCGGGGGTCCCTTTTTAGGATCCGCAAGGCATAATCTGACATGTGGGCCAATGTTCCCGGTGTCAATGATGCACTGCGAGTGCTGGGTGGAGGAGCACTTTCTGGCAAATCCACATCCCTCCAGTCACGCACAAACCCTGTACCAGACCTTGCCACGCCAACATTTTCACTTGCCCCACGAGATGCATCCTCCTCCCTTAAGTAATCATCCCCATCATCATCCTCCTCCTCCTCTTCTTCCTCCACCTCGTCCAGGAGAGGTCCCTGAGCAGACAATGGCTGAATGTCATCAAGGATTCCCTCCTCCTCTTCCTCCTCATCAACATTGGCTGCAGACTCCTGCTCCTTAAGGTGCGTCAAAGTTTGCATGAGCAGACGCATAAGTGGGATGCTCATGCTTAGGATGGCGTCGTCTGCGCTTACCAGCCGTGTGCATTCCTCAAAACACTGAAGGACTTTACAAAGGTCTTTCAGCTTCGACCACTGCACACCTGTCAACTCCATGTCTGCTCTCAAAGTGCCTGGCCGTGTATCCTCCCACAAATGCATTATGGCCTGCCTCTGCTCGCACAGCCGCTCCACCATGTGCAGGGTGGAGTTCCACCTTGTTGCAATGTCGATAATGAGGCGGTGGTTGGGAAGGTGGAGCAATCGCTGCAGCTTCTGCATATGAACGGAGTGTACAGGCGACCGGCGGATGTGCGCGCACAGTCTTCGCACCTTCTGGAGCAGGGCTGTTAACTCCGGATAATATTTGAGGAAGCACTGCACCACCAGGTTCAAGGTGTGAGCCAAGCAAGGTATGTGGCTGAGTTTTGAAAGGGCTATGGCTGCCACAAAATTACGCCCGTTATCACTAACTACCTTGCCTGCCTCAAGATGTACACTGCCCAGCCATGACTCAGTTTGTCGCTTCAAGTACTCGGCCAGCACCTCGGCGGTGTGTCTGTCGCCCAAACACATCATCTGCAACACAGCCTGCTGACGCTTTCCACTAGCTGCTCGATAGGGGGACACATCGTGTGCAACAGTGGCAGCTGCAGATGGAGTGCTCGTACGACTGCGCTCTGTGGACGAGCTTTCGCTTCTGGAGGAGGAGGAGGAGGGTCGAACGCCTACAGCCAACTGTTTCCTATACCGTGGGCTAGGCAGCACTGTCCCACCACCGCTGTCCCCTGTGGACCCTGCATCCACCACATTAACCCAGTGCGCAGTGATGGACACGTAACGGCCCTGGCCATGCCGACTGGACCATGCATCAGTTGTGAGGTGCACCTTTCCGCTCACTGACTGCTTGAGTGCATGGACAATGCGGTCTTTCACATGATGGTGGAGGGCTGGGATGGCTTTGCGAGAGAAGAAGTGGCGACTGGGTAGGTCATAGCGTGGTACTGCATAGGCCATGAGTTCGCGGAAAGCTGTGCTTTCCACCAACCGAAAGGGCATCATCTCAAACGAGATTAGTTTGGCAATGTGGGCGCTCAAACCCAGTGTACGCGGATGAGAGACTGAGTACTTTCTTGACCTACTCATAGTGTCTGGGAGGGTGAGCTGGACTTGAGAGCTGCATATGGTGGAAGTAGCGGTGGACAGGGCGGACTGAGAGAGGGTTGATGATGGTGATGGAGTTGGTGTTCTTTCTGATGGCCTAGAATCAGTCTTTCGTTGATATAACAGTGGGATTCCCTGACTGCTGTGGTCTTGCAACGACACCTCAACATTTGCTGCTGTGCTAACCGGTGGGCTTACAGTGGGGGAAACAATGTAGCATTGCTGACTACCTTCGTTGTGATCAGTTGCACATGTGGCACTTGAGGTTTGGTGTTGTGTCCACGCTTGCAAGTGCATGCTGGTTAAATGTCTAAGCATGCAACTGGTATTCAAATTTTTCAGATTTTTCCCTCGGCTAAAGGTCTTTGCGCACTTCTTACAGATAACCTTGGCCTGATCATGAGGATTTTGTTCAAAAAAGTGCCACACTGCACTCTTCCTACTTTGGCAGACATTTTGCGGCCTAGCACGCTGTGATCTTCTGACCCTCTGGACAAGCTGTCCAGCAACTCTTTTGATGTTTGGAACCTGTCTTTGGAGTGCTCCGGGCCTGCCAGATAACAGCTGTTGCGATGACGATGTCTGCTGTGGATGCTCCTCATCTGAGCTATTGGAAGCAGCACCCTCTTCCCCCAATGGATGCCAATCTGGGTCAACAACTGGGTCATCCATCACCTCCTCTTCTATGTCATGTGCACCTTCCTCTGTGTCACCGTGTATGGTGGTATAGTGTGCGGGAAGGGGCACCTGAGTCTCATCAGGGTCAGAATCTGGCTCTGTACACTGCGAGGACAATGTAGTGCTCTGAGTGAATGTACCAGCAGAATCATCCATCAGCGGCTGTGCATCAGTGCACTCCATGTCAGATTCATCTTGGCCTGGGTAATTCACCATTTCACTTGATAATCCAGGCATGGTATGTGAAAACAGCTCCATGGAGTAATCAGTAGTATGGCCTGCGTCATCCTTCAATCTTGGTTGGGGTGAAGGACACAAGGAAAGGTGTGGTTCATGAACATGAGCCTCCAATGACAACTCAGTGCTTTTACTTTTTACAACTGAAGAAGAGGAGGCGATAGAGCTGGAGGCTGAGTCAGCAATGTAAGACAAAACTTTTTCCTGATGCTCTGGCTTTAAAAGCGGTTTGCCAACTCCTAGAAAACTAAGCGTTCGAGGCCTTATGTAGCCAGACGATGACGCAGGGTCAGCACCTCCTGCATTCGGTCCTATTTTGATCTTGCCACTACCATCAGATCCACCACCAACACCATCATTACCAGCTGCCAACCCCCGCCCAATTCCACGGCCTCTTCCACCAGCCTTCCTCATTTTTGGTAGAAATGTCGACAAAATCCAACAAACTATATAGTAATGTAAAACAAGGTACAAGGTGTCTATAGGACAGGGGAGATTTTGAATTTCTGCAGACACTTGTGGACACTGGACACTTTTGGATTGCGTGAGGCCCAATGAATATCTGAGCGCTATGTGACAGGCTCGATGGCACAGCTGTGACCAAAGTGACTAGAGGATAAGGGAGATTTTGAATCTCTGCACACACTTTTGGACACTGGACACTTTTGGATTGTGTGAGGCCCAATGAATATCTGAGCGCTATGTGACAGGCTCGATGGCACAGCTGTGACAAAAGTGACTAGAGGATAAGGGAGATTTTGAATCTCTGCACACACTTTTGGACACTGGACACTTTTGGATTGTGTGAGGCCCAATGAATATCTGAGCGCTATGTGACAGGCTCGATGGCACAGCTGTGACAAAAGTGACTAGAGGATAAGGGAGATTTTGAATCTCTGCACACACTTTTGGACACTGGATGGACACTTTTGGATTGTGTGAGGCCCACTGATATCTGAGCGCTATGTGACAGGCTCGATGGCACAGCTGTGACCAAAGTGACTAGAGGATAAGGGAGATTTTGAATCTCTGCACACACTTTTGGACACTGGACACTTTTGGATTGTGTGAGGCCCAATGAATATCTGAGCGCTATGTGACAGGCTCGATGGCACAGCTGTGACAAAAGTGACTAGAGGATAAGGGAGATTTTGAATCTCTGCACACACTTTTGGACACTGGATGGACACTTTTGGATTGTGTGAGCCCCACTGATATCTGAGCGCTATGTGACAGGCTCGATGGCACAGCTGTGACAAAAGTGACTAGAGGATAAGGGAGACTTTGAATCTCTGCACACACTTTTGGACACTGGATGGACACTTTTGGATTGTGTGAGGCCCACTGATATCTGAGCGCTATGTGACAGGCTCGATGGCACAGCTGTGACCAAAGTGACTAGAGGATAAGGGAGATTTTGAATCTCTGCACACACTTTTGGACACTGGACACTTTTGGATTGTGTGAGGCCCAATGAATATCTGAGCGCTATGTGACAGGCTCGATGGCACAGCTGTGACAAAAGTGACTAGAGGATAAGGGAGATTTTGAATCTCTGCACACACTTTTGGACACTGGATGGACACTTTTGGATTGTGTGAGGCCCACTGATATCTGAGCGCTATGTGACAGGCTCGATGGCACAGCTGTGACAAAAGTGACTAGAGGATAAGGGAGATTTTGAATCTCTGCACACACTTTTGGACACTGGATGGACACTTTTGGATTGTGTGAGGCCCACTGATATCTGAGCGCTATGTGACAGGCTCGATGGCACAGCTGTGACCAAAGTGACTAGAGGATAAGGGAGATTTTGAATCTCTGCACACACTTTTGGACACTGGACACTTTTGGATTGTGTGAGGCCCAATGAATATCTGAGCGCTATGTGACAGGCTCGATGGCACAGCTGTGACAAAAGTGACTAGAGGATAAGGGAGATTTTGAATCTCTGCACACACTTTTGGACACTGGATGGACACTTTTGGATTGTGTGAGGCCCACTGATATCTGAGCGCTATGTGACAGGCTCGATGGCACAGCTGTGACCAAAGTGACTAGAGGATAAGGGAGATTTTGAATCTCTGCACACACTTTTGGACACTGGATGGACACTTTTGGATTGTGTGAGGCCCACTGATATCTGAGCGCTATGTGACAGGCTCGATGGCACAGCTGTGACCAAAGTGACTAGAGGATAAGGGAGATTTTGAATCTCTGCACACACTTTTGGACACTGGCCACTTTTGGATTGTGTGAGGCCCAATGAATATCTGAGCGCTATGTGACAGGCTCGATGGCACAGCTGTGACAAAAGTGACTAGAGGATAAGGGAGATTGGATTGCTTTTAAAAAAGCAGTTTGCGGAGCAGTGGGTAAACAGCAATGCAGGAATGTCAGGAAGCCTTAGAAGGCAGCCCAACAACCAACACCACTGATACACCACTATATAGCCTCCCCTTGCACTGCACACACAGTGACTGGTGTGTTGTGCAGGACAAATTGCTAGCAGCAGAAGCAGTTTTTTTGTCTTCTCAGCAGGACAAAAAAAAAAAATTGGGATTGCTTTTAAAAAAGCAGTTTGCGGAGCAGTGGGTAAACAGCAATGCAGGAATGTCAGGAAGCCTTAGAAGGCAGCCCAACAACCAACACCACTGATACACCACTATATAGCCTCCCCTTGCACTGCACACACAGTGACTGGTGTGTTGTGCAGGCCAAATCGCTAGCAGCAGAAGCAGTTTTTTTGTCTTCTTCCCTGCCTAACGCTCTCCCTACAGAATCAGCAGCAACCTCTCCCTATACTAAGATCGGCAGAAGTAAGATGGCGGTCGGCGTGCACGCCCTTTTATACCCCCTGTGACGCCCCCCAAAGCAAGCCAATCACTTGCATGCCCTTCTGAAAGATGGTGGTGACCCGTGCCTATGTCATCACGTTGCCCACAGTGTCCGTGGATCCTGATTGGCTGAAAAAGAGCGCAAAACAAACTTTTGAAACGCGACTTTGGCGCGTAAGTCGCCGACCTTGTGGCCGACCTCATCCTAGGGTCGGGTTTCGTTTCATGAAACCCGACTTTGCCAAAAGTCGGCGACTTTTGAATTTTTTCGACTCATTTCGCTCAACTCTAGTCCTCTTTCTATGATATATTTAATACAGGACTGATTTTACACGTGCCTCGCCAATTCTTTGGAATGCACTACCCAGGTCAATACGATTAGTCCCCAATCCCCACAATTTTAAGCGTGCCCTGAAAACACATTTATTCAGACTGGCCTATCGCCTCAACACATTAACCTAATCTATCCCTATGTGGCACAACCAAAAGTTTTACCATAACCAGATTTCCCGCATCATGTTCCCACATGCTTTATGCATATATCAGCCCTCTGTGTCTGTACTGTCACACACTTAACATTATGGCTGGTGCATACAATCAGGGGAACTGTTACCACCCACCTTTCGTGTCTACCTCTTTCCTCATAGACTGTAAGCTTGCGAGCAGGGCCCTCATTCCTCTTGGTATCTGTTATAATCTATGTGATTATTGTTATGCTGTAATGTCTATTGTCTGTACAAGTCCCCTTTATAATGTAAAGTGCTGCGGAATATGTCGGCGCTATAGAAATAAAATTTATTATTATTATTATTATTTAGGAATGTCTTCTCTCTATTTAAAGACTGGAAATATCTCTGATACATCAATCTACCAATACAAGAAAGTTATAGGCTAAACATGTGTAGGGCTGGTCCAAGCAAAATAGACAATTCTCTTACTTCAGATTTAAAAATGTTATCAATGGGGCTCTTTCTTATATCTAGTGCAGGGCTTAGACAGAGCACAGGGTTTTCCTCTCGGCTTGGTTTTAAGTTCTTGTGTCCACCACAAGACATGACGCAGTATCATCCTTTGACAGAGTATAGCTGTAACTAGAGTTGAGCGAAACGGGTCGAAAAATTTCAAAAGTCGCTGACTTTTGGCAAAGTCGGGTTTCATGAAACGAAACCCGACCCTAGGATGAGGTCAGCCACGAGGTCGGCGTCTTACGCGCCAAAGTCGCGTTTCAAAAGTTTGTTTTGCGCTCTTTTTCAGCCAATCAGGATACACGGACACTGTGGGCAACGTGATGACATAGGCACGGGTCACCACCATCTTTCAGAAGGGCATGCAAGTGATTGGCTTGCTTAGGTGGGCGTCACAGGGGGTATAAAAGGGCGTGCACGCCAACCGCCATCTTACTTCTGCCGATCTTAGCATAGGGAGAGGTTGCTGCTGATTCTGTAGGGAGAGCGTTAGGCAGGGAAGAAGAAAAAAAAACTCCTTCTGCTGCTAGCGATTTTGCCTGTACAACACACCAGTCACTGTGTGTGCAGTGCAAGGGGAGGCTATATAGTGGTGTATCAGTGGTGTTGGTTGTTGGGCTGCCTTCTAAGGCTTCCTGACATTCCTGCATTGCTGTTTACTCACTGCTCCGCAAACTGCTTTTTTAAAAGCAATCCCAATTTTTTTTTTTTGTCCTGCTGAGGTACTGAGCGTGCATTTTTTCACACCATACAGCGGTGTACGCTCCTCACACAGTACAGTGTAACGGCTGTTATCACAGCCACAGTGAAGCTATCAGTGAGTCACTCTGTGAGAATAAAACGAGGACATGTTCCGTTCTTACAGACCTGCACTCTAGGGAGATTCCTATTCTGCCCAATTCTACATACACCTTGTAGTTTGTGATACACTAGCCAATTTCTGCCTGTGACATAGCGCTGTGATATTCAGTGGGCCTCACACAATCCAAAAGTGTCCAGTGTACACAAGTGTCTGCTGAAATTCAAAATCTCCCTTATCCTCTAGTCACTTTGGTCACAGCTGTGCCATTGAGCCTGTCACATAGCGCTCAGATATTCATTGGGCCTCACACAATCCAAAAGTGTCCAGTGTCCACAAGTGTGTGCAGAAATTCAAAATCTCCCTTATCCTCTAGTCACTTTGGTCACAGCTGTGCCATCTAGCCTGTCACATAGCGCTCAGATATTCATTGGGCCTCACACAATCCAAAAGTGTCCAGTGTCCACAAGTGTCTGCTGAAATTCAAAATCTCCCTTATCCTCTAGTCACTTTGGTCACAGCTGTGCCATCGAGCCTGTCACATAGCGCTCAGATATTCATTGGGCCTCACACAATCCAAAAGTGTCCAGTGTCCACAAGTGTGTGCAGAAATTCAAAATCTCCCTTATCCTCTAGTCACTTTGGTCACAGCTGTGCCATCGAGCCTGTCACATAGCGCTCAGATATTCATTGGGCCTCACACAATCCAAAAGTGTCCAGTGTCCACAAGTGTCTGCTGAAATTCAAAATCTCCCTTATCCTCTAGTCACTTTGGTCACAGCTGTGCCATCGAGCCTGTCACATAGCGCTCAGATATTCATTGGGCCTCACACAATCCAAAAGTGTCCAGTGTCCACAAGTGTGTGCAGAAATTCAAAATCTCCCTTATCCTCTAGTCACTTTGGTCACAGCTGTGCCATCGAGCCTGTCACATAGCGCTCAGATATTCATTGGGCCTCACACAATCCAAAAGTGTCCAGTGTCCACAAGTGTCTGCTGAAATTCAAAATCTCCCTTATCCTCTAGTCAATTTGGTCACAGCTGTGCCATCGAGCCTGTCACATAGCGCTCAGATATTCATTGGGCCTCACACAATCCAAAAGTGTCCAGTGTCCACAAGTGTGTGCAGAAATTCAAAATCTCCCTTATCCTCTAGTCACTTTGGTCACAGCTGTGCCATCGAGCCTGTCACATAGCGCTCAGATATTCATTGGGCCTCACACAATCCAAAAGTGTCCAGTGTCCACAAGTGTCTGCTGAAATTCAAAATCTCCCTTATCCTCTAGTCACTTTGGTCACAGCTGTGCCATCGAGCCTGTCACATAGCGCTCAGATATTCATTGGGCCTCACACAATCCAAAAGTGTCCAGTGTCCACAAGTGTGTGCAGAAATTCAAAATCTCCCTTATCCTCTAGTCACTTTGGTCACAGCTGTGCCATCGAGCCTGTCACATAGCGCTCAGATATTCATTGGGCCTCACACAATCCAAAAGTGTCCAGTGTCCACAAGTGTGTGCAGAAATTCAAAATCCCTTATCCTCTAGTCACTTTGGTCACAGCTGTGCCATCGAGCCTGTCACATAGCGCTCAGATATTCATTGGGCCTCACACAATCCAAAAGTGTCCAGTGTCCACAAGTGTCTGCTGAAATTCAAAATCTCCCTTATCCTCTAGTCACTTTGGTCACCGCTGTGCCATCGAGCCTGTCACATAGCGCTCAGATATTCATTGGGCCTCACACAATCCAAAAGTGTCCAGTGTCCACAAGTGTGTGCAGAAATTCAAAATCTCCCTTATCCTCTAGTCACTTTGGTCACAGCTGTGCCATCGAGCCTGTCACATAGCGCTCAGATATTCATTGGGCCTCACACAATCCAAAAGTGTCCAGTGTCCACAAGTGTCTGCTGAAATTCAAAATCTCCCTTATCCTCTAGTCACTTTGGTCACAGCTGTGCCATCGAGCCTGTCACATAGCGCTCAGATATTCATTGGGCCTCACACAATCCAAAAGTGTCCAGTGTCCACAAGTGTGTGCAGAAATTCAAAATCTCCCTTCTCCTCTAGTCACTTTGGTCACAGCTGTGCCATCGAGCCTGTCACATAGCGCTCAGATATTCATTGGGCCTCACACAATCCAAAAGTGTCCAGTGTCCACAAGTGTCTGCTGAAATTCAAAATCTCCCTTATCCTCTAGTCACTTTGGTCACAGCTGTGCTATCGAGCCTGTCACATAGCGCTCAGATATTCATTGGGCCTCACACAATCCAAAAGTGTCCAGTGTCCACAAGTGTGTGCAGAAATTTAAAATCTCCCTTATCCTCTAGTCACTTTGGTCACAGCTGTGCCATCGAGCCTGTCACATAGCGCTCAGATATTCATTGGGCCTAACACAATCCAAAAGTGTCCAGTGTCCACAAGTGTCTGCTGAAATTCAAAATCTCCCTTATCCTCTAGTCACTTTGGTCACCGCTGTGCCATCGAGCCTGTCACATAGCGCTCAGATATTCATTGGGCCTCACACAATCCAAAAGTGTCCAGTGTCCACAAGTGTCTGCAGAAATTCAAAATCTCCCCTGTCCTATAGACACCTTGTACCTTGTTTTACATTACTATATAGTTTGTTGGATTTTGTCTACATTTCTACCAAAAATGAGGAAGGCTGGTGGAAGAGGCCGTGGAATTGGGCGGGGGTTGGCAGCTGGTAATGATGGTGTTGGTGGTGGATCTGATGGTAGTGGCAAGAGCAAAATAGGACCGAATGCAGGAGGTGTTGATCCTGCGTCATCGTCTGGCTACATAAGGCCTCGAACGCTTAGTTTTCTAGGAGTTGGCAAACCGCTTTTAAAGCCAGAGCATCAGGAAAAAGCTTTGTCTTACATTGCTGACTCAGCCTCCAGCTCTATCGCCTCCTCTTCTTCAGTTGTAAAAAGTAAAAGCACTGAGTCGTCATTGGAGGCTCATGTTTATGAACCACACCTTTCCTTGTGTCCTTCACCCCAACCAAGATTGAAGGATGACGCAGGCCATACTACTGATGGAGCTGTTTTCACATACCATGCCTGGATTATCAAGTCAAATGGTGAATTACCCAGGCCAAGATGAATCTGACATGGAGTGCACTGATGCACAGCCGCTGATGGATGATTCTGCTGGTACATTCATTCAGAGCACTACATTGTCCTCGCAGTGTACAGAGCCAGATTCTGACCCTGATGAGACTCAGGTGCCCCTTCCCGCACACTATACCACCATACACGGTGACACAGAGGAAGGTGCACATGACATAGAAGAGGAGGTGATGGATGACCCATTTGTTGACCCAGATTGGCATCCATTGGGGGAAGAGGGTGCTGCTTCCAATAGCTCAGATGAGGAGCATCCACAGCAGACATCGACATCGCAACAGCTGTTATCTGGCAGGCCCGGAGCACTCCAAAGACAGGTTCCAAACATCAAAAGAGTTGCTGGACAGCTTGTCCAGAGGGTCAAAAGATCACAGTGTGCTAGGCCGCAAAATGTCTGCCAAAGTAGGAAGAGTGCAGTGTGGCACTTTTTTGAACAAAATCCTCATGATCAGGCCAAGGTTATCTGTAAGAAGTGCGCAAAGACCTTTAGCCGAGGGAAAAATCTGAAAAATTTGAATACCAGTTGCATGCTTAGACATTTAACCAGCATGCACTTGCAAGCGTGGACACAACACCAAACCTCAAGTGCCACATGTGCAACTGATCACAACGAAGGTAGTCAGCAACGCTACATTGTTTCCCCCACTGTAAGCCCACCGGTTAGCACAGCAGCAAATGTTGAGGTGTCGTTGCAAGGCCACAGCAGTCAGGGAATCCCACTGTTATATCAACGAAAGACTGATTCTAGGCCATCAGAAAGAACAACAACTCCATCACCATCATCAACCCTCTCTCAGTCCGCCCTGTCCACCGCTACTTCCACCATATGCAGCTCAAGTCCAGCTCACCCTCCCAGACACTATGAGTAGGTCAAGAAAGTACTCAGTCTCTCATCCGCGTACACTGGGTTTGAACGCCCACATTGCCAAACTAATCTCGTTTGAGATGATGCCCTTTCGGTTGGTGGAAAGCACAGCTTTCCGCGAACTCATGGCCTATGCAGTACCACGCTATGACCTACCCAGTCGCCACTTCTTCTCTCGCAAAGCCATCCCAGCCCTCCACCATCATGTGAAAGACCGCATTGTCCATGCACTCAAGCAGTCAGTGAGCGGAAAGGTGCACCTCACAACTGATGCATGGTCCAGTCGGCATGGCCAGGGCCGTTACATGTCCATCACTGCGCACAGGGTTAATGTGGTGGATGCAGGGTCCACAGGGGACAGCGGTGGTGGGACAGTGCTGCCTAGCCCACGGTATAGGAAACAGTTGGCTGTAGGCGTTCGACCCTCCTCCTCCTCCTCCAGAAGCGAAAGCTCGTCCACAGAGCGCAGTCGTACGAGCACTCCATCTGCAGCTGCCACTGTTGCACACGATGTGTCCCCCTATCGAGCAGCTAGTGGAAAGCGTCAGCAGGCTGTGTTGCAGATGATGTGTTTGGGCAACAGACACACTGCCGAGGTGCTGGCCGAGAACTTGAAGCGACAAACTGAGTCATGGCTGGGCAGTGTACATCTTGAGGCAGGCAAGGTAGTTAGTGATAACGGCCGTAATTTTGTGGCAGCCATAGCCCTTTCAAAACTCAGCCATATACCTTGCTTGGCTCACACCTTGAACCTGGTGGTGCAGTGCTTCCTCAAAAATTATCCGGAGTTAACAGCCCTGCTCCAGAAGGAGCGAAGACTGTGCGCACACATCCGCCGGTCGCCTGTACACTCCGTTCGTATGCAGAAGCTGCAGCGATTGCTCCACCTTCCCAACCACCGCCTCATTATCGACATTGCAACAAGGTGGAACTCCACCCTGCACATGGTGGAGCGGCTGTGCGAGCAGAGGCAGGCCATAATGCATTTGTGGGAGGATACACGGCCAGGCACTTTGAGAGCAGACATGGAGTTGACAGGTGTGCAGTGGTCGAAGCTGAAAGACCTCTGTAAAGTCCTTCGGTGTTTTGAGGAATGCACACTGCTGGTAAGCGCAGACGACGCCATCCTAAGCATGAGCATCCCACTTATGCGTCTGCTCATGCAAACTTTGACGCACCTTAAGGAGCAGGCGTCTGCAGCCAATGTTGATGAGGAGGAAGAGGAGGAGGGAATCCTTGATGACATTCAGCCATTGTCTGCTCAGGGACCTCTCCTGGACGAGGTGGAGGAAGAAGAGGAGGAGAAGGATGATGGGGATGATTACTTAGGGGAGGAGGATGCATCTCGTTTGGCAAGTGAAAATGTTGGCGTGGCAAGGTCTGGTACAGGGTTTGTGCGTGACTGGAGGGATTTGGATTTGCCAGAAAGTGCTCATCCAACCAGCACTCGCAGTGCATCATTGACACCGGGAACATTGGCCCACATGTCAGATTATGCCTTGCAGATCCTAAAAAGGGACCCACGCATTGCCAAAATGATGAACGATGACGACTACTGGTTGGCCAGCATCCTGGATCCACGCTATAAAGGCAAATTACAAAACATCATGCCACAGGAGAACCTTGACCTAATATTGGCTAATAAACAAGCAACTCTGGTAAATCGGTTGCTTGAGGCATTCCCAGCACACAGCAGCGGTGATGGTTCTCACACGAGCCGTACGGGCCGGGGGCAGCTTGGCAGAGGTGTTCGTGGTGCACACAGCAGAAGTGGCGTTGGAGACAGGGGTTTCATGACAATGTTGTGGACTGATTTTTCAAATACCGCTCACACAACTGGTAATACTGCATCGATGGAAAGTGACAGGAGACAGCAGTTGTCAACTATGGTTACAAACTACTTTTCCTCCCATATCGATGTTCTCCCACACAGGTCATTCCCCTTTGACTATTGGGCCGCTAAACTGGACACTGGCCTGAATTGGCCCAATATGCCTTACAGGAGCTCGCTTGCCCAGCTGCAAGTGTGCTATCGGAAAGAGTCTTCAGTGCAGCTGGATCAATCCTGACAGAAAAAAGGACCCGTCTGTCAACCCAAAATGTGGATGATCTAACCTTCATTAAAATGAACCATGCATGGGTTTCCAAGGATTTTGTCCCACCTTCCCCTGATGACACATAGGGTGACAGAAAAATGGCTTGCTTTGGTGCACCTCTTCCTGGGACTTCACCTATTTCGCCTTTTGCATCAGCTGAATGTCCAACATCAACATATGCCACTTTCTAAAACTCCCTAACTGTGCTGCCTCCCCCCCATGGCCGGGGTCACCACCTAGCGCACGACACCGTGCGAGTGCCGTTGCCCTGGACAGGTGGGTAGGCCGACTCTTGGGTGCGGGCACTGGCACAGGGTCCCTCATAGTGCAATCAAGTGTCTCTGACGGTGGTGGTGCACACCCGCCGTCAGACACACCGCTGTACTATGAGGGGCCCAGTGCCAGTACCGACGCCCACAAGTGGGCCCCCCTTGCTTGGGCAGGGCCCCAGCATTTGCAATCTTTACCTCTCCCTGCTCCTCCGCTGTGTAATCTGGGCCGTCAAATCCATACTGTGCCTGACACCGTCTGAGCCTGCCTCCTGATGTATAGACATATATTTTGAATGTGTACGCTATCCATACATGTTATCCGGGGATACGGTACCCTTTCTAACCTTTGTGCAATCACGTGCAATCCATACTGGGCCTAACACCGTCTGAGCCTGCCTCCTGATGTATAGACATATATTTTGAATGTGTACGCTATCCATACATGTTATCCGGGGATACGGTACCCTTTCTAACCTTTGAGCAATCACGTGCAATCCATACTGGGCCTAACACCGTCTGAGCCTGCCTCCTAATGTACAGACATATTTTGAATGTGTACGCTATCCATACATGTTATCCGGGGATACGGTACCCTTTCTAACCTTTGTGCAATCACGTGCAATCCATACTGGGCCTAACACCGTCTGAGCCTGCCTCCTGATGTATAGACATATATTTTGAATGTGTACGCTATCCATACATGTTATCCGGGGATACGGTACCCTTTCTAACCTTTGTGCAATCACGTGCAATCCATACTGGGCCTAACACCGTCTGAGCCTGCCTCCTGATGTACAGACATATATTTTGAATGTGTACGCTATCCATACATGTTATCCTGGGATATGGTACCCTTTCTAACCTTTGTGCAATCACATGCAATCCATACTGGGCCTAACACCGTCTGAGCCTGCCTCCTGATGTACAGACATATATTTTGAATGTGTACGCTATCCATACATGTTATCCGGGGATACGGTACCCTTTCTAACCTTTGTGCAATCACGTGCAATCCATACTGGGCCTAACACCGTCTGAGCCTGCCTCCTGATGTATAGACATATATTTTGACTGTGTACGCTATCCATACATGTTATCCGGGGATACGGTAGCCTTTATAACCTTTGTGCAATCACGTGCAATTCATACTGGGCCTAACACCGTCTGAGCCTGCCTCCTGATGTACAGACATATATTTTGAATGTGTACGCTATCCATACATGTTATCCGGGGATACGGTACCCTTTCTAACCTTTGTGCAATCACGTGCAATCCATACTGGGCCTAACACCGTCTGAGCCTGCCTCCTGATGTACAGACATATATTTTGAATGTGTACGCTATCCATACATGTTATCCGGGGATACGGTACCCTTTCTAACCTTTGTGCAATCACGTGCAATCCATACTGGGCCTAACACCGTCGGAGCCTGCCTCCTGATGTACAGACATATATTTTGAATGTGTACGCTATCCATACATGTTATCCGGGGATACGGTACCCTTTCTAACCTTTGTGCAATCACGTGCAATCCATACTGGGCCTAACACCGTCTGAGCCTGCCTCCTGATGTACAGACATATATTTTGAATGTGTACGCTATCCATACATGTTATCCGGGGATACGGTACCCTTTCTAACCTTTGTGCAATCACGTGCAATCCATACTGGGCCTAACACCGTCTGAGCCTGCCTCCTGATGTATAGACATATATTTTGAATGTGTACGCTATCCATACATGTTATCCGGGGATACGGTACCCTTTCTAACCTTTGTGCAATCACTTGCAATCCATACTGGGCCTAACACCGTCTGAGCCTGCCTCCTGATGTACAGACATATATTTTGAATGTGTACGCTATCCATACATGTTATCCGGGGATACGGTACCCTTTCTAACCTGACACACCAGTTATTGGCCAATCTCATGTGCCAGAGCCTCACGTGTCCCTCTAGTAAGCCGGACTCGGACCGCGGGGCATGACGGAGTCTCGTTCGTTAACGGAATTAAGCTTGCAATGTGTGCATCTGTTCTGTAGCTGGCATGGTTGAGGTTGCCCGTGTTGAGTCAAATTACGCCGTAGGCTCCACTCCTGGTGGTGCCCTTCTGGACATTCCTTTAAGGTTCAGCTTTGCAACCATACTGCCCACGTAAAACAAACACTTTGCCTTCATGAACGCTGTTTGGAGGGTCATGACTAGTGGGAATAACGCTGCCCAATCAGTTAACCTGCTAGAGAGATCCTTCGTTGCTCCCAAGCATGACATCACACTCCCTAGGAGGAAGGTAATGCCACTGTGGCGACCATACTCCTGGGGGCAACACAAGTGCACTGATGCCCAGCCACTGCTCGATGAATCTGCTGGTACATTGACCCAGACCACTACATTCCCCTCGCACGCTACCCGGCCTGAATCTGACCCTGATGAAACTCAGGTTACCCTTACCATATACAGTTCCATCTTACACGGTGACAAAGAGGAAGCTGCAGATGAAAGTGCAGGTTCGGCCCACCCACCATCAGACACACCACCGTACTATCAGGGGCCCTGTGCCAGTGCCGTCGCCAACGAGTGGGCCCCCCTGCTTGCTCAGGATCACAGCACTTGCAAGGTTGAAATGCTGTGCAGTGAGATGGAAGATGGGGACGACGAGGAGTCCAGACTAGTACAGGGATTCCCTAGCGAGGAGACTTATTTCATTGTTTTCAATGTTGGGACAGCAATTTTTGGGGAGCACTATACTCTGGAGAATGATAGATGGGGCCCACCATACACTGGAACATTCCAAAGTTGGACATCAGACACTGGAGCAGCATTTACAGGGCCCATTATACACTAGAGCATTAGAAATGGGGCCCATTATGTTTGGAGCATTATTTGGGCCCATAAGACAGTGGAGCTTCATCCATGGGGACCAACATATACTGTAGCATTATGTGGAGCTCATCATATACTGTTTCAAACATTATATGGGACCAATGATTCTGTATGGAGAAATAGATGGGCCTCGTCATGAGATGTAAAAAGTGAAGTATTTTTCATTGTACTATACCGCTATTTCTCTGCCGTATCGGAGCATGATGAGTTGTGGTATTATGTGTTAAAGGGGCGCTCTTTCGCCCAGGGCACATGAAAACCTGGAGCCAGCCCTACCCCCCACAACTTTAGCCAAATAACCCCCATTTTTCAGTGCGTAACTTGTATTATGAAGTTAATTAAGGTTGACCAGCTTAAGTAAGAAGAATTGATGCTTTTGGCATTCAAATGAGCACTGTAGGTGTGTTTCCTGTCCTCCTCTCACTGCCGACTTTTATTCCCCATTGACTTACATTGGGTTTCGTGTTTCGGGACGACCCGACTTTTCCCTATAATCGGCCGATCTTGCTCGACCCGACTTTTGGAAAAGTCGGGTTTCACGAAACGAAACTCGACCATAAAAAACCAAAAGTCGCTCAACTCTAGCTGTAACCCCTTCCCACTCAGCAAAAGACTGTTACTTAATGGCAGGAAAGTAGTTACCGTATTTTTCAGATTATAAGACGCTCCGGATTATAAGATGTACCCCAAATTTTGAGACGAAAAATAGGAAAAAAACTTTATTTTTAATAAAATGGTGGTGCTTCTTATAATCCATGTGTCTTATTGCTTACCGGGGGTGGTGGCTGTGGTGAAGCGGGGTCCCATGGGTGCTGCTGGAGGAGGCAAGAGTGGAGCATTGCTGCAGGCTTCAGGCTGGCATGTGGGGATGTTCCGATATGTGGCACGCCGCTGCGGGTGTCCCGTGCCGCGCTGTGTCCCCGGTGGCAGTGCCACGCTGTGTTCTCAGTGCTGTGGGGGGCTCTGACGACATTTTGTGAAAGGTCAGTTCTTCCATGGTTTCCCGTGCGGTGGACTCCTGGAAAAAGGCCGCTGAGAGGCGGCGCATACGCAGATGGAGATCTCAGCACCAAGATCTCAGGTGATGAGATTTCAGCTCTGAGATCTCATCTCCCGAGATCTTGATGCTGAAATCTCCATCTGCACATGTGCCACCTCCCTAGGGAATGAGCAGGAAGTTTACCTGAATAATTGTAACCACCTTTCTTTTCCACAGTTTTCTACCTTTATTGCCTGATCTCTGCTCTGCAGTGGACTGTTGTCCCTGTTGGATCTTGGCAATGTCCCTGGATCCTGGTTGCTTGTGTGCGGTGACTGTGGAGAAGAGGTAAATTGTCTGAGGTGCATAAGTCCTGTCTATTTTCTGTGCAAGGGGTCAGGGTGCTTGCTGACTGCTCAGTGGACTCTGTTTGTGGACTATAGCTTTAAGTGACTCAGCCATAACTACCACCACGTGCCACCTTGTTACATTTGGTGTAGTCAACAGGATCTGACCTCAGCAGTCCTGCAACTTAGACTGTTGAAATGTCTGCTGTGCAAGAATTGAAATGGCGGTTGACCGTGATGTTAAGCTGTCATCCGCCATGAAAGAATTGAAGATAGCGGCTGACCGTGATGTTAAGCTGTTGTCCGCCGTGAAAGAATTGAAGATGGCAGCTGAGAATGATGTGAAGATGTTGTCCGCTGTGAGACAACCATGGCGGTTGCTGAAGATTTAAAGATGGTGCCGACAGCTACTGAGAAGATGGTGGCCATTGCCATGAAAAGGAAAAATGTTGCCACATTTCGTTGGCGTCATGAAAATTTAGCGCCAAAAGGCAGGAGGCGCAGCCTTCCCTGTGAAAAGAGCCCACCCTAAATAGGTGCGGACGAAGAAGAAGTTCCCACCCATACAGCAGAACTCAAGGAAACGGGTGGAACAGCCAAGTATGGTCCTGCCCATGAATGGGTGGAACTCGAAAAGACCAGACAGCATGCTTGCAGCAGAGACACCATTACCTGCTGATATGGAGAGGCGCAGCACGTCGTTCCGTGGCTGCATCGGCTGTCAGGACTGGAAGCGATCTGTGGCCCGGGCGGAGACGGGCCTACGCTTCGAGGCCTGGTGGTCGGAGAAGTTCGTCAGATGGCATTCTTTTCGGCAGGTGGACAAGCAGCTAGTGGAGAGCGAGGAGCCTGAGGAACTAAAAGAGCTGGAACCGGAAGGAGCGTGGAGGACATTCGAAGCGCAAATGAGAGGGATCGTTGCGGCCGCCATCACTGACTTTCAGCCACGCCAGAGGACTGTCACCGGATGCAACAGCGAGTAGGGGGTTTCTGTCCAAGCACCCTACTGCCCTGGCCACTGCTCACTCGCCTCTTCTGGCCCCTCCACCATCACCGGTCCTGCCACGTCTCTTGGATCCGCTGTCGGTCCCAATGTCGGCGGCCTCTGTGTCCTCCCGACCTCCACCTGTCCTGTTCAGCGCTGGCAGTGTGTAAGTGAAGGAGCCCCGGACACCCTTGGCAGGAGAGGCTCAGTGGATAAGACGGGTGATCGGGGAAAAGAAGTGGAGGGAGCGCCGCTTGTTAAAGAATTACAGCACCCCGGTGGGGAAGCTGCCGCTGGCAGGATGACCAGTGGCATGGTCTGACACCTGGACATAGCCCAAGGATGTGCTTGCTCAATGTATTCTGTTCATAGTTTTAAGTGACTCGGCCATAACTACCACTACATGCCACTTTGTTACCCTCCAACAGCAAGAATTGGCAAAACCTAAGTCAACACCCTAGATGCTGAGATTAACTTTAGATGCCTCAGATAAGTAGCTTTACATAGGAAGGCAGCTCCCTCTGTCACTCCTTCTAACCCTCACTCCAAACTAACTGTTTTATCAACTGGTTCTAGGGAACTGGAAGGAACCAGTTGGATCAAGTCCCTGCCCTGGTAATGATGATGCAAATGTAAAAAAGTTATGAAATTCTGAAATGTGAATATTAAATGGAACCTGTCAGGAGGATTGTGCACAGTAACCTACAGTGTCAGGTCGGCACCGTTATGCTGATTACAATGATACCTTGGTTGATGAAATCCATCTTGTGTTTGTTGTGTAATCTTTATTTTCAGTTTTGACTTAATGATATGCTCCAGCCCCGTGGCGACCTGTGGGGGAGAGGTCTTCATGTGGTGCTCTTACATATTCATTCTTATGGGTTTATGATAGTTCACTGAACCTTCAGTGATATGCCTCCTATTTTACATACTACATATAAGAGTGTTGGATTTGAAAAAAAAATGAATGGCACAAGCACCGCTGCCTTTTGGCTGCAGCCAATTTTTTTTTCCTTCCAACAAAATGGGAGGCAAAAGATGCTACTGTGCTAGCCCTGGTGGTGGCGCCATTTTGTTGGAGGAAAAACAATTGGCTGCAGCAAAATTGCGTGGGCACTTTCGCAGTAGCATTTATCAGCAAGCAATAGATGGTACTGTGCATGTGCCGCCACCGGCGCCATTTCGCTGAAGTTAAAAAATGTTTTTTCAAAGCCAACACTATTACCTACAGTATGTAAACTAGGGGGCTGGTCAGTGAAGGATCAGTAACCTGTCAGAAGCCATACAGATGACTACCTAATCAGTGCACCACATGAAGAGCCCCCCACAGGCCGCCCTGGAGCACGAGAATCTCATTACCTGAAAAACGCAAATACAATTTAAACAACAACCGCAAGACAGATTTCATCAACCAAGGTACCATTTTAATCAGTATAACTGTGCCAACTTGACACTGTCTTTAGGTTACTCAGCAAAATCCTGATGACTGGTTCACTTTAAAGGGACTCTGTCAGCACATAATGACAGTTCAAACCAAGTACAGGTGCTGGTGCACTCTTGGTGTGGCCAATCATTTAAGTGCAAATTCCCATCTATGTGTTTTAGCTCTATCTCCTCCCCCTTTTTTGATTAACATCTCTGGCTATATAGAGCCAGATAATGGATAGAGGGAAAACAAGTAGGTGAGAAGGTGCACCTAAATGATTGGCTGCACCATGGTGCAGAGAACACTTTTACTTGATTTGAACAGTCATTCTGTGCTAACAGAGTCGCTTTAAGTGCTAAAAAATAGAATGGGGGCACATCCTTAATGGCTTAGGAATGGCTACAGCTTCCAAAGATGTGAATGACTAAAGCTTAAAATAGTATCGGTACAGGCCCTGTGCGCAACATCATTGTTTAATTACAAAAACGGGAAAGTAGAATTAAAAAAAGCTCTAAAAATATAGTACAGTTAATATAAACCATCCCTTTGCTTCAACTAATTATTAACGAGCCCTTTGCGGCCACTTTGGCTGACTTATAATTAAGCACAATGAGCCCTGTATGCCAAGTAATTACCATAAGAGCTAATATGCAAAACTGGGCTCCATGTTTGAATCTACTAAGCGGCCTCTTCTGAGAACACAGTTTATCTTTGGCTATTTTTATCTCATCATTACCACCCGATGGTCTGACCTTTGCCACCTTTCATAGAGTTGCCACTAGGCAGATAAACTACTGGGACAGCCAAAATTTAGGCTGGGTTTACGCTGGTGGACCTAAACGACCATTGATCAGCTATTTGTTTCCTGAATGTCAGTTGTTTGCTTTTTAATAAAAAAAAGTTTATTCCACGATTCATCAAGATTAGCAACAAACATTTGGAGAAAATATCATGAGATATCTTGTACATATTTAATACACACAAGTATTTGCATTTTCCCAGAAACAAGTTTAATGCACTTACCTACCACCTTCCCAACGAACCCCTCCTCCACCTCTGGTGCACAACAAATATTGTTTCACTTAATATTAAAGTATTAGTAAATTGAAAACTACGTCCCTTGCTAACTCCTCAGATACCACACTGGGGCATCAAATCGAGTTGCCCCATTAATTACCAAATATAGAGTTGCTCCTCTTTTAATATAAACCTTCTTTTCCATCAGTATTGTGTTACTCAAACACCGGGTTATTTCGTCTAGCAATGGGGGATCCTTTGCCAACTAATGCTTGGCTATGGACTTCCTGACTTGGTAGAGTATTTTGGTGAAGGCTAGATGAATTGGAGCCAAACCTTTCTCGACTCCAACAAGGACCAGAATGCATGTCTTGGGATTGAGTGGAATTTGGAGGCTATAAACTTCCGATACTAACTTTCTGACATTTTCTCATAACTCAGCCAATTGTGGGCAGGTCCAAAACATATGTATTAAGTCCACTTCTTCCTCCTTACATCTTCAACACATATCGTCTCTTCTAAGGACCATTTTCATTATGCCTTGAAGGTCATATACATTATATGCACTAGTAAATATTGAGATCTTTTTTGGGCTGTATTAATCGAGGTCTTTCCAGTCAGTTCAAGGACATCCTCCCACTCCTCCATTAATGAAAAGTCTCCCACATCTCTCTCCTACCTAGCTTTAACCAAAAATTGTACAGTAGTGAAATGAAACTCTTAGTGGCTTTAGCTTGTACGAAAAAATCTAGTAACCCATTTTATGAGATGCTAAAGTCCAAGATATTTTAATAGCGTGCCGAAGTTGCAAATACTGATTGGCGTTGTTTAATGACTTGTTTAGGCAGGTAGACTGCATTTAAGGCCAATAGTTGTAAAAACAAAAAAATAATAGTAACATACTTGCCCACTGTCTCAGATTTGCTCTGACTAGCAGAAAATTTTTGACACAGTCCCAGCACATTCAGGATGCCATGGACTTTCCATAAACGCGGCCAACAAATTGAAGTCCCAGATTGGATTAGGGGACAGGGGTTGCTCAAATCGATCTGCTCATCTCTAGTACTGATCTATCTGAAGTAGTTACACTGAAAAACATATATCATACACTTCATAATGACAAAATAGTAACATAGTAACATAGTTATTAAGGTTGAAGGAAGACTTTAAGTCCATCTAGTTCAACCCATATCCTATCCTAACTTGCCCTAACATGTTGATCCAGAGGAAGGCAAAAAACCCCATGTGGCAAACAATAAGCTTCACATTGGGGAAAAAAATTCCTTCCCGACTCCACATACGGCAATCAGACTAGGTCCCTGGATCAACACAATATTAAGGAAACTAGTGTTTATAACCTGTAATATTATACTTTTCAAGAAAGGCATCCAGTCCCTTCTTAAATTTTAGTAGGGAATCACTCATTACAACATCATATGGCAGAGAGTTCCATAGTCTCACTGCTCTTACAGTAAAGAATCCGCGTCTGTGAGTATGCTTAAACCTTCTTTCCTCCAGACGTAGAGGATGCCCCCTTGTCCCCGTCACAGGTCTAAGAGTAAAAAGATCATTAGAAAGGTCTTTGTACTGTCCCCGCATATATTTATACATTGTAATAAGATCACCCCTAAGCCTTCGATTCTCCAAACTAAATAACCCCAAGTGTAATAACCTGTCTTGGTATTGCAGACCCCCTAGTTCCCTAATAACCTTGGTCGCTCTTCTCTGCACTCGCTCCAGTTCAGCTATGTCTTTCTTATACACCGGAGACCTGAACTGTACACAGTATTCTAAGTGTGGTCGCACTAGTGACTTATATAGAGGTAAAATTATGTTCTCTTCATGAGCATCTATGCCTCTTTTAATGCATCCCATTATTTTACAGTCATATGTTAAAGTTTGGGCACCCCTATTAATGTTAACCTTTTTTCTTTATAACAATTTTGGTTTTTGCAACAGGTATTTCAGTTTCATAAATCTAATAACTGATGGACTCAGTTATATTTCTGGATTCAAATGAGGTTTATTGTACTAACAGAAAATGTGCAATCTGCATTTAAACAAAATTTATGGGCACCCTTATCATTTTCTTGATTTGAACACTCCTAATTACTTTTTACTGACTTCCTGAAGCACTAAATTGGTTTTGTAACCTCATTGAGCTTTGAACTTCATAGCCAGGTGTATCAAATCATGAGAAAAGGTATTTAAGGTGGCCACTTGCAAGTAGTTCTCCTATTTGATTCCCCTATGAAGAGTGGCATCATGGGCTCCTCCAAACAACTCTCAAATGATCTGAAAACAAAGATTATTCAACATAGCTTTTCAGGGGAAGGATACAAAAAGTTTTCTCAGAGATTTAACCTGTCAGTTTCCACTGTGAGGAACATAGTAAGGAAATGGAAGAACACAGGTACAGTTCTTGTTAAGCCCAGAAGTGGCAGGCCAAGAAAAATATCAGAAAGACAGAGAAGAAGAATGGTGAGGACAGTCAAGGACAATCCACAGACCACCTCCAAAGACCTGCAGCATCATCTTGCTGCAGATGGTGTCACTGTGCATCGGTCAACAATACAGCGCACTTTGCACAAGGAGAAGCTGTATGGGAGAGTGATGTGAAAGAAGCCATTTCTGCAAGCACGCCACAAACAGAGTCGCCTGAGGTATGCAAAAGCACATTTGGACAAGCCAGTTACATTTTGGAAGAAGGTCCTGTGGACTGATAAAACAAAGATTGACTTGTTTGGTCATACAAAAAGGTGTTATGCATGGAGGCTAAAAAACACAGCATTCCAAGAAAAACACTTGCTACCCACAGTAAAATTTGGTGGAGGTTCCATCATGCTTTGTGGCTGTGTGGCCAATGCCGGCACCGGGAATCTTGTTAAAGTTGAGGGTCACATGGATTCAACTCAGTATCAGCAGATTCTTGACAATAATGTGCAAGAATCAGTGACGAAGTTGAAGTTACGCAGGTGATGGATATTTCAGCAAGACAATGATCCAAAACACCGCTCCAAATCTACTCAGGCATTCATGCAGAGGAACAACTACAATGTTCTGGAATGGCCATCCCAGTCCCCAGACCTGAATATCATTGAACATCTGTGGGATGATTTGAAGCGGGCTGTCCATGCTCGGCCAACATCAAACTTAACTGAACTGGAATTGTTTTGTAAACAGGAATGGTCACAAATACCTTCATCCAGGATCCAGGAACTCATTAATAACTACAGGAAGCGACTAGAGGCTGTTATTTTTGCAAAAGGAGGATCTACGAAATATTAATGTCACTTTTATGTTGAGGTGGCCATACTTTTGCACCGGTCAAATTTTGTTTAAATGCAGATTGCACATTTTCTGTTAGTACAATAAACCTCATTTGAATCCAGAAGTATAACTGAGTCCATCAGTTATTATAATGAAAACTGAAAGAAAAAAAACTGAAAGAAAAAGAGCGCAATAGGGTCTTACCCGAGAAAATGAGAAAATAGAACAATAAGTTATACTCACCCTATGTTGGAGAGTATTAGGCATAAAGGAACAAAGTCAGCTTGCTGCACATCCAAATGACCACGCCGTGGCCATAAATCATCAGATTCAAAGAAGGAATTTTTATGGATTAACCGTGCGCTGCCAGACCATCACAGGAACTGTGTGTATATAAAACCGGCGATGTCTATACCTGTCTGTACATGTCATCCCCTGAGGAAGAAGTTTTTAACTTTGAAACGCGTTGGCAATTAAATGTTTTAAAGCACACAACTTGTGAGGAGTGATGGTCTGGCAGCGCACGGTTAATCCATAAAAATTCCTTCTTTGAATCCATCAGTTATTAGAAATATGAAGCTGAAATAGCTGTTGCAAAAAACAAAATTGTTATAAAGAAAAAAGGTTAACATTAATAGGGGTGTCCAAACTTTAACATATGACTGTATTTGCCTTTGCAGCAGCTGCCTGACACTGGCCACTAAATGTGAGTTTGTCATCCACCCATACACCCAGGTCTTTTTCAGTGACAGTTTTGCCCAGTGTTTTACAATTAAGCACATAATTATACATCTTGTTCGTTCTACCCAAGTGCATGACCTTACATTTATTCCCATTAAAGCTCATTTGCCATTTATCAGCCCAAGCTTCTAGTTTACATAAATCCTCCTGTAATATAAAATTGTCCTCCTCTGTATTAATTACCCTGCAGAGTTTAGCGTCATCTGCAAATATTGAAATTCTACTCTCTATGCCCCCTACAAGGTCATTAATAAATATGTTATAAAGAAGCGGGCCCAAAACTGACCCCTGTGGTACCCCACTGCTAACCGTGACCCAGTCCGAGTGTGCTCCATTAATAACCACCCTTTGTTTCCTATCCCTGAGCCAGCTCTTAACCCACCTACACATATTTTCCCCTATCCCAATTGTTCTCATTTTATGTATCAACCTTTTGTGTGGCACCGTATCAAAAGCTTTTGAAAAGTCCATGTACACCACGTCCACTGCATTCCCTCGGTCCAGTCCAGAACTTACCTCTTCATAAAAGCTTATCAGATTAGTCAGACAGGAACGGTTCCTTGCAAACCCATGTTGATATTGGGTCATGAGATTATTCTTCTCCAGATACTCCAGTATAGTATCTCTTAGAAAACCCTCCAGGATTTTACCCACAGTTGAGGTTAAACTTACTGGCCTATAATTTCCAAGTTCAGTTTTTGTCCCCTTTTTGAATATTGGCACCACATTTGCTATACGCCAGTCCTGTGGTACAGACCCTGTTATTATGGAATCTTTAAAGATTAAAAATAATGGTCTATCTATGACTGTGCTTAATTCCTGCAGTACACGGGGGTGTATCCCATCAGGGCCCGGGGATTTGTCAATTTTAGTGATTTTTAGACGCCGCCGTACTTCCTGCTGGGTTAAGCAGGTGACATTTAATGGAGAATTTTTATCCCTGATCATGTTATCAGTCATGGGATTTTCTTGTGTAGATACTGTTGAAAAAAAGTCATTTAGCATATTGGCTTTTTCCTCATCCTCATCCACCATTTCACCCAGACTATTTTTAAGGGGGCCAACACTATCATTTTTTAGCTTCTTACTATTTGTGTAGTTAAAGAATATTTAGGGATTATTTTTGATTTCTCTGGCAATGAGCCTCTCTGTCTCAATCTTTGCTGTCTTGATTTGCTTTTTACAGAATTTATTTAATCTTCTGTATTTAGTTAATGACTCATCACTACCTACTTGCTTTAATTCACTAAATGCTTTATTTTTATCTCATTGCACCCCTTACAGCTCTATTTAGCCATAGTGGTTTCCTCCTATTTCTCGCATGTTTATTCCCATACGATATATATTGTGCACAGGTCCTATTCAGGATGCTAATAAACGTCTCCCATTTTCTTTGTGTATTTTTAGGTCTCAGGATATCGTCCCAGTTAATTGCACCAAGATCATCTCTCATCCGTTGGAAATTTGCTTTCCTGAAGTTTAGTGTCCTTGTAACCCCTCTACTACACATCTTATTAAAGGATACATGAAAACTTATTAATTTGTGATCACTATTACCCAAGTGACCCTCAACCCTTACATTTGATATGCGGTCTGGCCTGTTGTTAATATTAGGTCTAGCAGTGCCCCCCCTCTTGTTGGGTCCTGAACCAGTTGTGAAAGGCAATTGTCTCTCATAGTTATCAAAAACCTATTACCTTTGCTGGAACTGCAGGTTTCGGTTCCCCAATGTATTTCAGGGTAGTTGAAGTCCCCCATAATAATGACTTCTCCTCGAGTCGCTGCTTCATCTATTTGCTTTATGAGGATATTCTCTGTTGCTTCCATTATTTTTGGAGACTTATAACAAACCCCTATCAGTAATTTATTATTTTTCCCCCCTCCCCTTATCTCTACCCACAGGGACTCTACATTTTCATTAGATTCATATATATTATCATTTATCACGAAGGATGGGTTTTAAGGATGATTTTACATATAAACACACGCCTCCCCCTCGCCTATTTGTTCGGTCATTTCTGAACAGACTATATCCCTATAAATTAACCATCCAGTCATGGCTCTCGTCCAGCCATGTCTCAGATATCCCCACCATGTCATAATTATGTTCCAACAACATTAACTCCAATTCCTCCATCTTGTTGGTGAGGCTTCTGGCATTAGTATACATGCACTTTATGTATCTCTCTGTACCTCTATTCTTTCTTAAATTATTAACTGTTCTAACCCCACCCCCCATCCCACCCCCACCCCCAATTTCATTATTTGTGCCCAGGTTTCTATCTGCACTGTCTTCCCCTCCTATAAAAGGAATACCCTCCCCCCGTCCCTAGTTTAAACACTCCTCCAACCTTCTAGCCATTTTCTCCCCCAGCACAGCTGCACCCTCCCCATTGAGGAGCAGTCCGGCCCTAGCGTAGAACCTGTAGCCAACTGAGAAGTCGGCCCAGTTCTGCAGGAACCCAAACTCCTCCTTCCTACACCAATTCCTGAGCCACTTATTAACCTCCCTAATCTCCCGTTGCCTCTCTGGCATGGCACGTGGTACAGGAAGTATTTCCGAAAATACCACCTTGGAGGTCCTTGCTTTAAGCTTACAGCCTAATTCCCTGAAATCATCTTTAAGGACCTTCCACCTACCTCTAACTTTGTCATTTGTGCCAATATGCACCATGACCGCTGGATCCTCACCAGCCCCTCCCAGTAATCTGTCAACCCGATCAACGATGTGTCGGACTCAAGCGCCAGGTAGGCAGCACACCGTTCGACGATCCCTGTCTTTGTGACAGATTGCCCTGTTCCCCTAATAATTGAGTCTCCCACTACCAGAACCTGTCTGGCCTGCCCTGCTCTCCTATTTCCCCCCTTACTGGAGCAGACACTCCTCCGGCTTTCAGAGGACATGCCTTGCTGCAGCAGTGCTACTCCTGCACTAACACTCCCCTTATCTGCCAACTTAGCAAACTTATTGGGGTGTGCCAGATCAGGACTAGGGAGTGCTCTTCCCTCTACCCCGCCTTCTAACTATCACCCAGCTAGCTGCTTCATTGTCCTGCAGTTTCAACCTAGCACCCCCCCCTCATCTATCCCATTGAGCGTCTGCTCAGTGAGCAGAAGACTCCTTTCCATATTGTCTATGGATCTCAGTGTTGCCAGCTGCACATTTAGAGCCAGTATCTGGGCTTCCAAATGCACAACATGCTCACATCTCGCACAGCAGTATGCACCCTCGACCGGCTGTTCAAGGATTTCATACATGCGGCAAGACGTGCAATGGATGGCATTGGCAATAGTGGAGCACATCCTAATGGGGATTGCACCAGACAAAAAGATAAGCAAAAAATAAATAAAAAGTATTAATAAAATATAACAGCAATTCAGTATTACCTCCCTTGGAAACTCCCTGAATCCAAAGTCACTGAATCACAAGTCACACACTTACCACAGTTCGCACTTACACTCAGGTCACCCTCAGCTCGTTCACACTCGCTCAGGCAGAAGATTTAAAAGATTTTTTTTTTCCCTTTTACCAGAACACCACCCTGCTGCTCAATGCACTTCCAGAATCTTATTACCTATATCTTCATAAAAAATTGCATAAAACAAACACATATAAGGGTTAGAATGGGAAGGGGAAAGCGACTGTCAAACATTTGTCTGGATGCCAAAAGCCTTTTGGATTGGTTCTTCATATTTATTGGCATATGCACTTGTTTCTTAAGTAGAGTTACGGTAAGTACGTTGTTGGTATTATGTTCTATGTTTTCTGCATTTGGTCAATGTTTGGGCCGCTATGTGTGACCAGTATACTAGTTTAACATTTCTTTATCATATGTACCATGTTCCATACATCCTAACTCCCGTGGTGAGTTTTCTCATATTTATGCTTTATACAATTTTTTGCGAAGCTGGTAATGATAAAATTACAATATTACATGAAGTCTGTATGGTATATATTTTTTTGGTGTAACACAAAGGTCTTGTGTGGGCAGCTTTAGTCCTCCAAAGGGATAGCTTGGAATTTGGGACTCTCTTCTATGACATCCATACATCAAACCCAGTTGTCTAAAGCAACCATTTACACAGACACATTACATAATAATCAAATGAATGATCTAAAGTTTAACGTTCTAGCTTTAAGTACCACAAGTCACCTAATGTGTATGTTAGGCCGGTAGTAGAAGGTGGTATCTTCTAATGAAAAAAGTAATGCAGGAAATTTTTCCATTTGCCTTTTTTTTTTGTTTCTCTTAAACTGTTCATGGTTTTGCTCTGATAGCGCAGCCAATAACTAATTGCACCCCCTTTACCCTACATTTCATTTTTAGACTGGCTACTAGGTCAAATAGCTATAAAATATTCAATAAGGAGACGTTTTGCATCACTTGGCTTACATGACGCTACTGACAAGGTTAAATCACAGTAGACTGGCTGCTACGCCATACCGTCTGATTACATCAATGGCACAAACAACTTGCATATGGGGAAGGAGAGCAGGATTATATAAAGCCCTCTTTATATGCAATCCTTGCAAATGATTTGGAGGGATCTAAAACAAGTCTGTGTAGTATAGAGACGCAGTCTACTGTACAGAAAAACGTTCTAATATTTCTTTAGCCCACGCACTTACATGGTGGTCACCTAGACGGGATGACAAATGAATGCTAGGCAACGAGAACTTTGGAATCCACTATGATTCAGGAAATATAAGTAATGTTAATTATGCTGTGTCTGTAATCTACTGTGGTGCTGTACTGTTTGAAGAGAAGGGAGGAGGTAGATTTCCCACAGAATATAGTGGTGTCTTATTTTTTATTTTAAACTAATTTATGTATTTTTTTTTTCTGTAACCCTTTTCAATGTCAGTGTAAGTACTGGAATGAGATGCAGTACAAATTTTTCTAACCCCAAATGAATGGCAGCCTGCTGTCTGTGGTCTTGTTCCTTCAGATCTCAGCATGTGCACAAAGCTGCATATCAGGAAACAATTAAATTGTGTGGAGTTTCAAGGTTCAGCATCTTCAAAGCAGCGGCGTCTTATGTGCCGGTGATGTATACATTGTGTCACATTTAATCTGTCTTTGCTGCGGCATGTACACAGTGATATATCAACGATGTTATAGCAGAGCTTCTTAAAGAGAACCTGTCATTTACCATAAATAAGTCATTTTTTTTAACGTAGTGTAAATGTCACTATTCTCCTGAATCTGGCATTGATCGTTTTTTTTCCCTGCTCCTCTCAATTCCTAAGATCTGGCCCTCTCTTCCTTTATTTAAATCTAGTGTTTTGTAGCAAGTGGGTGTGGTCAACCATACCCAGTTGGATAAAAATAATAGATTTACAGTACAGTGTTAAAATATTTGACGGGTGTGGAAAAACTGCTGTAAAATAAGAATGGCTTGAAAAATAAACATGTTAACCATTTTTATCAATTAAAAAATACAAAGTGAGTGAACAAAAGAGAAAAATCTAGATCAAATCAAGATTTCATGGTAACGCCCTTTTCCTTATTTATACCATCAATTCTTCTAGGTACTTGCACACAGTTTTTAAAGGAACTCGGCAGGGACATTGTTCCATCTTGGAGAACTTAAACAGATCTCCTGTGGAAGTAGGCTTGAGCAAATCCTACTGTCCCTTAATGTAATCCCAGACAGACTTGATGATATTGAGATCAGGGCTCCGTGCGGACCATATCATCACTTCCTGGACTCCTCCTCACTTCAACCCCCACAATACCCCCATCCTCTCACATTCACCCCCAATTGCCTTGTCTCCCTTCCCCACTTCAGCCCCCACAATACCTCCATGCTCTCACATTCAGCCCCAATTGCCTTGTCCCCCTTCCCCACTTCAGCCCCCACAATACCCGAATCCTCTCACATTCACCCCCAATTGCCTTGTCCCCCTTCCCCACTTCAGCCCCCACAATACCCCCATCCTCTCACATTCACCCCCAATTGCCTTGTCCCCCTTCCCCACTTCAGCCCCCACAATACCCCCATTCTCTCACATTCACCCCCAATTGCCTTGTCCCCCTTCCCCACTTCAGCCCCCACAATACCCCCATCCTTTCACATTCACCCCCCAGTGCCCTGTCCCCCTCCTGGTTTGGTTTCTCTCAATAGAAGAGAATTGAGAGAAGCCGAAAGAGCCATCACATGACCGCCTGCTCGAATCTGGGATACTGGGGCCATTGTTACTGTACATGGGGGGACTCATTGGGCACTAATGAAGCATTATTGTTATAGGGGAACTCAGAGTATTGTTACCATCAAAGTTGCATATTGGCTATTAATACTTTTTAGGGACAAAATGTGGAGGGCACTAACACAGGGCTTTCATATTTTTAGGGGGGAATCTTACTATATAGAGAGCACAAATGTGACATTGTTACTATGTAAGGAGCACATTGGTGGCATTATTATGTGAAAAGGTAAGAGGAGCACGGTTATTGTACCGCACAGTAGGTGAAGTAATAGGGACACATACGGAAGCAGCGGCTCAGTATTTGGGGTATCAGCAGTATGAGGCGTTTGTGCAGCTTGGGGATAGATGGGGACAGTGCAGGAAATGTCAGAAGTCAAATGTGTATTTTTTGTAATCTCTGCAGACAAGTCCTGTTTGGAGAAGTTGTCATGTCGGTCTGGCCCAGATGAAAAAGATGGGAAAAGTGAACGATTCCATCAGAAAAAACATCAGCTGTACAGTAAGTCACCAACTATAACTGTACTGTGATCTCTTATATGGTCTGCAGGTCTGGTATCTACCACAATATTGTCTCCATATAATAATATCAGTGTTTGTTTTTGTATATAGATTCATTTTCAATCACAGCGTGACCATCTGCTGATGTGCCCCTATACTCACAATTAGGGTGCGCCACATAGCTGTAGTCAGGATTACCTGATTAGGGGCCCACTCCCCCCTTAAGCTGAAACCCTCACTATGTCTCTGCTGGACATCCAAATCAGAACATCACCAACAGGAAACATATATATATATATATATATATATATATATACAGCCGCATTTTAAAGGTGACTGGACAGACAAATGAATAAATGAAAACACCTGTTAACCTAAAAAGAGTGAAGCAATGATAACAGACAATAAACACTGGGAGAAAAAGTGTGACTGCTGAGGCTTAGCGGATAGACAAGCTGACCACAAAGCATAGGCTTAATGGTTTGAACCCAGACGCATGACAGCTGATTATTGGGGAACTCAGTGAGTGTATGGTATATGGGTCGCCCTCCCAGGGCTGTGGGGTACTCGGTACCGGGCCGGTGTCAGGGGGATGTGTCACAGCAGCGGTGACCCGGTCCGTGGCCCTGGGCGCCCAAGCAATGGGGAGATGTAGTTAATGGTAGGATAGTTCGTGACGCCACCCGTGGTGTTTGGCAAATATGGTGTTAGGCCAACGCTGCATACAGATCCGCTGGGACTGATGGTATGTGCAGCTTAGATGGTAAACTCCCCACAAGTGGAGCTGTAGTCCCAGGTCAGTGTAGATGTAGCTGGCACGGGGATGTAGCAGTGTTGGAAGCGTAGGGAACAGACAAGACACAGAGGTTGTAGTTTCTGTACCTTTACTGAGTATATGCAGTCCAGAGTCCTGATTACAGATGGTATTGGGGCAGGTTAGCCTGGAAGCAGATCAGGATTCTCTCTCAGCAGAAGGGCTGTGCAGTCTCCATCCTAGCGCTTTGTAGTGTGAAGCACCCCAGTACTTAGTTACTTAATGCCTCTCTTCAGATGTTCCTAGAACTTTACTTGTATGACAGACAGCTGTAGCCTCTCTCTGGGACTCCTCTCCTGAGTCCTGGCTCACTAGCCAATTGCTGTTGTGTCCCAAGTCTTTGCTGGGAGCAGAGCATTTACAGCCTCCTACTCCTCTGGTATCTGTGGTAGGACCGTCAGTATCCGTACCACCGTGGAGACCAAGCTCCAGTTCTGTGTGCTCTCAAGCTGAGGGAGCTCGCCTTCTGCAGCTCAACCTCTCAGCTTCGCACCTCCCGTCTGCACACTTCACCCTCTGCAGACTATCTGACCCTTCTTCCTCCTGGCCCGCAGACGACACTTCTCTCCAGAATCCTGGTTCAGAGTTCCCCCTGCTGGCCCGGAGTGGAACTGTGTTGCATGCATTAGGTTAACTGCTGGAGAGACCCATCACTGCTTCCAAGCCTGGCATTACCCTCCACCGGAGGAAGGGAAAGCCAGTGTGGCAATCATACCCCTGGGGGCGCAACATATACAGTTGTGGCCAAAAGTATTGACACCCGTGCAATTCTGTCAGATAATACTCAGTTTCTTCCTGGAAATGATTGCAAACACAAATTCTTTTTGTCTTAAATGAAAAGAGAATGAAGCAAAAAGCAAAACATTGATCATTTCACACAAAACTCCAAAAATGGGCCAGACAAAAGTATTGGCACCCTCAGCCTAATACTTGGTTGCACAACCTTTAGCCAAAATAACTGCGACCAACCGCTTCCGGTAACCATCAATGAGTTTCTTACAATGCTCTGCTGGAATTTTAGACCATTCTTCTTTGGCAAACTGCTCCAGGTCCCTGATATTTGAAGGGTGCCTTCTCCAAACTGCCATTTTTAGATCTCTCCACAGGTGTTCTATGGGATTCAGGTCTGGACTCATTGCTGGCCACCTTAGAAGTCTCTAGTGATTTCTCTCAAACCATTTTCTAGTGCTTTTTGAAGTGTGTTTTGGGTCATTGTCCTGCTGGAAGACCCATGACCTCTGAGGGAGACCCAGCTTTCTCACACTGGGCCCTACATTATGCTGCAAAATTTGTTGGTAGTCTTCTGACTTCATAATGCCATGCACACGGTCAAGCAGTCCAGTGCCAGAGGCAGCAAAGCAACCCCAAAACATCAGGGAACCTCCGCCATGTTTGACTGTAGGGACCGTGTTCTTTTCTTTGAAAGCCTCTTTTTTTCTCCTGTAAACTCTATGTTGATGCCTTTGCCCAAAAAGCTCTACTTTTGTCTCATCTGACCAGAGAACATTCTTCCAAAACGTTTTAGGCTTTTTCAGGTAAGTTTTGGCAAACTCCAGCCTGGCTTTTTTATGTCTCGGGGTAAGAAGTGGGGTCTTCCTGGGTCTCCTACCATACAGTCCCTTTTCATTCAGATGCCGACGGATAGTACGGGTTGACACTGTTGTAAACTCGGACTGCAGGGCAGCTTGAACTTGTTTGGATGTAAGTCGAGGTTCTTTATCCAACATTCGCACAATCTTGCTTTGAAATCTCTTGTCAATTTTTATTTTCCGTCCACATCTAGGGAGGTTAGCCACAGTGCCATGGGCTTTAAACTTCTTGATGACACTGCGCACGGTAGACACAGGAACATTCAGGTCTTTGGAGATGGACTTGTAGCCTTGAGATTGCTCATGCTTCCTCACAATTTGGTTTCTCAAGTCCTCAGACAGTTCTTTGGTCTTCTTTCTTTTCTCCATGCTCAATGTGGTACACACAAGGACACAGGACAGAGGTTGAGTCAACTTTAATCCATGTCAACTGGCTGCAAGTGTGATTTAGTTATTGCCAACACCTGTTAGGTGCCACAGGTAAGTTACAGGTGCTGTTAATTACACAAATTAGAGAAGCACAACATGATTTTTCGAACAGTGCCAATACTTTTGTCCACCCTCTTTTTTATGTTTGGTGTGGAATTATATCCAATTTAGCTTTAGAGCAATTCTTTTTGTATTTTTTCATTTAAGACAAATTAAATGAAGATAATAATAGCAAAGAATTTGTGTTTGCGATCATTTTCAGGAAGAAACTGAGTATTATTTGACAGAATTGCAGGGGTGTCAATACTTTTGGCCACAACTGTATACATCTCCAATTCCAACTCTTGGAATATAGATATACTAGATGTGTGACTGATCCTATCGCATTGGGAGGGCAGTAACATCACGATGGGGGCAGCTTTGTGGCGCTGGGGGTGGCGGCCCACCCACTTCCGTGCAGTCACAACCGGCAGGAAAGACTGTGTTTTGCGGCCTGTGCTGGAAATGGTGTGCGGCGCCAGCACGTGTAGTCAGGCGGTGGGTCCTGGTGGGGGTCCGGCGGCGGCATCCCTCTCATTACTACCCTCTTGTTACACCCCTCTCACAGCCGGCAGGAAAGATGGTGTTTTGCGGCCTGTGCTGGACATGGTGTGCGACGCCACCAGAGGGTGTCCCCGCCCAATCTCCAGCACAGGCCTCAAGCCGCGGTCTTTCCTGTCAGCTGTGACTGCACGGAGGTGGGTGGGCAGGCAGCGGCGGGATCCTGCGCGTGAAGTCAGGCGGTGGGTCCTGGCGGGAGTCCAGCGGCGGCATCCCTCTCATTACTCCCCCCTCATTACACCCTCTCATTATACCCCCTTCATTACACCCCTCTCGTTATATCCCCTCATTACACCCCTTTCACAGCCTTGTGATCGCAGTGGCGGCCTGGATCCGAGCGGCAGCTGGGATCTGAGTGGCGGCTGGGATCCAAGCAGCTGCCGGGATCCCAGCGGCGGTCGGATTCACAGCGGCGTTCGGGATCACAGCTGTGTCCTGGATCTGAGCGGCATCACTTGGGTGTTCCAAAATGGCGGTCGGCATACTTCCAGTGCGGTGCAGTGGATTGTGGTATTTGGGGACATCCAGACGGAAGTGGATGATAGACAATTTAAGGCAATTATATACAGTATCTATAATGTAACTGGGGGAGCATCACTCTGTCTGAAGCCTTTATAGACTGCGCAAGCACGATGCGCCTGCGCAGTCTGGACCCAGAGTGACACATCCCCCACAGAGTGACGCACCCCCCCAGGAGATCGCGGTATGCGTAAGCACTGAACGCATACCGCCGATCTCCGCAACACCTTACAGTGCAGTGTGTCTTCAAGAACATGGCTGCGGAAAGCAAGGACTGTGTAGGCGCCGAGTCCGGCACCACAACATGCCCACTGCAGACATGAATCGGTGCCTGCACAGTCCACGCTTACCGGTGATATTTCCTTGAAGACACACTGCAGTGTGTCTTCAAGAAAATGGCGGCGGAAAACGAGGACTGCGCAGGCGCCCAGTCCGGCACCACAACACGCCCAGAAAAGGACAGTGCTGGACACGAAAGAAAGGTGAGTATAAATGTTTTTTTTTTTAATTGTGTGCAGTTTAATAGGGGTGAGGGGTACCATTCATATCAGGATTGGGGGGTGAGGGGACGATGTATACCACGAAAAGGGGGGGTGAGGGGACCATGCATACCAGGATAGGGGGTGAGAAGACCATGCATACCAGGATTTGGGGGTGAGGGGACCATGTATACCAGGATAGGGGGGTGAGGGGACCATTTATATTAGGATAGGGGAGTGAGAGGACCATGAGCACCAGGATTGTGGGTGAGGGGACCATACATACCAGGATTGGGGGGTGAGGGGACCATGTATACCAGGAAAGGGGGGTGACAGGACCATGCATATTAGGATAGGGGAGTGAGAGGACCATGCATACCAGGATTGGGGGGTGATAGGACCATGCATACCAGGATAGGGGGGTGAGAGGACCATGCATACCAGGATAGGGGGGTGAGGGGACGATGCATTCCAGGATTGGGTGGTGAGAGGACCATGCATACCAGGATAGGGGGGTGAGAGGACCATGCATACCAGGATTCGGGAGTGAGAGGACCATGCATACCAGGATTGGGAGGTGAGAGGACCATGCATACCAAGATAGGGGAGTGAGGGGACCATGTATAACAGGATAGGTAGGTGAGGGCACCATGCATACCAGGATTGGGGCATGAGAGGACCATGCCTACCAGGATTGGGGGATGAGGGTACCATGCCTACCAGGATAGGGGGGTGAGGGGACCATGCATACCAGGATTGGGATGTGAGAGGACCATGCATACCAGGATTGGGGGTGAGAGGACCATGCATACCAGGAAAGGGGGGTGAGAGGACCATGTATTCCAGGACTGGGGGGTGAGTGCACCATGCATACCACTATAGGGATGAGAGGGTGCCATGTATACCACGATAGGGATGAGGGGGGTGCCATGCATACCAGGATTGGGGGGTGAGGGAACCATGAATACCAGTATATGGATAAGGTGGTACTATGCATACCAGGATTGGGGGGTGAGGGTACCATACATACCAGTATAGGGATGAGGGGTGCAGCACATACCAGGATGGGGGACCATATACCAATAAAAATACCCGCCACCTGGGCATAGAACGGGTTCATAGCTAGTATAGATACTGTATACTCGAATACAATCACTGTCAACACCACAGTAACAGAAGGAACTACTAGCTGCCACCACCAACTGTTTATACAGGCCGATTGGACACAGGTTACATGTAGCATATGGCTTCAGTGATGGAGTTTACAGATCAAAATGAACAGAAATTTTATATATTTAATCTGGAAAGGTAGGCAGTGTTTATAAAAATTTTCAAAAGATGTTACAAATTGGGAACAAACAATTATATAAAATCAAAGGGATAAAACAAGAAAAATTACTAAACCTATGTCAAGGAAATGTCTCAGAGCTTAGCGAAGGGAGGTACTTCTTAGGGAAACAGGCAGACCCCACAGCAAGCTGTACCTTCCAGGACTGTCAAATTACCAAAATCCAAACTCTGCATCTATTCGATCAAGGTTACGCCCATGTACCTCCCTTTGATAAGCTCATGTGGGGGCTGGTGGTTTGATGTGCTAGGTCTTTTAGAAGATAATGAGATCCCCAACTTTTAGGATACCTTCACCTCTGGAGTTCCCAGGCTGGAGATATTGTCATCGTGTTAACTATCACAATTTTACTTTTCTAAAAAGATGAAGCATGGCATGGACAACATCATCCATCAGAGCTGGAGGTGTCAAAATGGCCTTATGGTGATGTGAGTGAATGCGTTATGTTCATCTCTTCGCTACAACTCCAAAAATATATCTCCTATAAATATAGGATTGATGCAAACCCCAATTTTCATCATTGATCACTGGCTCCAAAGTGGCATAGGCAAGCCCTTTGAACAGAGGAAGGTCTGGCCTCAGAAGTGTACTTTTCAGCCTCTGAGTAAATGAATCCTAGTTTTAGTGACTGGTTCTCAGAGAACAACAGGACCCGTAAAAGCGCAGGAGCGAGAAAAGGCCGTCGTTCGACTTTTCCTTTTCGTTCTACCCTCCCTGCTGAAAATGTTTTAATTTGCAACAATAAAGATCGGATTTTAGAAACGGTGAATGCAACCCTTTTTTCTCTTTATCACATGGGTCATCAGAGAACATCCCCTGTTGTAATTACCTGGTCCCTGCAGGAGGTTCCTACTTCAATTGAGGTTGAAGTGTCAGCCGTCTCTCATGTCTCCATTTATAATCAATCCTATATGTTAAATGTGAGGTCCTACATCAATGGAGGTTGATGTTTCAGCTCTTTCTCACTTCCTCAGTAATAATTAAATCAAATATCATATCAAATATGTTGAATGAATAAATGGCGCTATAATCATAATAAATAATAATAATGTGAGATGTGTTTATGGAGTTTAGAATTTTTCCTCTACAACATCCAGAATAGCACTTAAATTGACCTATTATGACAATGAGGGTCTAGTGATCAGTGGTTGCAAACTGTCACTTGCTACAGATGCCAAAGAGTTCAACGGACAGGTGGCCATGCTGAAAATGGTAGAAGTCATCACATAAGCCCACTTGATTAGAAGAGAATATCAGGGGGGCTCATATGCACTTATTTCCACACAAAGGGACCCCAAGATGGGAGGATGTTGAGACATTAAGATGCTACCTTCTCCCCTTTAGCTGGGCCTATGGATGGACTAAATTAAAAGGCATGTGACAAGGTGCTATTTAAGTCCTGACTGAAATGTACAGAGGGAAGGCAAATGGATAAAGTGATGGAGGTAGCGAAATCCATTAAACCAGTGATATGCAGAAAGAAATCCCTTTTAAAATCTAGAGTCTCCAAGGACAATTTAAGGCGCATGTAGACATGAACGGACACTAGTAAATAAATGGCAGAGTGCATGTGGTTTGTAAGAAGCTTTTTAAGAGGCTCATTGAAGGAGTCTGATTCATATAAGGAGGTAATGCCGGCTATTACATGGGAATGTTCATACATATATTATAAAATGTGTGTGCACCAAATAGTCCAGCCTGGAAGTGGCTTTTAAAGTGGGAAATAAAATGGCCACCAATGACGCTCCAATAAATGTCTTGTTAGGGTCCTGAATGGCAAATCAGCTTTATATGGGGGCCAGAATTGGACGACATAATAATTATATTGGGGCCAGAATGGGGGATATTATCAGCATATAGAGGCCATAATGAGGGAGACTATACATATATTGGGAATATTATATGTTTTTGGGGCCAAAATGAGGGACATTATAAATGTATGTAAGACATTATACGTATATTGCATCCAGAATGTGTGACACTATCAGTATATAGAGAGGCCAGAAAAGGGGCCATTATCATGCTATTGGGATCCGAATGTGGGACATAAGTATATAGGGGCCAAGCCAGGATGGATGAGAATATAAGTATATGTGGGCTAGAATGAAGTACATTATACATATATGGGGAACATTATATGTTTGGGGGGGCAAAATGGGAAACATTATAAATGTATGTAAGACATTAAAAGTATATTGGGGCCAAAATTGAGGAGATTACAAATACATGGGGGTCAGAATAGGAGCTATTGTTAAGATATGGGAACTAGAATTGTTGGCCAGACATTTCTTTGAACATAAACATTGGGTATGTCATTTTAAATGCCTGCAGGACAGCTTGAATTTCTATGGAACTTGACAGTAGCTGCTTATTCACCATTCGGACTATCCTGCACTGCAAACTTTTATCAATTTTTTTCAGCCATCCACTTCCAGGGAGACTAGTTACAGTGCCATGATTTGTAAACTGTCACGGATGTGGTTTGTGGAACCACTGCCACGGACCACGAAGAGCCTGGGGGGTTACAACTAAGCAAACACCGGACTGTTCACTAGAGACTCTGATGGTGAGATTGGACTTGGCTTCCGATGAAAGCCAGGTGCCACTCTAGACAGACCAATGGTCGCGCAGCAGCTGAACCCAGAAGCACAGACTGGATGGAGCAGTAGGCAGAGTTTGTATCAGAGTGTTGTAGGTAGAGTTCGAATGAGAGTGCAGAAGACAGAGTTTGTATCAGAGTGCAGCAGACCAAGTTTATATCAGAGTGTAGCAGACAGAGTTTGTGTCAGAGGGCAGCAGACAGGGTCTGCATCTGAGTGCAGCAAGCAGGATTTGCACCAGAGTGCAGCAGGCAAGATTTGCACTAGAGTGCAGCAGGCAGGATTTTCGCCAGAGAGCAGCAGGCAAAGGTATGCGACCTTACCCAGCATAGACTGAAAACAGGAAGTTTGCACAGGCACCTCCCCAATTGGGAGGAAGGAATATATACAAAATGTCCCACATCCATTGGCTGGGAAGGACATAGCAAGTGCACGTGTTGACCCTTTAAGAGGGCAGGATTGCAAGTGCGTGTTCCCTAAGGACATGGCTAGAGGCCCGGCTGGAAGCATGCAGAGCATGGTGAAGGAAAGAACTGTACGCAGCATGGGTGAGTGAAGTGACACGCCGGAGACCCGGCCTGTCAGAACAGGGTTCCGGCGTGGTGCTAACTTTTATGCCCCCTCCTCTTCAGGCCATCTAGGAAGTTCCAGAGAAGAATCGGAGCGTGAATATTCTCCTTAGGCTCCCAGGATCTTTCTTGGGGACCAAATCCTTTCCAGTCGACCAGGAAGAAGATCTTGCCTCTCACCCTCTTCATGGCCAAGATGTTATCCACTTCAAAAACATCATCCAAGGCAGTTGGCATGGGTTTGGTACTGGGATCCTGGAAGAAGGGGCTCAGGATTACCAGCTTCAACAGAGATACATGGAAAAAATGCAGAATCCGTAATGAAGGAGGCAACTTCAGTTTATAAGAGACCTCATTGATCTGCTTCAGCAACTCGAAAGGCCCGACAACACGAGGACTCAACTTATAAGAGGGAACCTTCAGTCGGACGTACCTGAACGAGAGCCATACCTTGTCATCAGATGCCTTTTATCTGCATGTCTGTTCATGCAGTTGGAGGATGCTTCTAAAGTGGCTTCGGTATCCATCCACAACTTTACAAAATTCTTGGAAAGGACATCTGCCGCAGGGACATCAGAAGGAGCTGTCACCGGGAGGGGAACCTCAGGTTGCCGACCGAACGCAATGTAGAACGGAGACTCTCCCGAGGTTTCACCAACGTGATTGTTGTACGAGAATTCAGCCCCGGGAAGTAATTTGACCCAATCATTATGGTTGGCATTGACGAAGAGTCGCAGGTAGGTGCCCAGGACCTGGTTGACACGCTCCAATTGTCCATTGGACTGAAGGTGATAGGCCGAGGAGAAATCCAAGACAATATCTAGATGTTTACAGAGAGCTCGCCAGAATCTGGAAGTGAACTGTGAACCTCGATCGGATACTGGCAAATCCGTAGTGAAGTCCATTGCTATGTGCTGCCATGGACCAGATGGTAACGGCAGGAGAGAACCGGTAGAAAGTCGTTTGGAAACTTTATTGCGGGCATAAATCGGACAGGCAGCCACATAAGGATCAATCTCAATCCTCATGAATGGCCACCAGTAGTGAAGAGAAATTAATTGTAGTGTCTTCCTTTGTCCTCGGGGCCACCTTGGACGAGTGGCCCCCAGACAAAACCCACTCCTTCTCAGATTCAGCCACAAGGGTCTTTCCTGGGGCAATGGCTGACTGGGGTGACAGTAACCATCTTGGACAGTTCGATGATAAATTAAGGGTCCTCTCCTTGGTCCCCAAACAGAAATGAGCGGGAGAGGGCATCAGCTCTGATATTCTTGTCACCGGACCTAAAATGTAAAAGAAAGTTAAAGCGGGCAAAAAAAAAGACCACCTAGCTTGGCAAGGATTAAGTCTATGGGTGGACTGGAGATATGCCAGGTTCTTATGGCTCGTGTAAATAGCCACTGGATAGACAGCGCCCTTCAGCAGGTATCGCCACTCCTTCAAAACTATCTTTATAGTGAGTAACTCCCGGTCCCCGATGCAGTAGTTACGCTCTGGAGCGGAGAAGGCCTTAGAGAAGAAGCTGCAGGACACGCGGTGACCCGAGGAGGACTTCTAAGTAAGCACCGCTCCAGCCCCTAACGAGGATGCATTCACCTCAAGGAAGAACTGTTTGTTCAGATACGGACGATACAGAAGGGGAGCAGTGGACAAGGACCGTTTAAGAGAGTGGAAGGTCTCTTCAGCCTCGGAGGACCAGTTCTTTGGATCGGCTCCATTTCAGGTCATAGCAGAGATGGGAGCAGTTAGAGTGGAGAAGTGAGGAATAAATTTCCAATAATAATTAGCAAAGCCAAGGAATCTTTGGATTGCTTTGACTCCAATGGGCAGTGGCCATTTAAGGGTGCCAGAGACTTTCTCAAGATCCATCCTAAGTCTGGTATCTGAGACAATGTAACCCAAGAAGGGAAGGGAGGACTGTTCAAAAACACATTTCTCATACTTGGCGTAGAGTCGATTCTCCCTAAGACGCTGAAAAACTTGCCGAACTGCTCATCTGAGGGAGGCCAGGTCTGTGGAAAATTATCAGAATATTATCTAGATACACTACAACGCAGGAATAAAGCAGGTCCCGGAAGATATAATTGACGAAGTCTTGAAAAACGGCTGGTGCATTACTGAGACTGAAGGGCATCACTCAGTAGTCATAATATTCATCCCTGGTGTTGAAAGCTCCTCAAATCTAATTTGGTGAAGATCCTGGCACCTCTTAATCGGTCAAACTCAGGAATCAATGTGATAGGGTATCTATTTTTCACCGTGATCTGGATGAGGCCCCAATAGTCTATACAGGGTCAGAGTGATCCGTCCTTCTTCTTAACGAAGAAAAACCCAGCCCCAGCAGGAGAGGAGGACTTCTGAATGAACCCCCTGGCCAAATTCTCCTGAATGTAGTCCGACATAGCTTGAGTCTCGGCTGGGGACAGAGGGTAAAATCGACCTCTAGGGGGTATAGATCCAGGAATTAAGTGGATAAGACAGTCATATAGCCTGTGGGGTGGCAAAGTCTCTGCTCCTTTCTCATCAAAAACATCAGCAAAGGGCCAATGTACAGATGGCAAACCAGGCAGCAATGCTGGAGAAGATGGGACTTTAGCCGGAGGTACTGGAACCAGACACCTCTCATGACAGGAATTTCCCCAGCAGAGCTCCTTTCCAGTTGCCCAGTCCAACACAGGTTCGTGTTGTCATAACCACGGCAAACCTAAGAGAAAGGTGTGAGGAAGAACATAGAAGACTATGTTCTCTGTATGAAGCATCCCAATATGGATTACAAGTGGCTCAGTAACCAGATGAACCACCTCCCGAAGAGTTCTCCCATCAACAGAAGTTATTGCCAGAGGGTTTTGAAGCGGAAGGACTGGGATTTGGAAGCGATCCACTGCAGCCAGGAGGACAAAGTTTCCCGCTTCCCCGGAATCCACATATGCTGTCTCATGAGAAGTCTTTTCCATCTCTCCTACTGATCCTAGACATTGTAGTTTTCGGGCCTCACTGGACAGACGCAATGAAGTGACCTATGTCACCACAATACAGGCACTGGCCTTTAGCATGGATCCCTGTGTCACTGACTGGCAAGAGCAAAGCGGTCGACCTGCATGGGTTCTGGTGAGGCCTTGACAAGGGAGGGTGGAGGAACAAGCAGTCTTTGAAAGGACGGGGCTAGATGCCGCGATCTTCTTTCACGTGCCATCTCACGGGCACGCTCCTGGAAATGAAGGTCTATACAGATGGCAAAGGAGACCAGGTCACCGAAGGTAACCTGCTAGCTCATCCTTTAGGATTCCAGAGAGCCCCTTCCAGAATGTTGCCACCAACGCTTCGTTATTCCAACCGAGTTCGGAAGCCAGAATACGGAAGCATACCGCATATTGTCCCACAGATGAGTTGGACTGGCATTAGCGAAGAACAGCAGAAGCTGACAAGGTGGCTTGCCCAGATTCATTGAATACTCTGTCTCCCATAATGGATTCAACCACGCCAGGGCCCTACCTCCAAGATGTGACATTAGAAATGCTACCTTTGCATGGTCTGACGGGAAGTGATGAGGAAGGAGTTCAAAATGTAGCCGGCACTGATTAATGAACCCACGGCAGATATTAGGATTGCCGTCAAAGCGTGGTGGAGCTGCGAGTCGGGGACCTGAAGCTTGAACTAAGCAGACTGACTGAGAGGTCTATGGAGAAGGCCTGGCTGTATGAATGTGAGAAGACTTTGGAGAGATGTTTAAGGCCTCCATCTTGATAGTCAGGGACTGCAACTGCATAGACAATTTCTCTTCTGTGCTTGCCTGTCAACAGAGCTCTTGGTACATGGTCTGATCAGAAGGGATCCGGGATCCAGCTGGGTCCATAACCTGAGAAAAACTGTCACGGATGTGTTTTGTGGAACCACAGTGCCACGGACTGCAGAGAGCCTAGGGGCGTAACTAAGCGAACACCGGACTGTTCACTAGAGCCTCTGATGGTGAGGCTAGACTTGGCTCCCGGTGAACGCCAGGTGCCACTCCAGGAAAGACCAACGGTTGCGCAGCAGCTGGACCCAGAAGGACAGACTGGATGGAGCAGCAGGCAGAGCTTGTATCAGAGTGCTGTAGGTAGAGTTCAAATCAGAGTGCAGCAGAGTTCGTATCAGAGTGCAGCAGACCAATTTCGCATCAGAGTGCAGCAGAGTTTGTGTCAGAGGGCAGCAGACAGGGTCTGCATCAGAGTGCAGCAAGCAGGATCTGCACCAGAGTGCAGAGAGCAGGATTTGCACTAGAGTGCAGCAGGCAGGATTTGCATCAGAGTGCAGCAGGCAGGATTTGCGCGAAAGTGCAGCAGGCGTGGTGCTTATACAACATAGACTGAAAACAGGAAGGTTGCTCTGGCACCTCCCCACTGGGGAAGAAGCAATATTTACATAATGTCCCACAGCCAATGGCTGGGGAGGAAATAGCAAATTCACGCGCTGACCCTTTAAGAGGGCGGGAATGCAAGCGCGCGTGCACTAAGGACATGACTAGAGGACTGGCTGGAAGCATGCAGAGCATAGGGAAGGGAAGAACTTTCCGCAGCACAGGTGAGTGAAGTGACACGCCGGAGACCCTGCCTGTCAAAGCAGGGATCCGGCCTGGTGCTAACAAACTTCTTGATTATGTTGGGCACCATGGACCAGTGAACATCAAAATATATGGAGATGGACTTGTAACCTTCAGATTGCTGATATTTTTCAACAATTTTGGTTCTCAAGTGCTCAGACAGTTCTCTTTTCCTCCTTCTGTTCTCCATACTTAGTGTCGCACACACAGACACACAATGCAAAGACTGAGTGAATTTCTCCCCTTTTTATCTGGTGCAGGTGTGATTTTCATATTGCCCACACCTGTTACTTTCCACAGGTGAGTTTGGACGAGTACACATGCTTGAAACAAAGTTTTTCACCCACAATTTTGGAAAAATGCCATCAATTTTGTCCAGCCCATTTTGGGGATTTTGTGTGAAATTATGTCCAATTTTCCTTTTTTGACTGATCCAATACACACAAAGGAAATAAATGTGTGTATAACAAAACAATAAATGCAATAACTCTGTGAGAAATACTTCATTTTTTTTCGGGCCTGTAGTTGAGCTTAAATCCATCCCAGATCCCTAACCTTAGCTCAAGGAACAATCAGGCACATCATGACATAGCTGACACGGTGACAATGATGACAGCAGCAGATACTGTAGCATTGACTATGACATAGTTATACTTGAAGAGGTGGCAGCCCTGGTGCTCTAAGGAAAAGGAGGCGAGTCAAATGCACTTCTTCCTTAAAAAAAAACAACAACAGAACAACCATAGATGATATGAGTCAATATGTGAAGTAGACTCCCCATTGAATGTGCCAGATTTCTTTCCTCTCAGACGGCAGCCCCTTTAAGGCTGATATTCATCATCTTTTAACATCGATTTCCACCTCCTTCTTCCTATAAACATCTGCTCAGCGAGGCTCACAAACATCTTATCCCTGGAACAATGCGCATTAACAGCCGGTGGGGGGATATTAAGGTTTCCGTGTGACACCTTTATGTTTAAATTTCCCAATTGACTCACAGGTCTTCTGCAAAACTGTTACAAATCTGTATCTTATAACAGTGGAAATTGCAGAGCTGAGCATTGGGAGAATCTGATTTCATTTACCAGTTCCGGCTTCTCTAAGGAGGTTAAGTTACAGACTTTCTTTTTCTCTCTCTCATGTAACCTTTAGTCTGCATTCAAATAATTACCTTTAACAGCTTGGAAAATGCAGTAGGTTTGCTTTGCATTGTAGGTGGTTGGTAATGCCCTGGAGGGATAAATCTGCAACTTTGCTGCGAAATGTTACTCGTTAGGATTAATTAGCGCAGAAAGTGTTGTACAATTCACAGCCGCAGTCTGAAAAATTTCAGTCCCTTGAGTGACATGGAAATGTTCCTTTAAAAGGGATTGCAAGGAGGCTTATAAATTAGAGGGAATCTGTGATTACATGCGAAGAACCGCCGCAGGTGGAATACACAAATTCTCTGAGTTTCTTTTGACAAATGTAAGGATTTTCTTATTTCTTAAAATAATATTGTTGGTTTAGCTTATGTGAGTTTTTCTCCTTAAAGCTTTTCAGTGGGAGAAGCTGGGAACTTACAGTGACTATCCCAAGACTGATCATGCAGCACGGAGCTAGAGAAATGAATACGGTTGATGAAGACATTTCTGTGCCATTTGCATTCTTTTTTGAAAGATAGCCTTCATCCAGTCCAGCAGATAGGAGCTCACAACGGGTGCAGATTAGGCTCCTGTCTGCCGAGCTGCACACTCTTTGGAGTCTGGGAGTCTATTGAGCAGTCAGTGAGGGTCTCCAGAGCTAGACCCTCACTGTTCTGCAGGCAATTAAAGTGCTTGCCAAATTTGCAAAAACTTGTTCAAAGTTTAGTTATTCTTTAGTTATGCAGCCGACTCTTCCCAACGCTGCTGCAGCTGATTGACAACTCTCTTCCTATGTACGCCTGACGTGTCAATCAACTGTAGTAGCAGTGGCAAGAGCTTCAAAGTATATTATCTAGGAAACGCAGGATCATACCTGGATGCAATTGCAAAGCCAGGCTTCGATTTATACTGTTCTTGGTTTGGGCAGCATGAATTGGGTTCTCTTTATATGAAACCTACTGATACCACCTGCAGCATGAATCAGAGCCTGACTGCGCGATTGCATCCAGGTTTTTTTTCTCTGAAACACTCCAGTATTTTAGATAAAACATAGAATAGCTGGCAGGAAACTACAAGGTAGGAGGTGACTAGCCCTGTGTAGAACCCGGCTGGCTTCTCCACAGTTGATTGACAGGTCTGTCTTTATGTACACATGTAAGGTTCCCGAGTGAGGTTGTTGTGGGCGAGCTGCTGCTTCTACTCGCTCTGGCACCCCTCAGACATTGTGTCCCGGTTAGAGATGGGCAGACATCTGGATGTTTGGGTCCGGCGGGTTCGGCCAAACAGTTACAAAAAGTTCGGGTTTGGGTACCAGAACAGTACCTGGACCCGAATCCGGACCCCATTCACTTGAATATCCAGTGTTTGCCATGCTGTCATGAGCATGACTGCGCGGGAAACACTGCTTCTGTTCGGCAGTGAAATCATTCTCTCGGTCAGAGAAACACGGCTCCCAAGCTGACAAAAGACAGCATGAGCACTGAGCTGTGCTCGGAGGTATAAAGCTTACCTCCGGTCACTGGTGTCAGCAGATGGGACTACTGATCCCATCATCTGACACCTGCTGCAGCTAATTACAGTGATAGCAGGAGCGACTGATGGGAGTATTTATTATTCACTCCTGCACTGGAAATAAATAATTTAAAAAAAACTGAAGTGGGTTCCCCTGTATTTTTGCTAACCAGCCAGACAAAATGCGCAGCTGGGAGTTGTAACCTTCAGCTGTCAGCTTCAGCAAGGCTAGTTATCAAGAATAGAAGGGTTCCCACGCTGTTTTTTAAATAAATAAAAAAAACACGTGGGCCCCCCCCCCATTTTTGACAACCAGCCTTGCTAAAGCAGACAGCTGTGGGCTGGTATTCTCAGGCTGATATGAGGCCATGGATATTGGCCCCCCAGCCTTAAAATAACAGCCCGCAGCTGTTAGACGCGCCAATTCTGGAGCTTTGCTCGGCTCTTCCCACTTGCCCTGTAGCGGTGGCAAGTGGGGTGATATTTGGGGGGTTGATGTCACCTTTGTATTGTCAGGTGAAATCAAGCCCACGGCTTAGTAATGGAGAGGCATCTATAAGACACATATCCATTACAAATCCTATAGTTGTATGGTAAATAAAGACACAGCCAGAATAAAGTCCTTTAATTGAAAGAATGACACAGACTCCCTTAATAATCTTAATTAAACCATACTTACAACCCTGCCTAGTTCCACCGAAGCCTTCGTTCTCCTGTAATAAAACTAAAATAAAAAAAATAACAATATACCATACCTGTCCGTCATTCTGTCCCATGCCATAATCCATGTCTGGGCGATAAGCAGTTTTCAACCTGGACGGTGCCAAGATGTGACCGTCCAGGCTGAGAACCACTGATGAGCTGCTGCGAGCGCAGCCTCAGAGACCGGTGGTGAAGTCATTGAGGTTACGTCCGGTCACTGAGGCTCCGTTCCCAGCTGGGCTGAACTCCTGTAACCTCGGTGAGATCCCCGCTACAAGCGTGAGAATTTTAATAAAGTTTATACATCCGATCACAGCTGAGCGCTCATGCTGTCTTTTGACAGCCTGGGAGCCGTAGCTCTCTGGCCGACGGGGATGATTTCACTGCCAATCAGAAGCAGTGTTAGCCACGCTGCCATGCACATGACAGCGCGACAAACACCCAGTGTTCGGGCAGCCGAACCTGAACAGTAACACAGACTTCCTGGTCAAGTCCATGTTTGGTGTGCGTGCCCGAACAGTAGGTGCTCGGTATGGACGCCGACTTTACTGTTCGGGTTTGTCTTTCTCTAGTACTGGTGTGCTACTGAGTGTGGGGTGCATCACACTTACTTGTGACCCATAGGCCTCCACTGACTCCAGACGTTCATCTTCAAGAACATTCGCAGAGAACAATCCAAGGGACAGTGGACACTTTTACTTGGCAGCTTTCGGTCATTCAACCAGGCATATAGGATAAGGCTCAATACGTTACAGCCTTTCTCAAAGGTACCGGACACAATTTCATCAATAATTCTCGATATGGTTAGAGCATCCCTCTTGCTAACTCCTCTAGCACTGGGAATTCTTCTCCACCACTACCATTGCACCCGGATTCCCTCACCTCCCGGCTCCCACCTCTGAGGGTTTTACTCTCAGATATCGTATATCAATATAAAATACAGTTAAGCACATTTAACCACTTGAAGTTTCAAGGAGAACATCACCTCAAGGACTTCATGTGGAAGCACCTGTCCGTGATTTGGGCAGTGTGAATCTAATAACAGATTCCCTGTAAATATAACAAAGGTATGCTGGTATAAAGAACAGTCTTTATTAACTTACATCTGCTTGTCCAGTATTCATAGTGAGTTTGTGTAAAGCCAAGTACACAGAAGATAAGTATGTGGTTTGAAGGAAGGGTCGCTGGTCTACTTTGAAGCAAAGCATGGTTTTTATTAATGGATAATAGCTAAATAATTTATATCCTACGGTTATCAGCGAGTCCAAAATGACATTTTTACTTGAGGGATGTAATGGAGATTTTACAATATATACTATAGTGTACCTGGTTTGCACAGAGCAGAAAACAAGCCTTTAAAGTAAGCTATACCGTAGAACTTCAGCCAGTATTCAGGGATAATGTATACATGTCATATACAGATGTAACAGAATTGAGTTTCTTCAATACTGGGCTTCGTCATGGTTTTCAGAAAGTAACTTTCAACTTATAGGCTCAATACAAAAAATGAGTCCCTGTAGGTGAGTTGAAATATTCTGTTCAAGAATCCTCTTACTAGAAACACTTGAACCTTGTTTTGCCATATTGACACTCCATATGTTGAGTGTACCACCCATTTTAAGTATTTACTGTATCCACTTGGGAGTGTGTTGATTGGGGAAACATACACTGAGTTGTGGATGATTGGGCAATGTTAGGTGTGGCACTTAGCCATGTTTCAGACAGTAATCTTAGATGAGCGCTATGATGGCTTTGAGAGTATCCAAAGTACTATGATATCAGTACCCATAAGGGTTGTATTAGATCAGCAAAGATTGGACGTAACAGCTTATAAAAATCAAAATCAGAATAATAATATCAAAATTCTATTCAACCATGTACCCAGAATAATAGCAATACCAATAATGTATGCAAATACATCCAAGGATTGAATGGCAGACCATTTAGATTTATCAAACCAAAAAGAAACCACAGGACATGGAACGCCAACCAAAGTAATAAAAGGGACAAAGGAATAGTAAATACTATAAAATGCCTTTATTAAGGTAAATGGCAAAATTGGTGATCTGTAAAAAAGTGCCAATAGAATAATAATAATAATAATAATAATAATACTAATAATAATAATAATAATAATAATAATAATAATAAAAAAACCAATTTAAAAAATCATACATATAATAAACATGTAATGCAGGGACCACCAGACAAACTCATAAAGATTATGGTCAAAAGCACATAGGGTACATAGATGTTGGAATATATAAATATAAAAATACATATATGATTAAATAGATGAAAAATGAAAATACTCCACATAATCATAAAAATTAATCCAACATATTATGAATGCAAATAGACCAATGTAAAGTACTGCCAGAATAGCAGTTTATAAATCAGACCATGATAAAGTGGCATAAATAACACAAAGGGGGTTAAATGAAACCCTCCTAAACAAAAAAATATAAATTCATGATTATCCTTATGTTTAAAAATCATGGTCTGGAAAATACTACCCCCACATTAGTGATGCTTGAGAAATACTGACTGCACCGATATATGAAAATGATATAACTTGTTAGTGTTACAATGGTGGTCCCCGGTAAAAGTGCGGAGCGCACCCCAAAGCGCGTTTCGGAACTGGCGTCCACTCTGCACTTTTACCTGGGGAATGGGTAGTCCATGGAAGGACAGAGCCAGATGTGGTGATTTCTTCACACACGTCAGTAGTCTGGTCTGCTCCTGGAAGATGGGAAGGGAAGATGTCACAGAAAATTTCAGATTTGGCTCATTGAAGACCTTTCGGAAGGCCACCAGGAAGGCCAGCAGGTCCAAGATGATAAAAGACCCGTTTTCCCATAGGGGGTTGAGCCATGCTAGTGCATCTCCTTTTAGGTAGGACATTAGGAATCCCACTTTGACACGATCAAAAGAAAACTGATGGCCCAAAACTTCATAATGCCACATGCAATGCTCTAGGAATCCATGGCACTGCTTCGGATCTCCATAATACTGTGGCAGATCAGACAGGACGGGTTCCACTCCAGAGGCATAAGTTTTGGGTTGAATAGGCACAGCGTCTGCAGATTAAAGAAAATTTTTTTCTGGCTCTCTCGCTGGTAACTCAACTAACAACACACCTCTGTGCACAGGGAAGACTGGGGATTAGCAGGGCCAATGGCCCATCAAATTGTTACCCTCACAGTTGGTACACTATGTTCATGGACCTACCTTGCCACGAGGCTGGGCTTACCTAGATAACCTCCAGGTAACACTCCTAAGCAGTCCCTGGTACTGCAACTGCTGACCTCAGGGGTAAGGTATGCAGACGCAGATAAGACTAGGGCTCCGTTCAGACTAATAGGTTCTGGATCCTTTGTAGAATGATAACAGACACAGACTCGGGCTTTGTTCAGACTACTAGGATCCACGGGTAAAATGATTACTGACATGGAAACACAGACAGGGCTGATTCGGAAACTGTTAGAACAGTCTGGATACATGGAATACTCAGATAAGCACAGTTTCAGACACTCGGGTCTCGGATACTGATTCAGGGATTAGTAGCACATGGACCGGCGAATGAGGTTCAGGCTCTGGCTGCATTAGTGTAGGGAGATGGACCAGGCTGTTGGTGTCCCTCTCGTATCAGGGGCGGATCTGTCGGGACTGTCATCATTGTTGCCAGGGGAAGGATTTTCTGACTGGAAGAGACCTTTGCACCTGACTGTAGGGGGGGGGTGTGAGTTAAAAGGGATGGCGCGTGCCAGAACGGGGCTCTTGGTGATAATACAGAGTGTGTGACAGGAGAAGGTTGACTTCCTCTCCGCAGACCGACGTCAACAAGCTTGCGCTCTCCATTCCCCCACGCATACAGACTGTGTACTTACAGAGGCCACTATTCCTGTTGTCCCTAACAAGACTAAGACAATCCATCCCCTAACCTGACCACTTCTGACCCGCGACATAGTACTCACACAACAGTGCATGCTGAAGCAGGCAGCGTGACCGTGGCCTCTAGTCCGGGACTTAGTTCATCAGCCGCGGTGCAGCAGATACCCACTCGAGCAGTACCTTGTTCCAGGACCACAAGACTACACGTGAGAAGGCCAGGACTCGTCGCCAGTGTAAAGAGACTGTGCTACAACTTCCTCCGGGACCAGTTTGGGAACCACAGACTGATAAGTTAATTTGTACTCATACTATTATTCTTTTGTTGTATACTCCTTTGTTGTATACTCCTTGTTCATCTATATTACCTGTCTCCCTGTGTGGAGTATTTACTGTTATAACAACTCTTTATAAAACACCAGTTAACTTTTGCTCTGTCTCCTGCTCATCACTGCATCTTACGTTCCTTCTATAACCTTACACTAGGACCAGGGACTACGGGTTCAGGACTGGCCACAAAAGGACCAGGGACTTCAGGTTTAGTAGATTACACACTACGTAATTAAACTTTGGTTGCTTGGCACCTCCCTATTGGGGAGGGTGCCTTTTAAACAAGATGCCTCCATGCACTCTATTACTAAATGCCTCCCAGCTGCCAGGACTCAGGACCAGAAAGGAAGCAGGGACCATGCCTCATGGCCGGGGAGGTGAGTATGCCGCTGTCCCTGCATGGAGCATTACACACAGATAAGGCTGGTTTCACATTAGCGCTTTTGTGCGCACCCGTGCGCATGCGCACTGCGCACCTATGTTTAACATGATGTGCGCATGGTCTTGCGCACACTTGCGTTTTCGTGCGCATGCACTTTTTTGTCTTTCGCGCCAGGCACGCCAGACGCAACATGTTGCATTTTTTGGTCCGCCCTGTCTCGTCAAAAAAACGCATGCACACGCTTGCGCATGGAATGCTCAAAAACAACACATTGAAGTCTATGGGAATGCATGCGTGCGCATAGTCTTGCGCACGCTTGCGTTTTTTTGCACATGCGTTTTTGAGGTAAACAAGTCTGGAATGTGGTCTAGACAATGGAAAAAATGTCACACCTAAAAATGCATGCGCATAAAAATGCAAACGCATGCAAAAACGCATTTAAAACGCAAGCAATGCTGCGTTTTTTGGACGCATCAGCGTACGCATGACGCTAAAAAAACACGTGTTTGTTTCGTGTTTTTCTTTGCGTTTTTTATACGCACGATGCGCTGCGCAAAAAAACGCTAATGTGAAACTAGCCTTAGACTGGTGTCTTCACTTATGCCAGGAAAGTGCTTACAAGAAAAAAAAAAACACTGATGGAAGTTGTTTCTCCTTCCCTGAGTTAATAGGGGGAAGAAGTCCATTTCTAGAAAGCTCGAAACTCCAATACAAAGGAGCAGAAAACTCTCTAGGACCTGATATGCTTATATATTTCACAGGCAGGTTCCTAGTTTCAATGGACATAATGCAATACACAATTCTTCCTCTGGTGATGCTGCAGGACATGTGAATACCTGCTGCACCATTTTATTTTAAGAGGACTTTTCCATAGTGGACAACCCCTTTAAAGCTAATAGGTTCTTCCTACTGACACAAACATGATTTCCAGATGTAATAATTTAGGATGATAGAGCCCTGGACACACAGCTAGATGTAAGTCTTCAGAATTTTCTATAGCCAATACCAAAATATAACAAAGTCTTCATTGTCAGCTGTGGAAACAAGAGTGAGAATACAATTCCCACCCAGGCCATTACTTGAAGTTCTGGCTGCAGTCCTGCTGGAGTCCTGGAAGAACAGACCTCTGACACCAGTTCATGAGTTGTTGGGACCCACACCTTATAGATATGAAGCCAAGTGGAAGTTGAAGAACGTGTTCATTAACTCTTTGCTCTACTTTTATCCAGTTTCCTGGTGTTATTTGCCCACTGCTAATATTATTTGTACTCATCAAATCTGGTACCATACCTGGTCTCCATATACTGCAGATGGTAGAGTTATAAAATGCTGAGTTTTTACTTTTTCAAATAACAACCAAATCCTTTCAAGACCAGATGTATTTTACTAAATACAATCCAGCCAATTTTTCCATTTGCTCATGTTGAGAGTAATATCTACCCGAGTATATTTTTCTTCTTGTCTCAGGAGACATTGCTTATTGTCTTGAAAACATGTTGTGATACTTGTTTATAATATATTGGTCACGTAGTAAGAAATGTTCTGTGTATTATACAAGGAAAATTCACATGTGTAGCAAAATGCCTCATAACCCTGTTCACCAAAATTAGGGCTTTTTACCAACATAGAAGATTTCCATTCCAATTCATATATTGGAGGGAAAGAACAGACCTGACCCCAGTGAAACCCACATTCAAATTGTCATCTGGGTCAAGACTGGGCTCTGTACAGTGTAGAAGCATGTAGAGGTTTGGGCACCCTTGGTCAAAATTACTGTTATTGTGAACAGTTAAGCAAGTTTTAAGATGAAATGATCTCTAAAAGGCCTAAAGATAAAGATGACACATTTCATTTATATATATACATAAACTAGCTACTGAACCCGTTCTAAGCCAGGGTGAATCTTAGAATCATAGAATCGTAGAGTTGGAAGGGACCTCCTGGGCCATCTGGTTCAACCCCCTGCTCAAAGCAGGATTCGCTAAATCATCCCAGACAGATATCTGTCCAGCCTCTGTTAGAAGACTTCTATTGAAGGAGAACTCACCACCTCTCGTGGAAGCCTGTTCCACTCATTGATCACTCTAACTGTCAAAAAGTTTTTTCTGATGTCTAATCTGTGTCTCCTCCCATTCAGTTTCATCCCATTGCTTCTAATCTTTCCTTGTGCAAATGAGAATAAAAATGATCCTTCTGCAATGTGACAGCCCTTGAGATATTTGTAGACAGTTATTAAGTCTCCTCTCAGTCTTCTCTTTTGCAGGCTAAACATTCCCAAATCCTGCAACCTTTCCTCATAAGACAGGGTTTGTAGACCGGTCACCATTCTGGTCGCTCTTTGCTCCAGTTTGTTGATGTCTTTTTTAAAATGTGGTGCCCAAAACTGGACACAGTATTCCAGATGAGGTCTGAGCAAAGAGGAGTAGACGGCAATAATGACTTCATGTGATATAGACTGTATGCTTCTGTTAATACATCCTAGAATTGCATTTGCCTTTTTTGCTGCTGCATCACACTGTTGACTCATATTCAGTCTGTGATCTATTAGTATACCCAAGTCTTTTTCACATGTGCTGTTGCTTAGCCTTATTCCTCCCATTCTGTATATGCTTTTTTGATTTTTATTGCCCAGATGCATTTTTCCCTGTTTAAAACCATTCTGTTAGTTGCTGCCCACTGCTCCAGTTTATTTATATCTTTTTGAATCTTCTCTCTCTCTTCTCTAGTATTAGCTATCCCTCCTAGCTTTGTGTCATCAGCAAATTTAATCCATTTACCCTCAATTCCTTCATCTAAATCGTTGATAAAGATGTGGAACAATACAGGGCCCAGGACAGAGCCTTGTGGTACTCCAACTGAGACATTCTTCCAGCTGGATGTGCAGCCATTTACGACCACTCTTTGGGTCCGATCACTAAGCCAGTTATGAATCCACCTAACAGTTGCCTTGTCCATTCCATACTTAGTCATTTTTTCAATAAGGATTGTATGAGGTACTTTGTCAAATGCTTTGCTGAAGTTAAGATATACTATATCTACAGCATTTCCCTGATCCACCCAATCAGTGATTCTGTCATAGAAGGAAATTAAGTTAGTCTGACATGACTTATTAGTTACAAACCCATGCTGACTCTGTTTAATCACTTCATTCTTATCCAGGTACTGACATACATGTTGTTTAATAATTTGTTCAAAGATCTTTCCTGGTATAGAAGACAGACTCACCGGCCTATAGGTGCCTGGGTCCACCTTCTTCCCCTTTTTGAAGATAGGAACAACATTTGCTCTTCTCCAGTCTTCTGGGACTTCTCTTGTTCTCCACGAATTTTCAAAGATTATGGAGAGGGGTTCAAAAATTTCTTCTGCTATCTCCTTCAGTACTCTGGGGTGTAATTCATCTGGACCTGGAGACTTGAATTCATTTAGGTTAGCTAAGTGTTTCCTCACTATTTTTCTGTTTATAGTTATCCTGGATTCTTCTATTCCCTTAATAGGACAGTGAAGAACAGTTGATGTTACATTTCCTTTCTGAGAGAAAACAGATGCAAAATAGGAATTTAAAAGTTCGGCCTTCTCAACATCCTGTCTTACCATTTCTTCATTTTCATCATGTTGAAATCCTATAGCATCTTTGACTTTTCTTTTGCTTTTGACATATCCCCAAAATCCTTTATTATTGCTTTTGACATCTCTTGCAAGCCTCAATTCATTGTCAGCTTTAGTAACCTGATTCATGCACTGCAGGTTCTGCAGACAGCATTATATTCTTCTTTAGATATGCCTCCCTCTTTCCATTATATAAACATTTATTTCTTCCTTTTTAGCATGTGCTTATTTCTGTGTTCAGCTATCCTGGTTTCCTTAAATGCTTCCTATTCTTCCCTCTTTTCGGAATTGTTAACGATTGTGCTTTGAGAATTTCAGTTTTCATGATTTCCCATCCTTCCTGGACATTTTTGTCCTTAAGGATATCCAGCCATTGGATCCCTCCAATTCTCTTTCTGAATCCCTTAAAATTTGCCTTTCTGAAATCTAACCTTGACGTCTGAGTCTTCACATGTCTTCCTCCTCTAGTTATCCAAAATTCTAAAATAGCATGGTCGCTACCTCCTAGGGTCCCAGCCACTTTTACCTCCTCAACCATTTCCTCCCTGTTTATAAGGATTAGATCCAAGGTAGCAGTTCCCCTTGTTTTCTCCCCTACCTTTTGGAAGGTAAAGTTGTCAGCAAGAGAAGATAAGAATTTTCTTGACCTGTTAGTTTTGCCTGAGAGAGATTCCCAACAAATGTCTGGATAGTTGAAATCTCCCATGACAACTATGTCATATTTTTTGGAGAACTCGGTCATTTGATGCATAAAGAGTTCATCCATATCTTCAGCTTGCACAGGCGGCCTGTGTGGCGAGCATTTATATTGGTTTATGGTCTCCATCCTGGTATGTGCTACTTCCATCCTGTGCCCTAATCTTGTCATGTGCTGCTACCATCTTGCGCCCCATCCAGTCATATGCTGCTCCCATCCTGCGCCCCCTTCCTGTCATGTGCAGCCCCCATCTTGCGCCCTCATCTTGTTTTGTGCGCCTCCATCTTGTCATCCTGTCATGTGTTGCTCACATCCTGTCATGTGCTGCTCCCATCCTGCACCCCCATCCTGTCATGTGCTGCTCCCATCCTGCAGCGCCATCTTGTTGGTCGGCGGAAATGCCGTGATGTCAGGAGAGGGCGGGATTGTGCCGCCGAAATCGACGCCTGCACAGTCCGTGCTTTCCGGCACCATTTTCATCAAAATGCACTGCAGTGTGTCTTCAACAAAATGGCACCAGAAAATGCGGACTGCGCAGGCGCCGATTCTGGCGCCACAACCCGCCCCTCCTGACATCATGGCGAGACCCCATGGCAATACCAGATAGGTAAATTGTTGTGCCGGAGATCGCGGTGTGCGTTCAGTGCTTACTTACCAATCCGCATTCTCCTGGGCACCAATCCTCATCCTTGGATGCATAACTCTGTGTCGGTCCAGACTGCGCAGGCGCGTCACGCTTGCTCAGTCTATAAAGGCTTTGGACAGAGTGACACTCCTAGCATTATATTATAGATATTTTCATCTTTTACATTTTAAAAATTACAAAAATAAAAATGGGCCAATGCAAAAGTTTGTGCATCCTTTGATATTTGTGTGCTCAGATAACTTTGACCAAGGTGTCAGACCTTAATTAGCCCATTAGGGTTATGGCTTGTTCCCTATCATCTTTAGGAAAGGTCAGGTGATGCAAATTTTCCATCCTTATAAAAACCCATTCTCCTCTAGCCTTGTGACAAATAAAGGCAGCCATGGGTTCTTTTAAGTAGCTGCCTAGCACTCTGAAAATTAAAAAGATGGAGGCCCACAAAGCAGGAGAAGGCTATAAGAAGATAGCACAACGTTTTCAAGTTGCCCTTTCCTCAGTTCCAAATGTAATTAAGGAATGGCAGTTAACAGGAGCAATAGAGGTCAAGATAAGGTCTGGAAGACCAAGCAAAATTTCAGTGAGAGCTGCTCTGGGATTGCTATAGTGCTATAGAGGCTAATCAAAACCCTCACTTGACTACAAAAGACCTTCAGAAAGATTTAGAAGTCTCTGAAGTTGTAGTACATTGCGAATAGATTCAATTAAATTTCAACAAAATCTTGATTCTTGATTCATTGTATGGGAATATAAGTGGATATATTTAGCTAAATAGATAGATACAGTACCTTGTACAAACTAGTGAGGTAGCCTGTGTTGGTATTAAGGAGCCTTGGGTGTAACTGTAGTGGGTGCAGGGGTTTCACTTACACCTGGGCACTCTAGCTTAGGAAGAGCCAAAAGGTGCCTTTGGACCAAATGAGAACACCAATGCCTTTGTAGGCCAAAATAGTTGGGGGCCTACTGGAGATTTTGCATTGGAGCCGACAAGCTTGAAGTAACACCATTGTAAGGAGCCCATGAGAACGTGTAGCCCACTTTTGTCTAGTCCTTTTCCTTAGGAGCATGTTTACAGTATAAGCAGTTTAGAAGAAGCAGTGGCACCCAGGCCCTGATACCTTGGAGGACCAGGGATATCTTTTGAGCATAAGAAGACATAAGTATTATAAATAGCACATAGTAGATGGAGGGACCCAGTTACAAATATTGCAAGAGTTCAAGAAGCTTCAAGTTACGCCTCTGCCATTCAATTAAGTTAATTAATTTTTAAGAACATCTGACATTGTTGCCTAAGATAATATACTGAGAAACTCACACAATGAATGTCTCATAGTGGGTGAAAGGGTCTTTGGAGAAGATGGAAGACTTGAGAGACCAAATGAAAACAAGGTAGACTATAAACTGTACAAAACTTCCAAATATTCCAATATTCAACAGATATCAAACGAGCAAATCAGATTCTAAATATTTTTAAAGTTACAAAAAGAAAGATCCAAAATCCCTATAAAAATTCCCACTCGGTGTGAGAATTACCAAGAATTCTGTGTTATTCCAGAGAGTCCTTCTAAGAAGCAGATGGGCTTCTCAGGTATTTGGATAACATGTGATATATTTTTGGAGGACCATTTCTCACGCATTAATTAAACAAGTATAAAATTTCAAGTGAAGGTACATAATGGGATGAACTGTTCACACCAAACGGCCCATCTTAATGATTTTTATACTTTTTTATTTTCTTTGCTCTTTTTTGATATTTTTATTTCTATTAAATGCATTCTAAATAGAGATTTATATGAACAGGGCTCTACAAGTAAGTACAAGTCTACATGGACTAGAGTGTAAAAAGCACACAATGAGTGAAGTTCTCAACGTCAGGCAATTCCACGAAACTAGATCTAGGATGTCATGTAATAATACACTAATCTAACAATTACATTCTTCTTAAGGCTTGAGGAGCTGCTAGCTTTTTACTGCCTCTGTTTATGCTTTATTATTATTTATCAGCATGGCAGCAAGACTAAGGAAACAGTCATAAGGAAGAGAACCAAAGCAGCGGTAACCACTGTAAACCAGTGATTCTACGTTACACACATAATTCACAAAATTAATGCTAGTTGCAAAAACCATGGATGACAAGATATAGAGTTCCCAGTGGTGTGAATTAGGCAGGGCCGGTTTTAGACAAAGTGGGGCCCTAGGCAAAAGTTTAAAGTGGGGCCCCAAATGCTAACATTGTAAAATCACACATTTAGGTTACATTACATGAGCAGGATGTGGATGCAGGTGGCAGAGGGGCCTGGAGCCAGTGCTGGCACTGTGGCCCCCATATTCAGGGTCCTTATATCAGCCAACGGGTCTGCCACTATTAGCATTACACAGGAGCATTGCTAGGGTCAGAAAAGATTGGGGAGCCCAAGACAAAGAGTTGTCCCCCAACCCCCTCTTAATTTTTTTTTTTAGCACTGCAGATAACACAGCAGGGCTCCCAACTGTCCTGGATCCGGCGGGACAGTCCCGATTTTGACACTCCCACCTGCTATCCAGGCCGGGATTGTAGTTTTCCCGCACTGCGAATCCGCCACCACGCCCACCTGTCATTTCAGAAGGGACTGTGTACCGATCGCCATACAATTCCCTCTATGCACAGCACACTCCAGAACAAAAGCCCTCCCGGCTCACGTGACCAGTCACATGACTGTGACCTCATCCTATGTAACACCAGAGATAGCAGTGATAACTCTCTGAGAACAGATCATGCAGTAGATGTCACCTGCAGTCCTATGTAACACCACAGATAGTCTTACTCTGAAATGCTATGGCTATGTTCACATGCATTTTTTTCAGTAGCCAAAACCTGTTCTATTGGCATTAAAAATGTTGCGTTCCAAACACCTGTTTTTCAGCTTGTTTTCTCGTGTTCTTTACACTTTTTTTTAGCTTTTTTTAAAGTGAGGATGTTTGCTTTGTCTACAGTATGTTTAAGGCCACGTTCAGTATTTCACATCAGTATGTGCAAGTCAAAACCAGGAGGGTGAGTAATCCAGAAGTGGTGACGTGTTTCTACTATAGTTTTCACTTCATTGTTCCTCTCCTGTTTCTGCATTACAAATACTGATATGAAACACTGACCAAATACTGAACGTGTAAATGAGACCTAATGGTTTAATTCACCAAAACCATGTAAAAAATTGCAGTGAAAAATGCCGTTCAATATCTGCAGCTTTCTTTCTTATATTCTTTCATTTCTTTCTACGGGTGAAAACACACTGAAAGAAGTGACACGCTGCAGATTTAAAAAGCGCTACAGTTCTGAAATTCAGTTAGAAAAAAAACAAGCGCATGCAGGAGATTTCGGAAATCTCATGATTTGCAGGCACTTTAAAAAGCCGCTCTTGGCCACGTTCATATGCAGAATTTCTGCATCTTCTTCTTCTGCAAATAAGAAGTTTACAGCATTTTACAGCACAAGCAATAGTGAGATTTTCAGAGATCTCCTCACAGCCTTTTATTTTCTCCTGACTGAATTTCACAACTGGAGTGTTAGTTAAATCTGCAGCGTGTCACTTCTTTCAGCAATTTTTTTCACCCATAGAAAGCAATGAAAAAGTTTTAGAAAAGCTGCAAATGTTGCAACGTTGTTTTTCGCTGCATTTTTGGTGAATAAAACAAACTTTATTAAACATATACTGTAGACAAAATGAATACTATACAAAAAAAAAACAGTAAAAGCTCTAAGGGTCTGTGTCCACAATCAGTATACTCTGGATACTGCGTACATCCGCAACATCCAACCCGCAGCAGACAGATGTTACAGCATAGTGGAGGGGATTTCCAGAAATTCCATGTCCACTATGCGTCCACATACGCCCGCACTTCACCTGCAGAGACGAACATGCAGCACGACTCTCCAGACCGCAGCATGTCAATTTATTTTGCATAGATGCGAGTCTCCGCAAGAGAAATCTCACCCATAGAATGTATTGGACACGGTGATTCCGCACAGTTCAGTGACCACACGCGGAATCACCTGCGTTCAACAGATGGCAGCACTTTAGACAGAGCACCTGTCCGCTGCGTCCACAGTGCTGCCATTTCCGGATCGTCTGCACATACCCTAAAAAATAGGCATTTTGAAAGCAGTGTTTTACTGCCAAGAGAGCAAGCTTTGGCTGCAAAAAAAAAATGCACCAAAAACGCTGATTCCTATGCACACCTGTACTATATATATGTGTATGGGTTTACCCTTATTATTTCACGTGGACATTCATATATTTCTATATCATAAATCCCCTGATTCAGCAGACAATATCCCTGTCTTGTGTCATCCAGACAGTAGTGACAGGAGGTCGCCCTGTCCCATTACAAGCAGTGATTTAGTGACTGCGGTCAGAGATGATGCTGATCGCTGCTGTATGTGGCTGTGAATCTTGATCCTACAGCGATCAGCACAAAGCTCTGGGACCACAGTGAGTAAATCACTGCACTCTGACCTGTTATTGCTGCTCTTACTTACCAGGTTCTGTGGCTTCACTTAGGCATATCCATTCTCAGGACAGTGCTAGGAGCAGCCATGATCAGGACTCAGGAGGAGACATACAGAGCTTCAGGCATCTTTCTGGGTGTCACTGTGCTGTAATCGGCCCTTCCCCCTCACTCTCATCTTTTAACCTGACTGCAGGGAGAAAGAGACAGGGGGGCTCAAGGGGCTTTGCAAGAGACACTCTGGAACTTCAGGTCAATGCACAGCATTATTCACTGCTGTACACCCTCTGGGCACTTCATAAATGGACTGCAGATGCAGGGGGCCCCCTTTGTAGGTGGGGGCCCCAGGCATCTGCCTGGTCTGCCTGTCCCCCCTGGTATTATGAACACCATGAAAACAGAACACTAATTGACACTAATTGAGCGTTGTTGATTTACACATATGATAAATAAAGGGCACCATGTTGGGAATCAGGTTTGCACCTCATTAGTTGACCTACAAAACTAGGTCTGTTTTTTTTAACAAATGGAAACTTTGTAGTTCCAATGAAGCAAAGAGATGACTTTTGGTTCCTTAATGTCCTGTACCCATTACAGTACTGCAATATCGATGAGAATGTTGATCTGCAGTGGGTCAACTACAAGTAAAATTTCCTAAATTTGCAGTTTCATGTAACTTTGACAACATTAAGATTCGATTCGTAGTCCAAAAAAACTTGCCCGACATCGTTTCCTACTTCTTTCATAATCCCTGCAGCTATGTCATCTTATGGTCAGTGGGTTCCTCTCTCTCTTCTGTAGTGTATGAGCTATTATGGTCAGTGGGGTCCTCTCTCTCTCTCTTCTGTAGTGTATGAGCTATTATGGTCAGTGGGGTCCTCTCTTCTGTAGTGCATGATATAGAAGAGTTAATGCTATATCATGCATAATCTCAAATGATTAGCAGTGTTCTCTCGCTCTACTTTATTGCGTAAGCTCTTATAATCAACGGGGTCCTCTTTTATGGTCAATGGGGACCTCTCTCTACTGCAGTGTGTAAGCTCTTATGGTCAGTGGGGTCCTCTCTTTCTCTCTCTTTTTTTGTGTAAACTCAAAGGATTAGCGGAATTCTCTCTCTCTCCTGTATAGTGTAAGCTCCTATGATCAACGGAGTCTTCTCTCACCTGTACGGGGTCCTCTCTTATGGTCAGTGAGATCCTCTCTCTCCTTTAGTGTAAGCTCTTATTGTCAGTGGGGTCCTCTCTCTCTTCTGTTGTGCGTAAGCTCTTATGGTCAGCAGGATCCTCTCTCTTTCTTTTGTAGTATGTAAAGCCCCCGTCACACATAACAATGTCCCAGTGATCCCACCAACGATCCGTCATGATGGGATCACTGGGACATCGCTAGGCTGATCACTGGTGAGCTGTCATATAGACAGCCCCAGCGATCAGGACCAGCGACTCTGGACGCTGGTTTCTAATGTAAACGATGGGTATCCAGGAGCCGCGCGACGCCTGGATACCTAACGTTTACATTAGAAACCAGCGTCCAGCGTCACTGATGTGTCACAAAATCAGCGATCTCACTAGCTGTGTGTGACGGTACCCTAAGTTTGAATGATCAGTAGGGAACTTTCTATCTTCTGTAGTGTAATGATTAGTGGAATTCTCTCTGTCTCTCTCTCTCTCATGTATAATGTAAGCTCCTATGATCAATGGGGTCCTTTCTCTCCTGTACGGGGTCCTCTCTTAAGGTCAGTGGGGTCCTCTCTCTTCTGTAGTGTGTAAGGTCTTATCTTCAGTGAGATCCTCTCTCTCCTTTAGTGTAAGCTCTTATGGTCAGCGGGATCCTCTCTCTTTCTTTTATAGTATGTAAATTTGAATGATCAGCAGGGTACTCGCTCTCTTCTGTAGTATATAAGCTCTTATGGTCAGTGGGGTCCTCTCTTTTTTTGCTCTCTTTTTTTGTGTAAACTCTAACAATTAGTGGAGTTCTCTCTGTGTCTCTCTCTCTCTCCTGTATAGTGTAAGCTCCTATGATCATAGAGGTTCTCTCTCTTCTCTACGGGGTCCTCTCTTATGGTGAATGGGGTCCTCTTTCTTCTGTAGTGTGTAAGGTTTTATGGTCAGTGAGATCCTCTTTCTCCTTTAGTGTAAGCTCTTTTGGTCAGTGGGGTCCTCTCTCTTTTTTTTTTGTGTAAACTCGAATGATTAGCGGAATTCTCTCTCTCTCTCCTGTATAGTGTAAGCACCTATGATCAACGGGGTCCTATTATGATTGAGTCACCGTAGGAGGCAAAAACAGAAATGCTAGCTAAGTCCTGAAAACCAGAGAAGTTGGCAACTATCAGATTGCAGACCCCTGAACCTATCAACACAACTAGCAGTAGCCGTGGGGGGTTCCTACGAAAACTCTATCACATTGCATAGGTTCAGACGTCTGTTCAACCGGTGGCAACACCTCTCGTGTAATCCTGCGTTCACGTAAACGCCGATCCACCTGAATGGCTAAAGACATAGAATCGTCCAGACCAGAGGGAACAGGAAAACCCACCATAGTATCTTTTACGGCTTCTGACAAACCCTTCCGAAAGAGAGCAGCCAAGGCACTATCATTCCAGGTAGTAAGGACCGCCCACTTTCGGAACTTTTGACAGTACAACTCTGCAGATTCTCGACCCTGGTTCAATGCTGACAGGGTCTTTTCAGCCTGATCAATAGCATTAGGTTCGTCGTACAGCAACCCCAAGGCTTGAAAAAATGCGTTCACATTAGTCAGAATAGGGTCATCTGGTTTCAAAGAAAACGCCCAATCCTGGGGATCACCGCGCAGCAAAGAGATGACAATTTTAACCTGCTGCACGGGGCTCCCTGACGAGTTAGGCTTCAAAGCAAAAAATAATTTACAATTATTTTTGAAACTCAAAAATTTAGATCGATCCCCAAAAAATACATCTGGTGTGGGGATCTTTGGTTCAACAGCATGTGAACGAGCAAGATAGGCAGAAATTCTTCGCATTTCAGCAGCGATCTGCTCCACACGATCAGACACTTGCTTTATCTCCATTGAGAGAAAAAAAAAAAATTCCCCCTACGGCCTCAGAGATATAGAGGAAAGAATATACACACACTTTTTTTTTTTTTTTTTAAACACAATTCTTTCTTGCTATTGAGTACCCCAGGATCTGCGGTATGGCGGGTGATTCTGCTATGATTGAGTCACCGTAGGAGGCAAAAACAGAAATGCTAGCTAAGTCCTGAAAACCAGAGAAGTTGGCAACTATCAGATTGCAGACCCCTGAACCTATCAACACAACTAGCAGTAGTCGTGGGGGGTTCCTACGATGACCTAGACCCCTCGATCACAGCCGGAGAGATACATAGACCTAAAGAAGGAAAGGGGAAATCTATCTGCCCCAGAGCAGACCCCAAAGCAATAGGCAGCCCCCCACATATAATGATGGTGAAGCAAGATGAAAACACTTACACAGACAGAAAGACAGGCTGAGCAAAGACGGGGCCCAAAAACTACCTAGATAGGAACGGATAGGAAGGCTGCTGTCTGCAATCTGCCAAAACCCTATCAGAGACAAAAGCCAACAAGCTGATATAAAAATGGCCCTGAAGCAACTAAGCTTCAAAAACTAAATCAGCACTCAGGTACTTTCAGAAAACAGAGCTCAAGGAACACTGCACACTCCAGCAGGGAGTGGCAGAATCCAAAAAGCAAGAAAAACAAAAACAAATCTTAGATGCAAAAAGGCAAAACAGCAAACTTAGCTTTAGGAGAGCAGGAATCAGACTGGTGTCCAAGAGTCCACAGAGAAATCACCCGCAGGGCAAAAAGGGCGTAGGCTGCCTTAAATCCAGTCAGTGACTCCACTCAGCCAATCGTCTTCATCAGTCCCAGGTGCCTGACAATCAGGCTCATTACCTTCCTTCATTAGAATAGGGAGTTCACCAGGCCTCAGTGACGGAGGGGAAAATGAACTCACAACAGTACCCCCCCTTGAGGAGGGGTCACCGAACCCTCAACAACGCTACCAGGGCGATCAGGGTGAGCCCGATGAAAGGCACGCACCAATCTTTCGGCATGAATATCAGAGGCAGAGACCCAGGAATTATCCTCCTGACCATAACCCTTCCACTTAACCAAATACTGGAGTCTCCGTCTAGCCAGACGGGAATCCAGAATTTTCTCTACCTCATATTCCAAGTTACCTTCAACCAATACAGGGTCCGGAGGTGCCACCTCAGGCACAACTGGCTCAACAAACCTCTTCAACAAGGACTTATGGAACACATTATGGATCTTAAATGTGACAGGAAGAGCCAAACGAAAAGAGACCGGATTAATAATCTCCAAAATCTTGTAAGGTCCAATAAATCTAGGCTTAAACTTAGGAGAAGCCACCTTCATAGCAATATAATTTGATGATAACCACACCATATCACCAATCTTAAACTGGGGACCAATGGTCCTATGTCAATTGGAAAACCGCTGGGCCTTTTCCTGGGAGAGAGATAACTTATCCACCACTTGGTCCCAGATCTGGTGCATTCTCTCCACCACAGTGTCAACACCTGGGCAGGCAGAAGGCTCCACCTGCCCTGAAGAAAATCGAGGGTGAAAACCAAAGTTACAAAAAAAAGGTGACATCAAAGTGGCAGAACTAGCTCTATTATTTAAAGCAAATTCGGCCAAGGGCAAAAATGAAACCCAATCATCCTGATCAGCGGAAATAAAACATCTCAAATGCGACTCCAAGGTCTGGTTTGTTCTCTCTGTCTGCCCATTGGTCTGAGGGTGAAAAGCAGAGGAGAAGGACAACTGAATTCCCAACTTGGAACAGAACGTCCTCCAAAATTTAGACACAAATTGAACTCCTCTGTCAGATACAATGTTCTCAGGAATCCCGTGCAAGCGAACCACCTGTTGCAAAAACAGAGGCACCAACTCAGAGGAAGATGGCAACTTAGGGAGTGGTACAAGATGAACCATCTTAGAGAACCTATCACAAATCACCCAAATAACAGTCATTCTTTGAGAGACCGGCATATCAGAAATGAAATCCATTGAAATATGGGTCCATGGCCTCCTGGGGACCGGCAAAGGCATCAACAACCCACTAGAGCGAGAACAAGATTTAAACTGGGAGCAAGTCCCACAGGACTGCACAAAATTCCTGACATCATGAGACAAGGTGGGCCACCAAAAAGAGCGACTCACCAGATCTCTAGTACCAAAAATACCTGGATGACCAGCCAATGCAGAGCAATGAACTTCAGACATCACTCTCTTCTTCCACTGGTCAGGAACATACAACTTTCCACTGGGGCAAAGCTCAGGTTTGTCCTCCTGGAACTCTTGCAGAGCAAGTCTCAAATCGGGCGAGATGGCAGAAAGAACTACCCCTTCGCCTAAGATGGTGGCAGGCTTGGTCACCACAGGAGAATCAGCAAAGAAACTCCTAGAGAGGGCGTCTGCCTTGACATTCTTAGTTCCAGGAAGGAAAGAGACCACAAAATCAAAACGTGTAAAAAACAAGGCCCACCTAGCCTGTCTAGGGTTCAAGCGTTTAGCCGACTCTAGGTAAATCAAATTTTTGTGGTCAGTGAGGACCACAACTTGATGTTTGGCTCCCTCCAACCAATGTCTCCACTCCTCAAATGCCCATTTCATGGCTAACAGTTCCCGATTCCCCACATCATAGTTACGTTCAGATGAAGAGAACTTACGGGAAAAGAAAGCACAGGGATTCATTTTAGATGTTACCGGATCCTTTTGGGACAACACAGCTCCTGCACCAATCTCAGAAGCATCCACCTCTACCTGGAACGGGAGTGAGACATCAGGTTGCCGCAGAACCGGGGCGGAGGTAAATCTACGCTTCAGCTCCAGAAAGGAAGCAACCGCCTCTGGAGACCAATTCAACACATCCGCACCCTTCCTGGTCAGGTCAGTCAATGGTTTGGCAATACTAGAAAATTTTGCTATAAATTTCCGATAAAAATTAGCAAAACCCAAAAACTTCTGGAGAGCCTTCAAAGAAGTGGGCTGAACCCAATCATAAATGGCCTGTACCTTGGCCGGGTCCATTTCAATAGTTGACGGAGACAAAATAAATCCCAAAAAAGAAATTCTCTGTACTCCAAAAAGGCATTTTGATCCTTTGACATACAGAGAATTCTCTCTCAAGATCCGGAACACAGTCCGAATATGTTCCACATGAGAATCCCAATCCTTGGAGAAGATCAAAATATCATCCAGATAGATAATCAAAAATTTATCAACAAAGTCTCGGAAAATATCGTTCATGAAGCACTGGAAGACAGAAGGGGCATTAGTGAGCCCAAAAGGCATCACCAGGTACTCAAAATGTCCCTCCGGAGTATTAAACGCCGTCTTCCATTCATCCCACTGCTTAATGCGGATAAGATTATACGCCCCCCTGAGGTCAAGCTTGGTAAACCAGCAAGCACCTCTGACTCTAGAGAATAGATCCGAAATCAGGGGTAACGGATACTGATATTTAATAGTAATTTTATTGAGGGCACGATAATCAATACAAGGCCTTAAAGAACCATCCTTCTTGGCCACAAAAAAAACCCCGGCACCTAAGGGTGAAGAGGATGGTCTAATATGACCCTTCTCCAACGCCTCCTTAATATAGGACCGCGTAGCCTCGTGCTCGGGTACAGATAAATTGAAGAGCCGACCCTTAGGAAATTTACACCCCGGGTTTAGTTCAAAAGCACAGTCATAACTCCTATGAGGAGGCAAGGATGCAGACTCATTCTCACTAAATACATCATAGTAGTCCGCCAAATAGTCAGGAACCTCATGCGACTGAGGAGAGGTGGAAAAAACCGGAGCCTCACTAAAGGTACAACGGCAACCCCAACTCACCACAGACACAGACTTCCAATCCAAAACTGGATTATGAATCTGCAACCAGGGAAACCCCAGAACAACGGCATCATGCAGACCATGCAACACCAAAAATCTGCAATTTTCTTGGTGGTCTGGGGCGACCCGCATGACCAACTGGGTCCAAAACTGAAGTTTATTTTTAGCCAGAGGGGTAGCATCAATCCCCCTCAAAGGGATAGGCGTCTGCAGAGGTGTCAACGGAAATCCACAACGTTTAGCAAAATCCAAGTCCATTAGGTTTAGCGCTGCTCCCGAATCCACAAAAGCCTTGGCGGAAAATGTGGACAGGGAACAGATCAGAGTAATCGCCAAAAGAAACTTAGGCTGAACCCCACCAACAGAAAACATGTGTGCAAAGCGTTTCTCACGTTTAGGACAAACAGAAATAACATGTGAGGCATCTCCACAGAAAAAACACAGCTTATTACGCCTTCTGAATTCCTGACGTTGCGCCTTAGACAAAACTCTATCACATTGCATAGGTTCAGACGTCTGTTCAACCGGTGGCAACACCTCTCGTGTAATCCTGCGTTCACGTAAACGCCGATCCACCTGAATGGCTAAAGACATAGAATCGTCCAGACCAGAGGGAACAGGAAAACCCACCATAGTATCTTTTACGGCTTCTGACAAACCCTTCCGAAAGAGAGCAGCCAAGGCACTATCATTCCAGGTAGTAAGGACCGCCCACTTTCGGAACTTTTGACAGTACAACTCTGCAGATTCTCGACCCTGGTTCAATGCTGACAGGGTCTTTTCAGCCTGATCAATAGCATTAGGTTCGTCGTACAGCAACCCCAAGGCTTGAAAAAATGCGTTCACATTAGTCAGAATAGGGTCATCTGGTTTCAAAGAAAACGCCCAATCCTGGGGATCACCGCGCAGCAAAGAGATGACAATTTTAACCTGCTGCACGGGGCTCCCTGACGAGTTAGGCTTCAAAGCAAAAAATAATTTACAATTATTTTTGAAACTCAAAAATTTAGATCGATCCCCAAAAAATACATCTGGTGTGGGGATCTTTGGTTCAACAGCATGTGAACGAGCAAGATAGGCAGAAATTCTTCGCACTTCAGCAGCGATCTGCTCCACACGATCAGACACTTGCTTTATCTCCATTGAGAGAAAAAAAAAAAATTCCCCCTACGGCCTCAGAGATATAGAGGAAAGAATATACACACACTTTTTTTTTTTTTTTTTAAACACAATTCTTTCTTGCTATTGAGTACCCCAGGATCTGCGGTATGGCGGGTGATTCTGTTATGATTGAGTCACCGTAGGAGGCAAAAACAGAAATGCTAGCTAAGTCCTGAAAACCAGAGAAGTTGGCAACTATCAGATTGCAGACCCCTGAACCTATCAACACAACTAGCAGTAGTCGTGGGGGGTTCCTACGATGACCTAGACCCCTCGATCACAGCCGGAGAGATACATAGACCTAAAGAAGGAAAGGGGAAATCTATCTGCCCCAGAGCAGACCCCAAAGCAATAGGCAGCCCCCCACATATAATGATGGTGAAGCAAGATGAAAACACTTACACAGACAGAAAGACAGGCTGAGCAAAGACGGGGCCCAAAAACTACCTAGATAGGAACGGATAGGAAGGCTGCTGTCTGCAATCTGCCAAAACCCTATCAGAGACAAAAGCCAACAAGCTGATATAAAAATGGCCCTGAAGCAACTAAGCTTCAAAAACTAAATCAGCACTCAGGTACTTTCAGAAAACAGAGCTCAAGGAACACTGCACACTCCAGCAGGGAGTGGCAGAATCCAAAAAGCAAGAAAAACAAAAACAAATCTTAGATGCAAAAAGGCAAAACAGCAAACTTAGCTTTAGGAGAGCAGGAATCAGACTGGTGTCCAAGAGTCCACAGAGAAATCACCCGCAGGGCAGAAAGGGCGTAGGCTGCCTTAAATCCAGTCAGTGACTCCACTCAGCCAATCGTCTTCATCAGTCCCAGGTGCCTGACAATCAGGCTCACTACCTTCCTTCACTAGAATAGGGAGTTCACCAGGCCTCAGTGACGGAGGGGAAAATGAACTCACAACAGGGTCCTCTCTCTCCTGTACAGGGTACTATCTTATGGTCAGTGTGGTCCTCTCTCTCCTGTAGTGTGTAAGCTCTTATGGTCAGTGAGAGCCTCTCTCTCTTCTCCCCCATGTGTAGTTTGTCAGCAATTACAAGCTTTACATTATTGAGGTTCACGTAACCTTATTCGCCACAAATCAAATTTTGGGGGAAATTTGGAGAAGCCAACGCATTCAAATTTCATAAAATCCGTTCATCTATAAATTACAAGCGTTATTGCCCTGATTGTGAACCTGTCAACCAAGTACCTGATCCTTTGTTGAAGCATCTGTGTTATATTAAAGAGCTATGAGACAATGCATAATAAAGCTCCTTTTGGGTGGTGTAAGACACAATAAAACCATAGTTTATTATATCCCCATGACAACACTTCCCATTCTTCTGCCTTATCAGCTCTGTGTTATCTCAGGGACACAAATCCAATAACCAATCAGAAATCAGGTGTAGTTTTTCAAATCAAGGGAAAAAATAGTTTAATTGGTAGGCAGTAAATTGGTTATAAGTAATAGAGGAACACTTGCCTTAACTAGTGAACTACGAGAGCCATTGTTCTTTAAGTTAATGATATATTTGGCTAGATGGTTTGCACAATATTAAATTCTTTACAATGGCTTTGACCCCTGGATAACAGATGTAATTTCTTGTAATATTCAGCCTGTGCCTATCGCATCTTCTGCATATAGAGATTAATATTAAATATTCTATGTAAGTGGTGATCCAAGTATGGCCCCCATGTATTTGGGAACAAGGGATAATTACTGTTGGATTTGGCTGCAATTTTACAACAACATTTGCTGGATTTAACTTTGCTCCAAAAATAACAGGACATTTATGGACTGGACGTCCATAAATGTCCTGTTATTTTTGGAGCAAAGTTAAATCCAGCAAATGTTGTTGTAAAACATTATTGAAAGCCGTTTCCCAACAAAAGCCAAGCTGGACGCTTGGCTTTTGTTGGGAAACGGCTTTCAATAATTCTATTGTGAAATTATTGGTTGAACATTTTTGTCTTGACCACTGAAAAATGTACACATCGAGTGCAATGAAGTAGATTTTCAAAATATTCACACTAACCAGCCAAATTGTCTGTTTTTTTTCCGTCTGAGTATTTTGACAGATTGTTACCAGTGAGGGAATTGAAAATGCCCAGACAATGTTACCAAGCTTGTTATTGAAGAATGGAGAAGAAAAACAGAAACCATTACGTTTTGTTGTAGACTATCCATAAATAATTCCTGGCCTATCAGAGTTTTGTATTGTGGCTGTCAGATTAATAAAGTTTTTGTTTTATTAAAGTCAAGGATTCACCAACTATAATAAATACTTAAACTTCTTGAAAAATGGCAACAAACCTTTATAAATAGCGGTAAATTAGAGAAAAAGACTCAGGTATTGAAAGCGAACGGGGTGTCCACACACACTAAGTAAAGGGGGGCTGCGTAAACGGAAACAGTATAGTACATACACCGACACCAATGATAGTAAGGAACAATTTGAACCAAATGTAATATAAAAGAGAACCATAAACACTAGTAAAAATGTGAAAAATCGTAGAGTAAATTGTTAGTGTATGAAGCCAAGGTGCTTACCCATTGCTCTCTGTGTTTGGACCATGTACCCAGAACTCCGACATACGTTTCACGTGGGCTTCGTCTGGGAGTTGTGGGTACGTGGCCCAAACACAGAGCGCAATGGGCAAGCACCTTGGCTTCATACACTAACGGTTTACTCTGCAATTGTTCACTTTTTTACTAGAGTTTATGGTTCTCTTTTATATTAGATTTGGTTCACATTGTTCCTTGCTACCATCAGTGTATGTACTATTGTTACAAAGTCATGGGCATAGTAACAGTGGGGAGACATGTTTCACTGAGGTAATTGGATTCAGTGATTTGAAACCTGGATGTTTGTTCCATCATACTATGTATTGAGAGAGGTAAATCGGCCATTTGAAGAGCTGGGTTTTCGTGAGCAATCATGGAGAGGGTGAGAGTTCACCATATCTCCACCCCAGGGTTGAATCTGGGATAGAAATAGCCAGCCTATTGAGTCATTAGGTGTTTGGTAGGTGTGGAGATAGACACTCCAGGGCTGTGTGTCCTCATAAGGAAGGCTGAACCACTGTATGCTCCACAGTATGCTTTTCCTTAGGCCAGAAAGGCCCTGTTTGTGTTTGTCAACTTTGCATCAGTTTATGCAGCATCCTTAACCCCTTAATGACGGGGCCAATTTTTAAAATTCTGACCAATGTCACTTTATGTGGTGATAACTCTGGAACGCTTCAACAAATCCCAGTGATTATGAGACTGTTTTTTCGTGGCACATTATAATTTATGATAATGGTAAATTTAGGTTGATATGTTTTGTGTTTATTTATAAAAAATATCAGAAACTTGATAAAAATGTAAAAAAAATTGCTATTTTCAAACTTTGAATTATTATCCCTTTAATCCAGATAGTCATACCACAGCAAAACATTAATAAATAACATTTCCTACATGCCTGCTTTACATCAGCACCATTTTTAAAATGCTATTTTATTTTGTTAGCCTTTTAGGAGGTTTAAAAATGTAGCAGTAATTTTTCATTTTTTCAAGGAAATTTACAAAATGTATTTTTTTGGAGGGACCTATCCAGGTTTGAAGTGACTTTAGGGGTCCTATTTATTGGAAAACACCAAAGGTGATATCATTTTAAAAACAGCACCCCCTGACATATTGAAAACTGCTGTCAGATAGTTTATTAACCCTTCAGGTGATTTTCAGGAATTAATGCAAAGTGGTATAGCAGGAATGAAAAAGTGTTTACCACCTTAGGGTGTGTGCACACGTTGCGGATTTTTCCGCGTGGAGTCTGCAGAATCCACAGGTAAAATGACCTGCGTTTTACCTGCGGATTCATTGCGGATTTACTGCGGATTTTCTCTGCGTTTTTACACCTGCGGATTCCTATAATGGAATGGGTGTAAAAACACTGCGGAATCCGCACAAAGAATTGACATGCTGCCGGAAAAAAAACGCTGCGTTTCCACGCGGAATTTTCCGCAGCATATGCACAGTGGTTTTTGATTTGCATTGGATAAAATGGTACTGTACACCACATGAGATTCTGCTGCGGATCCCAAGGGGCAAATCAGCTACGTGCGCACATACCCTAAATGTCGCTGACTTCTGAACTGACCGCTAGAGCCGGGAGACTCTAAGGCCACTATTTGGCCATGAACTGCTATGGCAAACATCAAGACCACACAATCATGATCTCGCTGTGTCAATTAGATTAAAGCGGAAGCCCCCACTATTTATTAACCATATATTTGATGTGGTCACTTTTTACAGCAGCAACTAAGGGGTTAAACAGATATGGAGGGTGCAACACTGATCGTTTGTGATACAGCAAGTTGTCAGTTATAGTCAGGACCGCCATCAGGGCATGACAGCCCTTACAGGTGTAGGGGGCCCCGATGATTAGGGGGGCCCACCCGGGCCCGGAGGCACCCGAGCAAGCTGGCAGCATGGTCTGCGCTCGGCGCTCGGGCCCCGGCTGGGCCCCCCCTACAATTTGTTCAGTGGCCCCCCCCCTCGGCCTGCCTTGCTGCCCTGACTTCTTCTCCGTTTTTCACTGACATCCATGGTGGATCATGTCCTAGCAGTGCGCGCAGCGCCTACCGGGCGCCTCCTTCCTCCCCAGTGCACCATAATCCAGCGCCGCCCCCTCACGTGACATCACACCCTGGCCTCTGCTCTCCACTTCCTCATTCCTGAGCAAGAAGAGCGGTGTGCGCGTGCCACGTGACGTCGACATGGGACTGGGAGCGGCTGCGCCGGACCGCCGGTGGCAGAAAATGTCGATCTGACGGTGGACGGCGAGGTGGCGCCCGGCAAGCGAGCAGGTAAGGTAAGTATTCTTTTTATGTCTCTGTCTGTCAGGGCCCGGCTGATCATGGGGAGTCTGGGGGGAGTCAGGGGCCCGGCTGATCATGGGGGGTCTGGAGGAGCCAGGGACCCGGCTGATCATGGGGGTCTGGGGTAGCCAGGGGCCCGGCTGATCATGGGGGGTCTGGGGGAGCCAGGGGCCCGGCTGATCATGGGGGGTCTGGGGGAGCCAGGGGCCCAGCTGATCATGGGGGATCTGGGGGAGCCAGGGGCCCAGCTGATCATGGGGGTCTGGGGGAGCCAGGAGCCCGGCTGATCATGGGGAGTATGGGGAAGCCAGGGGCCCGGCTGATCATGCGGGGGTCTGGGGCCCGGCTGATGATGGATGTCTGGGGGACCCAGGAGCCCGGCTGATCATGGGGGTCTGGGGGGCCAGGCTGATGATGGAGGTCTAGGGCAGCAAGGGGCCTGGCTAATGATGGGGGTCTGGGGGAGCCAGGGGCCCGGCTGATGATGGGGGTCTGGGGGAGCCAGGGGCCTGTTGTGAGTTCATTTTCCCCTTCGTCACTGAGGTCTGGTGAACTCCCTATTCTGGTGAAGGAAGGTAATGAGCCTGATTATCAGGCACCTGAGCCTGATGAGGATGACTGGCTGAGTGGAGTCACGGACTGGATATAAGGCTGCCGACGCCCTTCTGCCCTGCGGGTGATTTCTCTGTGGACTTCTTGGACACCAGTCTGATTCCTGCTCCTCTAAGCTCAGTTCTTCTGCTTTGCCTGTTTGCATTAGTGTTTAGTTTTTGTTTTTCTTGCTTTTCTGGATTCTGCCATTCCCTGCTGGGGTGAGCTGAATCTCCTTTTGCCTGTAGCTCTGTCTTCAGAATATTCCTCAGTACTGACATAGCTTTTTTGAAGCCTAGCGTCTTCAGGGCCTTTTTCACTGTCAGTCCGTTGGCTCTTATTTTCATAGGGTTTTTCACGGATTGCAGACAGCAGCCTTCCTGTCCTTTCCTATCTAGGTAGTTTGGGCCCCGTCTTTGCTCAGTCTATCTTTCTGTCTGTGTTAGTGTTTTCATCTTGCTTCACCGTCATTATATGTTGGGGGCTGCCTATTGCTTTGGGTCTGCTCTGGGGCAGTTTAGTTTTCCCCTTTCCTTCTTTAGGCCTAGTTATTTCTCCGGCTGAGATCGAGGGGTCTAGGGCATCGTACGAACCCCCCACGGCTACTGCTAGTTGTGTTGATAGGTTCAGGGGTCTGCAATCTGATAGCTGCCAACTTCTCTGGTTTTCTGGACTTAGCTAGCAGTTCTGTTTTTGCCTCCTACGGTGACTCAATCATAACAGAATCACCCGCCATACCGCAGATCCTAGGGTACTCAATAGCAGGAAAGAATTGTGTTTAAAAAGAAAAAAAAAAAGGTGTGTGTATATTCTTTCCTCTATATCTCTGAGGCCGTAGGGGGAATTTTTTTTTTCTCTCAATGGAGATAAAGCAATTGTCTGATCGTGTGAAGCAGCTCGCTGCGGAAGTGCGGGGAATTTCCGCCTACCTTGCTCGTTCGCATGCTGTTGAACCAAAGATCCCTACACCTGATGTATTTTTTGGGGATCGATCTAAATTTTTGAGTTTCAAAAATAATTGTAAATTATTTTTTGCCTTGAAGCCTAACTCGTCAGGGAGCTCCGCGCAGCAGGTTAAAATTGTCATCTCTTTGCTGCGTGGCGATCCCCAGGATTGGGCGTTTTCTTTGAAACCAGATGATCCTATTCTGAATAATGTGAATGCATTCTTTCAAGCTATGGGGTTGTTGTATGACGAACCTAATGCTATTGATCAGGCTGAAAAGACCCTGTTGGCATTGAACCAGGGTCGAGATTTTGCAGAGTTGTACTGTCAAAAGTTCCGAAAGTGGGCGGTCCTTACTACCTGGAATGATAATGCCTTGGCTGCTCTCTTTCGGAAGGGTTTGTCAGAAGCCGTAAAAGATACTATGGTGGGATTTCCTGTTCCCTCTGGTCTGGACGATTCTATGTCATTAGCCATTCAGGTTGATCGGCGTTTACGTGAACGCAGGATTGCACGAGAGGTGTTGCCACCGGTTGAACAGACGTCTGAACCTATGCAATGTGATAGAGTTTTGTCTAAGGCGCAACGTCAGGAGATCAGAAGGCGTAATAAGCTGTGTTTTTTCTGTGGAGATGCCTCGCATATTATTTCTGTTTGTCCTAAACGAGAGAAACGCTTTGCACACACGTTTTCTGTTGGTGGTGTTCAACCTAAGTTTCTTCTGGCAATTACTCTGATCTGCTCCCTGTCCACATTTTCCGCCAAGGCTTTTGTGGATTCGGGAGCAGCGCTAAACCTAATGGACTTGGATTTTGCTAAACGTTGTGGATTTCCGATGACACCTCTGCAGACGCCTATCCCTTTGAGGGGGATTGATGCTACTCCTTTGGCTAAAAATAAACCTCAGTTTTGGACCCAGGTGGTCATGCGTGTTGCCCCAGACCATCAAGAAAATTGCAGATTTTTGGTTTTGAATGGTCTGCATGATGCCGTTGTTCTGGGGTTTCCCTGGTTGCAAATTCATAATCCAGTTTTGGATTGGAAATCTGTGTCTGTGGTGAGCTGGGGTTGTCGGTGTACCTTTAGTGAGGCTCCGGTTTTTTCCACCTCTCCTCAGTCGCATGATGTTCCTGACTATTTGGCGGACTTTTATGATGTATTTAGTGAGAATGAGTCTGCGTCCTTGCCTCCTCATAGGAGTTATGACTGTACAATTGAACTAAGCCCGGGGTGTAAATTTCCCAAGGGTCGGCTCTTCAATTTATCTGTACCCGAGCACGAGGCTATGCGGTCCTATATTAAGGAGGCGTTGGAGAAGGGTCATATTAGACCATCCTCTTCACCCTTAGGTGCCGTTTTTTTTTTGTGGCCAAAAAGGATGGTTCTTTAAGGCCTTGTATTGATTATCGTGCCCTCAATAAAATTACTATTAAATATCAGTATCCGTTACCCCTGATTTCGGATCTATTCTCTAGAGTTAGAGGTGCTTGCTGGTTTACCAAGCTTGACCTCAGGGGGGCGTATAATCTTATCCGCATTAAGCAGGGGGATGAATGGAAGACGGCGTTTAATACTCCGGAGGGACATTTTGAGTACCTGGTGATGCCTTTTGGGCTCACAAATGCCCCTTATGTCTTCCAGTGCTTCATGAACGATATTTTCTGAGATTTTGTCGATAAATTTTTGATTATCTATCTGGATGATATTTTGATCTTCTCCAAGGATTGGGATTCTCATGTGGAACATATTCGGACTGTGTTCCGGATCTTGAGGGAGAATTCCCTGTATGTCAAAGGATTGAAATGCCTTTATGGAGTACAGAGGATTTCATTTTTGGGATTTATTTTGTCTCCGTCAACTATTGAAATGGACCCTGCCAAGGTACAGGCCATTTATGATTGGGTTCAGCCCACTTCTTTGAAGGCCCTCCAGAAGTTTTTGGGTTTTGCTAATTTTTATCGGAAATTTATAGCAAAATTTTCTAGTATTGCCAAGCCATTGACTGATCTGACTAAGAAGGGTGCTGATGTGTTGAATTGGTCTCCGGAGGCTGTTGCTTCCTTTCAGAAGCTGAAGCAAAGATTTACCTCAGCCCCGGTTTTGCGGCAACCTGATGTCTCACTCCCGTTCCAGGTAGAGGTGGATGCTTCTGAGATTGGTGCAGGAGCTGTTTTGTCCCAAAAGGATCCTGTAACAGCTAAAATGAATCCCTGTGCTTTCTTTTCACGAAAGTTCTCTCCATCTGAACGTAACTATGATGTGGGGAATCGGGAACTGTTGGCCATGAAATGGGCCTTTGAGGAGTGGAGACATTGGTTGGAGGGAGCTAAACATCAAGTTGTGGTCCTCACTGACCACAAGAATTTGATTTACCTAGAGTCGGCTAAACGCTTGAACCCTAGACAGGCTAGGTGGGCCTTGTTTTTTACACGTTTTGATTTCGTGGTCTCTTTTCTTCCTGGAACTAAGAATGTCAAGGCAGACGCCCTCTCTAGGAGTTTCTTTGCTGATTCTCCTGTGGTGACCAAGCCTGCTACCATCTTAGGCGAAGGGGTAGTCCTTTCTGCCATCTCGCCCGATTTGAGACTTGCTCTGCAAGAGTTCCAGGAGGACAAACCTGAGCGTTGTCCCAGTGGAAAGTTGTATGTTCCTGACCAGTGGAAGAAGAGAGTGATGTCTGAAGTTCATTGCTCTGCATTGGCTGGTCATCCAGGTTTTTTTGGTACTAGAGATCTGGTGAGTCGCTCTTTTTGGTGGCCCACCTTGTCTCATGATGTCAGGAATTTTGTGCAGTCCTGTGGGACTTGCTCCCGGTCTAAATCTTGTTCTCGCTCTAGTGGGTTGTTGATGCCTTTGCCTATCCCCAAGAGGCCATGGACCCATATTTCAATGGATTTCATCTCTGATATGCCGGTCTCTCATTAAATGACTGTTATTTGGGTGATTTGTGATAGGTTCTCGAAGATGGTTAATCTTGTACCACTCCCTAAGTTGCCATCTTCCTCTGAGTTGGTGCCCCTGTTTTTGCAACAGGTGGTTCGCTTACACGGGATTCCTGAGAACATTGTATCTGACAGAGGAGTTCAGTTTGTGTCTAGATTTTGGAGGACTTTCTGTTCCAAGCTGGGAATTCAGTTGTCCTTCTCTGCTTTTCACCCTCAGACCAATGGGCAGACAGAGAGAACAAACCAGACCTTGGAGTCGTATTTGAGATGTTTTATTTCCGCTGATCAGGATGATTGGGTTTCATTTTTGCCCTTGGCCGAATTTGCTTTAAATAATAGAGCTAGTTCTGCCACTTTGATGTCACCTTTTTTTTGTAACTTTGGGTTTCATCCTCGATTTTCTTCAGGGCAGGTGGAGCCTTCTGCCTGCCCAGGTGTTGACACTGTGGTGGAGAGAATGCACCAGATCTGGGACCAAGTGGTGGATAAGTTATCTCTCTCCCAGGAAAGGGCCCAGCGGTTTTCCAATCTACATAGGACCATTGGTCCCCAGTTTAAGATTGGTGATATGGTGTGGTTATCATCAAAAAATATTGCTATGAAGGTGGCTTCTCCTAAGTTTAAGCCTAGATTTATTGGACCTTACAAGATTTTGGAGATTATTAATCCGGTTACTTTTCGTTTGGCTCTTCCTGTCACATTTAAAATCCATAATGTGTTCCATAAGTCCTTGTTGAAGAGGTTTGTTGAACCAGTTGTTCCTGGGGTGGCACCTCCGGACCCTGTATTGGTTGAAGGTAACATGGAATATGAGGTAGAGAAAATACTGGATTCCCGTCTGGCTAGACGGAGACTCCAGTATTTGGTTGGAAGGGTTATGGTCAGGGGGATAATTCCTGGGTCTCTGCCTCTGATATTCATGCCAAAAGATTGGTGCGTGCCTTTCATCGTGCTCACCCTGATCGCCCTGGTGGCGTGGTTGAGGGTTCGGTGACCCCTCCTCAAGGGGGAGGTACTGTTGTGAGTTCATTTTCCCCTTCGTCACTGAGGTCTGGTGAACTCCCTATTCTGGTGAAGGAAGGTAATGAGCCTGATTATCAGGCACCTGAGCCTGATGAGGATGACTGGCTGAGTGGAGTCACGGACTGGATATAAGGCTGCCGACGCCCTTCTGCCCTGCGGGTGATTTCTCTGTGGACTTCTAGGACACCAGTCTGATTCCTGCTCCTCTAAGCTCAGTTCTTCTGCTTTGCCTGTTTGCATTAGTGTTTAGTTTTTGTTTTTCTTGCTTTTCTGGATTCTGCCATTCCCTGCTGGGGTGAGCTGAATCTCCTTTTGCCTGTATCTCTGTCTTCAGAATATTCCTCAGTACTGACATAGCTTTTTTGAAGCCTAGCGTCTTCAGGGCCTTTTTCACTGTCAGTCCGTTGGCTCTTATTTTCATAGGGTTTTTCATGGATTGCAGACAGCAGCCTTCCTGTCCTTTCCTATCTAGGTAGTTTGGGCCCCATCTTTGCTCAGTCTATCTTTCTGTCTGTGTTAGTGTTTTCATCTTGCTTCACCGTCATTATATGTTGGGGGCTGCCTATTGCTTTGGGGGTCTGCTCTGGGGCAGTTTAGTTTTCCCCTTTCTTTCTTTAGGCCTAGTTATTTCTCCGGCTGTGATCGAGGGGTCTAGGGCATCGTAGGAACCCCCCATGGCTACTGCTAGTTGTGTTGATAGGTTCAGGGGTCTGCAATCCGATAGCTGCCAACTTCTCTGGTTTTCTGGACTTAGCTAGCAGTTCTGTTTTTGCCCCCTACTTTGACTCAATCATGACAGGGGCCCATCTGATGATGGAGGTCTGGGGGACACAGGAGCCAGGGGCCCGGCTGATAATGGGGGTCTGGTGGAGCCAGGGGCCTGGCTGATGATGGAGGTCTAGGGGATCAAGGGGCCCGGCTGATGGAGGTCTGGGGGAGCCAGGATCCCGGCTGATGATGGAGGTCTGGGGGACCCAGGGGCCCAGCTGATGTTGGGGGTCTGGGGAAGCCAGGGGCCCGGCTGATGATGGGGGTCTGGGGGAACCAGGAGCCCAGCTGATGATGGGGGGTGTCATGTTAATAAACCAGCGAGAGGTTTAAAGAGACCGCGTTCTTGGGTCCTCCTCTGTATGCAGCTGAGGGAGCAGACCTACCACATTATATTATTTCCATTTATACAGCCTTCCCTTACTAAATGTGTGCAGACCCTGTCCCACTTTCGTAACTGAGTCTTCATCTCTGATTTTACCGCTATTTATAAATGTTTGTTGCCATTTTTGTAATTTTCAATATAATTTACTGTTTATTATAATTGATGTATCCCTAACTCCAAGTCTTTAACCATGTAGTTTACTTTCTTGCACACCCCTGAGTAGTGTTGAGCATTCCGATACCGCAAGTATCGGGTATCGGCCGATACTTGCTGTATCGGAATTCCGATACCGACTTCCGATATTTTTTCAATATCGGAATTCGGCATCGGAATCGGAAGTTCAGTTGATTGACGGCCTGACGTCATCATGATGCGCGGTGTGTGCGCATCATGATGCGCCGTCATTTCGGGCCTTCCGGGGGTCTCTGCCGGCCTGCCGGGGGGCTGTGCCGGCCTGCCGGGGGGCTGTGTGGACTGCCCGGGGTCTGTACCGGCCTGCCGGGGGGCTGTGCCGGCCTGCCGGTGGTCTGTGCACCCTGTGGGGGTCTGTACCGGCCTGCCGGGGGGGCTGTGCCGGCCTGCCGGTGGTCTGTGCACCCTGTGGGGGTCTGTACCGGCCTGCCGGGGGGCTGTGCCGGCCTGCCGGTGGTCTGTGCACCCTGTGGGGGTCTGTACCGGCCTGCCGGGGGGCTGTGCCGGCCTGCCGGGGGGCTGTGCTGATGTCCGGGGGTCTGTGCAAGCATCGTCTGATGGGACTACAAGTCCCATCGGGCGATGCCTGCTACCATGACAGTGATTGACACATTAGCCAATGATGGGACAGTAGTAGTCCCATCATCCGGCTAATGTGTTAAATGTTAAAAAAAAAAAATACTACATACATACTACATGCTACATACATACTACATGCTACATACATACTACATATATACTACATACATACTACATACATGCTACATACATGCTACATACATGCTGCATGCTACATACATACTACATACATACTACATAAATACTACATGCATGCTACATGCATGCTACATACATACATGCATGCTACATACATACTACATGCATGCTACACACATACTACATGCATGCTACTTACATACTACATGCTACATACATACTACATGCATGCTACATACATACTACATGCTACATACATACCACATACATACTACATACATACTACATACTACATATATACTACATGCATGCTACATACATACTACATGCTACATACATACCACATACATGCTACATACATACTACATATATACTACATACATACTACATACAACCTACATGCATACTACATGCATACTACATACATACTACATGCATGCTACATACATACTACATGCATGCTACATACATACATGCTACATACATACCACATACATACTACATACATACTACATACTACATATATACTACATGCATGCTACATACATACTACATGCTACATACATACTACATGCTACATACATACCACATACATACTACATACATACTACATACATACTACATGCTACATACATACTACATATATACTACATGCATGCTACATACATACTACATGCTACATACATACCACATACATACCACATACATGCTACATACTACATACATACTACATGCATACTACATGCATACTACATACATACTACATACATACTACATGCATGCTACATACATACTACATGCTACATACATACCACATACATACTACATACATACTACATACATACTACATGCTACATACTACATATATACTACATGCATGCTACATACATACTACATGCTACATACATACTACATACATACTACATATATACTACATGCATGCTACATACATACTACATATATACTACATGCATGCTACATACATACTACATATATACTACATGCATGCTACATACATACTGCATGCTACATGCATGCTACATACATACTACATACATACTACATATATACTACATACATACAATACATTCATACAATACATACATAGACATACAGTACATATAACATAGAGTAACATACTTACCAATACTTGTCACATTGTTCCCCGAAGCCATTGTCTTTTCCGGAATAAATATTAACATAACAAACCACAAAAATACTCACCCACGATCCGAAGCAGTCCACGAGTGTGTCCCACGACGATCTTGGGTAGAGAACTGCAGCATCAGATGATGCTGCCGTTCTCTACGGGCTGCAGGAATCCAATGACGGAAGGTAGGTATCCTTCCGCACTGTATTCCTCCGCCACTTAAAAAAAAAAAGTCCCTAGTCTCACTTTATGCCATTGCTGTGTGGGAATTTCCCACACAGCAATGGCATAAAGTGAGACTAGGGACTTTTTTTTTTTTTAAGTGGCGGAGGAATACAGTGCGGAAGGATACCTACCTTCCGTCATTGGATTCCTGCAGCCCGTAGAGAACGGCAGCATCATCTGATGCTGCAGTTCTCTACCCAAGATCGTCGTGGGACACACTCGTGGACTGCTTCGGATCGTGGGTGAGTATTTTTGTGGTTTGTTATGTTAATATTTATTCCGGAAAAGACAATGGCTTCGGGGAACAATGTGACAAGTATTGGTAAGTATGTTACTCTATGTTATATGTACTGTATGTCTATGTATGTATTGTATGAATGTATTGTATGTATGTAGTATATATGTGGTATGTATGTAGCATGTAGTATGTATGTAGTATGTATGTAGCATGCATGTAGCATGCAGTATGTATGTAGCATGCATGTAGTATATATGTAGTATGTATGTAGCATGCATGTAGTATATATGTATGAATGTATGTAGCATGTAGTATGTATGTAGTATGTATGTGGTATGTATGTAGCATGTAGTATGTATGTAGTATGTATGTAGTATATATGTAGTATGTATGTAGCATGTAGTATGTATGTAGCATGCATGTAGTATATATGTAGTATATATGTAGCATGTAGCATGTATGTAGTATGTATGTGGTATGTATGTAGCATGTAGTATGTATGTAGCATGCATGTAGTATATACGTAGTATGTATGTAGCATGTAGTATGTATGTAGCATGCATGTAGTATATATGTAGTATGTATGTAGCATGTAGTATGTATGTAGCATGCATGTAGTATATATGTAGTATGTATGTAGCATGTAGTATGTATGTAGCATGCATGTAGTATATATGTAGTATGTAGCATGTAGTATGTATGTAGCATGCATGTAGTATATATGTAGTATGTAGCATGTAGTATGTATGTAGCATGCATGTAGCATGTACTATGTATGTAGCATGCATGTAGTATATATGTGTTATGTATGTAGCATGTAGCATGCATGTAGCATGCATGTAGTATGTATGTAGTATGTATGTAGTATATATGTGGTATGTATGTAGCATGTAGTATGTATGTAGCATGTAGTATGTATGTAGCATGCAGTATGTATGTAGCATGCATGTAGTATATATGTAGTATGTATGTAGTATATATGTAGTATGTATGTTGCATGTAGTATTTATGTAGTATGAATGTAGCATGTATGTAGCATGTATGTAGTATGTAGTATGAATGTAGCATGTATGTAGTATGCATGTTGTATGTATGTAGCATGTAATTTTTTTTTTTTTTTTTTTTACATTCAACACATTAGCCGGATGATAGGACTATTACTGTCCCATCATTGGCTAATGTGTCAATCACTGTCATGGTAGCAGGCATCGCCCGATGGGACTTGTAGTCCCATCGGACGATGCCTGCACAGACCCCCGAAGCCTGCACAGACCACCGGCAGGCCGGCACAGCCCCCCGGCAGGCCGGCACAGCCCCCCGGAGCCTGCACAGACCACCGGCAGGCCGGCACAGCCCCCCGGCAGGCCGGCACAGCCCCCCGGAGCCTGCACAGCCCCCCGGCAGGCCGGCACAGCCCCCCGGCAGGCCGGCACAGCCCACCGGAGCCTGCACAGACCACCGGCAGGCCGGCACAGCCCCCCGGCAGGCCGGCACAGACCACCGGAGCCTGCACAGACCCCCTGGCAGGCCGGCACAGCCCCCCGAAAGGCCCGTACAGACCCCAGAGAGGCTGTACAAGGGCAGGAAAGGGTTTTTCTTATTCCGATACCGGAAGTCCCATAGACTTGAATGGGACTTCCGGTATCGGAATCGGCGATACCGATACTTTTTTTAAAGATCGGCCGATACCATCCGATACGATACTTTGAAGTATCGGACGGTATCGCTCAACTCTACCCCTGAGACAAGGGGACTGGTGCAATGGCCACAGTCGAGCCAACCTTGTGTGCTCCATACATATTAGAATAAAGTAAGACCAGGGGTGAACCTAGCCTCTCTGCTGCCTGAGGCGACCAGCAAAATGACTCCCCCCCCTTTTCATATCTATCCTGTAAAACTGAGTACAATAGTGGACATTTTGATTTAGATATATAGAAAAAAAGGTGTCCAAACACAAGAATGTCAGTGGCATCACACGCACATAGAAGAACAACACAGAAGTATCCAGAACAAGGGTCATTAATGGCAATAGTAGGCCTTGCACAGGGCTGGACTGGGACAAAAATGCAGCCCTGCCACACAAACCCCACCAGCCCACAAACTATAGCACTCCTCACCCCGATCAGTGAATTTTTGCTATACTTTGTTGTCACCTCATCACTCTCTTTAAGGAGTTATTTGAATAGCCACATGTGAATGGCACCACAGTGCGTATGATCGACCACAGCTCCATTTACATTGTGCTCTTCAAAGCTACGCTTCCTAGGATCATGGAGGTCCCAGCGGTCAGATCCACAACAAACAGAAAGTCATCCCCTATCAACAAATAATGTCCATACAGTATTATGGGCCCCATATAATGCTCCATACAGTATTATGGGCCCCATATATTACTGCATACAGTATATTGGGCCCCAAATATTATTTCATACAGTATAATGGGCCCCATATATTACTTCATACAGTAGAATAGGCACCATATATTACTTAATACAGTATAATGGGCCCCATATATGACTTCATACAGTATAATGGGCCCAATATATTACTTCATACAGTATAATGGGCCCCATATATGACTTCATACAGTATAATGGGCCCAATATATTACTTCATACAGTATAATGGGCCCCATATATGAATTCATACAGTATAATGGGACCCATATATTACTTCATACAGTATAATGGGCCCCATATATGACTTCATACAGTATAATGGGCCCAATATATTACTTCATACAGTATAAAGGGCTTCATATATTACTTCATACAGCATAATAGGCACCATATATTACTTAAAACAGTATAATGGGCCCCATATATGACTTCATACAGTATAATGGGCCCAATATATTACTTCATACAGTATAATGGGCCCCATATGTTACTTCATACAGCATAATAGGCACCATATATTACTTCATACAGTATAATGGGCCCCATATATGACTGCATACAGCATAATGGGCCCCATATATTACTTCATACAGTATAATGGGCCCCATATACACTCCCTGACAGAAGTTATGTCGCTTATCCATGTTATGTAAATAAAAGCTTATAACCTGACGTTAAATTCATCCACAGGTGGTATAAACTACTCTTTTGAAAGCTGAAACCCTCCGAAATGTGGATTAGGTTAAGAAAATAAATTGGCATCAATGCAGAAATATTGATCGTTAATTGAACACAGTATGGTCAGATTTTGGCAAGACAAAAGTTTTGTCGCCTGGTCATATAATGCACCCAATCCTAGTCTACATCCTCACCTGTGCTGAATAAATGATCGGTTAATTAGTGGGTGTGTATAAAAAAAAACCCAGCACACCATATCTTCACTTGAACTGCAACTTGAGCTCAGACAACATGCCAAAAATCCACCCTGCTACCAAAGAATGGGTAATCAAGAGGCTGAAGACCAGATCCACTGCAGAGGTGGCTGGCACCTTTAATGTGTCTCAGCGTCAAGTACAAAGAATTAAAAAAAGATTTGAAGAGACTGGAGATGTGTTTGACAAGCACAGGTGTTATGATTGAGTCACCGTAGGAGGCAGACACAAAAATAGAAGCTACATCCAGAAAACCAGAGAAGTTGGCAACTATCAGATTGCAGACCCCTGAACCTATCAACACAACTAGCAGTAGCCGTGGGGGGTTCCTACGATGCCCTAGACCCCTCGATCACAGCCAGAGAGCTAAATAGCCTAAAGGCAGAAAAGGAAATCTAAACTGCCCCAGAGCAGACCCCAAAGTAAAAGGCAGCCCCCAACATATAATGACGGTGAAGCAAGATGAAAAAACACTCACACAGATAGAAAGATAGGCTGAGCAAACGATGGGGCCCAAGCTAACTAAACAGAACAGGAAAGGAAGGTTGCTGTCTGAAATCTGCCAAAACCCTATCAAAGACATAAGCCAACAAGCTGATATGGAAAAAGACCCTGAAGCAGCTAGGCTTCAAAAACTAAATCAGCACTCAGGTATTTTCAGAAGACAGAGCTAAAGGAATTCAGCACACCCCAGCAGGGAATGGCAGAAATCCAGAAAAACAAAGCAAAACAGAGTCAAAGCACAAATGCAAAAAGCTGAGCAGAAAACTTAGCTTTAGAAGAGCAGGAATTCAGACTGGTCTCCAAGGATCCCACAGAGAAATCACCCGCAGGGCAGAAGGGCGTCGGCAGCCTTATATCCAGTCAGTAACTCCACTCAGCCAGTCATCATCATCAGACTCAGGTGTTTGATAATCAGGCTCACTACCTTTCTTTACCAGAAGAGGGAGTTCCTCGGGCCTCAGTAGTGAAGGGGAAAATGAACTAACAACACCCAGGTCCGGCAGACCCCGCAAGGCAACTGCTCAGGAGGAACGTTTGTTGGTTAGAAAATCCAAAGCAAGCCCCTCTTCCACTGCAGCAGAGCTTCAACAGGCCTGGACACCTCGAGTCCCTGTGTCAACTAGAACAGTTTGTAGGATTCTGTCTTGAAATGGCCTCCATGGTCGAATCAGTGCCCAGAAGCCAGCACTAAACAAAAGGCAAATAAAGAACCGTGTGGCATTTGCAAAGTTCCACAGCCTGCTAAACAGATGGACGCTGGAAAAGTGGCAGAAGGTGGATTTCTCTGATGAATCTTCAGTAGAATTACACCAAAGCCGCCGAAAATACTGCAGGAGACCTACAGGAGCTCATATGGATCCAAAATACACCCGGAAAACAGTTAAATTTGGTGGTGGTAAGATCATGGTCTGGGGTTACATTTAGTATGGGGGTGTGCGAAACATTTGCAAGGTGGAAGGCAATATCAATAGCCTAAAATATCAAGAAGTATTTGCTACCTCTTATATTCCAAATCATAAAAGGGGTCAAATTCTGCAGCAGGATGGTGCTCCATTTCATACATCCATCTCTACAACAAAGTTCCTCCAGGCAAAAAAGATCAAGGTGCTCAAGGACTGGCCAGCCCAGTCACCAGACATGAACATCATTGAGCATGTTTGGGGTAGGATGAAAGAGGAAGCTTAGAAGAAAAACCAAAGAATCTAGATGAACTCTGGGAGGCATGTAAGACTGCATTCTTTGATATTCCTGATGACTTCATTAATAAATTGTATGAATCATTGTTGAACCACATGAATGCAGTCCTTCAAGCTCATGGAAGTCACACAAAATATTAAATAAGACTCTAATAGCACCACAACTTCATTCACCAATGTTATGCAACATATATTTGTATTTTCAGTTAATTATTTGTTTGAATATCACATTACTTTCTGTGGGCGACAAAACTTTTGACTTGCCAAAATCTGACCATTCTGTGTCCATTAAATGATCAATATTTCTGCATTGACGCCAATTTATTTTTTTAACCTAAACAACATTTCGGAGGGTTTCAACTTTCAAAAGAGTAATTTATACAAACAATAGATGAATTTAACGTCAGGTTATAAGCTTTTATTAACATAACATGGATAAGCGACATAACTTCTGTCAGGGAGTGTATGATTTCATACAGTATAATGGGCCCCATATATTACTTCATACGGAATAATAGGCACCATATATTACTTCATACAGTATAATGGGCCCCATATATTACTGCATACAGCATAATGGGCCCCATATATGACCTCATACAGCATAATGGGCCCCATATATTACTTCATACAGTATAATGGGCAACATATATTACTTCATAAAGCATAATGGGCCCCATATATGACCTCATACAGCATAATGGGCCCCATATATTACTTCATACAGTATAATGGGCAACATATATTACTTCATAAAGCATAATGGGCCCCATATATTACTTCATATAGAATAATGGGCCCCATATATTACTTCATACAGTATAATGGGCACCGTATATTACTTCATACAGTATAATAGGCCCCATATATTACTTCATACAGCATAATGGGCACCATATGTTACTTCATACAGCATAATGGGCACCATATATTACTTTGTACAGCATAATGGGCACCATATATTGCTGCCTACAGTATAATGGGCATCATATATTACTTCATACAGCATAATGGCACCATATATTACTTCATACAGTATAATGAGCACCATATATGACTGAATAAAGTATAATGGGCCCCAAATATTATTTCATACAGCATAATGGGCCCCATATATTACTTCTTACAGTATAATGGGCCCCATATATTACTTCATACAGTATAATGGGCCCCATATATTACTTCATACAGTATAATGGGCCCCATATATTACTTCATACAGTATTATGAGCACCATATATTACTGCATACAGTATAATGGGCACCATATATTGCTTTATACAGTATAATGGGACACAAATATTATTTCATACAGCATAAAGGGCCCCATATATTACTTCATACAGTATAATGGGCACCATAAATTACTTCATACAGCATAATGGGCACTTTATATTACTTTGTACAGCATAATGGGCACCATATATTACTGCATGCAGTATAATGGGCACCATATATTACTTCATATAGTATAATGGGCCCCATATATTACTTCATACAGCATAATAGGCACCATATATTACTTCGTACAGCATATTGGGCACCATATATTACTGCATACAGTATAATGGGCCCCATATATTACTTCATACAGTATAATGGGCCCCATATATTACTTCATACAGCATAATGGGCACCATATATTACTTCATACAGTATAATGGGCACCATATATTACTTCATACAGTATAATGGGCACCATATATTACTTCATACAGTATAATGGGCCCCATATATTGCTTCATACAGTATAATGGACCCCATATATTACTTCATACAGCATAATGGGCACCATATGTTACTTTATACAGTATAATGGACACCATATATTACTTCATACAGCATAATGGGCACCATATATTACTTTGTACAGCATAATGGGCACCATATATTACTGCCTACAGTATAATGGGCACCATATATTACTTCATACAGCATAATGGCACCATATATTACTTCATACAGTATAATGAGCACCATATATGACTGAATAAAGTATAATGGGCCCCAAATATTATTTCATACAGCATAATGGGCCCCATATATTACTTCTTACAGTATAATGGGCCCCATATATTACTTCATACAGTATAATGGGCCCCATATATTACTTCATACAGTATAATGGGCCCCATATATTACTTCATACAGTATTATGAGCACCATATATTACTGCATACAGTATAATGGGCACCATATATTGCTTTATACAGTATAATGGGACACAAATATTATTTCATACAGCATAAAGGGCACCATAAATTACTTCATACAGCATAATGGGCACTTTATATTACTTTGTACAGCATAATGGGCACCATATATTACTGCATGCAGTATAATGGGCACCATATATTACTTCATATAGTATAATGGGCCCCATATATTACTTCATACAGCATAACAGGCACCATATATTACTTCGTACAGCATATTGGGCACCATATATTACTGCATACAGTATAATGGGCCCCATATATTACTTCATACAGTATAATGGGCCCCATATATTACTTCATACAGCATAATGGGCACCATATATTACTTCATACAGTATAATGGGCACCATATATTACTTCATACAGTATAATGGGCACCATATATTACTTCATACAGTATAATGGGCCCCATATATTGCTTCATACAGTATAATGGACCCCATATATTACTTCATACAGCATAATGGGCACCATATGTTACTTTATACAGTATAATGGACACCATATATTACTTCATACAGCATAATGGGCACCATATATTACTTTGTACAGCATAATGGGCACCATATATTACTGCCTACAGTATAATGGGCACCATATATTACTTCATACAGCATAATGGCACCATATATTACTTCATACAGTATAATGAGCACCATATATGACTGAATAAAGTATAATGGGCCCCAAATATTATTTCATACAGCATAATGGGCCCCATATATTACTTCTTACAGTATAATGGGCCCCATATATTACTTCATACAGTATAATGGGCCCCATATATTACTTCATACAGTATAATGGGCACCATATATTGCTTCGTACAGTATAATGGGCCACAAATATTATTTCATACAGCATAATGGGCCCTATATATTACTTCATACAGTATAATGGGCACCATATATTTCTTCATACAGCATAATGGGCACTATATATTACTTTGTACAGCATAATGGGCACCATATATTACTGCATACAGCATAATGGGCACCATATATTACTGCATACAGTATAATGGGCACCATATATTACTTCATACAGCATAATGGGCACCATATATTACTTCATACAGTGTAATGGGCCCCATATAATTCTTCTACCCAAACCCCGCTGTTCTGGTCTCCTCAGTGTATTCTGATCCTCCGCAGTGCTTGGCATAGGGACATCATTAACTTTACCTATATAATTGTCCAATTGGACTGATAGTAATAGTGATTTATTTGTACCCTGTTGTCTGGTGCTAGCCCACTTTATGGGGGTGCTCAGGGCATATGATTATATACCAGTAAAAAGTATGAGAGGCTCAATGTGACCAGTGCCACCTAGTTTCCTACCCTGTTGTGAGTTCATTTTCCCCTTCACCATTGAGGTCTGATGAACTCCCTCTTCTGGTGAAGGAAGGTAGTGAGGCTGATTACCAAGCACCTGGGCAGGATGATGATGACTGGGTGACGGGAATTACTGACTGGATATAAGGCAGCCAACGCCCTTCTGCCTTGCTGGTGATCTCTCTGAGGGATTCTAGGAGACCAGTCTGATTCCTGCTCTACTTTTTGCATTTGTGTTTTGGATTTGTTTTGCATTGTTTTCCTTGATTTCTGCCATTCCCTGCTGGGGTGAGCTGAGTTCCTTTTTGCTCTGTCTTCAGAAAATACCTGAGTACTGATATAGTCTTTTTGAAGCCTAGCGTCTTCAGGGCTTTTTTCCCTATCAGCTGTTGGCTCTTGTTTTGATAGGGTTTTGGCGGATTACAGACAGCAGCTTTTCTATCCTGTCCTATCTAGTTAGCTTGGGCCCCATCATTTGCTCGGCCTATCCTTCTATCTGTGTGAGTGTTTTTTCATCTTGCTTCACCGTCATTATATGTTGGGGGCTGCCTATTGCTTTGGGGTCTGCTCTGGGGCAGTATAGATTTCCCTTTCTGTCTTTAGGCTATGTAGTTCTCCGGCTGTGATCGAGGGGTCTAGGGCACCGTAGGAACCCCCCACGGCTACTGCTAGTTGTTGTTGATAGGTTCAGGGGTCTGCAATCTGATAGCTGCCAACTTCTCTGGTTTTCTGGACTTAGCTAGTATTTCTGTTTTTGCCTCCTACGGTGACTCATTCATAACACTACCCCTCTTATTCGACTGGTACTGTGGGCATACTGACTGGTACTGAGGAAAAGATAGAAAGAACAGAGAGAAAAAGAAAACAGAGAGAGAAAGAAAGAGGGGAAAGAAAGAAATAATAGAGAAAGAAAGAAATAATAAGGAAAGAAACAGAGAAAGAAAGATTCTATAAAGATACTATGCAGCCCGGCTCCCACTGTAGTGCCCAGCTGAGCCTCCCGATGCAGGACATATCATGATCCGCTCACATGGCCGGCATCCCCAAGTCCAAGGCGATCCTGCTGTCCGCGCTGTTGGGGAAGGACACGGTGATGGATCTGAAGCATTCCCTGAAGTGCCTCCATGGTTCCGTCACAATCTCCTCCCGAAATTACCTCATTTCCAGTCAGCTTCCAGCATGTCACTTCCGGTGGAATGTCACGTGCGAATTTTAAAGTGCTCCTCAGGGCTCCGCCGTGTACTCCTGTGTCTGTGTGAAAAGTAAGCTCCCAGTCGGGGCAGTGGGGCAGAATCTCTTTCAAAATCGGGACTGTCCCGCTTGGAGGTATGAATGCTCCCCACCATACACCTTGTACACGTATGGCTCCGCATACATCATACACACACGGTTACGCTTTTTGTGCCTCGTACACACATGGATCCACTCTGTAAACCTCGTACACATGCGGCTCTGCTCCGTACACCTTGTACACATGTGGCCATGCTCTGTAAACCTTGTACACAATTGGCTCCACTCCGTAAACCTTGTACACATGCGGCTTTGCTCCATACACCTCGTACACACGCGGTTCCGCTCCATACACATCTCACACACGCGGCTCTGCTCCGTACACCTCGTACACACACACGGCTCCACTCCGTGTACACACACAGCTCCACTCCGTACACATCTCAATTCTGTACTCCTCGTACACACACATGGCTCCGCTCCATACACATCTCTGCTCCGTACACCTCGTACACACTCACAGCTCCACTCTGTACACATCTCTGCTCCGTACACCTCGTACACACACTGCTCCACTCTGTACACATCTCTGCTCCGTACACCTCGTACACACACACAGCTCCACTCTGTACACATCTCTGCTCCGTACACCTCGTACACACACACAGCTCCACTCCGTACACATCTCTGCTCCGTACACCTCGTACACATGCAGCTCTGCTCCGTACACCTCACACACTCGCGGCTCTGCTACATCCACCCTGTAAACCCCCCTGACCCCACAAATAAACTTCCCTCATCCAGGATGATGACAGCCAGCACAGACAGCAGAGTCCTGCATAAAACAAGGGCTGATGCGCACAGAACCTGTGATGAGGTCATAGGAGGGGAGGAGTCAGGGGTCACATGATATCCGGAGTGAAGACGCTACAGATGAGGAGAGGAGCGACTACAGGACCTGTGATGAGGTCACAGGAGGGGAGGAGTCAGGGGTCACATGATTAGGGGGCCCTGACTCCTTCCCTTCTGTGATCTCATCAATTACAGCCTCTTGCACGACTGCAGCAACAGCGTGCAGAGGCTAAATTGTAGGTGCTGCGGGTAGAGGTGCGCATAATGCCGCCCCCTGCTGCCTGCCGCTTCAGCACCTGGCTCAACTTGCCTCATTATAGCTGCGGCCCTGAGTAAGACAAATCTGCCAATACTGGTGGTCAACAATCTAATGTGCTTCCTGTCTCTCCCCCGACAGACGATTTTGTGGGACGGAAGAATCCGACTGTTGGTATTTCAATGCTCAAAAGTTTTATTTGACAGAGAAATAACCTGCTAACAGAGAAGCTACTTTTTTTTTTAATTTATTTTTACTCATTTATATAGCGCCATTAATTCCACAACACTTTACAGACATTATTGGCACTGTCCCCAATGGTACTCACAATCTAGAACCCCTATCAGTATGTCTTTGGAATGTGGGAGGAAACCGGAGTACCTAGAGGAAACCCACGCAAACATGGGCAGAACATACAAACTCCTTGCAGATGTTGTCCTTGGTGGGATTTGAACCCTGGAGCACAGCGCTGCAAAGCTGCAGTGCTAACCACTGAGCCACCGTGCTGTCGAGCTGAGAGTTCCCGTGTGAGGGAATTGCCAACAGCTATCTAATGTGTATGGGGTACTGAATGGATGAAGTAGACCTGCAGATGTTTGGGTGCTAGGAAGGGTGGGAGATGACTCTGCAGAGCTGGGCAGTTGATATTCACTAAAGAATGAATGCACTATAGAGTGGAGGAACAGAGGCATGTGCCACCCTAATATCAAGGACTAGAAGCAATCTAATGAACATCTTGGAGGAGAACCCACACCATAAAAATTAGTTGAGCTGCAAACTAAACATGACTTTAATTGACTCTGCTCTCCTCTATTTCTGGACTCTGATTTCCATCTGGGGTACACCAGAAAACACTATCTGGGGAGAACAGTACGGCAGAATGTTACCTTCAGTGGCATAACTATAGTTAATGCAGGAGTTACATTTGCAACCGGGACATGGAGCATGGGGGGGGCAACGTGTCTATTTGGCTCATATGAGAAGACCCGTTGTAGTTGGTGACTCTTTTGGAGATTTCACATGCCTATGAGCTTCAGGTTATGCAGCTGGTTACTTTGTATTTCTCCAAGCACGGTAGCAAGTAGAGGACCATCTCGGAGAAGGCTTTTTGCATGGCATCTCACCTATTATTCCACCCTGTACCCACACTCTCCAATTCACGAACTATAGATAGATAGAGTTGTGATGTTTTGGGAGGGGGTGAAGGAGTAGCAGTTAAACCTGGGCTCATATGTCAGAAGAAGGCTTATGGTCCATTCCAAAAACTTTCAGTAAATTGTCATGGATAGTGATGGGCGAACCCCCCGATGTTCGGGATCAGCGGGTTCGCCCGAGTTTTTTTGTAAAGTTTGAGTTCAGGGCTGGAGATAACGCGAACTTGCGTCTGAACCCCGAGCTCAGACTTTACAGATATGGGAAGGGGCAGGGGGGGCTGTAAAAAAGCAGAAAATCTAATATATAAAGCTCAAGTGTGTGTATGTACAGTATGTGTGTATGTCCAGGATTGGCATCCTCACCGTCGCAGCTACAGCCACAAAATTTGGCACAGTCACACATCTGGACCCCGAGAGTGTCCTAGGCTATGTTGTGAAGCGAAATTTTAACCCCGCGTGTTCCAATTCACCAAACAATTTTGCCCCTATCTACATAATGGGGAAAAAGTGTGTGTGTATCAAGCCCCGCCCCTCATTATGTCATAATGGTTGACTATGGGATGGAGGATGTGTGATGGGTATATGGGCACTGGACTATGGAATGGAGGATATGTATGATGAGTATATGGGCACGGGACTATGGGATGGCGGATATGTATGATGGGTATATGGGCATGGGACTATGGCATGGAGGATATGTATGATGGGTATATGGGCATGGGACTATGAGATGAAGGATGTGTGATGGGTATATGGGCACTCGCCTATGGGATGGCGAATATGTATGATGGGTATATGGGCATGGGACTATGGGATGGAGGATGTGTGATGGGTATATGGGCATGGGACTATGGGATGGAGGATGTGTGATGGGTATATGGGCACTAGACTATGGGATGGAGGATATGTATGATGGGAATATGGGCAAGGGCCTATGGGATCGTGGATATGTATGATGGGTATATGGGCACGGGACTATGGGATGGAGGATGTGTGATGGGTATATGGGCATGGGACTATGGGATGGAGGATGTGTGATGGTATATGGGCACTCGACTATGGGATGGAGGATATGTATAATGAGTAACCCATGTTCGGGACTGTGTGACCGAACACTTTACAGTTCGGGTTCTACCATCCCTAGTCGTGGCTTTTATTAGCCCATACTGTATATGCAACATTTCAGCTCACTATTATAGGGTCTGTATTTTAAGATAAGTTTCAACTATTAGAGTGCACAGAAGGGACAATGAGATGTGACAAAACTTAATGAAAGACATTTTTAAAATTGCTACTAATAGATTAGAAAAAAGTTGGCCTTATTTCGCAGAAACAGTGCCACTTTTATGATATGCTTAATAGATCAGGAACAAATCATTTGTGTGTCTCTATCTGTACAGCATCTACAGCAGGCTGCTTCTCTCATACACAGACACAGGAAAAACAGGAAATACAGTCACATGCTCTCCCTGTGTGAGCCTCTAGGAGTTTTTTTTTACTTTATGAACAGCATACAAATTTAGCAACGAAACACTCATAGACAGGAATGGAGTTGTTGCACCAAACATATTCCAACAATTCGGGACTTATAAAAAAAAAAGGGCTGGTAATTGCAACTTACCTGTCTGTTGTGCATTTTGCTATTCTTCCCTGAAACAAAGCGGTTACAGACCATTCCTGCTGAAGATTCAGCTCCCTCTGCTGACACGACGGGGTGGGACTTTCGGTGTCATTCTGATTGGCAGCCGATTCCCACAGTTAGGCAGCAGTGATCTGGCTGTCAATCAGAATGACATTGGAAGTCTCATCCCATAGAGAGAGTGGAGCAGAGAAGAGCACACTCCTTATAGATGTTGCCCTTGCGGTGATTTCAACCATGACCCCAGCACAGTAGTGACAGTGCTAACCACTGAACCATCTTGCTGCCCATAATTAGAGATGATTGAATATTTCAATATTCGGTTCGGCTCACAATCGCCGAAATTGCAATATTCACTAATTTAATTAAATCGCTGAATATAGACGAACATACACAGTACAATAGCCAGTGCTTCCCAAGCTGTGTGACAGCATGGGAAACACCGGCATATTGCTTCTGATCGGTGATGAACTCATCACTAGAGTTGAGAGACTTTTGCTTTTTTAGGGTCGCGTTTCGTTTTCGTGAAACCCGACTTTTCCAAAAGTCGGGTCGAGCAAGATCGTCCGATTATAGGGAAAAGTCGGGGTCGTCCCGAAACACGAAACCCAATGTAAGTCAATGGGGAATAAAAGTCGGCAGTGAGAGGAGGACAGGAAACACACCTACAGTGCCCATTTGAATGCCAAAAGCATCAATTCTTCTTACTTAAGCTTGTCAACCTTAATTAACTTCATAATACAAGTTACGCACTGAAAAATGGGGGTTATTTGGCTAAATTTGTGGGGGGGGAGGGCTGGCTGCAGGTTTTCATGTGCCCTGGGCGAAAGAGCGCCCCTTTAACACATACCACAACTCATCATGCTCCGATACGGCAGAGAAATAGCGGTATAGTACAATGAAAAATACCTCACTTTTTACATCTCATGACGAGGCCCATCTATTTCTCCATACAAAATCATTGGTCCCATATAATGTTTGAAACAGTATATGATGAGCTCCACATAATGCTACAGTATATGTTGGTCCCCATGGATGAAGCTCCACTGTCTTATGGGCCCAAATAATGCTCCAAACATAATGGGCCCCATTTCTACTGCTCTAGTGTATAATGGGCCCTGTAAATGCTGCTCCAGTGTCTGATGTCCACCATTGGAATGTTCCAGTCTATGGTGGGCCCCATCTATCATTCTCCAGAGTATAGTGCTCCCCAAAAATTGCTGTCCCAACATAGAAAACAATCAAATAAGTCTCCTCGCTAGGGAATCCCTGTACTTGTCTGGACAGGTGCTGTAGCTTGCTTAACAGCTCGCCAGCCGTTCTCACGCCCAGTATGGATTGCACGTGATTGCACAAAGGTTAGAAAGGGTACCGTATCCCTGGATAACATGTATGGATAGCGTACACATTCAAAATATATGTCTATACAGCATGAGGCAGGCTCAGACGGTGTTAGGCCCAGTATGGATTGCACGTCATTGCACAAAGGTTAGAAGGGGTACCGTATCCCCGGATAACATGTATGGATAGCGTACACATTCAAAATATATGTCTATACAGCATGAGGCAGGCTCAGACGGTGTTAGGCCCAGTATGGATTGCACGTCATTGCACAAAGGTTAGAAGGGGTACCGTATCCCCGGATAACATGTATGGATAGCGTACACATTCAAAATATATGTCTATACAGCATGAGGCGGGCTAAGACGGTGTTAGGCCCAGTATGGATTGCACGTAACTGCACAAAGGTTAGAAGGGGTACCGTATCCCCGGATAACATGTATGGATAGCGTACACATTCAAAATATATGTCTATACAGCATGAGGCAGGCTCAGACGGTGTTAGGCCCAGTATGGATTGCACGTCATTGCACAAAGGTTAGAAGGGGTACCGTATCCCCGGATAACATGTATGGATAGCGTACACATTCAAAATATATGTCTATACAGCATGAGGCAGGCTCAGACGGTGTTAGGCCCAGTATGGATTGCACGTCATTGCACAAAGGTTAGAAGGGGTACCGTATCCCCGGATAACATGTATGGATAGCGTACACATTCAAAATATATGTCTATACAGCATGAGGCAGGCTCAGACGGTGTTAGGCCCAGTATGGATTGCACGTCATTGCACAAAGGTTAGAAAGGGTACCGTATCCCCGGATAACATGTATGGATAGCGTACACATTCAAAATATATGTCTATACAGCATGAGGCAGGCTCAGACGGTGTTAGGCCCAGTATGGATTGCACGTCATTGCACAAAGGTTAGAAGGGGTACCGTATCCCCGGATAACATGTATGGATAGCGTACACATTCAAAATATATGTCTATACAGCATGAGGCAGGCTCAGACGGTGTTAGGCCCAGTATGGATTGCACGTCATTGCACAAAGGTTAGAAAGGGTACCATATCCCTGGATAACATGTATGGATAGCGTACACATTCAAAATATATGTCTATACAGCATGAGGCAGGCTCAGACGGTGTTAGGCCCAGTATGGATTGCACATCATTGCACAAAGGTTAGAAGGGGTACCGTATCCCTGGATAACATGTATGGATAGCGTACACATTCAAAATATATGTCTATACAGCATGAGGCAGGCTCAGACGGTGTTAGGCCCAGTATGGATTGCACGTCATTGCACAAAGGTTAGAAGGGGTACCGTATCCCCGGATAACATGTATGGATAGCGTACACATTCAAAATATATGTCTATACAGCATGAGGCAGGCTCAGACGGTGTTAGGCCCAGTATGGATTGCACGTCATTGCACAAAGGTTAGAAGGGGTACCGTATCCCCGGATAACATGTATGGATAGCGTACACATTCAAAATATATGTCTATACAGCATGAGGCAGGCTCAGACGGTGTTAGGCCCAGTATGGATTGCACGTCATTGCACAAAGGTTAGAAGGGGTACCGTATCCCCGGATAACATGTATGGATAGTGTAAACATTCAAAATATATGTCTATACAGCATGAGGCAGGCTCAGACGGTGTTAGGCCCAGTATGGATTGCACGTCATTGCACAAAGGTTAGAAAGGGTACCGTATCCCTGGATAACATGTATGGATAGCGTACACATTCAAAATATATGTCTATACAGCATGAGGCAGGCTCAGACGGTGTTAGGCCCAGTATGGATTGCACGTCATTGCACAAAGGTTAGAAGGGGTACCATATCCCCGGATAACATGTATGGATAGCGTACACATTCAAAATATATGTCTATACAGCATGAGGCAGGCTCAGACGATGTTAGGCCCAGTATGGATTGCACGTCATTGCACAATGGTTAGAAGGGGTACCGTATCCCCGGATAACATGTATGGATAGCGTACACATTCAAAATATATGTCTATACAGCATGAGGCAGGCTCAGACGGTGTTAGGCCCAGTATGGATTGCACGTCATTGCACAAAGGTTAGAAGGGGTACCGTATCCACGGATAACATGTATGGATAGTGTACACATTCAAAATATATGTCTATACAGCATGAGGCAGGCTCAGACGGTGTTAGGCCCAGTATGGATTGCACGTCATTGCACAAAGGTTAGAAAGGGTACCGTATCCCTGGATAACATGTATGGATAGCGTACACATTCAAAATATATGTCTATACAGCATGAGGCAGGCTCAGACGGTGTTAGGCCCAGTATGGATTGCACGTCATTGCACAAAGGTTAGAAGGGGTACCGTATCCCCGGATAACATGTATGGATAGCGTACACATTCAAAATATATGTCTCAGGAGGCAGGCTCAGACGGTGTCAGGCACAGTATGGATTTGACGGCCCAGATTACACAGCGGAGGAGCAGGGAGAGGTAAAGATTGCAAATGCTGGGGCCCTGGCCAAGCAAGGGGGGCCCACTCGTGGGCGTCGGTACTGGCACTGGACCCCTCATAGTACAGCGGTGTGTCTGACGGCGGGTGTGCACCACCGCCGTCAGAGACACTTGATTGCACTATGAGGGACCCTGTGCCAGTGCCCGCGCCCAAGAGTCGGCCTACCCACCTGTCCAGGGCAACGGCACTCGCACGGTGTCGTGCGCTAGGTGGTGACCCCGGCCATGTGGGGGGGAGGCAGCACAGTTAGGGAGTTTTAGAAAGTGGCATATGTTGATGTTGGACATTCAACTGATGCAAAAGGCGAAATAGGTGAAGTACCAGGAAGAGGTGGACCAAAGCAAGCCATTTTTCTGTCACCCTATGTGTCATCAGGGGAAGGTGGGACAAAATCCTTGGAAACCCATGCGTGGTTCATTTTAATGAAGGTTAGATCATCCACATTTTGGGTTGACAGACGGGTCCTTTTTTCTGTCAGGATTGATCCAGCTGCACTGAAGACTCTTTCCGATAGCACACTTGTAGTTGGGCAAGCGAGCTCCTGTAAGGCATATTGGGCCAATTCAGGCCAGGTGTCCAGTTTAGCGGCCCAATAGTCAAAGGGGAATGACCTGTGTGGGAGAACATCGATATGGGAGGAAAAGTAGTTTTTAACCATAGTTGACAACTGCTGTCTCCTGTCACTTTCCATCGATGCAGTATTACCAGTTGTGTGAGCGGTATTTGAAAAATCAGTCCACAACATTGTCATGAAACCCCTGTCTCCAACGCCACTTCTGCTGTGTGCACCACGAACACCTCTGCCAAGCTGCCCCCGGCCCGTACGGCTCGTGTGAGAACCATCACCGCTGCTGTGTGCTGGGAATGCCTCAAGCAACCGATTTACCAGAGTTGCTTGTTTATTAGCCAATATTAGGTCAAGGTTCTCCTGTGGCATGATGTTTTGTAATTTGCCTTTATAGCGTGGATCCAGGATGCTGGCCAACCAGTAGTCGTCATCGTTCATCATTTTGGCAATGCGGGGGTCCCTTTTTAGGATCCGCAAGGCATAATCTGACATGTGGGCCAATGTTCCCGGTGTCAATGATACACTGCGAGTGCTGGGTGGAGGAGCACTTTCTGGCAAATCCACATCCCTCCAGTCACGCACAAACCCTGTACCAGACCTTGCCACGCCAACATTTTCACTTGCCCCACGAGATGCATCCTCCTCCCCTAAGTAATCATCCCCATCATCCTCCTCCTCCTCCTCCTCTTCTTCCTCCACCTCGTCCAGGAGAGGTCCCTGAGCAGACAATGGCTGAATGTCATCAAGGATTCCCTCCTCCTCTTCCTCCTCATCAACATTGTCTGCAGACGCCTGCTCCTTAAGGTGCGTCAAAGTTTGCATGAGCAGACGCATAAGTGGGATGCTCATGCTTAGGATGGCATCGTCTGCGCTTACCAGCCGTGTGCATTCCTCAAAACACTGAAGGACTTTACAAAGGTCTTTCAGCTTCGACCACTGCACGCCTGTCAACTCCATGTCTGCTCTCAAAGTGCCTGGCCGTGTATCCTCCCACAAATGCATTATGGCCTGCCTCTGCTCGCACAGCCGCTCCACCATGTGCAGGGTGGAGTTCCACCTTGTTGCAATGTCGATAATGAGGCGGTGGTTGGGAAGGTGGAGCAATCGCTGCAGCTTCTGCATACGAACGGAGTGTACAGGCGACCGGCGGATGTGCGCGCACAGTCTTCGCACCTTCTGGAGCAGGGCTGTTAACTCCGGATAATTTTTGAGGAAGCACTGCACCACCAGGTTCAAGGTGTGAGCCAAGCAAGGTATGTGGCTGAGTTTTGAAAGGGTTATGGCTGCCACAAAATTACGGCCGTTATCACTAACTACCTTGCCTGCCTCAAGATGTACACTGCCCAGCCATGACTCAGTTTGTCGCTTCAAGTACTCGGCCAGCACCTCGGCGGTGTGTCTGTCGCCCAAACACATCATCTGCAACACAGCCTGCTGACGCTTTCCACTAGCTGCTCGATAGGGGGACACATCGTGTGCAACAGTGGCAGGTGCAGATGGAGTGCTCGTACGACTGCGCTCTGTGGACGAGCTGTCGCTTCTGGAGGAGGAGGAGGAGGAGGAGGGTCGAACGCCTACAGCCAACTGTTTCCTATACCATGGGCTAGGCAGCACTGTCCCACCACCGCTGTCCCCTGTGGACCCTGCATCCACCACATTAACCCAGTGCGCAGTGATGGACACGTAACGGCCCTGGCCATGCCGACTGGACCATGCATCAGTTGTGAGGTGCACCTTTCCGCTCACTGACTGCTTGAGTGCATGGACAATGCGGTCTTTCACATGATGGTGGAGGGCTGGGATGGCTTTGCGAGAGAAGAAGTGGCGACTGGGTAGGTCATAGCGTGGTACTGCATAGGCCATGAGTTCGCGGAAAGCTGTGCTTTCCACCAACCGAAAGGGCATCATCTCAAACGAGATTAGTTTGGCAATGTGGGCGTTCAAACCCAGTGTACACGGATGAGAGACTGAGTACTTTCTTGACCTACTCATAGTGTCTGGGAGGGTGAGCTGGACTTGAGAGCTGCATATGGTGGAAGTAGCAGTGGACAGGGCGGACTGAGAGAGGGTTGATGATGGTGATGGAGTTGGTGTTCTTTCTGATGGCCTAGAATCAGTCTTTCGTTGATATAACAGTGGGATTCCCTGACTGCTGTGGCCTTGCAACGACACCTCAACATTTGCTGCTGTGCTAACCGGTGGGCTTACAGTGGGGGAAACAATGTAGCGTTGCTGACTACCTTCGTTGTGATCAGTTGCACATGTGGCACTTGAGGTTTGGTGTTGTGTCCACGCTTGCAAGTGCATGCTGGTTAAATGTCTAAGCATGCAACTGGTATTCAAATTTTTCAGATTTTTCCCTCGGCTAAAGGTCTTTGCGCACTTCTTACAGATAACCTTGGCCTGATCATGAGGATTTTGTTCAAAAAAGTGCCACACTGCACTCTTCCTACTTTGGCAGACATTTTGCGGCCTAGCACGCTGTGATCTTTTGACCCTCTGGACAAGCTGTCCAGCAACTCTTTTGATGTTTGGAACCTGTCTTTGGAGTGCTCCGGGCCTGCCAGATAACAGCTGTTGCGATGTCGATGTCTGCTGTGGATGCTCCTCATCTGAGCTATTGGAAGCAGCACCCTCTTCCCCCAATGGATGCCAATCTGGGTCATCCATCACCTCCTCTTCTATGTCATGTGCACCTTTCTCTGTGTCACCGTGTATGGTGGTATAGTGTGCGGGAAGGGGCACCTGAGTCTCATCAGGGTCAAAATCTGGCTCTGTACACTGCGAGGACAATGTAGTGCTCTGAGTGAATGTACCAGCAGAATCATCCATCAGCGGCTGTGCATCAGTGCACTCCATGTCAGATTCATCTTGGCCTGGGTAATTCACCATTTGACTTGATAATCCAGGCATGGTATGTGAAAACAGCTCCATGGAGTAATCAGTAGTATGGCCTGCGTCATCCTTCAATCTTGGTTGGGGTGAAGGACACAAGGAAAGGTGTGGTTCATGAACATGAGCCTCCAATGACGACTCAGTGCTTTTACTTTTTACAACTGAAGAAGAGGAGGCGATAGAGCTGGAGGCTGAGTCAGCAATGTAAGACAAAACTTTTTCCTGATGCTCTGCCTTTAAAAGCGGTTTGCCAACTCCTAGAAAACTAAGCGTTCGAGGCCTTATGTAGCCAGACGATGACGCAGGGTCAGCACCTCCTGCATTCGGTCCTATTTTGCTCTTGCCACTACCATCAGATCCACCACCAACACCATCATTACCAGCTGCCAACCCCCGCCCAATTCCACGGCCTCTTCCACCAGCCTTCCTCATTTTTGGTAGAAATGTAGACAAAATCCAACAAACTATATAGTAATGTAAAACAAAGTACAAGGTGTCTATAGGACAGGGGAGTTTTAGAATTTCTGCACACACTTGTGGACAGTGGACACTTGTGGATTGTGTGCGGCCCACTGATATCTGAGCGCTATGTGACACGCTCGATGGCACAGCTGCCTGTGACCAAAGTGACGAGAGGATAATGCAGATTTTGAATCTCTGCGTACACTTGTGGACAGTGGACACTTGTGGATTGTGTGCGGCCCACTGATATCTGAGCGCTATGTGACACGCTCGATGGCACAGCTGCCTGTGACCAAAGTGACGAGAGGATAATGGAGATTTTGAATCTCTGCGTACACTTTTGGACAGTGGACACTTGTGGATTGTGTGTGGCCCACTGATATCTGAGCGCTATGTGACACGCTCGATGGCACAGCTGCCTGTGACCAAAGTGACGAGAGGATAATGGAGATTTTGAATCTCTGCGTACAATTGTGGACAGTGGACACTTGTGGATTGTGTGCGGCCCACTGATATCTGAGCGCTATGTGACACGCTCGATGGCACAGCTGCCTGTGACCAAAGTGACGAGAGGATAATGGAGATTTTGAATCTCTGCGTACACTTTTGGACACTGGACACTTGTGGATTGTGTGCGGCCCACTGATATCTGAGCGCTATGTGACACGCTCGATGGCACAGCTGCCTGTGACCAAAGTGACGAGAGGATAATGGAGATTTTGAATCTCTGCGTACACTTTTGGACACTGGACACTTGTGGATTGTGTGCGGCCCACTGATATCTGAGCGCTATGTGACACGCTCGATGGCACAGCTGCCTGTGACCAAAGTGACGAGAGGATAATGGAGATTTTGAATCTCTGCGTACACTTTTGGACACTGGACACTTGTGGATTGTGTGCGGCCCACTGATATCTGAGCGCTATGTGACACGCTCGATGGCACAGCTGCCTGTGACCAAAGTGACGAGAGGATAATGGAGATTTTGAATCTCTGCGTACACTTTTGGACAGTGGACACTTGTGGATTGTGTGCGGCCCACTGATATCTGAGCGCTATGTGACACGCTCGATGGCACAGCTGCCTGTGACCAAAGTGACGAGAGGATAATGGAGATTTTGAATCTCTGCGTACACTTTTGGACACTGGACACTTGTGGATTGTGTGCGGCCCACTGATATCTGAGCGCTATGTGACACGCTCGATGGCACAGCTGCCTGTGACCAAAGTGACGAGAGGATAATGGAGATTTTGAATCTCTTCGTACACTTGTGGACAGTGGACACTTGTGGATTGTGTGCGGCCCACTGATATCTGAGCGCTATGTGACACGCTCGATGGCACAGCTGCCTGTGACCAAAGTGACGAGAGGATAAGGGAGATTGGATTGCTTTTAAAAAAGCAGTTTGCGGAGCAGTGGGTAAACAGCAATGCCAGCGTGTCAGGAAGCCTTAAAAGGCAGCCCAAAAACCAACACCACTGATACACCACAATATAGCCTCCCCTTGCACTGCACACACAGTGACTTGTGTGTTGTGCAGGCCAAATCGCTAGCAGCAGAAGCAGTTTTTTTGTCTTCTTCCCTGCCTAACGCTCTCCCTACAGAATCAGCAGCAACCTCTCCCTATACTAAGATCGGCAGAAGTAAGATGGCGGTCGGCGTGCACACCCTTTTATACCCCCTGTGACGCCCACCAAAGCAAGCCAATCACTTGCATGCCCTTCTGAAAGATGGTGGTGACCCGTGCCTATGTCATCACGTTGCCCACAGTGTCCGTGGATCCTGATTGGCTGAAAAAGAGCGCAAAACAAACTTTTGAAACGCGACTTTGGCGCGTAAGTCGCCGACCTCGTGGCCGACCTCATCCTAGGGTCGGGTTTCGTTTCATGAAACCCGACTTTGCCAAAAGTCGGCGACTTTTGAATTTTTTCGACCCGTTTCGCTCAACTCTACTCATCACCGCCGGCCAGAGAGCCTCAGTTTCCACGCTGTCAGAAGACAGCATGAGCGCTCAGCTGTGATCAGAGGTATAAAGTATACCTCCGATCACTGGTGTCAGCTGATAGGACAACCACTCCCATCATCTGACACCTGCTGCCAATAATAACAGTGAGAGCAGGAGCGGATGATGGGAATATTCATCAGCGGCTCCTGTGCTGTAAATAAATAATTAAAAAAACAAAAACCTGCGTGGGCTCCGCTCTATTTTTGATAACCAGCCAGGCAAAACTAACAGCTGGGGGCTGCAACCCTCAGCTGTCAGTGTTAGCAAGGTTGGTTATCGAGAAAAGAGGGATCCCCACACTGTTTTTTTATTATTTAAATAAATAATTTTAAAAAACAGCATGGGGTCTCCCCCATTTTGACAACCAGCCTTGCTAAAGCCGACTCCTGGGGGCTGGTATTCTCAGGCTGGTAAGGGGCCATGGATATTGACCCCTCCAGCCTAAAAATAGCAGCTTGCAACTGCCCAGAAAAGGCACGTCTATTAGATGTGCCAATTCTGGCACTTTGCCCAGCTCTTCCCACTTGCCCTCTAGCGGTGGCAGGTGGGGTTCATATTTGTGGGGTTGATGTCACTTTAGTGTTGTCAGGTGAATACGGCATGGAGCAGTTACTTACAGTTGTAAGTATGGTTTAATTAAGATTATTAAATGAGTCTGCGTCTTTCTTTTAATTAAAGGACTTTTTTATGGTTGTCTGTGTTCTCTTTCAATGTAACTATGGGGTTAGTAATGGGGGCATCTTATTGATGTCTCGCCATTACTAACCTCGAGGCATGATGTCACCTGACAATACAAAGGTGACAGCAACTCCCCCAACTATCACCCCACTTGCCACCGCTACAGGGCAAGTGAGAAGAGCGAGGCTAAGTGCCAGAATTGGCACATCTTAGAGATGCGCTTTTTCTGGGGTAGCAGAGAGCTAATGTTTTTAGTTTGGGGGGGCAGTATCCATGGCCCCTTCTTTGGCTATTAATATCAGCCTGCAGCTGTCTGCATAGCATTTTCTGGTTGTTAATTATAAGGGGACCCTACATCATTTTTTTTAGGCCCCCCATTTTAATAGCCAGTAAAGTATACAGCTGTGAGCTGATATTAATAGCTTGGGAATCTCCATGAGTATTACCCCTTCCCAGGTTATAAACATCGGCCCCCAGCCGACGGATTTCCCTTTGCTGGTTACAAAAATGACATGGGAGCCCATGCCATTTTTTCAGAAAAATAATCTTTTAATTAAATACATGTACAGTAAGCTGCACACACACTGTACTAATTGTGTTTGTCACTAACATCTATATATCTACCGATTCTATATGTATTTACTGTGTGTAATCCACCTCTTCTATCCCGTAATGCACAGTATATACATATATATGAGTGTGTCACTGACATATATATATATATATCTATATATATAAACGCCTTATCGTGTCTGTCTGTAACCGAAATCGCGGGCTGTTGACCGGTTGCGGCCGCAAGGCCCCCGCCAGGCCGCCACCAATCAGCGAAAGGCGCAGCTGTTTGTAACAGTAAGCTGCGCCTGCCGCTGACTGGTCGCGGCAGGCGCAGGCCTTAATCTGTAAGAAAGAGAATTAAAATAAAAAAAAGTTATTCTCACCTTCCGACGGCCTCCTGTCTTCTTTCCACGCGCCCGGCCTCACGTTCCCAGTAATGCTTTGCGCCTTAGACCGCTGATGACGTCACTCTCGCGAGAGCGAGAGAGAAGACCGACGTCACTCTCGTGAGAGCGAGAAAGAAGACCGACGTCATCAGCGGTCTAAGCCGCAAAGCATTACTGGGAACGCGAGGCCGGGCGCGTGGAAAGAAGACAGGAGGCCGTCGGAAGGTGAGAATAACTTTTTTTATTTTTTAATATTATTTTTGTACAGGGCCGCGACGCTGATTGGTCGCGGCTACACGGAAAGGGGGGTGAGGGGACCATGCATACCAGGAAAGGGGGGTGAGGGAACCATGCATACCAGGATTGGGGGGTGAGGGGACCATGCATACCAGGATTGGGGGGTGAGGGGACCATGCATACCAGGATTGGGGGGGTGAGGGGACCAAGCATACCAGGATTGGGGGGGTGAGGGGACCATGCATACCAGGATAGGGGGTGAGGGGACCATGCATACCAGGATTGGGGGGTGAGGGGACCATGCATACCAGGATTGGGGGTGAGAGGACCATGCATACCAGGATTGGGGGGTGAGGGGACCATGCATACCAGGATTGGGGGTGAGGGGACCATGCATACCAGGATAGGGGGTGGAGGGGACCATGCATACCAGGATTGGGGGGTGAGGGGACCATGCATACTACGAAAGGAGGGTGAGGGGACCATGCATACCAGAAAGGGGGGTGAGGGGACCAAGCATACCAGGAAAGGGGGGTGAAGGGACCATGCATATCAGGATTGGGGGTGAGGGGACCATGCATACCAGGATTGGGGGGTGAGAGGACCATGCATACCAGTACTGGGGGGTGAGGGGACCATGCATACCAGGAAAGGGGGGTGATGGTGAGCATACATACCAGGATTGGGGTGTGAGAGGACCATGCATACCAAGAAAGGGGGGTGAGGGCACCATGCATGCCAGGATAGGGGGGGTGAGGGTCCCATGCATACCAGGATTGGGGGGTGAGAGGACCATGCATACCAGGACTGGGGGGTGAGGGGACCATGCATACCCCAAAAGGAGGGTAAGAGGACTATGCATACCATGATTGGGGGGTGAGGGGACCATGCATATCAGGAAAGGGGAGTGAGGGGACCATGCATACCAGGATAGGGGGGTGAGGAGACCATGCATACCAGGAAAGGGGGGTGAGGATACCATGCATACCAGGATTGGGGGGTGAGGGGACCTTGCATACCTCGAAAGGGGGGTAAGAGGACCATGCATACCAGGAAAGAGGGGTGAGAGGACCATGCAAACCAGGTTTGGGGGGTGAGAGGACCATGCATACCAGGATTGGGGGGTTAGGGGACCGTGCATACCAGGATAGGGGGTTGAGGGGTAGCATGCATATCAGGATTGGGGTGCAGGCCTTAATCTGTAAGAAAGAGAATTAAAATAAAAAAAAGTTATTCTCACCTTCCGACGGCCTCCTGTCTTCTTTCCACGCGCCCGGCCTCACGTTCCCAGTAATGCTTTGCGGCTTAGACCGCTGATGACGTCACTCTCGCGAGAGCGAGAGAGAAGACCGACGTCACTCTCGTGAGAGCGAGAAAGAAGACCGACGTCATCAGCGGTCTAAGCCGCAAAGCATTACTGGGAACGTGAGGCCGGGCGCGTGGAAAGAAGACAGGAGGCCGTCGGAAGGTGAGAATAACTTTTTTTATTTTTTAATATTATTTTTGTACAGGGCCGCGACGCTGATTGGTCGCGGCTACACGGAAAGGGGGGTGAGGGGACCATGCATACCAGGAAAGGGGGGTGAGGGGACCATGCATACCAGGAAAGGGGGGTGAGGGAACCATGCATACCAGGATAGGGGGTTGAGGGGTAGCATGCATATCAGGATTGGGGGTGAGAGAACCATACATATCAGGATTGGGGGTGAGAGAACCATACATATCAGGATTGGGGGGTGCATTATTGCATTATTATTATTAAATCTTCAAAAATAAACTGCATATATATTCTACAATACCCGATGCGTTAGAATCGGGCCACCATCTAGTATATATATATATATATATATATATATATATATATATACTGATCAAAAAAATAAAGGGAACACTATTCCATTTGCAACAGGCTGTATGTGTTCCCTTTAATTCTTTGAGCAGTATATGCTCACTCCTTTCTCCAGCCTCTCGGCCATGAAGTTTTAAAATGGATTGCCAATAAAGGTGGATTTTCTATTGAGATCGGTGAGTGCTACAGTCTTTTTTCTTCAATTGTGGATTTGCATACACTGTGTTTCCTGAATTAGCACCCAGATCACGGGGTTCAGCCTCTTTGTGCAGAATGGATGTGACAGCTTAAACCTACAGCAGTACAGGCGGTGCCGACCGGCTTATCTTCTTGTTACGTTGATATATATATGTATTCTATGTGTATATATCTATTCTCTCTATTCTATTCTAACCTGTCACACTGTGATTTTACTGAATGTGGCACATGAATTACCGTACCCGTTTTTATTCTTTTACTGAATGTTACCGACTTTAAGAAAAATCTTGTGCTACTGATCACGAATCCAATTGTACCATATTCGTGCCTAATTTATGTTTGACGATTGTTTTACGAACATATTCTCTCATCTCTACCTATAATACTCTTGCTACTACATGAGGAACCTGAACATAGTAACCCCCTCTATTACCTATTAACGCAGAACTCCATTTATAGGATATATCAAAACAGTTTCTTGAAGTTATACTCGCTTACATGAAAAAAACATTTTTATCAGAGACAATACCAATATAGGAGATACCATCTTACATATTGATTACAAAAGACAGAGAATCAATTTTAAAAACTTTAGAAGCAGAGTTACTATGTGCAAGAGATAATAAGATTGACATAGAGATTTATGATATCTTGGGAAATCCGGAGATACTAGCATAATTTTATTTAAAGTCACCTCCATTTAGAACATGAATATGTATGATTTCATTATTTTTTCAGAAGATGAATATCAATGCAGTTAAAGTGGAGGACATTATAGTGGTCATGCACATTCAACAACTAATACTGTACACCCATACACATGCACATTCTGCACAGATGAGCACTAACATAGAACAGTAGAACTGAACTTTGTCTCCTTACAAATATAGTTGCTGTAGCTCTCACAGCTCTGCTGTATGATAACATAATAATTGGTTGTTAGTCTTTATGGTCCTCCGTGTTACTATTTAGGGCGCAATAGGCTCTTGTATAGTAACATGATTGCATCGCTGGCTACCTGTGAGATGGAAGCTGAAGCTGAGAGGAAGCTGCAGATGCGTCAGTTGTAATCACACACAGCTCTGCAGTGAGATCAGGAGAGCAGAAAGCAGCCATTACATATCACACTTATTTTTTATAATAATATAATGGATAATATTTTTTATAATAATCTCTGGGGGCAGATTCACATGTAGATCTGTGTCTGGCCCATAGTCCTGAATAGCTCATTTACATATAAGAAAAACATGGATATCTATGGACTAAGATATCAAGGTATTATTTTATTCCGCTTCCTATGACCTACATGCCCATATAGATGGCTTATGAAGTTTGACTGATGCCCTTTAGTGAGATAGAAATAAGCTGCAAAGAAAACCATCGACATGTTCAAATCTAACTTGCCTTATTTATATTTCCCCTGCCTTCAGGGGAGTGCTGGCAGATCCCATAGACAGGAGATCGTATTTGCCCATCATACCGAAATCAGCAGGTTTGAACACCTTGTGTGTATGCGCAACTTGATATCCATTGGATTACTGTAGACAACCAGCAGCATATTCTATGAGATCAACTACAAGGTCAAAGTGCACGGTGGTGCTTCACCTAGAAAAAATAATACTATAACAATGGAGCTCTTGAATAGGATTATATGAAATACACAAGGGCCAGTGCCACTCTGGTTGTATCTGGTATTGCAATTTTTTTTATTCCAGTCTATTAGAAAAAAAAGCTATGATTTTCCTTTTCAATCTCTTTGATTTAAAGGGGCGGAACGGGATTAGAAAAACATGGCTGTTTTCTTCCTAAAACAGTGCCACACCTGTCCAAGATATCATAAATCTCCAAATCAGTCTTATCATCTCTTAGGCCTCTTTCACACTTCAGTCTTTTGGCGTCAGTCAAAATCCGTCAAAGTGTGATAAAACGGATCCAGTGCAGATTGCAGAAAAACTGATGCAACGGATCCGTTTTTTGATGGATCCGTCGAAGCCGCCACAGTAGAAAATTTAAAGGAATAGGATTCTGGAGGAGAGAGAGAGATTCTGTGCCAGAACGGCTTTTGGGGTTAAATTAATTGAATGGAAATTCTTCTGAGCATGCTCAGTTTAAATAAACGGATTCCGTCACTGGATTCTGTTATGTGACAGACGGTGATGGATCCGCCGCCCATAGACGTCCATTCTAGCAGACGACAGATGGCATCGGATCCGTCAACGCCCTTTTTTTTCGACGCAGACAAAAACAATGCAAAGTCCATCTACTCCAGACGACAAACACTGAAATTCCGACGGATCCGTCAAATGACGGATGCAACGGACAGCCATCTGTCGCAATCCATCGCTAATATAAGTCTATGAGAAAAAAACGGAGTCCGCCAAAACAAAATGGATCCGTTTTTTACTAAAAACGGCAGATTTCGACTGACATCAAAAGACTGAAATGTGAAAGAGGTCTTACTCATAGTAACTCTATATGTATTGATTCTCTAGCTTTCCAAATCAATATTTACCTCTAATAATGTAAGTTATTGGAATTGTCTCTGATAAAAACAGCATTTTCGTTGTCCATTTACTTCAATGGCATTTAATGCTAGATGCAACTCATAGACTGATAGTTTTTTTATTACACTTTTAAAAATATTGATATTTCTTTATATAAACCCTGTTTTTCCCTCCTTTTCCAGACCTCCTAATTTATAGCATTTAACATTCTTTTTTAGGATCTTTCATATATTTTTATGCTTTATTTCACATCTCAGGAACATCAATGGTTCATGTGAATTGATAGCTATATTAAAGAACTTTGGTTTAGGTCCAAATGAATCCCTGCAGGTGCAGAGTCAGGAAGGTAAAATGTCATCCTGGTAACATCAATTTGACTCCTCAGTATTGAATGTTCTTTTCCAAGTTTTTGATTAGGCTTCCAGTAAATTTGTTATAACATATTCCTGCCAATTTCAAAACATCTTGGGAAGATTTCTTAGGAAATGAAAGAGTAAAGTAAAGTTGGTCACATTATCAATCACGTCAAATAACCACAATCTTGGTCACAAACCTAAGAGAAAAAAAATCTGACTTCAGGAATATTTGCTTCCAGATTAATCTTTTCTGATCTAAACTACTTCTAACTAGCGATGGGCAATCCCGTGGACGCTAGTGTCCGGCGGATTCGGCCTAACATTTTTAAAAAGTTCGGTTTGGATACCAGAACGATACACAAACTTAAAACCGAACCCCGACTCCATTCAAATGAATAAGGGGGCAGAACATCCAGTCTTTCCCATGCTTTCATTTGTGTGACAGCGTGAGAAACACTGACTCTGATCGGCTGCACCTTTTCAAGATGACATACAGATGATAGCATGTGAAACAGCAGCTTAGACTGGCAGTGAAAAAGTTACTGCTGGCCTTCATTGTACACCCGGTCTCACTGATAGCATCGAGAGCAGGCGTACAATGATGAGAGTATTCATTAGCCAGCACCTGTGCAATAAATAAATAAAAAATGGCTTGGTGTCCCCTCTATCTTTGACAACCAGTGCAGGTAAAACCGACAGCTGTGGGCTGCAGCCCTCATCTGTCAGCGTTATGTTGGCTGATTATCAAAAATAGAGGAGGTGAAGACACAGCATTGTATCTTAATTAACCCCTTCACCCCCAAGGGTGGTTTGCACGTTCATGACCGGGCCAATTTTTACAATTCTGACCACTGTACCTTTATGAGGTCATAACTCTGGAACGCTTCCATGGATCCCGGTGATTCTGACATTGTTTTCTTGTGACATATTGTACTTCATGTAATGGTAAAATTTCATTCAAATAACTTGCGTTTATTTGTGAAAAAAATGGAAATTTGGCAAAAATTTTGAAAATTTCGCAATTTTCCAAATTTGAATTTTTATGCCCTTAAATCACAGAGATACGGCACACAAAAAACTTGATAACTAACATTTTCCACATGTTTACTTTACATCAGCACAATTTTGGAACCAAAATTTTTTTTTGTTAGGAAGTTATAAGGGTTAAAAGTTGACCAGCGATTTCTCATTTTTACAATACCATTTTATTTTTAGGACCACATCACATTTGAAGCCACTTTGAGGGGTCTATAGGATAGAAAATACCCAAAAGTGACACCATTCTAAAAACTGCACCCCTTAAAGTGCTCAAAACCACATTCAAGAAGTTTATTAACCCTTTAGGTGCGTCACAGGAATTTTTTTGAATATTTAAAAAAAAAATGAACATTAACTTTTTTTCACAAAAAAAATACTTCAGGTTCAATTTTTTTTATTTTACCAAGGGTAACAGGAGAAATTGGACTGCAAAAGTTATTGTGCAATTTTTCCTGAGTACGCTGATACCTGATTTGTGGGGGGGAACGACTGTTTCGGCGCATGGCAGAGCTCAGAATGGACGGAGCGCCGTTTGACTTTTTCAATGCAAAATTGGCTGGAATTCAGATCGGACGCCATGTCACGTTTGGAGAGTCCCTGATGTACCTAAACAGTGGAAACCCCCTACAAGTGACCCCATTTTGGAAACTAGACCCCCCAAGGAACTTATCTAGATATGTGGTGAGAACTTTGAACCCACAAGGGCTGTACAGAAGTTTATAACGTACAGCGGTACAATTAAAAAATCATATTTTTTCCACAAAAATGATCTTTTCACCCCAATTTTTATTTTCCCATGGGTAACAGGACCCTAAAAGTTATTGTGCAATTTGTCCTGAGTACGCTGATACCCCACATGTGGGGGTAAACCACTATTTGGGCGCATGGCAGAGCTTGGAAGGGAAGCAGCGCCATTTGACGTTTTTGGCTGGAATTGAGATCAGACACCATGTCGCGATTGGAAAACCCCTGATGTACCAAAACAGTGGAAACCCCCCACAAATGACACCATTTTGGAAACTAGACCCCCTAAGGAACTTATCTAGATGTGTGGTGAGAACTTTGAACCCCCAAGGGCTTCACAGAAGTTTATAACATACAGCCGTACAATTAAAAAATCATATTTTTTCCACAAAAATGATCTTTTCACCCTCAATTCTTATTTTTCCAAGGGTAACATCACCCTAAAAGTTATTGTGCAATTTGTCCTGAGTACGCTGAAACCCCACATGTGGGGGTAAACCACTATTTGGGCGCATGGCAGAGCTCGGAAGGGAAGCAGCGCCATTTGACGTTTTTGGCTGGAATTGAGATCGGACACCATGTCGCGATTGGAAAACCCCTGATGTACCAAAACAGAGGAAACCCCCCACAAATGACACCATTTTGTAAACTAGACCCCACAAGGAACTTATCTAGATGTGTGGTGAGCACTTTGAACCCCCCAGTGCTTCACAGAAGTTTATAACGCCCGGGCGTGAAAATAAAAAATTCGTATTTTTTCCACAAACATGATCTTTTAGTCACCATTTTTTTATTTTCCCAAGGGTAACAGGAGAAATTGGACCCCAAAAGTTGTTGTCCAATTTGTCCTGAGTATGCTGATACCCCATATGTGGGAGAAAACTACTGTATGGGCACACGTCGGGGCTCGGAAGGGAAGTAGTGATGTTTTGGAATGCAGACATTGATGGAATGGTCTGCGGGTGTCATGTTGCCTTTGGAGAGCCCCTAATGTACCTAAACAGTGGAAACCCCCCACAAATGACCCCATTTTGAAAACTAGACCCCCTAAGGAACTTATCTAGATGTGAGGTGAGCACTTTGAACCCCCAAGGGCTTCACAGAAGTTTATAATGCCAGGGCTTGAAAATAAAAAAATCGTATTTTTTCCACAAACATGATCAATTAGTCCCCAATTTTTTTATTTTCCCAAGGGTAACAGGAGAAATTGAACCCCAAAAGTTGTTGTCCAATTTGTCCTGAGTATGCTGACACCCCATATGTGGGAGAAAACTACTGTATGGACACACGTCAGGGCTCGGAAGGGAAGTAGTGACGTTTTGGAATGCAGACTTTGAGGGAATGTTCTGCGGGTGTCATGTTCCCTTTGGATAGCCCCTAATGTACCTAAACAGTGGAAACCCCCCACAAATGACCCCATTTTGGAAACGAAACCCCCTAAGGAACTTATCTAGATGTGTGGTGAGCACTTTGAACCCCCAAGGGCTTCACAGAAGTTTATAATGCCCGGGCATGAAAATAAAAAAATCGGATTTTTTCCACAAACATGATCAATTAGTCCCCAATTTTTTCATTTTCCCAAGGGTAACAGGAGAAATTGGACCCCAAAAGTTGTTGTCCAATTTGTCATGAGTACGCTGACACCCCATATGTCGGAGAAAACTACTGTATGGACACACGTCGGGGCTCGGAAGGGAAGCAGTTTTGGAATGCAGACTTTGAAGGAATGGTCTGCGGGTGTCATGTGCGTTTGGAGAGCCCCTGATGTACCTAAACTATTGAAACTCCCCACAAGTGACCCCATTTTGGACACTAGACCCCCCATGGAACTTATCTAGATGTGTGGTGAGCACTTTGAACCCCCAAGTGCTTCACAGAAGTTTATAACGCTCGGACGTGAAAATAAAAAAATCATTTTTTTCCACAAAAATGATATTTTTGCCCCCAATTTTTTATTTTCCTAACGGTAAAAGGAGAAATTGGACCCCAAAAATTGTTTTGAAATTTGTCCTGAGTAGGCTGATACCCTACATGTGGGGGTAAAACACTGTTTGGGCGCATGGCAGAGCTTGGAAGGGAAGGAGCACCATTTGACTTTTTCAACTCAGAATTGGCTGGAATTGAGATCAGACGCAATGTTGCATTTGGAGAGCCCCTGATGTGCCCAAACAGTGGAAACCCCCAATTCTAACTCCAACCCGAACCCCAACACATCCCTAACCCTAATCTCAGCCTTAACCCTAACCCTAGCCCTAACCCTAGCCCTAACCCTAACCCTAACCCTAGCCCTAACCCTAACCCTAATGGAAAGATGGAAATAAATACATTTTTTTAATTTTATTATTTTTCCCTAACTAAGGGGGTGATAACGGGGGGTTTGATTTACTATTTATGGCGGTTTTTATGTTTGGCAGCTGTCGCACGCTAAAAGACGCTTTTTATTGTAAAAATAGTTTTTGCATCACCACATATTGAGAGCTATAATTTTTCCATATTTTGACCCACCAAGTCATGAGAGGTCTTATTTTTTGCGGGACGAGTTGACGTTTTTATTGGTACCATTTTCGGGCACGTGACATTTTTTGATCGCTTTTTATTCCAATTTTTGGGACGCAGAATGAACAAAAAACAGCGTTTCATGAATTTCTTTTGGGGGGGTGCGTTTACACCGTTCCGCGTGCAGTAAAATTGATAAAGCGGTTTTATTCTTTGGGTCAGTACGGTTACAGTGATACCTCATTTAGGTCTTTTTTTATGTTTTGTCAGTTTTATGCAGTGAAAACTATTTTATATAAAAAATAATTATTTTTGCATCGCTTTATTCTGCGAGCTATAACTTTTTTATTTTTTTGCTGATGATGCTGTGTGGTGGCTCGTTTTTTGCAGGACAAGATGATGTTTTCAGCGGTACCATGGATATTTATATGCATCTTTTTGATCGCGGGTTATTACACTTTTTGTTTGGCGGTATGATAATAAATCATTGTTTTTTGCTTCGTTTTTTATTTTTATTTTTTAAGGGGTTCGCTAAAGGGGTTAACTAATGGGACAGTTTTATAGGGCAGGTCGTTACGGACGCGGCGATACCTAATATGTGTACTTTTATTGTTTTTTTGTTTTTTTTATTTCCAAAAAATGGATTTATTTGGGGGAATATTTTTTTTTTTTCTAATTTATTTGGTGATTTTTTTTTTAATTATTTTAACACTTTTTTTATTTTTTTTTTACTTTATTAAATAGTCCCAGGTGGGACATCACTGTCCTGTGACAGATCGCTGATCTGTCACATCACAGATCACTGTGACAGATCAGCAATTTGTCACAGGCATTGAAGAAGACTTCCTCTTGCCTGCGCTTTGCAGGCACTGAGGAAGCCAGCTTCCTGCAGACCCCCGAAGGCCCCCATCGCCATCTTGGATTCGGGGGCCTGCAGGAATGGAGCCCCCCGCAGCAGCGCTGCACATTGCGCTGCCGTGGGGGGCTCAGGGAAGCACAGAGGGAGCCCCCTCCCTGCCGATGCTTCCCTTTAACCCCCGGTACACCGCGATCGTGTTTGATCGCGGTGTGCAAGGGGTTAACGTGTCGGGGGCGGTCCGTGACCGCCCCTGACACATTGTGCCGGGTGTCAGTTGTGATAATCAGCTGACACCCGGCTGCGATCAGCGGCGCTCACCACGTGGGCGCCGCTGATCGTGGTAGACATACTATCCCATCCATGGGCATAGGGGCCCGGGTCCCATGGACGGGATAGTACGTCTCATGTCAGAAAGGGGTTAATCAGACGACTATTTTTAGCAAGCCAGGAAGAATAGACTGATATCTATATGTTGTCTTTTGAATGTATGTGTTTATTTCAGGTTAGTTAATAAGCATAATTTTGCTTGTGTAAGCCTGTAATATTGACTTGTAAGTTGATATTTTGTGTAACATTGTGCTCTTATCATTGATGACTATGACTAGTGATGTTTGCTGATATGCTAATTATACATTGTCTAGGCCAGATAATTTGTTGACTTGTTAGAGGAGGAAAAACTATGCAAATAGATCTCAATTCTTCCCCTTTTATTTGTGAATACAGGATGAAGAACACTTGTTAATTATGAAAATAGGCTACATGCCTCTGTACAGAGAGAGAAACATAGATTCAGCCAATACATCCAGAGATATGACAGTACCCAATACATCTTGACTTCATCATGAGGGACACAGATTTATTATTCTACAGGTTGCCAACCTAGGGGACTTCGGGCCCACTTGGAAGAATACAAATCTGCTCCATTGACCATCGCTGAACCATGGATACGTTGGAGAAAGCCAAGATTGGGATCCACCGGTCGCCTGGCTCCATGGAGATGTCCGGAGAAGCTAGGTTATGACCCTCAGGCAAACTGGCCTTGTACCTCAATGTACTGTCATCTTCCTAAGCTTGTCTTTACATCCTCTCTGTGTGCGCCTCCACCTCCATAGGTGGGACCCTGGAAGATGAAGCCAGATTGTGGCCCACCAGTCAACTGGCCTTTGTATCTGAATGGATTGTCATCTACCTACGCTAGTCATTACATCCTTTCTGTGTGCATGCCACAGGTGGTGTAGTCGAGCCTGGAAGCTCTGAAGTAACAGCTGCCATTATCCCCGCGAGTCAGCGAAAGGGTGAGTCTCTGTAATGTGCAGCATCTTGGGGTATTTTTTTGGGACTGTTCTACGTGTTATCTGCCTGTTTTGTGGTTCAATATAGCATTGCCATATTGTTTTACCCTCACCCTGTGTTGTCTGAGTAGAGTTATGCCCACGTTAAAAGGAGAGCGGACGTTCGGCGGGACGATCCCTGGTCCATGCAGTTTCTGCTAGTAGACTGAGGTGCTCGCCGACCTCCCGTGTCTCCACAGAGGGGTTCCTATGTCATTTTTTTTCAACAAATAATTAAAAAATGACGTAGGATCCCCCCAATTTTGATGACAAGCCAAGCTAAAGCAGACAGCTTGGGGCTTGTATTCTCAGACTGGGAAGGGGCAATGGATATTAACAGCTCGCAGTTGCCCCAGAAAACGCGCATTTATTAAATGTGCCAATTCTGGCGCATTGCCCGACTCTACCCACTTGTCCCTATGTGGTGGCAAGTGGGATAATATTTGTGGGGTTCATGTCAGCTGACATCAAGCTCACAGTTTAGTAATGCAAAGATGTCTATAATTACTAATCCCATAGTCATATTGCAATAAAGAAGACATAGCTAGAATAAAGTCCTATATTTGAAATAAAACTTTAGTTTACCCGTTTATTTTCAAAAATTAAAAATAAAAAACACTATATTACTCACCAGTCACCTGTCCAACGATAAGATAATCAATATGTCCCACGATGCACTCCAGCTCTGCTACATCTGGATTTCATAGTTGAGTAGTGGCATGATGCGACTGCTCAACCTTGAATCCAGGAGAACACTGAGTCTGAGAACTCCACTGCAGCGCAAAGCGGTGACGATGATAAGATGAGTGGAGTTCAAAGTCGATTTACTCCAGTGACCTCAGGGACATCAGCGCTAGCACCATGAGAACTGTCTCACGAGAGCTGACGTCAATGCAGTCAGTGGAGCACATATGGATTATCGTCAGACAGGTGAGGAATGTGGTGTGTTTTTATTTTTAATTTTTGTAAATAAATGGGTAAAAGAGGGTGGGTAGTTTTATTTCAAATAAAGGGCTTTATTCTGGCTGTGTCTTTATTACAATCTGACTATGCGGTTAGTAATGGAGGCATCTTTTAGACGCCCCCCCCAATGCTAACCCCATTACCCCATTACTAATCCCTGGGCTTCATGTCAGCAGCCATAAAACAGCTGACATCAACCCTAAACCTATTACCCCACTTGCTACCACACCAGGGCAAGTGGGAATACCGAGGCTAAGAGCCAGAATTGGGGCATCTTATGGATGCACATTTCTGGGGTGGCTGAGAGCTGATGTTATTAGATTGGGAGGGGGTAATATCCATGGCTCTTTCATAGGCTATTAATATCAGTCTGCAGCTGTCTGTTTAGCCTTTGTTGGTTATTGAATAGAGGGGGGACCCCTAGTCATTTTTGGGGAGGGATCTCCCCTATTATAACTAGTAAAGGCTAACCAAATAGCTGTGAGCTGATATTAATAGCCTGGAAAACTTTATGGATATTACTCCGTTCCCAGAATATTAACATCAGCCCCCAGCTTTTCCTTTCCTGGTTATGCAAATTTCAGGGGCCCCCACTCCATTTTTTTCATTTATTATTTTATTTACTAACAAGTACAGTAAAATACACACCCAAAGTAACCTTAGTTCGCAGCCTCCAGGTTTTCCAGCAGCTGGAAACTCCAGTCTGAGCCACAAGTTGCACAGCACTCTCTTCTGCTGTTTGGAGACTCCGCTGGCTGTGGTTCCACCCCATCCACCTGGCCCTGCACAACAAAGAGAAGAGACTGAGAGCATGGATCGCACACCGCAGACACATGCTTCCAACTTTCCCTGCCACACAGCGCATACCCAATGCGACGGACGTCGCAAGCCACAGATGCGCTACTTCAGTATACGTTGTGCCACGGCATCCAGGCACCTACTCCATAACCCTTCTTCATCTCTATCCCATCCTCACTTTTGAACCAGATTATTCTGATGAAGGTCCAATGTTGGACTGAAAACATTCAATAATGATATATTGTCTGGATGCAAAATAAACAGAAAACTTTTTTTTCACAATTTGAGTGCCAGCCACGTTCATTGATATTGTTCACTTCTCTCTTTCTGATCACTGCCTCATATGCCATGTACTAATGAGGTGGAACTCCATCTTGCATATGCTGGAGAGGACGTGTGAGCAGCAGCAGGCAATTGTAGTCTTCCAAGTGCAAAGAAAGAACTAGGCACCAAAATCCCACGCTGAATAGAATAAATGCTGACAATTTCAACTTCATACTTATACAATAAGGTGGTGCACAATGGGAAGATTTGTATGTTCCATGAAGCAGAAAAAGGAAAAGGAGAGCTCACCAAATCCTTTAGGTAAAAGTCCTTTTTTCATTTTGTGTGTCCCAAAATTTATACAAAAAAGAAAATGTAAAACAGCGTTGGCCCCATCCCCCTCTTCCACTTGCCTCATGGTTCAATTATTTTACTGTTGTTAATTTTTAGTTTATTGCTTTTTTCTCTATTTTAAGTCATCCTCATCACTGATATATCTCGCCCCTGCACAAACAAATCGCATCTCGCTGGGGCGCACTTCTGCATTTTGGTTTTGCCCACAGTTGGGCAAAGCATACTGCGCAAGCGCAAAATGTGATTTTGTCTGCACATGCGAAAGATATCTTGTAGCGATGGGGATGACGAAGGAGGCGTTATCCATGTTAAGGATGGCGAGAAGCAGCCAGGTGAGGGGTAGAGAAGTCCGAAGCCACGCCCATCAGAACGGATGGACCTGATTAGCACACAGTGCGTGAGAAATCAAAAAGGTTTTTCAAAGCCATACAGGGGGGGTCACGGGGTTATATAAGGATTTAGGGAATGCAGCACAGACACTGAGTAAGATGATATTTTTAGCTGCTAAGTGACAAAACTGATGACAGATTCCCTTTAATCTTAGAATACTGAATGGTGATAAAATGGGAACACCTGCATAAAAGTATAGAGCCTATAAGGGAGTGGGGTACAAGGCCTTGGAGTGCTTTCTGTGGGAAATATTGGACTGTCATTATATTGGTAATGGGGTCTTTGGTTGTCACTACTGTGGGGGCTAGGTAGCTGGATGTGGCTCGAAAATATTTCTCAGAGTTGAATATGGCTGCTAATGTTACGAGAAGGTCAGGGGGCTCACTGCTTGAGGTGGATCCTTTAACCTCAAGGTCCAGGTGGGCACATGGACCATGGGCGTTAATGCAGTAGGTTGGTGAGTAGAGGTGCTGGAAACTGTACACAGTTGGAATGCTGGAAACTGCAGGCAGGCGAAGGGCATCGGGAAACCACAGCAAGTGGAGTGCAGAAAACCATAGACAGGTGGAGGACGTCAGGAAAAAACAGGCAAGCAAGCGGAGTACAGGAAACTGCACGCAGGTAGCAAATAACACTCTGGAGTAGAGTTGAGCGACTCTGGTCGGATCGGGTTTCATGAAACAAAATTTGTTTCAGATGAAACTGGTCCGACTAGGGCAAAAAAATCGGAGTTTCGTCCGAAACCCGACCCCAATGCAAGTCCTGAGCATCCTGAATACCCCAGGCAGACACAGAGAAGAGGTCCAATAGACCTGGAGTTAGATAGCCGACAGAACTCTGTTGTCACTATAAGCCACAGACAAGTAGGAAGAAGCACTAGAAGTTGCTGGTATTCAGAAGACGTACTGTAGCTTGCAGACAGGTTGTTGTGCACACATAAACTGCAAGTCTAGTCACAGATTCAATAATAAGGCTCGGGTGAGTGTCTTAGAAGCTCTTAAATAGCTCCAGGCAGTTAATCACATGGAAGCACACCAGGCCATCTGCAAAGCCCAACATGGTACATCACCAGAAAGTTCATTGGACTAAGGCAGATGGAGCAGAACTTAGACCAGGGACAGGTATGTAACAATTAGGCCGGGGTCACACTTGCGAGAAACTCGCACGAGTCTTGCATCTCGATACCCGTCACTGCCACCAGCACTCGGGACCGGAGTGTGCGGCTGCACCTATTTCTATGCAGCTGAACGCTCCGATCCAAGTGCCAGCGGTAGTGCCGAGTATTGAGATGCGAGACTGGTGAGAGTTTCTCGCAAGTGTGACCCCGGAAAGAAAGGTTCTCTTTACCAGCAACAGAAGAAAAAAACGTTTTGGCATGTTGAATTGCAATATGCCTGAATTTTTTTGCTCTCATTGGATATTATTTCCCTCTCTTAATTAAAAATACATGCACTCTTGGCTAAACTTTATATTCCTAATTTCTTATAATTTTGGAGTAGGACTTACCATAAAAACTAAACAACACAACTTGAAAAAATGTCAAGATGAATTTTTTCCTTAACTCTTTATAAGCTCCTTAAATCTTGCCTTTCATTCTGTTATCATGGTGGCTTTTACATTCAGCATATTCTTCTTAGCAATCACTATTTAGAGTTATATTTATATCTTGGTTACATTTTTTTCCCTCTTAGTAATATAAAGAAAAGAACGTGCACTCTCAAAACAACACGAAGAAGCTGCTCAGTAGGGCCTTATTTGCTTATCTACAGAGAGAGTACTTTGGTAAATTCCTCCAAATCCTCCCATAAATGTTTTTGTAGTTTAACCTTTACTGTCCTTATTGGTTTATTACATGTGTGAGTTGGGAACGTTCTTGTCAGGTTGTCTGTGATAGTTATGATGAGGAAGTTCAAAGGTGCACCAGATGTGAATGTCAACAGTGTCATTTGATATTGGATGGGTTAAGTATCTATGTCTTGACTTGTTTATATTATATAAAATATTCTAGAAACATAGAAATATCTTCCTTTTCCAAATGGAACTTACGCTCAAAAAAGTTTTTAAAAAATCCACCACTGATTCCTTTTACTTCCGTATATGGTATAAGACATTTTCTCCATAATTCATTATCAGCATTCATTTCCTTCTTGCAAGACCTTTTGTTTGTGGCTTCCCTTTCTAACAGCCTCATCCTCTGGAATCACTCTAGAGATGTTGTCTAGCTGCCTCTTCATCATCGGTTCACGAGACACAGGGTCAACCATTTCATTTAGAAGAAAAGCAGATCTCTCCACAGTAAACCTATGTTACTTTTGAGAAGCATTTCAGTTTCTTTAAGAAAGGGCATTGAATGCTCTACAGCTGTTTTTCTTGAGAGAGTTTTTACATCTTCAGCTCGGTTTGATCTATGATCCTCAAAGAAAAGGATACATAAATAATACATTAAAAAAATCTTCTCCAATGCACAAATTTTTTATATTACCACCAGGATAATGGATTTTTGACTCACTGTGTGTCTGTGGAAATTTGATCCAACATAAGATTATTTGTGAAATTTGAAGTTGGAGAAGGTCTGGTGTGGCGCCCCTGAGGGTTCAGTCGCCACAGAGGTACTGCACCTCCTCCTGAGGTGTGGTGCCCCACCATTCAGGTAGGGTGGAGACACCAGACCAAGCTCCAACACCTGCATCCCACACAACACAGTAGTGTAGCAAAGCACCCTTTGGTGGCTCCCTGCTTGGAACACCAAGTGTGCTGGGAGTCGGGTGGAGTAAGGAGAGGAGGTCTAAGGATTAGGGTTAAAGCAGAACCCTTCCCAAGTTCACAGTGCAAGGCCGGGGTACGGTCCCCGAGGTTGTATGGATACTAATGGTCCTGCGACAGACACAGGAGGAATAGAAGTTGTCACCACTTTATTCCCACACAAGACTTGGGGGCACAACAGCAACGTGAGTGAGCCGGGACTAGGTAGTAAGGAGTCCCCAAAGCAGGCTACAGCTGTCTGCTGTACAAGTAGAGTTCATAGGAACATCTGACAGGAGGAACTCCAGTGTAACTCAGTACTGTGAGTACTTCACTATAGGCGCAAAAGGGAGATGTTCAGAAAAGGCACATATGTTGGCGGAGTATTGGAAGGGAGCACTTCATCTTGCCTGGAGGTTGGCTGAGCCCCTGACCCGGAGGACATGGCACGGATGCAGGCACCTTTATGCACAACAGACTGTGAGTAAAGCTTTGGAACTACATGCCCTGGTGTCCTCCGCTTATTCCTGCGCCAACCCATTCAGCACCATTACATCTTTGTGCCTAACACTGCACCATCCACGTCTCCCCTCACCGTCACTTCATCTACTCTGCCCTGGGACTACAGCCCTACCTGTGGAGGGCCACACCATCATTGCTGCACTACACCATCTGTCCCAGAGGATCTGCTTGTAGCGTCGGCTTAACATCTCCCTTGCCGAACACCAAAGGTGGCGTCACGAATCATTCACTCACAAACTTTATTCCATCACTTCATTCCTTTTACATGGTTGCCCAGGGCCACGGACCGGGTCACAGCTGCTGTAACATTCCCCTCTGAGAGACCGGCCCGGTACCGAGTACCCCACTGCCCTGGGAGGGCGATCCACTGGCTATTGGTGTTCCAATTCATGCCAGTGGTTTCAATGGCGTTGAGGTGAGAATTCAGGCCTCGTCTCAGATTCCTTATCACGTTATGCCTTTATGAACCTTACTTTGTGCACTTGGGCACAGTAACGCTGGTAAAGAAAAGGGATTTCCCAAAATTGTTCCCACAAAGCAGCCTTTTCCGTCAAATACAGTACAATGGAGGCACGATGCAATCTAGTAGGTAACATTGTCTAAGTAAATGCTAAACCCAGTTCCCTCCATCAGATACTCTATTAGCAAAACACCTTTGCTCTGCTCCAAAGTGCAGTGTCGGTGTGCTTTATACTGCTCCAGGTGATGCTTGACACTGTGCGTCAGACTTGTGTGTAGCTACTGATAAATGTCCTCTGTTAGGCCTTGCTCCCATTAGCGTTCAATAAATCGCTCCAATTTTCATACTGAAAAGTCGGATGAGTGTCATGCATATGTCCTACGTATGTCACTCCCTGTGTCACGCGAGTGTGCAATGTTTTTCTAATTTAGAATCCACATGACATATGTATGACATGTGTTTGCCATCTATATGCAATGCTTTTTTCAACACGTTTTCTAAATTTAGAACCATATCAGCCAATGGCCTGATTGATTGGTAACCCCATAAAAACCACATCCTAAGGGCCCTAAGGATGGGAGCAGTTTCATATCATATGGGATGTCATCATTTATATCCTTTCATCATATTTTTTGGTGATAAACGGCAGAAATGGACACTAACAATCTATCCTTTAACCAGAGTGAGTAAGTCCTCTTCAACTGGGTATTCTTCAGAGTATGGGGAAAGATACCCAAAAAAAAAAAGGTACTGAGGAGGCGTAGGCGAATGTGGGTGCATCGTTTAATCTGCCAGTGTCAGACAAGAGGCGGCCATTTTGCCTGTAACTACGTGCAGTTATGCCTACACCCAGAAACATTATTTTCATATTGCAGAATTCCTGTGCTAACCTTTGATCACCTACTTAAGGAGCTACAGCCAGGGATCACTTTTCAGAACAATAGATTCAGCAAATATGTTTCTGTAGAGGACCATCTACGGCTGACCATGCGGTAAGTCTAGGTTCACATTAGCGTTTCTGTGCGCAGCATATCATCTGCATGCACAAACGCATGCAAACGCATGTTTACGCAGCATTGTTTATCCCCATGACCTTACGCATGACGCCAAAAAAGCTGCGTTTGTATGCGTTTTTGCATGTGTTTGCGTTGACTATGCGCATGCGTTCAATATTTCCAATGCTTTTCCTGTAGAATTTCCTTGACACCAGACACCCAATGGGCGTGTCTCATGGGATATCTGTATATAGACACACTGCACTGATGAAATCCTCATCTTTTGCTGCTGTATCAAGCAGCAAGATGGATCTTAGCGTGGTGAGCTTCATTCTAATCTTGATTTGCCATTGAAATTGGCTGTTGTCTTTGCTGTGGCTTGTGAAGAGAAAGAAGAAGAGAAAGACGGAGAAGACGTCGTTGTCGCTATTGGCAACAGCGAGAGAGAGCCATGGAGCCTACCACTCGTTGTACACAGAGCTGCGTGAAAACTCTGAGAAGCTTTTTGAGTACAGGAGAATATAGGAACAGAGCTTCCATGATTTGCTGCTACGTGTCCGAGGATCCATCACCAGTCAGGACACACAGCTACGTCAAGCAATTCCTGCTGAGGAATGTCTGTTGGTGACTCTGAGGTGCGCAATTTTGAAAAAGAAACACCTGTCATTAATATGATTGTTCTGAAAGCCGTGTACTGATTTTTTTTTCCCATTTTCTGTTCGGCAGATTCCTGTCTACCGGAGAGGCATAATCTCTACATTTTCAGTTCCAGATTGGACTGTCCATGCTTTCTGGGATTGTTGAAGACATCTGCCGTGCTTTATTTGACGTTCTGTATGAAGAATTCCTCCCCCAACTCACAACTGAACTCTGGCTGGAAAATGCTGCAAAATTCCAGGACATTTGTAATTTTCCAAACTGTTGGGGGGCTGTGGATGGCAAACAGATTCGTATTATGAAACCTGCTGGAAGTAGATCCGAGTATTTCAAGCACAAAAAATACTTTTCGATTGTTCTCTTGTCACTGTGGAAGTTGGCTCATTTGGACGAGGAAAAGACTCACAGACTTTCAAAAACTCTGACATGGGCCAACGTTTGTAAGGGAATAATTTCACTTTTCCACAGCCACGCCCTCTTCTGAAAACTGAAGGACCGCCAATGCAGTTTGTTGTGGTCGGGAATGAGGTGTTTCAAATGTGTGCCAACCTCATAAAACCATTCTCAAGTCAGGACTTGAATAACACAAAAAGGGTTTACAGCTACCAACTGACAAGGGCACGAAGGACTGTGGAGTGTGCCTTTGGATTACTGGTAACTATGGGCGTCACAGGTCCAGGTCCGGCTACTCCCATCTTCATAAGATGTCATCATCTTCCTTGCTTCATGTCGTTGCTCCTGCGCAGGAGTACTGATCTGCCCTGGTGTGCTTGGTTTTAACGTAACTTTATTCTTTCATGGGTTATTTACAAGTTTATGACCACTTATAAAATGTGTTCAAAATGCTGCCCATTGTGCTGGATTGTCAATGCAACCCTCTTCTCCCACTCTTGACACACTGATAGCAACACCGCAGAAGAAATGCTAGCACAGGCTTCCAGTATCCGTTGTTTCAGATGCTGCACATCTCGTATCTTCACAGCATAGACAATTGCCTTCAGTTGACCCCAAAGATAAAAGTCTAAGGGGGTCAGATTGGGAGACCTTGGTGGCCATTCAACTGGCCCACGATGACCAATCCACTTTCCAGGAAACTGTTCACGAAGGAATGCTTAGACCTGACACCTTTAATTGATAGTATGGTGTGGTATATGGGTTACAAAGACAGTGGGGCCATTCTTCATCAACGGAAACCTCAATGCCACTGGATATTTGAAATTGCTACATGATAATGTGTTGCCCTCTTTATGCACTGAAGATGGCACGTTCCCTGAGTTTTTCCAGCAAGATGGTGCACAACCACATTATAGGTGTCAGGTCCAAGCATTCCTACAAGGAATATGACCCCATTAGACTAGCATTTCTTCTGCGGTGTTGCTATCTGTGTGTCAAGAGTTGGAGAAGAGGGATGCAATGACAATCCAACACAATGGGCAGCACTTTGATCACATTTTAAAAGTAGTCATAAACTTGTAAATAACTCATGAAAGAATAAAGTTACATTAAAAATAAGCACACCATTCTTTTTCTTGTGAAATTATCAATAAGTTTGATATGCCACATGACCCTCTTCCCACTGGAAAAAATAAAGTTGGATCCAAAATGCCCGACTTCAAAATGGCCACCATGGTCCCCACCCATCTTGAAAAGTTTCCCCCCTCCCATATACTAATGTGCCACAAACAGGAGGTTGATACCACCAACCATTCCCATTTTATTCAGGTGTATACATATAAATGGCCCACCCTGTAGAATGCTGTAGATAAGCCCCAAAAGGCAGTGGCCGCAACTCATAGCTGAAAAACGAGGTGACAAGTTCCCTTTGAGAACAAAGAATTGGATGTCCCTCATCTATGGATGCTGCATGGATCAGGAGGGCAATCTGTCCTGTATGTCATGGTTGGGTATGAGTCCTTTCAGCTTACCCAACATGTCATGAGGCCTTTTCCCCGGCGTGCACTAAATCCAAAGCGGCGTATCTTCAATTACAGCCTCATCAGGACCCTGAGATTGGTGGAAGGCGCCTTAGGGATTTTGAGTGTGAAATGGAGGATTTTGTTATGTGCACTCCAATTAAGCCCACAAAATGTGAATGGCGTAATACAGGCATGTGTCATGCTACATAACTTTATGAGACTACATGATACACTTATCTCATTGGATACTATGAGTGGTTCAGTCCTCTCTAATGTTGAAGTAACCCCCATGTAGATAGACACCTTGACCTTTCTGAAATCAGACTTCATGAGATGCTGTCCAATTATTTTGTTTCGCCGGAGGGGTCAATACCATGGCAACCCATTGATGCTGAGTAATGTATTTTGTTTGTGTTTCTGTAAATTACTGTATATGTTAATGTTTGTTTGGCTTAAAAATAAGGCAATGCGTGCATTCTGAGACAGTAAAAACACATTTAACCTAAAAATGTTTTTTCTATTAATAATAATAATAATAATAATAATAATGATGATGCAGCTGCCTATCCGCAGGGATTGCATGCCATGCTATGGAAAAAGGTCTTATCTTATACTCGTTGTCATTGACAGTGCAAGATATAAAGTTGATCACTCGACTATTTACCTCGCAATGAGTGGGGTAGACAAGAGCTTCCATCCTTCACCGTGTTCTGCGAGGTATGGCTGCAGCCTGGGGGGAGGTGGCCAAGGGTAAGTTGGAGTTGCTACTCCGCCACTGTTCTTGCTGGTCTTCCAGTCTGGATTCTTCATCAGATTGCGCCGCCACCTCCTCCTGGCCTTCGCCAGCATCAAATTCGAAGGGTATGTCCCTGTCACCAATGTTACTTGTGTACTGAAACGACAATTGTATATGGCAAGGAAAAATAATGTTATTTTAACAAACAAAAGGGACAAATGCACAAGCGTTGGAACTTAGGGCTCTAGTTCCATGATTGGGGCTAGGAAATTTAGTTGGCCGAAATATATATATGGAGTCTTCTGGAATACACCATCTCCACTACAACCACGCTGCTGCCGCTCCCTCCTATATTGGTCCCTGCAGCTGCGCCAACATTTAGTCATATTAGTCACTTTTTGGGGGTCAAATAGGAAAATATATATTCCAAGTATTATCATTTTGGAAATAAAAATGAGCATCAAAGTGGTCTAAATTGGCCAATTCTAGGATCTGAACAAACAATGTAATAGCATTAATACACTTTTACATACATTATGAGAAAAGGCATTTTAGAATATATTAAGGCCTCTGCGGTAACACTGAGAGAACACATACTTTGCTGGTACAACAATTATTAAACATTAAAAATGGCAAAAAAAAATGTGTCTTATGGCTACCCAAAAAAATATTGAGAACTGTGGCCAAGTTCATTTAGCGTGGCCAAAATATTTTGACATCAGGTTTGCATGTGTTGTAGGTCACAGATTGCATTTGGATGTATGTATGATTATGTTGGTTTCAACATATGTAAAAATTACATAACAATTATACAAGAGTCTGTAGAAGTAACATAAAAGAAATAAAGCAAAATGAACCAATTCCTAATTGGACCTCACAACTGCTGTCATTATAATTGGGGTACAGCTGCTGACAAATATATATTCAGGATGCGCCCCGTTTGGTCAGGTCAACATATCCTGGGTCCCTGGTGACCTAGAGCTCAGGTTGCTCCTGCACAAGTACCAGAAGCATCTCCAGATTGATGGCGCTAGACTTCCTCCTGCTCCCTAGTAGGCATGGATATGGCTGTCAGTTTGTTCTCTGTGATTGGTCATTTTTTAAACACTTCCCTGTATGATGACTTCCTGTCAGGGGATGATTGAATAAGCAAATGTATTGCTATAGTATGTGAACATGAAATATACACACGTGGTCAAAATTGTTGGTACCCCTCATTTAATGACAGAAAAACCCACAATGTAGGCATCTGTGATGCTAATTAGAATTGAATTGCACTACTGCTCTAGATAATAAGAAAATATGTAGATGCTTAGCACATAGTTTGGCCAATTCATGTGTTCCCAGCAGTCAACGACAAGGCGGTCTCCGGTTGTTTGAATTTTAACTAATGTTAATCTTCTCCTAGGCTGAAGCCTGCATTTATGGGTAGGTAGGTCCCTGACCCATACCACTAACAGCATTCGTCTATCTGCATGACTATCTGCATGACTTTATGACTTTATGTACTCAATTAATGAGTATATACATACTTTTGGCCAAACAGTATGCATCTTCTTTGAGAAGATTTGGTGGACCAATTTTTTAATTCTAATTTAGAGTATTCATCTAAAAGTATTGAATTTCAAAATTTTTACTGTTCTGCAAAGGTTAGTTACAAGGTCTACAATTCTCAACTGGTCGTGATGTTAAGCGTAGCATCTGCTAATTGGGTACCCTTCAAGTTTCAGTTCCATCTCTTCAACTTCTCAAGAGTTAATTTTCATAGAACAAGAAACTGCCATTAACAATGTATTTGGCACCAGGGAGTTTTACAGTAAACCAGTAACAGCATTAATGGAGCATTGGGTATCACGTTTCTATGCATCTATCACCTCAGCTCCACTTACTTTTACTATAATAAATTCCTTAGCCAGGCATTTCTTGGGCAGTAGAATTATATGACTAAAGCTGTGATTGGAAATGGTTGGTTTCTCTTTAAAATTAACCTCCAACCCCCCCATAAAACCATTAATTTTACACTGCAGAGTCTAAAACTTCCCTATCGATAATGTTCATAGCTATTCCAGCTTCTAAGTCGGAGGAACGCTCTGATCTTCTGAAATAAGAAATGGTATAAGATTTACAGTGTGTGCAAAAAAAACAAGATCTTGAGGACGCTATTGAAGGGATCCTCAATAATTGGTAACACAAGGCATTAAACTCAGAAAAACCTGGTTGATTTTTGTGGAAAAAAGTTAACCATCTACTAGATTCACCCTGAGGAAAGCCTCCTGACTCTCTACTGAAAGATTATAGAGGTGAAATAAAGAGTGAAAAAATTGAATTTAATTGTTCGATCCTTTTGCCTTACTAGAAAAGAAACTAAAGATATCTAGCAGTGGCTTACTCCAATTTTCCCATTGAAATCACAAGAAAGCTCAGATTAGTCAAAAGTTCATATGTGGGTTGTGAGCCTTCGCGGGCAGGGTCCTCTCAACTCCTGTACCAGTTATGACTTGTATTGTTTAACATTATTGTACTTGTTTTTATTATGTATTCCCCTCCTTACATGTAAAGCGCCATGGAATAAATGGTGCTATAACAATAAATAATAATAATAATGTGGGGGGAAATAGGACATACCATTGGTGCAGCCGCACAGGGGTGCAAGAGGTAAGGGGGCCACTTCCACCTACAAAGCAGGTGAAATTGTGTATTTTATGATGAGCTATTAGACTTTAAAGGGCCCATATAAAGTTCTTACCCAGGGTAAAAATCTGCCAGTGTCCACCCTTGGGTGTCGGGAGAAATGGCTGTCTGTCAAATGTGCATTTAACAAGCTACTAGGCTAGGCTTTAGACTAGACTGTCTTTCATCTTTGACAAATACCGTATTTCATTTGGTGCCGTTCTGACACTGCTACCAAAATAGTGAGTACTTTCACTTATTACTAAAACATCCTTACTAACTCTTGTTGGCAGTGCAACGTCCCCAATCTAGATCATCATGAGTCCCGCTCAGCGAGCCCTTGGTAGGAAGAATAAAGATCTGGTATCTCTTATACCAGGTCATACATACTACTGAAAAAACATCACTAGCTGATGCTGTGCCCATACATATCGGGTGTTCATGTGAATGTTATAGGGTTTCACAAGTCTACCACTGTGCAGGACATTTGACTCACATACGATGGATGATTGGAATTACAATCTGTGTGCAGTTCTATAGTATATGTTGATTCTACAGTGGGTACGGAAAGTATTCAGACCCCTTTAAATTTTTCATTCTTTGTTTCATTGCAGCCATTTGGTAAATTCAAAAAAGTTCAATTTTTTTCTCATTAATGTACACTCAGCACCCCATCTTGACTGAAAAAACGGAAATGTGAAATTTTTGCAAAATTATTAAAAAAGAAAAACTGAAATATCACATAGTCATAAGTATTCAGACCCTTTCCCAAGTATTGAATAGAAGCACTGTTTTGAGTTAGTACAGCCATAAGTCTTCTTGGGAATGATGCAACAAGTTTTTCACACCTTGATTTGGGGATCCTCTGCCATTCTTCCTTTTAGATCCTCTCCAGTTCTGTCAGGTTGGATGGTGAATGTTGGTGGACAGTCATCTTCAGGTCTCTCCAGAGATGCTCAATTGGGTTTAGGTCAGGGCTCTGGCTGGGCCAGTCAAGAATGGTAACAGAGTTGTTCTAAAACCACTCATTTGTTATTTTAGCTGTGTACTTAGGGTCATTGTCTTGTTGGAACGTGAACCTTTGGCCAAGTCTGAAGTCCAGAGCACTCTGGCAGAGGTTTTCATCCAGGATATCTCTGTACTTGGCTGCATTCATGTTTCCTTCAATTGCAACCAGTTGTCCTGTCCCTGAAGCTGAAAAACACCCCCAGAACATGATGCTGCCACCACCATGTTTCACTGTTGGGATTGTATTGGGCAGGTGATGAGCAGTGCCTGGTTTTCTCCACACATACCGCTTAGAATTATCACCAAAAAGTTCTATCTTTGTCTCATCAGACCAGAGAATCTTATTTCTCATAGTCTGGGAGTCCTTCATGTGTTTTTTAGCAAACTTTATGTGGGCATTCATATGTCTGGCATTGAGGAGAGGCTTCTGTCGGACCACTCTGCCATAAAGGTCCGACTGGTGGAGGGCGGCAGTGATAGTTGATTTTGTGGAACTTTCTCCCATCTCCATACTACATCTGTGGAGCTCAGCCACAGTGATCTTGGGGCTCATCTTTACCTCTCTCACCAAGGCTCTTCTCCCATGATTGCTCAGTTTGGCTGGACGGCCAGGTGTAAGAAGACTTCTGGTGCTCTAAACTTCTTCCATTTAAGGATTATGGAGGCCACTGTGCTGTTAGGAACATTGAGTACTGCAGAAATTCTTATGTAACCTTGGCCAGATGTGTGCCTTGCCACAATTCTGTCTCTGAGCTCCTTGTCCAGTTCCATTTGTAGGATAATGACGGAGGTAGAGGAGATGAGAGAGATAGAGATACCAACAGGGATGAGGGGTGACCCGCTTCTTACCGCCGACAGACTCGAGACTGAGACAGAGATTTAATTCAACAGGTCCGTTTTTATTTACCACCTTTCTGACGACCTCTGCACTTCACCACAGGGATTTCACATTTCTTTTGTACACAGACCCGGGTACCTTCACTTCTTATTTTTATACGTCGTGGTGTCCTTTGTGGCTCTTCCCACTGTGGCTGCCCTAGGCATATCCACCACAGCGCTTCACCATTCAAAGTACACCATCCACTGCTACTCCCAGACCGTCTCCGTCTGTGGCTACTGTCCTTTGGGCCACCCCCCCGTGACCATCTCAATTGTCAGTTTCTCTCTGAGGGCTTTCTACCGTCTTTCTCTCTACGGCAGATCCTCCTATCTAGTGAGCTCCCCTGGCTGACTGTACCTTCCAGAACCTTCCCTCAACCTCTTATACTCCCAGTCCTGGTATCTCCGCCCACTATCACCTGACAGTTACCTTGACCAATGGCAGTTACACAGTCACTCTCCTACACTCCCCACTGCCCTCTAATGGTCAAACTACAGCACGGCACTTCGTTCTCTTCATCTCAGCGCTTTAATACCTACCCTGAGCCATCCCTCTGCCTCCCACTACAGGCAGATCTGTCCGTCAGGTCAACCTCCCTACACTTTGACCTCATGATTCTCATTTGATCTGACATGTGCTGTGAGGTCTTATATAGACAGATGTGTGCCTTTCCAAATCAAGTTCTATCAGTTTAATTAAACACAGTATATGAGCACAAATGTTCTTCTCCTATGTTTGGATATTATTCAAGTTATTCAAATATCATCTTGGGAAATCATCCAGAGATCATGCATTCATGTTCTTCATTGAGGTCATACATAAAACACATATATTTATAACTACATGAATGGTTATTTGGAACACTTTCCAAAAAAAACTTCTATCGGGAAGTATTCAAGTATTCAACATTTTTCCTTCTGTTCTCCAAAAGTATTTTTTGAGATATAGTGCACCGTCTGTACTTTTTATCATCCGTGGCCTTTTGTTGTTCGAGGCAGGATCATGTTAAGATGGAAGAAATGTAGCACATTATATTCGGAATTTATTATCTTTTATTTGCATCATAAAAAGAATTGATACCTTTTGTTGAATTGTTAAGAAGCTGGATTCCATGATCTGAAATAACCCAAAAGGCTCTAAAATAGTGGACTCTTAATGTTCACTGTAGGGAATAGACGCTATACCTTGTAATCAATTTTAGTAAAATAGCAGGAGATTCTATATACCTATAGGGGGTAGCAGTTACACCCTGCTCTGGGACCCGATGGGGCTCAAAGGCCCCACTGGCATATAGGTACCATTACACATGGTGCTGGAACAGATTTTGGACAGAGGCTAGAGAGTTTAAAGTTATACCTTTGTATACTGTATCCTATGTTTTTCACACAGTTCTCACCACCCTTTCATAATGAGGTATTTTGGATAACTATTCAGGCAGAATTAGTCTATCAAAGATACATGAGGCAGGAGACTGTGGTAATTGAGTGCACTGTGACTCTTACTGGAGGTTCTACCTTAAATTACCTAGGTGACACTGTAACTGACTTTGGGGCACCATGGGGAACACTGGAAGCATTGTGGCTAGTACTTTGGTTGGCACTGTGGGTTCTGAGAAGTATGATATGGCCACCATATCTTCATAACTTCCTTTTGTCATAGATATTGACTGTTTTAAGGCTTAGAAATCTAAATAGATTCGGGTTGTTGAGTTACTACTATAAATAGCACTGGGACACCATACTGTAGTTGACACTGGATGCATTGTGGCTAGTAATAGGCTGGCACTGTTGTTGGAGAACTGTTGGACCTAAGGAATTTGGCCCACAATACATCTACTTGTCTTTCTTTTGGCATGGATGTCAACTTTTGCCACTCCAGGCGTACCCTGACCTTTGGTGGATTCATGGGTATCCCAGAGGGGTAGCACTGTGGATAGCACATTAGGTATTGTGACATTGTGACTATCATTATGGTTGAAACTGGTATAAGTGATCTGTGGGACTCTAGGAATTTGCCACCACATGCTAACTTCAAACAAACAATGGAACATATTTATTAATACTGACTAATTCTTAGGCTATGCAAACGTAGACTGGACAGTCTTAAAATGCGTTGCTTTTATCATAGTGGTTTCATGCTGTTTTATATTTAGGGTATGTGCACACACTGCAGATTCACCTGCGGGTTTTTTCCCGCGGAACCGCAGGTAAAACCGCAGGTAAAGTGACCTGCGGTTTTGCTGCGGTTTGGCCTGCGGTTTTGCCCTGCGGATTCACACCTCTACTATGTTAAAGGTGTGAAACCGCAGCAGAATCCGCAGAAACAATTGACATGCTGCGGAAAAAAAACGCAGCTTTTCCGCAGGTAAAAAAACGCAGCGTGAGCACTGTGGTTTTGAAAACCCATAGGCTAACATGGTAAAGTACCATGTCTGCGGAACTGCTGCAGTTCTGCAGGGCCAAAACCGCAGTGTGTGCACATGGCCTTAGGGGCCAGTTTTAGACTGTGTAGTCTACGGTAAGTTTACGCCTCCTAATTGTTGATTTCCGTTATGCTAGAAATTTTCACCAATATTTTGGCAGCATGTTTGGTGCACAATGTTGCTAGGCCTCACCATTTTACATTATATCACACTACCTTATCAGACCAGACACAAAAAGTGTCAAAAACACATAGCCAATACAGCCCTCCTGCCAATAAAAAAACCTGACATGTCCATGCAGTAGGATCTTGTGTAGATTATTACCACTGTAATTATCATTTTACATTTCACAGTGCTTTCTGCTAATGTATTGCAGAAACATACTGTATAACTTAAATCTTAAATATTATGGTTTTTTAATGACTCCTTTAAAAAAGGTTGGCTATATGAGATTTTTGGATACAGTGCTCAGAATAAAAAAATATGCTGGCAACTCTGATCTCAAGAAAAACTGGAACCCGATAATATAGAACAAACTAGTCATCATTAAGCCTACAATCATTAAAATAAACTGAAGTTTTGGAAAACTGTGACTCAGAGTTCTCTAATTAAAGCAGTTGTCCTGCCACATCTGTCAAGGGCAGTTCTATGAGTTCATGGGCATGAGCTGCCATATCATACCCAACCTCTAGGCAAGTGTGATGTTTGTTTGTTTTTTTTTAAAGAAAACTAACTATGTTTTTTAATCTAATCCTGAAAACCGGTCATTTTAATGTAGAGTCAGCTATGTATATATGTTATCATTGATATAGTTCACTAGAACAGTGTGTTCTCGGTAATGTCTGTACCCTCCCCCATCTCAAGTTTTTTAATTTAAAATCCATTTCAATACCGTGCGCATAATTATTGTGACTAGTATTAATTTCACCCCATGCAATACTTTCTCAGCACTGTTTGGCAGTATTAATTTATGATTGCCTAGCAGTATTTTTTGGGGATTGTTTGGCTTTAGAGTTTGAGAACTATTTGATAGTATTATTTGAGGCTTGTTTAGCAGTATTGTTTAAGTATTATCTAGCGGTATTTTCTACTGATATGTGAAAGATATTGTTTGGGGATTGAAGCAGCGCAAACAATACTCTAGCACAGAACTTCATTTAATCTAAAACAAGTCCTGGTAAACATGATGTATGTATATATATGGTATATCATATGGATGATAGCCATGCTGCCTTTCCTTTATATATTATATATATATATATATATATATATATATATGAGTGTGTTTGTGTATATGCAATTGGGCAATTGGTTCCCATAATCAAATGTAAAACTAATCACTGTTGAATCCTCTTGAGCCATAACAATAGCGATGTGTGCAATGTGCCAAGTGACTACTGAGAGATAATGCATTCATCATTTATGATACCTAATGAGGGCATTACCAGTAAACAAGTAGGCTTTTATGGGCTCTAACCAGAGCTTTAGCTTTTGCTACATTTTCTGCCATCCTTTCCTATAGCGGTTTGGGAAAATACCTAGTGACCTACCGCATAAAACCATCACCAAGAAACTTTACAGGTCAGAATCAATGTGCTTCAACTATGGTACTTGACAGTAGACCCCCTAGCTGGACAGTAAAGTTCATCTGAATGGGGAAACGTCAAGGCAGTTCTATACCAATCAGTGCAACGATAACGAAAGAGCAAGAAATCCACACAAGGGTCCAATTCCTGATGTAGCCCATGATGAAAAGGGTTACCTGCACTGCAAAGAATGATATTCCATTGGAAAGAAGAACATGAAAGAGATGAACATTGAAAAGCTGGACTTTATCAAGAGGGAAATGGAAACATTGCGGACTATGTGGGAGTCATTGAAATATACTGGATTGGATCTGGGGACTGCAGCTCATACACCTATGAAACGTGGCGTGAAGCGGTAGCCGTGGGCAAGATACTTGTGTCTTACGTCCCGTCGGCACATTACATGAATATGGTGATCCTGGCTGGGTGTGTATACTTGTTCTATGAGGGCGATACACCTCTGCAGGCTGCATATTACCAATGACTTTGGTTGGCCAGGACCAGATGTTGATGACTTCAATGAGGGAGACTGTCAGTCAAAAATAAATTATTTACTTAGCGATAAATTTATGGGAATTATATACAGTAGGTAGTGGGTACAAATCTTCAGAAATGTTTCTTTCACAATACGGAGCATTTTCCTAACACAATTTAAATTCCTCTTTACTTGTTTGTTCTTCTATCTACCTCTCTACTTCACCACAACGTAGCTCAGTACTACAGTCCATTTAGTAAGAGTCTTTTACTCAACCTCAGTCCTTTAGTGGTTCGGCTTCTCCTTTCTCCTCTAGGAAACTATACCGTCAGTATGGTCGGGACTTATCTTCTCTGTGTTTTTACTCAACCCATGGTTCAGCTTCCCCTTTCCCCTCTAGGGAACTATACCACCAGTATGGCAGGTGCTTATCTTCTCTGTCTCTGACACTCTGAAATTCCCACAAAGGGGACTCTCTTAGCCTCGCGTTTCCCGTCCTTGACCCATTAGGGTATGTTTTCACGGGACTGATAACATCAGGAATTGCTGCGGATTGGACTCTGTGTACAGCCGCAGCATGCATTCCGCAGCATCCAGATGAACACATGCGGTATCACCGCACATACAAAAGGGAGCGGCGCTTTGGGCGGAGTGGGGTTTCTGCTGCGTCCTAAGCGCCGGCAATCTGGCCTGTGGAAACAAGTTGCAGATTTGCCTGCAGAATTTTCTGCACAGAATCTGCACCTCTTGGCAGAAAACGCAGATGCATTTTTTTAATGTGTTTTTGATGCGGATATGTATGCGTTTTTGTAAGCTTAATAAAGATATGTTATTTAACAAAAAAAAGATTTGTGATGTCATTTCTTGTCCAACCTCCTCTTTTACATACCTATACTCCATTACACACAGATAGATAGATTGATATGGGATAGATAGATAGATAGACTGATATGGGATAGATAGATAGATAGATAGATAGATAGATAGATATGGGATAGATGGATATATATAGGATAGATAGATAGACAGACAGATATGGGATAGACAGATAGATAGATAGATAGATAGATAGATAGATAGATAGATAGATAGATAGATAGATAGATAGATAGATAAATAGATATGCTTGACAAAGACCGTGCTGTGAGGTCGAAATGTTGCACCACTTGGTGCTGGATTAAAGTCCACAATTTTTCCTTGCACTGGAGTACTGCCTGATTTTTTCCATTTAGATAGATAGATAGATAGATAGATAGATAAAATGGTACATAAATAGTTAAAGACACACGCAAAATCTGCACGTAATATCTTTAATTAAAAAAAATGGAAAAAAAATGGCATGGGCTCCCGCGCAATTTTCTGCACCAGAGAGGGAAAGCTGACGGCTGGGGACAATATTTCTAGCCTGAGAAGGGGTTAATAAATACCCATGGAACTTCCCAGGCTATCAATATCAGCCCACAGCTAGCCTTTACTGGCTATAAGAATAGGGGGACCCCCAAAAAACTGATGTGGGGTCCCCCTATAATTAATAGCCAGAAAGGCTACGCAGACAACTGTGTGCTGATATTCATAGCCTAGGAAGGGGCCATGGATATTGGCCCCCCTGGCTACCAATACCAGCCGGCAGCCGCCCGCATCTGTACAATGCGCCAATTCCTGCACTTAGCCCCTTTCTTCCCACTGCCGTGTAGCGGTGGCATATGGGGTAATAAGGGTTTAATGTCATCTTGCTATTGTAAGGTGACATTAAGCCCGGTTAATAATGGAGAGGCGTCAATAAGATGCCTATCTATTATTAATCTTATGGAAAAAAGGGTTAAAAACACACACACACATAAGAATAAAGTATTTTAATGAAATAAAACACGACACAGTTTTTCAAAATTTTTATTGTTCGCCTAAATCCATTTGAATTCATCGATCACCTGCAAAAAAATTAAAAAAGCAAACCAATAGTATACTCCTCGATCCAACGTAGTCCCTCTTTAATAACGAGTGTCCCAAGACGATCTCTCCTATAGAGCTGTCACATCAGCTCTATAGGCCTCCGATGACACACTGACCAGAGATAACCCTCCCGCAGTGTGTCATCAGAGTTAAGCCTCTCTCTTTACGGTACTACAAAAAAAATTCTCACGCTGTAGTGCCGCAAAGTGACAGGATAAACTCCGGTGACCTGTCGGTGGTGGAGTGATACAATGCGGAGGATTATCTCTGTCACGGTATCACCGGAGCCCCTGGAGAGCAGATGCATCTGCTTATGTGACAGCTCTCCACGGGTGATCGTCGTGGGACAATCGTTATATGGACTACGTCGGACACAGGGAGTATATTTTTTGTTTATTTTTTTAATTTTTCTTCAGGTGAGCGAGGGCTTTGGGGATTAGCATGGTAAGTATTGACTATATATGTATGTGTTCTTTTTTTTCTTTTTTTACATTCAACACATTAGCAAGATGATGGGACTACTACTATCCCGTCTGTTATGAATGGGTCACCGAGGAGAAAAAAGCAAAACAAGCTAAGCCACAGAAAACCAGAGTGGTTGGTAACTATGCAGATTGCAGATCCCTGATCTTACCACACAACTAGCAGTAGCCGTGGAGTGTGCCTACGATGAACCTAGAGGCCTCGTCATGGCCGGAGGACTACATAAGCCTAAAGCAAGAAAAGGGAAAACTAACTGCCCCAGAGCAGACCCCAAAGGAATAGATAGCCCCCACACATGTATTGACGGTGAAACAAGATGAAGGCACAAACACAGGCAGGAAAATAGGCTGAGCAAATGATGGGGCCCAAACTAACTAGACAGGAAAGGAAAGGGAAGACACTGTCTGCAACCTGCACAAAACCCTACAAAAATAATGTCCAACACTTCTGATAGCAAAATTAACCCTGAAGTCACTAGACTTCTCCCACTATACCAGCACTCTGAAATATTCTGAGACAGAGCAAAAAGAGACCAAACTAGTAAGGGACAAAAAGCCAATTGGCAAAATACTGATAAATAAGAGTGGAAATTCAGCTCAGCCCCCAGCCGGGGCTGGCAGACCACACAAAAAAATGAATAGACCAACAAAATCAAGTGTGAACATTAGCTGAAAAACTTAGAGCTTTAGATGACTGGAGCAGAGCTGAAAACCAAGAGCTGACAAGCCAGAAGGAATCACCAACAACTGAATAGGGCGTCTGCTGTCTTAAATCCAATCTGAGAATCCTGAGATCCAATCGTGATCCTCATTCTCAGGTGGCAGATCTCCACTGATCAAACCAGCCGCACCACCTCCCATCACCACCAGAGGGAGTCCAGAAGGGGAACTCACAACTGGTGAACCCGAGAATGAACTCACAACACCCATCATTGGCTAATGGTGTCACTGTAGCAGGCATAGGTGGATGACTAGTAGACCCATCGGACGATGCCTGCATATACACAGACACACACAGCCCCGCAGACCCCCACACATACACAAATTCACACAGACCCCCGAACACACTATACAGTCATCGCCCATACTCCGCCAACACAATTCCCTCCTCCCGATCTGCAGGGTTTCTCACACCCACATCAACAGCAAATACACAGATCTTTTTTACATCTGCGGTTTTGCTGCGGATGTGACTGACTCAATGCAAGTCAATGGGTGCACTGCAGATCCACACAAAGAAATGTGCACAACAAAACTCCATTTCCCATAGATTACCATTGGCTGTGCACTACACTGCGGATTTGATGCGAATCCGCGCATCCAAAAACGCTGCTGATCCGCATCTAAACCCGCAATGTACACAGCCTTACTGTTCTGAGTTATAAACTCTGGGAAGTACTGCTAGGTGTCATCTCCCAGGACCTGTCTCTGATCGATCAATCTTTCTTTCGTTCACTTTTCCTTTTCTCTCTATACCAGTTCACGCTATCCACTGTTTTTGTCTCTCCTCACCTCAGGATACCCACGTCATACGGCACAGTTTTCTGTCTAGACCTTATGTCTGCTTTCTAGGCACACTGGACCCTATCTGATGTTCTGACAGGAAACTGTCTTTGTCCCTTCAGCTTAGCCCTTCCCACTTTGGGCTAGTTCCTGACCTGAGCATGACAGCCTGATGGATTACTATGCAGCTGTCAAGTTCAGGTCAGGAGAGGTGCCGGCCAGGGCAAGTTTTACGATCCGATTCTCGGACGAAAAATTCGCGAGTGTGTCTCTGCCCTATCTCTCCCTCTCTCCCTACCATCGTCAACACACAATACACAATGTTATCACATGTCACAATTCACATTACACAATACAGCATTACACTTATTCTTCAAGGGGGAATGTGGGCAATATGTCCATCTCCTTACAACTACACTGTCTAATACTCAGGCAGTGAGACAAAAAGAAGAAAGGGAGTAGCATACAGAGCCCCAGTATATCAATGATTGGATCATGGCTATCTTTCTCAGAGGGAAACCTCTCAATGTGACAATCCTCCAAGTTGAAGCAACAACGGCAGATGCATCAAAGCAGGACATTGAGTACTCCTATGCCTAGGTCCAAAGTGCACTCAACAAAACCCCAAAAATGATATAATCTGCATTAGGTGTGACTTTGGCATCAAAGTTGGAGAAGGAGAGGATGCAGAAATGCTCGGCAGATACTGCCTGGGGAAGAATGAAACTAGGGTTTGTCTTGTGCATTTCTGTCAAAAGAACAATCATAGAATCACCAACACCTTTTTAATCCAGCCTAAAAGGCGTCTCTACAACAGGACATCCCCAAATAGATAGCATCAGAACCAGATCGAGTGCATCCTATGTCTGCAAAAACGGAAGGGATCAATTTTCTCTGATTAATCATTACCAAATGAATATTATGGATTAGAGGTTTAATATCAGTAAGATCCCTGCACAGTTTGCAATCGAAGTTCAAGTAACAGCTTCCACCTGCTCAGGCAGGAGGAATGGAGTACTGAGAAATTGTGGGAAGAGATCAAAGCAACAATCAAGATTTCTGGCTTTCACAGACCTGTAACTTCTTCTTTAAGAGTCTCCTCTTTCCTCCACTCATTACCTGTAGTAATGGCACCTGTTTAAACTTGTTATCAGTATAAATAGACACCTGTGCACACCCTCAAACAGTCTGACTCCAAACTCCACTATGGTGAAGACCAAAGAGCTGTCAAAGGACACCAGAAACAAAATTGTAGCCCTGCACCAGGCTGGGAAGACTGAATCTGCAATAGCCAACCAGCTTGGAGTGAAGAAATCAACTGTGGGAGCAATAATTAGAAAATGGAAGACATACAAGACCACTGATAATCTCCCTCGATCTGGTGCTCCACGCAAAATCCCACCCCGTGGGGTCAGAATGAGCAAAAATCCCAGAACCACGCGGGGGGACCTAGTGAATGAACTGCAGAGAGCTGGGACCAATGTAACAAGGCCTACCATAAGTAACACACTACGCCACCATGGACTCAGATCCTGCAGTGCCAGACGTGTCCCACTGCTTAAGCCTGTACATGTCCGGGCCCGTCTGAAGTTTACTAGAGAGCATTTGGATGATCCAGAGGAGTTTAGGGAGAATGTCCTATGGTCTGATGAAACCAAACTGGAACTGTTTGGTAGAAACACAACTTGTCGTGTTTGGAGGAAAAAGAATACTGAGTTGCATCCATCAAACACCATACCTACTGTAAAGCATGGTGGTGGAAACATCATGCTTTGGGGCTGTTTCTCTGCAAAGGGGCCAGGACGACTGATCCGGGCACATGAAAGAATGAATGGGGCCATGTATCGTGAGATTTTGAGTGCAAACCTCCTTCCATCAGCAAGGGCATTGAAGATGAAACATGGCTGGGTCTTTCAACATGACAATGATCCAAAGCACACCGCCAGGGCAACGAAGGAGTGGCTTCGTAAGAAGCATTTCAAGGTCCTGGAGTGGCCTAGCCAGTCTCCAGATCTCAACCCTATAGAAAACCTTTGGAGGGAGTTGAAAGTCCGTGTTGCCAAGCAAAAAGCCAAAAACATCACTGCTCTAGAGGAGATCTGCATGGAGGAATGGGCCAACATACCAACAACAGTGTGTGGCAATCTTGTGAAGACTTACAGAAAACGTTTGACCTCTGTCATTGCCAACAAAGGATATATCACAAAGTATTGAGATGAAATTTTGTTTCTGACCAAATACTTATTTTCCACCATAATATGCAAATAAAATGAAAAAATAACAGACAATGTGATTTTCTGGATTTTTTTTTCTCAGTTTGTCTCCCATAGTTGAGGTCTACCTATGATGCAAATTACAGACGCCTCTCATCTTTTTAAGTGGTGGAACTTGCACTATTGCTGACTGACTAAATACTTTTTTTCCCCACTGTAGATGTGAAAAATACACAATGAAACTGACCGAAAAACAAACCAAAAAAGGATATTATAATAACGACCGTATTTTTTGGATTATAAGACGCATATTTTTTTCACATGGACCAAATAAGGAAATGCACGAATGTTTCAGTGACCACCAAAGAAAAACTCATCAGTGCAATTGGGCTCCCTATTGTGATATACGGCTGTGAGATATGACACTCACAAAACCAGAAGAAAAATTGATGCTTTTGAACTGTGGTGCTAGAGAAGAATTCTATGAATCTCATGGAGAGGAGTTGCCCCAGGAAAGTAAGATCACCAGACAGAAACTGACCTATTTTGCATATGTGATGATGGTAAATTAATTAGAAAAGAAGATGCTACTTGGAATGGTAAATGTTAAAAGGTAACAGGATACATAAAAGCTAGATGGCTGGACACCATCAAGAATGGCATGAGAATGAACATCAACCAACTTAATAAAGCCGCTGTAAACAGTGAAGCATGACTATGACTGAATGGATAGAATCAGAATTACATTTTCTAAATGACAATATTTTGTCCAGTATGTCCCATATAGTTCTCTATTGCAGTTAGACTCTTGGTATTCTGTAATATTGGTACATTCTTAAAAATCATTTTTCAAAATTCATTTTTCTAACTGCATGGTGTCTATAGTGATATATGATGGTGGCAGTGCCCTTTTGTGGGGCTGCTGGTGTCGGGAGCTACCTATCATTGATGGTAAGATGGATTCACAGATTTACTGCTCTATATCGAAAGAGAAGATGCTACATCACTCCATGTTCTTATTAGAAGGGCACTTTTCAGACATTAAAATTCACAACACACTTCTGATGCACTTCTGAAGGAGAACATAATGAAAGTGATCAACTGTGTCTCTTGATTTGAATCAAAACCAAACACCTATCGGGAGTTCTGAAGAGACAAGATGTCATCACACTCGATCCAGCATTGAGACTCTAAAAGAGGTCGTTCTTGAAGAATGGAAAAGTATAGATGTTGCAACATGTTGTCAACTTGTTCATTCCATGACTAGAAGACTTGGGGCTGTCCGTCAAAATCTTAGAGGTCATACAAAATACTAGATGTAGTAGTTTTTGATGTGGGGTGTATTCCTTTTTGCATCAATTAATTTGAGTAAAACTGAAGATTTTGTAATGAAAGTTGTATTATTAACTTTATTTTCATGTTATGGGTTTAAAAAATGTTCTATGAAACTCAGTCTTGTCAAAATTTTTGAAATTGTTGTGTTTAGTGAAATATTGATTAAAAGCTTACTTTTCAAAGGGGGTGCAGAAGTAGGTACAGTATACAGGTTAAATAATAATTGAATTATAATTATGTTATCAACTGAGCATGATTTTTTTCTTTAATAAACCCAACCTTTAAGAAAAATAAAAGTCCATCTCGTAGATTGTGAGCCCACACAGGCAAGGTCCTCTCTCCTGTACCAGTCCTGACTTGTATTGTTTAAGATTATTAGTATTATTATATATACCCCTCCACACATGTAAATGGCGCTATAATAATAATTAATAATATGTGTACGGTCTTGTGACCACTTATCCACCTATCCACTTATGATAGAAAAAAATATGCATATACACTGTATGCCTATATATGCATCCCCTAGTCTTTGCTGGCAATTGTTTTCAATTTTCCTTCAGTAGAGTTAGGAAACTGTCATAGTATTGAGAGGAGAGGCCGCTATCTGCAGACCGGATATAACTTCAAGAGAAATGTGCTGTCTTCCAGGTGCAAAAATTAAAGATGTGTCTGACAGGATATCAGGACTCTTCAGACCTACAGATGACTACCCATTCCTGCTACTACATGTGGGGACAAATGACACCGCAAGAAATGACCTGGAAACCATCTGCAGAGACTTTGAAGACTTAGGCAAGAAAGTGAAAGAACTGGGAGCGCAGGTGGTCTTCTCTTCCATCCTCCCAGTGGATGGCCATGGAACAAGGAGGTGGAATAAGATTCTGCAGGTGAACAACTGGCTACGTCGATGGTGCCGTCAGCAACGATTTGGATTTCTGGATCACGGAGTGAACTACTTATACGATGGACTACTTGCTAGAGATGGGGTGCACCTTACGAAGACTGGTAAGCATGTATTTGGAAGTCGCCTTGCTACACTTGTAAGGAGAGCTTTAAACTAGAACAACATGGGAAGGGAAGCAAAAGACCAGAAAAAGCCATACACCTGACAAATGCTATTGAGAACTCTGCTATTAGAAGTGGAAAGGAAGAACAAAGATGAAAGAATCTAATTAAAAAAAATATTGGAGAAAGAGAAACCAATCACAAACTAAAATGTTTCTATACTAATGCACAAAGCATGGGCAACAAACAAGGAGAATTGGAACTACTAACACAGGAAAAGAAATATGATGTCATTGGAATCACTGAAACTTGGTGGGACAATACACATGATTGGAATACAAGACTAGAAGGATACAACTTATTTGCAAGAAACAGACTTGATAAACGAGGAGGGGGTGTCGCACTGTATGTTAGAAACGCGTATATCTGCACAGAGATTGAATCTTCAGAGACTGGGAGTTCTGTGGAAACTGTTTGGGTAAGAATACAAGGACAGAACAATGGAAAGGACACCATTGTAGGCATTTACTACAGGCCGCCTGTGCAAGCTGAAGATATGGATGAACTCTTTATGCATCAAATGGCCAAGTTCTCCAAAAAATATGACATAGTTGTCATGGGAGATTTCAACTATCCAGACATTTGTTGGGAATCTCTCTCAGGCAAAACTAACAGGTCAAGGAAATTCTTATCCTCTCTTGCTGACAACTTTATCTTCCAAAAGGTAAAGGAGAAAACAAGGGGAACTGCTACCTTGGATCTAATCCTTATAAACAGGGAGGAAATGGTTGAGGAGGTAAAAGTGGCTGGGACCCTAGGAGGTAGCGACCATGCTATTTTAGAATTTTGGATAACTAGAGGAGGAAGACCTGTGAAGACTCAGACGTCAAGGTTAGATTTCAGAAAGGCAGATTTTAAGGGATTCAGAAAGAGAATTGGAGGGATCCAATGGCTGGATATCCTTAAAGACAAAAATGTCCAGGAAGGATGGGAAATCTTGAAAAATGAAATTCTCAAAGCACAGTTGTTAACAATTCCGAAAAGAGGGAAGAATAGGAAGCATTTAAGGAAACCAGGATGGATGAACACAGAACTTAAGCACATGCTAAAAAGGAAGCAAAAATGTTTATAAAATGGAAAGAAGGAGGCATATCTAAAGAAGAATATAATGCTGTCTGCAGAACCTGCAAGGCACAAATCAGATTATCTAAAGCTGAAAATGAATTGAGGCTTGCAAGAGATGTCAAAAGCAATAATAAAGGATTTTGGGGATATGTCAAAAGTAAAAGAAAAGTCAAAGATGCTATAGGATTTTTACAGGATGAAAATGATGAAATGGTAAGACAGGATGTTGAGAAGGCTGAACTTTTAAATTCCTATTTTGCATCTGTTTTCTCTCAGAAAGGAAATGTAACATCAACTGCTATTCACTGTCCTATTAAGGGAATAGAAGAATCCAGGATATCTATAAACAGAAAGATAGTGAGGAAACACTTAGCTAACCTAAATGTATTCAAGTCTCCAGGTCCAGATGAATTACACCCCAGAGTACTGAAGGAGATAGCAGAAGAAATTTTTGAACCCCTCTCCATAATCTTTGAAAATTCTTGGAGAACAGGAGAAGTGCCAGAAGACTGGAGAAGAGCAAATGTTGTTCCTATCTTCAAAAAGGGGAAGAAGGTGGACCCAGGCAACTATAGGCCGGTGAGTCTGACTTCTATACCAGGAAAGATCTTTGAACAAATTATTAAACAACATGTATGTCAATACCTGGATAAGAATGAAGTGATTAAACAGAGTCAGCATGGGTTTGTAACTAATAAGTCATGTCAGACTAATTTAATTTCCTTCTATGATGGTATTACTGATTGGGTGGATCAAGGAAATGCTGTAGATATAGTATATCTTGACTTCAGCAAAGCATTTGACAAAGTCTCTCATACAATCCTTATTGAAAAAATGACTAAGTATGGAATGGACAAGGCAACTGTTAGGTGGATTCATAACTGGCTTAGTGATCGGACCCAAAGAGTGGTCGTAAATGGCTGCACATCCAGTTGGAAGAATGTCTCAAGTGGGGTACCACAGGGCTCTGTCCTGGGCCCTGTATTGTTCAACATCTTTATCAACGATTTAGATGAAGGAATTGAGGGTAAACTGATTAAATTTGCTGATGACACAAAGCTAGGAGGGATAGCTAATACTAGAGAAGAGAGAGAGAGGATTCAAAAAGATTTAAATAAACTGGAGAAGTGGGCAGCAACTAACAGAATGGTTTTTAACAGGGAGAAATGCAAAGTACTACATCTGGGCAATAAAAATGAAAAAAGTATATATAGAATGGGAGGAATAGGGCTAAGTGACAGCACATGTGAAAAAGACTTGGGTATACTAATAGATCACAGACTGAATATGAGTCAACAGTGTGATGCAGCAGCAAAAAAGGCAAATGCAATTCTAGGATGTATTAACAGAAGCATACAGTCTAGATCACGTGAAGTAATTATTTCCCTCTACTCCTCTTTGGTCAGACCTCATCTGGAATATTGTGTCCAATTTTGGGCACCACATTTTAAAAAAGACATCAACAAACTGGAGCAAGTTCAGAAAAGAGCGACCAGAATGGTGACCGGTCTGCAAACCCTGTCTTATGAGGAAAGGTTGCAGGATTTGGGAATGTTTAGTTTGCAAAAGAGAAGACTGAGAGGAGACTTAATAGCTGTCTACAAATATCTAAAGGGCTGTCACATTGTAGAAGGATCAACTTTATTCTCATTTGCACAAGGAAAGACTAGAAGCAATGGGATGAAGCTGAATGGGAGGAGACACAGATTAGATATTAGAAAAAACTTTTTGACAGTTAGAGTGATCAATGAGTGGAACAGGCTGCCACGAGAAGTGGTGAGTTCTCCTTCAATGGAAGTCTTCAAACAGAGGCTGGACAGACATCTAACTGGGATGATTTAGCGAATCCTGCTTTGAGCAGGGGGTTGGACCAGATGGCCCAGGAGGTCCCTTCCAACTCTACGATTCTATGATTCTATGATTGATTGATTTGTTCGGGTAGAAACCAAATCCTTGTGTTCTGAGATATAGAATTGAAAGCTAGAGGAAAGAGGAAGGGGGTGGAATGTGAAATACAATCCATAGATCACCCACTATGGGTAGGGCAAGTTCAGATATGTAACCTGCCTATACCAGTATTAATAGAAATTGGCAGTTCCGAAGGGGATATTTGTAATAGTGAAATATTAAAAGTGCATAAAGTCCATATGGCACATAATGTAAACATTTCACATGAAAGCATGAGGTTTGAAGTAAAATAAGCTGACGCGTTTCAGGTGGTATTTCTCTGGGGCAAGAACAAAGACATTCAAAAGGAAGTTGGTGATAAATATTGAAGGAATGGGAAAAATATCCTGGGGGCTGGGAAAGGTTATAAAGTCAATGGACACACTGCTTTACATTATAGATAACCTCGAGATAGATAGATAGATAGATAGATATGAACAGGAGATAACTCACACTTCTGGGAGCTCTTATATTTTATATACCTTTTCATTGTCCAATAATCCGGATTGTTTGATACAGTGGCATGTAAAAGTTTGGGCACCCCTGGTTAAAATTACTGTTATTGTCAACAGTTAAGCAAGTCGAAGATTAAATGATATCTAAAAGGCCTAAAGTTAAAGTCTTAGGAGAGCCTTGAGGGGCGTAATTAGGTGAGCACCTGACTCTTCAGTTGAGCCCTTGAGGGTGGGGTTAGGTTTGGCTCCTGATGAACACCAGGTGCTACTCCAAGACAGACCACAGACACACGGCAGCTGGCCCCCAAAAGACTGGTAGCAAGAACGTCTTGCAGAGGGGCAGCAGATGCAGACAGACACTGAAGGAATGCAGGGACCATGGATATAGATGGGACCAGCTGGTATACAGAAGCACTGGCAGGTGCGGACTGGAGCGGCTGGTAGGCAGATAAGCACTGAAAGGGGTGGACTGGACTGGCTGATGTACAGATAAACACTGGACCGGCTTATATACAGAAGGGAACTGGGAGATGCGGACTAGACTGGATGATGCACAAATGAGCACTGGCAGGTGTGGGCTGGATCAGCTGATGTACAGATGGGCCCTGGGAGGTGCGGACTGGACCAGTTGAAGTACAGATAAGCACTGGTAGGTGCGGACTGGACCGGCTGATGTACAGATAAAGCCAGCAGGTGCAGATTGGATCGGCTGAAACTGAGATAGACAAGCAAGTACGGACAGACGGGTACAGGACAGGTAGACTGAAGGGTACTGGGAACCTGACAACTAGCAAGTGTGATAAGAGCTAACTAACCACGTTCTGGCACATGCATGCTGGGGGAGGTGCCTTAAATAGAACGTGTCACCCAGCTATGGACTAAGGACACAATAAGATGATGCGTGAAGCCCCTTTCAGAAAGACAGAGTGCGCATGCTATAAGCACAGTGCCCATGGATCTGGGTGCCATACATTCTCCCAGGATGGGACCACGGCAGTAAGTAAGCAGGCGTCACTGTCGGGGAAGAGGGGTACATGTAGGGACACTAGCACTACAGTACCCACCCTTTATGTCCACTGTTCTTCAAGCCTGCAAGAAATCTTTCCAGGAGGAGAGAGGCATGGATGTTCTCCCAGGACCTCTCCTCTGGAACAAAGCCCTTCGAATCAACCAGAAAAAAAGTTTTTCCTCTTACTCTCTTGGTGGCCAGAATGTTTTTTTACCTCAAAAGTGTCTTCAGTGTTGACTGGAGCAAGAGTGATACCAGAGTAATTGAAAAAAGGACTGAGGATGAAAGGCTTGAAGATAGATACATGAAAGGAATTGAGTATCCGTAAAGAGGCAGGGAGTTTGAGCTTGCAGACCACTGGATTAACCCCAACGGGACTGATGAAATGAGGACCCAATTTATACGAAGGTTCCTTGAGTCGGACATACTTGGACGATAGCCAGACCTTGTCACCAGTGTCATGCTCGCTCTTTGGCTGATTGGCGCGAGTTGGGGGGTTGTAGCCCCACTGTGCCACAAACCAGACTACCCTGGAAGGGGTGTGACTACGACAGCTACCTCGGTCTTTGCTGAAGCCTCTGATGGTGAGGTCTGGCTTGTGCAGCAGGTAGCTGCCGGGTGCCACTCCAGGGTGGTGTCTGGCTGTGGCTGCTGATCCCACTCGGGGTCAAGTCACTTGGACAGGTTCTATAGACAGGCAGGCAGGTAGGCACGGCAGGCATGGCTGGTACCCAGGCACACACGGCTGAGACACAGGGCAAGCAGGCACGGCTGAGAAACAGGGCAAGCAGGCACGGCTTGGAGACACAGGGCAGGCTGGCACGGGCGAGACACAGGGCAGGTTGGCATAGACGAGACACAGGGCAGGCTGGCATGGCTTGAGACACAGGGAAGGCAGGCATGGCTTGAGACACAGGGCAGTCCATGAAGGACACATTTGTGCAAGTCACTCTGTACAGTAGAACAATGTACCACAACTCCAGAGTATGCTAGATCTTACTGAAGCTATTTTGCAGTCAAGCGGGGGTTCTGATAGGCCTCTCTAGCAATCCTATGAACAGCTCTCACTGAAATTTTGCTTGGTCTTTCAGACTTTATCTTGACCTCCACTGCTCCTGCTTTGTGGGCCTCCACCATTTTCATTTTCAGAGTGCAAGGAAGCTGCTTCTAAGAAGCCATGGCTGCTGCCTTTGTCACAAGGTTAGAGGAGGCTGGGTTTTTATAAAGCTGGGAAATTTGCTTAACCAATGAAAGTGAGCAAGCCATAACCCTAAGCAGCTAATTAACACCTTGGTCAAAGTAATCTGAGCATACAAATCTTCAAGGGTGCACAAACCTTTTGCATTGGCCCATTTTCCTTTTTGCAATTATTGAAATGTTTTATATATATATATATATATATAATATATATATATATATGTGTGTGTGTATTATGGGTTCGGAAAGTATTCATACCCCTTTAAATTTTTCACTTTCTTAAAAAAGAAAAACTGAAATATCACATGGTCATAAGTATTCAGACCCTTTGCTCAGACACTCCTATTTAGGTCACATGCTGTCCATTTCCTTGTGATCCTCCTTGAGATGGTTCTACTCCTTCGTTGGAGCCCAGCTGTGTTTAATTAAACTGTTAGGACTTGATTTGGAAAGGCACACACCTGTGTACATAAGACCTCACAGCTCACAGTGCATGTCAGACCAAGTGATAATCATGAGGTCAAAGGAACTGGTAAAGGAGTTCAGAGACAGAATTGTGGCAAGGCATACATCTGGCCAAGGTTACAAAAGAATTTCTGCAGTACTCAAGGTTCCTAAGAGCCCAGTGGCCTCCATAATCCTTAAATGGAAGAAGTTTGGGATCAACAGAAGTCTTCCTAGTCCTGGCTGTCCAGCCAAACTGAGCAATCGTGGGAGAAGAACCATGGTGAGAGAGGTAAAGAAGAACCCCAAGATCACTGTGGCTGAACTCCACAGATTCAGTAGGGAGATGGGAGAAAGTTCCACAAAATCACTGCAGCCTTCCACCAGTCGGGCCTTTATGGCAGAGTGGCCCGACGGAAGCCTCTCAGTGCAAGACATATGAAAGCTTGCATAGAGTTTGCTAAAAAACACACAAAGGACTCCCAGACTATGAGAGATAAGATTCTCTGGTCTGATGAGATGAAGAAAGAACTTTTTGGTGATAATTCTAAGCAGTATGTGTGGAGAAAACCAGGCACTGCTCATCACCTGCCCAATACAATCCCAACAGTGAAACATGGTGGTGGGAGCATCATGCTATGGGGGTGTTTTTCAGCTGCAGAGACAGGATGACTCATTGCAATTGAAGGAAACATGAATGCGGCCAAGTACAGAAATATCCTGGATGAAAACCTCTTCCAGAATACTCTGGACCTCATACTTGGCCGAAGGTTCACCTTCCAACAAGACAATGACCCTAAGCATACAGCTAAAATAACAAAGGAGTGGCTTCAGAACAACTCTGTGACCATTTTTGACTGGCCCAGCCAGAGCCCTGACCTAAACCCAATTGAGCATCTCTGGAGAGACCTGAAAATGGCTCCAACCTGGATCTGCAAGGTAAAAAGGCAGAGGATCCCAAATCCAGGTGTGAAAAACTTGTTGCATCATTCCCAAGAAGACTCATATACAGCTCTGGCAAAAATTAAGAGACCATTGTACAGTTTAATAAAAATCAGCTTCTCTACATGTCTGACAGCCATACCATTCCATTGTCAGTTGAATTCCAACCAGAGTACACCTCATTCTACTTAATGTGCTTCTGATTAGGTGATCACCTGAACCAAATCTTAATTAATGAAAGAAAGTAAAAAATACACTGCTGTGGTGTTCACAATCCTCTTGCAATAGGACAAGCTGGTTGGCAAAACAAGTGCTAGTAACATCCCAAAAGTAATAGGAATGAAAAGATAACTTTTAACCATGCCAAGGGAGTTGAAAAGAAAAGTCTTGAGTGAGGAAAAGAAGGGCTCAATTCTGACTTTACTAGCAGAGGGATACAGTGAGCATCATGTTGCCTCCATCCTTAACATTTCAAAGAAGGCAGTCCATTACAACATGGTCAAGCAGCAGACATTGGGGACAACAAAGCTGCCGGCTGCCAGAGGGTGGAAACGACTCTGCACTCACCGGGATGACTGTCATCTTATTTGAATGTCACTCAGTAACTGCAGGATGACATCAAGTGGCCTACAAAAGGAATGGCAAATGGCAGCTGGGGTGAAGTGCACACCAAGAAAAGTTCATAACATGCTCCTAGAGGCAGGACTCACATCATGTAAAGCTAGAAAAAGAATTGGGAAGCAAAGGAGAGCCAGGCTGAAGTTTGCCAAAGACCATAAGGATTCGACCATAGAGGACTGGAGTAAGGTAATTTTCTCTGATGAGTCCAATTTTCAGCTGATCGTCTAATGGTTAGACGGAGACCTGGAGAGGCGTACAAGCCACAGTGTCTTGCACCCACTGAGAAATTTGTTGGAGGATCGGTGATGATCTGGGGATGCTTCAGCAAGGCTGGAATTGGGCAGATTAATCTTTGCGAAGGACGTATTAATCAAGCCAGATACAGGTTATCCTGGAAAAACAGTTGATTCCTTTAGCTCAGGCAATGTTCCCCAAATCTGAGGACTGGTTTTTCCAGCAAGACAATGCGCCATGCCACACAGCTAGGTCAATCAATGTGTGGATAAAGGACCACCACATCAAATCCCCCTGTCATGGCCAGCCCAATCTCCAGAGCTGAGCTCCATTGAAAATCTCTGGAATGTAATCAAGAGGAAGATGGATAGTCACAAGCCAACAAACAAAGAAGAACTGCTTAAATATTTTTACAAAAAGTGGCATAAGGTCACCCAAAAGCAGTGTGAAAGACTGGTGGAAAGCATGCCAAGACGCATGAAAGCTTTGATTTAAAATCATGGTTATTCCACAAAATATTGATTTCTGAACTCTGCCTGAGTTAAAGCATTAATATTGCTGTTTCTAAATGATTATGAACTTGTTTTCTTAGCATTAGTTGAGCTCAGCAAATGCTGCATTTTTTTGTTATTTTGACCATTTCTCATTTTCTGAAAAGAAATACAAAATTTAGTGCTTGGAAATTAGAAGACATGTTGTCAGTAGTTTATAGAATAAAAGAGCAATTTACATTTTACTCAAAAATATACCTATAAAGAGAAAAATCAGGCAAACTGGAAATTTTGCAGTGGTCTCTTAATTTTTGCCAGAGCTGTGTATATATATATATATATATATATATATATATTACAGTGCCTTGCGAAAGTATTTGGCCCCCTTGAACTTTTCAACCTTTTCCCACATATCATGCTTCAAACATAAAGATACCAAATGTAAGTTTTTGGTGAAGAATCAAGTGGGACACAATTGTGAAGTTGAACGAAATTTATTGGTTATTTTAAATTTTTGTGGAAATTCAAAAACTGAAAAGTGCAATATTATTTGGCCCCTTTACTTTCAGTGCTGCAAACTCACTCCAGAAGTTCATTGTGGATCTCTGAATGATCCAATGTTGTCCTAAATGACTAATGATGATAAAAATAATCCACCTGTGTGTAATCAAGACTCCATAGAAATGCACCTGCTCTGTGATAGTCTCAGGGTTCTGTTTGATGCACAGAGAGCATCATGAAGACCAAGGAAACCAACAGGCAGGTCGGTGATACTGTTGTGGAGAAATTTAAAGCCGGATTTGTATACAAAATGATTTCCAAAACTTTAAACATCCCAAGGAGCACTGTGCAAGCGATCATACTGAAATGGAAGGAGTATCATACCACTGCAAATCTACCAAGACCTGGCCGTCCCTCTAAACTTTCATCTCAAACAAGGAGAAGACTGATCAGAGATGCAGCCAAGAAGCCCATGATCACTCTGGATGAACTGTAGAGATCTACAACTGAAGTGGGACAGTCTGTCCATAGGACAACAATCAGTTGTACACTGAACAAATCTGGCCTTTATGAAAGAGTGGCAAGAAGAAAGACATTTCTCAAAGATATCAATAAATAATGTTGTTTAAAGTTTGCAACAAGCCACCTGGGAGACACACCAAACATGTGGAAGAAGGTGCTCTGGTCAGATGAAACCAAAATCGAACTTTTTGGCAACAATGCCAAATGATATGTTTGGCGTAAAGGCAACACAGCTCATCACCCTGAACACACCATCCCCACTGTCAAACATGGTGGTGGCAGCATCACGGTTTGGGCCTGCTTTTCTTCAGCAGGGTCAGGGAAGATGGTTTAAATTGATGGGAAGATGGATGGAGCCAAATACAAGACCATTCTTGAATCAAACCTGTTGGAGTCTGCAAAAGACCTGAGACTGGGAAGGAGATTTGTCTTCCAACAAGACAATGATCCCAAACATAAAGCAAAATCTACAATGGAATGGTTCACAAATAAACATATCCAGGTGTTAGAATGGCCAAGTCCAAGTCCAGACCTGAATCCAATAGAGAATCTGTGGAAGGAACTGAAAACTGCTGTTCACAAACGATCTCCATCCAACCTCACTGAGCTCGAGCTGTTTGCCAAGGAAGAATGGGCAAGAATTTCAGTCTTTCGATGTACAAAACTGATAGAGACATACCCCAAGCGACTTGCAGCTGTAAATGCAGAAAAACGTGGCGCAACAGAGTATTAAGTTAAAGGGGCCGAATAATATTGCACGCCCCACTTTTCATTTATTGAATTTCCACAAAAAATTAAAATAACCCATAAATTTTGTTCAACTTCACAATTGTGTCCCACTTGTTGTTGATTCTTCAACAAAAATTTACATTTGGTATCTTTATGTTTGAAGCATGATATGTGGGAAAAGGTTGAAACGTTCCAGGGGGCCGAATACTTTCGCAAGGCACTGTGTATATATATATATATATATATAGATATATATATATATATATCCTAAAATACAAAGGAGATGATGTCATCTTTAACTGAAAATTTTAGAGATCAGTTAATCTCCATTTTGTTTAACTGTTCACAATAACAGCAATTTTGACCAGTAGTGCCCAAACTTTTACATACCACTGTAATTGGGCACCTGTCAGGTAATGTAAATGACAGATTTACTATGTATATATTACTAGATCCATTATAACAGAACTAAACCACAAAGCAATGTGACCATAACATTTAGGACATTATAGGAAAAGCTCTGATGAGCATTTAAAGGGCCAATCCATTGCAAAGGGATGAACTAGTGATCATTAAGTAATGCCATTTTACCATATAATGCAAGACCTTTCCTCGTAGCTCTTATTGTCCACTGCATCCTCTCAGTAGGCTCATCTTCCATACAACATGGGAATTAATCTTGCTCTGTATTAACACCAGGCCCTGTGCATCCTCTAATGTAGACATAATGGATTCTATATTTAACAGAAGCCTGCTTCCAGATACAATGCCTGAATGAGTAGGATTAATGCCCCTTTTACTGATTGCTGAGGCAGCTGATACTAACAATCTACCTGTAGGCAGCACTGATCATTGCTTTCTAATATTTTATGATTTATGGCCACAGAATAAATAGAGAAAGATAGCGTGAAGCCGAATAGATAATTGCAATTTATGATCCAATATTTGAAGTCTTGGACAAAGTCTGATGTTTAATATGAAAACAAGCCACTAATAGATTCTACATTGAGTCCTGAAATTATAATAGGGTCCTGCCAGGAGGACCACTGGAGGACACGAGGATATAGAAGAACCAGTTGGGGACAACCCCAATCACTTGCTACTGAAGTTTGGCGGATGAATGTCATCCGCTCAATACCAACTTTTATTTCCCATTGACTTGCATTGGGGTCGGGTTTCGGACAAAACTCCGACTTTTTTTGCCCTAGTCGGACCAGTTTCATCCGACTCAAATTTTGTTTCATTCGGGTTTCACGAAACCCGATCCGACCAAAGTCGCTCAACTCTAGTCATAAGTATTCAGACCCTTTGCTCAGACACTCATATTTAAGTCACATGCTGTCCATTTCCCTGTGATCCTCCTTGAGATGGTTCTACTCCTTCATTGGAGTCCAGTTGTGTTTAATTAAACTGATAGGACTTGATTTGCAAAGGCACACACCTGTCTATATAAGACCTCACAGCTCACAGTGCATGTCAGACCAAATGAGAAACATGAGGTCAAAGGAACTGGCCAAGGAGCTCAGAGACAGATCTTGCCAAGGTTACAAAAGAATTTCTGCAGTACTCAAGGTTCCTAAGAGCACATTCACCTCCATAATCCTTAAATGGAAGAAGTTTGGGACCACCAGAAGGCTTCCTAGGCCTGGCCGTCCAGCCAAACTGAGCAATCATGGGAGAAGAGCCTTGATGAGAGAGGTAAAGAAGAACAAGAAGATTACTGTGGCTGAACTCCATAGATGCAGTAGGGAGATGGGAGAAAGTTCCATAAAGTGAACTATCACTGCAGCCCTCCACCAGTCGGACCTTTATGGCAGAGTGACCGGACGGAAGCCTCTCCTCAGTGTAAGACAAATGAAAGCCCAACAAAGAGTTTGCTAAAAAAAACACATGAAGGACTCCCAGACTATGAGAAATAAGATTCTCTGATCTGATGAGATGAAGGTAGAACTTTTTGGTGATGATTCTAAGCAGTATGTGTGCAGAAAACCAGAAATTGCTCATCACCTGCCCAATACAATCCCAACAGTGAAACATGGTGGTGGGAGCATCATGCTATGGGGGTGTTTTTCAGCTGCAGGGACAGGACGACTGGTTGCAATTGAAGGAAACATGAATGCAGCCAAGTACAGAAATATCCTGGATGAAAACCTCTTCCAGAGTGCTCTGGACCTCAGACTTGGCCGAAGTTTCATGTTCCAACAAGACAATGATCCTAACCACATGTAAGAGGGTGAAGAGGAAGAAGAGCCACAAGGGGCAATCTCTCCTGCTCCGTGTCCTGAGCCACATAGCCAGGCAGCAGGGTTGACAGGGGGAAGACTTTCTGAGCTGGACCGACTGCACTATGTGACTGTAAGGGGCAGTGAGGGAACAGAAGGGGTGGTGGACCAGAAGGTGTGCAGGCTGAGGGCATGCAAGCAGAGCATGCCAGAATCTGAGCAGCGCGCGTCAGACAGAAAGCAGGCTGCAGCACCGTGCTCCAAGAAGGAGAGAACTTCCCGTGAGAGGACTGGGGCTGAAGGACAAGATATTGAAAGTGCTATATGTGAGTACGTGGACTCGGTAGCCTCCGTGATTAGAGGAGACTCCCCCCCTGACAGCGCAGAGACAGTGACCCGAGCGCGCAGCCCCGGTGCCTGCGGTGACAGGCCAGAGCCTCTAAGTGTGGCAGAGAGACTTCCCAGTAAACGCAATAACGTTCTTGTGGAAAGACAGCCGGGGTATCGCATAGAGACTCAGTCCTGCAGTGTCTTCCTGCTCCTTGCTTTAACCCCCGAGGTCCCAGCTTTATTCAGAGGAGAGTCTGAAGAGACTGTAACCCCTGAGGTCCCAGCTTCATCCAGAGGAGAGACTACATAGCCTTCATGTGCCGCTGCTGTCGGTGCCAATGTGGGAGAAGGAGACCCTGCAATCAAGCCTTCCCCAGACTGATAAGTCCTAGTAATTCCAGTTTAACCGTCTCAACTCTGTAAAATAGTTTAATAGTTTTCTTATTCTATTTTGCTGCTTATATTGTTACTCTTACCCATTTAATCCCCTCTACTGCTTCTCCCTGCATAGAAAATTTATCCCCTGTAAATAAAGCCTTTAAAGGGCCTGTCACACTAAGCGATATCGCTAGCAATATCGCTATAACGTCACTGTTTTTTGTGACGTTATAGCGATATTGCTAGCGATATCGCTATGTCTGATGCTTGCCTCTGACCAGCTCCCCGCTGGTTATCGCTGATCGCGCGAGAACGTCCTGGGCCATTTCTCATAGTCAGCTTCCAGCTGGGCTTCCTGTGGCGCCGACGAGCGACATGTGGACACGGGCGGGAGGACGTCAGGATTGCCGCGTCTGATAGGTAAGTAACGACCCCCGACCGCTGCTATGTCGCTGGTGAGATCTGCCTGTGTGGCAGCTCACTAGCGACCACTTAGCGATGCATCAGCGATCCTGACCGCGACATATCGTTGGTCAGGATCGCTGGTGCATGGCTAAGTGTGACACTACCTTAACTCTTGGTTTGTCTCTGATCCGTGGCGACATCCTCAGTACCTGCAGGTTATTACACACACAGCTAAAATAACAAAGGAGTGGCTTCAGAGCAACTCTGTGACCATTCTTGCTCAGCCAGAGCCCTGACCTAAACCCAATTGAGCATTTCTGGAGAGACCTAAAAATGACTGTCCACTAACGATCACAATCCAACCTGATGGAACTGGAGAGGATCTGCAAGGAAGAATGGCCGAGGATCCCCAAATCCAGGTGTGAAAAAATTGTTGCATTATTCCCATGAAGACTCATGGCTATACTAGCTCAAAAAGGTGCTTCTACTCAATACTGAACAAAGGGTCTGAATATTCTGGGGTTTTTTTAGTCAAGATGGGGTGCAGTGTTTACATTAATGAGAAAAAAATGAACTTTTTTTGAATTTACCAAATGGCTGCAATGAAACAAAGAGTGAAAAATTTTATGGAGTCTGAATATTTTCCGAACCCACTGTAGGCAATTTACATAGTAAGGAACAATCATTTTGGTACTAATGAATGATTTAGTCCCTCAACTTCTGTACAATTCTGCCCTGAATCACCCATTTGTGGGCCGGGATTGTTTCCAACAAATCCACAATGAAATACCAGGACTGTTACAGAAAAATCATGCAGTCTTGGCAAGTTCGGGACAGTTGGCATGTATGTAGTTCTCAGCTTCTGAATATGCGTAATTATGTTTTCATTCATTGACAGTAGACAGATCTTGAAAATGAGTGAAAAATTTAAAGGGGTCTGAATACTTTCTGTAACTACAGTAATAATAAAATTGGATTTTCTAAAAAACACAACCGCTTTAATGAAAATGTGGGGTTGTGACGGACATAGCAGCTCAAACGAATAGGACAGAGCTGATTTACCTGAGGATAGGTGTGATACTGTAGTTGGAGGGAAGCTGTCATGTTTTTCTAGCCATGGACAACCATTTTAGGCCCAGCTGTTTCTATGTATAGAATGGTCTTGTCGTGAAGCTATCACTTGAAGCCTAAGTGGAGCGCCCTCACTCACCAGGGCTGTGGGGTACTCGGTACCAGGCCGGTTGATCTTCTCAACGGGGGGTTGTCACGGCAGCAGTGACCCGGTCCGTGGCTCTGGGGCTCCATTACCAAAGGGGATTGTTTCAGTGTGCTTATGATGGTGAAAGGTTATAAGTGATTTGTGACGCCACCTGTGGTGTTCGGCAATGAAGATGTAAGCCGACGCTGCAGACAGATCCTCTGGGACAGATGGTGTGGTTCAGCAATGATGTTATAGCCCTCCACAGGCAGGGCTGTAGTCCCAGGGCAGAGTAGGTGAAGTGACACTTAGATGGTGTAGTGTCGGGCGCAAGAAATGTAGCAGGGCTGGACGGGTTGGCGCCGGAATAAGTGGAGGACACCAGGGCATGTAGTTCCAAAGCTTTACTCACAGTCTGTTGTGGCAAAAGAGCCCGCATCCGTGTCCTCCGGGTCAGGAGCTCAGCCAACTTCCAGGCAGGATGAAGTACTCTTTTCCAGCACTCCGCCAACATATGTGCCTTTTCTGAACGTCTTAGCGCCTTTGAGTGAAGTACTCACAGTACAGAGTTACACTGGAGTTCCTCCTGTCAGATGTTCTTATGAACTCTACTTGTACGGCAGACAGCTGTAGCCTACTTCGGAGACTCCTTCTACCTAGTCCCGGCTCACTATCGTTGCTGTTGTGCCCCCAAGTCTTGTGTGGGAATAAAGTGGTCACTACTTCTATTCCTCCGGTGTCTGCTGCAGGACCATTAGTATCCATACAACCTCAGGGACCGGGCCCCGGCTTTGCGCTTAGAACTTGGGAAGGGTTCTCCTCTAACCCTGGTCCTTGTTCTCTTATTCTCCTCACGTTCCGTATTAATCCTTTCCTTCTTATGGAGAATCAGGCTTTCTAAAATGTCTCTTTCCTGTGCCAGCAGACCCAGGTCACTGAGGTCTGCTGCAGCACTTCCATCCATCCATCCATCCATCCCTCTCCTGGGGATCTCTCAAACTCTCCCTCTCTGTCAGACTGACTGACTCCTAACTCTTCCCGCTCTTTTAGTGCAAAAACTCAGCTCCACCCACCTCCCAGCACGTTTCGTGTTCCAAGCAGGGAGCCACCAAGGGGTGCTATGCTACACTCCAAGCAGGGAGCCACCGAAGGTGCTTTGCTACACTGCTTTGTGGTGTGGGGTGCAGGTGTTGGAGTGTGGTCAGGTGTCTCCACCTTACCTGGATAGTGGGGTGCCACTCCTCAGGAGGAGGTGCAGTACCTCTGTGGCGACTGAACCCTCAGGGGTGCCACATACCCCCCCGTTAAACACAGCACATCCGCTGGCTGCAAGAAAACAAAAATTGACAAATACATGAACATACAAAATTTTTTATATTGCTAATAAACAGTTCTTATCTAATCTTCTCAATATGAGAGGCACTCATTCTTGAACGTTGCAAACAGTTTTAACTAACTATCTATGTTCTAATACAGTACCTAATTCAAAAGTGATATTGGCAGTAACTCACTACCACTTCAAGTATTCTTCATCAACACATCTCTTCATTATCTCTTCTTTCACATTTTCTACTTCCTTTTATTAACCTTAAGTGACAACCATTGATGACTGGTTCATCACCTGCATTTCTCAAATCTTCATCTTTATTCAAATTTCTTTATTAAAACATTCCTATTAGTCATTGCTACTAACTAGATTCTATATAAAAGCTATTCTCTATTAATACTGTCATAAGGCACATTATAAAATACTTCACATCAATCATTCTTGTAAGTGCTGGACACCGCTCCCAGCCGGGATCTCTTGCAGTGTCCTTTTGGGTGGAGCTATGCTCCATGATGAGGTAGTTCTTATCCATAAAAGGGCTATGTAAAACCAAGAAAGGGCACCTAAGGAGGTGCAACTATATACATTAAAGTTCTGGATCACTCAGTGTTCATGATCTCCACAGTTCAAGTGTGAGAAATGCTGCCAATAAAACTGGGCAACCAAAATAAAACAGGGAAAAACATGATGAACAAACAAAAATAGCTTTAATGCACAACGGTGCAAATACCCTCCTGGGTAACAGTTAGTTTAGGTAAACATTATGGCTAGTAATCCCCTCCTGGGGTTCTGGAAGCTGGTTGCTTGGGCTGCTTCCAGGGGAGATGCTCTGGGTGTCTTCATCCTGTTGCTGGCTGTCGACAAATTGCAGGTATTCCTTTTCTCCGGGAGTAAGATTGTCATCTGCTAGTGTTAATGGGATGGCAGCGGAAGTAACTGCAGCCTGTGCGGGCAACACATCAACTGCCACTAATGGTATCCCAGTTGTCTGGGACTTTGCAGGAGTTACAGCTGGTACCAAGGGATGTGGTTCCGTCACTTCAGGTGGTACTGCTGTTAACAAGTCAGCAAGGGCTGTAGCCGCTACCGATAGATGCTGCTCTGCGATCCCAAATGGTACCACAGTTGGCGGTACTACAGCCGGTTGTTGCGGGCTGGATGCAATTTGACTGCAACCACTCGTGGTCCGAGTAATAACTGGACCATTTCTGTCCACAGGCATGGCTCCTAGTACCAGGATCATGGCAGGGGCGGCGATCATACCTGGTGCTTCCCGACTGAACCCTCAAGGGCGCAACATAAGCTTTAGCTTTAGTCCTAAAATTCAGCTGTAAAGGAAAATGCACATTAATATTGCTTTGTTCCATATTGTTGCATATAATATTGACTTTTCTTTCATGTGGACCAAACTGCCAGAAAGGCTGTAGAAAGGTTGAATTATTGATCAGCGCGTTTCTCGCTTTTCAAATGCCCAATTGACTTGTTTTATGATGTTTCAAGGGGTAATGTGATCTTTTACAAGTGGTTTGCTATTTTTTTTATGGTAACAGAGTGTATAAATGGGATCAATGTCATTTTACGAATTTCTCTCCTTAGTCATGTTTTTAATTAAAATCACAAGGGCTGCCACCATGACTGTCAGACATATTTGCAAAAGTTCAGCTAACTGGACAAGAAGGGCATCTTTTCATAAGAGGTAATGATATTAGACCTCTTAGACTTACACCAACCTTCTCGGCGTGGGGACAGCCATAATCTTTCATAAAGTGGAGAACAACTGTTGCAGTGCAAATCCCACCCAACATTTAATGTCTCTGGTCTGAGGAGACATAAAGTGACGAATTGTTAGAGAGACACTCTTACAGACACTCAGCTGAATTTGATTTTGACGCTGGGATCAATTAAAAGCTTGTTTTATAATGGAAAAAGATGTCTGGCCAAGAAAACAATTACAATCAGTGTTTTTTTGTAGATGCCCAGTCCTCCTCAGTAACCTTATGAGATATTTAGCTTACATGTAGAGTATGTGAAATACTATATAGAGTACTATAATTCTGCTTATCTAGTTGTAATATAATCTATATTTCAGGCTTACATCGGCCAAGCCTGCAGATTTCGGCAATAATGATGAAAAGCTCGGCCTGGCATTTGATGGAAACAAATAGGATTTGTCATGTTAAAATTTCAACTTGCCTCATATTTTGTTCTCAAGAGAGATAATTTGCCAGATGTGTTCGGCAACAGCTTATTCCCCTATCCCAAAACACACTCAAGATCAGCCTAAACGATCATGTGTATAGGGCATCCATTAGTAATAGCAGTCGGAAAACAAGTGTTTGGTCAACAGCTCTTGGAAGTGTATGGCCTCAATGAGGCACAACGATTATATTGGCAGCTTGTCTGAGAAGAACCCAAGATTAATGGTCACTTTGTTAATTGACCAAGCAGTTTTAGGTATTTTCTGCTTGGAGTTTCGCCTAATTTGCTTTCTTTGCCTACCTCCTTGGCTCTTCTTAGTACTTTACAAAAGAGTAGATTGCCGTTTTTTTTTGTTGTATATGCCAATTAAATGTGGATGCTAAGGGAAGTAGAAAAGGGAGTAGAAATCGTTTGACTATAGAAAATGGCTAGGAAAGTTCAGTCTAGTTGCACTCAAATGATCATTGCATTCACTGGTGGACACAGACAAAAGAGGGCCCCTGTGCAAGAGTAATATATGGGCCCTTTGTAATCCAATAGCTCATCATAACGCACAGTTACACCTGTTTTTGAGAAGAAAATGAGCCCCCTTAACTCTTGGGCCCCTATGCGGCTGCACAGGTTGCACCAATGATATGTCCGCCCCTGATTGCATTTGTTTATCACCTGCACCATCTACAAGGTCTACTACTGATGTGTAAAGATGTTGACCATATATAATCATCATCATCATCATACTGGATGCCCACAATTCTTAACCCCTTAATGCCCAATGACGGACATAGTCCGTCATTGGACTTCTCCCCTGCTTTGATGAGGGCTCCAGCACAGAGCCCGTATCAAAGCCGGGACATGTCAGCTGTTTTTAACAGCTGACATGTGCCCGCAATAGGTGAAGGTGGAATCGCGATCCACCTGCACCTATTAACCCGTTAAACGCCGCTGTCAAACGCTGACAACGGCATTTAACCGGTGCTTCCGGCCGCAGGGCCGGAAATGAGGTCATCGCTGACCCCCGTCACGTGACTGGGGGTCAATGATGCGTTGGCATAACAACCAGAGGTCTCTTGGAGACCTCTATGATTGTTGGTGCCGCTTTGCTATGAGCGCCACCCGGTGGACGGCGCTCATAGCTATGCAGTAATTCTGCTACATATGGGCGATCTGCTCATCGCCTATATGTAGCTGAGCCGATCAAGTATGGCATGCTTCTAGCCTCCCATGGAGGCTATTGAAGCATGACAAAATTAAGAAAAAAGTATTTTAAAAAATATGAAAAAAAATAAATAAATAAAACTTCAAATCACCCCCCTTTCGCCCTATTCAAAATAAAGCAATAATAAAAAAAATTACACATACTTGGTATTGCCGCTTTCAGAATCGCCCGATCTATCAATAAAAAAAGTATTAACCCGATCGCTAAACGGCGTAGCGAGAAAAAAAATCAAAACCCCAGAATTACGTTTTTTTTAATCTCTGTGACAATGCACTAAAATGCAATAACGGGCGATCAAAAGAATGTGTCTGCATAAAAGTGGTATCATTAAAAATGTCAGCTCGGCACGCAAAAAATAAGCCCTTACCCGACCCCAGATCACGAAAAATGGAGACGCTACGGGTCTCGGAAAATTGTGTTGTTTTTTTTTGGTTTTTTTTTTAGCAAACTTTGGATTTTTTTTTCACCACTTAGATAAAAAAGAACCTAGACATGTTTGATGTCTATGAACTCGTAATGACATGGTGAATCATAATGGTGGGTCAGTTTTAGCATTTAGTGAACCTAGCAAATAGCCAAGCAAAAAACAAGTGTGGGATTGCACTTTTTTGCAATTTCACCGTGCTTGGAATTTTTTTCCCGTTTTGTAGTACACGACATTGTAAAATCAATGGTGTTGTTCAAAAGTACAACTCGTCCCGCAAAAAATAAGCCCTCACATGGCCATATTGACATAAAAAAGTTATGACACTGGGAAGAAAGGGAGCGAAAAACAAAAACGCAAAAACGAAAATAACCCCGGTCCTTAAGGGGTTAATCATGCTTGTATTTATTCTAATAGGATTGAATGTCATATGTTATTTTGAGGTCATACATTCTGTGATTTTGATCAAAGTCCTCATACGGAAGTGACCATCTTCAGGCACAGTCAAAAGTTTTGAAAATCTAATGGTCATTTATATATTTATTTCATTAACTTGTCTAGCACCGTCATATTCCAGAGTATAAAGAGACATTATCATTACCCATGATATGTATAGTCAAGTTGGTTAATAACTAGCATTGCAATGTCATTCTCTTTAACCTTATAGGTGGCAAGTATTTTTATGGCCACCTGCCCAATATAAGCTTCATGGACAGCTTTATCCAGAATATTAGGTTTTTGCCTATGTTCCTTGTCTGACCTTCTTGTACTCGGTAATTTTATTTCTTTAAGAGGGTTAATCAAGGGACCTTAGATCTGCCAGTAAATTACTAGGGAAATTCTTAAGCCTTATCTCAAAGAGAATACTACAGCAAAAATCAAAGTCTCCGGAGTGAATAGATGCCCACCCTTACATTTCACCATCCTCTTTGCTAATGTAAATGAATAACATTCCTATTTTCCATTAAGCTTCTCATTCATCAGGACCAATGTTTAATTATCAAAGGGCGAGAGACGAGCCTCGTTCACTGACGCCACCTCTTTCTTGTCCCAACGGTTTCTTCTTCTAATGACACTAATTACTGTGTGCAGGGGGACTTGATGAGCATCCCATGGGAGGGGGCAGCTGTCTATGCTGATGCACGTTTTTGGTGAGTGCCGGGTGGGCAGCTACTCGAAAAGGGGGGCAGCTGAACAGGATATCAAATAGGGGAATATGAAAGGGAGTTAACACATAAGAGAACGTGAGAACGAGCGAAGCTACTGCACATGCGACTGAAAGAAATGAATATTACAAAGCAGACATGGACATTGAGATAAGACTTATCACCTGGGCAAAAGGTCATCCAGAGAGTAAAGGGCCTGTCACACTAAGCGATATCGCTAGCAATATCGCTATAACGTCACTGGTTTTTGTGACGTTATAGCGATATTGCTAGCGATATCGCTATGTCTGATACTTACCTACGACCGGCTCCCCCGCTGGTTATCGCTGATCGCGCGAGAACGTCCTGGACCGTTTTTCGTCGTCAGCTTCCTGCTGGGCTTCCTGCTGTGGAGACGAGCGACGCGTTGACACGGGCGGGAGGACGTCAGTATCGCCGCGTCTGACAGGTAAGTAGCGATCCCCGTCCCCAGCGATGTCGCTGGTGAGATCTGCCTGTGTGGCAGCTCACTAGCGACCACTTAGCGATGCACCAGCGATCCTGACCGCATCATATCGCTGGTCGGGATCGCTGGTGCATCGCTAAGTGTGACAGTACCTTAAAAGCATATTGGACTAAAGCAAACATAAAAATATAAAAAATGGCAATATAATAGCAATCCACATAATTATTTGCATCCCTCTGTGTGGGAAATATAGCTGAACATAGTGATTTTAAAACCTTTGCAACCATGATAGTTATATTGACACCAGCGTTTTGCTTGAGACTGTAGACAATTTAGGTTCTGTGTTATAGTTTTAGACTGTCAACAGTTTTTCCATTGTGCTCCTTAAGAATACCTCAAAGCAAATGAGGATATGTCTACAGGGACCATAGCTGAACTTGCAATCACTCCTGGATCAAAGAACGTGCATCCATTAAGAGAGCCCAGTAAAAACTAAAGGATTGAAGTCCCTGCCAAAAACACAAATGGTTTTCGATGTAAAGTTTAGTTTAGGATAAGTATGAAGTACAGATGATGGGAAGTATCACCCCAAAGTGGGTAGAAGAGTATAGGCATTTTATGGATAAATTGACCCCTTTATGGGTGGCATATGGGTGGTCTTCCAGCATATGCAGCAAAACTGGAACTTTAAAAATTAGTAAGTTGACTCTGTATTTCCCACCAATGACAATATCTGAAATTGTTTGCGTAGGTTTCCTCTCAGTACTCCGGTTTTACACTCCAAACACATACTGATAGGGAATTTAGATTGGGAGCCACAATGTGCACAGTGATGATAATGATGTATGTAAAGCGCTGTAGTATGACCCGTCGAAGCACTACTGCAGCGCAAAACGGCCGTTGTCTTCTACACTCTTGCTCCCATCCTCCCAACGCCGATGTTTTAAAATGTTGGAATAAAAAGTGACTTTTACCGGTGAGTGCCATCTGCTTTCTTCTTTATTGGAATCTATTGTGGCTGCTCGTTTTGGAGAGACACCCTGGCTTACGGAGCATCTACTGCTGATTGTATATTTGCAGCTTTACCGCATGACACCTGTGCTGAGAGTTGGTTCCCTCGCTGTGCGGACCTATACTTTCTTGGAGTGTTTGGAGTTCATATATTAACCTACCAGCCGCTGTGATTTGTTGGATTCCTGTTAAGGGATGACGGTCTGTAAACTAACCCTGTCAAAATTGTACAAGTGACACCTATTGTTGAATTGAGAAGAGTAAATCTGATCAGTGTTTTTCACATGCCATGCAACTTGGGTTAATATCAACCAAACCCACTGATATGAACGGGGTTTTGCCAATAGTCTAATGTATATGTAGGCAGCTGACAATTGATTGCCAGAAGAGATAAGGATACAGCGTGTCTGATTTCAAACTAGTAATCCTTTTGTTTTTCTGGAGGTAAGTCGCCACGAAAAAACACAGGAGCACTTGGCCAAATACGTGCTCCTATGTATCGGAGAGATAACGAAAACAGCTGCCGGCCAAACGATCATCCGAAAAATCTTCCGTCTGAGAGCCATTTTAATGTGTATGTAGGGTTTAAGAAGTGGAAGAACAAACATACTATCTCTTCATGTCTAATTTAATTTATACACTTGTAGGGTCGGTGGGCCGGGCTGGGGGGTGGTCCCTCTGGGTACCGCGCAGTAATGTACAGACACAAGCTGGAGGCAGATTTCGGGTGCAACAGGTCCAAGTTTATTCTCTCTCGCCGTCCACCAGATGGCCTCACAGTACACCGCACTTCCTTCACAGCTCTCCGGTTACAGTACACAAGGGGACACCGTGCTTTCTCCAAGGACGTATATATACGTACCGTCCCCTTCTTCACTCTATGACTCTTCTGACAGCTCCGTCACTGTGGCTGCCGTAGGCCTGTACATCAACAGTAATGTTACTGGTCACACGTCATTCCGAACACGGTGTCCTACACCCGGAGTCTCGTCTATACTGCGGTACTTCGTGTCAGGACCACCCCCCTGACTTTCTCTCTCCTCAGTCCCCCTGGTTGGGTTTTCCTCACAGTGCAGCAACTGTCACAGTCTCCTCATCACTTGAGCTCCCCCTGGGGACTGGAACTTTCTGGAACCCTCCTGTCAAATTTATAACTTTCCCGGTTCCATATAACTCCGCCCCCATGACCAATGGTTTTTTAGCCCTAAGCTGATGTCAAGTCCTATGCTCACACTCCTCCCTGCCCTCTAATGTCAGTTCAAGGTACTGCACGTCACCTACACTTTCCTAGCTGTCTTCCCTTCTGAAATCTAACCAGTCAGTTCGTCCGTCAGGTCACCTTCCCTACACACTGACATGCTAGAAGAATCATAGAATCATGGATTGTTAGATTGGAAATGACCTCAGGGGTCATCTTGTCCAACCCACTGCTCAGTGCATGATTCACTAAACCATCTCAGACAGATATCTGTCCAGACTCAGTTTGAAGACTTCCACTGAAAGAGAACTCACCACCTCTTGTGGCAGCCTGTTCCACTTATTGATTACCCTCACTGTCTAAATATCTATGTATCAAATATAGTCTGTATCTTCTCCCTTTCGGTTTCATTCCATTGCTTCTTTTGTTTCGATGTGCAAATGAGAATAATGATGATCCCTCTACAATGTGACAGCCCTTCAGATATTTGTAGACTGTTATTAAGTCTCCTCTTAGTCTTCTTTTTTGCAAGCTAAACATTCCCAGATCCTTTAACTGTTCCTCACAGGACATACTTTGCAGTCGACTCACCATCCGGATAGCTCTTCTGAACTTGTTTCAGTTTTTTAATGACTTATTTAAAATGTGGTGCCCAGAACTGAACAAAGTATTCCAGATAAGGCCTAATCAAGGAAGAGTAGTGGGGGATAAGGCCTAATCAAGGAAGAGTGGGGGATAATTAGAAATAGAAGACTTTCAGCACAGGAATCCTTTTTCAGTAAAATTTCTTTCTTTATTTAAACATCATTAGCATTAGAAAACAACATCATGGAGACGCTCTATAGGCCTGACGTGTTTCGGACCCAGTAAAAACAGTCCATCCTGTTTTCCTGGATTTTTCAAGAATCCTGGCTAGTGGCTGTGCAGTTTCTTCTGCTAACTCTTTCAGTACCCTAGGATGTAATTCATGTGGACCAGGAGATTTAAATTAATTTAAAGGGAATATGTCACCCTATGAGCTGCTGGCACCGACATCTGCGGCATATCTACAGCTTTCTGTAATGCTGTAGATAAGCCCCCGATGTAACCTGAAAGATAAGAAAAAAGAGTTAAATTATACTCATCCCAGCGTCCGGTCCGATGGGTGTAGCTGTCCGGCGCCTCCCTTCTTTATACAATGCCGTCCTCTTCTTCTCTTCCTGTCGTGGTTCCGGTGCAGGCGCACTGCAGGACCTCTCCCGGCACCTGCGCACTGCAGGACTCTGCTCTGCCCTCTTTCAGGTTACATCGGGGGCTTATCTACAGCATTACAGAATGCTGTAGATAAGCCCCTGATGTCGGTGCCAGCAGCTCATAGTCCAAAAAAAGGGTGACAGATTCCCTTTAAATTAACTAAGTGTTACCTCACCATCTCTCTGTTTATGGACAGTGTGAATTCTTTTATCCCTTCGATGGCACGTGACAATTTAGTTGATGTTACATTTGCTTTCTTAGAGAATGCAGATGCAAAATAGGAATTTAAAACTTCGTCCTTCTCAACATAATTTTTGACCACTTCCTTTACCACATTTTTGACGTAACATAACATTACTTGAGTTCAAATTCAAAACAGTACCACATTACACTACCAGAATTTGTCACCCAGTTCCAAATGGCATTAAACCTATAGCAATGCTGAGGGAGTATGAAAGATCAAAGTCATAAAAATATCAAAGATTATTAAATACAGTTGTGTGAAAAAATGTTTGCCCCTTCCTGATTTCCTATTCTTTTGCATATTTATCACACCTAAATGTTTCAGATCAAAAAGCAAATTTAGATATTAGAAAAGATAACACAAGTAATCACAAAATGCAGTTTTTAAATTAAGGTCTTTATTATTAAGCGAAAAAGAAATACAAACTTACAGGGCGCTGTATGAAAAAGTGATGGCCCCCTAAACCTAGTAACTGCTTGGGCCACCCTTAGGAATAACAACTGCAATCAAGCATTTGCGATAACTGGCAATGAATCTTTTATAATGCTCTGGAGGAAATTTGGGCTGCTCATCTTTGCAGAATTATTTTAATTTAGCCAAGTTGGAGGGTTTCTGAGGTCATACCACAGCATCTCAATCTGATTAAGGTCGGGACTTTGAATTTTGTTTTTCTTAAAGGGAACCTATCAGCAGGATTGTGCTAAGTAACCTACAGACAGTGTCAGGATGGCGCCATTGAAAAAAAAAATTCTCAAAATGGCGCTGGCTGATAGATGCTATGATGCAGATGCCAGCTGCGCCATTTTACTAGAGTAAGAAAAAAATTGTCTCCACCAGCGCAGTAGCATCTATCGGATCACCAATAGAAGCTACTCTGCAACCGCCACGGCGTAATTTTGAGAAAGATTTTTTTTTCAGAATAAATGTTTACCACTAAATAAAACAATGTAATGCACATTATACATGCAATCACGCTGCAGTGCAGGAGCCACCGCCGGCGCCTGTCTGCTGAATGTGTTTTTTTTTTTCAATATATCTAATAATCATTGGTAAAATAGGGGGCAGGCCACTGAGGGATCAGTGACTCATAATATGCCATCAGTATGAATACCTAAGAAGAGCACCACATAAAGACCCCCCCAACAGGCCTGCCTAGAAGCATGAGAATCTAATTAACTCAAAACTGACAATAAAGATTAAACAACCACAAAACAGATTTCATCAATCCAGGCATCATTTTAATCAGTATAACGGTGGCAACCTAACACTGTCTGTAGGTTACTGTGCACAGTCCTGCTGATAAGTTCCCTTTAAGCCAATCAAAGGAGGACTTGATGGTGTGTTTTGGATCATTGTCCTTCAACATAAGCCAAGTGCGTTTCAGCTTGAGGTCTCGAACAGATGGCAGGAAATTCCCTTCAGGATTTTTGGTAGACGGCAGAATTCGAGGTTCCATTTACCATAGCAATTTTTCCTGGTCTTGAAGCAGCAAAACAGCCCCAGACCATCACACTACCACCACCATATTTTACTGTTGGTCTGTTGTTCCTTTTCTGAAATTCTGTATTACTTCTATGCCAGATGTAGTGGGACATAAACTTTCCAAAAAGTTCAACTTTTGACTCATATTCTCCCAAAAGTATTGGGATCATCAAGATGTTTTCTGGTAAAGCTGAGATGATCCTTTATGTTCTTATTGCTTAACAGTGGTCTTTGTCTTGGAACTCTGCCTTGCAGACCATTTTTGCCCAGTCTCTTTCTTATGGTGGAGTTATGAGCACTGACCTTAACTAAGGCAAGTGAGGTCTGCAGTTCTTTGTATGTTGTTGTGGGGTCTGTTCTGACCTCTTGGATAAGTTATCACTGCACTCTTGGAGTAATTTTGGTCAGCTGACCACTCTTGGGAAGGTTGGCTACTGTTCCGTGTTTTTGCAATTTGTGGATAATGGCTTTTACTGTGGTTTGCTGGAGTCCCAAAGATTTAGAAATGACTTTAAAACCTTTTCCAGACTGATAGAGCTCAAACACTTTGCTTCTCATTTGTTCCAGAATTTCTTTGGATCGCAGCGTGATGTCTAGCTTTTTATGGTCTTTTGGTCTACTTCATTTTGTCAGGCAGCTCCTGTATAAGTGATTTCTTGATTGAGAACACGTGTGGCAGTTGTCAGGGCTGGTTGTGGCTAGGGAATTTGAACACAGCTTCCCAAAGATGTGATAAAACACAGTCAATTTATGAGGGGGGGGGCAATCACGTTTTCACACAGGATCATATAGGTTTGGATTTCTTTTCCCTTAATAATAAAGAGTTTCATTTAAAAACTGCATTTTGTGGTTACTTGTGTTATCTTTGTCTAATCTTTAAATTTGTATGGTGATCTGAAACATTTAAATAAAGCAATCATGCAAAAGAATAGACAATACAGAACTGTATATCCAATATTATATACAACGAATGCAGGGAAGTAATTGCACATAGGAACAAGATAATAGTGGATAAATTAATCTGGATCAGACTCAAAAGCACAGAATGGAAAAATAATAGCCCTAAATATTTATAATTCCATTATAAACATTATGTAGCAGTAAGTATCTTATACATAGCAATAGCCAATAAGCAAATAAACTATGGCATAAGAAGTGTATTAAATTTACTGCAAAGGCATTATTGTTATGCAATCAATGAGAAATAAAGAGCCATAGTGAGAGAAATATAGATGACGAAAGGTAAGCATGCAGATAAAAGCAGCTAAGCATATGTCTCTTTAAATAATAAATATGGTACATTTGGCCATAATGATGTGTAAATGGGTGCAGGTTCCAAAGGGCATTGTGCATTTGTTTCCCATCCAGGATCTTTTTATGACTCTTGAACCAAACCCTAACAAGTTGATTGCAACAGTGCAGTTCCTTTGGAGAGGAGAACGGATCGTCACAGCTTTTTGCCATCGAGTCTCAGATGTGACCAACTAGGGGCCCATTTGTTCAAGAGCTCTGATCAGCTATGTACTGTAGGCTTCCATCATCTCTATATATAAAAATGAATGTGTTTGTGTGTGTGTGTGTGTGTGTGTGTGTGTGTGTGTGTGTGTGTATCACCAACCAATCACGAAGCATCTTTCATTTCACCAAAGCTGTTCAAAAGAAGCTGAGCTGTGACTGGTTTCTATGAGCAACAGTTTTCCTTGCAACCAATCACTAAGCATCTCTCATTTGACCAGAGCTGTTTAAAAGAAGCTGAGCTGTGATAGGTTGCTATGAGCAAGTTAACCCACTTGACAACACCTCAGCAGACACTGACATGGTGGGAGAAATCTAGCATCCCCGAAACATAAGCTCCCAGCCAGAAAGGAGCATAGAGAAGATGACAAATGAATCCCCCCTCCCATGCCTATATCCCCATCACACATCCTCCATCCCATAGGCACATCTTTCCTCTTAAAGGAATCATTGGTATGAAAGTTAGGGCAAATCCATCCAGCACTTTGGTTTTGACCCCAGGCCTCTCTTAAAGGGATCTCTGGTATGGAAGTCAGGGCAAATCCATCTAGTGCTTTGGTTCTGACCCCAGGCCTCTCTTAAAGGGATCCCCGGTATGGGAGTCATGGCAATTGCCTTCAAATGCTCTGGTACTGACCCCAGGCTCTCGTAGAGGGATCTCCTGTATGGAAGTTAGGGCAAATCCCTCAGTGATCTGTTTCTGACCCCAGGATTCTATTAAAGGGATCATTGGTATGCAAGTCAGGGCAAATCCACTCAGCGCTCTGGTTCTGATCCCAGGCTCTCTTAAAGGGATCCCCGGTATGGAAGTTAGGGCAAATCCACTCAGTGCTCTGGTTCTGACCCAAGACCCCTCTTAAAGGGATCCCCGGTATGGAAGTGAGGGCAAATCCACTCTGCGCTTTGGTACTGACCCCAGGCCTCTCTTAAAGAGATCTCCGGTATGGAAGTTAGGATAAATCCCTCAGGGCTCTGAATCTCACCCCAGGCTTCTATTAAAGGGATCATTGGTATGGAAGTCAGGGCAAATCCACTCAGCGCTCTGGTTCTGATGCCAGGCCTCTCTTAAAGGGATCCCCAGTATGGAAGTTAGGACTGTTCCACTCAGCGCTCTGGTTCTGAATCCAGGCTGACAGGATGATGTGGGATATTATGGGTAGTAGTCCGGTGGCTGTGGCTGATGGGATGATGTGGGATATTAGGGGTAGTAGTCCGGTAGCTCTGGCTGACGGGATGATGTGGGATATTAGGGATAGTACGGGATGATGTGGGATATTAGGGGTAGTAGTCCGGTGGCTCTGGCTGATGGGATGATGTGGCATATTAAGGGTAGTAGTCCGGTTGCTTTGATGGGATGATGTGGGATATTAGGGGTAGTAGTCCTATGGCTCTGACAGGACGATGTGGGATATTATGGGTAGTAGTCCGGTAGCTCTGGCTGATGAGATGATGTGGGATATTAGTGGTAGTAGTCCGGTAGCTCTGGCTGATGGGATGATATGGGATATTATAGTGAGTGTGGCTATGCGGAGTGGACGGGGCTCTACACTCTGCTTTATATATATATAGATATAATCATTATAATTTGTTATAACTAACCGTAGTTAGTTACTATGCCCGGGCAACGCTGGGCTCTTCAGCTAGTCATACAATATACCTTAGTTGGGTTCCATGAGCTATAAAATCCAAATCTGCAAACATAAAAGGACTTGGGCACCGTGTACAACACCAAAAACACCCTGATCATCACAGTACTGCTTAGAGATTTCCCTCGCACATTATCCAGCACAGCTCTTATGGGGCGGTACTGGTAAGTTCTGGGTCTGATTGATTATCTGAGATAATTTGAGGTGAAAATCCTCTAATTCTGATAAGCCAAATCATTCACATACAAAATGTTCTGAATAAATCGGGAGGCTATGATGGCAATCATTAGGGATTACAAGTAAAAATGTGGCTGGTTGTTTCCAATGAGCTGATTGTGGTCCTATTACATCAAAGCTTCTGTAGATTTTTCACATTATTAAGAAAACTTTTTCAATTACAAGCTCCTCTATTGAAACCAAAAATCCCCAAAATGTGAATGTTTAAAACTCTGCCAAGTCTAGAAATAAGGAATTTAAATTTCTACAGGAATGGTAGCCATTCAACGGCAATGAGTGCCACATCCAAGGGATGCAAATTTTCAGGAATGTGGCTAATATCCTGCTACACACATTAAAAGGTTAACAATGTAATTACTCTGTGTTATTAAGTATTTAGAGGTTATAAGAGGATTATGTGCTTAAAGTGGGAAACGTTCACTTAATCCATGATTTGCTTATTGTAAGAAAAGAAAATGAAGAGAGTTATGTGCAGTAACTGGGAACACCAGAGACTTGTTTCTTTAAATATTAATAATAAGAATAAAACTAAGTATAACCCTCCATGCCGATCCCCAAAACAAGCTACTACTATTGTTCTACACAATGTCCCCTTTATCTCCTCCTATTACTCCATATAACCTCGCTATATCTCCTCCTATTACTCCATATAACCTCCCTATATCTCCCCCTATTACTCCATATAGCCTTCCTATATCTCCCCCTATTACTCCATATAACCTCGCTATATCTCCTCCTATTACTCCATATAACCTCCCTATATCTCCTCCTATTACTCCATATAACCTCCCTATATCTCCTCCTATTACTCCATATAACCTCCCTATATCTCCTCCTATTACTACATATAACCTCCCTATATCTCCTCCTATTACTGCATATAACCTCCACTATATCTCATCCTATTACTCCATATAACCTCCCTATATCTCCTCCTATTACTCCGTATAACCTCCCTATACAGTTGTGGCCAAAAGTATTGACACCCCTCCAATTCTGTCAGATAATACTCAGTTTCTTCCTGAAAATTATTGCAAACACAAATTCTTTACTATTATTATGTTCATTTAATTTGTCTTAAATGAAAAAACACAAAAAGAATTATCCTAAAGTCAAATTGGATATAATTCCACACCAAACATAAAAAAGAGGGTGGACAAAAGTATTGGCACTGTTCGAAAAATCATGTGATGCTTCTCTAATTTGTGTAATTAACAGCACCTGTAACTTACCTGTGGCACCTAACAGGTGTTGGCAATAACTAAATCACACTTTCAGCCAGTTGACATGGATTAAAGTTGACTCAACCTCTGTCCTGTGTCCTTGAGTCTACCACATTGAGCATGGAGAAAAGAAAGAAGACCAAAGAACTGTCTGAGGACTTGAGATACCAAATTGTGAGGAAGCATGAGCAATCTAAAGGCTACAAGTCCATCTCCAAAGACCAGAATGTTCCTGTGTCTACCGTGCGCAGTGTCATCAAGAAGTTTAAAGCCCATGGCACTGTGGCTAACCTCCCTAGATGTGGACAGAAAAGAAAAATTGACAAGAGATTTCAACGCAAGATTGTGCGGATCTTAGATAAAGAACCTCGACTAACATCCAAACAAGTTCAAGCCGCCCTGCAGTCCGAGGGTACAACAGTGTCAACCCGTACTATCCGTCAGCGTCTGAATGAAAAGGGACTGTCTGGTGGGAGACCAAGGAAGACCCCACTTCTTACCCCGAGACATAAAAAAGCCAGGCTGGAGTTTGCCAAAACTTACCTGAAAAAGCCTAAAACGTTTTGGAAGAATGTTCTCTGGTCAGATGAGACAAAAGTAGAGCTTTTTGGCAAAGGCATCAACATAGAGTTTACAGAAGAAAAAAAGAGGCATTCAAAGAAAAGAACACGGTCCCTACAGTCAAACATGGCGGAGGTTCCCTGATGTTTTGGGGTTGCTTTACTGCCTCTGGCACTGGACTGCTTGACCGTGTGCATGGCATTATGAAGTCTGAAGACTACCAACAAATTTTTCAGCATAATGTAGGGCCCAGTGTGAGAAAGCTGGGTCTCCCTCAGAGGTCATGGGTCTTCCAGCAGGACAATGAACCAAAACACACTTCAAAAGCACTAGAAAATGGTTTGAGAGAAAGCACTGGAGACTTCTAAGGTGGCCGGCAATGAGTCCATACCTGAATCCCATAGAACACCTGTGGAGAGATCTAAAAATGGCAGTTTGAAGAAGGCACCCTTCAAATATCAGAGACCTGGAGCAGTTTGCCAAAGAAGAATGGTCTAAAATTCCAGCAGAGCATTCTAAGAAACTCATTGATGGTTACCGGAAGCGGTTGGTCGCAGTTATTTTGGCTAAAGGTTGTGCAACCAAGTATTAGGCTGAGGGTGCCAATACTTTTGTCTGGCCCATTTTTGGAGTTTTGTGTGAAATGATCAATGTTTTGCTTTTTGCTTCATTCTCTTTTGTGTTTTTTTCATTTAAGACAAATTAAATGAAGATAACAATACCAAAGAATTTGTGTTTGCAATAATTTTCAGGAAGAAACTGAGTATTATCTGACAGAATTGCAGGGGTGTCAATACTTTTGACCACAACTGTATCTACTACTATTACTCCATATAACCTCCCTCTATCTTCTCCTATTACTCCATATAACCTCCCTATATCTTCTCCTATTACTCCATATAACCTCCCTATATCTCCGCCTATTACTCCATATAACCTCCCTATATCTCCGCTTATTACTCCATATAACCCCCTATATCTCCTATTACTCCATATAACCTCCCCTATATCTCCTCCTATTACTCCATATAATCTCCCTATGTTTCCTCCTATTACTCTATATAACCTTCCTATATCTCCTCCTAATACTCCATATAACCTCTCTATACCTCCTCCTATTACTCCACATAACCTCCCTATATCTCCTCCTAATACTCCATCTAACCCCCCTATATCTCCTCCTATTACTCCATACATCCTCCCTATATCTTCTCCTATTACTCCATATAACCTCCCTATATCTCCGCCTATTACTCCATTTAACCCCTACATCTCCTCCTATTACTCCATATAAACTCCCTATATCTCCTCCTATTACTCCATATAACCTCCCTATATCTCCTCCTATTACTCCATATAACCTCCCTATATCTCCCCCTATTACTCCATATAACCTCCCTATATCTCCTCCTATTACTCCATATAACCTCCCTATATCTCCTCCTATTACTCCATATAACGTCCCCTATATTTTCTCCTATTACTCCATATAACCTCTCTATATCTCCTCCTATTATTCCATATAACCTCCCCTATATCTCCTCCTATTACTCCATATAACCTCCCTATATCTCCTCCTATTACTCCATATAACCTCCCTATACCTCCTTTTTTTACTCCATATATCCTCCCTATATCTCCTCCTATTACTCCATATAACCTCCCCTATATCTCCTCCTATTACATAACTGTCATGATCCCAGTTCAGGTTTTTGAGCTGCACAACAGGGGTTAAAGTCTGGAGCTCAGTGCAGGTTTTGACCTGCACACCTCGGGTTAATGATTGTGGCCTCTTTTTGGTTCTGGGAGAGCTTCTTAAACCCCTGGGAAGCTCCAATCCCTGTCAGTTATACTTTTGCCTTTGGCCGAGTGTGGTGACCTCCGCGTGCCTCTGTCTGTTCGTTTTTATAGCTTGTTTATATGGTTCTGACCTGGTTCTGTTCCCCATTGTGAGTTTGCCTATTGATTCTTGTACCTTGCAGCTATCTCTGTGTATGACTCATTGCCTGTTATCTGACTACTCTCTGCTCGCCCCTCTTGTACCTTGCAGCTATCTCTGTGTATGACTCATTGGCTACGTCCTGACTATCCTCCCTGTCTATGCCCCTTGGTAACTTTGTCTCGCAGTTACCCTGCTAGGAGTTCTCTTGCAGCTCCTAGCTCTCTGGAATTTAGGCCATGCCCCCAGCAGTCACGTGCTTCAGGTCCTGCTGTTCTGAAGTACGCACCTATTCGGCTGCTGCCCGCTCCACAGGTATCTTTGAACACAGTTCGCTTTACTCAGTACATGCGTACTGGCTCAGTGAGCAAGCTCAGTGCCGTGTTCCTGACAATAAGCTCCCTATATCTCCTCCTATTACTCCATATAACCTCCCCTATATCTTCTCCTGTTACTCCATATATCCTCCCCTATATCTCCTCCTATTACTCCATATAACCTCATTATATCTCCTCCTATTACTCCATATAACCTCCCCTATATCTCCTCCTATTACTCCATATAACCTCCCTATATCTCCTCCTATTACTCCATATAACCTCCCTAAATCTCCTCCTATTACTCCATATAACGTCCCCTCTATCTCCTCCTATTACTCCATATAACCTCCCCTATATCTCCTCCTATTACTCCATATAACCTCCCCTATATCTCCTCCTATTACTCCATATAACATCCCCTATATCTCCTCCTATTACTCCATACAACCTCCCTATATCTCCTCCTATTACTCCATATAACCTCTCCTATATCTCCTCTTGTTACTCCATATAACCTCCCTATATCTCCTCATATTACTCCATATAACCTCCCTGTTACACTGCTGGTGACGGGAGCAAGAGTGGACCCACTGGACCGTGACGCCAAACCCTCCCCGAGCGAGCGCACCAAGTGGACCGACCCCTATACAGGGACCGTTAGCGAGCAGACTCAGGGAGTTCAAGCGCCATGGTAGCCAGGACCAGGGTTCAGCTCAAGAGGGAGAGCAGAAGATGTGAGAGATGGGAGATCCGGTGAGGTGTCGGGAAGACCAGGGTCCGGAGGAGGAGGGAGTTGGAGACGGAACGGAGGACGATGGCGGGAACCTGGAGGAGGCAGGGATGGAGGCGAGCTGAAAAAGGAAGGAGGCACAGAGGTTTAGCAGGCGGCACAGGGAGGAGAACCACGGAACCAGGGGGCGAGCTGAAAGCAAGCAGCTAGCAGAAGCGAGCACGGCCTAGACAAGCGAGAGAGTAACTCAATAGTCAGGCGCCTCCCCTAAGGGAGGGCAGCCTGAAATACCTGGTGGTAGGCTCTGATTGGTCAGGAGGAGGGTCCGGGTCAGGTCACGCTGACAGGTGGCTGTACAGCGGGGACGCACGGTCTAACCCTCCGGCATGTGCGCAGCGGTACAGTGCGCGCGGCCGAGGGTAGTGGAGGAGCGCGTCGTGAAGCCGGCCGCCGGAAAGCAAGAGGAGAGGGAGCGCGCGCCAGGGCAGTGTCAGTGGAGGAACCCGGGCCGGCGGCGGTGAGTGCAGCAGCGGCAGTGGAAGCCGTGGAACGGGGAGCGGTGCTTACCGTACCCCCTCTCTTACACTCCCCTCCATCGCGTCTGGATAGAAACCTCTTAAGAATGCGTGGAGCATTGATATTCTCCTGCGGCTCCCAAGATATCTCCTCGGGGCCGAAACCCTTCCAATCGATTAGAAAAAATGTTTTACCCCTAACCCTTTTTGAGGCCAAAATGTCTCTCACCTCAAAGACATCATCAGAACTGACAGGTAGAGGAGAAGGGTTTGGGGCCGGGTGAAACCGATTCAAGACAATTGGCTTAAGGAGAGAGACGTGGAAGGAGTTGGGAACCCGGAGCGAGGCAGGCAACTCCAGCTTGTAGGACACGTTGTTAATGCGTTTGAGAATCTTGAAAGGCCCAATGTAGCGAGGCCCCAGTTTGTAAGAAGGGAGCTTCAGCTTAATGTCCTTGGCCGAAAGCCAAACTTGTTGGCCCGGGAGGTAAGTCGGAGAATCCAAGCGTCTCTTGTCAGCGTGTCTCTTCATGCGCTCCCCAGACCTTTTGAGAGCCTCCTTAGTCTCAGACCAGATCTTGGCGAACTCTAGGGTCAGGGAATCCGCTGCAGGCACACCGGAGGTAGCGGATACAGGTAGAGGAATACCAGGATGCATCCCAAAGACCACAAAAAATGGAGACTTGGCCGAAGACTCGCTGGGATGATTATTGTAGGAGAATTCTGCCCAGGGGAGGAGATGGACCCAGTTATCTTGATGAGCATTAGAGGACAGCCGTAAATATGATGCTAGCACCTGATTAACGCGTTCTAGTTGACCGTTGGACTGAGGGTGGTACACGGAGGAAAAGTCCAATCTCTCCTCCAGAAGTTTACATAAGGCTCTCCAAAATCGAGAGGTGAATTGTACACCACGATCAGAGACAATATGCTGCGGAAAGCCGTGAAGTCGGTAGATGTGCTGGATAAAAATCTTCGCCAACTCCGGAGCGGAAGGCAGCGCAGGAAGAGGAATAAAATGGGCCATCTTGGAGAAGCGATCGACGGCTACCAGGATAGTTGTATATCCGGACGAGGTAGGCAGATCCGTGATGAAATCCAAAGCTATATGTTGCCTTGTGTTACGTGTTACAGAACCACTCAGCACCCAGAATATGTTGTGCAGTTATATGTATGTATAATAGGTTCCATGTGAGATGCATGTCCCTAATGCATCAGTTCACAGGCTGCGCCCCTGGGCAGAGGGGACACGATATTCTCCTTTTGTCCGCCCTCCCCCCACCTTTGTAATTCCCACAGTAAACATCGGCAGGCTCCGGCCACCTGCGGCTTTTGTAATGTATGTCTGGCCTGACACTTTTCTATTGGCCGGCCCTCTGTATCTGTGTGATATATTCTGTGTCCTGTGAGTAAAGTGTGGTCAGACTGGAAATACATGGAGAAGCAGTGATCTTTTATATGCGCCCATGTAACCAAGGAATTCCAGCCAGCGTCATTCATTCAGACTCCAGCCAACGCAGAGCGGACCTCCGAAAACACGGAGTGGTACTGAAAGAGGTACCCCAGCTTGGTAGACCCCGTTACACTGGTGGCAGCGGCGGGATATGATACCCCTTCTACAGGAGGAAAGGAATGAATGGAAAACAACTACCAGAAGTTAAAGAGGACTACATTAAAAGATCTGGTGGAAGCCCGAGGGTTGATTGCCAGCAACAAAACAAAAGCGGATTTGATAGCAGCCATCATGGAACACGACAGTGCAGCGCCCCCCAATGTGAACGTGGAGGAGACCAAATTCCAGAGGGAGGTAAAGAACAGATTGGCGTTCTATGGCCCAAACCCTGCGGTAGAGATCATGCAAGAGGTGATGGCTGATGTGCGTTCTGATCTGAATAAAAAGATGGCAGAGCGGACCAGGATAGAGCTAGCCAAGATGGAGATGGCAGAGCGGACCAAAGTGGAGCGGGCCAAGATGGAGATGGCAGAGCGGAGAGAGGAGAGTCAGCGAGCAGGGGGAGCTCTGGCTTTCGACCAGGTACCTTCAACAGTAAGCCACAAAAAGATCCAGTATAATGCCTTCCGACATTTGGGGGAGGCAGAGGAAGACATTGATGGCTTTCTGCAGGACTTCGAGCGGCAGTGTGCCCTTCATCGAGTGAAGCCGGAGGAACGGGTTCAGATTGTGGCCAGCAAGCTGACACGCCGGGCAGCAAACGCCTTATCGCGCGGTACCTGATGAGGACTGTATGGACTATGAGCAGATCAAAGAAGTGATCTTGGCCCGGTATGCGCTGACACCAGAGGCATACCGCCAAAAGTTCCGCGGACTTATAAAACGCGTAACCAATACCCACGCTAAATGGGCCTGTAAATTACGGCGATCACTGCTACAGTGGGTACAAGGGAGCCAAGCAACCACTAAGGAGGACGTCCTCCAGCTCTTCTTGTTAGAACGATTCTTTAATGGACTAACCCCTGAGACACAGGAATGGCTTTGGGACAGGCGGCCAACGACTCTTGAGGAAGTCGCTCGTCTGGCCGATGAACATCATGATGCCAGGAGGCCGCAGTTGTCCGGATCAAAGATGGTCACTAGGGGCCCACCCATGGACCTGGATGGCCCCAAACCACCGAAGATTGTAGGGGGACCAGCTAGAAACCCGGCCTACCACAGTCCCCCTGGGGCGCAATGCCACACCTGCCGTCAATTGGGCCACCTGCAAAGACAATGTCCCAACCGGACTCAGCATTACCCAGTGGCCAAAGGTGGGAACAGCTACCTTCAGCCGGGCTGCTGTACACTGCTACCAAGGCGAAGCTGACCCGGCATTGGGGGCTACGACTAACCAAGGGGTGGAAGAGATGGAGGAAGTGCATGTTCCACGTGAATATGCTGAAGCCCTCTTGGGAGCGCCCTGAAGAGGTAGTGGCCATCTGTGCAACTGAAGCAGAGGATTTAGCCGGACTTCCCTTGCCGGATGTCTTAGGGGAAAGGACTCAATCTAAAACATGGGACCAGGTACACTTGGGTGAAGACCTAGGCCCCTGGGAGAGACAGCAGGCGGAGGAGTTGTTGAGGCAGCGACAGAGGATGTTTTCGGGGAGACCGGGGTACACTCGCCTGGCACAACACAAGGTTGAGACCCAGGATCAGACCCCCCTGCGACAAAACCCTTCCGCGTCCCTGAGTCTGTATGAGAGGGGATGCGACAAGAGATACAAGAGATGTTGCGTGTAGGGGTCATTGAAGAGTCAGATAGTCCCTGGGCATCCCCCGTAGTGTTAGTGCCCAAGAACGATGGAACTACACGGTTTTGTGTAGACTATCGTAGGCTCAATGAGAAAACAGTGACGGATGCATACCCCATGCCGCGTGTGGATGAGTTGTTAGACCGGCTGGCAGGGGCAAAGTATTTGACCACCATCGATCTATGCAAAGGCTACTGGCAGATTCCCCTTAGTCCTGACGCTATTCCCAAGTCGGCATTTGTCACCCCGTTCGGCTTATTCCAGTTTCGAGTTATGCCATTCGGGATGAAGAATGCCCCGGCGACCTTCCAAAGGCTGGCTGACCGGCTTCTGGATTGTCTCCAGGACTATGCTTGTGCCTACCTGGACGACATCGCCATCTACAGTGCGACATGGGAAGAGCATCTAAATCACCTAGAGACAGTATTGGACAGGATCCACCAGGCCAGAATCACCCTGAACCCAAACAAGTGTCACGTGGACAAAGCAGAGGTTCAGTATTTAGGGCATTGGGTGGGAAGTGGGAAACAGCGACCAGAACCAGCCAAGATTGAGGCCATAGCCAAGTGGCCCATATCACGCACTAAAACCCAGGTCATGGCGTTTCTAGGGACAGCGGGGTATTACAGGAAATTCGTTCCCAATTACAGCAGCGTAGCCAAGCCCCTCACTGATCTGACCCGTAAGAACCAACCCCGCCAGGTAACCTGGACCTCAGAGTGTGAGGAAGCCTTCCGCCAACTAAAGGACGCCCTCACCAATACCCCTGTATTGGCCGCACCCGATCCAACTAAACGTTTCCTTGTTCACACAGACGCTTCTATGTTTGGATTGGGGGCAGTACTGAGCCAAGTCGGGCCGGACGGCCAAGAACACCCGGTAGCTTACCTGAGTCGGAAACTACTGCCCCGCGAAGTAAGCTATGCGGCCATCGAGAAGGAGTGCCTGGCAGTAGTATGGGCACTCAAGAAATTGCAACCATATTTGCATGGACGACAGTTTTCCCTCCTAACGGACCATAATCCCCTAGTCTGGCTTAATCGGGTCTCCGGAGACAACGACAGATTGCTGCGGTGGAGTTTAGCCCTACAACCTCTGGACTTCACCATCCACCACAGACCCGGCAAACAAAACGGTAACGCCGATGGACTAAGTCGACAAACGGAACTTACACGGAGGAAAAGTCCAATCTCTCCTCCAAAAGTTTACATAAGGCTCTCCATGGGAGATTCGGTGAGGTGTCGGGAAGACCAGGGTCCGGAGGAGGAGGGAGTTGGAGACAGAACGGAGGAGAACGGTGGGAACCTGGAGGAGGCAGGGATGGAGGCGAACTGAAAAAGGAAGGAGACACAGAGGTCTAGCAGGCGGCACAGGGAGGAGAACCATGGAACCAGGGGGCGAGCTGAAAGCAAGCAGCTAGCAGAAGCGAGCACGACCTAGACAAGCGAGAGAGTAACTCAATAGTCAGGCTCCTCCACTAAGGGAGGGCAGCCTGAAATACCTGGTGGTAGGCTCTGATTGGTCAGGAGGAGGGTCCGGGTCAGGTCACGCTGGCAGCTGGCTGTACAGCGGGGACGCGCTGTCTAACCCTCCGGCGCGTGCCAAGGGAAGTGGAGGAGCGCATCGGGAAGCCATGTTTTTAACCTATTAATATGGGCATACAGGTGATAGAATGGTTAAACAAGTCCTACCTGTATGTCCATATCTTTGGTCTTGTTGTTGAGAAACTGTCTTTTATTTCTTTATGTTATTTATGTTAGTTATTTCTTCCAGACTCTGGTGCGTGCGGTGCCTCTAAGAATTCTGTCTCTAATTTTCTTTTGCGTACCAGTGCACTGTTACATATATTGGTGGCCCTGGAATCCAGCGCCTGCGCCCTGCAAAAGCGCGATTCTATGTTAATGTCTGTAAAGCACTGTGATTATGATGGTGCTATATGCTGTAAGTAATAAGCTTTCAAGGCAGAGGTGTCCAGTGTTCGGGACTCAGTCCTTTGTCTGCCCTTATTCACACAGGTTACTTCTGACACATGGTAAGGTTTAATATTAGATAGTGTAGGAACATCCCGAATAGGGTCACCTTGCCGTGGTTCGATGGCTTTTATGCTGTTTTTTTTATCGAAAACAGTGTTAGTAAGAACCCTATGTTATTTAACTGCACTTTTGCTTTTTACATATTTAGTCATAGCAGGGTTTTATGCTAATTTTTTTCTTGTAGATTTTGTCTGTTTTATGGCCAATGTGAACATGCACTTATAGTTTACAAGTATACCAACTCAAACTCCAGCTCAATGTGGGTGCATTTTCCAGACATACTCATAGGGGCTTTAGATTATGAGCCCCAATGGGGACAGTGATGATAATGTCTGTAAAGCGCTGTGGAATATGATGGTGCTATATAAGTAATAAAATAAGTAGAAAATAAACAAAAGTGGAAAATCCTTTTAAGTGCGTGACAAACTATTTTTATTTTTAATTGAATGAAAAATACACATGCAATTTGGCAATGCATTGAAACAGAAACTTTTTACTAACCTACAACTTTATTCCATCAGTTGTTGTAACTCGTAACCTAACAAGGTACATAGATGCTATAAAATTCTGAAACACTGAAAATACTGCCACATTTTTTCTCACGGTTAGTCATATCTAAGCCTAAGCATTGTGTTTATTAAACCAAAACTTTATCCAGCTTCTTTTAAATGGGACTTTTATGTTGTTTGTTAGGAAAACCTGGCACAATTAGGATTAATGAGTAGAAGAGTATAGGACTGCAGGGGCAAGAGAAAATGCTTTAATGTTTATTAGAAACAGCCTCCAAATAGATTTTTATTGGAGTCATAGGGTAGCCTGCAATGCAAAAAATCCCGCAAGTTAAATTACCTATAAACTTCTAAGATTGTGCATGCCCTTACTTAAAACACCTGAAGTGGAATAGTAAAACATTAACCCTTGCAGGACTTAGTAATAATAATGATGGTCATCATGGACATCGATACAGTAAAGGGGTACGACTAATGCCCTTATATGACACCTCAACACAGACCTTACCATTATAAGGTTTCTAAATACAACCCCCATGTGGTGATCAGAATTCACACAAATCACCTTTAGTGTGTTTTATATACCCCCAACAGTCAATTATTAACAAGCTGACCATAGTAAACTAACCATGTAATTTGGCAATGAGCTACGAGGCATGTGGTGTGGCCCACCTTACTGGTATATACAAGGCCATACATTCATATTCGGAATGCAATCAACAGATGTGCACTTATAATGTAATAAGGTGTCTTAGCATGTATCTACATGAAATGTCTTTCACCTAAATATGATTTTCACTCCTAAAATATTGCATCTAATTGAAAGAATGTGGTGATCAGTCCATAAAATTGATACTAGGTGAGATCCTAAAAAATTCACGCACATTTGCTCTAAATCGAATGAATTCACTCATCTGTGGTATAGAAAAGTCACATTACTTTACTGCCAATTACAGAAGCAAAATGTCTTGATTTCACATACACTGTGGCATTATTTCTGTATCTTTGTGTTAGTCCCAGTAAAAACAAGACTTGAATGCAACTTCTGAATCTATTTATATAATTGCCTTGTAATGTTTTCATTTCCTGTTCTGTCCAGATGTCTCCGTATCCCAGAATTCCAAGCGGAGGAAGTTCACCGACTGCCATATTGGGACACCCAAGTGATGGGTGTCTCAATATGGAAACTGCTGCTGGTACCAACCTACTGCACGGTACCACCAGCGGAACACCGTCGCACCGCACACACACACTCACACACACTCTATACGCCGTACGCACCACACACACTCTTACTCACACTCACATGACTCGCCCCCAGAGGCCGTGGGGTACTCGGTGCCGGCCCGTTGATTTCTATGGGTGATGTCACAGTGGCAGTGACCCAGTCCGTGGCCTCAGGCGGTCATTGTAAAAGGGGTAGAGTAATGGGGATAAAGTTGTTGAGATGATTTGTGACGCCCCCTGTGGTTTCTGGTCAGTTTGACCAGTGCTGCAGGGTTGCTTCTCTGGGACAGATGGTGTGGTGCAGCAATGATGTTGAAGCTCCCCACAGGTGGAGCTGTAGAGCCAGGGCAGTGTAGATGAGGTTGGCAAGTGGGGAGATGGTATAAAGAAGTAGATGTAGCAGAGCCGGGTGTAAGGCGCAAGAATAAGTGGAGGACACAAGGGCATGTAGTTCCATGGCATTACTCACAGTCTGGTGCACACAGATGCCCGCTTTGGTGCCGTGTCCTCCATGTCAGGGGCTCAGCCAACTCACAGGCAAGGTAAAGTGCACCTTTTATGTCCCTGCTCACCCACATTGCTGTTGTGCCCCCAAGTCTTAAATGGGAATAAAGTGGTGACGACTTCTATTCCTCCGGTTTCTGCTGCAGGAACATCAGTATCCATACAACCTCGGGGACCGGACCCCAGCCATGCGCTTCAAACTTGAGGAAGGGCTCTACTCTGACCTTAGTCCTTAGTTCTCTTCTTCTCCTTACGTTCCATACTAAACTTTCTTCCTTCTGAAGAATCAGGCTTTCTATGGCTCTTTCCTGTGCCAGCAGCTCCAGGTCACAGGAGTCTGCTGCAGCACTTCCTTCACTCCATCCCTCTCAGGGGATCTTCTCTCACACACTGACCTTTTCCTAATATTCTCCCGCTCTCTTGTGCAGTCTAAGCTCCACCCACCTCCCAGCACTCTTCGTGTTCCAAGCAGGGAGCCACAAAGGTTGCTTTGCTACACTACTGGTGTGCGTGTGGGATGTGAGTGTTGGAGTGTGGTCAGGTGCCTCCACCTTACCTGGATAGTGGGGTACCACACCTCAGGAGGAGGCGCAGTACCTCTGTGGTGACTGAACCCTCAGGGGTGCCACATACCCCCCGTTAAACACAGCACGTCCGCGGGCTGCAAGTGAAACAAAGGTGTTACATAAGGAACATACAAAATTTTTAAAATGCATTTTAACAGGTAAACAATTTTTATACTAAACTTCCCAATATGGGAGGCACTGATCCTTGAACGTTACAGACCAAGTTAACAGACTACCTATAATTTAACATTTTACCTAATTTAAAGTGCTATTGGCAGTAACCGTTGCTAAGAAGTTCACTGCCAGTTCAGGGTCTACTATCCCCCGCTGCAACATATTTTCCTTTATCATTCACATTTCCACATTCTGCTGTTTCTTCTAGACCCATAGGTGACAACCGCTGACTCCTGGTTCATCACCTGAATTCAAAATTTTTATTCAAAGCGTCACATTTTTATTAAAGATTACTTCTAAACTACTTTCTGAAAAACATCCATTTCTAATACTGCAGCTAAACATTGCTACCAACTTTTTCAAAAGGCACATTATAAAATACTTCACAGTAAGATAGCAATAATTCTTGCAAGGGCTGGACACCGCTCCCAGCCGGGATTTCTTGCAGTGTCTGTAGCTGAAATAGAACTCGGGTCTGAGGTAGACCTTGTTGAAGGCTGTTCATGTAAAACCAAGAGAGAGCACCTTAAGAGGCGCAAACTATTTACAAGCAAAGTTTGTGTATCACTCCACGTTCATGATCGCTCAGTTCAATAAAATGGGTGCCAACTGGGCGAACTGGGGAAACACAGAAAATAAGGGCACAACGGTGCCCAAAACCTCCTGGGTAACAGTTCAGTTAGTTAGAGTACACAGGGGTTTTGTCGCTTGCATGATGAAATGCGAGGATAACAAATCTCTAGTAGGGGAAATCCGTGATGCATGGTAACACCCATCAGCTGCTCAGGCTCCTCCGCCGAGATCAGAAGCCGCCGAATGGGACGCATCTGCTTCAGCTTTGCTCTTTTCAGCAGGGACTTCTTCCAATTCTCCATTGCGATCAGCTTAGCGTCTTGGAATTGAGAACACAACTCCTCCATTTGTTCCATGCGGAATACCGGCCTGTCGCATGCGGTGGACGGAACCTCAGGGGTCAACCCGGTTGCAGGGGCGGAGGTCGTACCTGACGTTTCCTGACGGTGTTGTTTTGGCTCCCGTGCAGGCACTGGACGGCAGCCGATGGCAGCGGTGGTTGCTGGAGCTGCCTGGTCAGCGGGCAGCGACTGGAGTGGAGCAGGTGCTGGTTCAGGGTCTGCTGAGGGCTCCGGTGGGACCTGCGTGGCTGCGCCAGGTCCAGGCAAGATCACAGTCTCTACTTCACATGCAGATCCCGGGTCCTCAGGTAACTCTTCCTGGCAGGCAGCGCCCAGTGGCGACATCAGCGGGGAGGTGGTGACAGGCACTGCCGATGACATAGCAGCGGCCGCTGGTTTCACAGATACTGCCTGGGGGAGAACTGGTGCAGCAGCGGTGGCTATCGGTGGTGGTGGTGGAGGTACCGTTTCTGCAGGCCACCCCTGGGTACGCTGCTGGTCCAAAGTCTGCAGCACTTCCTGCTTCAGCAGCAGACTGCGGCTCAGCACGGCGATTTCTTCCTCCAGCTGCTGATGGTCCATCACAGAAGCAGGGCCGGAGCCTTCGACTGGTGGCCGGGGAAGGCAGGCTCCTCTTCCTCGCGCTCTTCAGGCCTCCGTCCTTCTTCCATCATGGCATCCTGGCATTCTAGCTTCTCTCTGGGCCCCTTTCCCGCCACAGGGCTTTGCTCCTCCTTCTTGGGGCGGCGTCTTCTTCCCCTGCCTCCATACCAAGCCAGTATATGAACCCCACTGGGGTGGGCCATGTTGCTGTTGCATAGAAGTTCAGGCAGGGGAGGCCCAGGACAGTTCGCCCTCTTTTCTTAGGGCCACCTGTTGTGAGTTCATTTTCCCCTTCGTCACTGAGGTCTGGTGAACTCCCTATTCTGGTAAAGGAAGGTAATGAGCCTGATTATCAGGCACCTGAGTCTAATGAGGATGACTGGCTGAGTGGAGTCACTGACTGGATATAAGGCTGCCGACGCCCTTCTGCCCTGCGGGTGATTTCTCTGTGGACTTCTAGGACACCAGTCTGATTCCTGCTCCCTACAGCTAAGTTTCTGCTTTGCCTGTTTGCATTTATGTTTTGTGTTTGTTTTCCTTGCTTTTCTGGATTTTGCCATTCCCTGCTGGGATGAGCTGAATCTCCTTTTGCCAGTTGCTCTGTCTTCAGAATATTCCTGAGTACTGACATAGCTTTTTTGAAGCCTAGCGTCTTCAGGGCCTTTTTCACTGTCAGTCTGTTGGCTCTTATTTTCATAGGGTTTTTCACAGATTGCAGACAGCAGCCTTCCTGTCCTTTCCTATCTAGGTAGTTTGGGCCCCGTCTTTGCTCAGTCTATCTTTCTGTCTGTGTTAGTGTTTTCATCTTGCTTCACCGTCATTATATGTTGGGGGCTGCCTATTGCTTTGGGGTCTGCTCTGGGGCAGTTTAGATTTCCCCTTTCTTTCTTTAGGCCTATTTAATTCTCCGGCTGTGATCGAGGGGTCTAGGGCATCGTAGGAACCCCCCACTGCTACTGTTAGTTGTTGTGATAGGATCAGGGGTCTGCAATCCGATAGCTGCCAACCTCTCTGGTTTTCTGGACTTAGCTAGCATTTTTGTTTTTGCCTCCTACGGTGACTCAATCATAACAGCCACCCATGTTGTCACGCCCTACTTCACTGCGCCGGCAGCCATTTTGAGAGTCCATTTTACAGTCTATCATTTTGGTTATTTTGCACATTTTCAGCAATTTTAAGTCCAATAAATCTTCAGCACACAGGACCCGGTGGTACCGGGCTTCGTCATCCTGTTCGTGACGCCAAAATTGACTCGCCCCCAGAGGCCGTGGGGTGCTCGATGCCGGCCCATTGATTTCTATGGGAGATGTCACAGTGGCAGTGACCCGGTCCGTGGCCTCAGGTGATCAATGTAAAAGGGGTAGAGTGATGGGGATAAAGTTGTTGAGATAATTTGTGATGCCACCTGTAGTTTCTGGTCAGATTGACCAGCGCTGCAGGGTTGCTTCTCTGGGACAGATGTTGTGGTGCAGCAATGATGTTGAAGCTCCCCACAGGTGGAGCTGTAGTCCCAGGGCAGTGTAGATGAGGTTGGCAAGTGGGGAGATGGTGTAAAGAAGTAGATGTAGGAGAGCCGGGTGTAAGGCGCAAGAATAAGTGGAGGACACAAGGGCATGTAGTTCCAAGGCTTTACTCACAGTCTGGTGCACACAGATGCCCGCTTCGGTGCCGTGTCCTCCATGTCAGGGGCTCAGCCAACTCACAGGCAAGGTAAAGTACACCTTTCCAGCACTTCTCCAGCATGTGCCTTCTCTGAACACCTCCACACTAGCACCTAATCTGAAGTACTAGTACTTGTAGTTGCGCATTAAACTCAAGTTCCTCCTTCTTGATGTTACTTAGAACTCTATTTGTACGGCAGACAGATGTAGCCTGCTTCGGGGACTCCTTGCTATCATGTCCCGGCTCACCCACGTTGCTGTTGTGCCCCCAAGTCTTAGATGGGAATAAAGTGGTGACGACTTCTATTCCTCCGGTTTCTGCTGCAGGAACATCAGTATCCATACATCCTCGGTAGCCTTGACCCCGGCCATGCGCTTCAAACTCGAGGAAGGGCTCTGCTCTGACCCTAGTCCTTAGTTCTCTTCTTCTCCTTACGTTCCGTACTAAACTATCTTCCTTCTGAAGAATCAGGCTTTCTATGGCTATTTCCTGTGCCAGCAGCTCCTGGTCACAGGAGTCTGCTGCAGCACTTCCTTCACTCCATCCCTCTCAGGGGATCTTCTCTCATAGACTGACCTTTTCCTAATATTCTCCCGCTCTCTTGTGCAGTCTAAGCTCCACCCACCTCCCAGCACTCTTCGTGTTCCAAGCAGGGAGCCACAAAGGTTGCTCTGCTACACTACTGGTGTGCTTGTGGGATGTGAGTGTTGGAGTGTGGTCAGGTGCCTCCACCTTACCTGGATAGTGGGGTACCACACCTCAGGAGGAGGTGCAGTTCCTCTGTGGCGACTGAACCCTCAGGGGCACCACACACACACCCACACTCACACACTCTCTCACACTCACACACTCACAGTCACACTCACAGACACACACACTCTCACACTCATACACTCTCTCACACTTATACACTCACATACGCACAGTCACACTCACACACTCACAGTCACACTCACACACACTCACGCTCATATACTCACACTCTCATGCAGCCTCTTGCGCGGTACCACCAGCGGAACACTGTCGCACTGCGCCTGCGCAAATTCCGCGCAGGTGCAATGAATCATTCGGCTGATCCCGGTGGCAGATGCATGACATGTCTACAGGCAGAGGAAGCCAGTCACATTAAAGAGGTTTTCCCATGAACTAAAGTTCATTTTAAACATTGTCTGTGTCTGAGTGTTTACGGAGCATACCACATCTCCTGGGAAGGGGAGGAAGAAAAAGACAATACTGACATTACAGCAGCGGATCACAGAGGATTCATTTTGTGAGGTAAAATATTTCACTGACTGTTTTTAAATAATATTTTACCTCTCAAAAGGTATCCTCTGCGATCTCCTGCTGTAATGTCAGTATTGTGTTTTGCTTCCTCCCCTGCCTAGGAGCTGTGGCATGTTCTGTACAAGGTCAGACACAGGGGTGAGAGAGACAGAGCACAGGGGGGAGACAGCTCAAATGGGACAGCACAGGAGGGGAGAACACAGCACAGGAAGGAGAGAGACAGCAGACAAGGGGGATAGCACATAGGGTAGACAGGTCAAAGAAGAGAGAAGTGAGGGAGAAGTCAGCACATGGGGAAAGAGAGAGTGTATAGGTGGGTGAGCACATGGGGGGAGATATTCTCAACGCTGCAAAGCCTGCCCCCATCGTGACATTACCGCCCTCCCAATAAGATAGCATCAGGCCTCCATTTAGTATACCATAAAAATGACAGGTAGTAGAAATCTGCCTCCTGACTTTCATCAAACTCTAGTAGAATCATTCTGGTCATGAGGCAAGAGGCGTGGTTATAGAATAGGCTATGGAATTGATGCAGTACACATTTACTTCCTTTATTAGATGGAAATAAAGGGTTGACAATTTAAAAGGGTACAGAGGTGCTGCACTTGGACTCTGCTGATGGCACCAAAGTCCCTTCTGCCCCACACTAATATATGGTACAGATGTAGTGAAAACTTTGCTGGTGAAGATGACCTGGTACAAACATAATGTAAAGCAATCTTGGGCAATCTAAACTTATTCCACAAGAGAAATGGCCTTCAAGTTACTAATATTCTTAGTTTGCGTCGTAATGCAACCTCCTTTTTTAAGTCCTGTCAAAGATTTTCTATAGGGTTGAAGTTAAGTGACTCCTGAATCTTCTAGGACTTCTAGGAATCCTTGATGGGATTCGAACCCAGGACTCCAGCGCTGCAATGCTATCCACTGAGCCACCGTGCTGCCCATACATGAAAGGAACTTTTTAAATAATTTGCTCTTTTTACAATGCAACTCATTTTGGCTTCTATTTTTAAGTTTAGCTCTGCTGAGGAAGTCATGTAGATGTAGAAAATCATTTCAAAACCTGCTTTACTCTATAACATCTCTTTCTATATTGGACTTAGTCAAGTTTTTATCGGGGCGAGGGAAGTCATAGCTCATAAAGAGAAAGTAGTATTTGCTTTATATAACAGAAAACAGTCAAATCAATATCCCCCTCCCTCTGTGGCTGAACGGCGGCATTTATGTCATTTTAGCGGCGTGCAGCAATGTGTATCTTGTAGATAAGGTTGCAACCTCAGCAGAGATTTAACACTGCAGCAGCATTAATAATATAATATTATAAACAGCGCTCGTGCCAAATGGAGCAGCCTGCATCTTCAGTGTAATAGTTTTCGCATTGGACAAGTTGAGACTGTAGTATAATTCTCTCTTAATGTACATTAGAGACAGGATTCTGCAGGTTTTATTGACAACGCTGTGCGCACAGCGGCCCTCGCTCCTGAATTTTTTATTATATGGTTTTATAACTGCAGACGTGTGAACAAAAGAAATGCAGGAGTGCGTTATTAACCCGTGAGGAATGGATCGTCAATTTGCTAACTCAAAACGGATGTTGAATACAAGCCAAGAACATCATTTGCTGCACAATGTGGCCACGTGATTTGCTCGCTTTGCATGATGCAGCTGTGTGGTTTGGCTGATCTGAATATTCTAGGAAGGAGAATAGAAGATTCAGTCTAGAACAGGCGGCTGTGAGAAGGTGGTATATTTTGCAAGTGAATCAGAGAGGTGGGGGGGCAAATACTTTTAATATATGAAGATTGTTAGATGTTGACGATGACCACTGTGTTAGTGGCCAGCAAATATTCAGAATTTTCCCCTGATCCTAACATGTATTACTATACTGTAAGTTTTAAGGATACAGTGTGAGACTTGGTGTCCCTTGGGCCCTCAAGAGCATGTCCACCGTCATTTCAGGGATATTCCCATCAAAATAAGGTATAGCATATAATTAGAATATGTCATCACTTAGTGATCACTGGAGGTCTGACTTCTGAGATCGTCACTGATCCTAATAATATAGGGGACAGCACTGTGTCCCCTTCACGGTTTTCGCTCTGCAGTAGGGCTTTCCTGAACCAGGGCTGCAGTAAAATTCTATTCAAGTAAATGGGGCAACTCTGGTTTCTTGTACAGCAGGCCGCAAGAAGCCTTGTACCAAAAAAAACTGTGAATGTGTTCATAGCTTCATTGTTAGGAGATGTGGTCCCAAAGGTTAGATCCACAGCAATGATTAATATGGCTATATCCTTGTCATATAACATCACATACTGAGATTAAGATACAGTAGATTATTTGTAAATTAACCCCTAGGTAATAGACTATTGTGGCTCCAAAGTCAGCTTCAAATGTGGAAGTCGATTGCTGGACCATTATTGTGTGGGACCCTGGACCCATCATAAGAGCCTCTGGTAGTTTTGTAGCCACTGGAAATTAAATATTTAGACATCAAACACATTGAGTATTCCTCTGATGGAGTGCACATCTGATCCTATTCTTCACAAAATATTTCTATATGTAAATGGCCAAACAGATCAAAACCCCAGACATTTTATGACTTCCTATTCTAAATCCACAGGCATTATGCAGTTAGTTCCTCTGTTGCATCTAAAATGACTTCCACTCTAGTGGGAAAACTTTCTACAGGATTTAAAAGGTGTGTGTGTGTGTGTGTGCGTGCGTGCGTGCGTGCGTGCGTGTGTGTGTGTGTGTGTGTAATTTTTGCCCATTTATTTGCCCGGAAGAACATTTGTTAGATCAGACATTGACAGGCGAGGGTTGGGTTCACAATCTCAATTCTAACTCATCCCAAAGGTGTTGGAAGGGGCTGAGGTCAGAGACAGTCATGTTCTTCCATATCAAACTCCCCCAACCTTGCCTTTATGGACCTTGCATTGTGCACTAGGGCACAATCATGCTGAAACGGAAAAGGGCCTTCCCCAAACTGTTTCCACAAAGTTACGGGCAACAATTGCCCAAAATGTCTTTGTATGCTGAATAAGGAGTTTTCCAACCCAGGTGAAAACTTTGGCAAGTTCTGCAGCTTGTCTAATCCTTTGTGTAATGCACACCCTGTTAGGTTTTGTTGGTGGATTTACATACTTGCGGTCACATGATGACTACAGTCTCAACTGCATCTTTCAAAAGAACATTGTGAAACTCTAGTCAGTACGTGACTGTAACTATGCAAATCGCATACTTCTGGTCACTTGATGTCTGATGGAATTGGCAAAAAAGAGCTGAATCCTAATGGTGTGTGCATTACACAAAGTTTAGGATATGTAAAGCTGCAGTGCTTGCTGCATATTTCACCAGATGTGGCAATGTGGCGCCCCTGAGGCTCAGTCGCCACAGAGGTACTGCACCTCCTCCTGAGGTGTGGTATCCCACCATCCAGGTAAGGTGGAGACTCCTGACCACACTCCAACACCTGCACCCCACACCACAAAGTAGTGTAGCAAAGCACCTTCGGCGGCTCCCTGCTTGGAGTATAGCAAAGCATCCATTTGTGGCTCCCTGCTTGGAACACGAAATGTGCTGGGAGGTGGATGGAGTTAGATTACATTACAAGGAGCGGGAAGAGTTTAGGATTAGAAGTCAGTTGGTTGGAGAGCTAGAGAGAAGAAGATCCCCGGAGAGAGGGATAGATGGATGGAAGTGCTGGAGCAGATCCCAGTGACCTGGGTCTGCTGGCACGGGAAAGGGAGAGAGAGAGCAACATAGACTGAAAGCCTGATTCTCCATAGAAAGAAAGGATTAGTACAGAACGTGAGGAGTAAAAGAGAACAGAGGACGTGGGTGAGAAGAGAACCCTTCCTAGAAGTTCTAAGCGCAAGGCCGGGGCCCGGTCCCCGAGGTTGTATGGATACTAATGGTCCTGAAGCAGACACCGGAGGAATAGAAGTAGTGACCACTCTATTCCCACACAAGACTTGGGGGCACAACAGCAACTGGATAGTGAGCCAGGACTTAGTAGCAAGGAGTCCCCGAAGCAGGCTACAGCTGTCTGCCGTACAAGTAGAGTTCATAGGAACATCAGACAGGAGGAACTCCAGTGTAACTCAGTACTAGGAGTACTTCATCTAAAGGCGCTATAAGAGGAGATGTTCAGAAAGGCACATGTTGGCGGAGTGGTGGAAAGGAGTATTCCATCTGGCCTGGGGGTTGACTGAGTCCCTGACCCGGAGGACACGGCACAGAGGCAGGCACCTGTTTGTACAACAGACTGTGAGTAAAGCTTTGGAACTACATGCCCTGGTGTCCTCCACTTATTCCTGCACCAACACACCCGGCACTGCTACATCTCGGTGCTCGTCATTGCCTCACCTACGCCTTCCCTTGGCCTCTTCATCTACACTGCCCTGGGACTACAGCTGCACCTGTGGGGAGCTATACCATCTTTGCTGCGCTATACCATCAGTCCCAGAGGATCTGCATGCAGCGTCGGCTTAACACCTCCCTTGCTGAACACCACAGGTGGAGTCACGAACTATTCATTTCAACTACATTTCATCATTCAATCTCCCTTTTACTTGGGTGCCCAGGGCCATGGACCGGGTCACCGCTGATGTGACATTCCCATCCGTGAGACCAGCCCGGTACCGAGTACCCCACAGCCCTGGGAGGGCGACCCAGCAACCCATGTAAGGATTCCCTTCACTAGAACTAAAAGACCTTGACCAACCCCTCTAAAACAACCCAGCAGCATTATCCCTCCTCCACCAAAGTTACATCTGGCACAATGCAGTCAGGCAGGTAACATTCTCCTGTCATATGCCAAACCCAGACTGCCAGATATAGGGGCATGATTTTACAGGAGAAATTGCTGTCTAGTGGAAACTTGCTTTACATCACTCCATCCAATGCTTGGCATTGTGCTTGGTGTTGTAAGATTTACATGCTGTTGATCAGCCATGGACAACCATGCGATAATGCCACCAGCGCAAAGTTTCTGTATTTGTCAATGGAATCAGGGAATATTTAGGAGGAAAGAACTGTCATGACCTGACTTGCTACATGGGTTGCTCCTACTGTAATAGGAATGTTGGTATCGATGATTTCTTTGGGACAAGCCATTTTGTTATTAAAGTCAGCCTGAATGCCAAGGGGCTGGATTTTATATATCTACTGCAATGAGATTGAATGAAAAACCTGAAAAAACTTTTGTCTAAATAGTGTAGTTGTATAGAGTTAAAGGTGTTGTCCCTCAATCACAACTTATCACCTATCTACAAGACATCAAATGGGAAGTATTTTGTCAGAAATGTTGCGGTTGCTGAGCCCTGACCTAATTTTCATTATTGCAAAATTACACATGATTCTGTGCAGATGGAACTACAGCCCTCAGTATATTGTTCTAGTCCAGAAGCCTGAGTCATGTATTGGTGGAAGCAGACACGCTGTCTACATGGTATTATTAAGCGTGTGTTCTCGCATGTTCCTACATGAGTACACCCTATCTGTGATGAGGATGGGTTCTTTGGCAGACAGATTTTGGACGCACAATCTTTTTAATCAAGAGTAAACAACCACAGGAAGCATCCTCCTTCCAATTGTGAAATCCTTACTATCATTATGTACATTCTTCCACATCTGACTGACATATTTTGTGGGTTCTTCTTTTGACAAGTCTATAACTGGTAAGAATTGTCAAATGCCAGAAAGATCTGCTGTCAACTGGCCCTGGTACCCTAGATCAGTGTCAGCTTACAAAGGGTATTCCTGAATGCAACAGGGATTGCAACTCTTTAACCTATGATCTACCAAAAGTCAGAATGCAGCTAACAAGTAGCATGTACCACAAGTATCTTTGCAGTGTGCAAACCACAGCATATTCCTTTAGACTGAATGTCAATATTTTGAAGCATTTTTAGGACCAATGTTCAGTCCTGAATATACCATATGTTTATAGCAATCACAGCTTTCTTTGTTTTGTACAGAGGTCCAACTAACCTTCACAGACATCAATTCTTAAGATAAAATTCTGAAGTAGGAGGCCACCACTAGAAGGAGCTGATGAGGTCACTGCATACTGGTTTAAGTCATTTAGGAAGAGTTCTAGACCAAACCCTTTCTCAGACATGCACCGCTAATGTCGGGTGCAGTTGCATGGAGTAGGGTCAGGAGCTAATCTGTCAAATACCGGTTATGTGTGCCTGGAAAAGAAGCTATGATTGCCACAGTAAATTCTGAGAGAGTGCCATTTTGAATGCCCATCGTGCCCAATATGAGATGGTCACAAGGTGTCGATGGATTGCCATGGCAGTCGGGGCCTGCTTAAAGCCTCCATGGTTGCTACTAACTACTCTATGGGTCATTAATACGACTGTGGCAGTACCTAATGTGCATTTTCAGCTGATGAGTTGACTGAGGGAATCCACTCTCTCTGTCAAACCCCTTAGATGCTAAGGTAGGCATAGGCTGTAGTAAATAAGGGGTTACATGATCAGAGGCCAATTTTGGGCAGTTGTTGAGGGGTGAAGAAATCAACACAGAATTTAGACCTTTTTGGATGACATGGTGTACATAGGTGGACATTCCCTACAACGGTAGTGCAGAATGCCTCTCTGGTTATTGGTTGCTTCTCACTTCTATCAGATCATCCGAGTAAAAATTTGTCTCCCAGCTGATTAGTAAACGTTCTAATAAATTTGTAGGTTTCAATGTGTTTTGCATCACAGTGACTGTTTGAGTCGTGCACTTGATGTTATTATATGTGGTCATATCTGGGCTTGTAATAATAAATCTCACATAAACACGGCCTTTATCAAAGTAAACTAATTCAAGTATGAGAAATAATCTTACTGAAAGTTTTAGGCGTCGTGTTCCTGCAGCGACTCAGCAGGAATCCAGAGCCTCACATTCTGCGGTCTCTCATTGTCTATCCACCGCAGAGGATATTGCTCAGCAGTCTCAGCGTCCCAGACGCTCTGCCCAGACCTGCTCTGTGGGTCTGGCTGTTGCTGCCACCTTTGGGTCAGCAATAGCAATGCAGGCTGTTTTGCAGCAAAACGTTCCAGAGGCTAAGTCCTCTCGTCACGCTACTGGGAATGCTCATGAGACGATCTCCCATTGGAGATCAGGAGTCACATGCTCAGGTCCTTCTCCTGATCTCATTGGTCCAGCTCAGAGATCTGGAAGGTCCCGGAAGCGCACGGCTATAAAAGGTCCGCATGGCCGCTCGGCCATGCGCTAGTATAGTCTCTAGTTGCTACTGTGTGAATGATGATGGATGCATGAACCTGCGAATGACTCATTAAGATCCCCTTCCCTGATATTACGAGTGTGTATAGGAACTTAGGTTTAGAGTCTGCGCCAGCTAATGGAAAGCTTCAAGCCACAACAGCATCCTCCACAGTGCTAGTGTCCGACAGTGTGCCTGCTATCGGGCATTGTTGATTAGCGGCACTGTCTGTCGCCGCACTGCAGTCTGCAACTCCTCTTGGCGTCCGCAGTTGCGACGCCGCACGCACGGTAGGTCTAGACGGACTCTGACCCTCTGCCTAGGGTTCAGCTCCTGTGACCTTATACCGTGCGTGCACTTCTCTGAGACCTGTGAGTCCAACAGGCTCAGCATTTATGTTACTACCTTAGGCGTCTCTGTGAAGCTAACAGAGTATGCTCAGCGCACACCGGGTGACGTCCAACCCGCGTGCAATAATACCGCCATATTTAGTGTTCGCCATTATTTAGCAGCAGTGTAAACACCTTCTGCACGGTGGACCCCGAGCGGCGAACGCACTTTATTATTTATTTATTTAGTGCGTTCCACCGTTCCTAACTGAAAGTTTGTGAAAATTATTGATTCTCATATTTAGGGTGAAATGATAATAAAAACATAAAATAGACTGTGCTTCAACATCTCCCCATGCTTTCTATAAGTGAATAGAATAATTCTTCTGAGGCTGAAAACTTGCCATCTTATCACAGTTCATACATCTATGAGGTTGGAGCTAAGAGGTCAGTCTGGAGTCCAGATGATAGGTTTGTGCTGCTTACAAAAGATTGCTTAAACGTTACACCAAATCTGGAGCTGTGAGGATAACATACTTAGAGTGGGTATGGAAAGTATTCAGACCCCTTTAAATTTTTCACTTTGTTTCATTGCAGCCATTTGGTAAATTCAAAAAAAGTTCATTTTTTTTGTCATTAATGTACACACTGCACCCTATCTTGACTGAGAAAAAACAGATATGTAGAAATGTTTGCAAATTTATTAAAAAAGGAAAACTGAAATATCACATGGTCCCAAGTATTCAGATCCTTTGCTCAAACACTTATATTTAAGTCACATGCTGTCCATTTTCTTGTGGTCCTTTCCTTCAGATGGTTCTACTCCTTCATTGTAGTCCAGCTGTGTTTAATTAAACTGATAGGACTTGATTTGTAAAGGCACACACCTGTCTATATAAGACCTCATAGCTCACAGTGCATGTCAGACCAAATGAGAATCATGAGGTCAAAGGAACTGGTCAAGGAGATCAGAGACAGAATTGTGGCAAGGCACACATCTGGCCAAGGTTAAAAAAGACTTTCTGCAGTTCTCAAGGTTCCTAAGAGCACAGTGGCCTCCATAATCCTTAAATGGAAGAAGTTTGGGACCACCAGAAGTCTTCCTAGACCTTGCTGTCCAGCCAAACTGAGCAATCGTGGGAGAAGACCCTTGTTGAGAGAGGTAAAGAAGAACCCCAAGATCACTGTGGCTAAGCTCCACAGATGCAGTAAGGAGATGGGAGAAAGTTCCACAAAGTCAACTATCACTGCAGCCCTCCACCAGTTGGGCCTTTATGGCAGAGTGGACTGACTGAAGCCTCTCCTAAGTGCAAGACATATGAAAGCCCACATAGAGTTTGCTAAAAAACACATGAAGGACTACCAGACTATGAGAAATAAGACTCTCTGGTCTGATGAGACAAAGATAGAACCTTTTGGTGATAATTCTAAGCGGTATGTGTGGAGAAAACCAGACAGTGCTCATCACCTGCCAAATACAATCCAAACAGTGAAACATGATGGTGGCAGCATCATGCTATGGGGGTGTTTTTCAGCTGCAGGGACAGGACAACTGGTTGCAATTTAAGGAAACATGAATGTGGCCAAGTACAGAGATATCCTGGATGAAAATCTCTTTCAGAGTGTTCTGGACCTCAGACTTGGCCAAAGGTTCACCTTCCAACAAGACAATGACCCTAAACACATAGCTAAAATAACAAAGGAGTGGCTTCAGAACAACTCTGTGACCATTCTTGACTGGCCCGCCCAGAGCCCTGACCTAAACCCAATTGAGCATCTCTGGAGAAACCTAAAAATGGTGGTCCACCAACGTTCACCATCCAACCTGACGAACTGGAGAGGATCTGCAAGGAAAAATGGCAGAGTATCCCAAAATCAAGGTGTGAAAAACTTGTTGCATCATTCCCAAGAAGACTCATGGAGGATGTACTAGCTCAAAGGGTGCTTCTACGCAATACTGAGCAAAGGGTCTGTATACTTATGACCATGTGATATTTCAGCATTTCTTTTTTAATAAATTTGCAAAAATGTCTACATTTCTGGTTTTTTTCAGTCAAAATGGGGTGCAGAGTGTACATTAATGAGGAGAAAATGAACCTTTTTGAAGTTACCAAATGGCTGCATTGAAACAAAGAGTGAAAAATTTAAAGGGGTCTGAATACTTTCTGAACCCACTGTATGTCATATTGCAGCCTTCAATGAACATGTCAGCACCTATTTGATGTCATATAGAGCATACTAGCTGGTATACTGTGCACTATAAACCTTGTACATGTGTTCTTGCTAAGGTAAAAATAAACTTCCTACCGTACTAAATCACAGGCCCATTTACAACATATACAAAATCATGGGGCATATAGAGCCTCCACCATTGATGGATATAGGCCCTGTAGTGTTTATTTGGGTGGACAAGCAGGGTGGCTGCCTGACGAGGTTTGTGACCTTTATGCAATTACACAAGAAGACGTGCAAGCCTCCCATGTTAAAAATCAGCCCTTAAATCTGTCCTGACACAGACAGCCCAGCCTGAAATAATCCAGGCCTAATGCACAGGAGCTCTGGGGGAATAATGATCCTGGACGCATTTAGTAGTAGAGATTCATAAATATCCATTTTGCACACATCAGGATAGGTAATGCTGGACTGTTCTGCTCCGGAGACGAATTCTCAGGTTTCATGTGCTGAGATTAAGGAGATTGTTCGGACAGAGACAGAAGAGAGTGCGGCTCTGTAGGATATCACATTAAGGATATCCAGTGACAAGCAGTGATATTTAAAGCTTGGATTTCTGAGCAGCCTCTTCTGGCCTTCACAAGAGATTCATCTTCTGTTTGTAAGGCCTGAATGCCCGGTCTTATTATTTGGCCCTTCCCTTCCTTAAGGATGCAACCTAAAACCCTGAGCCATCTTTATGTCTGGAAGTAACCATGTGTCACTATTAAAAAAAATCCTATTTATCATTGTGTCTTGGCCTCCTGGCAGGATCGGGAGGTGACAATGACCATCTGTCATTTTCTTAAATGCCTGTCATCTAAGGCTTAAAAGAAATAAAAACTTGACGGGGTGAAAAAGAAAAAAAAGATTCATAGATGTAGACATAAAAGTAACCTCGATATTGTTCTTATCATGTCCTGTCATGGTGATCAACTACATCTTAAAGGGGTTATTTTCTTTTTCAGAGATGGATAATGTCGGAAAGAGCTTGTAAAAACAAGCTCTTTTGCAATTTATTGCTTATTAAGGTTTGCAGCCGTTTTTGAGATTTTCACACTTTTATTTATAGTTTGCTGCCTAGAAGACCAGCCACTGCTGTTGTCTAGTTAGCACTGTGCTCAAGCAACAGTGTCAACATAATGGCCAGCTTCAAAAGAGTGCTTACAAGAAGGGATGAGTGGACCCGATCAAGTTCCAACCCGACTTTTAGTCCAAAATTCGGGTCGAGTACCAGAGCTGTACCCAAACTCGAAACAGAACCCCAGCTCCATTGAAAACCATATCTCTCTACGTCTCTCAACTTTGCAACAGTCTTCCGGAAGAAGTCATTGTTTGGAGTTTAGCGGCGGACACTAACTGTCCTGTACGAACCCCGAACTTTTAAGTTCTGGTTCGCTCATCTCTACTTACAAACGCAACACATGTTCTGTTGTCTATCAGTGGTGGTCGTCTCCAAGGCAACAAGCTGAAAACAGAAGAAAAGTGTTAATATCTCATTGTAAGGAAAACACACATGAGAGAGAACCAGGGGGACATGGATATCACCCCACTGTCACCAATCTGTGACGGAGCGTACACATTCGCAGCTCTCTGGTGCCCTCTTACCCTCAGGTCATTTGTCGCTGGAGAGGCTGCCCTGTCACATACTGGTTATCGGGGCACTCTACAGTGAGGGTGGTATATATATCACCAGTCTCAGGCCGGGAATATATATGTAAACCTCCTATCCATCACAGCCAAGATTACCCAATAACACCAGAACGGTAAGCTGCCACCAGTTCCTTGTTAGATGTAAGCCCGGTCTGTTAACAAGCTTATATCGGGTCAGAAACCAACCCCAGGTAGTGTATAAGGACTAGCTGAACTCATGGACGTGGGAAATTGGGTTTTGAGATAAAAGAGCAGCCCAAAATTAATTGATATTTTATTTGTCGAAAGGCGCACTGGATGCTACAAATATATACAGAGTAATATACAGATATTACAGCCAGAAGTGCAGATAAAAGTAGGGTACAGGTTGGGGATAGCAGTTAGCTGGATGTGTCACGTTAGTGTTTCTTATCACTTGTGGATGAGGGGAAGCTCTCGCATCCACAGGCACCTTCTTAGTTTCTGGTCCGTCTCCAAACGTGACGTGGCTTCCATGGCAGAACAAAGACAAGGGCTATAGGTGTGTATCTAGCTTTTAACCCTTAGCTCGCCCCCTCCCATATTTGCCACCACCGGGTTGGACCTGTAAATAAGCAGCCGTATAGTCTAAAATCACTGCAGGAGCCGACAGGATCGAAGAGATGGCTTACATACAGTAAATACAAAGAGAATAGGTAGATATATAGATGTCTGTGACAAATAAAATTAGTGCAGCTTACTGTACATATATTTAATTATTAAAAGATTTTTGGAACCAGCAGAGGGAAAGTCAATGGCTGGGGGCAGATATTTCTACCCTGGGAAGCTTCCCAGGTTATAAATATCAGCTCACAACTGTATACTTAGCCTTTACTGGCTATTAAAATGGGGGACCCCCTGTAATTAATAACCAGCAAAGGCTATGGAAACAGCTGCGGGCTGATATTAATAGCCTAGGAAGGGGCAATGAGTTGATGTCATAGAATCATAGAATGGTAGAGTTGGAAGGGACCTCCTGGGCCATCTGGTCCAACCCCCAGCTCAAAGCAGGATTCGCTAAATCATCCCAAATCATCTTTGTATTGTCTGGTGACATCAAGCCCCAGGTTAATAATGGAGAGGCAACAATAAGATGACCCCATTACAAACCCCATAGTCAAGTTGCAGTTGAAATTCACCGCAGTGAAATTCTCCCGGTGAACTCGCCTCTGCACCGTGCGACTTTCTCACGGTGCTAGCATGGATCTCACCGAGGTCACCACAGTTCAGCCCGGCTGGGAACGCAGCCTCAGCGACGTCACCACTAGTCACTGAGGCTGCGTTCGCAGCAGTTCAGTCACCAGTGGTTCTGAGCCTGGATGCTCACATCCTGGCAACGTCCAGGTTGAAAACTATTTCTCCCCCATATATGAATTACGGCATAGGACAGAACGGCAGACAGCTATGGTACAGGAGATTGAGGGCTTCGGTGAAATTAGGTGAGATCGTAAGTATGGTTTAATTGAGATTATGAAAGGAGTCTGTGTCTTTCTTTCAATTAAAGGACTTTTTTTCTGGGTGTCTGTGTTTTCTTACAATGTGACTATGGAGTTAGTAATGGGGGTGTTTTATTGATGCCTCTCCATTACTAACCTAGGGGCTTGATGTCACCAGACAATACAAAGGTGAAATCGCCCCCCTAACTATTACCCCACTTCATAATTTTCTTAACCAGCAGAGGGAAAACCGATGGCTGAGGGCAGATGTTTATTGCCTGGGAATGGGATAATACCCATGGAGCTTCCCAGGCTATTAATATCAGCTCACAACTGTATGCTTAGGCTTTACTGGCTATTAAAGTGGGGGACCCTAAAAAAATAATGTGGGGTCAACCTATAATTAATAACCAGCAAAGTCTATGCATGCAGCTGCGGGCTGATATTAATAGCCTAGGAAGGGGCCATGGATACTGGCCCCCTCAGGCTAAAAACATCAGCTCACAGGCACCCCAGAAAAGGTGCATCTCTAAGATGTGCCAATTCTGGAACTTAGCCTCGCTCTTCACACTTGCCCTGTAGCGGTGGCAAGTGGGGTGATGGTTGGGGAGGTGATGTTACCTTTGTATTGTCAGATGACGTCAAGCCCCTAGGTTAGTAATGGAGAGGCATCAATAAGATGCCACCATTACTAACCCCATAGTCACATTGTATGAAAACACAGCCAATCAGAAAAAGTCCTTTAATTGTAAGAATAACACAGACTCCTTTAATAAATCTTAATTAAAGCATACTTATGACCTCGCCCATTCCACTGATGCCATTGGCGTCTGCAAAAACAACATTCCACACTTTTCCACAGAGATAATAATCCATTTGTCCCATGATGGGTCTAGCTCTGTTGCTACATCTAGATGGCAGGCTGCATGGTTGCATGATGCGACCATATAGCCTGCTATTCAGCAGAGACACTGAGCAGCATGTGCTCAGTGTCTCCCTGTGAGCTCCAATTCCTGTCTGAGGGCACCGCGAGCATGAGAAAGTTCTCCTGCTCGCGGTGCTGTCAGACACATCCTGGGAGTTCACAGCCAATGAAGTCACTTCACCTTTCTGACGTCAGCACGAGCGCCATGGGAAAATATATATATGTGGGTAGGGCTGGCTCTAGGTTTTTGTGTGCCCCGGGCGAAAGAGTGTCAGTGTGCCTCTTTAACACATACCACAATTCATGATGCTCTGATACGGCAGAGAAATATTGGTATAGTGCAATGACAAATACTTCACTTCTTACATTACATGACTGATATCTATTTTAAATTCTACAATAGCTCAAAAACCGGACAGTATATTCCTCCATACAGTATTATGGCCACCACATAGTGCGCCATACAAAATAATGAGCCCCATATATTGCTCCATACATAATAATTTGTCCCATATAATGTTCCATACAGTATATGATGAGCTCCACATAATGCTACAGTATATGATGGTCCCCATATAATGTGCCATACAGTATAGGACGGTCCCCATAGAGTAGAATGAGCCCCACATATTGCTCCATACAGTATAATGAGTCACATATAAAGCTCCATACAGTATATGATGGGCCCCATATATTGCTCCATACAGAATGGGCTCCATTTAATGCTCCATACGGAATAGGCCCCATATGTGCTCCATATAATGCTCCATACCCTATATGATGCCCCATAAATAATGAACCCCATATGATGCGCCCCATGGATGATCCTCCATTGTATGATGGGCCTATATAATGCTCCATATACAATGGGCCCCATATGATGCTCCAGTATATGATGGGCCCCATGGATGATGCTCCATTGTATGATGGGCCTATATAATGCTCCATATATAATGGACCCCATATGATGATGCAGCATATGATGGGCCCCATGCATGATGCTCCAGTGTATGATGGGCCTATACACTGTGTGCAGAATTATAAGGCAAATGAGTATTTTGATCACATCATCCTTTTCATAAATGTTGTCCTACTCCAAGCAGTATAGGCTTGAAAACCAACTGCCAATTATGTAAATCAGGTGATTTGCATCTCTATAATGATGATGTTATGATTCCACCACACGGCAGGGGAAGAGGGTGCCACTGAGCTCCACCCACCACTGACCCTACCTACTTGCCGGTCCCACCCTAGCCGGTGGGCGACAACTGGGCGGCGGTCCCTACCTCGGCGTAAGTGCAGGGAGCTACAGTGAGGGTAAACCGAGGGTGGAATGAGTGCAGGACAACCTAAGGGAGACAAGCAGCAGCAAGGAAGACTCCTAGAGTGCAACTAAAGAGTGAATGAACCTGAAGGGTAAAACCACGAAAACCCCAAGCTAACAACAAAAAATACAAAGATTTCAGCAAAGACCAAAGCGGAAAGCTGGAGTCCCAGAGGTACTCAAACGAAAGAGAGACCGGGAGGCTGTCAGAGGTTGTACCGGACAGCGCTGTAGGGAAGACAGGAATCCGTACCACAGAAGAATCACCGGCAGGGAGTGAGAGCCCTGTGGAGTGCTAAATAGGAAAAAGGCGGGACATAAGCACAGGAAACAGTGAAGCAGCCAATCACCAGAACGGAGGAAGAACAATGAACGAAAAAGAACTAGTTTATGAGAAACTGTATAATACGAATGGTTGTGTGGCACAGCAAGTAAGGCATCGAGACTTGCTGTGGAAAACAGACTAGACCCCGGTACGAATCCTGACATTACCCCCTCCCTCATGAGGGGCCCCTGGACCCTCACACAGGGAAGGCTTCTCAGGAAAATTGATATGGAACCTCTTACATAACCTGGGATCATGAGCCTCAGAATGAGACACCCACGACCTCTCCTCAGGGCCATACCCCTTCCAGTCCACCAGGTACTGCAGGACCCCACGAACTTTCCTGGAATCCAAGATCTTTTTTACCTCAAACTCGGGGTGACCAAGTACAACAACAGGAGCAGGAGGTGTGTCAGTCGGACAAACTGGAGGTACATAAGGTTTTAGGAGAGCGACATGGAATACCTTATGCACTCTCATCGCCTGGGGGAGATCCAATTTGACAGAAACAGAGTTGATTATCTGAGATATTTTAAAAGGACCAATGTACCGGGGAGCCAGTTTACCAGAGGGGACTCTTAGTTTCAGATTTTTAGTAGAAAGCCACACTTTCTGCCCAACTTCAGAGGAAGGACGTCTCCTCCTTTTCATATTGACAAAAAAGAAACCTGCGGCCAGAGGTGAGGTGGACGGACGGATATGCCCCTTTCTTAGAGCCTCTTGTACATATTCACGTAAAGCTTCTCTCTCAGGAGGTGATAAATTATACAGGCGTCCCTTAGGGAATTTACAATTGGGAACCAAATTGATAGTACAGTCATAGGAGCGATGAGGTGGCAACTGCTCAGACTCCTTCAAAGAAAAGACATCTGCGAATTGGCCCAAAAGACTCTGAAGAGAAGCTTGTGCGGAGACGATACCACAAACGTGTGTTAACAAGCATTTCTGTGAACAATCTGCACCCCACTTCTCCAATTCACCAGAAACCCAGTTAATGTTGGGGTTATGGAGCTGGAGCCATGGAAGTCCCAGTATGACACTAGTTGGGAGGTCATGCATAACCAAAAATGACAGTTGTTCCACATGCAGTACACCAACCTGAAATGATAGCAATGGAGTACAGAGACTAATCTCCCCATTTGCTAGTGGGGTGTTATCAATACCAACTAATTTAGTGGGGTGAGCGAGTGGAATTAAAGAAATACCCAATGAGACAGCAAACTCATAACACATAAAATTAGCAGTAGCCCCTGAATCAATCATGGCAACTCCCTCTCCCTTAGAGGAGGAGAAAGCAACAGAAATGGGCACTAAGAGTCTCTTAGAACTTAAAGGAATTACCTGTCCACCCACAGGCCTAGGTGGTGTATTCCGAGAAGATTCCTGTGGAGTGCCAGGGTGCCGCGGGCAATCCTTTATCCAGTGCCGAGGATCTCCACAGTAAAAACAGGTTCCAGGTGCGTGGCGTGGACGGCAAGGACTTGGATCTGTGGCAGGTTGCATGGCTCCCAATTCCATAGGTTCGGCAGCTGGCAGATTCGGAACTGCCGGAGTGACCCTAGAGAAAACGGGAACTTGTGCTGCTGCCTGCTCCGATCTCCTCGCCCTTAACCTGCGATCTATTCTGACCATTAAAGCCATCAGCTCCTCCAGAGACTGGGGCAGTGTGTAGTGTACCAATTCATCCTTTAGGGCTGGTGAAAGGCCCCGCTGAAATTGATTCCGAAGTGCGGGATCATTCCAACGGGTAGCTAAGCTCCATCTACGAAACTGGGTGCAATAAACCTCTACCTCCTGATCACCCTGGGTCAGGGAGGTAAGGTTTGCCTCGGCCAGAGCGACTTGGTCAGGCTCATCGTAAATATTCCCTAAGGCTTGAAAGAAGTTGTCTACAGAATCACGGAGATTTGAATCTGGCGGCAGAGAGAAGGCCCACTCTTGGGGTCCCTCCCGTAAGCGAGAGATTATGATACGGACTCTTTGAGCTGGGGGGCCAGAAGAAATAGGTCGTAATTGAAAATATAATTTACAATTTTCTCTAAAAGAAGCAAATTGGCTTCTATCTCCGAAAAATGGCTCGGGTAAGTTAACTCTAGGCTCAGAATTAGTTGTCCCTGCAACGGCAGCTGCTTGAATTTGCTCCTGACGCTGGACCTGCGCAGCAAGATCTTGCACCAGCTGAGTAAGGCCCTGCATTTGATTGACTAAAGAGGTCATAGCGTCCATAGGGAAGGCCGGTGATTCTGTTATGATTCCACCACACGGCAGGGGAAGAGGGTGCCACTGAGCTCCACCCACCACTGACCCTACCTACTTGCCGGTCCCACCCTAGCCGGTGGGCGACAACTGGGCGGCGGTCCCTACCTCAGCGTAAGTGCAGGGAGCTACAGTGAGGGTAAACCGAGGGTGGAATGAGTGCAGGACAACCTAAGGGAGACAAGCAGCAGCAAGGAAGACTCCTAGAGTGCAACTAAAGAGTGAATGAACCTGAAGGGTAAAACCACGAAAACCCCAAGCTAACAACAAAAAATACAAAGATTTCAGCAAAGACCAATGCGGAAAGCTGGAGTCCCAGAGGTACTCAAACGAAAGAGAGACCGGGAGGCTGTCAGAGGTTGTACCGGACAGTGCTGTAGGGAAGACAGGAATCCGTACCACAGAAGAATCACCGGCAGGGAGTGAGAGCCCTGTGGAGTGCTAAATAGGAAAAAGGCGAGACATAAGCACAGGAAACAGTGAAGCATCCAATCACCAGAACGGAGGAAGAACAATGAACGAAAAAGAACTAGTTTATGAGAAACTGTATAATACGAATGGTTGTGTGGCACAGCAAGTAAGGCATCGAGACTTGCTATGGAAAACAGACTAGACCCCGGTACGAATCCTGACAGATGAGGGATGTGGTCTAATGACATCAACACCCTATATAAGGTGTGCTTAATTATTAGGTAACTTCCTTTCCTTTGGCAAAATGGGTCAGAAGAGAGATTTGACGGACTCTGAAAAGTCAAAAATTGTGAGATGTCTTGCAGAGGGATGCAGCAGTCTTGAAATTGCCAAACTTTTGAAGCGTGATCACTGAACAATCAAGCGTTTCCTGGCAAATAGCCAACAGGGTCGCAAGAAGCGTGTTGAGCTCAAAATAACTGCCCATGAATTGAGGAAAATCAAGAGTGAAGATGCCATTTGACACTAGTTTTGCCATATTTCAGAGCTGCAACGTTACTGGAGTATCAAAAAGCACAAGGTGTGCCATACTCAGGGACATGGCCAAGGTAAGGAAGGCTGGAAAACGACCACCTTTGAACAATAAACATAAGATAAAGCGTCAAGACTGGGCCAAGAAATATGTTAAGACAGATTGTTGTAAGGTTTTATGGAGTGATGAAATGAGAGTGACTCTTGATGGGCCAGATGGATGGGCCCAAGGCTGGATCAGTAAAGGCCAGAGAGCTCCACTCTGATTCAGACGCCAGCAAGCTGGAGGTGGGGTACTGGTATCGGTATGGGCTGGTATCATCAAAGATGAACTTGTGGGACCTTTTCGGGTTGAGGATGGAGTGAAGCTCAACTCCCAGACCTACTGCCAGTTTCTGGAAGACACTTTCTTCAAGCAGTGGTACAGGAAGAAGTCGGTATCGTTCAAGAAAAACATGATTTTCATGCAGGACAATGCTCCATCACATGCATCCAAATACTCCACAGCGTGGCTGCCCAGTAAGGCTGGTTTCACACTTGCATTTTTTTTCGCGGGATTTTAGCGCTAAAAACCGCATGCGTTTTTTTTCCTATACTTTGCATGGGATGCGCTTATGTGCGCATACACATGCGTTTGTATGCGTTTTTCCGCGCATGCGTTTTTTTGCGGTATGCGCTCGGGCGCACAAAATGCATCCTGTTGCATTTTTTGGGCGTCCGACTTGCCTCAAAAAAACACATGCGCGCGCAATGCGTTTTTTTTACAGCAAGACACCCATTATAAGTCTATGGGTGCGCATATGTGCGCATTGGCATGCTTATGTATGCGTTTTTTTGCGCATGCGTTTTTTTTTTACCATTAGTTGGACAATGGAATTTAGGGGTTTGGGTTAGAGTTAGGGTTAGTTAAGGGGGTTTAGGGCTAGGGTTACGGTTAGCTAGGGTTTAGGGTTAGGGTTAGGGTTAGTATGGTTTGGTTAAGGGTTAGGGTTAGGGTCAGGGTTAGGGTTAGGGTTAGTATGGTTTGGTTAAGGGTTAGGGTTAGGGTCAGGGTTAGGGTTAGGGTCAGGGTTAGGGTTAGGGTTAGGGTCAGGGTTAGGGTTAGGGTTAGAGTCAGGGTTAGGGTCAGGGTTAGGGTTAGGGTCAGGGTTAGGGTTAGGGTTAGGGTCAGGGTTAGGGTTAGGGTTAGTAAAGTCATGGTTTGGGTTAGTGTGAGGGGCCACCTAATGTTGGAAAAAAACGCAAACGCGGTAAAAACGCACTAAAAACGCATACAAACGCATAAAAACGCTGCGTTTTTTTCATGCATGCTCATAAAAATGCTTGAAAAAAACGCAGCATTTGTATGCGTTTGTATGCGTTTTTTCAATGCGTTTTTTTGCGGGAAAAACGCGCTGCAAAAAAAAGCAAGTGTGAAATTAGCCTAAAGGACTAAAAGAAGAAAAAATAATGACTTGGCCCCCTTGTTCACCTGATCTAAACCCCATAGAGAACCTGTGGTCCCTCATAAAATGTGAGATCTACAGGGAGTCAAAACATTACACCTCTGGGAACAGTGTCAGGGAGGCTGTGGTGGCTGCTGCACGCAATGTTGATCGTAAACAGACCAAGCAACTGACAGAATCTATGGATGAAAGGGTTTTGAGTGTCATCATAAAGAAAGGTGGCTATGTTGGTCCCTTTTTTTTGGTTTTGAATGTCAGAAATGTTTATTTCTACATTTTATGTTGTTATATTGGTTTACCTGGTGAAAATAAACAAGCGAGATGGGTATATATTTGGTTTTTATTAAGTTGCCTAATAATTCTGCACTATAATAGTTACCTGCACAAACAGATATCCTCCTAAGATAGCCAAATCTAAAAAAAACCCACTCCAACTTCCAAAAATATTAAGCTTTGATATTTATGAGTCTTTTTGGTTGATGGAGAACATAGTTGTTGTTCAATAATAAAAAGAATCCTCTGAAATACAACTTGCCTAATAATAATTATGCAAACAGTGTATAATGCTTCATATATAATGGGCCCCATTAATAATGCTCCAGTGTATAGTGGACCCCGTATATGATGCTCCAGTGTATTATGGGCCACATTTATAATGCTCCAGTGTATGATGGGCCCCATGGATGATGTTCCAGTGTATGATGGGCCCTATTTATAATGCTCCAGTGTATGATGGGCACATATATTGCTCCATATATAATGGGCCCCATATGATGCTCCAGTGTATAATGGGCCCTATCTATAATGCTCTAGTGTATGATGGGCCCCATATATAATTCTCCAGTGTATAATGCTCCCCATATATTGCTCCAAACATTAAAAAAAATACCTCTCCTCGCTGGGCACTGCTCTACTCTAGACTGCTCACCATCTTCCAGCTCTCTGCACTTGGACTGTTCAGGCAGATGTCGTACAGACGTGACGTCATCGCGCTCTCTGATATGAATGTCACTGTCAGGAAACGCGGAAGAGGTCACAGCGGTGGAGCAGGGAGAGGTAAGTATTGCAAGTGCTGGTGCCCTGAGCAAGCATGGGGGGCCCACTCATTGGCAATGGCAGTGGCACAGGGCCCCTCATAGTATGACGGTGTCTGTGACGGCGAGTGCGCCCCCGCCGTCAGAGACTTTTGCATACTGTGAGGGGCCCTGTGTCTGTGCCGTTGCCCACGAGTGGGACCCCCACCTGCTCAGGGCCCCGGCACCTGCCCGGGTGCGCCAGGTGCTGACGCCTGCCCTGTATGTGGGTGTCACTGAGATCTATATATCTACAGTGGGGAAAAATAGTATTTAGTCCGCCACAAAATGTGCAAGTTCTCCCACTTTGAAAGATGACAGAGGCCTGTAATTGACATCATAGGTATGATAATTATGAGAGTCAAAATGAGAGAACAAATCCAGAAAATCACCTTGTCTGATTTAGCAAGATTAATTTTGCAAATGATGGTGGAAAATACGTGTTTAGTCATTAACAAAAGATCATCTCAATATTTTGTTATATATCCTTTGTTGGCAGTGACAGAGGTCAAATGTTTCCTGTAATTCTTCACAAGGTTGGCACACATTGTTGGTAGTATGGTGGCCCATTCCTCCATGCAGGTCTCCTCTAGTGCAGTGATGTTTTGGGCCTGTGCTGGGCAACACAGACTTTCAAATCCCTCCAAAGGTTTTCTATGGGGTTGAGATCTGGAGACTGGCTAGGCCACTCCAGGACCTTCATATGCTTCTTATGAAGCCACTCCTTCCTTGCCCTAGTGGTGTGCTTGGGATCATTATCATGCTGAAAGAGCCATCCATGTTTCATCTTCAATGACCTTGCTGATGGAAGGAGGTTTGCACTAAAAATCTCACGATATGTGGCCCCATTTCATTCTTTCATGTACATGGATCAGTCGTCCTGGTCTCTTTGCAAAGCATTATGTTGCCACCCCCATGCTTCACAGTAGGTATGGTATTCTTTGGATGCAACTCAGCATTCTGTCTCCTCCAAACACGTTTTGTTTCTACCAAACAGTTACTTTGGTTTCATCAGACCATATAACATTCTCCCAATACTCTTCTGAATAATGCAAATGCTCTCTAGCAAACTTCAGACAGGCCCGGACATGGCTTAAGCAGGGGGACATGTCTGGCACTGCCGTCCCTGGTGGCGTAGTATGCTACTGATGGTAGCCTTTGTTACGGTGGTCCCAGCTCTATACAGGTCATTCACTAGGTCCGTCCGTGTGGTTCTAGGACTTTTGCTCACCTTTCTTGTGATTATTTTGACCCCATGGGGTGAGATATTGCGTTCAGCCCAGATCAAGAGAGAATATCAGTGGTCTTGTATGTCTTCCATTTTCTTATTATTGCTCCCACAGTTAATTTCATCACACCAAGCTGCTTGCCTATTGCAGATTCAGTCTTCCCAGCCTGGTGCAGGGCTACAATTTTGTTTCTGGTGTCCTTCGACAGCTCTTTGGTCTTCACCATAGTGGAGTTTAGAGTGTGACTGTTTGAGGTTGTGGACAGGTGTCTTTTATACTGATAAGTTCAAACAGGTGCCATTACTACAGGTATTGAGTGGAGGACAGAGGAGCCTCTTAAAGAAGAAGTTACAGGTCTGTGAGAGCCAGAAATCTTGCATGTTTTTAGGTGACCAAATAATTATTTTCCACCATAATTTGCAACATAAATCTTGCCAAATCAGGCAAGGTGATTTTCTGGATTTGTTTTCTCATTTTGACTCTCATAGTTGTGGTCTACCTATGATGTCAATTACAGGCCTTTCTCACCTTTTTAAGTAGGAGAACTTGCTCAATTGGAGACAGACTAAATACTTTTTTTCTGCACTGTATGTATTCTATGTGTAAATATCTATCCAATTCTAATCTGTCACTCTGTGATTTTACTGTATGCGGCACATGAATCGCTGGCTTTTCAAAGGACATCGGTGCGTAAAAATCGGACAGCACTCGCATGATCCGAGTGCTGTGCGATTTTTTCTCGCACCCATAGGCTTGCATTGGTGAGTCTCAGACGATTCTCTGTGCCAATCGCAGCATGCTGCGATTCTATACGCACGCCCAATATGACTGAGAAAATAAATGTGCAATGTTTTCTAGCATAGCAATCGTTTGTATTCTATGGTGGTGTGACTCCAGCCTAACAAGGAACATAAGCATAACATACTTTCCCTTTATAACAAGCTCTCTGATGGATTGTCAGTCAACTCATTCTACAGTCAGCACATGTAAGCAAACGGTGTAACATATTTAAGGAAAACCTATTGCAAAAATAATCAAGTCCACTGAAATGCCTGGAGAAGAAATGATAGCATTTCGAGTTTAAAGAGCTTGTACAAGATTAAAAAACATGTCTGCTTCCAAAAACAGCGCCACCACAGATTGTGTCTGGTATTGCAAATCAGCTACTTTGACACATTTGAGGCTGAACTACAATAACAGACACGACCTGTTGACAGGAGTGGCACTATCTTTTGGAAGAAAAGAGCCATGGTTTTTATAATTCTGGACAAACCTTTTAATTAACATCATAAAAATGTCTTATGCGTCATGGCATGTTTCAAGGTTGGATTCATGAATATCTTAACAAGTTCTCCTAGATCTCAGGAAAGTAACTATAGAAAAATATTCAGTAATTCAAAGATGTCAACTTTGTAATTGAATTTTGGGATTCCCAGCACTAAAAAATGTAAGAACCACTGAAATATTGCAGGAAAACCATAATTTTGCTTCATTTTAATTAAAACTCCACCAAGACTATGCCTTCCCCTATAAATCCTGCGCTTTCAATGTTCTTGTGTCAGGACGATCTGCGCTGCTTGTAATAAGGTAGGATGTTAGAAGATGTTATAATGTGATACAATCCCTTCAAGTCAGTAATCTGCATGAATCTAGTTAAAAAGAGGAAAAATGCGTCAGAAAAGTTTTAATACTTCCAAAATGTTGTCGTTTCCCTTCATCGTTCCCTTTAATCACTATTTGATGTGTTTCAGCATTGCGTTTCCATTCGCTCAGGGGGAAAATTACTCATGAAATTAAAAGGGTTGTCTGGTTTATTAAAAAACTATTTTCAAATGGCCAATTAGGCATTTTATAACCTTTTATATATTACCCAGTCAGAGATCAGTAAGTAGCATGTGCATCTCTTGGCTCGTTTCATACAGTTAGCTCATTTTAATGAGCACTGTGTAATACTTCATTTGACCTGTGGTGGCACTGCCGAGGTGCTAATTCCTTGTTGCCCGATTCTCTTACAGATTACAGCTATTTGCTGGAGGTCCCAGCAATGGAGACCCCTTTGATCAGTAAAAAAGGGATTATCCAAAGTAGGCAACCCCTTTACTATAATCTGTATGGATTTACACAGATCCACAAAACGGAGCTGTATAGTATCAACTCCAATCAACTAATGACTTTCGTAGTACAGCTTCACAAATCAGTAGTAGTAATGGCAGCATCATTCCATAACCTCTGCTCCCCCCAAAAAGTAGGCGTCCCTATATCATACTTGTGTCATCCGAGCTGATTTGACTGGGAAAATCCGGGGTCAGCCAGACAGTCCCAGGCAGCAGCTGCTATAGGAGAAATCTTCTATTACTTGGTGGTCATTTCAATGAATGGTGAATACATAAATGTTTTGAGACTGACAAATTCTCTGTTCTGGCTCAAAGAGTCATGTCTGAACAGGGAATGGTGGCTCAGTGGTTAGCAGCACTGTTGCTTTGCCATGCTGGAGTCCAGGGTTCAAATCGCACCAAGGACAACATCTGCAAGGAGTTGGTATATTTTCCAGATACTTGTATGGGTTTCCTCCAAGGACATACTGATAGGGACTTCAGGTTGTGAGTCCCAATGGGGACAGTGATGATGACTTCTGTACAGCTGTGGAATTAATAGAAGTTAGTAAAAGAAATAAGGAACCCTGCTGACTGACGACAAAAAAATGGAGATTTACAATCAATTATGGCCTTCTACCCATTGGCAATCAGGTAACTTGCGGACTCCATTACAAAATCTCCAACATGGCCCCCAACTACCTATATTATATTTTCTATTTGCCAAAGAGACTTCTGGTATCACAAGTAGGCTAAAATGTGTGCGACTACAACACCTGAACCTACTGTAGTTACGCCATTGAAGATAGACCTTGAAGACTTATACCAGACATTTCTCTCATGCTTTCAGTTGTATTGTATTGTGGTCAATATGGCCTTTATTTCAGCTTTACTCTACATGAAGCCTAAAATTATACCTTACACTACGCACCCTGCCTATTAAATGGTCCTCCGGGGTTGGCTAATATAGTATAGATTGGTCTCATCAAAGATATTCATAAGATTAGTAGGGTTATCCAGGATTTAATGAAAAACATGTCTGCCCTCCTTCCAGATAGATGCCATGGGCAGGAGTGGTGCTGTGCCCTAAATTGTAAATTGAGATATTTCTTACTGGGTATACATTAGAGCAGAAAAAAAATCACCCAAAAATGAGGTAAGATTTCTTCAACTAGCTGGAAAATACCTCAAGGTCGAAGATTAAGTGCATTCCACTGAACATTGCATTTCTTGACCATAAAAGTGTAATTGTGGTTAGATTCAATGAATTAGGCTAATTCACTAATGAAAAAAGGAAGAATTACATAAACAGGGCTAATTCCATGGAAATATCTGCGTGTCAGGTTCAAGCTCTGACAGGATTTCATTCATGAAAAGGAGCCATAACAGCAGACTTGTAAATATTATATTACCAACGTTTGTAATAGGGAACACAAGGAAGGGTGGAGTGAGGAAGGCTACAGAGAGACAAAAATATTATGCTAACTTATTTTATCATTTCTTGGTCACACAGAGAGCATAGAGATAATATGGGCAGCACCTGCAGCTTCTCTGAGGTGAAATAAAAGGCTGACCTCAAACAGGCCGATATTAGCCACACATAGGCAGTAACACCAACACTACTGTTGGGAGGTGGAGGAGCCCAACATTAGCGAAGGCCCAAACTGAGCCTGGCAATGCTGTCGGGAAGCGTCAGATGGAAGCTAAAATAAGAGGTGGTGCCAGGAAGTGGAAGAGAGTGTGGCTTTGGCCACAAGTGCATCCAGAAGGATCCGCTACCATTGCAATGATAGTAGCAAGCAGCATCTCATCCATAAGAAAGTGCTAGAGACAAGAGATTCATGTTTTGAGATCAGTGACCAAAAGAAAAATCATTCTGTTTCTGGCTTTGTGAATCGGACAATGAGGACATTTGTCTTGGGGCATGACGGAACGTTACACCCGCCTGGTGAACCCCAGAGTGTATTGTTATGAATGAGTCACCGTAGGAGGCAAAAACAGAAATACTAGCTAAGTCCAGAAAACCAGAGAAGTTGGCAGCTATCGGATTGCAGACCCCTGAACCTATCAACAACAACTAGCAGTAGCCGTGGGGTGTTCCTATGGTGCCCTAGACCCCTCGATCACAGCCGGAGAACTAAATAGCCTAAAGACAGAAAGGGAAATCTAAACTGCCCCAGAGCAGACCCCAAAGCAATAGGCAGCCCCCAACATATAATGACGGTGAAGCAAGATGAAAAAACACTAACACAGATAGAAAGATAGGCTGGGCAAATGATGGGGCCCAAGCTAACTAAATAGGACAGGATAGAAAAGCTGCTGTCTGCAATCTGCACAAAAACTCTATCAAAACATGAGCCAACAGACTGATAGGGAAAAAAAGCCCTGAAGACCCTAGGCTTCTAAAAGACTATATCAGTACTCAGGTATTTTCTGAAGACAGAGCAAAAAGGCAAAAAGGAATTCAGCTCACACCAGCAGGGAATGGCAGAAATCCAGAAAAACAATGCAAAACCAAACCAAAACAAAAATGCAAAAAGCAGAGCAGAAAACTTAGCTTTTGAGGAGCAGGAATCAGACTGGTCTCCTAGAATCCCTCAGAGAAATCACCAGCAAGGCAGAAGGGCATCGGCTGCCTTATATCCAGTCAGCAATTCCAGTCACCCAGTCATCATCATCCTGCTAAGGTGCTTGGTAATCAGCCTCACTACCTTCCTTCACCAGAAGAGGGAGTTCATCAGACCTCAATGGTGAAGGGGAAAATGAACTCACAACAGTACCTCCCCCTTGAGGAGGGGTCACCGAACTCTCATCCACGCCACCAGGGCGATCAGGGTGAGCCCGATGAAAGGCACGCACCAATCTTTTGGCATGAATATCAGAGGCAGAGACCCATGAATTATCCTCCTGACCATAACCCTTCCACTTAACCAAATACTGGAGTCTCCGTCTAGCCAGACGGGAATCCAGTATCTTCTCTACCTCATATTCCATGTTACCTTCAACCAATACAGGGTCCCGAGGTGCCACCCCAGGAACTACTGGTTCAACAAACCTCTTCAACAAGGACTTATGAAACACATTATGGATTTTAAATGTGACAGGAAGAGCCAAACGAAAAGAGACCGGATTAATAATCTCCAAAATCTTGTAAGGTCCAATAAATCTAGGCTTAAACTTAGGAGAAGCCACCTTCATAGCGATATTTTTTGATGATAACCAAACCATATCACCCACCTTAAACTGGGGACCAATGGTCCTATGTCGGTTGGAAAACCGCTGGGCCTTTTCCTGGGAGAGAGATAACTTATCCACCACTTGGTCCCAGATCTGGTGCATTCTCTCCACCACAGTGTCAACACCTGGGCAGGCAGAAGGCTCCACCTGCCCTGAAGAAAATCGAGGATGAAACCCAAAGTTACAAAAAAAGGTGACATCAAAGTGGGAGAACTAGCTCTATTATTTAAAGCAAATTCGGCCAAGGGCAAAAATGAAACGCAATCATCCTGATCAGCGGAAATAAAACATCTCAAATACGACTCCAAGGTCTGGTTTGTTCTCTCTGTCTGCCCATTGGTCTGAGGGTGAAAAGCAGAGGAGAAGGACAACTGAATTCCCAGCTTGGAACAGAAAGTCCTCCAAAATCTAGACACAATCTGAACTCCTCTGTCAGATACAATGTTCTCAGGAATCCCGTGCAAGCGAACCACCTGTTGCAAAAACAGGGGCACCAACTCAGAGGAAGATGGCAACTTAGGGAGTGGTACAAGATGAACCATCTTAGAGAACCTATCACAAATCACCCAAATAACAGTCATTCTCTGAGAGACAGGCATATCAGAGATGAAATCCATTGAAATATGGGTCCATGGCCTCCTGAGGACCGGCAAAGGCATCAACAACCCACTAGAGCGAGAACAAGGTTTAGACCGGGAGCAAGTCCCACAGGACTGCACAAAATTCCTGACATCACGAGACAAGGCGGGCCACCAAAAAGACCGACTCACCAGATCTCTAGTACCAAAAATACCTGGATAACCAGCCAATGCAGAGCAATGAACTTCAGACATCATTCTCTTCTTCCACTGGTCAGGAACATACAACTTTCCAATGGGACAACGCTCAGATTTGTCCTCCTGGAACTCTTCCAGAGCACGTCTCAAATCGGGCGAGATGGCAGAAAGAACTACCCCTTCGCCTAAGATGGTAGCAGGCTTGGTCACCACAGGAGAATCAGCAAAGAAGCTCCTAGAGAGAGCGTCAGCCTTGACATTCTTAGTGCCCGGAAGAAAAGAGACCAAAAAATCAAAACGTGTAAAAAACAAGTCCCACCTAGCCTGTCTAGGGTTCAAGCGTTTGGCCGACTCCAGGTAAATCAAATTCTTGTGGTCAGTGAGGACCACAACTTGATGTTTAGCTCCCTCCAACCAATGTCTCCACTCCTCAAATGCCCATTTCATGGCTAACAGTTCCCGATTCCCCACATCATAGTTACGTTCAGATGGGGAGAACTTTTGGGAGAAGAAAGCACAGGGATTCATTTTAGATGTTACAGGATCCTTTTGGGACAAAATAGCTCCTGCACCAATCTCAGAAGCGTCCACCTCTACCTGGAACGGGAGTGAGACATCAGGTTGCCGCAAAACCGGGGCAGAAGTGAATCTTCGCTTCAGCTCCTGAAAGGAAGAAACAGCCTCCGGAGACCAATTCAACACATCAGCACCCTTCTTAGTCAGATCAGTCAAAGGCTTGGCAATACTAGAAAATTTTGCTATAAATTTCCGATAAAAATTAGCAAAACCCAAAAACTTCTGGAGGGCCTTCACAGAAGTGGGCTGAACCCAATCATAAATGGCCTGTACCTTGGCCGGGTCCATTTCAATAGTTGATGCAGACAAAATAAATCCCAAAAATGAAATCCTCTGTACCCCAAAAAGGCATTTCGATCCTTTGACATACAGGGAATTTTCCCTCAAGATCCGGAACACAGTCCGAACATGTTCCACATGAGAATCCCAATCCTTGGAGAAGATCAAAATATCATCCAGATAGATAATCAAAAATGTATCCATAAAGTCTCGGAAAATGTCGTTCATGAAGCACTGGAAGACAGAAGGGGCATTAGTGAGCCCAAAAGGCATCACCAGGTACTCAAAATGTCCCTCCGGAGTATTAAACGCCCTCTTCCATTCATCCCCATGCTTAATGCGGATAAGATTATACGCCCCCCTGAGGTCAAGCTTGGTAAACCAGCAAGCACCTTTAACTCTGGAGAATAGATCCGAAATCAGGGGTAACGGATACTGATATTTAATGGTAATTTTGTTGAGGGCACGATAATCAATACAAGGCCTTAATGAACCATCCTTTTTGGCCACGAAAAAAAACCCAGCACCTAAGGGTGAAGAGGATGGTCTAATATGACCCTTCTCCAACGCCTCCTTAATATAGGATCGCATAGCCTCGTGCTCGGGTACAGATAAATTGAAGAGCCAACCCTTGGGAAATTTACACCCCGGGCTCAGTTCAATTGCATAACTTCTATGAGGAGGAAAAGACGCAGACTCATTCTCACTAAATACATCATAAAAGTCCGCCAAATAGTCTGGAACATCATGCGACTGAGGAGAAGTGGAAAAAAACGGAGCCTCACTAAGGGCACACCGACAACCCCAACTCACCACAGGCACAGATTTCCAAACCAAAACTGGATTATGAATTTGCAACCAGGGAAACCCCAGAACAATGGTATCATGCAAATTATGCAACACCAAAAATCTGCAATTTTCTTGATGGTCTGGGGCGACCCGCATTACCACCAGGGTCCAAAACTGAGGTTTATTTTTTGCCAAAGGAGTAGCATCAATCCCCCTCAAAGGGATAGGTGTCCGCAGAGGTGTCATAGGAAATCCACAACGTTTAGCAAAATCCAAGTCCATTAGGTTCAGGGCTGCTCCCGAATCCACAAAAGCCTTGGTGGAAAATGTGGACAGGGAGCAGATCAGAGTAGTTGCCAGAAGAAACTTAGGTTGAACACCACCCACAGAAAACGTGTGTGCAAAACGTTTCTCTCGTTTAGGACAGACAGAAATAATATGCGAGGCATCTCCACAAAAAAAACACAGCTTATTACGCCTTCTGAACTCCTGACGTTGCTCCCTGGACAAAACTCTATCACATTGCATAGGTTCAGACACTTGTTCAACAGGTGGCAACACCTCTCGTGCAGTCCTGCGTTCACGTAAACGCCGATCAACCTGAATGGCTAATGACATAGAATCGGCAAGACCAGAGGGAACAGGAAATCCCACCATAGTATCTTTTACGGCTTCTGACAAACCCTTCCGAAAGAGAGCTGCCAAGGCATTATCATTCCAGGTAGTAAGGACCGCCCACTTTCGGAATTTTTGACAGTACAATTCTGCAGAATCTCGACCCTGGCTCAATGCCAACAGGGTCTTTTCAGCCTGATCAATAGCATTAGGTTCGTCATACAACAACCCCAAGGCTTGAAAAAATGCGCTCACATTAGTCAGAATAGGATCATCTGGTTTCAAAGAAAACGCCCAATCCTGGGGATCGCCACGCAGCAAAGAGATGACAATTTTAACCTGCAGTGCAGAGCTCCCTGATGAGTTAGGCTTCAAGGCAAAAAATAATTTACAATTATTTTTGAAATTCAAAAATTTAGACCGATCCCCAAAAAACACATCAGGAGTAGGGATCTTTGGTTCAGCAGCATGTGAATGAGCAAGGTAGGTGGAAATTCCCCGCACTTCCGCAGCGAGCTGCTCTACACGATCAGACAATTGCTTTATCTCCATTGAGAGAAAAAAAAATTCCCCCTACGGCCTCAGAGATATAGAGGAAAAAATATACACACCTTTTTTTTTTTTTTTACAATTCTTTCCTGCTATTGAGTACCCTAGGTTCTGCGGTATGGCTGGTGATTCTGTTATGAATGAGTCACCGTAGGAGGCAAAAACAGAAATACTAGCTAAGTCCAGAAAACCAGAGAAGTTGGCAGCTATCAGATTGCAGACCCCTGAACCTATCAACAACAACTAGCAGTAGCCATGGGGGGTTCCTACTGTGCCCTAGACCCCTCGATCACAGCCGGAGAACTAAATAGCCTAAAGACAGAAAGGGAAATCTAAACTGCCCCAGAGCAGACCCCAAAGCAATAGGCAGCCCCCAACATATAATGACGGTGAAGCAAGATGAAAAAACACTAACACAGATAGAAAGATAGGCTGAGCAAATGATGGGGCCCAAGCTAACTAAATAGGACAGGATAGAAAAGCTGCTGTCTGCAATCTGCACAAAAACCCTATCAAAACATGAGCCAACAGACTGATAGGGAAAAAAAGCCCTGAAGACGCTAGGCTTCAAAAAGACTATATCAGTACTCAGGTATTTTCTGAAGACAGAGCAAAAAGGCAAAAAGGAATTCAGCTCACCCCAGCAGGGAATGGCAGAAATCCAGAAAAACAATGCAAAACCAAACCAAAACAAAAATGCAAAAAGCAGAGCAGAAAACTTAGCTTTTGAGGGGCAGGAATCAGACTGGTCTCCTAGAATCCCTCTGAGAAATCACCAGCAAGGCAGAAGGGCGTCGGCTGCCTTATATCCAGTCATCAATTCCCGTCACCCAGTCATCATGATCCTGCTCAGGTGCTTGGTAATCAGCCTCATTACCTTCCTTCACCAGAAGAGGGAGTTCATCAGACCTCAATGGTGAAGGGGAAAAGGAACTCACAACAGTGTATGTATTAATGAAAACAGAAACCCTTTAGTCATTATATGGCGTATGGAGGGAAGAAAAAACTATCCTCCAAGGCCAAAAAGATGCATAAACTCAAACAATGAAATAAATATCAGGAGAAAACACAGAGCAAGCGATATAAAAATTATATTCAATTTTATTCGAGTAAAGTACTACAAAAAACATATATGTATAGTAATGTGCAATTATGGACAAAAACAGATAGTATCCACATACAGTACCCCAAACCTCCAAATAGATGGAAAAAGTTCCCAGACCATGTCCCAGGGAAGTGCAAAAAATTCCCACGGTAAGAAATTGTAACCCCCAAGCACAGTGGCCTAAACTAGACATAAATAAGGGGCATCGTTATAGTGAAACAAACCGCAATAAATAAGCGGCGAAAAACAGGGGGGAAAAAAACAGAACCCCAAGGGGCACTTACCAGGAATGGAGGAGAGGGGAAAGGCTGTACCACCCCCGACGCGCGTTTCGCGGCATCTCAGGCCGCTTTCTCAAGAGGGATATGGTAGAAGGTCCAATTAGGACCTTAATATAGCCCCTGACCTCGGTCATGTGACCAAAACTGGCAAATAGAAAGAGCGCAACCAGCGCATGCGCCCGCAGTGATACAAAGTCCAAAATAGGACCTTGGAATAGCCCCTGACCTCAGTCATGTGATCTTCAGCAGGCCAATAGTAAGGGCACAGTCGGCGCATGCGCCCCAGTCACCGCAAGTCCCGCAGAGCGCCACAAGCATCATGCATCAGCGCACACAGAACCGGAGAAAATCCCCGGGGATGTGTGCACCACACATGGAGATGCCGAGCTCAGAGCGGGACCACGGAGCACTGAAGGCGATGCGCACGGCCAAATACCATAAGGCCAATGCACAGATTGAAAAATTCAATGGGGCAAAACAATAATATAGGGGCTTACATGAAAAAATATATATATATATCTGCACGGATCTTATTATTCCAGCCACTAAATATAGATAACCTATTATAAGATCCATCTCTAACGATACATACATTGCAATATAAAACGCCACATAAATATGTATATCAAAATACAACCAAATAACCTGTACACGATATGAATATAATATACATGCAATAAAAAATACATAGTATAGTGTATTGAAATACAAAATCATGTCACAAGTAGAGATAAATATACATTAAACATTATCAAAAGAAGGCATCCAATATTGCAATGTAAACACTGCAGGCACTTGAAGATGAAAGTCCAGTAATGTAAACGGTCACATCACAGATCCACGGACAGGGGAGATATTATATGCAGAAAAGTGAATCTATATGAAAAAAAGGATAATTTAAAAACAGAAAGTTAAAAACAAGGTTAAAACAAAAAAAGGCAGCCACAAAAACCATAAGAAGATATGGAATGTGTAGACAAACAAAAAAGGAGTAAATCTACCGCAGTAATGAAGCAAGACAGTTGCCAATACTATATGGACAAACAGAGGAGGGAGGCAGCAAGAGAAATTAATATATTGCCAATATTATAAAAAAGAGGCAAAACTAAGATGTTCATTAAGTCCCTTTGGGGTCATGGTATCTAGTTCCACAATCCACCTTGCTTCCATTTGTGCAAGTATTCTCTTGTTGTCACCGCCCCTGATGCCCATATGCAATACATCAATCCCCCTCACCTTCAACATACCAGCATCACTGTTATGATATAATCGAAAGTGTCGGGGGATAGTTTTTAAGTCAGCCGGATCAGACGCCGAATTAGCCGCGCCAATGTCCCGCACGTGCTCTCGAACACGTATCCTCAATTCCCTAGTGGTCAAACCAACATAAATTTTTGGACACGGACATGTGGCGTAATATATCACATTGGATGTGCCACATGAAATCCGATTTTTGATTTTAAACTGTCTAGTACCACTAGAGGAGGAAAAGGCAGAGCAGCGCAGGACATTGGCGCAGGAGATACAATGTCCACAGGAAAAAGATCCAGTGGTCGGACCACTAGAGCCGAAAAAATTCTTTAGGGTGGGAACATAATGACTCCGCACCAGAATATCATTGAGATTTTTAGATCGGCGAGGTGTCATAGAAGGAAAATTCCCCAGAGCAGCCCCCAGGGAGGGATCTGTCTCTAAAATGGACCAATGTTTGCACAAAATATTGCGCATGTTTTGCCACTCATGGTTATATGTTGAAATGAATCTGACGGGCCCATCACCAACACTGCCTCCACCCTTCTGAGCTGAATGTAAAAGACTACTGCGTGTGGTGTATCTAGCCCTATTATAGCCGGCTTTAATACATCTCCGGCTATATCCTCTATTGAGAAAACGATTCGTCAGATCACTGGCTTGTTTTTCAAATCGGTCATCGGTGGAACAGATGCGTCGCATACGGAGAAACTGTCCGACCGGGATGGCCCTCACCGTGGCATAATCATGGGCTGACGTGGCGTGCAATAAAGAATTCACGGATGTGGGCTTCCTGAATACGTCCGTCTGGATGCGCCGGCCAGCATCGACCTCCAGGCGGACGTCCAGGAAGTCCAAGCACGCCTCGTCAAATGAATATGTAAGATGAATATTTTTAGTATTGTCATTTAATGTCCTCATGAAATCCCCGAGCTGGTCGACCGTTCCATCCCACAAAAACAGTACATCATCTATATAGCGGTACCAGCACAGCACACGGGACGCGCCCCGTGGGCCCCCGTCGCCAAAAACCTCCCTCTCCCAGGCGCCAAGGAAGAGATTGGCGTACGAAGGCGCACAAGCCGCGCCCATGGCCGTGCCCCGCTTCTGCAAATAAAACTGATCCTTGAAAACAAAGAAGTTGTGGGTAAGGATGAAGTCGACCAGCTCGAGGATTAGCCCACACAGAGGGCCATCCAGGTCAGAGGTCCCCAAAAACCAGCGAACCGCATCTAGTCCCACCGTATGGTCGATACAAGTATAAAGGCTTTCCACGTCAGCAGTCACTAGAAGAGTGGATGGTTCCACAAGGACGCCGTCAACCCGTGCCAGGACGTCCGTCGTGTCTCTGATATAGGAAGGCAGTGATTCAACAAGTGATTTCAAATAAAAGTCAATAAATTGACATATAGGTTCACACATGCCACCAATACCCGACACGATAGGGCGCCCTGGGGGGTTGAGGGCGTCCTTGTGGACTTTGGGCAAAAGATAAAATGTAGGGTTCCTGGGAGACCTGACAGTCAAACCATCAACAACCCGCTTGGTTATGATACCACTCCTAAATGCCCGATCAAGAATAACCTGAAGTTCATGTGAGAAGGTGGCCCTAGGGTCGAATGAAAGTTTCAAATAAGTATCCGCATCTCTAAGTTGACGGAAAGCCTCCCGTTCGTATTTCTGGTTTGGCCAGACCACTATATTCCCCCCCTTGTCAGCCGGTTTGAAGACTACATCACCCAAAGACTGTAATTGGGAAATTGCCTGACGTTGCTTATAAGTGAGATTATCAAATCTCCGTCTAGATGATAACTTCTTAAAATCATCACTAACCAGCTTCGTAAAAATCTCAACAGAAGGACAAATAGACAAGGGGGGGAATTTAGTGGACTTAGGCCGAACCAGAGGGGGAAACTTACTTGTACAAGGGCCGCCCTGTTCCGAGAGCAAATCCTCCAAATCGGAAAGCGCCGCCCTTTCCACATCGCTCAGAACCTCAAGAGTGTGACTTCGGGCATGGAGTTTCCCCCTACGGCCTCAGAGATATAGAGGAAAAAATATACACACCTTTTTTTTTTTTTTTTTACAATTCTTTCCTGTTATTGAGTACCCTAGGTTCTGCGGTATGGCTGGTGATTCTGTTATGAATGAGTCACCGTAGGAGGCAAAAACAGAAATACTAGCTAAGTCCAGAAAACCAGAGAAGTTGGCAGCTATCAGATTGTAGACCCCTGAACCTATCAACAACAACTAGCAGTAGCCGTGGGGGGTTCCTACTGTGCCCTAGACCCCTCGATCACAGCCGGAGAACTAAATAGCCTAAAGACAGAAAGGGAAATCTAAACTGCCCCAGAGCAGACCCCAAAGCAATAGGCAGCCCCCAACATATAATGACGGTGAAGCAAGATGAAAAAACACTAACACAGATAGAAAGATAGGCTGAGCAAATGATGGGGCCCAAGCTAACTAAATAGGACAGGATAGAAAAGCTGCTGTCTGCAATCTGCACAAAAACCCTATCAAAACATGAGCCAACAGACTGATAGGGAAAAAAAGCCCTGAAGACGCTAGGCTTCAAAAAGACTATATCAGTACTCAGGTATTTTCTGAAGACAGAGCAAAAAGGCAAAAAGGAATTCAGCTCACCCCAGCAGGGAATGGCAGAAATCCAGAAAAACAATGCAAAACCAAACCAAAACAAAAATGCAAAAAGCAGAGCAGAAAACTTAGCTTTTGAGGGGCAGGAATCAGACTGGTCTCCTAGAATCCCTCTGAGAAATCACCAGCAAGGCAGAAGGGCGTCGGCTGCCTTATATCCAGTCATCAATTCCCGTCACCCAGTCATCATGATCCTGCTCAGGTGCTTGGTAATCAGCCTCATTACCTTCCTTCACCAGAAGAGGGAGTTCATCAGACCTCAATGGTGAAGGGGAAAAGGAACTCACAACAGTGTATGTATTAAGCCTTATTCAGTCGTCAGTGATTTTTTGTTTATGCAGAAAACAGCCGAGCTTCATCAGTGTTGTGATCAGATTTTCAGTCAGTGTATCTGTTTTACTATCTGAGTTTCATAGCAGTTTATTGTGCAGATGAGTTTTCTCTTGTTTTTCCCGTCAAACAGACATGAAAATTGGACAGCACTGATTGCACATATCCGCGTACGAGTGCTGTCAAATTTTTTCACATTGGGGACTAATTGATCATGTTTGTGCAAAAAAATACGATTTTTTTATTTTCATGCCCGGGCATTATAAACTTCTGTGAAGTCCTTGGGGGTTCAAAGTGCTCGCCACACATCTAGATAAGTTCCTTAGGGGGTCTAGTTTCCAAAATGGGGTTATTTGTGGGGGGTTTCCACTGTTTAGGTACATTAGGGGCTCTCCAAAGGCAACATGACACCCGCAGACCATTCCATCAAAGTCTGCATTCCAAAACGTCACTACTTCCCTTCCGAGCCCCGACGTGTGCCCATACAGTAGTTTTCTCCCACATATGGGGTATCAGCGTACTCAGGACAAATTGGACAACAACTTTTGGGGTTCAATTTCTCCTGTTACCCTTGGGAAAATAAAAAAATTGGGGACTAGTTGATCATGTTTGTGGAAAAAATACGATTTTTTTATTTTCATGCCCTGGCATCATAAACTTCTGTGAAGCCCTTGGGGGTTCAAAGTGTTCACCTCACATCTAGATAAGTTCCTTAGGGCGTCTAGTTTTCAAAATGGGGTCATTTGTGGGGGGTTTCCACTGTTTAGGTACATTAGGGGCTCTCCAAAGGCAACATGACACCCGCAGACCATTCCATCAAAGTCTGCATTCCAAAACGTCACTACTAACCTTCCGAGCTGCGACGTGTGCCCATACAGTAGTTTTCTCCCACATATGGGGTATCAGCATACTCAGGACAAATTGGACAACAACTTTTGGGGTCCAATTTCTCCTGGTACCCTTGGGAAAATGAAAAAAATGGTGACTAAAAGATCATGTTTGCGGAAAAAATACGAATTTTTTATTTTCACGCCCGGGCGTTATAAATTTCTGTGAAGCACTGGGGGGTTTAAAGTGCTCACCACACATCTAGATAAGTTCCTTGGGGGGTCTAGTTTACAAAATGGTGTCATTTGTGGGGGTTTACTCTGTTTAGGTACATCAGGGGTTTTCTAATCGCGACATGGTGTCCGATCTCAATTCCAGCCAAAAACGTCAAGTGGCGCTGCTTCCCTTTCGAGCTCTGCCATGCGCCCAAATAGTGGTTTACCCCCACATGTGGGGTATCAGCATACTCAGGACAAATTGCACAATAATTTTTAGGGTCCTGTTACCCTTGGAAAAATAAGAATTGAGGGTGAAAAGATCATTTTTGTGGAAAAAATATGATTTTTTAATTGTACGGCTGTATGTTATAAACTTCTGTGAAGCCCTTGGTTGTTCAAAGTTCTCACCACACATCTAGATAAGTTCCTTAGGGGGTCTAGTTTCCAAAATGGTGTCATTTTTGGGGGGTTTCCACTGTTTTGGTACATCAGGGGTTTTCCAATCACGACATGATGTCCGATCTCAATTCCAGCCAAAAACGTCAAATGGCGCTGCTTCCCTTCCGAGCTCTGCCATGCGCCCAAATAGTGGTTTACCCCCACATGTGGAGTATCAGCGTACTCAGGACAAATTGCACAATAACTTTTAGGGTCCTGTTACCCTTGGGAAAATAAAAATTGGGGTGAAAAGATCATTTTTGTGGAAAAAATATGATTTTTTAATTGTACCGCTGTACGTTATAAACTTCTGTAAAGCCCTTGTGGGTTCAAAGTTCTCACCACATATCTAGATAAGTTCCTAGGGGGGTCTAGTTTCCATAATGGGGTCACTTGTAGGCGGTTTCCACTGTTTAGGTACATCAGGGACTCTCCAAACGTGACATGGCGTCCGATCTGAATTCCAGCCAATTTTGCATTGAAAAAGTCAAACGGCGCTCCTTCCATTCTGAGCTCTGCCATGTGCCGAAACAGTCGTTCCCCCCCACATATCAGGTATCAGCGTACTCAGGACAAATTGCACAATAACTTTTGCAGTCCAATTTCTCCTGTTACCCTTGGTAAAATAAAAAAAATTGAACCTGAAGTATTTTTTTTGTGAAAAAAAGTTAGATGTTCATTTTTTTTTAAATATTCAAAAAAATTCCTGTGACACACCTAAAGGGTTAATAAACTTATTGAATGTGGTTTTGAGCACCTTAAGGGGTGCAGTTTTTAGAATGGTGTCACTTTTGGGTATTTTCTATCATATAGACCCCGCAAAGTGGCTTCAAATGTGATGTGGTCCGTAAAAATAAAATGGTGTTGTAAAAATGAGAAATCGCTGGTCAACTTTTAACCCTTATAACTTCCTAACAAAAAAAAATGTTGGTTCCAAAATTGTACTGATGTAAAGTAAACATGTGGGAAATGTTAGTTATCAAGTTTTTTGTGTGCTGTACCTCTGTGATTTAAGGGCATAAAAATTCAAATTTGGAAAATTGCAAAATTTTCAAAATTTTCGCCAAATTTCCGTTTTTCTCACAAATAAATGCAAGTTATTTGAATGAAATTTTACCACTAGCATGAAGTACAATATGTCACGAGAAAACAATGTCAGAATCACCAGGAGCCATGGAAGCGTTCCAGAGTTATGACCTCATAAAGGTACAGTGGTCAGAATTGTAAAAATTGGCCCGGTCATGAACGTGCAAACCACCCTTGGGGGTGAAGGGGTTAAAGACAAAGTTTTATATTTTTCTACACTGGAGTACCTTTTTTTCTTCATCTCCTGAAATAATACTCCTCCTCATGCCTAGAAACAAGTTTGTGAAATAATTGCAAGTTTTCAAGCAGAAGATGCTTTTTTGAGAGGGTTTTCCCAAAGTTTTTAAAACATCATTTTACTATTGTTTTCAAGTGTTTTTTTTTTACTATGTTCAACAATGAAGAAACCGCTAGCGGTGTTCAAGCAAAAATGATGGCATAACACTACAAAAAATGTCTGGGTGTCTTTCAGGTGTCTTTTGGGCTTTTCCATTGTCATGTGTTGTAAAGTAAAGGTATCTTCAGAGCGGAAAACATCTCACCAATGGACAATTCACTTCTTTTAACTGCTTGGTATATTTAGAAACCTGAAGCAGTTAAAAAACGTTCTTAAGCCTGAACATGTGCACACAAGTTGTTTTAACTTAGAAATGCATATGTTCATTCTTTTGAATGTCTTCTTATAGATCAGCTCTACTGTTCTGTGTTAGTTACATGTCTCACACTGGTAACTCCCCCTTTCATTTAAAATAAGCTCTGGAGATAAATGTCCAGCCCATGGCACTGAACAGCTCATTTACATATTAAGACTAATGTGAATTTCTCTAGAATAAGACATCGGATCACATATATCAAGGTATCATTTTATTCAGCTTCCAAAGACCTACATGCCCATATAGACAGCTTAGGAGGGATGGTCCTACTGACAGATTCCATTAAATGAAGTTATTAGCAAATTAGTACACAATAAGTCTTTGAAGCTCCCCCTAGTGGTGACAGCTGCCAGCCAGTTAATTCTAAATGTGTCAGTGAAACAAAACCCCAGTTTAGAGTAACAAAAAAAATAGACTGGGTGGCAGAAGCTGATGTCCAAAAAATACCTAAAATATAAGTAAAGTAACAGATCACAAAACAGTGAGATTCTTGCTAAAATGCAAAGAAGTAATGGACGAAATGTAGCATTTTATTCAAATATGTCCCATATATTAGTGTTACTAAATTGCTACGGTGTCTAAAAGGCCATATTATCAGTATCCCAGCTAAAATAACCAATGTCAGGGTTGTAGAAGTAGAAACCTTAGCCTATGGATAGATCGTTTCACAGTAAAAGTTATTTGAAGCCTACAGGCTTTACAAAACAGTACTTAAACATTATTAAATTATTTTAAAAATTAGTTCAGCTCCAATACTAGCATGAAAATGGATATACATAGGTCAGTTGACTCGGCCGGTTTCCGATAATGACCCATGCTTCCTGTAGCAGAGGTCACTGAAACGTAATCTAGTAACCTAAAATTTGAAGATGTGTGCCAGCCAAAGAAAATTAGTGTCCTTTTTAATAATTACAGCAAGAAAGGATAACAATTCATAACGAATATCAAGATTGGTTACTCTCCGGCTAGAGGGAATGGCACAAAATTTACTACATTATATTTGCCAGTAAGCTGCCTGAGTCAACAGGTAGTAGGTAGCCTGTGAATGCTGCTTCAATACCTACACGTGCCCTACACGTGCCCTCCGTTCTACAAATGACCTAAGACTAACATCCCCCGTAATCCGAACCTCGCACCTCCGTCTCCAAGACTTCTCTCGTGCTGCTCCAGCTCTCTGGAATGCACTTCCCCAGACGATCAGACTGATACCTAGCCCTGACCTATTCAAGCGCGCTTTGAAAACCCATCTCTTCAAACAAGCCTACCACATCAACTACTCAGCAAGCTAACTTTGCCCTGTTCCCTCCTTCCAAATATTATTCTGAATTTGCACCCTACTATTCATCTGTCTCCACACCCTTCATGCACATGATAACTGCACTTGATACTTGTCTATTGCACTTAAACACACGGGCTGATGACCGGATCATGCAGCTTTATATGAAAATCCCTATTATAATTGCCAGACCTGAATTAACAAGCATTTCTCACCTACTGTGTCCCCCCATTTCCTTGTAGATTGTAAGCTTGCGAGCAGGGACCTCACTCCTAATGTCACTGTTTGAATTGTCTTAACTTGTATTGAATTTATTGTCTGTACATGTCCCCGCTTAATTGTAAAGTGCTGCGGAATATGTTGGCGCTATATAAATAAAAATTATTATTATTATTATTATTATTATTATTAATACCTGTAAGAGCTCATTCAGATGTCCACTTTTCACATATGAGTTCTGCCTATGTTTTTCACGGCTAGAACTAGTACATATACAGTCTGTAGGTATTCACATGTCCAATTCTATTTTGCAGCCCAAGTTGTCTGTGAAAATGGTGGAGACGTGTCCGATATTGATTTGCGTCGGATCACAATCAATATTGCGAGTAAAATGGTCTGTGAAATAATTGGACAGCATTCAGATGCCATCGGTATGCAGCCCATTTTTTAAAGACTGCTAAATAGGAGAAGGAAGAGAAACTTATTTTTTTCTCATCCAAGAAAAACTGATAAAACTCGGACCAAACTCATATGACACTCTGATGAAAATCTGATGAAACTATGACCCAGATCACTGGTGAAAGTATGACAATTTTCTCGTATGTGAAAAAAACAGGCCCTAAATTAAATTACCAGTGCAGTCCTGTACCTGTTGTTCTAAGGTTCAAAGTTGTGTGACCTTAAAATATCTTCATAGCGGTAGTTGGTCAGTTCTTTCTGACTTTTGGCTCCATATCCTGCAGAGTTTTGGACTTAAGGGAAGATAGAATATAACAGTAGAGCACTTACATACTAATTAAATTCTATTGTCAAAAACCCAAAGAAATTAACTGGAATATAAATTGGTTTGCATGCAACTTGTAGGTGCATGTTCACACTTGGCCATTAAACGAGGTGGGATGGCTTTTACTTTTTTTTTAACAAAAATATGTTAACCTAGTACTCTATGTAATTTTCATGTTTTGTCTGTTTAGTGGCCAGTGTCAACATGCGCCTACAAGTTGCATGCATGCCAACTTATATTCCAGTTCATTTCTTTGGCTTTTTATTTCAGGTTTTTGCACTCAGTGCAAATAAGGGTGTGGGTTCCCTTTTCTTTGAGCTGGATATTACGTTTATATAGCTCCTCATGGCTTGGTGTCAATTAGACAGGGCCTCGGTAATTCTTGGCCCTTATTCACAATTATATTGTTAGATATGTTAAGGTTTTAATACTAGAGGTTAGGACCTTCCCCAATAGGGTCACCGTGACGTGGTGAGATTATCAAAATTATGTTAACCAACTATCCTATGTTATTTTCATGCCCTATTTGCTACTTATTTATTTACTGCAGGGTATTTGCTCATTTTGCTTTTATCTTAGGTTTTTTAAATTCCATTGTTAACATTCCATGATCGCTCAAATAGAGGAACAATCTTGTGATCCCAGTTTTGTTGTTTTTTTCAAAAGGTGTTGTAATGATAAGTAAGATATGAATTCTCTGGGACATTCCAGAATCTTCAATTCTACAAACTACAGATGAGACTCTGCCTGTCACATAGCTGCGGCCCCTCCTTCTTCCCCCACAGCTCACACACACTCACACCGCAACTCTGTGCCTGCTTGTAACCCTACACCAGACACTTCCTGTGCAAACATTCTCCTCTCCACAGCTAATGAATGTTAATTAGCTAAGTGGAAAAGATGTTCTTTGTTCTCTACCATGCAGCAAATTCAAGTATGGGGAGATATTAGCGAAGCTATAGCTTGGACTCCATTTGCGACAGAAAAATAAAATGGACATTTCTGTGATATGCTCTGATCTGGCTTCACTATGGTGGTTCTTGCAAAGTTCTAACCCCAGCAGAAGCTGAGAAATGGATTTCGCCTAAACGGTGTGACATAACGACTTCATGTTTGGTTGTGGATGAATGCCAGTGACACGCTGGATAAGATGAGACTATGTGTGTGTTTATACGAGATACCCTCTGCAAGATATAGTCATTATACATTTAATAGTCAGATTCTAGCTCCAAGAGCAGGGGGGGGGACCTTCCCCTGACTGCCTCTCTGGTGATGTCACACACCCAAAGGGATAAGGTATTCCTTCCCAAAAATTAGTCATTCCCGCTAGAGATCTCATGCTAAGAGGTTCCCAGATGCAGGGAGATGTTTGGCCCCGCCTCCCTACATGGCTAGTGTAGAACCATCTAAGCACATGTAAGTGTTAACCTCTGATTTAATCCCGCTTATTTTATATTTGCATTGTACATACCTAATGTCTCAACTTTGTAAATTCCTTTTTTCTCTGTAATCACTGCCCATCTTTGGTAATAAACTATAAACGTATTAGCTCTGTCTCCATGCTCTAAAAAATGAACTTACGCACCTTTAAGATAATTATGCTACTGAATTGGGTTGGCTTCGAACCCCTCTATTAAGATTATAACAGAGAAATCTGGAGCTGGTGGCGGCAACGTGTGGTCTGAGCCCTGGGCACTGCTGTGAGTCACGGAAGGGATTTTATAAGCTAATTGGGTGACTGCGGCCAGAGCATTTATAATTCCCTCACTGCAGTGTGCCAGGTGGCCAGACCTCATTGAGGCAGCCGACCGGCGACCAATTATCCCAGGTGTAGTTCCCTGACTGACCTGAGGGTATGGGGGGCGCTGGAGAGCTGCGAGTTCCAAAGGGGGACTGAAAAGTTTCGTGAAGTATTGTGGGCAGTGGTGGGACAACCAAAATAAACCCCCCTGCGGTAATTTATTAGGGCAAGACTAGCTTGCTGTTTTTTATCACTTGGTGCCAGAGGTGGGATAACTAAGATAAGCCCCCCTGTGCCTGTGATAGCCGTGTGTTGGCAGTACGTCGCGTCCCTCCGTTCGTGACATACCGGTGTCAGCGGCGGGATTGTAACAGGTGTGATGTGTGAGGTCATTACTGCACTGGTCACAGTAAAGGGACCTCTTATTTTTTGAGCGCTGATGGTAATATTTGTTAAAGTGACTGGATGGTATTCAGTAGAGGTATTGCACAATCCAGGGAAGCCCAGGGGACCTCTAGATGTTTTGGGCATCCAGTACTGATCGGAGACTAAGGCTATGTGCACATGCTGCGGTTTTTGCTGCGGATCTGCAGCAGTTCTGCAGACAGTGTACAGTAGCATGTAAATCTATGTGATTTACATTCTGCTGTGCAGCTTTGGATTTTTAACTGCGGAAAAGCTGCGGTTATTATTATTATTATTATTATTATTTATTGTTATAGCGCCATTTATTCCATGGCGCTTTACATGTGAGGAGGGGTATACATAAAAACAAGTACAATAATCTTAAACAATACAAGTCATAACTGGTACAGGAGGAGAGAGGACCCTGCCCGCGAGGGCTCACAATCTTCAAGGGATGGGTGATAATACAGTAGGCGAGGGTAGAGCTGGTCGTGCAGCGGTTTGGTCGATCGGTGGTTACTGCAGGTTATAGGCTTGTCGGAAGAGGTGGGTCTTCAGGCTCTTTTTGAAGGTTTCGATGGTAGGTGAGAGTCTGATATGTTGTGGTAGAGAGTTCCAGAGTAGGGGTGATGCGCGAGAGAAATCTTGTATGCGATTGTGGGAAGAGGAGATAAGAGGGGAGTAAAGAAGGAGATCTTGTGAGGATCGGAGGTTGCGTGCAGGAAAGTACCGGGAGACGAGGTCACAGATGTATGGAGGAGACAGGTTGTGGATTGCTTTGTATGTCATGGTTAGGGTTTTGTAATGGAGTCTCTGGGCAATTGGGAGCCAGTGAAGGGATTGACAGAGGGGAGAAGCTGGGGAATAGCGGGGGGACAGGTGGATTAGTCGGGCAGCAGAGTTTAGAATAGATTGGAGGGGTGCGAGAGTGTTTGAGGGGAGGCCACAGAGCATGAGGTTGCAGTAGTCAAGGCGAGAGATGATGAGGGCATGGACTAGGGTTTTTGCAGATTCTTGGGTGAGGAATGAACGGATGCGTGAAATATTTTTGAGTTGAAGTCGGCAGGAAGTGGAAAGGGTTTGGATATGTGGTTTGAAGGAGAGATCAGCGTCAAGGATTACTCCGAGGCAGCGAGCTTGTGGGACTGGGGAGAGTGGGCAGTCATTTACTGTAATTGATAGGTTCGTAGGGGGGGTCATGTGAGATGGGGGAAAGATGATGAATTCTGTTTTGTCCATGTTGAGTTTCAGATATCTAGTGGAGAAGAAGGATGAAATAGTGGACAGACATTGAGGGATTCTGGTTAGTAGGGAGGTGATATCTGGTCCAGAGATGTAGATCTGTGTGTCATCAGCATAAAGATGATACTGAAAGCCATGAGATTCTATGAGCTGTCCCAGGCCAAAGGTGTAAATAGAGAACAGCAGGGGCCCAAAGACTGAACCTTGTGGGACTCCGACAGATAGGGGGCGAGGTGAGGAGGTGGTGTGTGAGTGGGAGACGCTGAATGTCCGGTCTGTTAGGTATGATGAGATCCAGGAGAGGGCCAAGTCTGTGATGCCGAGGGATGAGAGGGTCTGTAATAATAGGGAATGGTCCACTGTGTCAAAGGCAGCCGACAGGTCCAGGAGGAGGAGGACAGAGTAGTGTCGCTTGCTCTTGGCAGTTAAGAGGTCATTGGTGACCTTAGTAAGGGCAGTTTCAGTGGAGTGGTGTGACCGGAAGCCAGATTGTAAGCGGTCGAAGAGGGAGCAAGAAGAGAGATGGGAGGACAGTTCAAGGTAGACGTGTTGTTCCAGTAGCTTGGAGGCGTATGGGAGAAGTGATATAGGGCGATAGCTAGATACAGAGGATGGGTCAAGAGAGGGCTTTTTGAGGATAGGTGTGATGGAGGCATGTTTAAAGCTTGAGTTGTTAGTGACAGGTTGAAGAGATGGGTTAGGGTTGGGATGAAGACTGTGGTGAGGTTTGGGATGAAGTGGGATGGGATCGGGTCGAGTGCACAGGTGGTGAGATGTGATCTTGAGAGTAGAGTGGAGAGTCGATCTTCTGTAATGGTGGAGAAGTTGGTTTTGAAGGTGGAGGGCTGGGAAGTCGGGAGGAAGGGCTCTGGGGGTTGTTGACCAAAACTGTCCCTGATGTTATCAATTTTCTGCTTGAAAAATGAGGCAAAGTCTTCAGCTGAGATGAGTGGGGAGGGAGGAGGTGCTGGGGGGCGGAGGAGAGAATTGAAGGTGTTGAATAACTGTTTAGGGTTGTGAGACAGGGAGGATATGAGAGATGAGAAGTAGGTTTGTTTAGCTGTGGCGAGTGTGGTCTTGAAAGTAGTTAGGGACTGTTTGAATGCGATGAAGTGCTTGTTGGAGTGGGATCTTTTCCATCTGCGCTCAGCAGCCCTGGAAGCTCGCCTCAGCTCTTTGGTCAGGCTGGTGTGCCAGGGCTGTCTGTTGATTTTGCGAGTTTTGGTATGTGTAAGTGGGGCAGCGGATTCCAAAGCTACAGCTATTGTGGTGTTATATAGAGCGGCAGCGTCATCCGCATTGTGTAAGGAACTTATATCTGTAAGAGGGAGGAGGGATTCAGAGAATGAGTGTAGGTCAAGGTGTTTAAGATTCCTGCGAGGGTGTGAAAGTTTGTGGGGTGGGGATTGTAGACATGGAGTGAAGAGGGAAGAGAATGTGAGCAGGTTGTGGTCAGAGAGAGGAAGAGGTGAGTTAGAGAGGTTAGATAGGGAGCAGAGGCGGGTGAAGATGAGGTCCAGTGTGTGGCCATCTTTGTGGGTGGCTGTAGAAGACCATTGAGTGAGGCCGAAGGAGGAAGTGAGAGATAGAAGTTTAGTGGCAGCTGAGAGGGAAGTGTCAATGGGGATGTTGAAGTCGCCCATGATGATAGTAGGGATGTCCGCGGAAAGGAAATGAAGTAACCAGGTGGTGAAGTGGTCAAAGAAGGTGGTGGCTGGCCCTGGGGGGCGGTAGATGACAGCCAGTTGGAGGTTGGAGGGGGAGTAGATGCGCACAGAGTGCACCTCAAAGGAAGGGAGGGTAACAGAGGGTGGCAGTGGGATTGGGGTGAAGGAGCAGGTATCTGACAGGAGAAAACCAACTCCTCCACCATGTTTGCTGCTGGGGCGGGGGGTGTGAGAAAGGTGGAAGCCGCCATACGAAAGTGCAGCAGGAGAGGCTGTGTCAGAAGGGGTGAGCCAGGTTTCGGTGATGGCGAGGAAGGAGAGTTTGGTAGTAACAAAAAGATCATGGATGTAGGAAAGCTTGTTGCAGACAGAGCGAGCGTTCCACAGAGCTCCTGTTAGTGGGACTGGGGAAGCGGGGGCTGGGTGAATGGGTATAAGGTTGGAGAGGTTACGGAAGGTTGTGATAGAGTGTGGATGGGAGGTAGAAATGACTGTGGGAATGTGGTGAGGAGGACCAGGATTTGGAGAGATATCACCAGCAGTGAGAAGGAGCAGAGAAAGTGTTAGCAGGTGGGAGCAGGAGAGGGCATGAGGGGGCTGTCTGTGTTTGGAGACAGAGGATTGTATGTTAAGGAACAGTTTTGAGGCGGAGGTGAGGTGGATGGGGAGGATTGAAGAAGAGATGAACAGTTCCTTACTAGGAGTAGGGATTAGGGGAATTAGCAGAAAGTGAAGGATTATTGGGGTGAAAGTGAAAACAAACAGAAACATTGTTTACAGTGACTGTGTCCAGTTACCTTCAGTTCCCTTCTGGTTCAATTCTGGTTTTAATTCTTAAATTAATCTTCACACTTCTAGAACACACTTATAGGAATCACAATGCAGACTGAAGTCTATGGAGACTTGTGCTCTGCAATATATGTACAACTAAGTGCAGTCAGGTGTGAAGCAGAGAGGAGTGGTCTCTGCTCTTCTTGGTCAGACAATTAAGAGTGGACCAGATGTATATGATCAAGCCAGAGTAAACAAGGTCATAAATAACACTGGGGTAAGCTGGGGTTAGCTGAAAGGCATACCATGTGAATGCTAGGTGCAGAGGCAAGTCTATGTGCAAAGCTGGGTGATGCACTGTGTGTCCTTCATAGACAGACAGCAGGAGAGCAGGAGAGCTGGGTGGATGGACATACCATGTGAATGCTAGGTGCAGAGGCAAGTCTATGTGCAAAGCTGGGTGATGCACTGTGGTTTTGTGTGCACTGCGGTTTTGAATCCACAGAAAGAAATGACTTCTTTTCTGCGGATTCTGCTGCGGTTTACCATCTCCTCCATTGTAGAGGTGATAAACCGCAGGCCAATCCGCAGGTAAAGCCGCATGTCATTTTACCTGCGGTTCCGCAGATACAAATCAGCAGACCAATCCGCAGCGTGTGTACATAGCCTAAGAGGTCGTCTCTAATTATTTAAATTCTTAGATGCCACAGCCAATAGCGATTAATGGAATTTGAAAGGATCAGGTGCACTGCCATACAATAATCTAAACAATTAGGGGTGCATGACCAGTAGTGAATAGTATAGCAGCACTAAAGGGAATGACACTACTGTAAAGTATGCACACCACAAGAAATGAAAAATATAATAAAAAACAAGATTATTGGTACACAAAAGTGAAAATAAAAACACCTTTAAAAACATGTCACAATGGACCTAACCACCATCAGAATCATTAGCATAATAGCAAGAAATGAGCTCAATGCACAAAAATACAAATACGAACAATAGTAAATAATCCAAAACCAATTCATAGAATCATAGAATCGTAGAGTTGGAAGGGACCTCCTGGGCCATCTGGTCCAACCCTCTGCTCAAAGCAGGATTCGCTAAATCATCCCAGTCAGATGTCTGTCCAGCCTCTGTTTGAAGACTTCCATTGAAGGAGAACTCACCACTTCTCGTGGCAGCTTGTTCCACTCATTGATCACTCTAACTGTCAAAAAGTTTTTTCTAATATCTAATCTGTGTCTCCTCCCATTCAGTTTCATCCCATTGCTTCTAGTCTTTCCTTGTGCAAATGAGAATAAAGTTGATCCTTCTGCAATGTGACAGCCCTTTAGATATTTGTAGACAGCTATTAAGTCTCCTCTCAGTCTTCTCTTTTGCAAACTAAACAATCCCAAATCCTGCAACCTTTCCTCATAAGACAGGGTTTGCAGACCGGTCACCATTCTGGTCGCTCTTTTCTGAACTTGCTCCAGTTTGTTGATGTCTTTTTTAAAATGTGGTGTCCAAAACTGGACACAATATTCCAGATGAGGTCTGACCAAAGAGGAGTAGAGGGAAATAATGACTTCACGTGATCTAGACTGTATGCTTCTGTTAATACATCCTAGAATTGCATTTGCCTTTTTTGCTGCTGCATCACACTGTTGACTCATATTCAGTCTGTGATCTATTAGTATACCCAAGTCTTTTTCACATGTGCTGCTGCTTAGGCCTATTCCTCCCATTCTATATATGCTTTTTTCATTTTTATTGCCCAGATGTAGTACTTTGCATTTTTCCCTGTTAAAACCATTGTGTTAGTTGCTGCCCACTTCTCCAGTTTATTTATATCTTTTTGAATCCTCTCTCTCTCTTCTCTAGTATTAGCTATCCCTCCTAGCTTTGTGTCATCAGCAAATTTAATCAGTTTACCCTCAATTCCTTCATCTAAATCGTTGATAAAGATGTTGAACAATACAGGGCAGGAACAATTGGCTCATGAGGCAGGAAAACTGCATGTATATCAAAGCTAATACCTATATGTATAAGGTCTATGAATAAGTCCCTTGACGAAGCCTCATCTGCTGGGGCGATATGTGTGGGGCCACGCTTTGGTCTTCCCACCCGGGACCCGGTTTCTCGGACCTGCTCTTGCACATGATCCTTTTTGGGTAATTCCTTCTGCCATCATTTGGCTAGTATTGGATGCTTGCCCTCACATGCAGGTGCTCTTTGTGGGCTCTTGACCACCAGTTATTGGGCTGGTGACTTGGTCATGTTTCCGTAATCTGATTGCCCGGTCCACTTGCTATCATTTTTTGTCATAGGGGAGCAGTGGTCCTCATTCATAGACCTTATACATCATGTGATATACATGAAAAAGTCACTTCTAAAGCCAGCGACTGGCTGTAGCGGTTATGTGAACGATGGATGTCATGTCATCGCTGCAGGAGCCGCAGGGACCACAGAGTGGCAGCACTGGAGCGGCTGCAGGTCCAAATACGAACAACTATTTTATTATATAATCACATTTCTACTTCTTGGTCAGTAGAAGTATTATACTAATTTATCTTAGAATGGTTTTCAAGGGTGGAAATTCATTTTAGTCCACATCTCCTAAAGTGAGCTATTGAGGGCATCGATGACGAGTTGAGAAACGCTTGCTCAGATGGTCCAGAAAGACTAATTTAGCAAAATGGATAATATCAATTAAAGGAACAAGCAGCTAAAGAGAGATCATGACAAGTAGGTGGATCCTGTAAGTGATATAGGATGACTGGGAAGGACGGCACGGAAGAACGAGGCACTACAGAGGACAGTATGGGTGGGAGTGGGAGTGGTGTCAGGGAATAAAATCTTTACTAGGGCTGCTCTGAAAGTAGCTGTCAAGCTCAGCTGAATTATGCTATCTGCAGCACTTTGTTCTATGGATCCCGCTTTAGGTAATAAGTGGAGAAGGTTAGGAGTGTAAAACCACAAGTCAATGAGCTCGCACAGAAGTAATGAATGTATTGATCTGTCAACTTGTCCCATCTGATAGTCTCATGATTTGTAGCAACTCCTCTTCACTTTCTCTGACAATTTGCAGAATATCGACCATGACCTTTATAAAGATCTGCAGAGTATCTCACCCTCTCCGGTATAGATCCTTATGGAAGTTCAAATCCACTAAAAGCAGTTTCTTTTAGTTTTTAAGCCGATCGAGATTATTTCAATTTCACTCATATTATTGGGCCCATCTTTGATACAGAATGAATACACTAACGAGTAAACTGGAGCAAACAGAAGATTGTAATAGAATAAACCACTATACTAATATGAGTTATCTACTTACTACTTTTCTCGTAACAGCATCACAGGCTTTGGCAACAATATCATTTATAATCCATCCAGGCTTCCGTAGTGCATGCAGGGCTGCCACTAGGAATTTCGGGGCCCCATACTGGCAAAATTTTTGGGGCCCCCTTGAGACTTCACCCGGGCTCCACCCCAGCCCTGCCCTCCTCCCCTCAAACTGTCCACAGTCCCACCGCCCTCTCTTGGAAAAACTCCACTTCTCACCAATCACACATTAACAGTTCCCATCTCCAGATCACACACATAGCCAGCAGTTCTTGTTTTGGCCAAAAGATTTTTTAAATCTGCCACCACGACAAGGTATAGGCCGGGCCATACTCTACTCTACTCTAACCTATTAAACATTTGTTAAAATATCCAATACAATTTAGGTATATTTTTTATTTTTTAATTTTTAAAATGACCAATAATATCACATCCAAAGGGACAAATACCACCGTACCATGCCCAGACACCATATTACCACCACATGGCGACCAATAATACCACATACAAGGAACAAATACAGCCACACCATGACCAGAACACATATTACCACCACAGTGACAGAATAATAGCACATACAAGGGACAAATACCACCACACCATGCCCAGACCACATAGTGACTGAATACTACAATACTGATCATTAAAAAAAAACATAATACTATCACCATAAATGCCATTATACACAGGAGATCTGTACTTAGTATGCAGTGTCTGTGTACAGTTATCACCAGTGACATTATACACAGGAGCTCTGTATATAGTGTCAGTGTACAGGTAATACAGTGATCACTGGTGACATTGTACACAGGAACTCTGTATATTATTATTATTATTATTATTATTATTATTTATTGTTATAGCGCCATTTATTCCATGGCGCTTTACATGTAAGGAGGGGTATATAGTGTATAGTGTCAGTGCACAGGTAATATAGTGATCACTGGTGACATTGTACACAGGACAGCCGTGGTATACAGTGTATAGTGTCAGTGTACAGATAACACACTGATTCACCAGTGACATCTCTAGGTGAAGTCCTTCATCTTCGCTTATCTTTCATCCTGTACAGACCACCATCACGTCTTCCAGCCAGGGCTCGTCTCTGCAGGAATTAACACAGTTATCTAGAGCTCCACTTGCAGAACACATTACTTAAATTTTTCCCAACTTCTACACTACACCAGATAAAGAAAAAAAGGCAACATAGTGTCGCTCTGCACAGTAACAGAACCTCCCCCATTTAAAACAGTATCCTCAAAAAAATAAAATAAATACATCACTGCAGTAATAATATCCCTTAATTAGCCCCTATGGTAATAATATCCCCCATACTGGCCCCCGTGTTTCTCATTCCTGGCTCCAGCCATATGCTCTCTCATCCTGCCCTCATGAGTATCCATTCTGCCCCCATATGATCTCCCAATCCTGCCCCATCTGTCTACATTGTATCCATCCTGCCCCATGCTTCTGCACCATGTGTCTCCCATCATGCCCCCTGTGTCTCGCATCCTGCCCCCTCCTGTGTCTCACATTCTGCCCCCTCCTGTGTCTCACTGTCACATTCTGCCCCGTGTCCATTCTGCCCTATCCTGTGTCTTACTGTCACATTCTGCCCGGTGTCTCACATTCTGCCCCCTCCTGTGTCTCACTACCACATTCTGCCCGCTCCTGTCTTACTGTCACATTCTGCCCCTGTGTCTCACATTCTGCCCCGTGTCTCACATTCTGCCCCGTGTCTCACATTCTATGCCCCCCATGTCTCACTGTCACATTCTGTCCCTGTGTCTCACATTCTGCCCCCTCCTGTGTCTCGCTGTCACATTCTCCCTCTGTGTCCATTCTGCCCCCTCCTGTGTCTCACTGTCACATTTTGTTCCCGTGTCTCACATTCTGCCCCCTCCTGTGTCTCACTGTCACATTCTTCACCGTGTCTCACATTCTGCCCCGTGTCTCACATTCCGCCCCTCCTGTGTTTCACTGTCACATTCTGCCCTGTGTCTCACATTCCGCCCCTCCTGTGTTTCACTGTCACATTCTGCCCCGTGTCTCACATTCCGCCCCTCCTGTGTTTCACTGTCACATTCTGCCCTGTGTCTCACATTCTGCCCCGTGTCTCACATTCTCTGCCCCATGTCTCACATTCTGCTCCCGTGTTTCACTATCACATTCTTCCTGCGTGTCTCACTTTCTGCCCCCATGTCTCACTGTCACATTCTGCCCCCATGTCTCACATTCTGCCCCCTTGTCCATTCTGCCCCGTGTCTCACATTCTGCCCCGCGTCCATTCAGCCTCCATGTCTCACATTCTGCCCCATGTCCGTTCTGCCCGTGTCCATTCTGCCCTCGGCTTGCTGCTTTCAGTAAAAAAATAAACACGTTCTCCTTACCTTGCCACGCTCGCGTGGCGAAGCTCCCTCCATGCAGCTGAAGCGCGCACTCGCACTCGCACTGATGGCGGCCCTGACTGTATGAATTACTTTGGCAACATGTAAACTGTTTGCAACAAACTGCACTCAGTTCTTTTCATCCCTAAATAGTTTTTGATTTCTCGATCTCCTCTCCAAATCACTTATTATAGTATTCATCGGTTTAATATATCTGCTTGCTTGTTTATGCACCTACTTATCTGCTCATCTATAGAACTAATAGGACTGCCCCGATTGGGTGCACCTTGTCGCAGTAGGATGGCTTTTATGATTTTTTTATCAAAACAGTGTCAACTAAGTACTCTATGTTATTTACGTGTAATATTATTTTTTACTTACTACAGTGTGTTTGCTCATTTTATTCTTTTCTTTTTATACATATTTAAAGGGATGTACCCGTAACCCCCTGGGACGTATATAACCTGTAAATATGGGCATACAGGTGATAGAGAGGGGTAGTATGCAAATGAGGACCGGAGCATAGATTTCTTCCAGGTACAGCACATGTAGGAGCCTGGAAGAAATCATTAGCATAAAGAAGTAAAATAAAATTTTGAGGTATACAGGTAGGTCTAGCTTAGTATTTCTATCACCTGTTTGCCCATATTAGTAGGTTACATACATCCCAGGGGGTGACAGATTCCCTTTAACTTTAGATATATATCCCAATATGTAGTAGATGTAATAATTAAAAATATTATCAAATACCTCCTACTAGAAATGTAGTATAGTTCTTCTGATTCGCTATGTTACTTTCCTCATCTGCAGGCATTACAGTAGCTTAGGTATCCATGGTTACAACCACTCATGTAGTGACAGTTAGTTATTAGTGGTCATAACCATGGATACCTAAGATACTGCAATGCCTGCACATGAGGTGAGCGGCATAGCGAAGCAGAAGAACTACACTCAATTTCTAATTGGAGGTATTTGCTAATATTATCATTATCACACCAACTATATATTGGGATAGGATCTTGGAGATGGGAATACCCCTTTTAAAGCTATATGTACGAACAGTATTTTATTGGAAATTATCCTAAAGAAGCGGTTGGTCTGAAAACAAAACACATTGATTAATAAGGAACTCCTTAATACAATCATCCTACATCCTCTAAGTTCTTGGGAATTAGCAACACAGCCGACAAATCAACCAATAGCCCACTACCATCGACTTCCATGGTCCGCGGAGACATAATGAACATGGTGATCTGTCAACTTGTCCCATTCTGCTTTATTGCACCTCCTCTTCATTTTCTCTGAGAATTTGCAGATTAACAACTATGGCCTTTACAAATCTGCAGAGCATCTCACCCTCTCCGGTATAGATTCTTATATAAGGTTAAATCCATTAAAAGGGGTTGTACCAGATTAGACATCTAAGGGTTGTGTCTAGTATTGCAGCTTAGTTTCTGCAATACCACACCCATCCTATAGACAGATGAGGCGCTGTTTTGAAAGAGAGCAGCCACGCATTTACAGTCATGGCCAAAAGTATTGACACCCCCGCAATTCTGTCAGATAATATTCAGTTTCTTCCTGAAAATGATTGCAAACACAAATTCTTTGGTATTATTATCTTCATTTAATTTGTCTTAAATGAAAAAACACAAAACAGAATGAAGCAAAAAGCAAAACATTGATCATTTCACAAAAAACTCCAAAAATGGGCCGGACAAAAGTATTGGCACCCTCAGCCTAATACTTGGTTGCACAACCTTTAGCCAAAATAACTGTGACCAACCGCTTCAGGTAACCATCAATGAGTTTCTTACAATGGAATTTTAGACCATTCTTCTTTGGCAAACTACTCCAGGTCCCTGATATTTGAAGGGTGCCTTCTGCAAACTGCAATTTTTAGATCTCTCCACAGGTGTTCTATGGGATTCAGGTCTGGACTCATTGCTGGCCACCTTAGAGGTCTCCAGTGCTTTCTCTCAAACCATTTTCTAGTGCTTTTTGAAGTGTGTTTTGGGTTATTGTCCTGCTGGAAGACCCATGACCTCTGAGGTAGACCCAGCTTTCTCACACTGGGCCCTAAATTATGCTGCAAAATTTGTTGGTAGTCTTCTGACTTCATAATACCATGCACACGGTCAAGCAGTCCAGTGCCAGAGGCAGCAAAGCTACCCCAAAACATCAGGGAACCTCCGCCATGTTTGACTGTAGGGACCGTGTACTTTTCTTTGAATGCCTCTTTTTCCTCCTGTAAACTCTATGTTGATGCTTTTGCCCTAAAAGCTCTACTTTTGTCTCATCTGACCAAAGAACATTCTTCCAAAATGTTTTAGGCTTTTTCAGGTAAGTTTTGGCAAACTCCAGCCTGGCTTTTTTATGTCTCGGGGTAAGAAGTGGAGTCTTCCTGGGTCTCCTACCATACAGTCCCTTTTCATTCAGATGCCGACGGATAGTACGGATTGACACCGTTGTACCCTCGGACTGCAGGGCAGCTTGAACTTGTTTGGATGGTAGTGGAGGTTCTTTATCCAACATCCGCACAATCTTGCGTTGAAATCTCTTGTCAATTTTTCTTTTCCGGCCACATCTAGGGAGGTTAGCCACAGTGCCATGGGCTTTAAACTTCTTGATGACACTGCGCACGGTAGACACAGGAACATTCAGGTCTTTGGAGATGGACTTGTAGCCTTGAGATTGCTCATGCTTCCTCACAATTTGGTTTCTCAAGTCCTCAGACAGTTCTTTTGTCTGCTTTCTTTTCTCCATGCTCAATGTGGTACACACAAGGACACAGGACAGAGGTTGAGTCAACTTTAATCCATGTCAACTGGCTGCAAGTGTGATTTAGTTATTGCCAACTCCTGTTAGGTGCCACAGGTAAGTTATAGGTGCTGTTAATTACACAAATTAGAGAAGCATCACATTATTTTTCAAACAGTGCCAATACTTTTGTCCACCCTCTTTGTTATGTTTGGTGTGGAATTATATCCAATTTGGCTTTAGGACAATTCTTTTTGTGTTTTTTCATTTAAGACAAATTAAATGAAGATAATACCAAAGAATTTGTGTTTGCAATCATTTTCAGGAAGAAACGGAGTATTATCTGACAGAATTGCAGGGGTGTCAATACTTTTGGCCATGACTGTATAATCTTGTACAACCCCTGTAAAACCATGGGGCTGCTAAGAGTCTGTTAAATGCCGCTTCTTATGTTTAGGGAATAGGAATCATTTGAGTCTTTAGTTCCCGCACACATGCAGTTTTATTATCATTTTGTTCCTGCCAACATAACCTGCTGTGAATGGAATCCTTCCTTAGACATCGTCCAAGAAGCTCAATATTTCATTGGGATGTCCATCTAGGGTTAGAACGAGATGAACAATAACATAAATCAGACCGGTTGGCAAAATATCTGCATCTTCTCGGCTTCTTTTCTCTCTTCCTACTAAGGTCAAGGAAACACTGGAGAAATGATAGAAATAACGTAGGAGAAACTCATGTGTTGGACATTGCATCTGCGGTCATTTACCAGGATAGTCAGGCTGATGATGATGATGTGTGTACGAATGCACGTAGGTCACTCAGGATGTCTGATTAGGATGTGCAGAGAATCTGTCACCAGGTTTTTGTTACCCTTTCTGAGAGCAGCATGATGTACAGGCAGAGACCCCAATTCCAGTGATGTGTCACTTATTGGGTTGCTTGCTGTAGTTTTCATAAAATTTTGCTATTTTTCTGCTTTAGATCTACCAGTTCTTTGAATGATGATCTCTGTATAACCCCACCCAGATCACTGGTTGACAAGTTTCTGTTTATACAGTGCATAGGCTTTCTGTTTATACAGTGCATAGGCAGAAAACTAACAATCAGTTGTGGGGGCGGGGTTATACACAGTTCATAAATATGCAAGGCTATATGGCAACAGGTTTACAAGTCCTCTAGAGATAATCGTCTGCTGAGATTTTATCAAAACTACAGCAAGCAGCCCAGTAAGTGACACATCACTGGAATTAAGGTCTCTGTCTTTACATTATGCTGTTCTCAGATTAGGTGGTTAAAACCTAAAACCTCCATTTTTCTATTAGGTAGGAGTTCTGGAAGATACAGTAGGAAACGTGGGATGCAGTGACGAATGGGAGGCAGAGCAAGGGTTGACAGGTTTATTTACAGGGGTATACTCCACGCAGGGAGGTAAAGGGTTAAACATGGGATTAAACAGAATAAAAGGCAAAAGATAGGGTGCAGTGACTGGTCAATCTACATTTCAGATAATGGCAGTTTGTAGGCATGCGTGTCAGGAAGTCCTTAAACTGCAGCTCCTGCTGCAAACTCAATAGCGCCGGCAATGGCTGGCGCGGTGCATCATCCAAGAAGGTCCTGTGTGCAACAAAACCCTGTCTTCTGGTGACAGCGGTCAATCTCTGGCACCTTCTGCTGCCCCTAGTCTGTATACTACTGTGGCTGGAGGAGCGTGGGTCACGGTACTGTCTGTGCCCAAAGTAGCTCCACAACTATTCTTCACTGGTGAAGTCAGATCACAAGTGTCAGGGCAACTACATGCTCCCGACATCAGGGCACAAGTGTAAGTCTCGTATGAGGACCCTCTTGGGCAGTGCTTGTGCGGTTCTCACGGTCAACGTAGTGTATGACACCCGGTTCTCTGGCAGTCACTGGACACACACTGCACCTCCCTGTTATGATTGAGTCACCGTAGGAGGCAAAAACAGAAATGCTAGCTAAGTCCAGAAAACCAGAGAAGTTGGCAACTATCAGATTGCAGACCCCTGAACCTATCAACACAACTAGCAGTAGCCGTGGGGGGTTCCTACGATGACCTAGACCCCTCGATCACAGCCGGAGAGATACATTGGCCTAAAGAAGGAAAGGGGAAATCTAACTGCCCCAGAGCAGACCCCAAAGCAATAGGCAGCCCCCCACATATAATGACGGTGAAGCAAGATGAAAACACTTACACAGACAGAAAGACAGACTGAGCAAAGTCGAGGCCAAAAACTACCTAGATAGGAACGGATAGGAAGGCTGCTGTCTGCAATCTGCCAAAACCCTATCAGAGACAAAAGCCAACAGGCTGATATAAAAATGGCCCTGAAGCAACTAAGCTTCAAAAACTAAATCAGCACTCAGGTACTTTCTGAAGACAGAGCTAACGGAACACTCCAGCAGGGAGTGGCAGAATCCAAAAAGCAAGAAAAACAAAAACAAATCTTAAATGCAAAAAGGCAAAACAGAAAACTTAGCTTTAGGAGAGCAGGAATCAGACTGGTGTCCAAGAGTCCACAGAGAAATCACCCGCAGGGCAGAAAGGGCGTAGGCTGCCTTAAATCCAGACAGTGACTCCACTCAGCCAATCGTCTTCATTAGTCCCAGGTGCCTGATAATCAGGCTCACTACCTTCCTTCACTAGAATAGGGAGTTCACCAGGCCTCAGTGATGGAGGGGAAAATTAACTCACAACACCTCCCGCTATCCCTGGTCCCCGCTGTTGGCGGCGAGCGACGCTGGTATGCATAGCGCTGTTGCTCCTGGCCGGAGCACTCCTCTCTATGGCTGCTGCAACACCCAACTCAGCTCTGCTCTGTGTGCACGGCTCTGCACGGCACGGCTCTGCTCTGCATGGATCTGCTCTGCAGCGATCCCTCTCTCTTGGTCAGGATAAAGGTCCGGCTCACTCAGGCTTCTCCCCGGGAACAGGAGAAGGTCCGCCTCACTAAAGCTTCCCCCGGGAACAGTGGATGCAGCCTCTCAAGTTCCGGACCAGGAACGCAGATACGCGCTGCCTCTTGGTCCCCCCTACACACTTATGACGTACGTTCCTATTATTGTGGCCCTTGGGAGCCGTTCAGTAAGGCAATTTGGCACTAGTACCAGAAAAGGATGTCCCCTTCTGGATATATGCGTATCTAAAGGTCTATAGACATCTATCAGAGTCGACAGTCACACAATGAATGTGATGGGCATGGTTAACATCTGTGTAAATTCAGGCCATTTTGGGGTATTTATATGCATGAAGAAAACTGATGGTTATTGCTGAACCATCAGCTTTTAGGATTTTTGATATATTCTGGTGAAGTCTAAGGTTGATTTAGAAATCTCATTCTTATCCTATGGAGACACAGTTATTTCATAAAGGAGTCCCTCAGTTAGATCCACCAAGTAGAAAAAGTGCAAAAAAAGCAGCTAAAAATTTAATCATGCAATAAATCCAATTGATTTTAGTTGCCACAGTGTAGTACTTTGTTTCCCCTGTGGTGGTGCTGCAGAGGCCTACCTAGCTGTCAGTCCCAAATGCCTAGTCACCTCAGAGATTGAATTCCCAGCAATAAAGGAAGCCGTATAAGAGCAATATGGGTGTGTGATGTGTGCAGAATATGCTAGAACTGTAGGAAAACTGTTATTAAATCTGCAGACAAGGTGATTGGGGACAGGAGTATTTCATCAGTCAGTGATCTCTCCTCCAGACGCACTGCACAGGCCGTGACCTGCGTCCCCCTAATGAGGACAAGGTGTACGGCTGCCTGCTCTACATATGTACACCGGGTTGTGCAGACGTGTAGTGGGAGGCACTAATCCTTTAATATGGATGTTTTTTTTTAAACCGCAGATGTTCAAACCACAAAGGACATAGTAGGTTACTCTGTTTTTTTGTTTTGTTTTGTTTTTTTTGCTAAAAGGTTAATGATGTGTAGGTGCAAAGTGACCTAACGACAACGCAAAATATCTACAGCGAGCCAACTCATTCGAAAAATGACTTTAGCTGCTGCCAAACCATTCCTAAGGAATAGAAGGAATCTACTGAAACTATATTTCTTATCTAGCCATCTATCTTTCTATCCCATATCTATCTATCTATCTATCTAAAATCTATCTTTCTATCCCTTTATTATCTATCTATTATCTATCTATCTTTTTATTATCTATGTATAAAAAAGCACAGCAGCACTCTATGAATGCTAATGTCAATGGAAATAACTTCCATTGTCCCTCAGCAAGATGCACTTACAAAAAAATGAAGGTTCTAAGCACATAAATTGGCCAATTCACGTGTGCCCATCAACCACAGCAAGGTGACACTTCTACCTATTTATCTATCTATCTAGCTATCTAGCTATCATAGCTATCATCTATCTATCTTTTCTCTACAGTTGCTTCTCATAAAATTAGAATATCATCAAAAAGTTAATTTATTTCAGTTCTTCAATACAAAAAGTGAAACTCATATATTATATAGTCATTACTGTTGGCAGTGGATTATTCAGGATACTCTATAAGCGTGTGACAACAGAGGTTCTTTATTCAGAAACAATCAATAACAATATATGATAAGCTTATTAGATTAGGAATAAATCATTTGTGTGTCTCTCTCTGTGCAGCATCTACAGCAGGCTGCTTCTCTCACACACAGAAACAGGAGAACAGGAAATACAGTCACATGCTCTCCCTGTGTGAGCCTCAGGAAGGTTTTTTTTGTTCTTACTTTATAAACAGCATACAAATCTAGCAACTAAACACTCATAGACAGGAATGGAGTTGTTGCACCAAACATATTCAAACACCCCCATTCACCAATTACTTATCCTGTTAGTCCCATTGCGGTTCTGAAGTCCACAAACTTGGCTCTCAATAATGGCTTGTCATACCATCAGCTATCATCTTGACAGACTCGCAATAAACTCGAGTACACCACGGGCCACTAAGTCGCCTAAGTGGTGATGTCTTACATCAATGTGCTTGCACTAATCTTCTCACTGCTGGCAAGTTTAATGCATCCTTGGTTGTCCTCATAGATAACTGTTGGTTGAGCTAATGGCATGCCGAAATCTTCCAAAAGTTGTTTCCACCAAATTACTTCTTGACTTGCATAAGCAGCAGACATATATTCTGCTTCTGTAGAAGATAATGCAACTGACACATGTTTTCTGCTGGACCAAGAAATTGAATTTTCTCTTAACTTGGACAAGTAACCACTTGTTGATTTCCGATCACTTGAATCTCTAGCCCAATCTGCATCCACATAACCCCTGATAGTGAGATCTCCTCATGAAGATATCTTAAGATTTAGCCTTTAAGTTTCTTTAAGATATTGAAGAATTCTCTTAATTGCATTCCAGTCTCTTTGGCGTGACTTGCTTACACGTCGGCAGAGAATTCCAACTGTGGCTGTGATATCCGGACGTGTTGTGGTTGCTATGTAAAGAAGCGCCCCCACTGCTTGTCTGTAACTCTCATTGCTGGGTAGCAGATCTTGTCTAGCACTGTAAACTCTTTCTTTGCATTTTAGCTGATAAAGTTCATCTTGGATTTTTCCTTTTGCAAGAGTGTGACCCTTCTTTGAGCTGATGCAGCTGTTATCTTTAAAAGTAACTACATACGCCTTTTGTGTGAGCTTCTTTACTGACAGAAGATTCCTTTCCAGGCTGGGAACATAGAGAACATCCTTTATTGGGATCTTTCTGCTTTGTGTTAAGGAAACTGGACAGTGAAGGCAGAAGTCTCTTACTCCTTCTGAAGTCATATAGTGACCATTAGATAAGGTGACCTTTTCTGACTTACTTTCATTAAGGTCAGTGAAGAAATCCTTGTTTTTTGTCATGTGACTGCTTGCACCAGAATCTATACTCCATATATACTTTGCAGATGGACTTGTACTGGCATTAAATGCAGCTTCAACACATGCAGAATCTTCCTTTACAGCTGTTTTAACCCTTTGATGACTATTCTGCTTTTTAAGCTGACTCATTCTTGCTTTCCAAAATTCTGCAGTCTGCTTTAAGGTGGCCAGGCTTTTTGCAGGCAAAACACAAGTTTCTCTAAATCCCCCGTCACACTAAGCGAGATCGCTTGCGAGATCGATGCTGAGTCACAAGTTTTGTGACGCAACAGCGATCTCACCAGCGATCTCGCTGTGTGTGACACGTATCAGCGACCGCCCCCCCCCCCCCCGCCGGGTATTGCTGACCGTGTTCTAATGTCCTGGGCCATTTTTTGATTGTTGGTCTCCCACTGGCCAGCATCCATCACTGCATGTGGCAGTGGGAGACCATCGATCAGCGAGCTCCCAGCGCTGTAAGCAGGCGCTGGGACCTGATATCCTAGGTACACAGAGGGTAACTAAGTGCGCCCGTCGCTTAGTTACCCACTGTGTACCCTGGATACCAGTGTGCTTGCACTGGGAGCTGGTATCAAAGATAAACAGCGGGTAACTACGCACCGCATGCGCTTAGTTACCCGCTGCTTACCTTGGATACCAGCTCCCAGCGCGAGCACGCTGGTATCTAGGGTACACAACGAGTAACTAAGCGACGTGCGCGCTTGTTACCCGCGTCATCGCTGATCCTGATCGCTGGTGAGATCTGCCTGCTTGACACCTCACCAGTGATCATGTAGCCAAACACCAGCCGATCCTGACCAGGTCATATCATTGTTGGGATCACTGGTGCATCGCTTAGTGTGATGGGGGCTTTTAGATTGCTCTTATATTTAGGGAAATCTAAATGCTTCCTTAATGCTCTTTATGCTCTGGATTCATTACTGCTGCTTACATGCTGCATTTTTCAATTTAATTCATCCACAAGTTTGCTTTTAACATACTATAGTGTCAGCTCATCATCTGGCCGTGCATCTAGTGCAGTCACGAGCGTGTCATAACTCTCTGGAAGACCACTTAATAGAAGTGCAGCAACATGAAAATCTTTAATTTCTTTTCCAATACCCCTGAGACGCTTCACAATCTCTAGGGTATTTCTTATTTCATCCTGCATATTTTATCCTTCACTTAGCTTAGACTGATACAACATTATCATGAGATAAAGCTTATTGCTGAGATTTAATCTTTCATGCACTCTCTGTAACTCATCCCACATCTCCCTTGCAGTTGCACACTTGCATATATGCACAATCTGATTATCATCTACACTGATGGAGATGTGCTTTGTGCTTTCTGATCCTTCTCTAGCCAATCATGGATGAGGCACTTGCTCCTGAGTATATTTCCACGTACCTTCTCTTATGAGCAGCATCTTCACCTTGAATTTCCAGGACTGGTAGTTCTGGTCAGTGAGGCGTGACACTGAGAACTTGACATGATTGCTGCTAGTGGACATCTTCTCTGCTGCTCTGTGCTGCTTTTGCTCTGGGCTTCTGTTGCTGTGTTACTCTGGGGATCTGTGTCACTCTGGGCCCATAACCTGTTGTCAGCGGATTGTTCTGGATACTCTCCAAGCGTGTGACAAGAGAACTTGTTTATTCAGGAACAATCAGTAACAATATATGATAAACCTAATAGATCAGGAATAAATCATTTGTGTGTCTCTATCTGTGCAGCATCTACAGCAGGCTGCTTCTCTCATACACTGATATAGAAGGGTTAATGTTTTTCCTTCTATTGCTAGAATTTTCTAGAATTTGTTCTTATAATGCATTAGTCTTGTAGTCTCCGATTCAAGGATTTTATATTTATTATCTTATATGTTTTCAATAGTCAGCAACAACATGTTCTGGGTACATGATAAATAAGCATGACCCTGGGTAACGGGGGGGCTACATTGGGTTAAATTGCTGTAAGTGGTATAAAAACTGCCTCGTGTCTCATTAAATCAGGAAAGTGATTTGCTCACAACCTGTGTGCAGGGCCGCCATCAGGGCATTACTGCCCTGACTGGCGTATGGGGCCCGATGACCAGAGGGATCTGTGATCTGTGTAGTGCCTGCTCCCCGCCCTCGAATCACAACCTTGGAGTGCACAATGAAGTGACAGCAGTGGAGCTGCAGTAGCCTCTCCCCTCCCCCAGCACCACTCAGGGTGGCAGGAGTAGCATACGGAAGTGCATAGTGGCAGCACGCTGACAGTGCAGGGGCATGAAGGAGCGCGGTGTGACAGTTGTGCGGCATTTACTGGAGGCTTAGCATGGCATCGCTGTCCAGCGCAGAGAGGAATGCTTTTGCTAACAAGCTAAACAGGTCAGTGCATTGTTTTTATGGCATCCATGTATGCATCCACTTATCCATATCACACATCAGTTATCACTCATCCATTATCACACAGCACATATCACACATCAGTTATCACTCATCCATTATCACACAGCACATATCACACATCAGTTATCACTTATCCATTATCACACAGCACATCGCACATCAGTTATCACTCATCTATTATCACACATCTCACATCACACATCCATTATCACATATCTCTCATGACACAGCACATATCACACATCAGTTATCACTCATCCATTATCACACATCTCACATCAAACATCAGTTATCACTCACCTATTATCATATATCCCGCATCACACAGCACACATCAGTCATCACATATCGCTAATCATGTATCACACGTCAGTCATCACATATCACTCATCAGTATACAGCTATTAGACTTCTGTCTTGTGATATAACAGTATCATTATGTAATTTCGGTTTTCTGTGGTCAATGTAGATAAGTATGAGGAGTGTTACTTATTTCTACCATCATACATCTTGATACAGTTATTGTAAGTCATCCAATATGAATTATAGGGCTGTCCCTTCAGGACTGTGGCATAGGGTGAGTTGCGAGCACCTGGAGCAAGGCAAGTATTTTACCAAAAAACCTGGTGATGATGCCCCCTGAGTGACCCCTTAAATCGATGCCCCATCAGCATCTCCTTGAGATTCTAAGGCTGTGTGCACACTTTGTGTTTTTGCTGCTTTTTTTTCAGTGCAGATTTATCAAAAAACCTGAAGGGATTCCTTATGCCAGCAAAGTGAATGAGAATCCTGAAGTGTCATGCACAAGTTGCTTAGGCTACTTTCACACATCAGGTTTTCGGCGTCAGGCGTGATCCGGCGTCGTGCCGGAACGCCGGATCCGGCAAATGTTTAGTAAAACCGGATGTGACGGATCCGGTTTTCTGCCGGATCCGTCTTTTTCTTGACAGACAAAACCGGATCCGTCTCATCCGGTTCATCCGTTTTTCTATCCGTTTTTCGACGGATTACGCCGGATCCGGTTTTTAAAATTGACCCTTGTGGCCTTCCGAACGGGATTGGCTACTGGAAAACTATATATAGCATGTTCCTACAGCCCTTCTTTGACAGGTTGTAGAGGAGAAAGTGCAGGTTGGAGAGAAGAGCAAGTTTACTGGCGAAGATGGATGTTGTCATTGGAAATATTTTGAAGAATTTGGCGGATTTTACAGCGGAGGCAAATCGTTTGAGGGTGATTGTTCTGGAGAAGGAGAGAGCGAGACAGCAGCGCATCAGGCATCGTAGACGACGTTTGTGGATCCACCCCATCACAGCCAAGAGAATGACGCGTGGGGTCTATTCTACACTATGCATGGACCTTCGACGAAACCCGGATAAATTTTTTGGATATGTTAGGATGAAAATGGAGAATTTTGATTACTTGGTGGAGCGCATTGCACACCTCATAAGAAAAGCGGACACCTATTGCCACTTCTCTGTTTCACCCGCAGAGCGTCTGATGGTGACTTTAAGGTAAGCCACATTTATTGGATATGATCGCATCAGAGCACACTTTCACTGCAATCTTGTTGGTGGTAATTTGTATCTCCAAGTGTTAGGTCAGTTTTGGTATAATGCTGTGATTTAAAACTAATTTATTGTTTGTTAATTCCCCACAGATTTCTTGCAACTGGAGAATCACTTTCGTCACTGCATTTCCAGTACAGACTCGGGATTTCCACCATATCTGGAATTGTGAAGTACACATGCCGTGCACTGTGGGACTCCTTAGCTGAAGAGTTTTTACCAGAGCCCACAACAGAGAGGTGGATTGAAATTGCTGACAAGTTTCAACAGATATGTCAGTTTCCAAACTGCTTGGGCGCTGTGGACGGGAAACATATCCGCATTGTAAAGCCAGCTGGATCTGGATCGGAATATTTCAATTACAAGAAATATTTTTCAATTGTCCTCATGGCCATCGCTGACGCGGAATACAAATTTATTGCGGTTGATATTGGGGCCTATGGCCGCTCCAATGACTCTCAAGTTTTCAAACTGTCTGCCATGGGGCGTAAACTGTATGGAAACACCTTCCAGTTCCCACCACCTAGACCGCTGCCGCAAACATCTGGTCCACCTATGCCATTTGTCTGTGTAGGGGATGAAGCCTTCCAGCTGTCAGAACACCTTTTGAAACCGTACTCTAGCAGAGGATTGACAAGACCAAAACGCATTTTTAATTACCGCCTCACAAGAGCAAGAAGAATGGTTGAATGTACCTTTGGTATTCTGACAGCCAAATGGCGGGTCCTATTGACTGCGATCAACCTCAAGACAGAAACTGTGGACGAGGTGATCAAAGCTTGCGTGGTACTCCACAATTTTGTTATATGCAAGGAACCCATTTCCATTGAGGACACCTCTGAAGAAACCACCTTGCAAGATTACCATGACATTACCACTAGAAGTTCTGTGACGGTTTCAGTAATGAGGGACAATTTTGCACTATACTTTATGTCACCTCAAGGCAGAGTACACTGGCAGGATGACAGAGTGTGAAAGATTTGTGCCCCAAACTTGTGTACCTTCTGTACCAACAGTATATACCTTTGCCAACCAAAGTTGGCTTTCTTGTCATGGTCTCTATTTTTAGCTTTAGGCCACAGGTGTGTACCTGGTTGTGTTTTATGCAAAGTATTTCACCTTTTAACAAAAGTTGTGTACATTGTTAGGAAATCACCAACAATAAACACAACTTTTTAGGTGAAATACTTTGCTTCAAACACAACCAGGAACACAACTGTGGCAAAAAGCTAAAATTTACCCACAGTTATATACCTAGTTTTGAATACCATTTCACCTTTTAAATACCCTGTATTTAACCTTTTTCGCCGCAGAAAGAAATGACAGACAACCAGTGTAAAATAATTTAACTTTTATTGAAAAATGTTTTTTTTAGTAAACTTTTTTAAAATTTTAATAAACATGTTTAATAAAAATTTGAAACTATAAAACTGAAACCATAAAACTGGTCATTTTTATTTAAAAACACACATTATAATTCTGTGTAGTGTGTGGTGGAAATACTGCTGTAGGGGCTGCGGGACACTTCGACACTGGGAGTGTGGAGAGAGGACTGGGATCGTTGTGGGGAAGGAACAGTTAGAGGTGAAGGTGTGGAAAAAACTACAGAATGGGTGGACATGTGGGAAGCAGAAGAGGTGGTGGGTGGTGGAGTGGAGGGTTGGGCAGGGACTGTAGGAGCAGATGATGTTGATGGCAAGTTGTATGGGGAAGGAGTTTGGTACGGGGCAGGTTGCTGGAAGTGGGGAGATGTCTGGTACGGGGCAGGTTGCTGGAAGTGGGGAGATGTCTGGTACGAGGCAGGTTGCTGGAAGTGGGGAGATGTCTGGTACGGGGCAGGTTGCTGGAAGTGGGGAGATGTCTGGTACGGGGCAGGTTGCTGGAAGTGGGGAGATGTCTGGTACTGGGGAGGTTGCTGGTACTGGGGAGTTTGCAGGTACTGTGGAGGTTGCTGGTACTGGTGAGGTTGCTGGTGCTGGGGAGGTGGCTGGTGCTGGGGAGGTGGCTGGTGCTGGGGAGGTGGCTGGTGCTGGGGAGGTGGATGGTGCTGGGGAGGTGGATGGTATGTAATAGGAGGGGGAGGATGGAAAGTGGCTGGAGGTGGATGGTATGTAATAGGAGGGGGAGGATGGAAAGTGGCTGGAGGGGGTGTAGATGTAATAGGAGGGGGAGGATGGAAAGTGGCTGGAGGGGGTGTAGATGTAATAGGAGGGGGAGGATGGAAAGTGGCTGGAGGGGGTGCAGGTGGAGGAACTACTGTGGTGGGGGGAGGAGGAGGAGGAGGTTGGGAGGTAACTTGCTGGAGAGCAGCGTGGCATGAATGCATTACATGCATCTGCTGGGCAGGAGAGAGCGTTTCCATGCGCTCCACAACAGACCTGAAAAAGGTGTGGTTTGGCGAAGATCTTGCTTCTGAATGCATGGTTTGCAGAAGTGTCTTCACCTCCAGAATGCTGGAGTTGATCTGCTGATAGCCTGCGGAGATTTGCTCTGACAAGACTTTTAGACAGTTCTGGAAAGATGCATTCAGATGCAAGAACTCTGGCGCATAAGTCTTTTCCTGACCCCTCTGCCGCTGCCGCCCAGTACCCGCAGGTGTACTAGAGGTGGCAGGGGCAGAAGGGTGGGGTAAAGGGAAAGCGATCTCCTCACCAGCAGCTTCATGTAATGTAGGCGGCCACGATGCTCCTGTGCTGGTGGATGGGACAGATGGGTCGAATGTGTGGGAAGGCTGGGAAGGTGCAGATGTACCGGGGCGGTCGAAGTGTCCCTCGGTGCCGGTCTCCTCAGGGATCGCCTCAGAAGGGTCCAATTGTGCAGGCTCCCGAGTGCTGCTCACCGTGCTGTGGAATAAAGAGAAAAAAAAAACAATTAAAATACTGACATGGTATGGCTCTGGCTGAAAAAAAAATTTACATCTAACATTTTTTTTCACATGTGGTGTGTAATATTTACCTTCTGGTGACCATTGTTTCCCGGAGGAACGACAGGGCTTCTGCGTACTTGTACTTGCTCCTGCGTCCTCCAGATCCACTCGGGGCCCGCATCTCTTTATTGAACTCCTTCTTGAAACGATCCCTCACAGACCGCCACCGATTCACAATTCTGTTCCCTGAAACGAGAAAGGAGTGGTTAGTATACAACATCAGTGTTTCCCAAACTCCAGTCCTCATGGTCCCCAGGGGTCATGTTTTCAGGATTTCCATAGTAAATAGAAATCCTGAACACATGATCCGTGGGGACCACGAGGACTGGAGTTCGGGAAACACTGGTTTACATCAAGCAACCGGTACTGTATATGCTTACGCTCTGTAATCTGGGCCCGAACATCGAGGTCCTCCCAGCGGCCCACAAGGAGCGAACAGATTTCCTCCCAGAGTCGTCGGGTAACGATCAGGTCAGCGTGGCGGCGGTCAGCCATATTCCAGAGCGGCTCCCTTTCTCTGACAAGATCGATGAGGCGGTCCATATCAATCCCTCCATCCTCAACGTCAGAGTCGGGAGCACGCTGTGAAGGCTGTTAAAGAAAAAGACAAAAATAACATAATTAGCCTCCACAAAAGAAATGAAATAAAAAGTGCAAAAAAACAAAGCAAAAATATTTATACTTACACGCTGGTGACCGCCGCGTTGCTGTCGCCGACGACCCTGGGAGGCACTGCGAGCACCTCTTGGCCAAGCACCAGATTGGGAAGACTAGAGACGAAAACAAAAAAAGTTATGTCTTTGGATGTAGGCATTTGTTTGCTGTGTGTGGTCTGCAGAACATTGTTTTCTATGTGTTGTGTGTAGTGTGATGTTGTGTTTCTGCGTTTGATGCAAAAAACTTACCAATTGTGAGCCCACTCCAGGTGTCTGTCCACCCCTTCCTTCTTCTTCTGGGAGCTCCTCTTCATCTTGTGATTCCTGTTTTGAAATAAAAGGCCATGAATAGACATATATTACAGAGAAGATGGATTTTGGAAATAAAAACTTACCGTCAAACGCTGACGATGCGAGGGAGGGCTCCCAGAAGATGATGTGCTGTCTTCCTGGTGGCCATACTCCATGCCTGTGGGTGGTGTTGAAGCTGCTGCCATTGCTGCTGCTGCTGCTGCATCTATTGGGCGGCTGTTGAATAAAGAGAAACAAAGGGCCAATGAATATCTTGATATTCAATAGCCCTAGTTTGGAGGAATGGGTTATTTGATAATTACCGTCTCTCCTCTGCTGCTGGCCTCCCCTCCTCAGCATGTTCTATTTGCTGCTCCATTTGGGGTGGTGGTGGTGCGGATGGTGCTGCAGTGGTCTCCTGCCTTCTCCTGCGCCTGGTTGCTGTCTTGGGTGGCATGTTGGGTGTGGCTGTGGGTCCCACTGTCTTGCTTTTATATATGTCTTGTGGGCAGAGCTACTGAGCATGCTCAGACCAAAAAACCGGATCCGGCCGCCGGATCAGGCTTTCGCCGGATCCGGCGCATTGCGGCGCTCATAGGCTTTCATTGTGTGAAAAAGCCGGACGCGCCGGATCCGGCGTGTCCGGCTTTTTCGCCGGAGACAAAAAACGTTACAGTAGACGTTTTTTCCAGACGCCGGATCGCGACACATTGCGACACATTGCCGGATCCGGCGATAACCGGATGAAACGCATGGCCATCCGGCGCGATCCGGCGCAAATGCAAGTCAATGGGGGGGAAACCGGATCCGGCATTGCATTTCGCCGGATCCGGTTTCTGTCAAAAGCGCCGGATCGCGCCTGACGGCGAAAACCTGATGTGTGAAAGAGGCCTTATTTGTGGCTTGCAGATCTGGTGCAGAAAAGAATCTGCAGCATGTCAATTCTTTCAGGGTATGTTCCCACAATTTGGAGTTGCTGCAGGTTGGACGCTGGGTACTTTTGCATCGCCAAACCCGCAGCAGCCAGATGTTACAGCATAGTGGATGGGACGTCTGTTAATGGTGCAGTCTGTTTCATTCCCGGCCCGGGTTTTCCGTGTGGCCCCATGGCCACAGATTCCACTTAAAAGCCCTGCAGTAAAGGGTATGGGTGTGTCAGGGTCAGAGTCCATTTGGTGTTTGCAGGAGTGCAGAGCAGAGGGAACGCAGGCAAGCAAAGCCAAACAGTAAGGGAGCTGAAAGGCCTGGCACTCACAGAGTACACGGCGGTGGAGTCACCAATGGCACCTGGTCATGGAGGTGGACTGGCCTGTTTAGTGACTGTAATATGGAAGATATGTGCCCGACTGCGAACCAGTGGTGGACTGTCCTGTTTCCCGGCTGCAACTCAGAGGATATCGTGTGCTGTGTTTTGCTGTGGGTAACCATTAAAGAGACTATTGTTTGGAACTTTCCTGGGTCACTGCCTCATCACTGCACAGCGTGGATACCGCTGCACTACAACCAGCTTGAATATGATTTTAAAATCCAAAATGTTGGCCTACTGAAATGTATGTTCAGTAAATGCACTCAATACTTGGTCGGGGCTCCTTTTGCATCAATTACTGCATCAATGTGGCATGGCATGGAGGCCATCAGCCTGTGGCACTGCTGAGGTGTTATGGAAGCCCAGGTGGCTTTGATAGCAGCCTTCAGCTCGTCTGCATTGTTGGGTCTGGTGTCTCTCATCTTCCTCTTGACAATACCCCATAGATTCTCTATGGGGTTAAGGTCAGGCGAGTTTGCTTTCCAATCAATCACAGGGATAATGTTGTTTTTAAATCAGGTATTGGTACTTTTGGTAGTGTGGACAGATGCCAAGTCCTGCTGGAGAATCAAATTTCCATCTCAATCACTGCTTCAACCTTCTTGTCGGCAGAGGGAAGATGAAAAATTCTCCACGTCCCAAAAAAGTCAGATCACAATTTGATCAAACTCTGATGACAGTCTGATTAGTATCATTAGACCGATTTTCTCGGATGAGAGAATATTGGTCGTGTGACCCTTGCCGTAGGCTGATTAAAGTCTGTGTTTTCGTCATCTGCCCTTGAAATGCTGCCACCATTTTTTGGAGTTCTTGAATGCAAGAGGTATTGATGATAACTTTTGATGTCTTTGCCTCCTTGTTTGCATGTAAACGTGCTGCCTATCTAAATAATTAATCTCAGATCAACTGTGTCTTTAATCTATCCATCTTTTACTTTTCCATATATCTATCTCATATATATTGATCATGTATCTATCAATCTATCATCTATTTATCTACAGTATCTATCTATCTTATCTTCCTATCTTATCTATCATTTATCTTCTATCTATCTATCTAATATCCACCTCATATCTGCTGTATCTTTAATCCATCCATCATTTATTCTTCTATTATCTGATATCTATTGATCCTATGTTTATCCATAAATCTTATTCCTATAAAGTTGGGGCAGGGTTAACCCATACACTGCTATCATCCAGTTCAGTGGTGATTAGAGTTGAGCGTAACAGGTCGGCCAGATTCATAAGTCACGACTTATGGCAAAGTCGGGTTTCGCCGATTGAAACCCGACCACAGCGTGAAGTCGGCCATGCGGTCGGCAAAACGAGTGCCAAAGTCGGATTTCCCAGAATGCTTGCACGTGACTTTTTTCAGCCGCTGAGCAAGGACGTACACTGCGGGCAACGAGATGAAATGTGCAGCGTCCGGAGAGAGAGAGAGAGATTTCGCACACTTTAAAAAAAGCGGTCCGGCATGTAGGTGTGCTTACTGTCCTCCACTCACTGCCGACTTTGCTTCCCCATTGACTTGCATTGGGTTTCGTGTTTCAGTCGGACCTTCGACTTTTCACGATAGTCGCCTGATTTCGATCGACTGAACTTTTGAGAAAGTCGAGTTTCATGAAACCCGACTCGACCCTAAAAAAGGCAAAGTCAATCATCTCTAGTGGTGATTATTAATGCTCACAAAGTATGGATGAAACAGGTATTTTATTGCCTGAGAGCCATTCTGAGATTATAAACTTTACAATTGTAAATTCACAAAACAAATCACGATTTTAAATTTCTGGCAAGTGCAAACCAACAGCGATGATTGTGAAAAATTCTTTTCTCCTTGTAGAACCTAATGACCTTAGAGAAGTGAAGAGCCTAAAAGGTTTGTATAAGACTTGAAAAATACGATAGGTTAATTTCTAAAAATAATGCCACTCTGGACCATGGTTGGTTCTGGTATTACAGCTCAGCCTCAATTATTTTACTTTTATGAAGAACTTTGAGTTATTCCATATTTTATGGACCTTCTAAGCTTTTCTGCCAGCCAACAATCAAGAATTCAGAGTTTGTTTAAGAAAATGTCTGTTTAGTTTTGGATTCTAGTTTGATGCTTTTGGCTTTAGCTGAATAATCCTGCCGACTAGAACCAGATGAGACCATCTGGGCTTCCATCTTTTTACCTTTTGCCTTTCAGTACAAATGACTTTGGCAGACAGCCCGCTGATCTGTGACACATGATTTTACATTTCAAAAATTTGTTGATCATGGTAAACGTTGAGATCCCTCGGGGCTCCATTAGTGCACACATTACTATAACTTTCCCCAGCTAATAGCTTTCACCAGGTAACTGCATTTACAGCCTGTAACAGCTGAGATCTCAGCAGGTTTTATCCATGCCCTGAAGTCTACTGTACGAGAATCCAATGGGCATAGCTATGGAGCAGCTGCACCAAGCCCCTGAGGGACAGAGACCTCTGGGCCACAGTTTGTTAGGTCCAGTGCCTGGAAACAGGCTTATTGAAGGGCACTATTATAAATATGGCACTTGAGCAAATGTCGACTACCAAATGCGAGACTTGTGGGGTAATGTTCAAGGTTAAGTAGTCAAATGTGGCTTGAGTCTTATGATATATATGACAATGTGGCCAATGGATAAGGATAACTTCTTACACCATCCTGTGTAGATAGTTAAAGTGTGAAACCTCCCTCCCATTGTGGACCACTACATAGGTAAAAAAAAATAGGGTCCAAAGAAAATATCAATATGTTATTAATAATTTTCCACCATTTTTAGCCTTTGGATGTCATGTGATCTGTATATTAGAATCACATGATTGGTGACATGCTTATTGGATAACCATGGGCCATACTTTACAGATAGGGGCTTCTGCATACTGCACTGGTATAAGAATGGTTTGTGAGCAGAATATTAAATATATGTATTATTGTATGCGCATTATTATTTTCAATTCCATAAATGAATTAAAAAGTCTAAACATGACGATATTTAGCCAAACTTGCCAGTTTCTATTGGATTTTCTGCCATGTTGGATATCATCATGCCAGATGTTTCCTCCTGTTAAAGGAGTCTAGCCGAGGAGTATTTCCATCTAAAAAGTAAACTTGGGAGCATGTCCAGATGCCGGCGTGAGAGGTTGTGCGGCTACAGGGCTAGCGCCCAGTATAACCGAGTCACGACAAAAGCACCCTGCACCGGCGCTTCAATTCACTCCCAGATGGGCCCCAGGAGAACCAGGATCCCGGTGCTACCTGGAGTGGCATCTGCTGGTCCCGTGACGGCCCTGGATGCCTTCCTCCTTTGATATCATGATCCTATCTCGTATAACTCTGAAAAAGAGGAGGCTCCTCCTGCCTTTGTTGTTCATCTTGAAAGACCTCAAAATTCCCTATAGGCGGGGGTTTCCCTTTGCTTTAAGTGCCCGTAGAGTAGGTGTTTCGGTGACTCTTCACTCCTTGGAAGATCTGTCATCCTTCTGTGAGAAATTAGAGCTCCAGATCCCCAAGATTGCAGACTGGGACATCCCCACCTCTGGTTTGGACCCAGAAAAGAAAGACGGATTGTCTGAATAACAGGGGAGGGAAAAGGGGAACAATGAGCCTTTGCTGATTTCTTGGACAGAACTTTTTATATTGCATAATGCATAAGCGGACTATCAGAGAGCCTAATATTAGTCCAATTACCAATAATACCTTAATCAATATAATTAAAGACAATGTAAGTAAAAAAACAATGAAGATAATACTAATACCAAAACACCAAGTAATAAAATTTGTGATACATACAAGAACAGGCGGGCAGCTATATAACCATACAAGCAAAGGTTAACACCATCAAGACGGACCAGTCTATTGTCCCTTTACAATAAAATAAATAAAGTGCATAGTGCAATTCAATGTAAATAGCAATAGTACTTCAATGAAACATATGTCCGTGGAAGCAATGCAGAGATGACAATGCAAAGGGTCAAAAAAACAACTCTCTAGTAAAGCTACATAAACACAATGACCCACACCCTATACCCCTTAGATAATAATCAGGGGCTACAGAGTTAACATATAATTGAACACTAGGACCGCCTCATGCAGAGCTTACCCATGGTGGCTGTATAACCAGAGCGCAAGTGCCCCGATTATTATCTAAGGGGTATAGGGTGTGGGTCATTGTGTTTATGTAGCTTTACTAGAGAGCTGATTTTTGACCCTTTGCATTGTCCTGTCTGCATTGCTTCCACGGACATATGTTTCATTGAAGTACTATTGTTATTTACATTTAATTGCACTATGCACTTTATTTATATTTTATTGTAAAGGGACAATAGACTGGTCCGTCATGATGGTGTTAACCTTTGCTTTGATTTGTATGGTTATATAGCTGCCCACCTGTTCTTGTGCGTATCACACATTTTATTACTTGGTGTTTTGGTACTTGTATTATCTTCAATAGAGTTGAGCGAAACGGGTCGAACAATTTCAAAAGTCGCCGACTTTTGGCAAAGACGGGTTTCATGAAACGAAACCCGACCCTAGGATGAGGTCGGCCACGAGGTCGGCGACTTACGCGCCAAAGTCGCGTTTCAAAAGTTTGTTTAGCGCTCTTTTTCAGCCAATCAGAATCCATGGACACTTGTGGGCAACGTGATGACATAGGCAGGGGTCACCACCATCTTTCAGAAGGGCATGCAAGTGATTGGCTTGCTTTGGTGGGCGTCACAGGGGTTATAAAAGGGCGTGCACGCCGACCGCCATCTTACTTCTGCTGATCTTAGCATAGGGAGAGGTTGCTGATTCTGTAGGGAGAGCGTTAGGCAGGGAAGAAGAAAAAAAAACTGCTTCTGCTGCTAGCGATTTTGCCTGTGCAACACACCAGTCACTGTGTGTGCAGTGCAAGGGGAGGCTATATTGTGGTGGATCAGGGTGTTGGTTGTTAGGCTGCCTTCTAAGGCTTCCTGACAGCTGCATTGCTGTTTCCCCACTGCTCTGCAAACTGCTTTTTTAAAAGCAATCCTAATTTTTATTTTTGTCCTGCTGAGGTACTGAGCGTGCATTTATTCACACCATACAGCGGTGTACGCTCCTCACACAGTACCGTGTAACGGCTGTTATCACAGCCACAGTGAAGCTATCTGTGTGTCACTGTGGAAGGATAAGTGGAGGACTTGTTCTGTTCTTACAGACCTACACTCTAGGGAGATTCCTATTCTGCCCAATTCTACAATTCACTTTTTTCACACCTGTGCCATCGAGCCTGTGACATAGCGCTCTGATATTCAGTGGGCCTCACACAATCCAAAAGTGTCCAGTGTCCACAAGTGTCTGCAGAAATTCAAAATCTCCCTTATCCTGTAGTCACTTTTTTCACACCTGTGCCATCGAGCCTGTGACATAGCGCTCTGATATTCAGTGGGCCTCACACAATCCAAAAGTGTCCAGTGTCCACAAGTGTCTGCAGAAATTCAAAATCTCCCTTATTCTGTAGTCACTTTTTTCACACCTGTGCCATCGAGCCTGTGACATAGCGCTCTGATATTCAGTGGGCCTCACACAATCCAAAAGTGTCCAGTGTCCACAAGTGTCTGCAGAAATTCAAAATCTCCCTTATCCTGTAGTCACTTTTTTCACACCTGTGCCATCGAGCCTGTGACATAGCGCTCTGATATTCAGTGGGCCTCACACAATCCAAAAGTGTCCAGTGTCCACAAGTGTCTGCAGAAACTCAAAATCTCCCTTATCCTGTAGTCACTTTTTTCACACCTGTGCCATCGAGCCTGTGACATAGCGCTCTGATATTCAGTGGGCCTCACACAATCCAAAAGTGTCCAGTGTCCACAAGTGTCTGCAGAAATTCAAAATCTCCCTTATCCTGTAGTCACTTTTTTCACACCTGTGCCATCGAGCCTGTGACATAGCGCTCTGATATTCAGTGGGCCTCACACAATCCAAAAGTGTCCAGTGTCCACAAGTGTCTGCAGAAATTCAAAATCTCCCTTATTCTGTAGTCACTTTTTTCACACCTGTGCCATCGAGCCTGTGACATAGCGCTCTGATATTCAGTGGGCCTCACACAATCCAAAAGTGTCCAGTGTCCACAAGTGTCTGCAGAAATTCAAAATCTCCCTTATCCTGTAGTCACTTTTTTCACACCTGTGCCATCGAGCCTGTGACATAGCGCTCTGATATTCAGTGGGCCTCACACAATCCAAAAGTGTCCAGTGTCCACAAGTGTCTGCAGAAACTCAAAATCTCCCTTATCCTGTAGTCACTTTTTTCACACCTGTGCCATCGAGCCTGTGACATAGCGCTCTGATATTCAGTGGGCCTCACACAATCCAAAAGTGTCCAGTGTCCACAAGTGTCTGCAGAAATTCAAAATCTCCCTTATCCTGTAGTCACTTTTTTCACACCTGTGCCATCGAGCCTGTGACATAGCGCTCTGATATTCAGTGGGCCTCACACAATCCAAAAGTGTCCAGTGTCCACCAGTGTCTGCAGAAATTCAAAATCTCCCTTATCCTGTAGTCACTTTTTTCACACCTGCTGCATCGAGCCTGTGACATAGCGCTCTGATATTCAGTGGGCCTCACACAATCCAAGTGTCCAGTGTCCACAAGTGTCTGCAGAAATTCAAAATCTCCCTTATCCTGTAGTCACTTTTTTCACACCTGTGCCATCGAGCCTGTGACATAGCGCTCTGATATTCAGTGGGCCTCACGCAATCCAAAAGTGTCCAGTGTCCACAAGTGTCTGCAGAAATTCAAAATCTCCCTTATCCTGTAGTCACTTTTTTCACACCTGTGCCATCGAGCCTGTGACATAGCGCTCTGATATTCAGTGGGCCTCACACAATCCAAGTGTCCAGTGTCCACAAGTGTCTGCAGAAATTCAAAATCTCCCTTATCCTGTAGTCACTTTTTTCACACCTGTGCCATCGAGCCTGTGACATAGCGCTCTGATATTCAGTGGGCCTCACACAATCCAAGTGTCCAGTATCCACAAGTGTCTGCAGAAATTCAAAATCTCCCTTATCCTGTAGTCACTTTTTTCACACCTGTGCCATCGAGCCTGTGACATAGCGCTCTGATATTCAGTGGGCCTCACACAATCCAAAAGTGTCCAGTGTCCACAAGTGTCTGCAGAAATTCAAAATCTCCCTTATCCTGTAGTCACTTTTTTCACACCTGTGCCATTGAGCCTGTGACATAGCGCTCTGATATTCAGTGGGCCTCACACAATCCAAAAGTGTCCAGTGTCCACAAGTGTCTGAAGAAATTCAAAATCTCCCTTATCCTGTAGTCACTTTTTTCACACCTGTGCCATCGAGCCTGTGACATAGCGCTCTGATATTCAGTGGGCCTCACACAATCCAAAAGTGCCAGTGTCCACAAGTGTCTGCAGAAATTCAAAATCTCCCTTATCCTGTAGTCACTTTTTTCACACCTGTGCCATCGAGCCTGTGACATAGCGCTCTGATATTCAGTGGGCCTCACACAATCCAAGTGTCCAGTGTCCACAAGTGTCTGCAGAAATTCAAAATCTCCCTTATCCTGTAGTCACTTTTTTCACACCTGCTGCATCGAGCCTGTGACATAGCGCTCTGATATTCTGTGGGCCTCACACAATCCAAGTGTCCAGTGTCCACAAGTGTCTGCAGAAATTCAAAATCTCCCTTATCCTGTAGTCACTTTTTTCACACCTGCTGCATCGAGCCTGTGACATAGCGCTCTGATATTCAGTGGGCCTCACACAATCCAAGTGTCCAGTGTCCACAAGTGTCTGCAGAAATTCAAAATCTCCCTTATCCTGTAGTCACTTTTTTCACACCTGCTGCATCGAGCCTGTGACATAGCGCCCTGATATTCAGTGGGCCTCACACAATCCAAGTGTCCACTGTCCACAAGTGTCTGCAGAAATTCAAAATCTCCCTTATCCTGTAGTCACTTTTTTCACACCTGTGCCATTGAGCCTGTGACATAGCGCTCTGATATTCAGTGGGCCTCACACAATCCAAGTGTCCAGTGTCTACAGAAAATCTAAATCTCCCCTGTCCTATAGACACCTTGTACCTTGTTTTACATTACTATATAGTTTGTTGGATTTTGTCTACATTTCTACCAAAAATGAGGAAGGCTGGTGGAAGAGGCCGTGGAATTGGGCGGGGGTTGGCAGCTGGTAATGATGGTGTTGGTGGTGGATCTGATGGTAGTGGCAAAAGCAAAATAGGACCGAATGCAGGAGGTGTTGAGCCTGCGTCATCGTCTGGCTCCATAAGGCTTCGAAGGCTTCGTTTTCTAGGAGTTGGCAAACCACTTTTAACGCCAGAGCATCAGGAAAAAGTTTTGTCTTACATTGCTGACTCAGCCTCCAGCTCTATCGCCTCCTCTTCTGAAGTTGTAAAAAGTAAAAACACTGAGTCGTCATTGGAGGCTCATGTTCATGAACCACACCTTTCCTTGTGTCCTTCACCCCAACCAAGATTGAAGGATGACGCAGGCCATACTACTGATTACTCCATGGAGCTGTTTTCACATACCATGCCTGGATTATCAAGTGAAATGGTGAATTACCCAGGCCAAGATGAATCTGACATGGAGTGCACTGATGCACAGCCGCTGATAGATGATTCTGCTGGTACATTCACTCAGAGCACTACATTGTCCTCGCAGTGTAAAAGCCAGATTCTGACCCTGATGAGACTCAGGTGCCCCTTCCCGCACACTATACCACCATACACGGTGACACAGAGGAAGGTGCACATGACATTGAAGAGGAGGTGATGGATGACCCAGTTGTTGACCCAGATTGGCATCCATTGGGGGAAGAGGGTGCTGCTTCCAATAGCTCAGATGAGGAGCATCCACAGCAGACATCGACATCGCAACAGCTGTTATCTGGCAGGCCCGGAGCACTCCAAAGACAGGTTCCAAAAATCAAAAGAGTTGCTGGACAGCTTGTCCAGAGGGTCAAAACATCACAGCGTGCTAGGCCGCAAAATGTCTGCCAAAGTAGGAAGAGTGCAGTGTGGCACTTTTTTGAACAAAATCCTCATGATCAGGCCAAGGTTATCTGTAAGAAGTGCGCAAAGACCTTTAGCAGAGGGAAAAATCTGAAAAATTTGAATACCAGTTGCATGCTTAGACATTTAACCGGCATGCACTTGCAAGCGTGGACACAACACCAAACCTCAAGTGCCACATGTGCAACTGATCACAAAGAAGGTAGTCAGCAACGCTACATTGTTTCCCCCACTGTAAGCCCACCGGTTAGCACAGCAGCAAATGTTGAGGTGTCGTTGCAAGGCCACAGCAGTCAGGGAATCCCACTGTTATATCAACGAAATACTGAATCTAGGCCATCAGAAAGAACATCAACTCCATCACCATCATCAACCCTCTCTCAGTCCGCCCTGTCCACCGCTACTTCCACCATATGCAGCTCTCAAGTCCAGCTCACCCTCCCAGACACTATGAGTAGGTCAAGAAAGTACTCAGTCTCTCATCCGCGTACACTGGGTTTGAACGCCCACATTGCCAAACTAATCTCGTTTGAGATGATGCCCTATCGGTTGGTGGAAAGCGCAGCTTTCCGCAAACTCATGGCCTATGCAGTACCACGCTATGACCTACCCAGTCGCCACTTCTTCTCTCGCAAAGCCATCCCAGCCCTCCACCATCATGTGAAAGACCGCATTGTCCATGCACTCAAGCAGTCAGTGAGTGGAAAGGTGCACCTCACAACTGATGCATGGTCCAGTCGGCATGGCCAGGGCCGTTACGTGTCGATCACTGCGCACTGGGTTAATGTGGTGGATTCAGGGTCCACAGGGGACAGCGGTGGTGGGACAGTGCTGCCTAGCCCACGGTATAGGAAACAGTTGGCTGTAGGCGTTCCACCCTCCTCCTCCTCCAGGAGCGAAAGCTCGTCCACAGAGCGCAGTCGTACGAGCACTCCATCTGCAGCTGCCACTGTTGCACACGAGGTGTCCCCCTATCAAGCAGCTAGTGGAAAGCGTCAGCAGGCTGTGTTGCAGATGATGTGTTTGGGCGACAGACACACCGCCGAGGTGCTGGCCGAGTACTTGAAGCGACAAACTGAGTCATGGCTGGGCAGTGTACATCTTGAGGCAGGCAAGGTAGTTAGTGATAACGGCCGTAATTTTGTAGCAGCCATAGCCCTTTCAAAACTCAGCCACATACCTTGCTTGGCTCACACCTTGAACCTGGTGGTGCAGTGCTTCCTCAAAAATTATCCGGAGTTAACAGCCCTGCTCCATAAGGTGCGATGACTGTGCGCGCACATCCGCCGGTCGCCTGTACACTCCGTTCGTATGCAGAAGCTGCAGCGATTGCTCCACCTTCCCAACCACCGCCTCATTATCGACATTGCAACAAGGGGGAACTCCACCCTGCACATGGTGGAGCGGCTGTGCGAGCAGAGGCAGGCCATAATGCATTTGTGGGAGGATACACTGCCAGGCACTTTGAGAGCAGACATGGAGTTTACAGGTGTGCAGTGGTCGAAGCTGAAAGACCTCTGTAAAGTCCTTCAGTGTTTTGAGGAATGCACACGGCTGGTAAGCGCAGACGACGCCATCCTAAGCATGAGCATCCCACTTATGCGTCTGCTCATGCAAACTTTGACGCACCTTAAGGAGCAGGCGTCTGCAGCCAATGTTGACAAGGAGGAAGAGGGAATCCTTGATGACATTCAGCCATTGTCTGCTCAGGGACCTCTCCTGGACGAGTTGGAGGAAGAAGAGGAGGAGGAGGATGATGATGGGGATGATTACTTAGGGGAGGAGGATGCATCTCGTGGGGCAAGTGAAAATGTTGGCGTGGCAAGGTCTGGTACAGGGTTTGTGCATGACTGGAGGGATGTGGATTTGCCAGAAAGTGCTCCTCCAACCAGCACTCGCAGTGCATCATTTACACCGGGAACATTGGCCCACATGTCAGATTATGCTTTGCGGATCCTAAAAAGGGACCCCCGCATTGCCAAAATGATGAACGATGACGACTACTGGTTGGCCAGCATCCTGGATCCACGCTATAAAGGCAAATTACAAAACATCATGCCACAGGAGAACCTTGACCTAATATTGGCTAATAAACAAGCAACTCTGGTAAATCGGTTGCTTGAGGCATTCCCAGCACACAGCAGCGGTGATGGTTCTCACACGAGCCGTACGGGCCGGGGGCAGCTTGGCAGAGGTGTTCATGGTGCACACAGCAGACGTGGCGTTGGAGACAGGGGTTTCATGACAATGTTGTGGACTGATTTTTCAAGTACCGCTCCACACAACTGGTAATACAGCATCGATGGAAAGTGACAGGAGACAGCAGTTGTCAACTATGGTTACAAACTACTTTTCCTCCCATATCGATGTTCTCCCACACAGGTCATTCCCCTTTGACTATTGGGCCGCTAAACTGGACACCTGGCCTGAATTGGCACAATATGCCTTACAGGAGCTCGCTTGCCCAGCTGCAAGTGTGCTATCGGAAAGAGTCTTCAGTGCAGCTGGATCAATCCTGACAGACAAAAGGACCCGTCTGTCAACCCAAAATGTGGATGATCTAACCTTCATTAAAATGAACCATGCATGGGTTTCCAAGGATTTTGTCCCACCTTCCCCTGATGACACATAGGGTGACAGAAAAATGGCTTGCTTTGGTCGACCTCTTCCTGGGACTTGACCTATTTCGCCTTTTGCATCAGCTGAATGTCCAACATCAACATATGCCACTTTCTAAAACTCCCTAACTGTGCTGCCCCCCCCCCATGGCCGGGGTCACCACCTAGCGCACGACACCGTGCGAGTGCCGTTGCCCTGGACAGGTGGGTAGGCCGACTCTTGGGCGCGGGCACTGGCACAGGGTCCCTCATAGTGCAATCAAGTTTCTCTGACGGTGGTGGTGCACACCCGCCGTCAGACACACCGCTGTACTATGAGGGGCCCAGTGCCAGTACCGACGCCCACGAGTGGGCCCCCCTTGCTTGGGGAGGGCCCCAGCATTTGCAATCTTTACCTCTCCCTGCTCCTCCGCTGTGTAGTCTGGGCCGTCAAATCCATACTGTGCCTGACACCGTCTGAGCCTGCCTCCTGATGTATAGACATATCTTTTGAATGTGTACGCTATCCATACATGTTATCCGGTTATACGGTACCCTTTCTCACCTTTGTGCAATCACGTGCAAGCCATACTGGGCCTAACACCGTCTGAGCCTGCCTCCTGATGTATAGACATATCTTTTGAATGTGTACGCTATCCATACATGTTATCCGGGGATACGGTACCCTTTCTCACCTTTGTGAAATCACGTGCAAGCCATTCTGGGCCTAACACCATCTGAGCCTGCCTCCTGATGTATAGACATATCTTTTGAATGTGTACGCTATCCATACATGTTATCCGGGGATACGGTACCCTTTCTCACCTTTGTGCGATCACTTGCAAGCCATACTGGGCCTAACACCATCTGAGCCTGCCTCCTGATGTATAGACATATCTTTTGAATGTGTACGCTATCCATACATGTTATCCGGGGATACGGTACCCTTTCTCACCTTTGTGCAATCACTTGCAAGTCATACTGGGCCTAACACCGTCTGAGCCTGCCTCCTGATGTATAGACATATCTTTTGAATGTGTACGCTATCCATACATGTTATCCGGGGATACGGTACCCTTTCTCACCTTTGTGCAATCACGTGCAAGCCATTCTGGGCCTAACACCATCTGAGCCTGCCTCCTGATGTATAGACATATCTTTTGAATGTGTACGCTATCCATACATGTTATCCGGGGATACGGTACCCTTTCTCACCTTTGTGCGATCACTTGCAAGCCATACTGGGCCTAACACCATCTGAGCCTGCCTCCTGATGTATAGACATATCTTTTGAATGTGTACGCTATCCATACATGTTATCCGGGGATACGGTACCCTTTCTCACCTTTGTGCAATCACTTGCAAGTCATACTGGGCCTAACACCGTCTGAGCCTGCCTCCTGATGTATAGACATATCTTTTGAATGTGTACGCTATCCATACATGTTATCCGGGGATACGGTACCCTTTCTCACCTTTGTGCAATCACGTGCAAGCCATTCTGGGCCTAACACCATCTGAGCCTGCCTCCTGATGTATAGACATATCTTTTGAATGTGTACGCTATCCATACATGTTATCCGGGGATACGGTACCCTTTCTCACCTTTGTGCGATCACTTGCAAGCCATACTGGGCCTAACACCATCTGAGCCTGCCTCCTGATGTATAGACATATCTTTTGAATGTGTACGCTATCCATACATGTTATCCGGGGATACGGTACCCTTTCTCACCTTTGTGCAATCACTTGCAAGTCATACTGGGCCTAACACCGTCTGAGCCTGCCTCCTGATGTATAGACATATCTTTTGAATGTGTACGCTATCCATACATGTTATCCGGGGATACAGTACCCTTTCTCACCTTTGTGCAATCACTTGCAAGCCATACTGGGCCTAACACCATCTGAGCCTGCCTCCTGATGTATAGACATATCTTTTGAATGTGTACGCTATCCATACATGTTATCCGGGGATACGGTACCCTTTCTCACCTTTGTGCAATCACGTGCAAGCCATACTGGGCCTAACACCATCTGAGCCTGCCTCCTGATGTATAGACATATCTGTTGAATGTGTACGCTATCCATACATGTTATCCGGGGATACGGTACCCTTTCTCACCTTTGTGCAATCACTTGCAAGCCATACTGGGCCTAACACCATCTGAGCCTGCCTCCTGATGTATAGACATATCTTTTGAATGTGTACGCTATCCATACATGTTATCCGGGGACACGGTACCCTTTCTCACCTTTGTGCAATCACTTGCAAGCCATACTGGGCCTAACACCGTCTGAGCCTGCCTCCTGATGTATAGACATATCTTTTGAATGTGTACGCTATCCATACATGTTATCCGGGGATACGGTACCCTTTCTCACCTTTGTGCAATCACTTGCAAGCCATACTGGGCCTAACACCGTCTGAGCCTGCCTCCTGATGTATAGACATATCTATTGAATGTGTACTCTATCCATACATGTAATCCGGGGATACGGTACCTTTTCTCACCTTTGTGCAATCACGTGTAACCCATACTGGGCCTAACACCGTCTGAGCCTGCCTCCCTCCTGATGTATAGACATATATTTTGAATGTGTACGCTATCCATACATGTTATCTGGGGATACGGTACCCTTTCTCACCTTTGTGCAATCACGTGCAAGCCATACTGGGCCTAACACCGTCTGAGCCTGCCTCCTGATGTATAGACATATCTTTTGAATGTGTACGCTATCCATACATGTTATCCGGGGATACGGTACCCTTTCTCACCTTTGTGCAATCACGTGCAAACCATACTGGGCCTAACACCGTCTGAGCCTGCCTCCTGATGTATAGACATATCTTTTGAATGTGTACGCTATCCATACATGTTATCCGGGGATACGGTACCCTTTCTCACCTTTGTGCAATCACGTGCAAGCCATACTGGGCCTAACACCGTCTGAGCCTGCCTCCTGATGTATAGACATATCTTTTGAATGTGTACGCTATCCATACATGTTATCCGGGGATACGGTACCCTTTCTCACCTTTGTGCAATCACGTGTAATCCATACTGGGCCTGAGAACAGATGGCGAGCTGTTAAGCAAGCTACAGCACCTGTGGTTTGCACACGTAAGTTTTTCATTTTTTCAGGAATGACGGTTAGGCCTAATTCCGGAACTGCGGTTTACCTGCACTTACTGGGAAATCATCGTTCGCGAGTAATAATTGTAATCAGTGATCCCCATCACTAACATTGTTCAGCGGGTTATCTGCACCTGTAAGCGACAAACGCTGGCCTTTTCAGTGTAGCGCACATGCAGCCACGGACATGTAAGGGCATGACACACCAGTTATTGGCCAATCTCATGTGCCAGAGCCTCACGTGTCCCTATAGTAAGCCGGACTCGGACCGCGGGGCATGACGGAGTCTCGTTCGTTAACGGAATTAAGCTTGCAATGTGTGCATCTGTTCTGTAGCTGGCATGGTTGAGGTTGCCCGTGTTGAGTCAAATTACGCCGTAGGCTCCACTCCTTGTGGTGCCCTTCTGGACATTCCTTTAAGGTTCAGCTTTGCAACCATACTGCCCACGTAAAACAAACACTTTGCCTTCATGAACGCTGTTTGGAGGGTCATGACTCGTGGGAATAACGCCGCCCAATCAGTTAACCTGCTAGAGAGATCCTTCGTTGCTCCCAAGCATGACATCACACTCCCTAGGAGGAAGGTAATGCCACTGTGGCGACCGTACTCCTGGGGGCGACACAAGTGCACTGATGCCCAGTCACTGCTCGATGAATCTGCTGTTACATTGACCCAGACCACTACATTCCCCTCGCACGCTACACGGCCTGAATCTGACCCTGATGAAACTCAGGTTACCCTTCCCATATACAGTTCCATCTTACACGGTGACAAAGAGGAAGCTGCAGATGAAAGTGCAGGTTCGGCCCACCCGCCATCAGACACACCACCGTACTATCAGGGGCCCTGTGCCAGTGCCGTCGCCAACGAGTGGGCCCCCCTGCTTGCTCAGGATCACAGCACTTGCAAGGTTGAAATACTGTGCAGTGAGATGGAAGATGGGGACGACGAGGAGTCCAGACTAGTACAGGGATTCCCTAGCGAGGAGACTTATTTGAATGTTTTCAATGTTGGGACAGCAATTTCTGAGGGGCACTATACTCTGGAGAATGATAGATGGGGCCCACCATACACTGGAACATTCCAAAGGTGGACATCAGACACTGGAGCAGCATTTACAGGGCCCATTATACACTAGAGCATTAGAAATGGGGCCCATTATGATTGGAGCATTATTTGGGCCCATAAGACAGTGGAGCTTCATCCATGGGGACCAACATATACTGTAGCATTATGTGGAGCTCATCATATACTGTTTCAAACATTATATGGGACCAATGATTCTGTATGGAGAAATAGATGGGCCTCGTCATGAGATGTAAAAAGTGAAGTATTTTTCATTGTACTATACCGCTATTTCTCTGCCGTATCGGAGCATGATGACTTGTGGTATGTGTTAAAGGGGCGCTCTTTCGCCCAGGGCACATGAAAACCTGGAGCCAGCCCTACCCCCCCACAACTTTAGCCAAATAACCCCCATTTTTCAGTGCGTAACTTGTATTATGAAGTTAATTAAGGTTGACAAGCTTAAGTAAGAAGAATTGATGTTTTTGCCATTCAAATGGGCACTGTAGGTGTGTTTCCTGTCCTCCTCTCACTGCCGACTTTTATTCCCCATTGACTTACATTGGGTTTCGTGTTTCGGGACGACCCCGTCTTTTCCCTATAATCGGCCGATCTTGCTCGACCCGACTTTTGGAAAAGTCGGGTTTCACGAAACGAAACTCGACCCTATAAAACCAAAAGTCGCTCAACCCTAATCTTCAATAAAGACATTGTTTTTTTTACTTACATTGTCTTTAATTATATTGATTAAGGTATTATTGGTAATTGGACTAATATTAGGCTCTGATAGTCCGCTTATGCATTATACAGTATTTTTGAAAGTATCCTTGAAATAAGGAATATGCATTTTATGATCCAATTTTCCCTATATGTATTTCAGAACTTTTTATTTTGTTCTCCACATTTTCTCTTCTAGAGAGCTCAAGACTTGGCTTCGAAAACTGTTTATGTTTCTTTAAAAATATTAGTCGGTGCAGGCTCATTTCTATAGTATTTCATAAAAGTTTGATAGCCGTATTTCTTATTACTCTCTCTAAGCATGTGATCTGCTAATTAATAATGATGTGTGCCTTATTGGTATATATTTTTTCTTTTTGTGTTCTTCGTTGTCCTTGTCTATGTAAGGAGGTGGACCGGACCGTGGGTACCGGCATGCCTGGTCCGGAACTGAACGTGCTGCATCCTCTGTTTCTGAGGGGAAGCTTGAGGGAGGCAGACATTCCCCTGCTGCAGGAGGGAAGGAGAGGAGAGAGAGAGTTTCCTGCTGACAGAAGGGGGCAGGGAGAACCCAGAGAGAGAACTCTGACACAGGGCTATAAGAAGGAAAAACGCTCGCTGCAGCAGGTGTTGGTGCCAAGTAAGTCCAGCACGTAGAGTAGAGGAGAGCGCGCTCTGCTTCCACCTCCAGAGTGCTGGCCCTGTGATAGGCCGTGCTGCTGCTGCCCGGAATAGGAGCTGTGGTGCTGGGAGAATGAGCTGTGCCAGCAGAGCGGAGCGTGCGGAGCTAAGCCAGGTGCCGTACACTAGGAGACAGTGAGTACCGCACCCGCTCTGCCCACGAGTATGCTCAAAAGAGACCTCCTGCTGAGGACTGATACAGACTGACAGTACGCGGTGAGCGCCATCTGTGTAAATGTGAACCTGCCAGCCTCCGTGATGGAAGGAGACCCCCTTGACAAGCCTGAGGCAGTCGCTAGTGTGTGTAGGCCAGTGTGCACAGTGACAGATCTGAGCCCCTGAGAGTAGTAGCTGGACTGACCAAGGAGCGCAGCACTGGACCTGGGGTGACATGTTCTAATTGTGGACTTGTGACTAAGAGTGTTGAGGGCAGGACCCCCCTCTCACCGCCCAGCATCCTGTTGTTTTCCCCAGAGGCTGTTTCTTTATCGTGGACAGAGACTTGAGAGACTGCATGTGCCGCTGTTGTCGGTGCCACCGTTGGATTCCCGCCTGTCAGAGACTGCAATGAGACGACCCGCGCCGCTGTTGCCAGTGCCACCGTTGGAACCCTGTACTCCCTAACAACAGAAGATTACAGTCCGATAAGTTTAACCTCTTTATTACTGAACTCTCATTCGTCCCTCACCTACTCTGCCAACTTTCCAGTTCTGCCCATTCCTCGCCATCACCTAAAATCCCTCACTCCCTGCATGGAACACAACCCCCTGTAAATAAATCTGTTTAACCCTGGCTCTGCCTCCACATGCGTGACTGCATCTTGCGTCCCTGCAGGTTATTACATCTTCTCCCCTTCCTATTATTTCCTACCCTTCTAATTACTCGTTTGCAATCTCCGGATCTCCACTTACAGTATATCCTGGGGGAGAGTGTCCAGTACTGCATCTCGAGGGAGGTGGGAATGTTGTTGGCTCCTGGTGATCATACGCATGTGTGTACACTATACAACCTCAAATGACAAGTATAATATCATTAAGCATAAAAGGACTTAACTCCCCTAGAAAGAGGAAGCTTGCCCTACAGGAGCTGAAGTCCTATGTAACAACCCTGCTGGCATCACTGCATGGCCTCCCATCCCCGGCACACCAACTTACTTTCTGCTTCAAGCCATGCTGTGAATTCTGTCTGTTGCCAGCTCTGTGCCTCTGCTCTCCATGTTTCCAGACTGTGTGTATAGGGGGGCGGCGCCTGAACTCTCTGGTTCTTATGCAGTCAGGGTGCACCTGTGTAATCTGTCCCTGACCAATCACCTGGAGCCCTTGACTATTTAGTTTTGCCACTCCCACTGAAACATTGCCTGTGCAATGTCTATACTCAGTTAGTATCTTGCTGCTGAGGATGCCAGGCCCTGTTCTGTGTATCGCCTTCTCTGTAGGAATACTCTTTGTCTCGCTTTATACCTTGTCCGCCTGCCAGGAGGCAGAATATCCAGGCCCTTGAGTCTTGTTCCGAGTGCCTTGTCTGTTCTCTGTCCGCCTGCCAGGAGGCAGAATATCCTGGTCCCTGTGTCTTTGTCCCGGTGTCTCTGTCTGAACTCAGTCTTACCTCTGTCTGTCAGTCTCCTTGTTTGTGGTTCCTTCTCTGCCGTGTCTTTCCTTGTGTCCTCCCTGTCTGTGCATCTGTACCCTCGCAGCTTTATCTGTGTGTCTGCACTCTCGCAGCTTTATCTGTGCGTCTGCACTCTCGCAGCTTTATCTGTGCGTCTGCACTCTCGCAGCTTTATCTGTGCGTCTGCACTCTCGCAGCTTTATCTGTGCGTCTGCACTCTCGCAGCTTTATCTGTGCGACTGCACTCTCGCAGCTTTATCTGTGCATCTGCACTCTCGCAGCTTTATCTGTGCATCTGCACTCTAGCCGCTCTGTCTGCACGGCTCCTGCTGCCGCTGCAGAACCTCTTGCTGCAGCTTCTCTCCACAGACCTTGTGGTTCAGCTTTGCTCCATTCCTGCTGCCACTGCAGAACCTCTTGCTGCAGCTTCTCTCCACAGACCTTGCGGTTCAGCTTTGCTCCATTCCTGCTGCTGCTGCAGAACCCCTTGCTGCAGCTTCTCTCCACAGACCTTGTGGTTCTGCTTTGCTCCAGTCCTGCTGCCGCTGCGGAACCTCTTGCTGCAGCTTCTCTCCACAGACCTTGTGGTTCTGCTTTGCTCCATTCCTGCTGCCGCTGCAGAACCTCTTGATGCAGCTTCTCTCCACAGACCTCGTGGTTCAGCTTTGCTCCACTCCTGCTGCCGCTACAGAACCTCTTTCTGCAGCTTCTCTCTCCACTCCTGCCTTCACCTGCACCTCCTGTGTGAACAGGTCCAAACCTGTTCCTTCAAATTCCACTCTTGCCTGCCTGCATCCATACCAGCACCTCCTGTGTGAACAGGTCCAAACCTGTTCCTTCATATTCCACGCCTGCCTGCATCCATACCTGCACCTCCTGTGTGAACAGGTCCCTACCTGTTCCTTCTCAAGCCGTGCCCGCCTGTCCTGTGTCTCAAGCCGTGCCCGCCTGTCCTGTGTCTCAAGCCGTGCCCGCCTGTCCTGTGTCTCAAGCCGTGCCCGCCTGTCCTGTGTCTCCAAGCCACGTCTGCTTGCCCTGTATCTGTCGTACCTTCTTGCCCTGTGTCTCAGTCTGCCTGTCAGTCACATCTGTCCAAGTGACTTGTCTCCAAGTGGGATCAGCAGCCACAGCCAGACACCACTCTGGAGTGGCACCCGACAGCTATCTGCCGCACAAGCCTGACCTCACCATTAGAGTTGAGCGACTTTTGCTTTTTTAGGGTCGCGTTTCGTTTCGTGAAACCCAACTTTTCCAAAAGTCGGGTCGAGCAAGATCGTCCGATTATAGGTAAAAGTCGGGGTCGTCCCGAAACACGAAACCCAATGTAAGTCAATGGGGAATAAAAGTCGGCAGTGAGAGGAGGACAGGAAACACACCTACAGTGCCCATTTGAATGCCAAAAGCATCAATTCTTCTTACTTAAGCTTGTCAACCTTAATTAACTTCATAATACAAGTTACGCACTGAAAAATGGGGGTTATTTGGCTAAATTTGTGGGGGGGAGGGCTGACTGCAGGTTTTCATGTGCCCTGGGCGAAAGAGCGCCCCTTTAACACATACCACAACTCATCATGCTCCGATACGGCAGAGAAATAGCGGTATAGTACAATGAAAAATACCTCACTTTTTACATCTCATGACGAGGCCCATCTATTTCTCCATACAAAATCATTGGTCCCATATAATGTTTGAAACAGTATATGATGAGCTCCACATAATGCTACAGTATATGTCGGTCCCCATGGATGAAGCTCCACTGTCTTATGGGCCCAAATAATGCTCCAAACATAATGGGCCCCATTTCTACTGCTCTAGTGTATAATGGGCCCTGTAAATGCTGCTCCAGTGTCTGATGTCCACCTTTGGAATGTTCCAGTGTATGGTGGGCCCCATCTATCATTCTCCAGAGTATAGTGCTCCCCAAAAATTGCTGTCCCAACATAGAAAACAATCAAATAAGTCTCCTCGCTAGGGAATCCCTGTACTTGTCTGGACAGGTGCTGTAGCTTGCTTAACAGCTTGCCAGCCGTTCTCACGCCCAGTATGGATTGCACGTGATTGCACAAAGGTTAGAAAGGGTACCGTATCCCTGGATAACATGTATGGATAGCGTACACATTCAAAATATATGTCTATACAGCATGAGGCAGGCTCAGACGGTGTTAGGCCCAGTATGGATTGCACGTCATTGCACAAAGGTTAGAAGGGGTACCGTATCCCCGGATAACATGTATGGATAGCGTACACATTCAAAATATATGTCTATACAGCATGAGGCAGGCTCAGACGGTGTTAGGCCCAGTATGGATTGCACGTCATTGCACAAAGGTTAGAAGGGGTACCGTATCCCCGGATAACATGTATGGATAGCGTACACATTCAAAATATATGTCTATACAGCATGAGGCAGGCTCAGACGGTGTTAGGCCCAGTATGGATTGCACGTCATTGCACAAAGGTTAGAAGGGGTACCGTATCCCCGGATAACATGTATGGATAGCGTACACATTCAAAATATATGTCTATACAGCATGAGGCAGGCTCAGACGGTGTTAGGCCCAGTATGGATTGCACGTCATTGCACAAAGGTTAGAAGGGGTACCGTATCCCTGGATAACATGTATGGATAGTGTACACATTCAAAATATATGTCTCAGGAGGCAGGCTCAGACGGTGTCAGGCACAGTATGGATTTGACGGCCCAGATTACACAGCGGAGGAGCAGGGAGAGGTAAAGATTGCAAATGCTGGGGCCCTGCCCAAGCAAGGGGGGCCCACTCGTGGGCGTCGGTACTGGCACTGGGCCCCTCATAGTACAGCGGTGTGTCTGACGGCGGGTGTGCACCACCACCGTCAGAGACACTTGATTGCACTATGAGGGACCCTGTGCCAGTGCCCGCACCCAAGAGTCGGCCTACCCACCTGTCCAGGGCAACGGCACTCGCACGGTGTCGTGCGCTAGGTGGTGACCCCGGCCATGGGGGGGAGGCAGCACAGTTAGGGAGTTTTAGAAAGTGGCATATGTTGATGTTGGACATTCAACTGATGCAAAAGGCGAAATAGGTGAAGTACCAGGAAGAGGTGGACCAAAGCAAGCCATTTTTCTGTCACCCTATGTGTCATCAGGGGAAGGTGGGACAAAATCCTTGGAAACCCATGCGTGGTTCATTTTAATGAAGGTTAGATCATCCACATTTTGGGTTGACAGACGGGTCCTTTTTTCTGTCAGGATTGATCCAGCTGCACTGAAGACTCTTTCCGATAGCACACTTGCAGCTGGGCAAGCGAGCTCCTGTAAGGCATATTGTGCCAATTCAGGCCAGGTGTCCAGTTTAGCGGTCCAATAGTCAAAGGGGAATGACCAGTGTGGGAGAACATCGATATGGGAGGAAAAGTAGTTTGTAACCATAGTTGACAACTGCTGTCTCCTGTCACTTTCCATCGATGCAGTATTACCAGTTGTGTGAGCGGTATTTGAAAAATCAGTCCACAACATTGTCATGAAACCCCTGTCTCCAACGCCACTTCTGCTGTGTGCACCACGAACACCTCTGCCAAGCTGACCCCGGCCCGTACGGCTCGTGTGAGAACCATCACCGCTGCTGTGTGCTGGGAATGCCTCAAGCAACCGATTTACCAGAGTTGCTTGTTTATTAGCCAATATTAGGTCAAGGTTCTCCTGTGGCATGATGTTTAGTAATTTGCCTTTATAGCGTGGATCCAGGATGCTGGCCAACCAGTAGTCGTCATCGTTCATCATTTTGGCAATGCGGGGGTCCCTTTTTAGGATCCGCAAGGCATAATCTGACATGTGGGCCAATGTTCCCGTTGTCAATGATGCACTGCGAGTGCTGGGTGGAGGAGCACTTTCTGGCAAATCCACATCCCTCCAGTCACGCACAAACCCTGTACCAGACCTTGCCACGCCAACATTTTCACTTGCCCCACGAGATGCATCCTCCTCCCCTAAGTAATCATCCCCATCATCCTCCTCCTCCTCTTCTTCCTCCACCTTGTCCAGGAGAGGTCCCTGAGCAGACAATGGCTGAATGTCATCAAGGATTCCCTCCTCCTCTTCCTCCTCATCAACATTGGCTGCAGACGCCTGCTCCTTAAGGTGCGTCAAAGTTTGCATGAGCAGACGCATAAGTGGGATGCTCATGCTTAGGATGGCGTCGTCTGCGCTTACCAGCCGTGTGCATTCCTCAAAACACTGAAGGACTTTACAAAGGTCTTTCAGCTTCGACCACTGCACGCCTGTCAACTCCATGTCTGCTCTCAAAGTGCCTGGCCGTGTATCCTCCCACAAATGCATTATGGCCTGCCTCTGCTCGCACAGCCGCTCCACCATGTGCAGGGTGGAGTTCCACCTTGTTGCAATGTCGATAATGAGGTGGTGGTTGGGAAGGTGGAGCAATCGCTGCAGCTTCTGCATACGAACGGAGTGTACAGGCGACCGGCGGATGTGCGCGCACAGTCTTCGAACCTTCTGGAGCAGGGCTGTTAACTCCGGATAATTTTTGAGGAAGCACTGCACCACCAGGTTCAAGGTGTGAGCCAAGCAAGGTATGTGGCTGAGTTTTGAAAGGGCTATGGCTGCCACAAAATTACCCCCGTTATCACTAACTACCTTGCCTGCCTCAAGATGTACACTGCCCAGCCATGACTCAGTTTGTCGCTTCAAGTACTCGGCCAGCACCTCGGCGGTGTGTCTGTCGCCCAAACACATCATCTGCAACACAGCCTGCTGACGCTTTCCACTAGCTGCTCGATAGGGGGACACATCGTGTGCAACAGTGGCAGCTGCAGATGGAGTGCTCGTACGACTGCGCTCTGTGGACGAGCTGTCGCTTCTGGAGGAGGAGGAGGAGGAGGAGGGTCGAACGCCTACAGCCAACTGTTTCCTAGACCGTGGCCTAGGCAGCACTGTCCCACCACCGCTGTCCCCTGTGGACCCTGCATCCACCACATTAACCCAGTGCGCAGTGATGGACACGTAACGGCCCTGGCCATGCCGACTGGACCATGCATCAGTTGTGAGGTGCACCTTTCCGCTCACTGACTGCTTGAGTGCATGGACAATGCGGTCTTTCACATGATGGTGGAGGGCTGGGATGGCTTTGCGAGAGAAGAAGTGGCGACTGGGTAGGTCATAGCGTGGTACTGCATAGGCCATGAGTTCGCGGAAAGCTGTGCTTTCCACCAACCGAAAGGGCATCATCTCAAACGAGATTAGTTTGACAATGTGGGCGTTCAAACCCAGTGTACGCGGATGAGAGACTGAGTACTTTCTTGACCTACTCATAGTGTCTGGGAGGGTGAGCTGGACTTGAGAGCTGCATATGGTGGAAGTAGCGGTGGACAGGGCGGACTGAGAGAGGGTTGATGATGGTGATGGAGTTGGTGTTCTTTCTGATGGCCTAGAATCAGTCTTTCGTTGATATAACAGTGGGATTCCCTGACTGCTGTGGCCTTGCAACGACACCTCAACATTTGCTGCTGTGCTAACCGGTGGGCTTACAGTGGGGGAAACAATGTAGCGTTGCTGACTACCTTCGTTGTGATCAGTTGCACATGTGGCACTTGAGGTTTGGTGTTGTGTCCACGCTTGCAAGTGCATGCTGGTTAAATGTCGAAGCATGCAACTGGTATTCAAATTTTTCAGATTTTTCCCTCGGCTAAAGGTCTTTGCGCACTTCTTACAGATAACCTTGGCCTGATCATGAGGATTTTGTTCAAAAAAGTGCCACACTGCACTCTTCCTACTTTGGCAGACATTTTGCGGCCTAGCACGCTGTGATCTTTTCACCCTCTGGACAAGCTGTCCAGCAACTCTTTTTATGTTTGGAACCTGTCTTTGGAGTGCTCCGGGCCTGCCAGATAACAGCTGTTGCGATGTCGATGTCTGCTGTGGATGCTCCTCATCTGAGCTATTGGAAGCAGCACCCTCTTCCCCCAATGGATGCCAATCTGGGTCAACAACTGGGTCATCCATCACCTCCTCTTCTATGTCATGTGCACCTTTCTCTGTGTCACCGTGTATGGTGGTATAGTGTGCGGGAAGGGGCACCTGAGTCTCATCAGGGTCAAAATCTGGCTCTGTACACTGCGAGGACAATGTAGTGCTCTGAGTGAATGTACCAGCAGAATCATCCATCAGCGGCTGTGCATCAGTGCACTCCATGTCAGATTCATCTTGGCCTGGGTAATTCACCATTTGACTTGATAATCCAGGCATGGTATGTGAAAACTGCTCCATGGAGTAATCAGTAGTATGGCCTGCGTCATCCTTCAATCTTGGTTGGGGTGAAGGACACAAGGAAAGGTGTGGTTCATGAACATGAGCCTCCAATGACGACTCAGTGCTTTTACTTTTTACAACTGAAGAAGAGGAGGCGATAGAGCTGGAGGCTGAGTCAGCAATGTAAGACAAAACTTTTTCCTGATGCTCTGCCTTTAAAAGCGGTTTGCCAACTCCTAGAAAACTAAGCGTTCGAGGCCTTATGTAGACAGACGATGACGCAGGGTCAGCACCTCCTGCATTTGGTCCTATTTTGCTCTTGCCACTACCATCAGATCCACCACCAACACCATCATTACCAGCTGCCAACCCCCGCCCAATTCCACGGCCTCTTCCACCAGCCTTCCTCATTTTTGGTAGAAATGTAGACAAAATCCAACAAACTATATAGTAATGTAAAACAAGGTACAAGGTGTCTATAGGACAGGGGAGTTTTAGAATTTCTGCACACACTTGTGGACAGTGGACACTTGTGGATTGTGTGCGGCCCACTGATATCTGAGCGCTATGTGACACGCTCGATGGCACAGCTGCCTGTGACCAAAGTGACGAGAGGATAATGGAGATTTTGAATCTCTGCGTACACTTTTGGACACTGGACACTTGTGGATTGTGTGCGGCCCACTGATATCTGAGCGCTATGTGACACGCTCGATGGCACAGCTGCCTGTGACCAAAGTGACGAGAGGATAATGGAGATTTTGAATCTCTGCGTACACTTGTGGACAGTGGACACTTGTGGATTGTTTGCGGCCCACTGATATCTGAGCGCTATGTGACACGCTCGATGGCACAGCTGCCTGTGACCAAAGTGACGAGAGGATAATGGAGATTTTAAATCTCTGCGTACACTTTTGGACACTGGACACTTGTGGATTGTGTGCGGCCCACTGATATCTGAGCGCTCTGTGACACGCTCGATGGCACAGCTGCCTGTGACCAAAGTGACGAGAGGATAATGGAGATTTTGAATCTCTGCGTACACTTGTGGACAGTGGACACTTGTGGATTGTGTGCGGCCCACTGATATCTGAGCGCTATGTGACACGCTCGATGGCACAGCTGCCTGTGACCAAAGTGACGAGAGGATAATGGAGATTTTGAATCTCTGCGTACACTTTTGGACACTGGACACTTGTGGATTGTGTGCGGCCCACTGATATCTGAGCGCTATGTGACACGCTCGATGGCACAGCTGCCTGTGACCAAAGTGACGAGAGGATAATGGAGATTTTGAATCTCTGCGTACACTTTTGGACACTGGACACTTGTGGATTGTGTGCGGCCCACTGATATCTGAGCGCTATGTGACACGCTCGATGGCACAGCTGCCTGTGACCAAAGTGACGAGAGGATAATGGAGATTTTGAATCTCTGCGTACACTTGTGGACACTGGACACTTGTGGATTGTGTGCGGCCCACTGATATCTGAGCGCTATGTGACACGCTCGATGGCACAGCTGCCTGTGACCAAAGTGACGAGAGGATAATGGAGATTTTGAATCTCTGCGTACACTTTTGGACACTGGACACTTGTGGATTGTGTGCGGCCCACTGATATCTGAGCGCTATGTGACACGCTCGATGGCACAGCTGCCTGTGACCAAAGTGACGAGAGGATAATGGAGATTTTGAATCTCTGCGTACACTTGTGGACAGTGGACACTTGTGGATTGTGTGCGGCCCACTGATATCTGAGCGCTATGTGACACGCTCGATGGCACAGCTGCCTGTGACCAAAGTGACGAGAGGATAATGGAGATTTTGAATCTCTGCGTACACTTTTGGACACTGGACACTTGTGGATTGTGTGCGGCCCACTGATATCTGAGCGCTATGTGACACGCTCGATGGCACAGCTGCCTGTGACCAAAGTGACGAGAGGATAATGGAGATTTTGAATCTCTGCGTACACTTGTGGACAGTGGACACTTGTGGATTGTGTGCGGCCCACTGATATCTGAGCGCTATGTGACACGCTCGATGGCACAGCTGCCTGTGACCAAAGTGACGAGAGGATAAGGGAGATTGGATTGCTTTTAAAAAAGCAGTTTGCGGAGCAGTGGGTAAACAGCAATGCCAGCGTGTCAGGAAGCCTTAGAAGGCAGCCCAACAACCAACACCACTGATACACCACAATATAGCCTCCCCTTGCACTGCACACACAGTGACTTGTGTGTTGTGCAGGCCAAATCGCTAGCAGCAGAAGCAGTTTTTTTGTCTTCTTCCCTGCCTAACGCTCTCCCTACAGAATCAGCAGCAACCTCTCCCTATACTAAGATCGGCAGAAGTAAGATGGCGGTCGGCGTGCACGCCCTTTTATACCCCCTGTGACGCCCACCAAAGCAAGCCAATCACTTGCATGCCCTTCTGAAAGATGGTGGTGACCCGTGCCTATGTCATCACGTTGCCCACAGTGTCCGTGGATCCTGATTGGCTGAAAAAGAGCGCAAAACAAACTTTTGAAACGCGACTTTGGCGCGTAAGTCGCCGACCTCGTGGCCGACCTCATCCTAGGGTCGGGTTTCATTTCATGAAACCCGACTTTGCCAAAAGTCGGCGACTTTTGAATTTTTTCGACCCGTTTCGCTCAACTCTACTCACCATCAGAGGCTCCAGTGAAGACCAAGGTAGCTGTCGCAGTCACGCCCCTTCCAGGGTAGTCTGGTCTGTGGCACAGTGGGGCCACAACCCCCGGCTCGCGCCATTCAGCCAAGGCGCGAGCGTGACATCCCAGAAGGCCGATATAGCCTTTCTTCAAGCGACAAACTACGATAAAACAGGCTCTTTCGGGTTCGTTTTAAACTCCTTTCCTGTGTCTTATTCTGCATTCCCTAATAATTAAAGAGTGGGAGTGGCCAACTTAATTTCATCAGGCTGTCCCTTTCAAGTTAACAAACCACACATTGATCCTGAGGGTAGATATGTCATTTTGGAGGCTTCATTGAGGGGCACACCCATCATTCTATGTAATTTATATGCCCAAAACTCAGGTCAGATCAAATTTCTGAGAAAGGTTTTCTCCTTGATTCAAAAATTTCTGCCAGCAGCTTTGTTGGTGGGTGGCGATTTTACTATTCCTTTCTCGGAACAATTTGATAGACTCTCTATAAGATGCAGACCCCCCTCACAAAATCTGATCAAACTGGTAAGAGACTTTAGAAAATTAATTAGGTCTAACTCCTTGTTTGACTTGTGGAGGATAGACCATCCTAGGGACAGGACCTTTTCCTTCTATTCTCCCCCTCATCACACCCATTCTAGAATTGACAATTTTTTTGCAAATATTCCGACCCTTAGGATGATGGCAAAGGCTGAGATGGGTCACATTACCTGGTGTGATCATTCCATGGTGGTTCTAGACCTTAAATCCACTCAGCCGATTTCCAGGGTGTGCCACTGGCGGCTGATTGAGTTTTTAATAAAGGATCCGATAATTCAGAAGACTTTATTGAATCATCTGACTGCTTTCTTCCATTTGAATGAGGGCTCAATTTCTTCCCATTCGGTGTTGTGGGAGGCTCATAAGGCTGTCATGAGGGTTCTAGATGAAAAAGAAACGCTAAAGCCGAATTTGATAAATTAATTTATCAATTATTGAGTGAGGAGAGTAATTTGGAGGCCTCACCCTCGGTGAGGATCTTAAATAAGATTGTGACACATAGATAAAAATTAAATATTGTTTGTAAAATGCTGTGGAATTAATGTTGCTATATAAATGAGCAAAATAAATACAGTATATACTCGCGTATAAGCCAAGATTTTCAGCCCTTTTTTTGGGCTGAAAGTCCCCCTCTCGGCTTATACGCGAGTCATATACCGGGGGTTGGCGGGGGAGGGGGAGTGGGGGTGTTAGATCATACTGACGCTCCCTGGTGTGGTCTCTGCAGCCCCCTTGCTACTCCCACAGTCTCAGGCACCCTCCTTCAGCGGTCACGTGGTACCACTCATTAAAGTCTTGAATATACGCATATTCATTACTTTAATGAGTGGTACCACGTGACCGCTGAAGGAAGGAATAGTTGCTGGAGAACATGGGAGAAGCGGGGCTGCAGAGACCGCACCAGGATGGGGTAAGTATATGCGATATTCCCCGGTCCACCGCTGCGGCCGCTTGTCCTCCACGTCCTCTGGCTGTGATGTTCAGGTCAGAGGATGCGGTGACGTAGTCAATGCACGCCGCGCCCTCTGCCTGAACAGTCACTGACATAGGGACCCGGAAGACAGAGCGTCGCGCAGCGATGGACTGGGGACAGGTGAATATTGCTAGTGCAGTGGTCTTGAGCCAGGGGTGACACCGGCACCTGGCCCCTAGCGACTAGAGGTGAGTATGTCATTTTTTTTATTTGCAGCAGCATATGGGGGCCTGTTCTATGGAGCATCTTATGGGGCAGCATATGGGGGCATAATGTATGGAGCAGCATATGGGGGCATAATTTATGTAGCATCTTATGGGGGCATAATGTATGGAGCATCTTATGGGGCAGCATCTGGGGGCATAATGTATGGAGCATCTTATGGGGGCATAATGTATGGAGCATCTTTTGGGGGCATAATGTATGGAGCATTTTATGGTGCAGCATATGGTGCATATTATTCTATGGAGCATCTTATGGGGTCATTATTAACCTTTGTGCAGCATTATATGGGGTGTATTTTGTATGGAGCATTTATGGGGCCCATCATGAACTGTATGGATCATTATATGGGGGCTCCTGATTCATATGGATATTCAAAAACATTTAACCTACTGATGTCTAATTAATTTTACTTTTATTAGTATCTATTTTTATTTTTTAAATTTACCAGTAGCTGCTGCATTTTCCACCATAGGCTTATACGTGAGACAATAAGTTTTCCCAGTTTTTTTGTGGCAAAATTAGGGGGGTCAGCTTATACTCGGGTCAGCTTATACACAAGTATATACAGTAAATAAAATAAATAAAGGATCTATCATTGCGTAAAGTTGAAAAACTTCTTCTGTATACTAAACAAAAATAATACAAAAAGGTAACAAAGCTCACACACTTTTAGCCAGATTATTGAAGGATAGCCTGAACTCCCACCCTCAGGCCTTGAGAGATATGGATGGCATGATTCATTATAACCCAACTGAAATCTTGGAATTATTCTACAATTTTTATAATAAGCTATATAACTTACAAGATACTTCACCACAAATAAGTCTGATAGAATTAAGGCACTGCATCAATTTTTATCAATTTGACACAGGAGGAGGTTCTGGACATTCTGAAGGACCTCCCCTTGGGTAAATCTCCGGGCACAGATGGACTGACATACTTGTACTATAAAACCTTTGCGGAGGAATTCTCTTCTCATATGGTCAAACTCTTTAGCTCTTTTCTCGAGGACTCACCCATGCCGGATTTCCTAACACATTCTTGTTTGGTTCTTATCCCAAAACCAGGGAAGGATCCTTTGGATTGCTCAAACTATCGTACAACTCTGATTTAAAAATATTCACCCTATTGGCTAATAGATTGAATTGCTGGCTTCCCAACTTATCAACAAGGACCAGGTGGGCTTTGTCCCTAACCGGCAGGGGAGAGACATCACTAAAAGAGCGATAGACCTAATCGATGCTGCTAATAACAGAAAATTACAGTCTCTGATACTAAGCTTGGATGCAGAAAAGGCATTTATCACCTTAATTGGTCCTTTCTATTTGAGACTCTGAAGGTCTTTGGCTTTTCGGGTCCTTTTATGACAGCTCCCCTTCATCCTCTATTAAGTTTCCATTTAACACTTCTCCCTCATTCAAAATATCAATTGAGACACACCAGGGCTGCCCTCTTTGGCCTTTATAATATGTTTTGTGTATAGAGCCTCTGGAGGCAATGATAAGGCAAAACCCAAACATATCAGAAGTAAAGGTTCACGATAAAATGTTTAAGATTTCCTTATTTGCGGATGATGTCCTTTTATCCCTAACCAACCTACATATTACACTGCTTAACTGTCACGCCGCTCTCACCTGGCAGCGGGGCCTCGGGTCAGACGTCACCTCATCCAGTGCCACGCCCACTCCGGGGGTCTCGTCGGGTGTGCACGCGCACCTCTCACACCTAGTCCCATGGTTGCGCTGCGCTCCTGTGCGCACGCGCACTCTTCTCAGCTCTGTCTGGTCTTGTCCTCGCTATGTCCTGGAGGAACTGACCTGGATGTCCAGGTGATCATGTGCTATATCAGGCTACCTCCCCCCGTGGGAGGTGCCCAATTATTGTTGTGCTTCCTGGCTTTGTCGCTTCGGTCCTTGCTTGGCTGCTTGCTATACTTGGGTCCTCTGCCTTTTGCCCTGTCTCTGTGCTTTGCTCTGTCGTGCCTCCTGGGACCTGCTCCGTATCTTCGCTTTGCTCTGTGCCCTGTCTGTCCTTTACTTTGGTGTGCTTCCTTGCATGCATCCTGCTCTGCTCGCCCGTATGCGCCACACGTGCTCTTGTACACTCGCCTTGCACGGTTCAGTATCAGTATTCACTCCCGTGTACACACTCTGTACGGCCCTATATCCTGCGTACTCCGGAGACCACGCTTTGCACTCTCCTGTCTCTAGTTCACTCTCCATTGCATCCTGCAAACACACTCATTCCTGTCTCCTGTGAGCCGGCCACCTGGTTCCAGCAGTCGTGGTATCTTACCCCCTTGGGCTTGCCCTGACACTCCCTGTATAGGGGGGACCTCTGTGCAGAAGGAACTGGTGTTTCTGCGAGAGAACCAGACTCGCATTAGGTCTTTCATGAAGACAATTGACTCTTGCCTGTCTGCTTTACAGGCCGCGAATCCTGGTAATGCCTCCCAGCTAGCCAAGTCTCCAGCAAGAGCTGGTCCAGCAGCGCGATATCCAGTCTCACATTTTATCTTATATGGCCTCCGTGGATGGCCGCCTGCTCACCATGTAGTCTGCTTCTTCGCAGGCGCCATTCTGCACCTCTGATTTCATGTCTGCACCCCTCCCCCGTCTCACTAAATCGCCTCGTTGTGGCGGAGATCCCAAGCTGTGCCGGGGTTTTAATCAGTCACCTGCACTTTGAGTAGTTGCCCCAGCAGTACCCCACCGACCGGGCCAAGGTGGCCTTTATCGTGTCCCATCTGGAGGGAGAGGCTTTATCTTGGGTGAATCCTCTTTGGGAACGAGACGACCCTGCTGTGTCCAGTATTGCTACCTTTTTGGACACTTTTCGCAGGGTCTTTGGTGAGCTCGGGCGTCTCCGTTCCGCCATAGAGTCCCTCTTTAATCTCCAGCAGGGCACTCTCACGGTCGGACAATATGCAATCCGCTTTCGCACGTTGTCTTCGGAACTGGGCTGGAACAATGAGGCCTTGATTGGGGCTTTTTGGAGGGGGTTGTCTGGCAAGATCAAGGATGAGCTCGCTGGACGGGATACTCCGACCACCTTGGAGGATCTCATTTCCCTCGCCACACGCATTGATTTGCACTTTCAAGAGTGTTCACAAGAGGCTGCCAGGGAGAGGAGATCCTTTAGGCCTTCCTCTTCTTTTACCCATAGACCACCCAGTCCTCGACCTTCGGGTTTCTCCAGCTGCTCTGCACCTGAGCCTATGCAGGTAGACCGGGTTAAGTTGGCGGAACTACGCCGGAGAGAGAGGTTGACACAAGGCTTGTGCTTATACTGCGATGGAACGTCTCACTTCTTACACTCTTGTCCAGAGAGGTGGGGAAACGCCACCATCTAGCTCTGGTAAGAGAGGCCTCCCTAGGTGTGTCTGACTCCTCTCCTCCTCTGACTCTTTCTGTTTTGATTGTCCAGGGTCCGAAATGTGGTTCTGAAGTGGCGTACGTGGATTCGGGCGCGGCAGGCAACTTTATTCGGTTTAAGGAGGTGAAGAAATACCGGATTCCCGTGATCTCCTTAAAACACTTTCGGATGATTGCTTCCATAGGTGGTAAACTTCTGCAAGAGCCTGTCACCATGGTCATGGAAGAGGTGGTTTTTCAAACTGGGGCCTTAGATCAAGAGAAGATCGCCTATGTTCTGCCTAACCTGTCTCATGCACTGCTTCTCGGTCTTCCTTGGCTTCGGACACATGAGCCCGTTCTGGATTGGCGTTCCGGAGAGCTCTTTCGGTAGGATCATCCATGTCAAGAGAGATGCTTGGGGCCTGTCCGCCCAGTCATTTCCCCTCAACCCTCTCCAGGCCCTGCAGGACTGCCTCCTGCCTACTGGTCTTTTTCGGACGTTTTTGATAAAAAGGAGGCGGAGACCCAACCACCTCATTGGCCCTACGACTGCCCAGTTGAGCTTTGACCGAGGCTGAATATATCCACTCTCTCCGGCCGAGATATCCGCCAAGTCCAAGTATATCCGTGAGAACCTGGCTAGGGGCTTTATACAAAAATCTTCCTCGCCCGCAGGGGCCGGCTTCTTCTTTGTAAAAAGATGGACAGTTCTCTTCGGCCGTGCATCAATTACAGAGGACTGAATGACATCACAATCAAGAATAAGTACCCTCTACCGCTCATCCCTGAGCTCTTTGATTGCCTGAGATGAGCCCGGGTGTTCTCCAAATTAGACTGTCGTGGAGCCTACAACCTCATTCGAATCCGCCCTGGAGACGAGTGGAAGACCGTGTTTAATAGCTGGGACGGTCATTACAAGTACCTCGTCATGCCTTTTGGCCTATGTAATGCTCCTGCGGTATTTCAGGAATTTGTCTACAACATTTTCCGGGACCTGCTGTACTCCTGCCATCAGAGGAGAGAGAAATAGGGTCCCAGATCCTCCCCACGGTATCTCCCGGTGGTCCTCGGTCCCTCCTGCCTCTTCCAGTGGGCGCCGAAATCTTGTTTCGGGAAGAAAATGGCGAGCGCATGCGCAGTGCGCCCGCCGAATCTGCTGGCCGGCAGATTCCATTCAGTCATTATATGTACATTTTGATCACTGTGATAAACCCTATCACAGTGATCAAAAAGAAAAAATAGTAACTAACCCCCCCTTTATCACCCCCTTAGTCAGAGAAATATAATGAAATAAAGAAAATATATTTATTTTCATTTTTCCATTAGGGTTAGGGTTAGAATTAGGGTTGGAATTAGGGTTAGGGTTGGAATTAGGGTTAGGATTAGGGTTAAGGTTGGAATTAGGTTTAGGATTAGGGTTAGGAATTAGGATTAAGGTTAGGGTTAGGGTTAGGGGTGTGTTGGGGCTCGGGTTGGAGCTAGTATTGAGGAATTTCCACTATTTAGGCACATCAGAGGGTCTCCAAACGCGACATGGCGCCACCAATAACCCTAAAAGTCTCTTTGACACTTTTCATTCTCTACTCAACTCAAGAGTACAGGCCCCAACCACGGAGCTTCACGCTGACGATCTGGCCAATTACGTCAAAGAAAAAATTGACCAGATCCGACAGGAAATTATCTCCCAATCACCTCATACCATGCACTGTCCTCCCTCTCCCACTGCATCTAGCTCACTCTCTGATTTTGAACCAGTCACAGAAGAAGAAGTAAGCAGACTCCTTGCATCTTCTCGCCCAACCACTTGCACCAGTGACCCATTTCCGTCACATCTCCTCCAGTCCCTTTCCCCTGCTGTCACCCCTTACCTAACTAAAATATTTAACCTCTCTCTCTCTTCTGGTATCTTTCCCTCCTCATTTAAGCATGCCATCATACATCCACTACTTAAAAAACCATCCCTCGACCAAAACTGTGCCGCTAACTATAGACCTGTCTCTAATCTTCCCTTCATCTCTAAACTCCTGGAACACCTGGTCCACTCCCGTCTTATCCGCTATCTCTTTGATAACTCTCTTCTCGACCCTCTCCAATCCGGTTTCCGCTCTTTACACTCTACTGAAACTGCCCTCACTAAAGTCTCTAATGATCTACTAACAGCTAAATCAAATGGTCATTACTCCATGCTAATTCTCTTGGATCTCTCTGCAGCATTTGACACTGTGTATCATCAGCTCCTCCTCCTCACTATGCTCCATTCCATTAGCCTCAAGGACACCGTTCTCTCCTGGTTCTCCTCCTATCTCTCTGACGGCTCCTTTACTGTATCTTTTGCTGGCAACTCCTCCTCTCATCTTCACCTTACTGTTGGGGTTCCTCAAGGATCAGTCCTAGGCCCCCTCTTCTTCTCTTTGTACACTGTCCCTATTGGTCAAACAATCAGTAGATTTGGTTTCCGGTACCATCTCTATGCTGATGACACCCAATTATACGCTTGTTCTCCTGACATCACGCCTGCCTTTCTAGAAAACACCAGCGATTGTCTAAACGCTGTGTCTAACATCATGTCCTCACTATATCTGAAACTGAACCTGTCAAAGACTGAACTCCTTGTGTTTTCTTCTGCTACTCATGTACCTATACCCGACATTGCCATTTCCGTGTGTGGTTCTACTATTACTCCCCAGCAACATGCCCGTTGTCTTGGGGTCATACTTGACTCCGAGCTTTCCTTTGTCCCCCACATGCGATCACTGGCTCGCTCTTGTTATCTGCACCTCAAAAACATTTCTAGACCTCGATCTTTTCTTACTTTTGACTCCGCAAAAACTCTTACTGTTTCTCTTATTCATTCTCGTCTCAACTATTGTAACTCTCTTCTAATCGGTCTCCCTCAGAACCTCCCACTCCCGTCTCTAAGACTATACACGTGCTGCGCCAATTCTTTGGAATGCACTTCCCAGGTCAATACGATTAGTACCCAATCCCCACAATTTTAAGCGTGTCCTGAAAACTCATTTATTCAGACTGGCCTACCGCCTCAACACATTAACGTAATCTATCCCTGTGTGGCACAGCCAGAAGAAGTTTTTACCATAACCAGGTTCCCCCGCATCATGTTCCCACATGCTTTATACATCCATTAGCCCTCTGTGTCTGTACTCTTACACACTTAACATTATGGCTGGTCCATACAATCAGGGCAACTATTACCACCCACCTTTCGTGTCTCCCTTTTTTTCCTCATAGCTTGTAAGCTTGCAAGCAGGGCCCTCATTCCTCTTGGTATCTGTTATGATCTATGTGATTATTGCTATTGTTAGGACTGGCGGAATGCACCAAATTATAAAATAATAGTAGGTGCGTTCGCAGCCCGGGGCCCACCGTGCAGAGGTGGTACACTGCTGCTAGGTAATAGTGGAAGTATAGAGCGGCGTAAAAACAGTCACACGTGGGTTACGTCACCCAATGTGAACAGGAGCGGACTCGGTTAATTCACAGAGCCGCACAGCCGCTGAACGTGGATGCCAGAGCCTGTTTAACTCACAGAGCCCGGCCAAAGAGCACACCGCAAGTGGCCACAGAACTCTACCCTAAGGACATGGGGTTAGAGTCCTTCTAGGCCCACTGAGCGTGTGGCGTCGCTGCCACGAGCGCCGCTATAGACACTGACTATGGAGTGTGGAACACAGGGTACTGAGGCGTGCCGAGTCACTGATGATGGCTAATGCTTGACTCAAACTCTGACCTACCTACGCCTAAGCCTGGGCACTAGCAGGCTAGACTGCACAACACATGCGTACCAAGGGTAGGGGTTTCATAATGAGTCAGTCACCAGAGACATTCATACGTGCATACACCACTCACTCCTTATAGTCTGAAAATACAGGCTATCCTAGCGCATGGCCGAGCGGCCATGCAAACCTTTTATAGCCGCGAGCGTCCGGGACCATCCTGGCTTCTTGGATGGGCCAATCCGAACACGAGCAGGACCTGAGCACGTGACCCTTGATCTCCAATGGGAGATCACTCCACGGGCATGCTCAGTGGCCCGACATGGGGACTTCGTCCCTGGAGAATCTCACTGCTGAGCAACATGCATTGCCATAGCTGTGCCAGAGGTGGCAGCTGCAAGCAAACCCACGGAGCTGGTCTGGGCAGAGCGCCGGGACCGACGAGTTTGCTGAGCAACCTCCTCTGCGGCTGGAGAGGAATGGGAGACAGCCGAAAGTAAGGCTCGGGATTCCCGCTGTGCAGCGACAAGGACCCGACACCTAACGTTTATGCTGTAATGTCTATTGTCTGTACAAGTCCCCTCTGAAATGTAAAGTGCTGTGGCTTATGTCGGCACTATAGAAATAAAATGTATTATTATTACCATTGATTCCAGCTAATTTTGCGTTCAAAAAGTCAAATGGTGCTCCCTCCCTTCCGAACTCAGACGTGTGCTCAAACAGTGGTTTACCCCAACGTATGGAGCATCAGCATACTCAGGACAAATTTCACCCCAACCTTAGGGGTCTAATTTCTCCCGTTACCCTTGGGAAAATAAAAAAATTGGGGGCTAAAAAAAAAATCACTTTTGTTGAAAAAAAAGACTTTATTTTCACGGCTCTGTGTTTATAAACTTCTGTGAAGCACATGGGGGTTCAAAGTGCTCAGCACACATATAGATAAGCTCCTTGAGGCATCTAGTTTCCAAAATGGAGTCACTTGTGGGGGTTTTCTACTGTTTAGGCACATCTTGGGCTCTGCAAACGCAGCATGATGCCTGCAGAACATGCCATCAAAGTCTGCATTCCAAAATGGCGCTCCTTCCCATCCGAGCTCTCCCATGTGCCCAAACAGTGGTTTCCCCCCACATATGGGGTATCGGTGTTCTCTCAGGACAAATTGCCCAACAAAGTTTGTGGTCCAATTTTTCCTGTTAGCCTTGTGAAAATAAAAAATAGCGGGCTAAAAAATAATTTTTGAGGGGAAAAAAAAGATTTTTTATTTTCACTGCTCTGCGGTATAAACTTCTGTGAAGCACTTGGGGGTTCAAGGTGCTCACCACACATCTAGAGAAGTTCCTTAAGGGGTCTAGTTTTCAAAATGGTGTCAATTGTGGTTTTTTTTCACTGTTTAGGCACATCATGGGCTCTCCAAACGCGACATGGCGTCCAATCTCAATTCCAGCCAATTCTGCATTGAAAAAGTCAAACGGTGCGCCTTCCCTTCTGAGCTCTGCCGTGCACCCAAACAGTGGTTTACCCCCACATATGGGGTATGGACGTACTCAGGACAAATTGCACAACAAGTTTGGGGGTCTAATTTCTCCTTTTACCCTTGTATAAATAAAAATTTGGGGGCAAAAAGATAATTTTTGTGGAAAAAAATGATTTTTTATTTTCACGGCTCTACGTTATAAACTTCTGTGAAGCACTTGGAGGTTCAAAGTGCTCACCATACATCTAGATAAGTTCCTTAAGGGGTCTAGTTTCCAAAATGGGGTCACTTGTTGGGGGTTTCCACTGTTTAAGCACATCAGGGGCTCTCCAAATTCAAAATGGCGTACAATCTCAATTCCAGCCAATTCTGCCTTGAAAAAGTCAAACGGCGCTCCTTCCCTTGCGAGTTCTGCCATGCGCCCAAACAGTGGTTTATCGGCATATTCAGCAGAAATTGCACAACAAGTTTTGTGGTTCATTTTCTCTTTTAACACTTGTCAAAATAAAAAAAAATTGGTTTTGGAGTAAAGTTTTTGCAAAAAAAGGTAAATGTTAATTTTTTTCCTTCCACATTGCTTCAGTTCCTGTGAAGCACATAAAGGGTTGATAAACTTCATGAATGTGGTTTTGAGCTCCTTGAGGGGGTCCAGTTTTTAGAATGGTGTCACTTTTGGGTTTTTGTCATGTACACCCCTCAAAATGACTTTAAATATGATGTGGTCCCTAAAAAAAAAAAAAAAAAAAAAAGTTTTGTAAATTTTGTTGTACAAATGAGAAATCACCGGTCAACATTTACCCCTTATAACTTCCTAACAAAAAAAAAAATTTTTGTTTCCAAAATTGTGTTGATGTAAAGTAGACATGTGGGAAATGTTATTTATTAAAAAATTTGTGTGACATATCTCTTTGATTTAAGGGCATAAAAATTTAAAGTTTGAAAATTGCTAAATTTTCAAAAGTTTTGCTATATTTCCGTTTTTTTCATAAAAAACAAGTCATATAGAAGAAATTTTACCACTAACATGAAGTAAAATATGTCACGAATAAAACAATCTCAGAATCAGCAGGATCCATAAGGCTATGTGCACACGTAGATTTTTGTCCTGCGGATTTTTCCGCGTGGATTTGTAAAAATCCGCAGGTAAAATCTCAGGTCAAAAGACCTGCGGTTTACCTGTGGATTAGCCTGTGGTTTAGCCCTGCAGTTTCACACCTCACAATGGGGAAGGTCTGAAACCGCAGCGGAATCCGCACAATGAATTGACATGCTGCGGATTGTAACCCGCGGAAAAATCCGCAGCATGTGCACTGCGTTTTTTGTTTTACCATTGCAAACAATGGTACTGTACAACGCAGCAGAAACTGCTGCGGACCCGCAAGGCCAGAAATGCTGCGGATCCGCAGCAGAATCCGCACCGTGTGCACATAGCCTTAAAGTGTTCCAGAGTTATAACCTCATAAAGTGACAATGGTCAGAATTGTAAAAATTGTAAAAATTGGCCTGGTCATTAAGCTGCAAAATGGCTCTGTCACTAAGGGGTTAAGATGTTCCTCCTTCTAAGGTTAGATTCACATTGCTTATAACCAGCCCGTTCAACGTATAGCATTGACGGGCTGGTTAAATGGTATAGCATAACGCCAGGCTCGGTCTGGCCTGGCGGGGTACCGGGTAAATGCCCGATGTGCCCCAAGGGTCGCTGGGGCCCTTTAAAAATGCTGCCCCTTTAAATGCATGGGCCCTTTAAAAGCGCGTCCCATGATTTGCAGGGACGCGCGTGCACTTACCATAGCGCCAGGGCCGCCACGCCCCCCATGCACGGAGCCACTGCATCGCTTGGCTGTGTTCTTCTCTTCTGGCACACAGGACCTGTGATGAGGTCACTGGAGGGGAGGAGTCAGTAGTCACATGATCAGAAGCCTCGGGTCTGCAGGTCTCTGCTGTGCAGGTTGTCATGGTGCTTGATGAGGGTCCGGGAAGTTTATGTGAGTGTGGGGTCGGGGGGGGGGGAAATGTAGCAGAGCTGTGTGTGTACGGAGCAGAGCTTTGTGTGTACGAGGTGTACGGAGCGGAGCCGTGTGCGTACGAGGTGTATGGAGCGGAGCCGCATTCGCAGTATCGGAATTCCGATACTGAGTTCCGATACTTTTAGCATATCGAATACCGGAACCGGAAGTTCCCATAATGCTATCAGCCAGTTTGATTTGATTCAGCCAATGAGGAATCCTCAGAAGTGTGGGCACATCCTGTTTGGCATGTTAACTAATGGCATGGCAGTGATTGGCTGCTGAAATGATGTCATGATGCACTATAAAAGCCGCCGCCGCCATTTAGGGTTCACTCTGCTGTGAATTCAGTTAGGGACAGGCTGCTGTTCAAGACTCTGAGGGACAGTTAGAGATAGCGATTTGCTAAATAATATTGTGCTTTACCCAGGCTACATTATCAGTCACTGTAGCTTTCTTTTGCCTTGCAGCGCTGTTCACAGCTGTCTGCAAGGTTTGTGTGAGTGAAGGTTCATGCTGTGTAGTGTGTCCTGCAGCCACCTCTGGTTGTAGGCCGCTCAGCGTGCGTCACTGCCTCATACATATTTTTCTTTTATTGCTGCTCATTTTTCATTAATTCTCCTAATAGTGTGCATCCATCCGTATCCATATACATTGGTTGCAAACACTATAGGAGTAGACAGCGGAGCCTTTCTGCAGCCTTTTAGTGCTAGTGCCCAGTTATCTGCACTGTTCATGGCTGTCTGAGAGGTCTCTGTGTGTGAGTGCAGCTCACATTGTAGTGTGTCCTGCACCACCTCTGGTTGTAGGCCACTCAGCGTGCGTCACTGCCTCATTCATAGTCCGTTTTTGTTTTATTGCAGCTCATTTTTCCTGATTTTTTTTTTTTTTTTTTGCTCCTATTAGTGTGCTTCCATCCGTATCCATATTGCAAACGCTATATAGGAGTAGATAGAGGAGCCTTTTTTCTGGCTTGTGCCCTGCAGCTGCAGCCAGATTAGTATTAGCCTATTTTTTGGAGCCTCATCTATTGCATTGTAGGTTACCTTCCTGCATTGTAATAGCTCCAAAAAGTTTGTGATACTATCACTTTCTCATCTTTGGTCATATCCTTTTTGTTTGTTTTTTTAAAAAAACACATAAATAAAGTTCACCAAACACTCCACTTGACAGTTGTGTAGGCCACATTAGCTCATATTAAAGTGTAGTCCACACACTTTATAAAATTATTGTTTCTTATACCTGTTAGCAGCTGTTCAGGAATAAGCACACTATGCCCCCCCTTTGTACTTTTCTGCCTATCTTTATCAGTCTACCAAGATGAAGAAGGCAGGGAGTAAGGCACGTGGTCGTGGGCATGGAGTTGCAGCAGGGAGAGGACGTGGGGGTTCTGTGCCTGCTGCGGGTACCAGTGACTCAGCATCCCCCAGTTTTACCAGGCAACAGTCCTTTATGCGCAGCTTTGTAGGACCTCGCCGTACCCCACTGCTGTGGGACGAACAAATTGAAGCCGTTGTTGGATGGATGGCAGCTAACGCATCGACTTCAATGACTTCCACATCCTTTCAGGGCCAGAGCACTGAAGAGCAACCATCTGTCTCTTCACCACCTGCCAAATTGCCCAGGTAGACAGAGAGCCCTGTACAGGAGCCATCTCGTTCTCTACTCCTGTTCTCTGAATCTGTTGACTTGGAAAGAGGGGGCCAGCCAAGCAGAATTCTAGAATGTGAAAGAAGAGGGAGTATGCAGTGATGCACAACTGCTTTGTCCCTCTGAATCTGAAGAGGCGGGTGGGCCAGTGCCTATGGTCAGCACACCTCAGTACTAGAGTTGAGCGAAATGGGTCGAAAAATTTCAAAAGTCGCCGACTTTTGGCAAAGTCGGGTTTCATGAAACGAAACCCGACCCTAGGATGAGGTCGGCCACGAGGTCGGCGACTTACGCTCCAAAGTCGCGTTTCAAAAGTTTGTTTTGCGCTCTTTTTCAGCCAATCAGGATCCACGGACACTGTGGGCAATGTGATGACATAGGCACGGGTCACCACCATCTTTCAGAAGGGCATGCAAGTGATTGGTTTGCTTTGGTGGGCGTCACAGGGGGTATAAAAGGGCGTGCACGCCGACCGCCATCTTACTTCTGCCGATCTCAGTATAGGGAGAGGTTGCTGCTGATTCTGTAGGGAGAGCGTTAGGCAGGGAAGAAGACAAAAAAACTGCTTCTGCTGCTAGCGATTTGGCCTGCACAACACACCAGTCACTGTGTGTGCAGTGCAAGGGGAGGCTATATTGTGGTGTATCAGTGGTGTTGGTTGTTGGGCTGCCTTTTAAGGCTTCCTGACAGGCTGGCATTGCTGTTTACCCACTGCTCTGCAAACTGCTTTTTTAAAAGCAATCCAATCTCCCTTATCCTCTAGTCACTTTTGTCACAGCTGTGCCATCGAGCCTGTGACATAGCGCTCAGATATCAGTGGGCCTCACACAATCCAAAAGTGTTCAGTGTCCACAAGTGTCTGCAGAAATTCAAAATCTCCCTTATCCTCTAGTCACTTTGGTCACAGCTGTGCCATCGAGCCTGTCACATAGCGCTCAGATATTCATTGGGCCTCACACAATCCAAAAGTGTCCAGTGTCCACTAGTGTGAGAAGAAATTCAAAATCTCACTTATCCTCTAGTCACTTTGCTCACAGCAGTGCCATCGAGCCTGTCACATAGCGCTCAGATATTCATTGGGCCTCACACAATCCAAAAGTGTCCAGTGTCCACTAGTGTCAGAAGAAATTCAAAATCTCACTTATCCTCTAGTCACTTTGGTCACAGCAGTGCCATCGAGCCTGTCACATAGCGCTCAGATATTCATTGGGCCTCACACAATCCAAAAGTGTCCAGTGTCCACAAGTGTCTGCTGAAATTCAAAATCTCACTTATCCTCTAGTCACTTTGGTCACAGCTGTGCCATCGAGCCTGTCACATAGTGCTCAGATATTCATTGGGCCTCACACAAGCCAAAAGTGTCCTGTGTCCACTAGTGTGAGAAGAAATTCAAAATCTCACTTATCCTCTAGTCACTTTGGTCACAGCAGTGCCATCGAGCCTGTCACATAGCGCTCAGATATTCATTGGGCCTCACACAATCCAAAAGTGTCCAGTGTCCACTAGTGTGAGAAGAAATTCAAAATTTCACTTATCCTCTAGTCACTTTGCTCACAGCAGTGCCATCGAGCCTGTCACATAGCGCTCAGATATTCATTGGGCCTCACACAATCCAAAAGTGTCCAGTGTCCACTAGTGTGAGAAGAAATTCAAAATCTCACTTATCCTCTAGTCACTTTGGTCACAGCAGTGCCATCGAGCCTGTCACATAGCGCTCAGATATTCATTGGGCCTCACACAATTCAAAAGTGTCTAGTGTCCACTAGTGTGAGAAGAAATTCAAAATCTCACTTATCCTCTAGTTACTTTGGTCACAGCAGTGCCATCGAGCCTGTCACATAGCGCTCAGATATTCATTGGGCCTCACACAATCCAAAAGTGTCCAGTGTCCACAAGTGTCTGCTGAAATTCAAAATCTCACTTATCCTCTAGTCACTTTGGTCACAGCTGTGCCATCGAGCCTGTCACATAGCGCTCAGATATTCATTGGGCCTCACACAATCCAAAAGTGTCCAGTGTCCACTAGTGTGAGAAGAAATTCAAAATCTCACTTATCCTCTAGTCACTTTGGTCACAGCAGTGCCATCGAGCCTGTCACATAGCGCTCAGATATTCATTGGGCCTCACACAATCCAAAAGTGTCCAGTGTCCACTAGTATGAGAAGAAATTCAAAATCTCACTTATCCTCTAGTCACTTTGGTCACAGCAGTGCCATCGAGCCTGTCACATAGCGCTCAGATATTCATTGGGCCTCACACAATCCAAAAGTGTCCAGTGTCCAAAAGTGTCTGCTGAAATTCAAAATCTCACTTATCCTCTAGTCACTTTGGTCACAGCTGTGCCATCGAGCCTGTCACATAGCGCTCAGATATTCATTGGGCCTCACACAATCCAAAACTGTCCAGTGTCCACTAGTGTGAGAAGAAATTCAAAATCTCACTTATCCTCTAGTCACTTTGCTCACAGCAGTGCCATCGAGCCTGTCACATAGCGCTCAGATATTCATTGGGCCTCACACAATCCAAAAGTGTCCAGTGTCCACTAGTGTGAGAAGGAATTCAAAATCTCACTTATCCTCTAGTCACTTTGGTCACAGCAGTGCCATCGAGCCTGTCACATAGCGCTCAGATATTCATTGGGCCTCACACAATCCAAAAGTGTCCAGTGTCCAAAAGGGTCTGCTGAAATTCAAAATCTCACTTATCCTCTAGTCACTTTGGTCACAGCTGTGCCATCGAGCCTGTCACATAGCGCTCAGATATTCATTGGGCCTCACACAATCCAAAAGTGTCCAGTGTCCACTAGTGTGAGAAGAAATTCAAAATCTCACTTATCCTCTAGTCACTTTGGTCACAGCAGTGCCATCGAGCCTGTCACATAGCGCTCAGATATTCATTAGGCCTCACACAATCCAAAAGTGTCCAGTGTCCACAAGTGTGAGAAGAAATTCAAAATCTCACTTATCCTCTAGTTACTTTGGTCACAGCAGTGCCATCGAGCATGTCACATAGCGCTCAGATATTCATTGGGCCTCACACAATCCAAAAGTGTCCAGTGTCCACTAGTGTGAGAAGAAATTCAAAATCTCACTTATCCTCTAGTCACTTTGGTCACAGCAGTGCCATCGAGCCTGTCACATAGCGCTCAGATATTCATTGGGCCTCACACAATCCAAAAGTGTCCAGTGTCCACTAGTGTGAGAAGAAATTCAAAATTTCACTTATCCTCTAGTCACTTTGCTCACAGCAGTGCCATCGAGCCTGTCACATAGCGCTCAGATATTCATTGGGCCTCACACAATCCAAAAGTGTCCAGTGTCCACTAGTGTGAGAAGAAATTCAAAATCTCACTTATCCTCTAGTCACTTTGGTCACAGCAGTGCCATCGAGCCTGTCACATAGCGCTCAGATATTCATTGGGCCTCACACAATTCAAAAGTGTCTAGTGTCCACTAGTGTGAGAAGAAATTCAAAATCTCACTTATCCTCTAGTTACTTTGGTCACAGCAGTGCCATCGAGCCTGTCACATAGCGCTCAGATATTCATTGGGCCTCACACAATCCAAAAGTGTCCAGTGTCCACAAGTGTCTGCTGAAATTCAAAATCTCACTTATCCTCTAGTCACTTTGGTCACAGCTGTGCCATCGAGCCTGTCACATAGCGCTCAGATATTCATTGGGCCTCACACAATCCAAAAGTGTCCAGTGTCCACTAGTGTGAGAAGAAATTCAAAATCTCACTTATCCTCTAGTCACTTTGGTCACAGCAGTGCCATCGAGCCTGTCACATAGCGCTCAGATATTCATTGGGCCTCACACAATCCAAAAGTGTCCAGTGTCCACTAGTATGAGAAGAAATTCAAAATCTCACTTATCCTCTAGTCACTTTGGTCACAGCAGTGCCATCGAGCCTGTCACATAGCGCTCAGATATTCATTGGGCCTCACACAATCCAAAAGTGTCCAGTGTCCAAAAGTGTCTGCTGAAATTCAAAATCTCACTTATCCTCTAGTCACTTTGGTCACAGCTGTGCCATCGAGCCTGTCACATAGCGCTCAGATATTCATTGGGCCTCACACAATCCAAAACTGTCCAGTGTCCACTAGTGTGAGAAGAAATTCAAAATCTCACTTATCCTCTAGTCACTTTGCTCACAGCAGTGCCATCGAGCCTGTCACATAGCGCTCAGATATTCATTGGGCCTCACACAATCCAAAAGTGTCCAGTGTCCACTAGTGTGAGAAGGAATTCAAAATCTCACTTATCCTCTAGTCACTTTGGTCACAGCAGTGCCATCGAGCCTGTCACATAGCGCTCAGATATTCATTGGGCCTCACACAATCCAAAAGTGTCCAGTGTCCAAAAGGGTCTGCTGAAATTCAAAATCTCACTTATCCTCTAGTCACTTTGGTCACAGCTGTGCCATCGAGCCTGTCACATAGCGCTCAGATATTCATTGGGCCTCACACAATCCAAAAGTGTCCAGTGTCCACTAGTGTGAGAAGAAATTCAAAATCTCACTTATCCTCTAGTCACTTTGGTCACAGCAGTGCCATCGAGCCTGTCACATAGCGCTCAGATATTCATTAGGCCTCACACAATCCAAAAGTGTCCAGTGTCCACAAGTGTGAGAAGAAATTCAAAATCTCACTTATCCTCTAGTTACTTTGGTCACAGCAGTGCCATCGAGCATGTCACATAGCGCTCAGATATTCATTGGGCCTCACACAATCCAAAAGTGTCCAGTGTCCACTAGTGTGAGAAGAAATTCAAAATCTCACTTATCCTCTAGTCACTTTGCTCACAGGAGTGCCATCGAGCCTGTCACATAGCGCTCAGATATTCATTGGGCCTCACACAATCCAAAAGTGTCCAGTGTCCACTAGTGTGAGAAGAAATTCAAAATCTCACTTATCCTCTAGTCACTTTGCTCACAGCAGTGCCATCGAGCCTGTCACATAGCGCTCAGATATTCATTGGGCCTCACACAATCCAAAAGTGTCCAGTGTCCACTAGTGTGAGAAGAAATTCAAAATCTCACTTATCCTCTAGTCACTTTGGTCACAGCAGTGCCATCGAGCCTGTCACATAGCGCTCAGAAATTCATTGGGCCTCACACAATCCAAAAGTGTCCAGTGTCCACTAGTGTGAGAAGAAATTCAAAATCTCACTTATCCTCTAGTCACTTTGCTCACAGCAGTGCCATCGAGCCTGTCACATAGCGCTCAGATATTCATTGGGCCTCACACAATCCAAAAGTGTCCAGTGTCCACTAGTGTGAGAAGAAATTCAAAATCTCACTTATCCTCTAGTCACTTTGGTCACAGCAGTGCCATCGAGCCTGTCACATAGCGCTCAGATATTCATTGGGCCTCACACAATTCAAAAGTGTCCAGTGTCCACTAGTGTGAGAAGAAATTCAAAATCTCACTTATCCTCTAGTCACTTTGGTCACAGCAGTGCCATCGAGCCTGTCACATAGCGCTCAGATATTCATTGGGCCTCACACAATCCAAAAGTGTCCAGTGTCCACTAGTGTGAGAAGAAATTCAAAATCTCACTTATCCTCTAGTCACTTTGCTCACAGCAGTGCCATCGAGCCTGTCACATAGCGCTCAGATATTCATTGGGCCTCACACAATCCAAAAGTGTCCAGTGTCCACTAGTGTGAGAAGAAATTCAAAATCTCACTTATCCTCTAGTCACTTTGCTCACAGCAGTGCCATCGAGCCTGTCACATAGCGCTCAGATATTCATTGGGCCTCACACAATCCAAAAGTGTCCAGTGTCCAAAAGTGTCTGCTGAAATTCAAAATCTCACTTATCCTCTAGTCACTTTGGTCACAGCTGTGCCATCGAGCCTGTCACATAGCGCTCAGATATTCATTGGGCCTCACACAATCCAAAAGTGTCCAGTGTCCACTAGTGTGAGAAGAAATTCAAAATCTCACTTATCCTCTAGTCACTTTGCTCACAGCAGTGCCATCGAGCCTGTCACATAGCGCTCAGATATTCATTGGGCCTCACACAATCCAAAAGTGTCCAGTGTCCACTAGTGTGAGAAGGAATTCAAAATCTCACTTATCCTCTAGTCACTTTGGTCACAGCAGTGCCATCGAGCCTGTCACATAGCGCTCAGATATTCATTGGGCCTCACACAATCCAAAAGTGTCCAGTGTCCAAAAGGGTCTGCTGAAATTCAAAATCTCACTTATCCTCTAGTCACTTTGGTCACAGCTGTGCCATCGAGCCTGTCACATAGCGCTCAGATATTCATTGGGCCTCACACAATCCAAAAGTGTCCAGTGTCCACTAGTGTGAGAAGAAATTCAAAATCTCACTTATCCTCTAGTCACTTTGGTCACAGCAGTGCCATCGAGCCTGTCACATAGCGCTCAGATATTCATTAGGCCTCACACAATCCAAAAGTGTCCAGTGTCCACAAGTGTGAGAAGAAATTCAAAATCTCACTTATCCTCTAGTTACTTTGGTCACAGCAGTGCCATCGAGCATGTCACATAGCGCTCAGATATTCATTGGGCCTCACACAATCCAAAAGTGTCCAGTGTCCACTAGTGTGAGAAGAAATTCAAAATCTCACTTATCCTCTAGTCACTTTGCTCACAGGAGTGCCATCGAGCCTGTCACATAGCGCTCAGATATTCATTGGGCCTCACACAATCCAAAAGTGTCCAGTGTCCACTAGTGTGAGAAGAAATTCAAAATCTCACTTATCCTCTAGTCACTTTGCTCACAGCAGTGCCATCGAGCCTGTCACATAGCGCTCAGATATTCATTGGGCCTCACACAATCCAAAAGTGTCCAGTGTCCACTAGTGTGAGAAGAAATTCAAAATCTCACTTATCCTCTAGTCACTTTGGTCACAGCAGTGCCATCGAGCCTGTCACATAGCGCTCAGAAATTCATTGGGCCTCACACAATCCAAAAGTGTCCAGTGTCCACTAGTGTGAGAAGAAATTCAAAATCTCACTTATCCTCTAGTCACTTTGCTCACAGCAGTGCCATCGAGCCTGTCACATAGCGCTCAGATATTCATTGGGCCTCACACAATCCAAAAGTGTCCAGTGTCCACTAGTGTGAGAAGAAATTCAAAATCTCACTTATCCTCTAGTCACTTTGGTCACAGCAGTGCCATCGAGCCTGTCACATAGCGCTCAGATATTCATTGGGCCTCACACAATTCAAAAGTGTCCAGTGTCCACTAGTGTGAGAAGAAATTCAAAATCTCACTTATCCTCTAGTCACTTTGGTCACAGCAGTGCCATCGAGCCTGTCACATAGCGCTCAGATATTCATTGGGCCTCACACAATCCAAAAGTGTCCAGTGTCCACTAGTGTGAGAAGAAATTCAAAATCTCACTTATCCTCTAGTCACTTTGCTCACAGCAGTGCCATCGAGCCTGTCACATAGCGCTCAGATATTCATTGGGCCTCACACAATCCAAAAGTGTCCAGTGTCCACTAGTGTGAGAAGAAATTCAAAATCTCACTTATCCTCTAGTCACTTTGGTCACAGCAGTGCCATCGAGCCTGTCACATAGCGCTCAGATATTCATTGGGCCTCACACAATCCAAAAGTGTCCAGTGTCCACAAGTGTCTGCTGAAATTCAAAATCTCACTTATCCTCTAGTCACTTTGGTCACAGCTGTGCCATCGAGCCTGTCACATAGTGCTCAGATATTCATTGGGCCTCACACAATCCAAAAGTGTCCTGTGTCCACTAGTGTGAGAAGAAATTCAAAATCTCACTTATCCTCTAGTCACTTTGGTCACAGCAGTGCCATCGAGCCTGTCACATAGCGCTCAGATATTCATTAGGCCTCACACAATCCAAAAGTGTCCAGTGTCCACAAGTGTGAGAAGAAATTCAAAATCTCACTTATCCTCTAGTTACTTTGGTCACAGCAGTGCCAACGAGCATGTCACATAGCGCTCAGATATTCATTGGGCCTCACACAATCCAAAAGTGTCCAGTGTCCACTAGTGTGAGAAGAAATTCAAAATCTCACTTATCCTCTAGTCACTTTGCTCACAGGAGTGCCATCGAGCCTGTCACATAGCGCTCAGATATTCATTGGGCCTCACACAATCCAAAAGTGTCCAGTGTCCACTAGTGTGAGAAGAAATTCAAAATCTCACTTATCCTCTAGTCACTTTGCTCACAGCAGTGCCATCGAGCCTGTCACATAGCGCTCAGATATTCATTGGGCCTCACACAATCCAAAAGTGTCCAGTGTCCACTAGTGTGAGAAGAAATTCAAAATCTCACTTATCCTCTAGTCACTTTGGTCACAGCAGTGCCATCGAGCCTGTCACATAGCGCTCAGAAATTCATTGGGCCTCACACAATCCAAAAGTGTCCAGTGTCCACTAGTGTGAGAAGAAATTCAAAATCTCACTTATCCTCTAGTCACTTTGCTCACAGCAGTGCCATCGAGCCTGTCACATAGCGCTCAGATATTCATTGGGCCTCACACAATCCAAAAGTGTCCAGTGTCCACTAGTGTGAGAAGAAAATCAAAATCTCACTTATCCTCTAGTCACTTTGGTCACAGCAGTGCCATCGAGCCTGTCACATAGCGCTCAGATATTCATTGGGCCTCACACAATTCAAAAGTGTCCAGTGTCCACTAGTGTGAGAAGAAATTCAAAATCTCACTTATCCTCTAGTCACTTTGGTCACAGCAGTGCCATCAAGCCTGTCACATAGCGCTCAGATATTCATTGGGCCTCACACAATCCAAAAGTGTCCAGTGTCCACTAGTGTGAGAAGAAATTCAAAATCTCACTTATCCTCTAGTCACTTTGCTCACAGCAGTGCCATCGAGCCTGTCACATAGCGCTCAGATATTCATTGGGCCTCACACAATCCAAAAGTGTCCAGTGTCCACTAGTGTGAGAAGAAATTCAAAATCTCACTTATCCTCTAGTCACTTTGGTCACAGCAGTGCCATCGAGCCTGTCACATAGCGCTCAGATATTCATTGGGCCTCACACAATCCAAAAGTGTCCAGTGTCCACAAGTGTCTGCTGAAATTCAAAATCTCACTTATCCTCTAGTCACTTTGGTCACAGCTGTGCCATCGAGCCTGTCACATAGTGCTCAGATATTCATTGGGCCTCACACAATCCAAAAGTGTCCTGTGTCCACTAGTGTGAGAAGAAATTCAAAATCTCACTTATCCTCTAGTCACTTTGGTCACAGCAGTGCCATCGAGCCTGTCACATAGCGCTCAGAAATTCATTGGGCCTCACACAATCCAAAAGTGTCCAGTGTCCACTAGTGTGAGAAGAAATTCAAAATCTCACTTATCCTCTAGTCACTTTGCTCACAGCAGTGCCATCGAGCCTGTCACATAGCGCTCAGATATTCATTGGGCCTCACACAATCCAAAAGTGTCCAGTGTCCACTAGTGTGAGAAGAAATTCAAAATCTCACTTATCCTCTAGTCACTTTGGTCACAGCAGTGCCATCGAGCCTGTCACATAGCGCTCAGATATTCATTGGGCCTCACACAATTCAAAAGTGTCTAGTGTCCACTAGTGTGAGAAGAACTTCAAAATCTCACTTATCCTCTAGTCACTTTGGTCACAGCAGTGCCATCGAGCCTGTCACATAGCGCTCAGATATTCATTGGGCCTCACACAATCCAAAAGTGTCCAGTGTCCACAAGTGTCTGCTGAAATTCAAAATCTCACTTATCCTCTAGTCACTTTGGTCACAGCTGTGCCATCGAGCCTGTCACATAGCGCTCAGATATTCATTGGGCCTCACACAATCCAAAAGTGTCCAGTGTCCACTAGTGTGAGAAGAAATTCAAAATCTCACTTATCCTCTAGTCACTTTGGTCACAGCAGTGCCATCGAGCCTGTCACATAGCGCTCAGATATTCATTGGGCCTCACACAATTCAAAAGTGTCCAGTGTCCACTAGTGTGAGAAGAAATTCAAAATCTCACTTATCCTCTAGTCACTTTGGTCACAGCAGTGCCATCGAGCCTGTCACATAGCGCTCAGATATTCATTGGGCCTCACACAATTCAAAAGTGTCCAGTGTCCACTAGTGTGAGAAGAAATTCAAAATCTCACTTATCCTCTAGTCACTTTGGTCACAGCAGTGCCATCGAGCCTGTCACATAGCGCTCAGATATTCATTGGGCCTCACACAATCCAAAAGTGTCCAGTATCCACTAGTGTGAGAAGAAATTCAAAATCTCACTTATCCTCTAGTCACTTTGGTCACAGCAGTGCCATCGAGCCTGTCACATAGCGCTCAGATATTCATTGAGCCTCACACAATCCAAAAGTGTTCAGTGTCCACTAGTGTGAGAAGAAATTCAAAATCTCACTTATCCTCTAGTCACTTTGCTCACAGTAGTGCCATAGAGCCTGTCACATAGCGCTCAGATATTCATTGGGCCTCACACAATCCAAAAGTGTCCAGTGTCCACTAGTATGAGAAGAAATTCAAAATCTCACTTATCCTCTAGTCACTTTGGTCACAGCAGTGCCATCGAGCCTGTCACATAGCGCTCAGATATTCATTGGGCCTCACACAATCCAAAAGTGTCCAGTGTCCAAAAGTGTCTGCTGAAATTCAAAATCTCACTTATCCTCTAGTCACTTTGGTCACAGCTGTGCCATCGAGCCTGTCACATAGCGCTCAGATATTCATTGGGCCTCACACAATCCAAAAGTGTCCAGTGTCCACTAGTGTAAGAAGAAATTCAAAATCTCACTTATCCTCTAGTCACTTTGGTCACAGCAGTGCCATCGAGCCTGTCACATAGCGCTCAGATATTCATTAGGTCTCACACAATCCAAAAGTGTCCAGTGTCCACTAGTGTGAGAAGAAATTCAAAATCTCACTTATCCTCTAGTCACTTTGCTCACAGCAGTGCCATCGAGCCTGTCACATAGCGCTCAGATATTCATTGGGCCTCACACAATCCAAAAGTGTCCAGTGTCCACAAGTGTCTGCTGAAATTCAAAATCTCACTTATCCTCTAGTCACTTTGGTCACAGCTGTGCCATCGAGCCTGTCACATAGCGCTCAGATATTCATTGGGCCTCACACAATCCAAAAGTGTCCAGTGTCCACTAGTGTGAGAAGAAATTCAAAATCTCACTTATCCTCTAGTCACTTTGGTCACAGCAGTGCCATCGAGTCTGTCACATAGCGCTCAGATATTCATTGGGCCTCACACAATCCAAAAGTGTCCAGTGTCCACTAGTGTGAGAAGAAATTCAAAATCTCACTTATCCTCTAGTCATTTTGCTCACAGCAGTGCCATCGAGCCTGTCACATAGCGCTCAGATATTCATTGGGCCTCACACAATCCAAAAGTGTCCAGTGTCCACTAGTGTGAGAAGAAATTCAAAATCTCACTTATCCTCTAGTCACTTTGGTCACAGCAGTGCCATCGAGCCTGTCTCATAGCGCTCAGATATTCATTGGGCCTCACACAATCCAAAAGTGTCCAGTGTCCACTAGTGTGAGAAGAAATTCAAAATCTCACTTATCCTCTAGTCACTTTGCTCACAGCAGTGCCATCGAGCCTGTCACATAGCGCTCAGATATTCATTGGGCCTCACACAATCCAAAAATGTCCAGTGTCCACTAGTGTGAGAAGAAATTCAAAATCTCACTTATCCTCTAGTCACTTTGGTCACAGCAGTGCCATCGAGCCTGTCACATAGCGCTCAGATATTCATTGGGCCTCACACAATCCAAAAGTGTCCAGTGTCCACAATTGTCTGCTGAAATTCAAAATCTCACTTATCCTCTAGTCACTTTGGTCACAGCTGTGCCATCGAGCCTGTCACATAGCGCTCAGATATTCATTGGGCCTCACACAATTCAAAAGTGTCCAGTGTCCACAAGTGTCTGCTGTAATTCAAAATCTCACTTATCCTCTAGTCACTTTGGTCATAGCAGTGCCATCGAGCCTGTCACATAGCGCTCAGATATTCATTGGGCCTCACACAATCCAAAAGTGTCCAGTGTCCAGAAGTGTCTGCTGAAATTCAAAATCTCACTTATCCTCTAGTCACTTTGCTCACAGCAGTGCCATCGAGCCTGTCACATAGCGCTGAGATATTCATTGGGCCTCAGACAATCCAAAAGTGTCCAGTGTCCACTAGTGTGAGAAGAAATTCAAAATCTCACTTATCCTCTAGTCACTTTGGTCACAGCAGTGCCATCGAGCCTGTCTCATAGCGCTCAGATATTCATTGGGCCTCACACAATCCAAAAGTGTCCAGTGTCCAAAAGTGTCTGCTGAAATTCAAAATCTCACTTATCCTCTAGTCACTTTGGTCACAGCTGTGCCATCGAGCCTGTCACATAGCGCTCAGATATTCATTGGGCCTCACACAATCCAAAAGTGTCCAGTGTCCACTAGTGTGAGAAGAAATTCAAAATCTCACTTATCCTCTAGTCACTTTGCTCACAGCAGTGCCATCGAGCCTGTCACATAGCGCTCAGATATTCATTGGGCCTCACACAATCCAAAAGTGTCCATTGTCCTCTAGTGTGAGAAGAAATTCAAAATCTCACTTATCCTCTAGTCACTTTGCTCACAGCAGTGCCATCGAGCCTGTCACATAGCGCTCAGATATTCATTGGGCCTCACACAATCCAAAAGTGTCCAGTGTCCAAAAGTGTCTGCTGAAATTCAAAATCTCACTTATCCTCTAGTCACTTTGGTCACAGCAGTGCCATCGAGCCTGTCACATAGCGCTCAGATATTCATTGGGCCTCACACAATCCAAAAGTGTCCAGTGTCCACTAGTGTGAGAAGAAATTCAAAATCTCACTTATCCTCTAGTCACTTTGCTCACAGCTGTGCCATCGAGCCTGTCACATAGCGCTCAGATATTCATTGGGCCTCACACAATCCAAAAGTGTCCAGTGTCCATTGGTGTGAGAAGAAATTCAAAATCTCACTTATCCTCTAGTCACTTTGGTCACAGCAGTGCCATCGAGTCTGTCACATAGCGCTCAGATATTCATTGGGCCTCACACAATCCAAAAGTGTCCAGTGTCCACTAGTGTGAGAAGAAATTCAAAATCTCACTTATCCTCTAGTCACTTTGGTCACAGCAGTGCCATCGAGCCTGTCTCATAGCGCTCAGATATTCATTGGGCCTCACACAATCCAAAAGTGTCCAGTGTCCAAAAGTGTCTGCTGAAATTCAAAATCTCACTTATCCTCTAGTCACTTTGGTCACAGCTGTGCCATCGAGCCTGTCACATAGCGCTCAGATATTCATTGGGCCTCACACAATCCAAAAGTGTCCAGTGTCCACTAGTGTGAGAAGAAATTCAAAATCTCACTTATCCTCTAGTCACTTTGCTCACAGCAGTGCCATCGAGCCTGTCACATAGCGCTCAGATATTCATTGGGCCTCACACAATCCAAAAGTGTCCAGTGTCCACAAGTGTCTGCTGAAATTCAAAATCTCACTTATCCTCTAGTCTCTTTGGTCACAGCTGTGCCATCGAGCCTGTCACATAGCGCTCAGATATTGATTGGGCCTCACACAATCCAAAAGTGTCCAGTGTCCACTATTGTGAGAAGAAATTCAAAATCTCACTTATCCTCTAGTCACTTTGGTCATAGCAGTGCCATCGAGCCTGTCACATAGCGCTCAGATATTCATTGGGCCTCACACAATCCAAAAGTGTCCAGTGTCCACTAGTGTGAGAAGAAATTCAAAATCTCACTTATCCTCTAGTCACTTTGCTCACAGCAGTGCCATCGAGCCTGTCACATAGCACTCAGATATTCATTGGGCCTCACACAATCCAAAAGTGTCCAGTGTCCACTTGTGTGAGAAGAAATTCAAAATCTCACTTATCCTCTAGTCACTTTGGTCACAGCAGTGCCATCGAGCCTGTCTCATAGCGCTCAGATATTCATTGGGCCTCACACAATCCAAAAGTGTCCAGTGTCCAAAAGTGTCTGCTGAAATTCAAAATCTCACTTATCCTCTAGTCACTTTGGTCACAGCTGTGCCATCGAGCCTGTCACATAGCGCTCAGATATTCATTGGGCCTCACACAATCCAAAAGTGTCCAGTGTCCACTAGTGTGAGAAGAAATTCAAAATCTCACTTATCCTCTAGTCACTTTGCTCACAGCAGTGCCATCGAGCCTGTCACATAGCGCTCAGATATTCATTGGGCCTCACACAATCCAAAAGTGTCCAGTGTCCACAAGTGTCTGCTGAAATTTAAAATCTCACTTATCCTCTAGTCACTTTGGTCACAGCTGTGCCATCGAGCCTGTCACATAGCGCTCAGATATTCATTGGGCCTCACACAATCCAAAAGTGTCCAGTGTCCACTAGTGTGAGAAGAAATTCAAAATCTCACTTATCCTCTAGTCACTTTGGTCACAGCAGTGCCATCGAGCCTGTCACATAGCGCTCAAATATTCATTGGGCCTCACACAATCCAAAAGTGTCCAGTGTCCACTAGTGTGAGAAGAAATTCAAAATCTCACTTATCCTCTAGTCACTTTGCTCACAGCAGTGCCATCGAGCCTGTCACATAGCGCTCAGATATTCATTGGGCCTCACACAATCCTAAAGTGTCCAGTGTCCAATAGTGTGAGAAGAAATTCAAAATCTCACTTATCCTCTAGTCACTTTGGTCACAGCAGTGCCATCGAGCCTGTCACATAGCGCTCAGATATTCATTGGGCCTCGCACAATCCAAAAGTGTCCAGTGTCCACTAGTGTGAGAAGAAATTCAAAATCTCACTTATCCTCTAGTCACTTTGCTCACAGCAGTGCCATCGAGCCTGTCACATAGCGCTCAGATATTCATTGGGCCTCACACATTCCAAAAGTGTCCAGTGTCCACTAGTGTGAGAAGAAATTCAAAATCTCACTTATGCTCTAGTCACTTTGCTCACAGCAGTGCCATTGAGCCTGTCACATAGCGCTCAGATATTCATTGGGCCTCACACAATCCAAAAGTGTCCAGTGTCCACTAGTGTGAGAAGAAATTCAAAATCTCACTTATCCTCTAGTCAGTTTGGTCACAGCAGTGCCATCGAGCCTGTCACATAGCGCTCAGATATTCATTGGGCCTCACACAATCCAAAAGTGTCCAGTGTCCACTAGTGTGAGAAGAAATTCAAAATCTCACTTATCCTCTAGTCACTTTGCTCACAGCAGTGCCATCGAGCCTGTCACATAGCGCTCAGATATTCATTGGGCCTCACACAATCCAAAAGTGTCCAGTGTCCACTAGTATGAGAAGAAATTCAAAATCTCACTTATCCTCTAGTCACTTTGGTCACAGCAGTGCCATCGAGCCTGTCACATAGCGCTCAGATATTCATTGGGTCTCACACAATCCAAAAGTGTCCAGTGTCCAAAAGTGTCTGCTGAAATTCAAAATCTCACTTATCCTCTAGTCACTTTGGTCACAGCTGTGCCATCGAGCCTGTCACATAGCGCTCAGATATTCATTGGGCCTCACACAATCCAAAAGTGTCCAGTGTCCACTAGTGTGAGAAGAAATTCAAAATCTCACTTATCCTCTAGTCACTTTGCTCACAGCAGTGCCATCGAGCCTGTCACATAGCGCTCAGATATTCATTGGGCCTCACACAATCCAAAAGTGTCCAGTGTCCACTAGTGTGAGAAGAAATTCAAAATCTCACTTATCCTCTAGTCACTTTGGTCACAGCAGTGCCATCGAGCCTGTCACATAGCGCTCAGATATTTATTGGGCCTCACACAATCCAAAAGTGTCCAGTGTCCAAAAGTGTCTGCTGAAATTCAAAATCTCACTTATCCTCTAGTCACTTTGGTCACAGCTGTGCCATCGAGCGTGTCACATAGCGCTCAGATATTCATTGGGCCTCACACAATCCAAAAGTGTCCAGTGTCCACTAGTGTGAGAAGAAATTCAAAATCTCACTTATCCTCTAGTCACTTTGGTCACAGCAGTGCCATCGAGCCTGTCACATAGCGCTCAGATATTCATTGGGCCTCACACAATCCAAAAGTGTCCAGTGTCCACTAGTGTGAGAAGAATTTCAAAATCTCACTTATCTTCTAGTCACTTTGGTCACAGCAGTGCCATCGAGCCTGTCACATAGCGCTCAGATATTCATTGGGCCTCACACAATCCAAAAGTGTCCAGTGTCCACAAGTGTCTGCTGAAATTCAAAATCTCACTTATCCTCTAGTCACTTGGGTCACAGCTGTGCCATCGAGCTTGTCACATAGCGCTCAGATATTCATTGGGCCTCACACAATCCAAAAGTGTCCAGTGTCCACTAGTGTGAGAAGAAATTCAAAATCTCATTTATCCTCTAGTCACTTTGGTCACAGCAGTGCCATCGAGCCTGACACATAGCGCTCAGATATTCATTGGGCCTCACACAATCCAAAAGTGTCCAGTGTCCACTAGTGTGAGAAGAAATTCAAAATCTCACTTATCCTCTAGTCACTTTGCTCACAGCAGTGCCATCGAGCCTGTCACATAGCGCTCAGATATTCATTGGGCCTCACACAATCCAAAAGTGTCCAGTGTCCACTAGTGTGAGAAGAAATTCAAAATCTCACTTATCCTCTAGTCACTTTGGTCACAGCAGTGCCATCAAGCCTGTCACATAGTGCTCAGATATTAATTGGGCCTCACACAATCCAAAAGTGTCCAGTGTCCACTAGTGTGAGAAGAAATTCAAAATCTCACTTATCCTCTAGTCACTTTGCTCACAGCAGTGCCATCAAGCCTGTCACATAGCGCTAAGATATTCATTGGGCATCACACAATCCAAAAGTGTCCAGTGTCCACTAGTGTGAGAAGAAATTCAAAATCTCACTTATCCTCTAGTCACTTTGGTCACAGCAGTGCCATCGAGCCTGTCACATAGCGCTCAGATATTCATTGGGCCTCACACAATCCAAAAGTGTCCAGTGTCCACTAGTGTGAGAAGAAATTCAAAATCTCACTTATCCTCTAGTCACTTTGGTCACAGCAGTGCCATCGAGCCTGTAACATAGCGCTCAGATATTCATTGGGCCTCACACAATCCAAAAGTGTCCAGTGTCCACAAGTGTCTGCTGAAATCCAAAATCTCACTTATCCTCTAGTCACTTTGGTCACAGCTGTGCCATCGAGCCTGTCACATAGCGCTCAAATATTCATTGGGCCTCACACAATCCAAAAGTGTCCAGTGTCCACTAGTGTGAGAAGAAATTGAAAATCTCACTTATCCTCTAGTCACTTTGGTCACAGCAGTGCCATCGAGCCTGTCACATAGCGCTCAGATATTCATTGGGCCTCACACAATCCAAAAGTGTCCAGTGTCCACTAGTGTGAGAAGAAATTCAAAATCTCACTTATCCTCTAGTCACTTTGCTCACAGCAGTGCCATCGAGCCTGTCAGATAGCGCTCAGATATTCATTGGGCCTCACACAATCCAAAAGTGTCCAGTGTCCACAAGTGTCTGCTGAAATTCAAAATCTCACTTATCCTCTAGTCACTTTGGTCACAGCAGTGCCATCGAGCCTGTCACATAGCGCTCAGATATTCATTGGGCCTCACACAATCCAAAAGTGTCCAGTGTCCACTAGTGTGAGAAGAAATTCAAAATCTCACTTATCCTCTAGTCACTTTGGTCACAGCAGTGCCATCGAGTCTGTCACATAGCGCTCAGATATTCATTGGGCCTCACACAATCCAAAAGTGTCCAGTGTCCACTAGTGTGAGAAGAAATTCAAAATCTCACTTATCCTCTAGTCACTTTGGTCACAGCAGTGCCATCGAGCCTGTAACATAGCGCTCAGATATTCATTGGGCCTCACACAATCCAAAAGTGTCCAGTGTCCACAAGTGTCTGCTGAAATTCAAAATCTCACTTATCCTCTAGTCACTTTGGTCACAGCTGTGCCATCGAGCCTGTCACATAGCGCTCAGATATTCATTGGGCCTCACACAATCCAAAAGTGTCCAGTGTCCACTAGTGTGAGAAGAAATTCAAAATCTCACTTATCCTCTAGTCACTTTGGTCACAGCAGTGCCATCGAGTCTGTCACATAGCGCTCAGATATTCATTGGGCCTCACACAATCCAAAAGTGTCCAGTGTCCACTAGTGTGAGAAGAAATTCAAAATCTCACTTATCCTCTAGTCACTTTGCTCACAGCAGTGCCATCGAGCCTGTCACATAGCGCTCAGATATTCATTGGGCCTCACACAATCCAAAAGTGTCCAGTGTCCACTAGTGTGAGAAGAAATTCAAAATCTCACTTATCCTCTAGTCACTTTGGTCACAGCAGTGCCATCGAGCCTGTCTCATAGCGCTCATATATTCATTGGGCCTCACACAATCCAAAAGTGTCCAGTGTCCAAAAGTGTCTGCTGAAATTCAAAATCTCACTTATCCTCTAGTCACTTTGGTCACAGCTGTGCCATCGAGCCTGTCACATAGCGCTCAGATATTCATTGGGCCTCACACAATCCAAAAGTGTCCAGTGTCCACTAGTGTGAGAAGAAATTCAAAATCTCACTTATCCTCTAGTCACTTTGCTCACAGCAGTGCCATCGAGCCTGTCACATAGCGCTCAGATATTCATTGGGCCTCACACAATCCAAAAGTGTCCAGTGTCCACAAGTGTCTGCTGAAATTCAAAATCTCACTTATCCTCTAGTCACTTTGGTCACAGCTGTGCCATCGAGTTTGTCACATAGCGCTCAGATATTGATTGGGCCTCACACAATCCAAAAGTGTCCAGTTTCCACTAGTGTGAGAAGAAATTCAAAATCTCACTTATCCTCTAGTCACTTTGGTCACAGCAGTGCCATCGAGCCTGTCACATAGCGCTCAGATATTCATTGGGCCTCACACAATCCAAAAGTGTCCAGTGTCCACTAGTGTGAGAAGAAATTCAAAATCTCACTTATCCTCTAGTCACTTTGCTCACAGCAGTGCCATCGAGCCTGTCACATAGCGCTCAGATATTCATTGGGCCTCACACAATCCAAAAGTGTCCAGTGTCCACTAGTGTGAGAAGAAATTCAAAATCTCACTTATCCTCTAGTCACTTTGGTCACAGCAGTGCCATCGAGCCTGTAACATAGCGCTCAGATATTCATTGGGCCTCACACAATCCAAAAGTGTCCAGTGTCCAAAAGTGTCTGCTGAAATTCAAAATCTCACTTATCCTCTAGTCACTTTGGTCACAGCTTTGCCATCGAGCCTGTCACATAGCGCTCAGATATTCATTGGGCCTCACACAATCCAAAAGTGTCCAGTGTCCACTAGTGTGAGAAGAAATTCAAAATCTCACTTATCCTCTAGTCACTTTGGTCACAGCAGTGCCATCGATCCTGTCACATAGCGCTCAGATATTCATTGGGCCTCACACAATCCAAAAGTGTCCAGTGTCCACTAGTGTGAGAAGAAATTCAAAATCTCACTTATCCTCTAGCCACTTTGCTCACAGCAGTGCCATCGAGCCTGTCACATAGCGCTCAGATATTCATTGGGCCTCACACAATCCAAAAGTGTCCATTGTCCTCTAGTGTGAGAAGAAATTCAAAATCTCACTTATCCTCTAGTCACTTTGGTCACAGCAGTGCCATCGAGCCTGTCACATAGCGCTCAGATATTCATTGGGCCTCACACAATCCAAAAGTGTCCAGTGTCCAAAAGTGTCTGCTGAAATTCAAAATCTCACTTATCCTCTAGTCACTTTGGTCACAGCAGTGCCATCGAGCCTGTCACATAGCGCTCAGATATTCATTGGGCCTCACACAATCCAAAAGGGTCCAGTGTCCACTAGTGTGAGAAGAAATTCAAAATCTCACTTATCCTCTAGTCACTTTGCTCACAGCAGTGCCATCGAGCCTGTCACATAGCGCTCAGATATTCATTGGGCCTCACACAATCCAAAAGTGTCCAGTGTCCACTAGTGTGAGAAGAAATTCAAAATCTCACTTATCCTCTAGTCACTTTGCTCACAGCAGTGCCATCGAGCCTGTCACATAGCGCTCAGATATTCATTGGGCCTCACACAATCCAAAAGTGTCCAGTGTCCACTAGTGTGAGAAGAAATTCAAAATCTCACTTATCCTCTAGTCACTTTGGTCACAGCAGTGCCATTGAGCCTGTCACATAGCGCTCAGATATTCATTGGGCCTCACACAATCCAAAAGTGTCCAGTGTCCACTAGTGTGAGAAGAAATTCAAAATCTCACTTATCCTCTAGTCACTTTGCTCACAGCAGTGCCATTGAGCCTGTCACATAGCGCTCAGATATTCATTGGGCCTCACACAATCCAAAAGTGTCCAGTGTCCACTAGTGTGAGAAGAAATTCAAAATCTCACTTATCCTCTAGTCAGTTTGGTCACAGCAGTGCCATCGAGCCTGTCACATAGCGCTCAGATATTCATTGGGCCTCACACAATCCAAAAGTGTCCAGTGTCCACTAGTGTGAGAAGAAATTCAAAATCTCACTTATCCTCTAGTCACTTTGGTCACAGCAGTGCCATCGAGCCTGTCACATAGCGCTCAGATATTCATTGGGCCTCACACAATCCAAAAGTGTCCAGTGTCCACAAGTGTCTGCTGAAATTCAAAATCTCACTTATCCTCTAGTCACTTTGGTCACAGCTGTGCCATCGAGCCTGTCACATAGCGCTCAGATATTCATTGGGCCTCACACAATCCAAAAGTGTCCAGTGTCCACTAGTGTGAGAAGAAATTCAAAATCTCACTTATCCTCTAGTCACTTTGGTCACAGCAGTGCCATCGAGCCTGTCACATAGCGCTCAGATATTCATTGGGCCTCACACAATCCAAAAGTGTCCAGTGTCCACTAGTGTGAGAAGAAATTCAAAATCTCACTTATCCTCTAGTCACTTTGGTCACAGCAGTGCCATCGAGCCTGTCACATAGCGCTCAGATATTCATTGGGCCTCACACAATCCAAAAGTGTCCAGTGTCCACTAGTGTGAGAAGAAATTCAAAATCTCACTTATCCTCTAGTCGCTTTGGTCACAGCAGTGCCATCGAGCCTGTCACATAGCGCTCAGATATTCATTGGGCCTCACACAATCCAAAAGTGTCCAGTGTCCACTAGTGTGAGAAGAAATTCAAAATCTCCCCTGTCCTATAGACAGCTTGTACCTTGTTTTACATTACTATATAGTTTGTTGGATTTTGTCTACATTTTTACCAAAAATGAGGAAGGCTGGTGGAAGAGGCCGTGGAATTGGGCGGGGGTTGCCAGCTGGTAATGATGGTGTTGGTGGTGGATCTGATGGTAGTGGCAAGAGCAAAATAGGACCGAATGCAGGAGGTGTTGAGCCTGCGTCATCGTCTGGCTCCATAAGGCTTCGAAGGCTTAGTTTTATAGGAGTTGGCAAACCGCTTTTAAAGCTAGAGCATCAGGAAAAAGTTTTGTCTTACATTGCTGACTCAGCCTCCAGCTCTATCGCCTCCTCTTCTTCAGTTGTAAAAAGTAAAAGCACTGAGTCGTCATTGAAGGCTCATGTTCATGAACCACACCTTTCCTTGTGTCCTTCACCCCAACCAAGATTGAAGGATGACGCAGGCCATACTACTGATTACTCCATGGAGCTGTTTTCACATACCATGCCTGGATTATCAAGTGAAATGGTGAATTACCCAGGCCAAGATGAATCTGACATGGAGTGCACTGATGCACAGCCGCTGATGGATGATTCTGCTGGTACATTCACTCAGAGCACTACATTGTCCTTGCAGTGTACAGAGCCAGATTCTGACCCTGATGAGACTCAGGTGCCCCTTCCCGCACACTATACCACCATACACGGTGACACAGAGGAAGGTGCACATGACATTGAAGAGGAGGTGATGGATGACCCAGTTGTTGACCCAGATTGGCATCCATTGGGGGAAGAGGGTGCTGCTTCCAATAGCTCAGATGAGGAGCATCCACAGCAGACATCGACATCGCAACAGCTGTTATCCGGCAGGCTCGGAGCACTCCAAAGACAGGTTCCAAAAATCAAAAGAGTTGCTGGACAGCTTGTCCAGAGGGTCAAAACATCACAGCGTGCTAGGCCGCAAAATGTCTGCCAAAGTAGGAAGAGTGCAGTGTGGCACTTTTTTGAACAAAATCCTCATGATCAGGCCAAGGTTATCTGTAAGAAGTGCGTAAAGACCTTTAGCCGAGGGAAAAATCTGAAAAATTTGAATACCAGTTGCATGCTTAGACATTTAACCAGCATGCACTTGCAAGCGTGGACACAACACCAAACCTCAAGTGCCACATGTGCAACTGATCACAACGAAGGTAGTCAGCAACGCTACATTGTTTCCCCCACTGTAAGCCCACCGGTTAGCACAGCAGCAAATGTTGAGGTGTTGGTGCAAGGCTACAGCAGTCAGGGAATCCCACTGTTATATCAACGAAAGACTGATTCTAGGCCATCAGAAAGAACACCAACTCCATCACCATCATCAACCCTCTCTCAGTCCGCCCTGTCCACCGCTACTTCCACCATATGCAGCTCTCAAGTCCAGCTCACCCTCCCAGACACTATGAGTAGGTCAAGAAAGTACTCAGTCTCTCATCCGCGTACACTGGGTTTGAACGCCCACATTGCCAAACTAATCTCATTTGAGATGATGCCCTTTCGGTTGGTGGAAAGCGCAGCTTTCCGCGAACTCTGTGCCTATGCAGTTCCACGCTATGACCTACCCAGTCGCCACTTCTTCTCTCGCAAAGCCATCCCAGCCCTCCACCATCATGTGAAAGACCGCATTGTCCATGCACTCAAGCAGTCAGTGAGCGGAAAGGTGCACCTCACAACTGATGCATGGTCCAGTCGCCATGGCCAGGGCCGTTACGTGTCCATCACTGCGCACTGGGTTAATGTGGTGGATGCAGGGTCCACAGGGGACAGGGGTGGTGGGACAGTGCTGCCTAGCCCACGGTATAGTAAACAGTTGGCTGTAGGCGTTCGACCCTCCTCCTCCTCCTCCTCCTCCAGAAGCGAAAGCTCGTCCACAGAGCGCAGTCGTACGATCACTCCATCTGCAGCTGCCACTGTTGCACATGAGGTGTCCCCCTATCGAGCAGCTAGTGGAAAGCGTCAGCAGGCTGTGTTGCAGATGATGTGTTTGGGCGACAGACACACCGCCGAGGTGCTGGCCGAGTACTTTCAGCGACAAACTGAGTCATGGCTGGGCAGTGTACATCTTGAGGCAGGCAAGGTAGTTAGTGATAACGGCCGTAATTTTGTGGCAGCCATAGCCCTTTCAAAACTCAGACACATACCTTGCTTGGCTCACACCTTGAACCTGGTGGTGCAGTGCTTCCTCAAAAATTATCCGGAGTTAACAGCCCTGCTCCAGAAGGTGCGAAGACTGTGCGCGCACATCCGCCGGTCGCCTGTACACTCCGTTCGTATGCAGAAGCTGCAGCGATTGCTCCACCTTCCCAACCACCGCCTCATTATCGACATTGCAACAAGGTGGAACTCCACCCTGCACATGGTGGAGTGGCTGTGCGAGCAGAGGCAGGCCATAATGCATTTGTGGGAGGATACACGGCCAGGCACTTTGAGAGCAGACATGGAGTTGACCGGTGTGCAGTGGTCGAAGCTGAAAGACCTCTGTAAAGTCCTTCAGTGTTTTGAGGAATGCACACGGCTGGTAAGTGCAGACGACGCCATCCTAAGCATGAGCATCCCACTTATGCGTCTGCTCATGCAAACTTTGACGCACCTTAAGGAGCAGGCTTCTGCAGCCAATGTTGATGAGGAGGAAGAGGAGGAGGGAATCCTTGATGACATTCAGCCATTGTCTGCTCAGGGACCTCTCCTGGACGAGGTGGAGGAAGAAGAGGAGGAGGAGGAGGAGGAGGATGATGGGGATGATTACTTAGGGGAGGAGGATGCATCTCGTGGGGCAAGTGAAAATGTTGGCGTGGCAAGGTCTGGTACAGGGTTTGTGCGTGACTGGAGGGATGTGGATTTGCCAGAAAGTGCTCCTCCAACCAGCACTCGCAGTGCATCATTGACACCGGGAACATTGGCCCACATGTCAGATTATGCCTTGCAGATCCTAAAAAGGGACCCCCGCGTTGCCAAAATGATGAACGATGACAAATACTGGTTGGCCAGCATCCTGGATCCACGCTATAAAGGCAAATTACAAAACATCATGCCACAGGAGAACCTTGACCTAATATTGGCTAATAAACAAGCAACTCTGGTAAATCGGTTGCTTGAGGCATTCCCAGCACACAGCAGCGGTGATGGTTCTCACACGAGCCGTACGGGCCGGGGTCAGCTTGGCAGAGGTGTTCGTGGTGCACACAGCAGAAGTGGCGTTGGAGACAGGGGTTTCATGACAATGTTGTGGACTGATTTTTCAAGTACCGCTCACACAACTGGTAATACTGCATCGATGGAAAGTGACAGGAGACAGCAGTTGTCAACTATGGTTACAAACTACTTTTCCTCCCATATCGATGTTCTCCCACACAAGTCATTCCCCTTTGACTATTGGGCTGCTAAACTGGACACCTGGCCTGAATTGGCACAATATGCCTTACAGGAGCTCGCTTGCCCAGCTGCAAGTGTGCTATCGGAAAGAGTCTTCAGTGCAGCTGGATCAATCCTGACAGAAAAAAGGACCCGTCTGTCAACCCAAAATGTGGATGATCTAACCTTCATAATATTCTAATATTACAGGGTATATACACTAGTCTCCTTAATATTGCGTTGATCCAGGGAGCTAGTCTGATTGCCGTATGTGGAGTCGGGAAGGAATTTTTTTCCCCAATGTGAAGTTTACTGTTGCCACATGGGTTTTTTTTGCCTTCCTCTGGATCAACATGATAGGGCAAGTTAGGATAGGATATGGGTTGAACTAGATGGACTTAAAGTCTACCTTCAACCTTAATAACTATGTTACTATGTTACTATGTTACTATGTTCATTAAAATGAACCACGCATGGGTTTCCAAGGATTTTGTCCCACCTTCCCCTGATGACACATAGGGTGACAGAAAAATGGCTTGCTTTGGTCCACCTCTTCCTGGGACTTGACCTATTTCACCTTTTGCATCAGCTGAATGTCCAACATCAACATATGCCACTTTTTAAAACTCCCTAACTGTGCTTCCTCCCCCCCCATGGCCGGGGTCACCACCTAGCGCACGACACCGTGCGAGTGCCGTTGCCCTGGACAGGTGGGTAGGCCGACTCTTGGGCGCGGGCACTGGCACAGGGTCCCTCATAGTGCAATCAAGTGTCTCTGACGGTGGTGGTGCACACCCGCCGTCAGACACACCGCCGTACTATGAGGGGCCCAGTGCCAGTACCGACGCCCACGAATGGGCCCCCCTTGCTTGGGCAGGGCCCCAGCATTTGCAATCTTTACCTCTCCCTGCTCCTCCGCTGTGTAGTCTGGGCCGTCAAATCCATACTGGGCCTAACACCGTCTGAGCCTGCCTCCTGATGTATAGACATATATTTTGAATTTGTACGCTATCCATACATGTTATCTGGGGATACGGAACCCTTTCTCACCTTTGTGCAATCACGTGCAATCCATACTGGGCCTGACACCGTCTGAGCCTGCCTCCTGATGTATAGACATATATTTTGAATGTGTACGCTATCCATACATGTTATCTGGGGATACGGAACCCTTTCTCACCTTTGTGCAATCACGTGCAATCCATACTGGGCCTGACACCGTCTGAGCCTGCCTCCTGATGTATAGACATATATTTTGAATGTGTACGCTATCCATACATGTTATCTGGGGATACGGAACCCTTTCTCACCTTTGTGCAATCACGTGCAATCCATACTGGGCCTGACACCGTCTGAGCCTGCCTCCTGATGTATAGACATATATTTTGAATGTGTACGCTATCCATACATGTTATCTGGGGATACGGTACCCTTTCTCACCTTTGTGCAATCACGTGCAATTCATACTGGGCTTGACACCGTCTGAGCCTGCCTCCTGATGTATAGACATATATTTTGAATGTGTACGCTATCCATACATGTTATCTGGGGATACGGAACCCTTTCTCACCTTTGTGCAATCACGTGCAATCCATACTGGGCCTGACACCGTCTGAGCCTGCCTCCTGATGTATAGACATATATTTTGAATGTGTACGCTATCCATACATGTTATCTGGGGATACGGAACCCTTTCTCACCTTTGTGCAATCACGTGCAATCCATACTGGGACTGACACCGTCTGAGCCTGCCTCCTGATGTATAGACATATATTTTGAATGTGTACGCTATCCATACATGTTATCCGGGGATGCGGTACCCTTTCTCACCTTTGTGCAATCACGTGTAATCCATACTGGGCCTGAGAACAGATGGCGAGCTGTTAAGCAAGCTACAGCACCTGTGGTTTGCACACGTAAGTTTTTCATTTTTTCAGGAATGACGGTTAGGCCTAATTCTGGAACTGCGGTTGACCTGCACTTACTGGGAAATCATCGTTCGCGGGTAATAATTGTAATCACAGATCCCCATCACTAACGTTGTTCAGCGGGTTATCTGCACCTGTAAGCGACAAACGCTGGCCTTTTCAGTGTAGCGCACATGCAGCCACGGACATGTAAGGGCATGACAAACCAGTTATTGGCCAATCTCATGTGCCAGAGCCTCACGTGTCCCTCTAGTAAGCCAGACTCGGACCGCGGGGCATGACGGAGTCTCGTTCGTTAACGGAATTAAGCTTGCAATGTGTGCATCTGTTCTGTAGCTTGCATGGTTGAGGTTTCCCAGGTGGAGTCGAATTAAACCGTAGGCTCCACTCCTGGTGGTGCCCTTCTGGACATTCCTTTAAGGTTCAGCTTTGCAACCATACTGCCCTCGCACGCTACACGGCCTGAATCTGACCCTGATGAAACTCAGGTTACCCTTCCCATATACAGTTCCATCTTACACGGTGACAAAGAGGAAGCTGCAGATGAAAGTGCAGGTTCGGACCACCCGCCATCAGACACACCACCGTACTTTCAGGGGCCCTGTTACAGTGCCGTCGCCAACGAGTGGGCCCCCCTGCTTGCTCAGGATCACAGCACTTGCAAGGTTGAAATACTGTGCAGTGAGATGGAAGATGGGAACGACAAGGAGTCCAGACTAGTACAGGGATTCCCTTGCGAGGAGACTTATTTGATTGTTTTCAATGTTGGGACAGCAATTTTTGGGGAGCACTATACTCTGGAGAATGATAGATGGGGCCCACCATACACTGGAACATTCCAAAGGTGGACATCAGACACTGGAGCAGCATTTACAGGGCCCATTATACACTAGAGCATTAGAAATGGGGCCCATTATGTTTGGAGCATTATTTGGGCCCATAAGACAGTGGAGCTTCATCCATGGGGACCAACATATACTGTAGCATTATGTGGAGCTCATCATATACTGTTTCAAACATTATATGGGACCAATGATTCTGTATGGAGAAATAGATGGGCCTTGTCATGAGATGTAAAAAGTGAAGTATTTTTCATTGTACTATATAGCTATTTCTCTGCCGTATCGGAGCATGATGAGTTGTGGTATGTGTTAAAGGGGCGCTCTTTCGCCCAGGGCACATGAAAACCTGGAGCCAGCCCTCCCCCCCACAACTTTAGCCAAATAACCCCCATTTTTCAGTGCGTAACTTGTATTATGAAGTTAATTAAGGTTGACAAGCTTAAGTAAGAAGAATTGATGCTTTTGGCATTCAAATGGGCACTGTTGATGTGTTTCCTGTCCTCCTCTCACTGCCGACTTTTATTCCCCATTGACTTACATTGGGTTTCGTGTTTCGGGACGACCCCGACTTTTCCCTATAATCGGACGATCTTGCTTGACCCGACTTTTGGAAAAGTCGGGTTTCACGAAACGAAACGCGACCCTAAAAAACCAAAAGTCGCTCAACTCTACTCAGTACGCATCAGATGATGAGACTCAGGTGCCACTTTCTGGTGCGTACGGTGCTGCCGAGACTACCCAGGAGAAGCAGGTGTTTGAAGAGGGGAGTGTAGATGGTGGGACAGTGCTGCCTAGCCCACGGTATAGTAAACAGTTGGCTTGACCCATCATGGCGTGAGGAACAGGAAGGTGGTGGGAGCAGCTCTGAGGAAGAGATTCCCCGAACGTCCAAAACAGGAGGGAGAGGGAGGGGGCAGACTTGGTTGCCTGTAGCCTCCACTTCGGCGCCCGTTAGGAGGATTCCTCTTCCAAAAGCCAAAACGGGCGCTCCCAGGACTTGTAGTGCGTGGTCCTTTTTTGACACAGTTGCAGATGACATTTGCTTTGTCAAATGCAAGCTGTGTCATCAGAAAGTCAAAAGAGGGAAAAGTGCCAGCAACCTCAATACCACAAATATGTGGAAACATGTGCGGCTCAAGCACGTGGTGGAGTTACAAAGACACACTGAAGACGTAGGCCAACCTACAGCACCACCTACCACCTCTTCAGCTCATGTTGTAGCCTCTTCCTCCAGCTCACACACAGCTGGTTCGGCTTCCTCACAGGATCGCCATGGAAGAACCTCTGGCACTGTTGTCCAGAGACCCAGTGACATTCCACCCACAGCACCACGTTCCCTGTCATCCTCACACTCCCAGGCCACTCAACAGCCATCGGTAGCACAGGCATGGGAGAAAAGGCGGGCATACTCGGCAAACCATCCCTGAGCACAGGCTCTGAATGCTGGCATTGCCAAACTACTGGCCCTTGAAATGCTCTCATTCAGGCTGGTGGAGACTGACACCTTCTGTAAATTCATGGCATTGGCAGTCCCACAATACACCGTGCCCAGCCGCTTTTATTTCAGCAGGCAAGCCATCCCTGCCCTGCAAAAGCATGTGGAGGGAAAAATTAAACATGCGCTACTAAACGCCGTCAGTAGCAAGGTTCACCTAACCACCGATGCGTGGACCAGTAACCATGGATAGGGACGATACCTTTCCCTCACTGCCCATTGGGTCAATGTTGTGGAGCCGGGTACAGATCTTGAGAGTGGCTCTGTACGTGTTCTGCCAACTCCAAAGATTGCAGGAATCCAGTCTGTACACATTGACTCCTCCTCATACTCCAGTTCCTCAGAATCAGCGCTGCAGGAGCCTGTTACGACCGATATGAGCACAGCCGTGCTCAAACGTCAACAGGCCGTACTGAAATTAATTTCTTTGGGGAATCGAAGCCACACAGCGCAGGAGCTCTGGAATGCCATCAAGCAGGAGAGCGACGTGTGGTTTGTGTCAGCGAATCTCCAGCCAGGCTTGGTAGTGTGTGACAATGGCCGAAATCTGGTGGCAGCTCTGGGCCTAGGCAACCTCACACACATCCCATGTCTGGCACATGTGCTCAACTTGGTTGTGCATAGCTTTCTGAGGGACTATCCGGATCTTGATGCATTGCTGCACAAGGTCCGCATAGAGTGCGCTCACTTGCGGCGTTCCAGCATGGCAAGATTGTGCATTGCAGCTCTGCAGCGCCGATTCCGCCTTCCGGAACATCGCATCATATGTGACCTACCCACCAGGTGGAATTCAACGTTACATATGTTGGAGCGGTTGTGTGAGCAGCAGGCAGCAGTAATGGAGTACCAGCTGCATCAGATGCAAACAAGTCGCACTGTGCGCCGGTCACACTTCAGCACCACTGAGTGGGCCTCTATGAAGGACATCTGCCTTGTTTTGCCTTCAATGATTCCACACGGATGGTGAGTGCAGATGATGCACTAGTCAGCATGGCTGTCCCCCTTATCTGCCTGCTTCAAAAAACACTGCAAGCACTAAGGGAGGAGGTTTTGGAAGAGGTGGAGGATGAGGAGTCACAAATGCCATCTGCTTCTGGACAGTCTGCGCAATGTGGTTCCTCACAAAGGCCTAGGCAGGGGACACTTTGTGAGGAGGATGAGGAGGAGTCAATGGAGGAAGACATCTCTCCAGAGGAGGGAGGTACACAATGCTCTAGTAGTCAGTATGTACAGCGAGGGTGGGGTGATGCAGAGCAGGCAGAGATGACGCCTCAAGCAGGGGACAGCGTTTCTTTGGCATGTGGGAGTCTGCAGCACATGGTTGATTTCATGCTGCAGTGCCTGAAAAACGACTGCCGCATCGCCCACATTCTCAACACGGCTGAATATTGGGTGTACACCCTCCTAGATCCTCGCTACCGGGACAACTTACAAAGCCTCATAACACCATTGAATTGGGAGCGTAAAATGCGGGAGTACCAAGACACACTGGTGCATTCCATCATGTTCTCCATTCCACCCGAGAGCAGTGCTGCTAGTGCTTTACAAAGCAGCTCTGTGCGTCGAGGTAGTGGAGGAAGCTCTGCACAAAGAGGGAGCAGAGGCAGCGCCTCAGCACAAGGCAAGACCAGTATGGCCCAAATGTGGCAAAGTTTTGTGTGCCCGCCACAAATGTCTATACTATCACAGACTGCTCCAGTCAGCAGGAGGCAACATTTCCATCAGATGGTGACAGACTACATGTCTTGCCCTGTCAGTGTACTCCCAGACGGCTCTTCCCCCTTCAAGTTTTGGGTCTCTAAGCTGGATACATGGCCAGAGCGCAGCCAGTATGCATTGGAGGTGCTGGCTTACCCTGCTGCCAGTGTATTATCGGAACGCGTCTTTAGTGCCGCAGGTGGTGTACTAACAGACCGTCGCACGCGACTATCCTCCGATAACGTTGACCGGCTTACTTTTCTGAAAATGAACAAGGCCTGGATCTCGCCGGAATTTGCCAGTCCTCTTCCAGAATAAATAATTGGTTGGCAACAGTATCCAGGTCTCCTGTTGTGTTTGATATAGAAGAGTTAATGGTTTGCTTTTATATCCCTTTAAATGCCTTTAAGACTTCAATTGCCTTTTGCCTTATTATTGCTAGAATTATTCATATGTAGACTAGTAGTCTCTGTCTTCAAGGAAACTATACTTGTTATCATATTTATTCTCAACAACATGTTCTGGCTATATTGTAAACAAGATACGACCCTGAGGTGATGGTGGGGGCCAAATGAGCTCCACATATTGAGTCACATATTGCTGTAAATGGTATAAAAACATGTCTTATATTTCATTACGTCAGATAAAGTGATTTGACCACGACCCGTGTGTGTTGAGTCCTTTGTCTCCAAGCGCTTGTCATCAGAAGGGCGACAAAACCTCTCAATCCGGCCTCACTGGTGATCTGGAAAGATCTGACGCTTGGTCAGAACAAAAACAGCTACGACAGTTTGGCGCCCAACGTGGGGCCGTGGAAACCAGTCTATTCGGAATCCGTATGTGGGAGCTTCCTGGGAGGTTGAAAATGCAGAATCCAGGCTGCAGCAGGTGAGAACATTTATTCTTACATTGATTCTGCATCTGCAACCTTTCTAAGGATGTCCACATACCTCTGGGTATGACTGTAACAGCACGGTTCAAAAGAACCCACATCACCAGTGAGGGGTGAGTATGTCTGCATGAGAGTTGAATAATAGAGTAATAAGATAATAATTGTCATCTGTATTATCTGTTAAACTGTTCTGGCAATATACTAATATACTAACTGGTTGTGTACTGGTGTACTGTGTAGCACAAAGTCTGGGATAGACTCTGTGCAGTGGTTGTTGTTTTGGATTGGCAGTAAATCATATGAGGCTGTATTTTGTATAGGGCTGTGGTTTTTTGGTTGCTCTGGTTTTCAATGTTTCTTGTTGTTTAAGAAGTTGGCTTTGGTGTTCTCGGAGTGTCAGTGGACACTGCTGTAGGTTAAAGTGTCAATCAAATCCAAAGTGCAAGATAGTCAGGCTGTGTGAATCCTTGTATATATGTCTATGAGAACCTCCGAATAAGATGAGAGATGAGTAATTGAGAAAAAAAAAAAAAAAATCCGTGAATGAGCACGTATAAATGAATCATCACACATCATTTTTGTGTCAAGAGATTTGTTACCTTTCTAGTTGTGGTGGAATCCCGGACAGATGCGTTATAGATATTTCAAATCTACATCTGAGACTGAATGAATTGAGTAATGATATAGCTCGTGTTATATGTGGCATTATATTGTAAAGTTTCCTGAATGCATTTGGTCAGGAAAAAAAGGGCAAGGCATGGTTAATCTCATTATACAGTTATCTGCTCTTACAGTGAAATCCCGTGATTTTGAGTTTCTTTGTAGAAATTGATTTTGATAAGTCTAAAGAACTACAGAATTCTGTGAAGGACGACGCTGCATTCTGATGGGAGGGGGGGGAGGATGGCGCTGCGCAGTTTCTTCTCCCTTCTCTCTGCTGAGTGTGAGCTGTGCTCAAAATTCTCTGTAATTCTATCCATAAGGTACGCGCTGAAAGATTTGTGCATTTTAAAGCAACAGTACTTAATTGAAGTTGGAAGTTAAAAGTAAAATATGGTGCCTAATTTAGAAGGAAATTGCAAGTGATTGATGGTCATTGTAAGTGATTGTTTGGTCATTAATGTGTTTGAACCTGCTTCTAGTTGTGTGATTGATTTGTATAGCAAATTGTGTATCAACAGAGGAGGTAGCCGACTGTAAGGCTGATAAAGTGGGTTAGAGTCCTATCACACCTGGGACTTCTTACTTTAGTCAGCAGGTTTTATTGTTGTGGGTGAGAGGCGAGGGTGAGGAGCCCTCTGGATATACCTTGGCAGGCTCACTCTGACTTGCTAAGTGTGGCCTGTAAGACAGAGGTCCAGGCACACTGGGAGGGCATTTCAGAAGAAAGGTGAGCTGTCTAAGGTTGAAATAGCCTTCCCACAACAATCCATGGAGCTGGGCTGGAAGGATGCAGGCCTGATCCTATTCTAGCCAGCTGATCTAGCGGGTGGGCGGCAGAGAGCCTTCCCGCTACATCCTGTAGGTCTACCGGGTGAGAGGCAAGGAGCCTTCCCGCTACACCTTGGCAGGCTCTCTCTGACTTGCTAAGTGTGGCCTGTAAGACAGAGGTCCAGGCACACTGGGAGGGCATTTCAGAAGAAAGGTGAGCTGTCGGCAGAAAAAGGTTGAAGCCATGGCAACTTTTTCTGTGTACCGTCGGTGCCCCCAATGAGATCCAAGAGAGCTATGCAAATTGAAAAAGACAGAGAAGAAAGGAAGCAGTAATACAGGTTGGACCAATTTTAAAAAAAAAAAAAAGGCAAAAATACCACAGTGTGAATGTTTGGATGTACAAAAAGGCACAGACAAGGGAAGAAAATAGCAAGTGAATAAATGATGCTTGAGAATGAATGTGCAGCAGTGTGGAAGGTGTATTATGAATGTTTTGATTGACAAAGAGTAACCAGAGACTCAGACAAAACAGATGGACTTGTAAACACTGTGATCAGACTCAGACAAACCCAGACTGAATAGCTACTTGTGTGACCTGTGCTACTGACCTAAGCGAGTTGCGCTAAATCCTGTCCAGACAAGATCATATGTAGTGACATAAGAAGCTGACATAATAGAGTGGGTAGTGGGGACATTGACCTTTGAGGAGTAAGCTGACAGTAGACATCAGACGACCAACCCCATCAGTGCGACTAGAATAAGAAAGATGCAGGTGTATTATCCCTGGAGCCCCTCTGACCAGCTAGCTTTGTTGAAACAGTTGCCTGACCCTGAAGACCAACCATTCCCGTTTTACAGACACATAAAGGAAGTACAGCAGACATATAAGTGTACCTGGGCAGACCTAGAGAGGTTGGTGAGTTTAAAGGCAGGTGACGCACTAGGACATATAATTAAGACACACACAGATGTGACAAAGAATCAGGCTTGGGGCATGGATGATAAATCTGCACTGTCTGGGGAGACATACTGTGAGTCACTAAGACAATGGGCTACAGTGGAACAATCAGAGCAGTCTGTACTCCTGATTAACGTGACACCGCAAAGAGGAGAGAGTGTAGAGATGTACTTTGGACGGTTACAGCTGAAATGGGCAGACATGGGGTACATTTGCATAAACCCACTTGATGTTAGAATACTGGTGAATGCATTCATTGACGGTATGAACAAAGACTTGCGAGACGCAGTACAGACAGCCAGACCTGAATGGAGACATGTAGATCCGAAAGACCTCCTTAAGGTAGCTAAAGAAATTGAGCAAACAAGGACAATAAGACGACCTGTCATGTATGCTGGAGCACAAGGAAAACAGTGGAGACGTAGTAAGGTACCAAGGGACCTAGAAACAGTGAGGTGCTGGAATTGTGGTACTTACAAAACTTATTGTTAGTGACAATACCCCTATGAATTTACTGGGAGCAGATGTGCTGAGTGCGATCCAGGCCACCATACAGTACTCTCCTGAGGGTATTACAGTCACAAGTCCCCTCTCAGATAAACATTTGTGTAAGATTGCGGCAATGGTGTATATGACAAAAGCGGTGAAACTAACACCTGACACCAAAATGCCTGAGGATGAGGAAATGGGACAGGTGCCAGACACTGTTTGGGCAAGGGGAAAAACGGATGTGGGTCAGTTGCCCATTCCCCCTGTCATGATTAAAATGAAAGAAGGAACCACTCCCCCTTGTTTAAAGCAATACCCCTTGAGCCTAGCAATATCAATAGCCAAATCAATTGCCCCGAGCAGAGATATTAGAGAGTATGTTAAGGCAGGGATTCTGGTGCAAAGAAACCCCCCCTTTGGACAGCAAAGATCTTCCCCCTGTGACACCACTTTGTATCCCATTAGGAAAAAAGAAAAAAAAAAAAAAAAAGGAACTCAAGGGTTTGCTGACACTTACAGAAAGGTTCATGACTTAAGGGCTATTAATGATGATACAGTGAGTGTGACCTCAATCGTCCCTAACACACACACACAATACTGTCACAGATCCCAGTAATGTCAAAATGTTTCACAGTCATTGATTTAGCAGGTGCATTTTTCTCTGTACCCCTGCACACAGACTGTCAGTATCTTTCTCCTTTACTCATAGAGGTGAACAATATTGTTGGACAGTCCACCCACAAAAGGGGGAAAGAAACCCCCTGCCATCTATTCAGCAGCGATGGCAGGGATCCTTGAGTAGTGGCCATCACCTCATCCGCTGATTGTACTATTACAGTACGTGGATGACCCTAAGGGTTGCAAGGTCTCACGTGACAAATTACAGTATTACAAACAAAAGGTGACATTTGTTGGGACATTATATTGCCGAAGGTACCAGACACCTGACAGGAAACAGGCAATTCAAGATCTCCCTCTACCCAGGTCACCTAAGCATCTATGCATCTTCCTAGGTTTAGTGACCCGGGACCTCACACAAAATTGATTGTGTCTGTGCGGTAGGAGCAGCCGCACTACTAGGAAAGGCATGTGAGATCACACTGACGTTTCTTTTGACAATCTATTCCCCACATGACATCCATGCCATACTCCTACAAGTTCAACCAAAACATCTGTCTATGGCCAGACAGCTCCGACTTGAGAGTGCTCTACTAATTCCTGAGTATGTCACCCTCAAAAGGTGTAACGTTCTGAATCCAGCCACCCTCCTGCCTGTGGATTCAGAAAAGGGGGAATTGGTGACCGTATTAGTGAGTGAGGAAGGATACTTTGACATGACACATGAACATGTCTGCATAGAACTGATGAGTCAGGAGACAGTTGGGTTTGCACACGTTTATGAAAAAAACCTGTTCTTAATGCAGATTTTGAGTTTTTGTAGATGGCTCCAGATACCACCAGGATGGACGATTCTACACTGGATATGCAGTAGTATCCTCACATGAGGTAATCCAAGCTGAACCACTCTCTCCTCACATGTCGGCGCAGGAGGCAAAGTTGAAGGCACTCACTGAGGCGTGTAGAGCCGCTGCAGGTACAGTCGCTAATATTTACACTGATTCGAATTATGCATGGGGAATAGCCCATGATTATGGCCCTATCTGGAGAAGCAGAGCGTTCCTTACATCAGCCGGTAAGCCCATTAAAAATGCAGAGCTGGTGAAACAATTGATGGAGGCATTGATGTTACCAGTCCAGGTTGGCATTGTCAAGGTAAAAGCACACGCAAAAGGTGACTCCATGGAGGTAGAAGGCAACAGAAGGGCGGACGAGGCTGCTAAAATAGCAGCCAGGCGGCCTAGGAAGCAGTGGACGGTGGCGGGGAGTCAGCATATTCCAGCCACGCTGAGTTTAGATGTCCTGAAATCTCTCCAGCAACAGGCTGCCCAAACAGAGAAGGAACACTGGGGGAGACTGGGAGCTGAGCTGAACTCAAATGGAGTATGGGAGAATAAGGATAAATTGTGCCTACCGAAGTCCCTGTTTCCGATTATGGCGCAAGCAACACATGGCCCCACGCACGCCTCCAAAAGTCACGTGTGCCATGGTGGATGCCTTCTGGATCGCTCCTGGTTTCAGTTACGCAGCCGCGAAACTTGTACAATCATGCCTCATCTGTGCACAGCACAACCCAGGTAAAACAGTAAAAGTCTCTAAGAAAGCGACACCTAGGCCTCTCTACCCGTTTCAGAGACTGCAGATTGATTACATACAGCTACCAAAGGTAGGAGTGTATGAATATGTCCTAGTATGTGTAGATCTCTTCTCTGCGGTAAAATCTGCAACTACTAAAACAACTGCAGACAAACTGATGACAGAACTGATCTGCAGGTATGGTGTCCCAGAAACCATAGAAAGTGATAGGGGTACACACTTCACAGGAGAAATAATGAGGGAAGTCATGCAGGCCCTGGGTGTACAGCAAGCATTTCATACACCATATAGGCCACAAAGTAGTGGGAAGGTAGAAAGACTAAATGGGACACTTAAACTGAAAATTCAAAAGGCCATGGCAGAGACAGGAAAGAGCTGGGTAGAGTGCTTGCCTCTTGCACTCTTTTCAGTCAGACACACTCCAAATAGAAGACAGACTTGTCTCCATTTGAAGTCCTGTTTGGTAGTGCACCAAAGACTGGTCTGTACTTCCCACAGGTGCTGCAAATGCAACACGGGTCTATGACAGCCTACGTCCAGGCCTTACAGGAAAGACTTAATGTGGTGCATAAACATGTGTTCTCATCCATTCCAGATCCTAATGCCAGTGCAGATGTGCATCAGCTGAATCCAGGTGATTGGGTGGTTATACGCAGACACATGAGAAGGAGCCTGGACCCACGATTTGACTGTCCCTTCCAAGTCCAGCTGACCACATCCACCTCAGTAAAACTGGAGGGAAAGCTCACCTGGATCCACGCCAGTCACTGCAAGAAGGTCCTGTCAACAGCAGAATGACTGTACTCCTCATCAACTTGCTGGCAGTGACAGGGTTACTGCACTCTACAGAGACACAGGATAAACTCTTAAATGCTGACTGGGACAACAAACTCATTCGGCATCATGCTCTTCTTATAAAGGACATGGAAGGACAGAAACCGAAGGACTGTTGGATCTGCACACACAGCCCTGTATCTGCGAGGACTATGCCGCACTTAGCCTTACCTCTGGAGCCATGGGAGGTATTAACCCCACACTGCATACACCATGAGACTTGGACTCAATCTAGGTTTTGGGGAAAAGATGTGCCCCGTGATATATCTGCCTCATTGGCTATAATCGGATGGGCTGCTAATCCCTGGTTTCAGTTTAATATAACGCGGCCTAAGGTACAAATGTGGTGGCGGGAATATGACTCAGATGTCGGAAATATGGTCGCCAGGAGGAGGACTGAAATCCCTCACTCAGACTCTATTCCCAATGATGGACTGTGGTTCAGTCTTCAACACACTGGAGCAGACACCTGTGGTGAGGACAATAATTGCTTCCGCATATACTGTACACGCATGATCAAACACAGGTTAATGAGACGGTGTACCAGGATGGTGTTGAAGGCTGTAAAGCATCTACGGGTAAAATAATAAGGAAAGAAAGGGGTAAATGTACATCTGGTATAAGCGGAAAACAAATGAATAATACTTGGTGCGCCCATAAGCCTATGTCAGGACTTTTGAGTTTATACCAATGTATACAGACCCCTGGTCATGTTTGTGTTCTCCCTGAAGGAGTATTCTTGGTTTGCGGACATCGCACCTACAGGTGGGTGAGCCCAGACATAAGAGGGGTTAGCACTCTTGCCAAACTAACACCAGCCACTTTCATAGTTCCTCATAGTAAAATAGACACAGCAGCAGTCCCAATTCATACTTGGTATAGAAGGGCTGCAGACAATAAGCCCCGGCCAAATGGTAGGCCGCATCTAGTAGAAATGGGGATAACAAATAAAATATTCAGTAGTACGCTAATATACCCCTTCATAACACAAATGTGGGATAAATTAGTGGAAGCTACCGACTACCTGGACGATCAGATTTTCGAGATTCTTGAAGTTCTTAATGAAACTAATACAGAGACAATTAATGACAGTTACTAACCAGCATTCTATAGTACTAGATTACCTGACAGCAAAAGGAGGAGGAATGTGTCAAATAATTGGTCCCACCTGTTGTGACTATATTGACCCTGCTGGCAATCTCCAGATCGGGGCCAGTATAGACAGAATAGGTGAACTTAGAGACCAATGGTTAAAACAACACAGCGCAAAGAGAGACTCCTGGTGGGGTAACACATTCTCTTTCCTAAATCCAGCAAATTGGTTTAATGGCTTAGCAGGATGGATTTTTGGCATTATATAGACTTGTATGCAAATTTTGTTGGTTTGCTTATTGCTTTATGTAGCCGTAAAAGCGCTAATATATGTATTACTTAAGCTACTGAATAATGTATGCATAAAAAAAGAATCTAAGGCTGAACCTTCTGTAGTGTACCATAGACCCCAGGTGGCCATTGCTGATGGGGAAAGTGAGTGTCCACACTGAGGGTGGATGGGCGAAGCAGGTAGGAAGCCCCCTTATGGGTACTAGACCCATGAGACAGTAGCTCCTATGTGGACATCAGCTGACCCTGTGGCAAAGGTTATACCATTTACAAAAGGGGGAAATTGATATAGAAGAGTTAATGGTTTGCTTTTATATCCCTTTAAATGCCTTTAAGACTTCAATTGCCTTTTGCCTTATTATTGCTAGAATTATTCTTATGTAGACTAGTAGTCTCTGTCTTCAAGGAAACTATACTTGTTATCATATTTATTCTCAACAACATGTTCTGGCTATATTGTAAACAAGATACGACCCTGAGGTGATGGTGGGGGCCAAATGAGCTCCACATATTGAGTCACATATTGCTGTAAATGGTATAAAAACATGTCTTATATTTCATTACGTCAGATAAAGTGATTTGACCACGACCCGTGTGTGTTGAGTCCTTTGTCTCCAAGCGCTTGTCATCAGAAGGGCGACAAAACCTCTCAATCCGGCCTCACTGGTGATCTGGAAAGATCTGACGCTTGGTCAGAACAAAAACAGCTACGACATGTTCATGTTTCTACCACCTGAACTGTAATCCCTGGGGTCCAACACCGCCAGTTGTTGCTCAGAAGTGCCGTCTGTACAGAAAAAAACACTAGCTCCTATATTAGTGGGGTTCAGTAATGCCAGCTACTCCTCTGCTGTGTGTATGGCAATATCTCCTGCTCCCTCCACATTCACCCCGCATCAGATATTAAACTTGCTCCAAGTAGGCCTCAGCCTACACCAATATTGATCCTGGGCTCCAACACTGCCAGTTGTTGCTCAGAAGTCCCATCTGCACAGAAAAAAATGTGGCTCCCCCAGGAGTATGGCCGCCACAGTGGCTTTGCTTTCCTCCAGGGGAGGGTAATGCCAGGCTTGGAGGCAATGATGGGTCTCTCTCGCAGTCAATCCATACATGCAACACAGTTCCACTCCAGGCCACCAGGGGGAACTCTGAACCAGGATTAAGGGGAGGGGTGCCCTCTGAGGGCCAAGAGGAAGGAGTGGTCAGTTAGTCTGCGGAGGGTGAAGTGTGCAAACATGTGGAAAGAAGCTGGAGGTTGAGGAGGAGAACTCCCTCAGCTTGAGAGCGCACGAACTGGAGCCTGGTCTCCACGGCTGTACGCATACTAACGGTCCTACAGCAGATACCATAGGAGTAGGAGGCTGTAAATGCCCTACTCCCTTCTAAGATTTTAGGCACAACAGCAGCTTGGATAGAGAGCCAGGACTAGAGAAGGCTATAGTTGTCTGCCGTGCAAGTGAGGTTCTTGGGAACATCTGACAGGAGGAACTCTAGAGTAACTAAGTACTGGAGTGCTTCATTCAAACAAGCGCTAGGAAGGAGACTGCACAGCCCGTCTGTGAGAGAGAATCCCTGAGTTGCTTCCAGGCTAGCCTGCTCCAATACCATCTGTAATCAGGACCCTGGACTGCAGTTATCAAGTAAAGGTACAGAAATTGCACCCCGCTATGTGTTGTCTGCTTCCTACCCTTACGGCACTGCTACATCACCGTGCCAACCACAGCTACACTGCCCTGGGACATTAGCCCTGCCTGTGGAGGGCTATACCATCACTGCTGCACCACACCATCTGTCCCAGCGGAGCTGTCTGCAGCGTCGGCTTAACATCTCCCTTGCCGAACACTACAGCTGGCGTCACAAACTATTCCATTCCATTAACTACAACCCCCATGACTTGGGTGCCCAGGGCCACAAACCGGGTCACCGCTGCTGTGACACATCCCTCTGACACAGGCCTGGTACCGAGTACCCCACAGCCCTGCAAGGGTGACCCAAAAACACTAGCTCCTGTGTTAGTGGGGTTCAGTAACGCCAGCTGCTCCCCTGCTGTGTGTACGGCAATATCTCCTGCTCCCTCCACATTCACACTGCATCAGATATTAAACTTGCTCCAAGTAGGCCTCAGCCTACACCATGATTGATCCTGAGCTCCAACACTGCCAGTTGTTGCTCAGAAGTGCCGTCTACACATAAAAAAACACTAGCTTCTGTGTTATTGGGGTTCAGTAACGCCAGCTGCTCCCCTGCTGTGTGTCCGGCAATGTCTCCTGCTGCCTCCACATTCAAACTACATCACATATAAAACTTGCTGCAATTAGGCCTCAGCCTACTCCATGATTGAGCCTGGGCTCCAACATCGCCAGTTATCATAGAATCATAGAATCATAGAATCATAGAGTTGGAAGGGACCTCCTGGGCCATCTGGTCCAACCCCCTGCTCAAAGCAGGATTCGCTAAATCATCCCAGTCAGATGTCTGTCCAGCCTCTGTTTGAAGACTTCCATTGAAGGAGAACTCACCACTTCTCGTGGCAGCCTGTTCCACTCATTGATCACTCTAACTGTCAAAAAGTTTTTTCTAATATCTAATCTGTGTCTCCTCCCATTCAGTTTCATCCCATTGCTTCTAGTCTTTCCTTGTGCAAATGAGAATAAAGTTGATCCTTCTACAATGTGACAGCCCTTTAGATATTTGTAGACAGCTATTAAGTCTCCTCTCAGTCTTCTCTTTTGCAAACTAAACATTCCCAAATCCTGCAACCTTTCCTCATAAGACAGGGTTTGCAGACCGGTCACCATTCTGGTCGCTCTTTTCTGAACTTGCTCCAGTTTGTTGATGTCTTTTTTAAAATGTGGTGCCCAAAACTGGACACAATATTCCAGATGAGGTCTGACCAAAGAGGAGTAGAGGGAAATAATGACTTCACGTGATCTAGACTGTATGCTTCTGTTAATACATCCTAGAATTGCATTTGCCTTTTTTGCTGCTGCATCACACTGTTGACTCATATTCAGTCTGTGATCTATTAGTATACCCAAGTCTTTTTCACATGTGCTGTCACTTAGCCCTATTCCTCCCATTCTATATATGCTTTTTCCATTTTTATTGCCCAGATGTAGTACTTTGCATTTCTCCCTGTTAAAAACCATTCTGTTAGTTGCTGCCCACTTCTCCAGTTTATTTAAATCTTTTTGAATCCTCTCTCTCTCTTCTCTAGTATTAGCTATCCTTCCTAGCTTTGTGTCATCAGCAAATTTAAACAGTTTACCCTCAATTCCTTCATCTAAATCGTTGATAAAGATGTTGAACAATACAGGGCCCAGGACAGAGCCCTGTGGTACCCCACTTGAGACATTCTTCCAACTGGATGTGCAGCCATTTACGACCACTCTTTGGGTCCGATCACTAAGCCAGTTATGAATCCACCTAACAGTTGCCTTGTCCATTCCATACTTAATCATTTTTTCAATAAGGATTGTATGAGAGACTTTGTCAAATGCTTTGCTGAAGTCAAGATATACTATATCTACAGCATTTCCTTGATCCACCCAATCAGTGATACCGTCATAGAAGGAAATTAAGTTAGTCTGACATGACTTATTAGTTACAAACCCATGCTGACTCTGTTTAATCACTTCATTCTTATCCAGGTATTGACATACATGTTGTTTAATAATTTGTTCAAAGATCTTTCCTGGTATAGAAGTCAGACTCACCGGCCTATAGTTACCTGGGTCCACCTTCTTCCCCTTTTTGAAGATAGGAACAACATTTGCTCTTCTCCAGTCTTCTGGCACTTCTCCTGTTCTCCAAGAATTTTCAAAGATTATAGAGAGGGGTTCAAAAATTTCTTCTGCTATCTCCTTCAGTACTCTGGGGTGTAATTCATCTGGACCTGGAGACTTGAATTCATTTAGGCTAGCTAAGTGTTTCCTCACTATCTTTCTGTTTATAGATATCCTGGATTCTTCTATTCCCTTAATAGGACAGTGAATAACAGTTGATGTTACATTTCCTTTCTGAGAGAAAACAGATGCAAAATAGGAATTTAAAAGTTCAGCCTTCTCAACATCCTGTCTTACCATTTCATCATTTTCATCCTGTAAAAATCCTATAGCATCTTTGAGTTTTCTTTTACTTTTGACATATCCCCAAAATCCTTTATTATTGCTTTTGACATCTCTTGCAAGCCTCAATTCATTTTCAGCTTTAGCTAATCTGATTTGTGCCCTGCAGGTTCTGCAGACAGCATTATATTCTTCTTTAGATATGCCTCCCTCTTTCCATTTTATAAACATTTTTTTCTTCCTTTTTAGCATGTGCTTAAGTTCTGTGTTCATCCATCCTGGTTTCCTTAACTGCTTCCTATTCTTCCCTCTTTTCGGAATTGTTAACAACTGTGCTTTGAGAATTTCATTTTTCAAGATTTCCCATCCTTCCTGGACATTTTTGTCTTTAAGGATATCCAGCCATTGGATCCCTCCAATTCTCTTTCTGAATCCCTTAAAATCTGCCTTTCTGAAATCTAACCTTGACGTCTGAGTCTTCACAGGTCTTCCGCCTCTAGTTATCCAAAATTCTAAAATAGCATGGTCGCTACCTCCTAGGGTCCCAGCCACTTTTACCTCCTCAACCATTTCCTCCCTGTTTATAAGGATTAGATCCAAGGTAGCAGTTCCCCTTGTTTTCTCCCTTACCTTTTGGAAGATAAAGTTGTCAGCAAGAGAGGATAAGAATTTCCTTGACCTGTTAGTTTTGCCTGAGAGAGATTCCCAACAAATGTCTGGATAGTTGAAATCTCCCATGACAACTATGTCATATTTTTTGGAGAACTTGGCCATTTGATGCATAAAGAGTTCATCCATAGCTTCAGCTTGCACAGGCGGCCTGTAGTAAATGCCTACAATGGTGTCCTTTCCATTGTTCTGTCCTTGTATTCTTACCCAAACAGTTTCCACAGAACTCCCAGTCTCTGAAGCTTCAATCTCTGTGCAGATATACGCGTTTCTAACATACAATGCGACACCCCCTCCTCGTTTATCAAGTCTGTTTCTTGCAAATAAGTTGTATCCTTCTAGTCTTGTATTCCAATCATGTGTATTGTCCCACCAAGTTTCAGTGATTCCAATGACATCATATTTCTTTTCCTGTGTTAGTAGTTCCAATTCTCCTGGTTTGTTGCCCATGCTTTGTGCATTAGTATAGAAACATTTTAGTTTGTGATTGGTTTCTCTTTCTCCAATATTTTTATTAATTAGATTCTTTCATCTTTGTTCTTCCTTTCCACTTCTAATAGCAGAGTTCTCAATAGCATTTGTCAGGTTTATGGCTTTTTCTGGTCTTTTGCTTCCCTTCCCATGTTGTTCTAGTTTAAAGCTCTCCTTACAAGTGTAGCAAGGCGACTTCCAAATACATGCTTACCAGTCTTCGTAAGGTGCACCCCATCTCTAGCAAGTAGTCCATCGTATAAGTAGTTCACTCCGTGATCCAGAAATCCAAATCGTTGCTGACGGCACCATCGACGTAGCCAGTTGTTCACCTGCAGAATCTTATTCCACCTCCTTGTTCCATTGCCATCCACTGGGAGGATGGAAGAGAAGACCACCTGCGCTCCCAGTTCTTTCACTTTCTTGCCTAAGTCTTCAAAGTCTCTGCAGATGGTTTCCAGGTCGTTTCTTGCAGTGTCATTTGTCCCCACATGTAGTAGCAGGAATGGGTAGTCATCTGTAGGTCTGAAGAGTCCTGATATCCTGTCAGACACATCTTTAATTTTTGCACCTGGAAGACAACACATTTCTCTTGAAGTTATATCCGGTCTGCAGATAGCGGCCTCAGTTCCTCTCAACAGGGAATCCCCCATGACCACCACTCTCCGTTTCTTCTTCACAACATTTTTCTTTCTCCATCCAGGAGGACTCTGAAGGCGTACAAGGTTGCTGCTTGTTGGCAAAGTCTTATCCTGATGTATTTCTTCATTGTTTTCCTGCGTGAGAGCCTGGTACTGGTTTCTGAGCAGTATGGGTGCTGACTGCCTCCTGATCCTCCTGCTTCTCTGGGTCACATGTCTCCATTCCTCTGTTTCTTCAGGTGCACTTCGAATTTCTTCTCTTTCTGTAACATGAAGAGATAATTCTGCTCTGTCCAAGAACTCTTCACCTTCCTTAATGATCTTCAACGTAGCTAACCTCTCTTCGAGATTTTGCAACTTTTCCTCCAACAGGGACACAAGCTTGCATTTGTGGCATGTGAAGTTTGGCTTTTCCACTGGTAAGTCTGTGAACATGTAGCAAGAAATGCAGCTCACCAAATGGCTCCTGGCCTCTTCCATCTTGAGATTTCTTAAAAACGATGAAAGATGAGCCCAAATTCGGCGCGCGGTTTTTCCGATTTCCTCTTTTCAGCTGCAACGGCCAAAACCCAGTGATCGTTGAGCTCGCGGAGACTCTTCACTCATCCCAGAAGGCACTGGGAATATGCCTCCTCAAGACTCTTCCCCTGGTTTTCCGATTTCCTCTTTTCAGCTGCAACGGCCAAAACCCAGTGATCGTTGAGCTCGCGGAGACTCTTCACTTATCCCAGAAGGCACTGGGAATATGCAAATGATCTTCTCAAGACTCTTCCCCTGGGTTTCCGATTTCCTCTTTTCAGCTGCAACGGCCAAAACCCAGTGATCGTTGAGCTCGTGGAGACTCTTCACTTATCCCAGAAGGCACTGGGAATATGCAAATGATCTCCTCAAGACTCTTCCCCTGGTTTTCCGATTTCCTCTTTTCAGCTGCAACTGCCAAAACCCAGTGATCGTTGAGCTCGCGGAGACTCTTCACTTATCCCAGAAGGCACTGGGAATATGCAAATGATCTCCTCAAGACTCTTTCCCTGGTTGCTCGGAAGTGCTGTCTGCACAGAGAAAAACACATGCTCCAGTGTTGGTGGGGTTCAGTAATGCCAGCTTCTCCCCTGCTGTGTGTCCGGCAATGTCTACTGCTGCCTCCACATTCACACTACTACTGATTTTTAACCGTGCTCCAATTAGGCCTCTGGCTCCACTGTCTCTAGTAGTGGGAATGTGGACAGAGCAGGAGACATTGCCGGACACACATCAGGGGATCAACTGACGATACTGAGCCCCAGTAACAAGTGTTGATTGTGCAGACGGCACTTCTGAGCAGCAACTGGCGGTGTTGGAGGACAGGGTAAATACTAGAGACAGTGGAGCCAGAGGCCTAATTGGAGCACGGTTAAAATCAGTAGTAGTCTACAACAGATATAAAACTTGATGAAATTAGGCCTCAGCCTACACCCAGATTGACCCCGGGCCCCAACATCGCCAGTTGCTGCTCAAAAGTGTCTTTGGCACGGGTACTCCCTCCTGCCCATCCTGGTTCCAGCACGCTTGCTGTTTCCGGGTAGTGTCAACGTCACTTTGCCACCAATACGTTGTCCTGTCGTGTTACGGTCGGGTTAGCCGAGTCTATGGTGCCTGCAGTTTAGGTGCTTCCTATGTTGGCTGCAGGTTCTGGTAATAAAGGCTGGTTCCGTAGTGCCAATAGGACAAGCACCCCCTGTAAGGACTGTAGGTTTCGGTAACTGCGGCCGGCTAGCGTCCTTGCAACTTTGTTTTTCATGGGTACCTTCTGCTACCCATCTGGGTTCCAGTACCGTCAGCTGGTTCTTGGCAGTGCCTTTGGCTGAGGTGCCTCCTTCTCGGTATCCGAGTTCCAGCAACGTCTGCTGGTCCTTGGTAGTGCTTTCTAGCACAGGTACCTCCTGCTTAGTAACCGTGTTCCAGCACCGTCGGCTGGTCCACGGTTGTGCCATTGGCTCTTGTTCCTTCTGCTGCCCCTCCAGGTTCCAGCACCGTCAGCTGGTCCTTGCTAGTTCCATTAGCTCTTGCAGCTTCTGCTACCCATCTGGGTTCCAGCACTGTCACCTGGTTTTCGGCAGTGCCTTTGGCTGAGGTGCCTCCTTCTCGGTATCCGAGTTCCAGCAACGTCTGCTGGTCCTTGGTAGTGCCTTCTAGCACAGGTACCGCCTGCTTAGTAACCGTGTTCCAGCACCGTCAGCTGGTCCTCGGTAGTGCCATTGGCTCTTGTTCCTTCTGCTGCCCCTCCGGGTTCCAGCACCGTCAGCTGGTTCTCGGCAGTGTCTTTGGCACGGGTACTCCCTCCTGCCCAGCCTGGTTCCAGCACGCCTGCTGTTTCCGGGTAGTGTCAACGTCACTTTGCCACCAATACGTTGTCCTGTCGTGTTGCGGTCGGGTTAGCCGAGTCTATGGTGCCTGCAGTTTAGGTGCTTCCTTTGTGGGCTGCGGGTTCTGGTAATAAAGGCTGGTTCCGTAGTGCCAATAGGACAAGCACCCCCTGTATAGACTGTGGGTTTCGGTAACTGCGGCCGGCTCGTGGCCTTGCAACTTTTTTTTCATGGGTACCTTCTCCTACCCATCCGGGTTCCAGTACCGTCAGCTGGTTCTCAGCAGTGCCTTTGGCTGAGGTGCCTCCTTCTCGGTATACAAGTTCCAGCAACGTCTACTGGTCCTTGGTAGTGCTTTCAAGCACAGGTACCTCCTGCTTAGTAACCGTGTTCCAGCACCGTCACCTGGTCCACGGTTGTGCCATTGGCTCTTGGTCCTTCTGCTGCCCCTCTGGGTTCCAGCACCGTCAGCTGGTCCTCGCTAGTTCCATTAGCTCTTGCAGCTTCTGCTACCCATCCGGGTTCCAGCACCGTCAGCTGGTTCTCGGCAGTGCCTTTGGCTGAGGTGCCTCCTTCTCGGTATCCAAGTTCCAGCAACGTCTGCTGGTCCTTGGTAGTGCTTTCTAGCACAGGTACCTCCTGCTTAGTAACCGTGTTCCAGCACCGTCAGCTGGTCCACGGTTGTGCCATTGGCTCTTGTTCCTTCTGCTACCCATCCGGGTTCCAGTACCGTCAGCTGGTTCTCAGCAGTTCCTCAGCCTTCTTGTACCTTCTGCTACTTTTCCAAGTTCAAGCTTTTGGAAATGCTTTGGTTATCACTCTGGATCTCCCTGACGACGACCCTGAAGACGACGACCCTGAAGACCACCCCGAAGAAGACGACGACCACGAAAACGATGACCCGGAAGACCACCCCGAAGAAGACCAAAAAGATGACCCTGAAGAAGATGACCAAGAGGACAAAGAACATGAAGACAACCACCAAGATACAGAACAACAAGAGACAGAAGACCAAGAAACAGAAGAACAAAAAGCAGAAGAACATTAAGCATAAGACTAAAAATCAGAGCAAAAGATATTATCTAGATTATAAGCAGAAGAAGACTAAGCAGTGTATGGGGGTGAGACCGTTCCTCCTCGTGGTGCCCCTGGAAAATGCCTGCTGCTGAAGGCAAAACTGAACACGGGCAAATCCTGTTGTAAATCTTTTGTGACAGGCAGAACGGAAGGTGTAATCTTCAAACTTTTTTATAGATAACAACTACAGGAATGCCTGTCACAAATAAGAATATGATGAAGAAGAATAGGAAGAAGATGAAGAAGTAGAATATGAAGAAGAATAATAGTTGAATATGAAAAATGTAAAAAAAAGAATAGGAAGAAGGTGAAGAAGAAGATGAATAAGGTGAAGAAGAAGAAGTTGATAAAAAAGATGCTGCTGAGGATCATGAAGGAGAAAGTGTGGGAGAAGTAAAAAAGAAGGTGAAGAGCATGGAAGTAGTGAAACATACATATCTGACAAAATATATAAAAGGTTAACATAGTCAATATCTTTGTAACTCCAAACGTCTTTTAAAAAAAAAAAAATATTCCTGCTATTCCATTTGATTGGGCTAAACCTCTATGCCTTTAATGTCTCCTCCACCTCCCCCAATACATTCTACATTATTCTTAGTTGTTTTCCTTCATGTAGAATTAACCTACAAGGAAAGAAAGGCTTTTTTTTTTATTAATTCCGATATTTCTGTCCCATTGACTTGCATTGGTTTCCGTTATCGGAATCGGCGATACTCGATACTTTTTGGGTATCGGTCCGATCGGATATTTCACGATATCGGATGGTATCGCTCAACACTACTCTCAACCTCTTATAGAAAGTATCTGTTATAGGAGGCCGAGAATGCGGTTTGTACGATATATAGGAGGCTGAGAGTGCGGTCTGTACGATATATAGGAGGCGGAGAGTGCGGTCTGTACTATATATAGGAGGTGGAGAGTGCGGTCTGTACGATATATCGGAGTCGGAGAGTGCGGTCTGTACGATATATAGGAGGCGGAAAGTGCGGTCTGTACGATATATAGGAGGCGGAGAGTGCGGTCTGTACGATACATAGGAAGCGGAGAGTACGGTCTGTACGATACATAGGAGGCGGAGAGTGTGGTCTGTACGATATATAGGAGGCTGAGAGTGCGGTCTGTACGATACATAGGAAGCGGAGAGTACGGTCTGTACGATACATAGGAGGCGGAGAGTGCGGTCTGTACGATACATAGGAAGCGGAGAGTGCGGTCTGTACGATACATAGGAGGCGGAGAGTGCGGTCTGTACGATACATAGGAGGCGGAGAGTGCGGTCTGTACGATACATAGGAGGCGGAGAGTGCGGTCTGTACGATATATAGGAGGCGGAGAGTGCGGTCTGTACGATATATAGGAGGCGGAGAGTGCGGTCTGTACGATATATAGGAAGCGGAGAGTGCGGTCTGTATGATACATAGGAGGCGGAGAGTGCGGTCTGTACGATATATAGGAGGCGGAGAGTGCGGTCTGTACGATATATAGGAAGCGGAGAGTGCGGTCTGTACGATACATAGGAGGCGGAGAGTGCGGACTGTACGATACATAGGAGGCGGAGAGTGCGGTCTGTACGATACATAGGAGGCGGAGAGTGCGGTCTGTACGATACATAGGAGGCGGAGAGTGCGGTCTGTACGATACATAGGAGGCGGAGAGTGCGGTCTGTACGATATATAGGGGGCCGAGAGCGTTCTCTTTTGCACACTGTACAGCTTGCTAAAAGGCACACGTTTTAGTGGGAGAGGCCAAAAAATGAACATGTAATAAAACAGTTTATGGTAGCCATGGGGTGGTCCCCTAGAGTCAGATCCCCAGGTGGGCCCTAGGCACCCCAGTCCGACCCTGCATAACGCGATCACGTTATGCTATAACAGGACGGAGCCTCAGACGCTGCAGCCCGCATCCGATGCTCCGTCACTGAATGATGGCACATCACGAACGTATGCCGCTTTACAGCATGCGTCGTGATGCGCCCGACAATGGGGATCAATGGCAGCATTAACGGACTGTGTTACACCGCGTTATGCCACGGTGTAACGCAGCCGTCTATCGGACTGCTAAAACGCAATGTGACCCCGGCCTTAAACTGCGCTATTTCTTTGAGAGCTTGCCGGTCAGGGTGCTCATGGGTGAGCTTAAGTCTCTTCATGCAGCTATGATGAGGTTCATTTGGAGTGGCAGATGTCATTGGATTTCTAAACGTGTCCCTGTTTCCCCTAAATCACAGGGGAGCATATCGGTCCCTGTTATTATTAAATACTACTGGGCCGCTCACCTTTGAAGAATCCCTTCATGTGCTTAGTTCTGGGCATATAATAAGTGGACAGAAATGGAGAAATTGTGGTTGGCGCCAATTCATCCGAATTCCCTACCACGGTTATATAGGACCATTGCAACCCCGGAGCTTTTACTGGGCCCTAATTGGTTCACGAGGGAGGTTTGGCTATACCTGTATGAGGAAGTTTGGTTTAGCCTCCCCTAACTTGCCTATGAATTATTTCATCCCTTGTTGCCTAGTAGTCTGGAACATGCAATGGCCCACCCAAGGTCCTCCACGGGTTTGTTTAGATCTGCGGATTTGGTATACGGGGACACGCTGAAGCGTCTCAAGAATTCTATCAGTACGTATAGCTTAAATATTTTGCCTTTTCCCTTTTTTGTTGTTTGGGTGTCTCCCTACGACTGACTTTGAGAGGATTTGTAGGAGAGGGTCGTCGACCAGAGGTTTAATATCAGAAATATATAAAATCCTATGTTCTCCCCAAGAGGGCTGAAAAGTAAAACATCCCTACATGTGTAAATGGGAGTCTATCCTGGGAAAGGAGCTCTCACCCCAAAGCTGGCATATCATCTGGGAAAAGGTGGCTAAGTCTTCTATACCAGATGTATTTTGCCTTTTCGCTTAGAATCCGGACACATTACCAGGGAATACAGGTTGCAGGAGAAGGCAGCGGGAACACAGTGTGACACGTCCCTCCCCACCCCGACGCGCGTTTCGCATCCAGCTTATTCCGGGGGTGTGGAATATGTCCGGATTCTATTATACAAATGTAATGTGGATATATAGGGCTATCTTGTGAACCGGATTCTATTGTATATATATATATATATAATGTTGATATATGGCGCTATATTGTTAATCTAATTCTATTGTATATATGCAATGTGGATATATAGCGTAACATTTTGGATCTGATACTATTGGACATGGTATACATAGCGTTACATTGTGGACCTAGTTTGGGATTATAATTAGTGGTGATGTATGAGCTAACGGATATAATACATGCATAGCACGTCCCCCTAGTTTGGGTGCTTTTTGATGTTTTAAATTGTTGTTATTTTAAATTATGAATAAAATATTATGTGGCTTTAAGTAATTTCTGGAACTCTTCTTTCGGCAATGGTTAATGTAAGTCCGAATTTTGTTAATTATGTGTAAATGGGAGTCTATCCTGGGAAAGGAGCTCTCACCCCAAAGCTGGCATATCATCTGGGAAAAGGTGGCTAAGTCTTCTATTTGCACTCTTTACAAGGAAAACCAGTATATGATACTAATGTTCTGGTACCACACTCCTGACCTCCATCATAGACAGAACCCCTCAATACCAGATGTATTGGTGTTGTGGCTCTGATGTGAGCACGCTGCACCACACTTTCTGGTCGTGTCCACAGATTGAGAGTTTTTGGAGGGAGTTGAGATTGCTGATCTCTAAGGATCTTTACGCTGAGGTGGGGCGGGATCTGTCCATATACCTGTTAAATCTTACTCCTAAAGAGATGGGGGAAAAGTCAGACAAATTGCTACTACACATTCTTACAGTGGCTAGGTGTCTGATTGCCCTCAACTGGAGGTATACCTCCCCACCTTTGAACCTTCACCTACAATATAGAGTTAATGACATCCTAAGGATTGAATATATGACGGCGATTCTAAATGCGAGTGTGGAGAGTTTCAATTCGGTTTGGGCTCCAAGGGATTACTTTTGTGCTCAGAGAACTGAATAGGCTATTCTTTGAACTCTTGATCTTTTGGAGCTTATTCTTCCCTCTTCCCTTCCCTTCCTTCTGGTGTGTACTGTTTTTAAGTTTTTATGACTAAGATTACATTTCAGATAGCTTGTTTATGCTTATGTTTTACTAGCTGAAGAGCCCGGCACTGCCCGGGCATAGTAACTAACTACGGTTAGTTAGAGCAAATTATAATGATTATATCTATATATATAAAGCTGAGTGTATAGCGCCGCCCACTCCGCATTGCCACATTCACTATAATATCCCACATCATCCCGTCAGCGAGAGTTACCAGACTACTAATATCCCACTACATCCCATCAAAGTCACCGGACTACTACCCCTAGTATCCCACATCGTCCCATCAGCCAGAGCCACCGGACTACTAATATCCCACTACATCCCATCAAAGTCACCGGACTACTACCCCTAATATCAGATATCATCCCGTCAGTCAGAGCCACCGGACTACTCCCCCTAATATCCCACATCATCCCATCAGCCATTGCTACCGGACAACTTCCACTAATATCCCATATCATCCCGCCACAGCCGCTGGACTACTACCCCTAATATCCCACATCATCCCATCAGCCAGAGCCACTGGACTACTACCCCTAATATCCCACATCATCCCATCAGCCAGAGCCACTGGACTACTACCCCTAATATCCCACATCATCCCTTCAGCCAGAGTCACTGGACTACTACCCCTAATATCCCACATCATCCCATCAGCCAGAGCCACCGGACTACTACCCCTAATATCCCACATCATCCTGTCAGCCAGAGCCATCGGACTACTACCCCTAATATCCCACATCATCCCGTCAGCCAGTCACTGGACTACTACCCCTAATATCCCACATCATCCCATCAGCCAGAGCCATCGGACTACTACCCCTAATATCCCACATCATCCTGTCAGCCAGAGTCACCGGACTACTACCCCTAATATCCTACATCATCCCGTCAGCTTGGTGTCAGAACCAGAGCGCTGAGTTGATTTGCCCTGACTTAAATACCAATGATCCCTTTAATAGAAGCCTGGGGTGAGAATCAGAGCACTGAGGGATTTACCCTAACTTCCATACTGGAGATCCCTTTAAGAGAGGCCTTGGGTCAGAATCATAGCGCAGAGTGGATTTGCCCTCACTTTCATACCGGGTATCCCTTTAAGAGGGGCCTGGGGTCATAATCAGAGCTCTGAGTGGAATTGCCCTAACTTCCATACCAATGATCCCTTTAAGAGGCCCTGGGGTAAGAACCACAGTGCTGAGTGGAACAGTCCTAAGTTCCATACCAGGGATCCCTTTAAGAGAGGCCTGGGGTCAAAACCAAAGCGCTGGATGGATTTTCCCTGACTTCCATACCAATGATCCCTTTAATAGAGGCCTGGGGTCAGTACCAGAGCATTTGAAGGCAATTGCCCTGACTTCCAAACCATGGATCCCTTTAAGAGGGGCCTGGGGTCAGAACCAGAACACTGAGTGGAATTGTCCTAACTTCCATACCGGGTATCCCTTTAAGAAAGGCCTGGGGTCAGTACCAAAATGCAGAGTGGATTTGCCCTAACTTCCATACCAATGATCCCTTAAGAGACCCTGGGGTCAGAACCACAGAGCTGAGTGGAATGGTCCTAACTTCCATACCAATGATCCCTTTAATAGAGGCCTGGGGTCAGAATCAGAGCGCTGAGGGATTTTCCCTAACTTCCATACAGGAGATCCCTTTAAGAGGGAAGATGTGCGCAGATTGTTCGTTCAGCCTGAGTGGGCGGAGTGGGCAAAGCTAGAGCGGAGCTGCAGTGCATGTGATTTGGCGTCCTGCAGGGGCGTGGCCTAGCGCGGTCGGCCAGAGTGGGTGGAGCTTGATGGAGTGGGCGGAGCTAGAGCAGAGCTGCAGCGCGTGTGATTGGGCGGCATGCAGGGTGTGTGGCCTAGCGCTGTAGTATGCCGCAGTAGAAGCCGGGGACTAAGTTTAGGCTGGGGAGCTGCAGGGGAGAGGGGGGATAGCGCAGTTGACGACAGGGAGCCCCAACTGAGCCGGGACACGGCTGGGAGGGTGCCCGCACTATTCGGCCACTGTCCTGAAGACTGTCTTCCTCACAGCTCCGCTCTCCATCCACTGTTCTGCTGTATCCATCCTCAGCCCCGCTCTCCAACTGCGTCCCACTCTGCTGCTTTGTGATTGGTTGGTGTCCCACTCTGCTGCTTTGTGATTGGTTGGTGACACACACACACATTCAGATTTATATATAGAGATTTTGACTGGTGAACCAATGTAATTCTTCATATAACTTTTTTGTAATGCAAAAGTTGGTTCTGATCTATGTTCATTTGTCAAAAATTGATAAAAGTTTAATAACAATTTACCTTTTGAAAAAAAAAGTTAATTTGTGTCCCATACTGACATGTTGATGATGATAATCAGGAGGAATAGCTGCAAGTCAATGACAGCTTTTGGGTGAACTATGTAAAGTATATTGACAGCTTTGTAAGCAGGTGCTGAGATGCAGTATGCTTGCATCCCAGAGCAATGCGGTATACCCAAGCACATTAGCCGGAGAGTAGCGACTACAGGATCTGTGATGATGTCACAGTCATGTGACTGGTAATGGGAGGGGTGATGCGGGCAGGAGTGTGCTGTGCTGCATGCGTGAGTTGTCTAGTGATAGGTGAGAGGTCGCACAGGACAGAGCAGCCAGATTCAGCTATGCTGGGAGTTTTAGTTCTCCCTGTATACAGTATTGGTTGCATGGCAAGTTATCTGACTGCAGGGGGCGGCGCCGCGCTGACACCCCCTCTCTTCAGGGACTTGATGCCGCCTGAGCTGACGCTCAAATTGCCTCATTATAGATGCGGCGCTGGGTATAACAGTATTATTTAATACTGTAAAGATGAAAGTAATCTCCTCATTGGGAGTTAATAAACAGTAAACAAGAATTAAAGGGAGAACAAAGATTAATGCAACAGTCTGAGGTTTAAACAGCACTTATCATGACTCCCACGGGTCCTCCTTGATATACAGTCCAATGGGGGTTGTAGTACCAATAACAGCAGGCGTAGAGTCCTGAGATGTGGTCCTCTGTCAACGGTCTGACTTCTGGCGTCAGCGAGCAGTCTCCAAATTTACTCACTGAGCCCCTAGTCCATAAGCATGTGCAACTAAAGTGAAGGAAGCTGCAGGATTCCCTGTATCAAGAATGGGCTGATGCGCACTGACCAGCAGAGGGAACCATACCTCAGTGTCCTGTAACCGGCCCACACTCCTCGGGATGAGCATTTATCTGGGTGCCCGGGACTCTCCTCTGTCACTTTCCTGCTGGAGCATTTGGGTAAGCCTGGTTGCAGCACGTCTCGGTTCTACTGTGCTGGGTGCGGAGCACGCTGTACAACCTGCTGCACTCTACCTGATGGCGGGAAACTGACTGCTCCTTCGCACTTTTTCTCCTCACCGCCCAGCTTAGCTACGCCCCCTCTTCCCAGGTCATGGGGCCTGTTCAGTCCCCTATACTTTCCCCCGGGCAACATGGAGCGCAGCCTCAGCAGTTCCGGACCTGGCAAGATACAGGTACCCGACGATCCTCCTTACAGCTTCACTATAGCTGAATTATGAATTCAGCTCTGGTTTATAATACAGACTTTAAAGGCCCTTTCAGGAAAGGGCTTTTGAAAGCTTGTTCCCTATTACTGGACATGGTAAATATGGCATTAATCCCCATCACCAATCGAATAAAGAAAACACTATTTCGCTAGATCATCACATCTTTTATGTCGGTATAAACATTATCATTATCTGTGGCACATTGCCCTGTGTTAAAGAGAGTGTGCTACTGGCAACATGGTGCTGTATGGGGACAGAATAATCATGATGGAGGTCATTTTTCCCCAAACAGTTTTATTTGCCCTTATAAATGGGCCAGTTAAAGAGCGGCAATCAACTTGTATACATATAGTCAATCAGTCATCAATGAGAAAGGGGAGAAAGGATAGATGATAATCAGTTGGGTTTACATCCTAGCAATTCTTATGCAATGCATTGGGAAAGAGCAAGGACAGGTTATAGTGGGTGTATCACCCAAGAGCGATTCTCTGTCTGCTCCAGGATAACCAGGTCTCTGTGAAGTAGCCAAACTGCTTTTTATATCTGTATGTTGGCTTTTGGATTTAAGTGTTGTTTTCTGGTTGGTCAAGAAAACTGACTTTTGTTTGTGTAAGCCTGGAATATTGACTTGCAAGCTGATATTTGATATAACATAGTGTGCTCTTATACTTTAATGCATAGTGATAGGCTAATTATATATTGTCTAGCCCAGATAGTTTGTTGATTTTTAAAGCAGAGGAAGAAAATCTATGCAAATAGATTATATAAACAAGGCAGCTTGGTCATCACCATTCTTTCCCTTATCTGTGAGGCTGGACTGAAGGACACTGGATAAATCTAAAAATAGGTTACATGCCTCTGTATAAATAGACTGAGACAGAGAGAGAGACACAGCCAGAGATTCTGCAAAGACACATCCATACATCCAAAGGACCATAGACAGGACAGCAGCCATCATGGCACCATCACAAGGGACATGGTTCTATCATTCTACAGGAAACAACCTAGGGGTTTTCAGCTCCGGTTGGAAGAATACAGATCTGTTCCATTGACCTTTGCTGAACCATGAATACATTTAGAGAAAACCAGGATTGGGACCCGCTGGTCGCCTGGCTTCATAGAGATGTTCGTAGAAGCCAGGTTGTGACTCTTAGGTCAACTGGCCTTGTACCAGAATAGACTGTCATCTCCCTACGTTTTCATTACCTCCTCTCTGTGTGCATGCAACAGGTGGGGTAGGTGACCCTGGGAGCTCTGAAGTAACGGCCACCATTATCACGGCGAGTCAGCAGACAGGTGAGACTCTGTAATGTGCACCATCTTGGTGTATTTTTCTGGGACTGTTCTACGTGTTATCTGCCAGTTTTGTGGTTCAATAAAGCATTGCCACACTGTTTTACCCTCACCCTGTGTTGTGTGAGTAGCGTTATGCCCACGTTAAAATGAGAGCAAGTGTTTGACGGGACGATCCCTGGTCCATGCGATTCCGGCTAGCGGACCTCGCCCGCTGACCCCCCCATGTCTCCACATTATGGTGGCAGCAGTGGGATACTACTCCGCCCGGCGGAACTAGGGGAGCTGCAGGGGATTGGTGTTCTTGCATACCGTCCAGGGCTCCACAACCAGGGAGGTATACAGACAGACCCAGTAGATCATTGATGAGGCATGCACAGCAGATTTCTGACACTACCTTTTCCAACCCCACCAATTCGGCCTTGGGAAGAAGACTAAAGTGGATATATGACCTCAACAAGTCATGGAAACTACAAGAGATGTGCCAGCTTCAAAGGATCCAATGGAATTTAATCCAGGAACTACGGAATGAGGAGGATGCCATGTGTGGACCCAATGGATACCAGTTGTTACTCTTCAATTATGTGAGGAGTTTATTGTCGTAGGATGACATGGAATGTGCTCTGAAGAAACTGGATGATGGAAAGTTTTGTGTCATAAAGGTGAGACCTCTTACATTTATGACCGTGCTTGAAGACATGTTGAGGACTGACTCCCCATAAGTGGAGAGTTATGATCGGAATCCTATCACGTCTGGCTAATTAAGATGGGGGAGCAATGTGAAGAAACCGGATTATATCTTAATTACCCAGATGACTATTTTTAGCAAACCAAGAAGAATTGACTTTATCTGTATGTTGGCTTTCGGATTTAGGTGTTGATTTCTGGTTGGTCAAGAAAACAGACTTTTGTTTGTGTAAGCATGGAATATTGACTTGTAAGCTGATATTTGATATAACATTGTGTGCTCTTATACTTAATTAACATTGATATGCTAATTATACATTGTCTAGCCCAGATAGTTTGTTGATTTTTAAAGCAGAGGAGGAAAATCTGTGCAAATAGATTACATAATCAAACAAGGTGACTTGGTAATCACCATTCTTTCCCTTATCTGTGAGGCTGGACTGAAGGACACTGGATAAATCTAAAAAATAGGTTACATGTGGGCCGCCCCTCACATCCAGGGCAGCGGGGTACTCGGTACCGGGCCGGTGTCAGGGAGGGAAAGCTTCACAGCAGCTGTGACCCGGTCCATGGCCCTGGGTGCCCAATATCAATGGCGGTGATGTTCATGGTGTTAAAGTTTATATGAATAGTTTGTGACGCCACCCGTGGTGTTTGGCAAGGGAGATGGCAAGCCAACGCTGCATACAGATCCGCTGGGACTGATGGTGTGGTGCAGCAGAGATGGTATAGCTCCCCACAGGTGGAGCTGTAGTCCCAGGGCAGTGTAGGTGCAATGGATGAGGAGAGGCGCAGAATGGTATGGATGCTGGTACCCAGGTGTAGTGGTGCAGGAATAACTGGAGGACACCAGAGTATGCGGTTCCAAAGCTTTACTCACTGTTTGCAGTTCACACAACTGCCTGCCTCCATACCGTGTTCTCCAGGTCAGGGCTCCAGCCAACCTCCAGGCAGGGTAGGATTCTCCCTTCCACACTCCACCAACATGTACCTTACTGAACGACTCCTCCAATGCGCCTTTAGGTGCGAAGCACTCCAGTACTTAGTTACCCTGGAATGCCTCTCTCTAGGTGTTCCTAGTCTTTACTTGTATGACAGACAGCTGTAGCCTGCTTCGGGGACTCCGCTCTGCGTCCCGGCTCTCTATTCAGTTGCTGTTGTGTCCCAAGTCTATGATGGGAGCAAGGCGTTAGTGGCTCACTACTCCTCCGGTGTCTGTTGCCGGACATAAAGATCCAATCAACCTCAGGGACCGGGCCCCGGCCTTTGCGCTCTCTGGACTGGAAGGGTTCTCTATCTTTCTTCAACCAGCTTCCCACAGTCCTTCTATTCTCCTTCGTTCCGATCTGTTCTATCTCTATTATGGAAGGTTAGGTTATCAATCTTATCAGTCTCTTTCTCTGTCTTTCTCGTGCCAGCAGCCCAGATCACTGGGACCTGCTGCAGCACGTTCCTCAGACATCCATCTTCACTCTTCTCTCTCCTCTAACCAACTACTTTCACTCTTCCCACTCTTTTGTATCATCTCACTCCACCCGCCTCCCAGCACATCTCGTGTTACGAAGCAGGGTTCCACGAGGGATGCTCTGCTAACCCCCAGCCTGAAGCTGTTAGGTGGCCCCATTGAACTATCCTGTGTGTGGAATGCAGGTGTGAAGTGTGGTCAGGAGCTCCCACCTTACCTGGATGGTGGGGCACTACACCTTAGGAGAAGGTGCAGTACCTCTGTGGTGACTGAAGCCTCAGGGGCGCCACATACCCCCGGTTAAACACAGCATGTCCGCGGGCTGCAAGACAACAAAAGTGCAATACAGGAACATGCAAAAATTTTTAAATGCTGTTTAACAATACTTATCTAATCTTCCTAATGTAGGAGGCACATTTCTTAAAACGTTACAAACAGGCTAACTTCCTATCTTAGTATCAAGAGTTTACTTAAGTGCAATTCTCAATTCAAAGTGCTATACTCAACACATTTTCTTTATTACATTTTCTATCAATTATTCTCTTTTTCTTTTTCTCTCTCTACTGGATGCAAGACACTGACCACCTACGCTTGGCCTGTCACCTGTCACTTTCAATTCTTCAGTCTTTATTCAATTCTCACATTCTATGTCAAAAATTTTCTATTTCTCTGTATCAAACATGCTATAAAAGACATTTACTTTTCATAAGACACAACATTATCAAATACGTTCTCATAAAACATTCAAAATTCTTGCAAAGTGCTGAACACTGCTCCCAGCCGGGATTTCTTGCAGTGTCCCTTGACGTAGACATCATTCTTCGAAAAGTGTCCATTCAAAAACATCATCTTCACAAAGAGTCTTTATATGTAAAACCAAGAGAGCACCCAAAGGGGTGCAAACTATTTACAATAAAAGTTTTTGGATCATACAGCGTTCATGATCTCCACAGTTCCATTTGTAGAAAACACTGCCAATCAAAAGCAGGCACCAAAAGTGCTACCGGAAAAACATGATAGCAAACCAAGGCACAACTGGTGCAAACAAAACCCTCCTGGGTAACGAGATTTTGTAAATTATTTTTCTTCCACTGGTGATCCCCTCCTGGGGTTCTGGTAGCTGAACTGGAACTGTTCCCTGATGTGGTATCATCCTCAATAGGTGGTTCCACTGTTCTGGTACGTGGTCTAGCTCCTTGGGCTTCTGCAGCTTGCCGGCTCTGACAGGCAACTACCTGGGGACTTGGCAGTGAAGGAATCCCGAAATCACTGTCCCAAAACGATCCAGATCCCCTTCTGGTCTGTAGATGTCGAATCGGGCACGCCGGCTCCAACCGTACCCCCACCAGCATGGTCCCCCTCCTCCTCATCAACCCATTAGGAAGGCAGGTATATATACCTGGGAGTTCCCGGGGGTGCGGCCTCTGCTCCGGTTCAGGTGTGGTGGCAATAGGCGCTGTCCGGTGGGACACCGGGGATGGTAGTGGAGCCAATAGCAGCTCCGGTTCTGCGGGGGTCGCTGGCGGGACCTGCGCAGCCGCGCCAGGTCCGGACAGGAGCCTCTCTTCCTCTGCTTCAGCTCCCTGGGCTGCGTACAGCTCCTCCGGTATTAGCGGCAAAGAGGGGACAGAGTACGCTGCTGGTGGCATGGCAGCGGCTCCCAGCTCCGCAAGGTCTACCAGGAGAAGATCCGGTGCAGCAGCGGCGGGTACCGGTGTCGTGGGTACCGCAGGTGTAGGCCCCTCCTGGGCGCGCTGCCGGCTCAGTCTCTCCAAGGCCTCCTGCCTCAGCCGCAGTCGGGTGGTCAGCTTGACTATTTCTTCTTCCAGTTGCTGGCGGTTCATTCCGGAGTTTGGGTTGGAGCCATTAGCCATGGCGCCAGGGAGATCCGTTTCCCCGCGCTCCGCAGGCCTCTTTCCCTCACTCTCCAAAATGGCGTTCTGGCGTTCTTCTTCTTACTAAGCCCTTCTGCTTGCCACTGGCTTCCTCTGCCCCTCCTTCCGGGGGCGGCGTCTTCTTCCCGCGCCTCCATACCAAGCCAGTATGCGAACCCCTCAGGGGGTGGGCCATGCACCGGTCACATAGTAATTCAGGCAGGGACGGCCCAATACTCTTCGCGGTCTTTTCTTAGGACCTCCCACCTCTTCACACCCTTCTTCTCCACGCCAGCGGCCATTTTTAATGTCCATTTTACAGTCTATCAATTTGGTCTTTTGCACATTTTCAAAAGTTGTAAATCCAAGGCACACAGAACCCGATGGCATCGGGTCTCATCCTGTTTGTGACGCCAAAATTGGGTCGCCCCTCACTCGCTACCGGGCCGGTGTCAGGGAGGGAAAGCCTCACGGCTGCTGTGACCCGGTCCGTGGCCCTGGGCGCCCAATGTCAATGGAGGGGATGTTCATGGTGTTAAAGTTTATATGAATAGTTCGTGACGCCACCCGTGGTGTTTGGCAAGGGAGATGGCAAGTCAACGCTGCATACAGATCCACTGGGACTGATGGTGTGGTGCAGCAGAGATGGTATAGCTCCCCACAGGTGGAGCTGTAGTCCCAGGGCAGTGTAGGTGCAATGGATGAGGAGAGGCGCAGAATGGTATGGATACTGGTACCCAGGTGTAGTGGTGCGGGAATAACTGGAGGACACCAGAGTATGCGGTTCCAAAGCTTTACTCACTGTTTGCAGTTCACACAACTGCCTGCCTCCGTACCATGTTCTCCAGGTCAGGGCTCCAGCCAACCTCCAGGCAGGGTAGGATTCTCCCTTCCACACTCCACCAACATGAACCTTACTGAACGACTCCTCCAATGCGTCTTTAGTTGCGAAGCACTCCAGTACTTAGTTACCCTGGAATGCCTCTCTCTAGGTGTTCCTAGTCTTTACTTGTATGACAGACAGCTGTAGCCTGCTTCGGGGACTCCGCTCTGCGTCCCAGCTCTCTATTCAGTTGCTGTTGTGTCCCAAGTCTATGATGGGAGCAATGTGTTAGTGGCTCACTACTCCTCCGGTGTCTGTTGCCGAACATAAAGATCCGGGACCGGGCCCCGGCCTTTGCGCTCTCTGGAGTGGAAGGGTTCTCTATCTTTCTTCAACCAGCTTCCCACCGTCCTTCTATTCTCCTTCGTTCCGATCTGTTCTATCTCTCTTATGGAAGGTTATCAATCTTATCAGTCTCTTTCTCTGTCTTTCTCGTGCCAGCAGCCCAGATCACTGGGACCTGCTGCAGCACGTACCTCAGACATCCATCTTCTCTCTTCTCTCTCCTCTAACCAACTAACCAACTACTTTCACTCTTCCCACTCTTTTGTATCATCTCACTCCACCCGCCTCCCAGCACATCTCGTGTTACGAAGCAGGGTTCCACGAGGGGTGCTCTGCTAATCCCCAGCCTGAAGCTGTTAGGTGGCCCACTGAATTATCCTGTGTGTGGAATGCAGGTGTGGAGTGTGGTCAGGAGCTGCCACCTTACCTGGATGGTGGGGCACTACACCTTAGGAGAAGGTGCAGTACCTCTGTGGCGACTGAAGCCTCAGGGGCGCCACACATGCCTCTGTATAAAGAGACTGAGACAGAGAGAGAGAGACAGCCAGAGATTCTGCAAAGACACATCCATACATCCAAAGGACCAGAGACAGGACAGCAGCCATCACGGCACCATCACGAGGGACACGGTTCTATCATTCTACAGGAAACAACCTAGGGGTTTTCAACTCCGGTTGGAAGAATACAGATCTGCTCCATTGACCTTCGCTGAACCATGAATACATTTGGAGAAAGCCAACTGGCCTTGTACCAGAACAGACTGTCATCTCCCTACGTTTGTCATTACCTCCTCTCTGTGTGCGTGCCACAGGTGGGGTAGGTGACCCAGGGAGCTCTGAAGTAACGGCCGCCATTATCACGGTGAGTCAGCAGACGGGTGAGACTCTGTAATGTGCACCATCTTGGTGCATTTTGCTGGGACTGTTCTACGTGTTATCTGCCTGTTTTGTGGTTCAATAACGCATTGCCACACTGTTTTACCCTTACCCTGTGTTGTCTGAGTAGCGTTATGCCCACATTAAAGGGAGAGCAGGCATTCGGCGGAAAGATCCCTGGGCAATCCGGTTCCGGCTAGCAGACCTGGGCTCCCGCTGACCCCCGTGTCTCCACAGGAACCAATAAATCCATTTACGAGAACAGGAACAGGCAAACGTCGAAAGGTTTCATCCTCAGTTAAAGTGCACTAAATGAAAGATAGGGAGATCACTCTCCTTACAAATATGTAGTCCAAAAATATCTAGGAAGCTAATAAAAAAATAACAAATTTAATTGTGCAAAAACTGCAGGATTTATGAATAAACTGGAGAAGAACGTCTGAAGACAGTAAATCAGAGAGCTGAGGGATTAAAGGATGAAAGGATGTACAAGGAAAATGCCCCCTATATCTTCCATGTAATATATTACTAATACATTATATATATCCTTATAGATTATATTGTATAAACAATATTATGACCCATAGAGGCAAATTTAAGCAGCAATCTACATCATTTCTCCATGTCTTATGGAGGTGGACAGCCAGCCTGTTACGTAGATGTGAGAACACCAGATATGAAGGAAACTTATTTTCTTTGGAGAAAAGTCAATCAGTTTTGCTTGCTTTGGGCCTCTGCTGCCTCCTCATAGATCATCACAGTAGTGATAAGGAAACATGGTGATCCCATAGAGGAACCCCTGATATAAGGCCTGGAGAGCAGACCCTCTAATGAGAGCGATGTGCGGTGGCTTACCACTAAGGCCTTCAGCTCCTCTGCCTTCTATGTATTTGTTATTTGAGCTGTGAAATAAGATTTTGATATGATACATATCTACAGCCGACTTTATAGTTCAGACACAGTAATCTCTAGGCTGCCGGCCTGGAGAAGTGCAGAAGACGAAGGAAGGAGGAGGGAGAAAATGAAGAGAACTGACAAGGGTAAAAGAACAGGCAATTGTGGAATGATTGTAAAAGGGTAAGAATAAATTTCCATGCAGTGCCCCCACAGGGAAAATGGGACATTACACCAATCTCAGTTAAATCAATAGTCTGGCTGTGTAACGCACATAAATTTCGGGTCCTCCAGAAAAAGAGATACTCTTTATATCTTCCCCCTTGGGGCATTTTGATTTCAGCAAATAAATCTTATTCTTTGTATAATGAAAATGTATACATTATTTCAATACTTTTTTTTGAATCACATAAAGCAGAGATTTTGAAATCTATCAGGAACTGAGACCGAAAATACACTGAAAATGCAAAAAAGAAAAAGTCCTGGAGTTATGGATAAACATTTAAGTAATACGCAAATGATAAAAATGGAATCGAAATTTTCAAAACATTTTGATTTATTCATTATGAAGCATGAGTGTCACTTGCAAAAATCCTCGCACTGACACATCTTGGCGAAGATCAGTGAGGTTATTAATTGTTGCCTGAGGAATGCTCTGCCACTCTGTATGTACAATACTTAGCCACGCAAATCAGCAACATACTCATACTCTGCTGGCAACTTCCTTTGTGATTGCCGCCCAATGATGTCACATATGTATTCAATGGGAGACATGTCTGTAGACGCTGCAGACCATAGTAGTACGTTTAGGCCACACAGACTACAGATAGTAGCCTGAGCAACATGTGGCTTGGCATTATCAAGTTGAAAATTGGCTCCTGGGATAATTTCATGTTCCCTCATCAGGGCCGGTTTTAGAGAAAGTGGGGCCCTGGGAAAAGTTTAAATGCTCACATATTCCACATCACACAAACATTTCGGCTGTATTTACAGGTACAGAGTTCAGGCCGTTAAACGAGCGTGATCGACAGCATTTAAGTTGTTAGACGCCTGTTCCTGAGTTTCTTTACACCAGCTAAGGAATAATGATGGGGACAGATGGTCCTTGATACAGTATTATGCAGCTCCCATACAGTATAATGCACTCCCCGTGGTCCTGTATAGAATATAATGCAGCCCCCCTCAGAGTATACTGCAGCCCCCCTCAGGGTATACTGCTGCCCACTCATAAGGAATACTGCAGCCCCAGACACAGAGTATACTGCAGCTCCACACACAGTATAATGCAGTCCCCTCAGAGTATAATGCAGCCACACTCAGGTTATACTGCAGCCCCCTTCATAGAGTATACTGCAACCCCCCTCATAGAGTATACTGCAACCCCTCTCATAGAGTATACTGCAACCCCCCATCATAGAGTATACTGCAGCCTCCCTCAGGGTATACTACAACCTCCCTCAGAGCATACTGCAGCCCCCCTCAGAGCATACTGCAGCACAAACAGTATAATGCAGCCCCCCACACACATTATTGTGCATCTCCCCAAAACACAGTATAATTCAGCCCCCTCTACACACACTATAATGCAGCCCCCTCTACACACACTATAATGCAGCCCCCTCCACACACATTATAGTGCAGTTCCCCCACACACAGTATAGTGCAGCTCCCCAACACACAGTATAGTGCAGCTCCCCCACACACAGTAAAGTGCAATTACCCGACACAGTACAGTGCAGCTCCCCCAACACACAGTACAGAGAAGCTCCCCCCAACACACAGTATAGTGCAGCTCCCTTCCCAACACACAGTACAGTGTAGCTCCCCCAACACACCGTACAGTGTAGCTCCCCAACACACCATAAAGTGCAGCTCCCTCCCAACACACAGTACAGTGTACAGTGCAGCTCCTCCACCACACAGTACAGTGCAGCTCCCCCTACACACAGTACAGTGAAGCTCCCCCAACACACAGTGCAGTGAAGCTCCCACAACACAAAGTACAGTGAAGCTCCCCCAACACACAATAGAGTGCAGCCCCCCTAAAACATACAGTAAAGTGAAGATCCCCAAAACAGAGTACAGTGCAGCTCCCCCATCCACAGTACAGTGCAGCTCCCCCAAAACACAGTACAGTGATGCTCCCCCAAACACAGTACAGTGAAGCTCCCCCAACACACAGTACAGTGCAGCTACCCCCAACACACAGTACAGTGCAGCTCCCCCAACACACAGTAGAGTGTATCTCCCAACACAGTACTGTACAGCTCCCCCAACACATAGTACAGTGCAGCTACCCCCAACACACAGTACAGTGAAGCTCCCCCAACACATAGTACAGTGTATCTCCCAACACAGTACTGTACAGCTCCCCCAACACATAGTACAGTGCAGCTCCCTCCCCAACACACAGTGCAGTGCAACACACACATACACAGTATAATGCAGCCCCCGCACTCTCTCACACACAGTAATGCATACACACATTACACAATACTCACCCCTCCTCCTTGCTCACTACTCTTCTCTGCTCTCATTGGTTCCACTGCTGGCACAGCGTTGTGCATGATAAAGTGACATCATCGCGAGCCTGCTGAGTCAGATACAGAGGGGGAGTGATGGGAGAGGGAGCATCAGCTAACGCTCTCTTCTCCGTCACTGCTTTCAACTGTATTGGCGTATATGATGCCGATAAGTTGATTCAGCGATGGGGGGCGGCACAGGGCCCCTCAATGGCTGTGTGGTGTGCCACTATTAGCGGCATGCCACTGAATCAGCTGGGGGCCAATGGAGGAGTATGGGCCCTAGGTAGCTGCCTGGTCTGCCTGCCCCTAATGCGAAGGGATCTTCTTGGTGTTGCCCACATGGTCTCCAGATGAATCTCCAGCTATTGTTGCATCTCATACAAAAGTGGGACTCATCTCTGAAGGTGATAGACCTCCATTCCATCCCCAATTGTCATCTTGCTCTGCACCATGATAGCTTATGAAAGCAGTGGCATGAGGTCAGTGGAGGACCTGTAGCTGGGCATTTGGCTCATCGCCTAATGTCTTGAAGACACTTTCTGATAGCTTGTGTAGACACAATTTGATGGCTTTGGTTTGGTATGGGAAATCTAATCTCAATTGCAGTATAGTATTCGTCGAACTGGAGAAGATCACATGGGCAATGTCATGAAGAGGCCTTCATTAGGGAACGTCAAAGTGCTACTCCAGGGATTATGTTGTGGGGTCGCAATGTACAGTAGCATAGCCCCTCTAGTCTTCATTCCAGGTACAATAACAGCTCTAAGTTACATTGATTTTCATCATGGAACCAATGGTATGGCCACCAAAGTGTCCTAAGAGCCATTTTTCAACAGCACACCAGGTCACATGTCACTCATGCTGTGAGTAGCCACATTAGCCTCAACATACTACCATAGCCTGCAGCGTCTCTGAACTTGTCTCGTATCAAGACTATCCGGGACGTCATTGGTTTACAATTGCAGAGAGAGCTGCCAACAGCAGATCGTGATGGTTTATGTGCCCAAGTGCAATCAAAGTTATAGAACATTCCTCAAACAACCATTACTAACCTCATTAATACCAGCTAAGTTGAGTAATTGCAGGGATTTAATAATAATGAATAAATTGAGATATTTTGACAATCTTGTTTCCACTTTTTCACTATTCGCATATTTCTAACATGTCTATTCATCCAGTAATTGCCATAATTCCACAGCTTTTCCATCTTGGTGTTGCAATTTCAATGTTGAGTGTACATTGTAAATTTCATAACTGGTCATTATACAAAGAATAACATTTATTTGCTGAAAGTGGAGAAACCCTTTAAGACAAGCAAAAAAGAACTAAGCCACAGTACCATGCATATCCACTACCATGAGTGTGACGCTGTTGCTTTGTAAATAATCAGGGGAGACAATGCAACCTCATTCTACTTATTCTGGGGTTTCTTGGAGATGAACTAACACCAATACTATAATAATGGCCTATGCTTAACATAGGCCATGAATATTTAAAGGGGTTGTCCTAATAAATACATTAATCATCTATCCTGTGATGGAGACAGCCATTCCATCAGCTCTATACTAATGAATAGGGCTGTGGTGATGTATCCACACTATTGCTCCATTCAAACAGTGGACTTTTGGGACCCCCATCATCAGGGTGACTCGGCATGCTAGCAGTCAAAGCACAAACAATCATACAAGTATCACCTGTGATCAGGTGGTAAATCTATTTAGTTATTATTAAGAAACCAGTACCAGGCTCTCACGCAGGAAAACGATGAAGAAATACATCAGGATAAGACTTTGCCAACAAACAGCAACCTTGTACGCCCTCAGAGTCCTCCTGGATGGAGAAAGAAAAATGTTGTGAAGAAGAAACGGAGAGTGGTGGTCATGGGGGATTCCCTGCTGAGAGGAACAGAGGCTGCTATCTGCAGACCGGATATAACTTCAAGAGAAATGTGCTGTCTTCCAGGTGCAAAAATTAAAGATGTGTCTGACAGGATATCAGGACTCTTCAGACCTACAGATGACTACCCATTCCTGCTACTACATGTGGGGACAAATGACACCGCAAGAAACGACCTGGAAACCATCTGCAGAGACTTTGAAGACTTAGGCAAGAAAGTGAAAGAACTGGGAGCGCAGGTGGTCTTCTCTTCCATCCTCCCAGTGGACGGCCATGGAACAAGGAGGTGGAATAAGATTCTGCAGGTGAACAACTGGCTACGTCGATGGTGCCGTCAGCAACGATTTGGATTTCTGGATCACGGAGTGAACTACTTATACGATGGACTACTTGCTAGAGATGGGGTGCACCTTACGAAGACTGGAAAGCATGTATTTGGAAGTCGCCTTGCTACACTTGTAAGGAGAGCTTTAAACTAGAACAACATGGGAAGGGAAGCAAAAGACCAGAAAAAGCCATACACCTGACAAATGCTATTGAGAACTCTGCTATTAGAAGTGGAAAGGAAGAACAAAGACGAAAGAATCTAATTAATAAAAATATTGGAGAAAGAGAAACCAATCACAAACTAAAATGTTTCTATACTAATGCACAAAGCATGGGCAACAAACAAGGAGAATTGGAACTACTAACACAGGAAAAGAAATATGATGTAATTGGAATCACTGAAACTTGGTGGGACAATACACATGATTGGAATACAAGACTAGAAGGATACAACTTATTTGCAAGAAACAGACTTGATAAACGAGGAGGGGGTGTCGCATTGTATGTTAGAAACGCGTATATCTGCACAGAGATTGAAGCTTCAGAGACTGGGAGTTCTGTGGAAACTGTTTGGGTAAGAATACAAGGACAGAACAATGGAAAGGACACCATTGTAGGCATTTACTACAGGCCGCCTGTGCAAGCCGAAGATATAGATGAACTCTTTATGCATCAGATGGCCAAGTTCTCCAAAAAATATGACATAGTTGTCATGGGAGATTTCAACTATCCAGACATTTGTTGGGAATCTCTCTCAGGCAAAACTAACAGGACAAGGAAATTCTTATCCTCTCTTGCTGACAACTTTATCTTCCAAAAGGTAGGGGAGAAAACAAGGGGAACTGCTACCTTGGATCTAATCCTTATAAACAGGGAGGAAATGGTTGAGGAGGTAAAAGTGGCTGGGACCCTAGGAGGTAGCGACCATGCTATTTTAGAATTTTGGATAACTAGAGGTGGAAGACCTGTGAAGACTCAGACGTCAAGGTTAGATTTCAGAAAGGCAGATTTTAAGGGATTCAGAAAGAGAATTGGAGGGATCCAATGGCTGGATATCCTTAAAGACAAAAATGTCCAGGAAGGATGGGAAATCTTGAAAAATGAAATTCTTAAAGCACAGTTGTTAACAATTCCGAAAAGAGGGAAGAATAGGAAGCATTTAAGGAAACCAGGATGGATGAACACAGAACTTAAGCACATGCTAAAAAGGAAGAAAAAAATGTTTATAAAATGGAAAGAGGGAGGCATATCTAAAGAAGAATATAATGCTGTCTGCAGAACCTGCAGGGCACAAATCAGATTAGCTAAAGCTGAAAATGAACTGAGGCTTGCAAGAGATGTCAAAAGCAATAATAAAGGATTTTGGGGATATGTCAAAAGTAAAAGAAAAGTCAAAGATGCTATAGGATTTTTACAGGATGAAAATGATGAAATGGTAAGACAGGATGTTGAGAAGGCTGAACTTTTAAATTCCTATTTTGCATCTGTTTTCTCTCAGAACGGAAATGCAACATCAACTGTTATTCACTGTCCTATTAAGGGAATAGAAGAATCCAGGATATCTATAAACAGAAAGATAGTGAGGAAACACTTAGCTAACCTAAATGAATTCAAGTCTCCAGGTCCAGATGAATTACACCCCAGAGTACTGAAGGAGATAGCAGAAGAAATTTTTGAACCCCTCTCCATAATCTTTGAAAATTCTTGGAGAACAGGAGAAGTGCCAGAAGACTGGAGAAGAGCAAATGTTGTTCCTATCTTCAAAAAGGGGAAGAAGGTGGACCCAGGCAACTATAGGCCGGTGAGTCTGACTTCTATACCAGGAAAGATCTTTGAACAAATTATTAAACAACATGTATGTCAATACCTGGATAAGAATGAAGTGATTAAACAGAGTCAGCATGGGTTTCTAACTAATAAGTCATGTCAGACTAACTTAATTTCCTTCTATGACGGTATCACTGATTGGGTGGATCAAGGAAATGCTGTAGATATAGTATATCTTGACTTCAGCAAAGCATTTGACAAAGTCTCTCATACAATCCTTATTGAAAAAATGACTAAGTATGGAATGGACAAGGCAACTGTTAGGTGGATTCATAACTGGCTTAGTGATCGGACCCAAAGAGTGGTCGTAAATGGCTGCACATCCAGTCGGAAGAATGTCTCAAGTGGGGTACCACAGGGCTCTGTCCTGGGCCCTGTATTGTTCAACATCTTTATCAATGATTTAGATGAAGGAATTGAGGGTAAACTGATTAAATTTGCTGATGACACAAAGCTAGGAGGGATAGCTAATACTAGAGAAGAGAGAGAGAGGATTCAAAAAGATTTAAATAAACTGGAGAAGTGGGCAGCAACTAACAGAATGGTTTTTAACAGGGAGAAATGCAAAGTACTACATCTGGGCAATAAAAATGAAAAAAGCATATATAGAATGGGAGGAATAGGGCTAAGTGACAGCACATGTGAAAAAGACTTGGGTATACTAATAGATCACAGACTGAATATGAGTCAACAGTGTGATGCAGCAGCAAAAAAGGCAAATGCAATTCTAGGATGTATTAACAGAAGCATACAGTCTAGATCACGTGAAGTCATTATTTCCCTCTACTCCTCTTTGGTCAGACCTCATCTGGAATATTGTGTCCAGTTTTGGGCACCACATTTTAAAAAAGACATCAACAAACTGGAGCAAGTTCAGAAAAGAGCGACCAGAATGGTGACCGGTCTGCAAACCCTGTCTTATGAGGAAAGGTTGCAGGATTTGGGAATGTTTAGTTTGCAAAAGAGAAGACTGAGAGGAGACTTAATAGCTGTCTACAAATATCTAAAGGGCTGTCACATTGTAGAAGGATCAACTTTATTCTCATTTGCACAAGGAAAGACTAGAAGCAATGGGATGAAACTGAATGGGAAGAGACACAGATTAGATATTAGAAAAAACTTTTTGACAGTTAGAGTGATCAATGAGTGGAACAGGCTGCCACGAGAAGTGGTGAGTTCTCCTTCAATGGAAGTCTTCAAACAGAGGCTGGACAGACATCTGACTGGGATGATTTAGCGAATCCTGCTTTGAGCAGGGGGTTGGACCAGATGGCCCAGGAGGTCCCTTCCAACTCTACGATTCTATGATTCTATGATTCTATGATTCTAAGACAAAATCTCCTTAAAGGGATTGTCCATAACTAACACATTGATGACCAAGCTGTAGGTTAGCCGTGCTGTTCCGGCTCCCTACATTATGAAATTCAGTCACCGCCTGAGGAAAAAATAGTAGACAGTGGGAGTGCAGAGTGTTGGACCCCACCGAGCTGAGACAGTTAGGATATCAGTACATTTTTCAGGGCAATCCCTTTAAGTCTCAGTAAGACCAATATTTGCTATTAATAAGATCAGCAAAAGTTCCTAAATTACCTCCTCATCATGGAAGATATGCATTCTTGGGAAATAGAAACAAATCACCTACAATATGTCATGTGTTTCCAAACTCTATTCGGCCATTGTTTTACCGGAAGGGCAATGAAAACCTCAAACTTTTTTCAAAATATTCTGCAGAGTCCTAAAATAACTTATTTTTAAGAAAAATCGCTGTTTCGCATGTCTGAATGGTCTCTGTGATGAATATAGGTTTTGTTTAGCTGATTGTTTGAGCGCTACGGGATACAATACTCAGGATTTTGTCACCATAATAAAGCCACAAAGAGCGCGGACAGATTTTATTATTATTGAAAAGAATTCCTGAAAGTCTCTTACATGTAATATAATGCCAAAGAGAACAAAAAAGAGGAAGAAAGACAATGTGTCGCCCCATTCACTAAACTGGGGCACGACTGACGTGTCATCGCCCTGCTGCGGTGCATACATGGTGGCAGGAGGAGTCTTTTACATGGCTACTGATTCATTACACACATTTCTGTGCAGACTGGGACTTGTCTGTAGTGGGTGATGAGAAGGGAGTGGAAAATGGATTAAAAGCATATTTTTATATATTTGAATACAATCTATTGTTCGACTGTTTTCTCTTTTCAGCCATTTCAAGACTGGCTGGAGTGCTCTTTAATAGGATTCCTGACAGGAGGTGTCCCAGAATAGCAAAGTATAGTCATAGTATCTAATACAAACTGCCACAAAAATATTTAATGTCATCATATTTATCTCATAAGATATAAGCTGAAATAGAAAAATCTTAATGGCAGATCACTTTTGGGACGCAGTTAGACGGCCATATATATCGGACCGTAATGAATGGACTGGCCAGCAGCTCTCTCAAACCGAGAGTGACAGCTGCATAGAAATACATCGAGAGCCACCGGCCATTCCATGCATTGCGGTTTGATCTTGGTCTGATTTGCACGGATGTCTGACTGCGCCCTCAATAAGTGTTTTTTGGTCACTTCACCTCCTATAGTAAATAGAATAAATAGAGATCAGGGCCTTGTCTTAGGGTTGGCGGAACGCACCAAGCAAAATATAATAATAAGGTGCGTTCGCAACCCGGAGTCCACCATGCAAAGATGGTATACTGCTGCTCGGTAATGGCGAACACTAACTTAACACCGGTGGGGTAACCGCTGACCCAGTGTGTACAGGAGCGAACTCTGTTACTGCCCAGAGCCACAGAACACAAGTGCCTGTTAACCTCACAGGGCTCGGCAAGGTGAACACTAGTTAAGAGACACAGGACTCTGCCCAAAGGACACAGGGTAAGAGTCCCTCTAGTCCCACTAGCGTTAGACACCACAACTGCGATGCCTGAACTAATATAATCACACCAGGTGGGCACTGCACCAGTTCAGCTGACGCCACTAACCACCCAGAGCAGGGAGGTAAGTGCTTGACTTGCGCATGGCGCCGCTGCGAGGAATGCTGCTTCACATGCGGTCCAGTGGTGCCTTGTGCTGATTGGCGTTATCTGGAGCTAACGCTCGTGTGGAGAGCGAGATGCTCTGTGGTACATAGATACTGCCACTACTGGCGCTGACTCTATCTCCCTAAACCCTAACTCATACACAACCAAGGGTAGGGGTTTCATAATTAGTCAGTCACCAGTCTCATACATCCATCATCACACACACAACTAGCCATCAGAGTCTATATTAGCGCATGGCCGAGCGGCCATGCGAACCTTTTATAGCAGCATCCTTTCGGGACCTTCCTGATAGTCCAATCCGAGCTGCTTGAGGACCTGAACATGTGACCTCTGACCTGCAATGAGAGGTCGTCCCACGGGCATGCTCAGTAGCCCGAAAGATGGACTTAGTCCCAGGAGCTGCTTGCTGCTGACCAGTGCAGGCTGCTATTGCTGACCCTGAGATGACTGCAGCAACTGAACCAACAGCACTGGCCTGATCAAGATGCCGGGAATGACGTCTTTGCTGAGCAGCCTCCTCTGCGGCCGAGACTGAATGGAAGACTGCAGAAGGCAAGACTCGAGATTCCTCCTGTGCAGAGGCAGGAATCCGACACCTAACATTACCCCCCCTCCTAGAGCCCCCTCCCCCTGTGCCTCGCTAAGCTCAAAGGCCGCAATGAGCAGGGGAGCACAAATATTCTCCACAGGTTCCCAGGTCCTATCCTCAGGGCCATGACCCTTCCAGTCCACTAGATAATATTTTTTGCCCTGTGACACCTTACACCCCACGATGGCGTTCACCTCATACTCGGCCGAGGACAAGCTTGATGTCCTGGTGGATGACTCCGAAAACCGGGACATGTGAACGGGCTTAAGTAGGGACACATGGAAGGTATCAGTGATACCCAGGTGTGGAGGAAGGGCCAGACGGTAGACCACAGAGTTAACCTGCTCAAGGACCTTGAAGGGACCTATAAAGCGAGGCGCGAACTTAGTGGACTCAATTCACAGCCTGATGTTACGAGCGGAGAGCCACTTAAAGTCGCTGGGAGCAAAGGTGGGAGCAGGGCACTGGTGTGCATCAGTGGAAGACCTCATTCTCTCCTTGGAGGCCCGGATGGCATCCTGAGTGCGGTCCCAAATGTCACATGCCTCCACCGCCCAGTCTGCCATCCTAGAGTCGGTGGACGACACGAGAATGGGCACAGTAACGCGCGGATGCTGGGCGTAATTAAGGAGGGATGGGGTCTGACCGGTGGAGTCAGCCACAGCATTGTTCAAAGCGAACTCCGCCCATGGCAGCAGGGATGCCCACTCATCCTGCCTGGCTGAGACAAAATGTCGTAGATATGTGACCAGTGTTATGAATGGGTCACCGAGGAGGATGGCAGGAACAGGCTAAGCCACCAGAAAACTAGAGAGGTTGGTAACTAAGCGGATTGCAGACCCCTGATCCTATCCACACAACTAGCAGTAGCCGTGGAGCGTACCTACGATGCCCTAGACGCCTCAGCACAGTCAGAGAGCTAACTAAGCCTAAAGCAAGAAAGGTGAAGTCTAAACTGCCCCAGAGCAGACCCCAAAAGGAATAGATAGCCCCCAAACATATATTGTTGCTGAGACAAGATGAAACACAAACGCAGGCAGAAAAATAGACTGAGCAAATGATGGGGCCCAAACTGACTAGATAGGATAGGAAAGGAAAGACACTGTCTGCAATCACGCAAAAACCCTGAAAAATCCAACACGTCTGATGTACAAAAAAACACTGAAGTCACACGACTTCGCCCCCACTATATCAGCGCTCCGGTATGAACTGGAAGCAAAGCTAAAGAGACCAATATAACAGGGGATTGAACAAACTGACACAGGCTGTAACATATGGAGCGGTGGTCCAGCACAGCCCCCAGAAGCTGAACCCGCGCAACAAGCAGAGAGAGACAAAACCAGATCAGATGCAAAGGATTAGCAAATGAACCACTTAGCTGAACAATGCAGGATCAGGGTAGGAGACATCAGACCTCACAATGCACAGGAAAGCAATCACCAGCACGGATTGAAGGAAGTCTGCAGACTTAAATACTCCAATCAGTAACCCCAGATCTCCAGTCGTCATCATCATCATCAGGTGGCAGACCTGTGTCAATCTGGCCAGCTCCACTACCTCCAGTAACCACCGGAGGGAGCAGGGGGAGCTTCGGCTCAGAAGTCTGAGCCAGGGAATTCACAACAGGACCCCCCTAGAGGAGGGGTCACCGATCAGGATGGGCCCGGTGAAAGGCACAAATCAATCTCTTGGCATGGATGTCAGCAGCAGAGACCTAAGAATTATCCTCCTGGCCATAATCCTTCAACTTGACCAAGTACTGAAGTCTAGCCAGACGAGAATCCAATATCTTCTCTACCTCATTCTTCAAATTACCCTTAATGAGTACAGGGTCAGGGGGCGCCGCCATGGGAACTACTGGCTCCATAAACCTTTTCAACAAAGATTTATGAAAAACGCTATGAATCTTAAATGTAACTGGAAGAGCCAAATAGAAAGAAACGGGGTAAAGGATTTCCAAAATCTTATAAGGTCCAATAAACCTTGGCTTGAATTTTGGAGATGCAACCTTCATGGGAATATTTTTTGAGGACAACCAAACCATATCACCCACTTTTAACCGGGGACCAATCGTTCTATGACAGCTAGAAAACCGTTGGTCCTTTTCCTGAGAGTGGGACAACTTATCCACTACTTGGTCCCAAATCTGCTGCATTCTCACTACCACAGAATCCACACCTGGGCAGGCAGAAGCTTTCTCCTGCCCCGAAGAAAATCGAGGATGAAACCCAAAGTTACAAAAGAAAGGAGACATCAAAGTGGCAGAACTAGCCCTATTGTTTAGTGCGAATTCGGCCAATGGTAAAAATGAGACCCTATCATCCTGATCAGCAGATATGAAATATCTCAAATAGGACTCCAAAGTCTGGTTTGTTCTCTCAGTCTGCCCATTGGTCTGAGAATGAAATGCAGAGGAGAAAGACAACTGAATTCCCAGTTTAGAACAAAAAGCTCTCCAAAATCTGGAAACAAACTGGACTCCTCTGTCCGACACAATGTTCTCAGGAATCCCATGCAGATGAACCACTTGTTGTAAAAACATGGGCAACAACTCAGAAGAAGATGGTAACTTTGGGAGAGGTACAAGATGGACCATAGAATCATAGAATCATAGAATCGTAGAGTTGGAAGGGACCTCCTGGGCCATCTGGTCCAACCCCCTGCTCAAAGCAGGATTCGCTAAATCATCCCAGTCAGATGTCTGTCCAGCCTCTGTTTGAAGACTTCCATTGAAGGAGAACTCACCACTTCTCGTGGCAGCCTGTTCCACTCATTGATCACTCTAACTGTCAAAAAGTTTTTTCTAATATCTAATCTGTGTCTCTTCCCATTCAGTTTCATCCCATTGCTTCTAGTCTTTCCTTGTGAAAGACCATCTTAGATAATTTATCACAGATCACCCAAATAACAGTCATTCTCTGAGAGACAGGAAGATTAGAGATAAAATCCATTGAGATATGGGTCCACGGCCTCCTGGGTACTGGCAGGGGCATCAACAAACCACTAGCATGAGAACAGGGTTTGGACCGAGAACAAGTCCCATAGGACTGCACAAAATTCCTGACATCACGAGATAAGGCGGGCCACCAAAAAGACCAACTCACCAAATCTCTGGTACCAAAGATACCTGAATGACCAGCCAACGCGGAGCAATGAATTTCAGACATTACTCTTTTCCTCTACTAATCAGGGACATACAATTTTCCCATAGGGCATCGTTCAGGTTTATCCTCCTGAAATTCCTCCAGGGCACGTCTCAAATCAGGAGAGATGGCGGAAAGAACTACACCCTCATTTAGAATGGTAGTAGGCTCGGTCACATCAAGAGCACCCGTAAAGAAACTCCTGAAAAGGGTGTCCGCCTTAACATTCTTAGTGCCCGGAAGAAAGGAGACCACAAAATTAAAACGTGTGAATAACAAGGCCCACCTAGCCTGTCTAGGATTCAAGCGTTTGGCTGACTCAAGATAAATCAAATTCTTGTGGTCGGTGAGGACCACAACTTGATGTCTAGCTCCCTCCAACCAATGTCTCCACTCTTCAAATGCCCATTTCATGGCCAAAAATTCCCGATTCCCCATGTCATAGTTACGTTCAGATGGGGAAAATTTTCGAGAAAAGAAGGCACAGGGATTCATCTTAGAAGTTACCGGATCTCTTTGCGACAAAACGGCTCCTGCACCAATCTCAGAAGCATCTATCTCCACCTGAAATGGGAGTGAGGCATCAGGTTGCCGTAGAACTGGAGCAGAAGTGAATTTCCACTTAAGCTCCTGAAATGCCGAGACTGCCTTTGGAGACCAATTCACCACATCGGCGCCCTTTTGGTCAAATCAGTCAGTGGTTTAACAATACCAGAAAAATTACTTATGAATTTATGGTAGAAACTAGCAAAACCAAAAAACTTCTGGAGAGCCTTCAAAGAAGTGGGCTGAACTCAATCATAAATGACCTGTTACTTGGCTGGGTCCATTTCAGTAGCAGACGGGGACAAAATGAATCTCAAAAACGAAATCCTCTGTACACCAAAGAGACACTTCGATCCCTTAACATGCAGAGTATTTTCCCTCAAAATCCGAAACACAGCCCGGACAAGTTCCACATGAGAATCCCAACCACTGGAAAAGATCAAAATATCATCCAGATAAATGATCAAAAACGTATCCAAAATGTCCCGGAAAATAAATATCGTTCATAAAAGATTGGAAGACGGAAGGGGCATTAGTGAGCCCAAAAGGCATCTGTCAGGGTCCTGACAGCGCCGGCGTACAGCCTCCGCTAAGCAGGGACTCACCCACACCGTAGGGACCCCTGGGGACAAGAACAGCCGGACAATAAAGATGCACGGAACCTGAATGTAGATGTTTAGAAAGCCGGCACGGGACCTAAGGTCATGTGAACGGTCATGTGACTGCAAGGGGGCGGGGCTTAGCGTCCTGCTTTCAGAGGAGGAAGAAAACTCAGAGTCGGGCAAAGCAGAGGTCAGGCACAATACAGGCAAGCGAGATACAGGAGGGATAAACAGACGGGAGGTCAGACAAAGCCAAAGGTCATACACAAGGTATCAATACAGTACCAGGGATGAGACAGAACAGACAGTCAGGGCCAAGCAGAGATCAAAAACCAAACGGACATAGAAGGTACCAAGCAGAATCCAAAGCGATAACCAGAGAACAGACCGAGTCATACACAGGGAATCAAGCAACCAGAACACAGCACAAACACACTCAGGGGTCACCACACAATGCCAAGGGCGAAAGTATAACTGACAGGGGATGGGAGCTTCCTGAGGCTATAAGAAGCCTCCTCAGAACCAATGAGAGGCCACCCTAATAGGTCCCAGGTGTGCAGGTGAGAGTCTGCACTGCGATCAGAACATTAACCCCAGAAGTGTCGGTCACCCAGCACTGGTATTATGACAGCATCAATAGGTACTCAAAATGTCCCTCCGGGGTATTAAATGCTGTCTTCCATTCAACCCCTTGCTTGATGCGAATAAGATTATACGCTCCCCTGAGGTCAAGTTTGGTAAACGAACAGGCAATTTTAACTCTGGAAAATAAATCAGAAATCAAGGGTAACGGGTACTGATATTTAATAGTGATTTTGTTAAGGGAACGATAGTCAATACATGGCCTTAATGAGCCATCTTTCTTGGCCACCAAAAAATCAGCACCTAAAGGTGAAGAGTTTGTTCTGATATGACCCTTCTGCAATGACTCCTTGATATAAGATCGCATAGCCTCATGATCAGGTACCGATAAGTTGAAAAGCCGACCCTTGGGAAATTTACACACGGGCATTAACTCAATTGCACAGTCATAACTCCTATGAGGAGGCAAAGACACAGACTTACTCTCACTAAATACATCAGAAAAATCAGCCAAATAGTCAGGAATATCATGAGACTAGGGAGAGGTGGAGAAAACAGGAGAGTCACTAAGAACACATTGACAACCCCAACTCACCACAGACACAGATTTCTAATCCAAAACAGGATTATGGGTTTGCAACCAAGGAAAACCCAGAACAATAGTATCATGCAAATTGTGCAACACCAAAAATTTACAATTCTCTTGGTGGTCCGGGGCGACCCGCATTATCACCTGGGTCCAAAACTGGGGTTTATTCTCCGCCAAAGGAGTAGCATCAATACCCCTCAAAGGGATAGGAGTCCACAGGGGTATCATGGGAAAACCACAACGTTTGGCAAAGTCAAAATCCATCAGATTCAAAGCTGCTCCTGGATCAACAAAAGCCTTAGCGGAAAATGTAGACAAGGAGCAGATCAAGGTAATCGCCAAAAGGAACTTAGGCTGTACACTGCCCACCGCAAATGCCTGAGCAAAACGCTTTTCTCGTTTAGGGCAGACAGAAATATTATGAGAGGCGTCCCCACAAAAAAAACACAACTTATTACGCCTTCTAAACTCCTGACATTGTACCCTAGACAAAACCCTATCGCATTGCATGGGTTCAGAAGTTCGTTCAAAAGGCGGCACCGCCTCTCGTGTAGTTTTACGTTTGCGTAAACGCCGATCAATTTGAATGGCCAATAACATAGAGTCGTCAAGACCAGAGGGGACAGGAAATCCCACCATAACATCTTTTATGGTTTCTGCCAGACCCTTCCAAAAGAGAGCTGCTTGGGCATCATCATTCCATTTAGTAAGGACCGCCCACTTTTGGAATTTTTGACAATATAACTCTGCAGAATCCTGACCCTGGTTCAATGCCAATAAGGCTTTCTGAGCTTGATCAATAGCATTAGGTTCATCATACAACAACGCCAGGGCTTGAAAAAACGCATCCACATTAGCCAGAATAGGATCTCCGGGTGTCAAAGAAAAAGCCCAATCCTGGGGATCACCGTGCAGCAGGGAGATAACAATTTTAACCTGCTGCACAGAGCTCCCCGATGAGTTAGGTTTCAATGCAAAAAATAGTTTACAATTATTCTTAAAATTCAAAAGTTTAGACCGATCCCCAGAAAACACATCAGGAGTAGGGATCTTTGGTTCAACAGCAGATGATTGAGCGAGATAGGCAGAAATTCCCCGCACTTCAGCAGCGAGCTGCTCAACACGATCGGACAATTGCTTAGTCTCCATTTAGACAAAAAATTCTCCTATGGCCCCAGAAAAAAAGAAGAAAAAATATGCAAAAAAAAAAATTCTGACACTTTTTTTTTTACAATTCTTTCCTTCTTTGGAGTACCCTAGCATCTACAGTATGGCTGGTGATTCTGTTATGAATGGGTCACCGAGGAGGATGGCAGGAACAGGCTAAGCCACCAGAAAACCAGAGAGGTTGGTAACTAAGTGGATTGCAGACCCCTGATCCTATCCACACAACTAGCAGTAGCCATGGAGCGTACCTACGATGCCCTAGGCGCCTCGGCACAGCCGGAGAGCTAACTAAGCCTAAAGCAAGAAAGGTGAAATCTAAACTGCCCCAGAGTAGACCCCAAAAGGAATAGATAGCCCCCAAACATATATTGTCAGTGAGACAAGATGAAACACAAACGCAGACAGAAAAACAGACTGAGCAAATGATGGGGCCCAAACAGACTAAATAGGATAGGAAAGGAAAGACACTGTCTGCAATCACGCAAAAACCCTGAAAAATCCAACACATCTGATGTACAAAAAAACAGTGAAGTCACATGACTTCGCCCCCACTATGTCAGCACTCCAGTATGAACTGGAAGCAAAGCAAAAGAGACCAAACTGACACAGGCTGTAACATATGTAGCGGTGGTCCAGCACAGCCCCCAGAGGAGCAAGCTGAACCCGCACAACAAGCAGAGAGAGACAAAACCAGATCAGATGCAAAGGATTAGCAAATGAGCCACTTAGCTGAACAATGCAGGATCAGGGCAGGAGACATCAGACCTCAGAATGCACAGGAAAGCAATCACAAGCAGGGATTGAAGGAAGTCTGCAGACTTAAATACTCCAATCAGTAACCTCAGATCTCCAATCGTCATCATCATCAGGTGGCAGACCTGTGTCACTCTGGCCAGCTCCACTACCTCCAGTAACCACCGGAGGGAGCAGGGGGAGCTTCGGCTCAGAAGTTTGAGCCAGGGAATTCACAACAGACCAGGTTCTGGTTGTCTCTCTACCAATCTGTTCGTCTCAGGATGATAGGCTGAGGAGAGATTTAGCTCAATGCTGAGCAGGCTACAGAGCTCTCTCCAGAACCAAGACACAAACTGGGGACCCAGCCGTGCAGGCGGAAAACATGCTTAATAAACAACACTGCCAGGCCCGATGCAGAAGGTAATCTGGAGAGAGGTACCAGGTGCACCATCTTTGAGAAATGGTCGGTGACACCCCAATTGACCGTGCTGCCACTGGACTTGGGCAGTACCACCATGAAGTCCATACCGACCATCTCCCAGGCCTGACTGCTACCGGCAGGGAGTAAAGTAACCCAGTGGGCCGCTGCTGAGGTGACCAATTCTGGGCGCAAGAGACACACGCCTGAACATAGTCCCTGACATCACGGGCCACATGTGGCCACCAGTACGTCCTCGCCAGAAGCTCAGAGGTCCATTTTGTCCTGAAATGTCCACCCACCCTGGACAAGTGAGCCCAAGAGAGGACCTCTGGTTGCAGACGGGCAGGGACAAATGTCTTGCCCGAAGATACTGACTCAAGTGCGCCTGGAGTCACGGTCCGCAGGCTCTTGGATGGGATGATCAGCCGAGGCTCCTCCTCAATCTGATGACATTACAGAGTGGGAGAAAGCATCGGCCCAGATGTTCTTCTCACCGGAGAGAAAATGGAGGGTGAAGTGGAACCGGGAGAAGAACAAGGACCATCTGGCCTGGCGAGAATTTAGCCGCTGGGCTGTCTGCAAATACACCAAGTTCTTGTGGTCATTGAACACCTGGAAAGGGTGGCGAACCCCTCCAGGAGGTGTCTCCACTCCGAGAAGGCCAACTTCATTGCTAGCAAGTCCCTGTCCCCAATGGAATAATTCCTCTCCACCGGTGTGAAGGTCTTGGAGAAAAAGAAGCATGGGTGCTTCTGACCTTGCGTGTCCTTCTGGAACAGGACCGCTCCAGCACCAACGGAAGAGGCATCCACCTACAGAATGAAGGGTTTATCTACATTGGGGCGATGTAGAATGGGAGCGCAAGCGAAATGGGGCTTAATGGAGGAGAAGGCTTTGGAGACAGGTTCCGACCACAACTTGGGATTTTCACCCTTCTTGGAGAGGGCCACCAAGGGGGCTACCAAAGTTGAGAAGTGGGGAATGAATTGGCGATAGTAATTTATGAACTCCATAAAGTGCTGCACTGGTTTGAGAGAATGGAGCTCCTGTCAATCCATCACCACTTGTAGCTTGGCAGGATCCATGGCCAATCGCTGGGCGGAGATGATATAGCCCAGGAAAGGCAAGGACTCCTGCTCAAACACACACTTTTCCAAATTGGCATAGAGGGAGTTTGCCCGCAGGAGGTCAAAAACTTTGCAAACATCTTTCCGGTGGGAGTCGATATCTGGAGAGTAGATGAGAATATCATCCAGACAGACTACTACCAAAGTGGTAAGCATATCCTGGAAGATATCGTTCACAAAGTCTTGGAAGATGGCCGGCATTACAGAGCCCGAAGGGCATCACCAGGTATTCATAGTGCCCATCCCTGTGTTAAATGCTGTCTTTCATTCGTCCCCCTCGCGGATGCGAATCAGGTTGTAAGCCCCCCGCAGATCGAGTTTGGTAAGTATTCTCGCTCCCTGTAGCCTATCAAACAGCTCCATTATCAGGGGCATAGGGTACTTATTCTTAACGGTGATGGCATTAAGACCCCTATAATCGATGCAGGGACACAGTTCTCCGTTCTTCTTCTGGACGAAGAAGAATGCCGCCCCTGCTGGTGACACCGACTTTCTAATGAATCCCCTTGCCAGATTCTCCCTGATATACTGTGACATGGCCTCTGTCTCCAGGAGCGAAAGGGGATAGACTCAACCCCGAGGAGGCTCAGCACCCGGCAAGAGGTCAATAGGACAGTCATAGGGGCGATGGGGCGGCAGAGTCTCCGCTGCCCTCTTGGAGAACACATCTGCATACTGTTGATAGTGTTTGGGGAGAGAGGAAAGTTCTGCGCGGACTTTGGTGGAAGCAACCTGAACGCACTCCCTCTGACATCTACCCTCACAGGCTTTACCCCAACCGAGAATTCTCCCCGAGGACCGCTCTATATGGGGAGAGTGGAACCGTAACCAGGGAACCCCTAAAAGGACCTGGTCGATACCCTCGGGCATGACTTGGAGCGATATCATCTCCTGATGTGAAGGAGACACCGAGAGTATCAACGGGGCGGTCTGGTGGGTAATCTGTGAGGGTAGAGCCGTTCACCACTCTGATGGTAACTGGCTTGGCCATCATAACCAGGGGTATTGCGTGCCGTTGAGTGAAGGCAGAAGACATAAAATTGCCCTCCGCTCCGGAGTCCACGCAGACCTCCACCACCAGAGTGGATGAACCAAACCCAAGCGTCCCCTTAAAGGTCAGCTTGGAGGAAAGCACCGCTGATTCTAGTGAGCCCCCTCCTATGACCACTAGAGGCGAGCATTTTCCCGACCGCTGTGGGCACCGGTTGGCAAGGTGACCAGACTGCCAGCAAACATGACATACCACAGGTCAGCGGAGTATCTGGGGGGGCAGCTGGGGCATTTGCCCCTGGCGCAGCCAGCAGGGGGGCGCAGTCGGGCCGTCTAATGCAGCGGTCCATAGTGTCCTCCCTGGCGGCTGCGTTCTGCCGCCCCCCTGGCCTGGGAGTCGGCGATTCTCTGTGTCAGCTGTCAAGCTGACAGCCGGCGCAGAGAAGGAGCGCGTGCCGGCTGCCAGGGAACATTTGTACTGGCGTCTATACAGACGCCAGTACAATTGAAGCTCTGACCGCCGGGTCAGAGCGACGTCAGCAGTGTGATTAGGTCATGTGATTACGCTGCTGATGTCACTCCCCGGCGCCCAGAGAGAACCCTGGTGGTAAGTGTGATCCACTGTGGAGCTGAAGAACCACCGAAGATTGGAGATGAGGGGGAGTTAATGAGTGGAGATGGGGGGATTTGTAGAGGTGATGGGGGTTAATGTGTGGGGGGATTTGTAGAGGGCATGGGGGTTAATGTGTGGGGATGTCGGTTAATGTGTGGGGGCGTTAATGAGTGGGAATAAGGGTTAATGTGTGGGGGGTTAATGAATGGGGATGGGGGTTAATGTGTGTGGGGGTTAATGAGTGGGGATGGGGGTTAATGAGTGAGGATAAGGGTTAATGTGTGTGGGGGTTAATGAATGGGGATGGGGGTTAATGTGTGGGGGAGTTAATGAGTGGGGATGGGGGTTAATGTGTGGGGGTTAATGAGTGGTGATGGGGGTTAATGTGTGGGGGCGTTAATGAGTGGGGATAGGGTTAATGTGTGGGGGTATTTGGAGTGGGGATGGGGGTTATTTAATGTGTGGGGGGATTTGGAGTGGCGATGGGGTTAATGAGTGGGGATTGGGTTAATGTGTGGGGGGATTTGGAGTGGGGATGGGGGATTTAATGTGTATGGGGGGATTTGGAGTGTGGATGGGGGGTTATTTAATGTGTGTTGGGGGATTTGGAGTGGGGATGGGGGGTACTTAATGTGTGTGGGGGATTGGGGATGGGGGGATTTGGAGTGGGGATGGGGGGAATTAAATGTGTGGGGAGATTTGAGGACACAAAATGAAGAGTATGTATGAGGAAACAGTATGGGGGATTGGTGCTGACACAGTATGATGGGTGCAGACAGTATGGGGAGCGAGCAGGTTAATGTATGGACACAGTATGGGGAGTGAGGGTGATGGGATGTGTGCAGACAGTATGGGGAGTTGGGGGTATGTGTGAGCAGACAGTATAGAGAGTGAGGGGGTAAATATATGGTGAACAGGAGGGATGTTAGAGGAGACAGTATGAGGAGGGAGGGGAATAGTGTGAGGCGACAGTATATTGCAGATATTTGTATTTAGGGGCATTATAATGACACTTCTATCTTTAAGGGGAGCATGTGGAAATTTGCTGCAGAAGACCGGAGAAGATGGAAGTCTGCAGAGACGGCTGGTGATGAGAAAACTCATCATGGGGTCTGGACAAGAAGAAGAAAAGGAGAACGACTGCAGAGATGATATCATCTATAAGGTACCTGGATGTAAATGTTATTTGTGACACTGACTAATTCTCAAGTTTTTATTTATGTTAGGAACATTAAAGGGGTTGTCCAGGTTTGTGCTAAGTCTGCAGTCATTCTATGTAACTGCAGACTTCTGAAATCTCACAGTGCTCACTGAACGCTGTTAGGATTCTCTTGTGCCAGTAATTTACATACATACGGTCACATGCTGAATAGACATGTGTGGCCTCACTCAATGAAAATGAACGGAGCGAGGCCGGGCACGTCTAGTCGCAGTGTGGCCAGAAGTATACAAATCACATACTTGTGCTGACATGATTGTACATCGGCAAGGGAGAATCCTAAAAGTGTGCAGTGCATTCGTTGTGAGAATTCAGAAGCTGCAATGTCAGGACTCAGCTCTGCAGGTTCCAGTACTCATCACATGGACACTTCACTCATATGCGATTTTCATAGTTATGGTCCTGTGACAACGAGCTTCTCTTCCTGCTTCTTTCAGTTTTTTACTGAACATTGAGAGCATTAGGGAGAGCAGCTCGTGGGTACATGGCTAATTGTGCAAGTCGCATATGTACTTGGGCGGGGGGGGCGCCGAACCAAATTCTTTCTCCGGGTGCCAGAAAGCCTAGATACGCCTCTGCCACAGGTGCTCGGGCGGACCGGGGCCTGGATTCCGCACGAAGAGCCCCCCGCGGCTCGGACGCCCGATCAGGAGATTCCAGAGGTTTAGCGAAACTGAGTGCCAATCTAAACCTCTGCCTACACTAGGACCGCTCCAACCTTCGCTCGGAGAAGTGAAGGTCTATACGGGTGGAGATGGTGATAAGCTCCTCCAGTGTGGCAGGAACCTCTCTGGTGGCCAGGGCATCCTTCACATGGTCAGCCAAACCTCTCCAGAAAGTCGGAATGAGGACCTTATCTGGCCACTCCAACTCAGAGGCCAGGAGAGAAATGGATGGCGAAGTGGCTGACCATGGACAAGCCCTGTGACATAGCCAGCAGCCGGAGTGCAGTGTCATGGGTGACTTGTGGTCCCAAGAAGACCTGCTTCAGAGTGGCCAAAAACAGAGAAGCACTCTGCACCACATGATCACGACACTCCCACAGCGGTGTGGCCCACTCCAAAGCCCTGCCTGATAAGAGGGAGATGACAAATCACACTTTAGCCTGCTCGGAGGGGAATCGTGCATCCAGCAGCTCTAGCTGTATAGCGCACTGACTTACGAAACCCATACATGAGGCACTATCGCCCGAGAACTTCTCGGGCAGTGTGAGGTGGGACAAAGCCGGGGCAGGGATGGCAGTGGTCACACGGGAGACAGCCTCTGTGGCTGCCTGGAGCGCGACCGCTGTAACATCCGCAGCTGAGGCTGAATGCTCAAGAGGTGCCAACCTGCCCTCCAGCTGCCAGATGTACGCACGAAGTCGCTGTTCGTCCGCCATTAGAGCCAGACTCTGGCACTAATATACTGTTAGGGTTGGCAGAACGCACCAAGCAAAATATAATAATAAGGTGCGTTCGCAACCCGGAGTCCACCATGCAGAGATGGTATACTGCTGCTCGGTAATGGCGAACACTGCCTGAACACCGGCGGGGTAACCGCTGACCCGGTGTGTACAGGAGCGAACTCTGTTACTGCACTGAGCCGCAGAACGCAAGTGCCGGAGCCTGTTAACCTCACAGGGCTCGGCAAGGTGAACACTAGTTAAGAGACACAGTACTCTGCCCAAAGGACACAGGGTTAGAGTCCCTCTAGTTCCACTAGCTTTCGACACCGTAACTGCAATGCCTGATCTAAATAATATAATTGCACCACGTGCGCACTGCACTAATTCAGCAGACGGCACTAACCACCCAGAACAAGGAGGTAAGCGCTTGACTTGTGCACGGCGCCGCTGCGAGGAACACTGCTGCACATTCAGTCCAGTGGTGCCTTGTGCTGACTGGGGCTATCTGGTGCTAATGCTCGTGTGGAGAGCGACATGCACTGTGGCACATAGCTAATGCCTCTACTGGCACTGACTCTATCGCCCTAAACCCTAACTCATACACAACCGAGGGTAGGGGTTTCATAATGAGTCAGTCACCAGTCTCATACATCCATCATCACACACATAACTAACCATCAGAGTCTACATTAGCGCATGGTCGAGCAGCCATGCGAACCTTTTATAGCAGCGTCCTTCCGGGACCTTCCTGATGGTCCAATCCGAGCTGCTTGAGGACCTGAGCATGTGACCTCTGACCTGCAATGAAAGGTCGTCCCACGGGCATGCTCAGTAGCCCGAAAGAAGGCTTAATCCCAGGAGCTGCTTGCTGCTGACCAGTGCAGGCTGTTATCGCTGACCCTGAGATGGCAGCAGCAACTGAACCAACAGCACTGGCCTGATCAAGACACCAGGAACGATGTCTTTGCTGAGCAGCCTCCTCTGCGGCTGCGACTGAATGGGAGACCGCAGAAGGCAAGGCTTGAGATTCCTCCTGTGCAGAGGCAGGAATCTGACGCCTAACACCTTGTTTGTGTGTTACTATTTTGGGGGTGTGACAAGGTAAAGTATTGGAGGGGAGACACATATAACTGAGGATGTCAGCTTCAGTGATACGAACCTGGGAAAAATGCTCCAGCACACTAAGTGCTAAGAGGGGTTAATCAGCCATGTTATAGGCTGTGAATCGCTGAAGAGTGGGTGGGAGGCTGTTCAACATATCTACACCCTAAGGTGGGGCCTAGAAGGTAGCCTTCTGAATCATTCATTGTTCAGTGTGCCTGGAGATGAGAGATCCAGAGTAGGCTTTATGCTAAAGAGAGCTGAACCTTGTTGTTTACCCTTTAGCGGGCGTATCCCTGCAGCCACAAAGACTGCTACGTGCTATCTTTTGTTTTCTCATTATGCCAGAAAAGCCGTGTTTATTTTGTTGAACTTTGTACTGATTTATGCAGTACCTTTTAAATAAACCAAAAGAAGACAAGAAACTTTCCTGCACCTACCTCTGTGAGCTGCCCCTCCCCCAAGTCCAGATGATGACGAAAAAAAATAGAAAAGATGACGCCTAGTAATGATGTTGAGACATTTTAACAGTGTTTGAAATTGGTGTTGGAACAAGTGCTGGTTCCCTATCTAACTGGCAACTCCCATATGGCTTATTATTACACAGGAATATGCAGAGTTAAAAACAGAAATATTGGCACGTTCAGGAGCGACTATGTGTTGGCAGCAGATTAATCAGGATACTCTCCAAGTGTGTGACAACTGAGCTTTTTTATTCAGGAACAATATATGATAAGCTTAACAGATCAGGAATAAATCATTTGTATGTCTCTATCTGTGCATCATCTACAGCAGGCTGCTTCTCTCATACACAGACACAGGAAAAACAGGAAATACAGTCACATGCTCTCCCTGAGTGAGCCTCTGGGAGGTTTTTTGTTTTAACTTTATAAACAGCCTACAAATCTAGCAACTAAACACTCATAGACAGGAATAGAGTTGTTGCACCAAACATATTCCAACACCAACACTCAACAACTACTTATCCTGATAGGCTCATTGCGGTTTTGAAGTCCACAAACTTGGCTCTTGATAATGTCTTTGTCATACCATCGGCTATCATCTGTTAGCTGTTGGTTGAGCTAATGGTTTCCGAAATCTTCCAAAAGTTGTTTCAACCAAATTACTTCTTGACTTGCATAAGCAGCAGACTTATATTCTGCTTCTGTAGAAGATAACGCGACTGACACTTGTTTTCTGCTGGACCAAGAAATTGAATTTTCCCTTAACTTGAACAAGTAACCACTTGTTAATTTCGGATTACTTGAATCTCCAGCCCAACCTGCATCCACATAACTGTTGTGAACATTTTTGACCTGGCTTCTGAGTTTGGGCTCCCTCTGGTGGTTGCTGCTTGTAATGGAGCTGGTCTGGCTGACAGAAGTCAATCACCTGAGCAGGATGATTGGAGGTCAGGTGTTACAGACTGGAGTGATTTAAGTGAGCAACCTTCCCTCAGCTCTTGCTTGTGATTTGGTTTTCTTCCTGAGCATCTTGGAAATCTGCTTGTCTCCTGCTTTGTCCTACACCTTTCAGAGAAGTTATTTGTCTGCCTGAATCTTTTTGCATTTGCTCCATTTTTTGCTTTTCTCTGATTTCTGCCTTGCTGGAGTGAGTCCAGCCTGGTTCCCTGCTGGGACCTGTGCTGGACTCTATTTCTTTTGCCACAGCTTATGTCAGTTGTGACGAACAGCCCACCGCTGGTCGCCCAATACGGAGACTAACGGGGGTCCCGCTGCCACCAAAACGTGACAGACAGCGGACCCTGTGTCACCACTATGTCACAATCCCACCACTGACACTGGTGTATCAGCGGACGGAGGAACGTGACACACTGCCGGCACACGGCTATCACAGGTGCAGTGGGGGCTTATCTTAGTTATCCCACCACTGGCACCATGTGACAAAAATATCCAGCAAGCTAATCTCGCTCTACAATTTGCTGCAGGGGGGTATTTTGGATGCCCCACCACTGCTATCAATCTTCTAAGTACTGCGGGGAGTTATGTACATCCCACTTTCTCAGTTTCACTTTGGAACTCGCAGCTCTCCGGCGCCCCCTTACCCTCAGGTCAGTCAGGGAACTGCACCTAGGATAAGTAGTCGCCGGACGGGCTGCTTGTTGTGAACCAGCAATTAGGCTTCTGCAGTCAGGTAATTATCAATGCTGTGGCCGCAGCCCCTCACTCAGCAATATAAGACCCTTCTGGACTGCCAGCAAGCCGCAATAACCGTACACAACGCGCTGCGCTGCCACCAGCTCCTGGTTTCTCCGCTTAAGTTATAGACTCAAGGGAGGGGTTCGAAGCCAACCCGACAATTTAGTAGCGGTTATCTAACAAAGGCATATAGTTCGATTCTTAGAGCATGGAGACAGAACTAAATATTAAATCATTTATTCCCCGAAAGAGGGCAGTGATTATACAGATAAAAGTTGCTATAAAATTGAGACATTACATATGTACAGTTACAAATATAAAATAAAAGATGGATGAAGATAGAAAGTAACACTCACGGTTGTTCATGACTCTTTAGGCAAAACCAAGTGGCTGAGTGGGGGAAGGAGAAGGCGGAGCCACACGTCTCCACTCATCTGGGTTCTGCTCAGCACGGACTCTGCAGCTGTTCTGAGCTGGTTTTGCCAAGGGAATGCCTTATAGACTCTGCTATGTGACATCACGGAGAGATGCATTCTGGGGTAGTCCCACCTCTCTCTTTCCAAGGTAGAAATCTTACCAAACTTTATAATCGTCATAACTTAGTGAGGGAAGCCCGCACAGACACATATATGGCATCATTGGTTGTAATTTGTCGAGTACAATCATTCAAGCCCAAATATGCAGTATTTCTGATACACCGTTTAGCAGGAACCCATATCTCAGGTTCTGATGATCCGAGAGTTTTGCAACAGGCACCACAGCAAAGCTGGGTCCACTCGGATCAAAGAAATATGATCGTTGTTTCTCTGTCATGTATGGTTTGCGAGCCAGGCTTCTTTTTAATATCTCCTATATTGATCCCAGCACACTTTCAGAGAACAAAGGGATCTTTTCCCCCTAGCTAATTAACATTCCTGCTCTTCCAGAGGGAGTGGCAGGGTTGATAACACTTGGGGGGAAGGGATTCCTACTACCTACAGTTTATAGTGTCAAAGAATGGAGGATCTCTAGCACATTCCAACAGAAAACATATTTTGCAGACATTGTATATCACATCAGTCTTGCAGTGTTTCTAATCCCCTGTTGTATCAGTGTCTTATGTTTGCGTCCAGTTACACCAGAGTTCTGATTTAGTGATGGAGAGGTGTGTGGCCTCAGTATTTTTGCATACCAGACATGTTGGAATTTTTCTTAGGTTTTTTGCATGATTGCAGTCAATATCCTTTCCTGTCCTATTCTATCTAGACAGTTTGGGCCCCATCATTTGCTTATTCTATTTTCTGCCTGTGTTTGTGCCTCATCTTGTCTCACCAGCAATGTATGTTTGGGGGCTATATATTCCTTTAGGGGTCTACTCCTGGGCAGTTTAGCTTTCCCCTTTCTCTCTTTAGGCTTAGTTAATTCTTTGGCTGTGCCGAGGCGTCTAGGGCATCGTAGGTATGTCCCACGGCTAATTCTAGTTGTATTCTCAGTTTAGGGGTCTGCAATCCGCTAAGTTACCAACCTCTCTGGTTATCTGGTTGCCTCACCTTTTCCCCTGTTATCCTCCTCGGTTATCTAATCATAACACATAACCTCTGAGAGTGAGATTTCCTGATGCAGATATCTTAAGATTTAGCCTTTGAGTTTCTTTAAGTTATTGAAGAATTATCTTAATTGCTTTCCAGACTTTTTGGCGTGGCTTGCTTACAAATCGGCAGAGATTTCCGACTGTGGCTGTGATATCCGGAAGAGTTGTGGTGGCTATGTACAGAAGTGCCCACATTGCTTGTCTGTAACTCTCATTGCTGGGTAGCAGATCTTCCTCTCCTTCCAACTTTAAGTAGGACGGATCCATTGGTGTTGACCCACCTTTGGCTTCTGACATTCCAAACTGGTTTAGGATTGTGGAAATTTTAGAACTTTGGTTGAGAAGAAAACTCCATCTTCCTCTCTATGGATTTGGATTCCCAAATAATATGTCACATTTCCAAGGTCCTTAGTCTCAAAGTGCTGTTTGAGAATTTCACCTATCTTTGCAATTTCTTTTTCATCTTGATGACATATGATTACATTGTCTACATATAGGAGAACATACATCCACTCTTTTGCTACATTTTTCGTAAACATACATGGATCAGCTTGAGATCTTTTAAATCCTTCATCCATCAAAGCTTTGTTCATTTTCGAGGTCCAAGCTCTTGACAACTGCTTAAGTCCATAGAGATTTATGCATTTTACAAACAAGGTGCTCTTCACCCTCAGGTTGGCTCATGTACAACTGTTCTTCAATGTCACCATGTAGGAAGGCTGTTTTAAAGTCAAAATGTCTCACTGTCATCTATTGAACTGCAGCTATGGACAGTAAAGTTCTGAATGTGGTTTGCTTCGCAACTGGACAAAATGTAGCATCATAAGCTTCACCATAATTTGGCGAGCACCCTTTTGCAACCAATCTTGCCTTAAACCGGTGAACTTTACCTTCTGAGTCATATTTCTTTTGGAAGACCCACTTACATTCGATAGCTCTTTTTCCTTGTGGTAGCTCAGTAAGCTCCCATATCTGGAGTTGGTGAAGGGATTCCATCTCCTCATTAGCAGCATTTATGCACTTTTGGTCTTGTGAACAGGCAGTTTTTACATCTCTTGCCAAGACTGAGGCTCTGGTTCAGGAATTGTTCTGACCATAATAGGCTGGTTTCACACTTGCATTATTTTGCACTGCGCTTTTGCGCATAAATGCGCATGCATTTTTTCCCTATACTTAACATGGGTGCGCATTGTCATGCGTTTGTACGCGTTTGTATGTGCATGCTTTTTTGTAGTGTGCATCCGGGCGCACAAAATGCATCCTGTTGCATTTTTTGTGCGTCCTTCTGTTTCATAAAAACGCATGTGCACGCAATGTACACGAAATTCACCCAGAAACCCATTAAAGTCTATGGGAGCGCTGATGTGCGCATGGTCATGCGCATGTCAGCGCAAAAAAAGCATGCTTTTTTGCAAAAACCATGCGCAAAAAACAAGAAAACGCATAAAAAATGCATGATGCATTTTTTATGCGCGTTTCCACGCAGTGCAGTGCAAAAAAACGCAAGTGTGAAAGTAGCCTAAGAAAGGCGTCTAGCTGGGATACCTTTGTTTGGCCTTTCTGATCTCCTGACTGGAGGTTGACTTGGTTCTTCTGTGCCTTCCTTGGTGGCTTCAGAGCTTATCCACACTTCAGTGTTTTCCTTTTCGGCATCTAGGTTTGGTGATTGAGATTCTTGTTCTTGCTTCTTAGGTTGAATAACTGGTGTAATTTCATGGAATTTGAGCAATACAGAGTTTTCATCAATCACTACATCTCTGCTTATTGTTACTGTGTTTGTCTCTGGGTGCAGGATTCTGTATTTCTTGTTGAATTTCCTTATAGCCCACCAGGACTCCTTTCTTTGCGTGTGATTCCCACTTGTAACGTTTTTCTTTGGGAACATACACAAATGTTTTGCTTCCAAATAATCTGAGATGCATCAGGTTAGGCTTCTCGCATTTCCATAGCTCATATGAAGTTTTATTTGTGGCTTTACCTGGCAATCTGTTTTGAAGATAGCAAGCTGTCATGATGGCTTCTCCCCAATACATTGTAGATAGATTCGCATCAAACAACATACTTCTTCCACAACATACTTCTTCCACAGAGAGTACAGTTCTTTCTCTCTGCAGTGCCATTTTGCTCTGGGTTGTATGGAAAGGTAGTCTGGAACACGATTCTATCCTTTAACAAAATGGTTTGCACCTTACCACTTGTATATTCGGTTCTATAATCTGCACGCAGGGCTTTTGACATTCTTCCAAATTTGTTAAATATTAGAGCAAGATATTTTTCAAGTTTCTGTGGAACTTCATCCTTATTATGAAACAGGTAGGCAACTGTATATCTGGGGTAGTCATCAATAAATGTGAGAAAATATCTCTTCTTGCTAGGTGTTTGAACACTCATTGGCCCACATACAGTACATCTGTATGTATCAGATCCAGTGGCTGCGCAGATCTAGTGGTGCTTCTTTTAGGAAAGGATTTTCTGGACATTTTCCCTTTAAGACAGCTAAAAAACTGGAGCAAGTTCAGAAAAGAGCGACCAGAATGGTGACCGGTCTGCAAACCCTGTCTTATGAGGAAAGGTTGCAGGATTTGGGAATGTTTAGTTTGCAAAAGAGAAGACTGAGAGGAGACTTAATAGCTGTCTACAAATATCTAAAGGGCTGTCACATTGTAGAAGGATCAACTTTATTCTCATTTGCACAAGGAAAGACTAGAAGCAATGGGATGAAACTGAATGGGAGGAGACACAGATTAGATATTAGAAAAAAACTTTTTGACAGTTAGAGTGATCAATGAGTGGAACAGGCTGCCACGAGAAGTGGTGAGTTCTCCTTCAATGGAAGTCTTCAAACAGAGGCTGGACAGACATCTGACTGGGATGATTTAGCGAATCCTGCTTTGAGCAGGGGGTTGGACCAGATGGCCCAGGAGGTCCCTTCCAACTCTACGATTTTATGATTCTATGATTCTAGTGCACTTCATCATTTGACTACACAGGTTGATTTCAATACTACTTGCAAGTTCAGCTAGCTTCCTTACTGCTTCTGGGTCTCTGTGCCCAAGACGTCTGTGCCACACATGGATACAGTTCTTATGCAGATCTTGTCTAGCACTGTACAGTTTGCATTTTAGCTGATAAAGTTCACCTTGGATTTTTCCTTCTGCAAGAGTGTGACCCTTCTTTGAGATGATGCAGCTGTTATCTTAAAAAGTAACTATATTCCCCTTTTGCGTGAGCTTCTTTACCAACAGATTGCTTTCAAGGCTGGGAACATAGAGAACATCCTTAAATGGAATCTTTCTGCTTTGTGCTGAGGAAACTGAACAGTGGACGTAGCAGTCTCCTACTCCTTCTGAAGTCATATAGTGACCATTAGTTAAGATGACCTTTTCTGACTTGCTTTCATTAAGGTCAATGAAGAAATGTTATTTGTCATATGGCTGCTTGCACCAGAATCTATACATCATATATGCTTTACAGATGCACCTGTACTTGCATTAAATGCAGCTTCAACATATGCAGAATCTTCCTTTACAGCTGTTTTAACCCTTTGATGAATATTCTGCTTTTTAAGCTGACTCATTCTTGCTTTCCAAATTCCGCAGTCTGCTTTAAGGTGGCCAGGCTTTTTACAGACCAAACATACACGAGTTTGTCTCAGATTGCTCTTATATTTAGGGAAATCCTGTGTCTTTAATGCTGTTTCTGCTCTGAATTCATTACTGCTGCTTATGTTGGTTGATATTAAGGCCTTAATACGGAAGCTGACAAACTGCGTCAAAGTTCCTTACACTTGTCAGTCCCAACTCTAACATGAAAACCACAAAAAGAGGAAAAAAATCCTCCAAAAAATTCAGTTACAAACCAGACAGGCCCAAATGCGTCTGCACTAATCCAGGGTGCAGCGGACCCAAGTAAAATGGCAGCTGCACAGGTGCATAAATACCCAATGAAACAGCCAGCCTACAATCAGGGATTGGCCGTGTGGTACACCAGTGCAGAAGAATCCGCATGTGGCAGTGTTCACACAGGGAATGCAGGGCTTTTGGTTCACAGCCTCTTAGTAACACCATATAGGGGGCTGCCCAGATTGTAGGCTGGCTGTTTCATTGGGTATTTATGCACCTGTGCAGCTGCCATTTTACTTGGGTCCGCTGCACCCTGGATTAGTGCAGATGCATTTAGGCCTGTCTGGTTTGTATCTGAATTTTTTGGAGGATTTTTTCCTCTTTTTGTGGTTTTCATGTTAGAGTAGGACTGACAAGTGTAAGGAACTTTGACGCAGTTTGTCAGCTTCCGTATTAAGGCCTTAATATCAACCAATACCTTACATATATTGATATGTTTGTTGTGCACTTTTTATATTTTTTCCAGGGTGCAGTTGGGCCCAAATGGTTCTGCAAACTTGTGGCCTCTGTTCACACGGGATGCATTCTAGTTGGCACTGGGCAGCCCCCCTATATGGTGTTACTAAGAGGTTGTGAACCAGAAGCCCTGCATTCCCTGTGTGAACACTGCCACATGCAGATTATTCCTTCTGCACTGGTGTACCACACGGCCAATCCCTGATTGTAGGCTGGCTGTTTCATTGGGTATTTATGCACCTGTGCAGCTGCCATTTTACTTGGGTCCGCTGCACCCTGGATTAGTGCAGATGCATTTGGGCCTGTCTGGTTTGTATCTGAATTTTTTGGAGGATTTTTTCCTCTTTTTGTGGTTTTCAAGACTGAATCAAATAGTACCTGGGTGGGTGGTGCTGTGCAGACATCAGCGACCCAGAATCCACTGTCAGCTGACCAACAGTGGATTCTGGGTCGCTGATGTCTGCACGGCACCCCCACCCACCCAGACACTATTTGATTCAGGCTCCATGCCCAGTGTTCTGCCCTCTTAATAGGGCAAAGAATGTTTCATTATGCGCTGGGTTTATTATAGCACTATCTAGTGGTGGCTGAATTTATAGCAGTGTCTTGATAACATTATATAGTCTGTGCCTTTAACAGAAGCAATGCACTATGGGATTAAAGCAGTGCTCATGGGAAGGAAGCAATGTATTCTGGGATGAAGACGGGCCATTTTGCTTCTGTGGATCTCATAAGATGCACGTTATATTGTCCTCCTGTGTAACCTTTGTTTTTCCTGCAACTTCTCTACTTGAGTCACTACCCGGCTAAAGCATATATGGTGAGAGTCAGTGTTTTCTTGCAATGTATTGATTCAGAGAGGTGTTATTTACTGTCTAGCAGCCTAGAGATGTCATTAACCCTTTAGTTGCTAGTTCTCAGTAAATGTAATCATAAACTAATGTATTCCTATGTAATGTTTGCATCACAATGTACACTTCTGTGATTGTGTTAGCTGTGATCATCTGCCCAATACTTATGCATGTTATTTGTATTCCTTGTAGTTTTACCGTGCATGTTCTATACTCTTCACAAATAAACAAGTTAGACTACAGAGAAGAGTCTGTTTATTTTGGAAGACAAAGCCGTGGTTTATGCTGTTTTCTGGATTGCACATCCTGTCAGCGTGCCTGAAGGCAGAATACACAGCGCCTAGTGCATGACCAGGCACATTTAAAGTGACTATGGTGTCACTTCTACTATCACACTGAATGCGATTAACTACTATACTGCAGTCGTTTACTGATGAAGGCCAGTGAGGCCGAAACGTCTATTATTTTCTGGCTGCATTAAAAAATCCCAAAAAATATTCTAGAAGTTGAGTGCCAAGTTTTCTTTATTATTCATGTATGGTGCGGGGCCCTACTTGAGCACCTTCTGAAGTTGTGCATACAGTGTTTTTCCTTTAATTTGTTGGAGATGTCGCGCTTTGGGCCACATAGCAGTCCGTTGTCCTATATCTGCCAAGCAGATAGATACAGTGCATTGAGACACTGTTCGTTTTATGCCTATCCAGCCTGCAGTGTTGACTATCAGTTCAGAGTGGGACCACGAACATGTCACGTAACAATAAATGGGGTACTGCTGTCTGCACTCTTGGACTTGGGGAGTCTGGAGACCCTGGTAAGGGGCACACTCCCCTACTAGTTAATCTCCAGGAAACTCAGCTGTATTCATGGGGAAGCCAAGGACTACCTCATTGCCAGAGTGACTATAAAAATAAACTGTGGCATTGTGTCCCATGAGGTTAGCGTAGTTAAAGACTTGCTACACCCAGCGATAATAGGGCAGGTCTTTAGTTAGTTCTGGGACTTATGGAGAAAGGCAGGGGTGCCAAGTTACTCAGACAGGAGCCGGTTCAATCATGACGAATCCCCTTCACAGTCGGAGATGGATGAGTTCCCGGTGTGTGTCCTTGCTGCTGACTAGGCCGAGACATTGACCCATGAAGCAGAGATTCCTGAGCTGGGTGTTTCTATGGGGAAATTTGTGACTGCTCAAATGGAGGACCTTATGGTAAAAGAGACATTGGACAATGTTACTGTAGGGGAAGTGGACTGACGTACGGACCTGTCTGCAGTGGGAAGGTAAAGGGATAGCGTGCTTTAGGTGGACTGTTGCATTTATGGATGGGAGACAATTGGAGAAGGGAAAGATGGGTGTAGTACTACAGTTTGGCCACAAGATGGGAGTAGAGAGTTGTGATAAATGGACATAACATCAGCTTAGGGCTACGAAACCACACAGTCATGGGGGGCGGGGTTACAAGGACTCTAGGGGGAATTCCCAGGGAGGGGATATATATAGAAGGCAGAGAGTTCTAGAAGCGTCAGTCCAGAGAGGGGAGCTCAGAAGAGAAGACTAAAGGAAGAGACAAGAGAAGCTCCAGGAAGGACTGTTGAGGAAGACGGTCAGGGGGGTGACCCTGACAGGAGAAGCCGCAGACAGAGAGTGCCTGAGGGTACCACAAGATGGACGGACTCGGGCAGGTGAAGCGCTGTGGTGGTAGGCCTAGGGCAGCCACCGTGAAAGAGCCGCAAGGGACATCATAGAGGAGAGGAGGCAAGTGAAGGTACCCGGGCCTGTGTGCGGAGTTGAGCAGTTGCTGTGTGGTGCTGCGGAGTTTGTCGTGCAGCTGCTGTGTGGTGCTGAGGGTTGTGAGAGTACGACCAATAAAGAGGACCTGTTGGACGCACCTTGGACTCTGTCTCAAATCTGTTCACGGAGAAGAAAGGGGTCACCCCCCAGTCGGCACACGTACCTACATTTGGCGTAGTTGGCAAGATTATCGCCGCCTATACACCATCTTCTGCGGTAAGCCTGCACCGAAGACCCAAAGGACCCAAGCTGAACGGGCTGAAGATTTTCCCTGTGGATTACAAACTTGGACTGTATGCCGGATTGTTGGCTTTCATCAGGCGCATCCGGAGCGGAAAAGGACTTTGCAGGAGGGCTGTGGCAGACAAGCGCCTGAAAGAATCACCGGAGTTTGCTGCAAATTGGACTGTCGGGGCCAGCTAAGTCAAGCTTGCCCCTGGAACACTGCTGGTAAAGCTGGGTGCCGCTGCTGGAAAGATGGGTAGCCTCCCACGTTAAAGGACTGCAGCGAGAGCTGGGAGCAGTTGCCGGCGCAACAAGCACTAATCCGTCCTGGAGATCTGCGGCAGATGGAGCCCTTGACATCTGGACCCGCGGCGCTGGAGCCGGAGGAGAAAACCCGCAGCGGACCTCAGAGGACGGGTTTGGGAGCTGCGGAGGAACAGCGGAGACCAGCGACACTCCGGACCGACCCCTGGAGGAACGGTGGAACGGCCTGAAGGTAGCTGCGGCACCAGGGAAGGTGAGAGTTCCCCCGGCTCGGCCGGCGGCCCCACAGGCAGTTCCTGCTCCCATGCCCCATTCTCCCGATGAACCTGCGGCCCCTGCAGGGCCGACCAATGCCCTCATCAACGACCCCAAGCCGCCCCGCCCGGCGGCGCCGCGTTCCGTGTCGTCGGCGTGGAACCAATCCGCAGCCGCCCCTGCCGCGCTCCACCTTCCGGCGGTGGCCTATCCATCGAGGCCTGCCGCCACTTCGGCCCCACTCCAGATCGCCGCGGTGGCCTGGCCGCCAACCATCGTGGCCTACTCACCAGCATCCGCGGCCGCCGCTGCTCCCTTCTCAGCCTTGGCTGTGGCCTACTCGCTGGCTTCTTCCACTCCACTCCCGGCGCCAGCCGCAGCCTACTTGTCAGGCCCCGTGGCCTACTCCCCAGTGCCGGCAGCCGCCGCCGGCCGCCTCTGCTGCACTCTATACCACAGCTGACTCCATTCCAGATCGCGGCTGCGGCCGGGTGACCGGGCTCGGCGGAGAAGGCACCAATCCTTGCGCAGGGGTGGCTGAGGCCTCCTCTGCCCCCCGAGACTTTGCCGCCATTTGGAGATGCTGGGGTGGCGGAGTGAAGATGCGGCGCAGGATGCGTGCCATGGAACTATTCTTGGCCCCTTCTAATGCATATCTCAGGAGGGAGATGTACTCCTGGGTCCTGGGCAATGAGAACACTTGGGGCCCAGAGACACTTCAAGCATCCCGGAGGCTCCACGACTGTGGAGTTCCTTGCTGCCGGCAGAACATCGGCCATCAGGAGGTGACCCGGAGTATCCTTAAAAATGGACTGCCGGCACTGCTGTGTGCCATTGCACAGCCTGGGGACAGTTCGACATCCTCGTTGGGGTAAAAGTAGACCCACTCCTGATGCAGCGGGGATGTGTGGAGGTGCTGTTCGCAAAGGAAGGGGGCGCACCACTGTTTAAAAGTATTGTTGAAAAATGTTTAGAAATGCATCATGAAGCAGTATGATAATGATGTGCAGTTTGATAAGATTGTAGGAATAATGTCCATGAAGTAACGGGGATAGTGACGAGTTTAAATGGTTAAAACTAAAAAGAAAAAAAATGTTTTGATAATGTTTGGAACGTTGTATAATGAGACTAGTAGATATAGGTAAAAGAACTAGTGAATAGTTTAAGCATAGTATGGTAATTAATGTAGAATGTTGTAGGAATAGGGTCAATGTTATACCCGTCAAAACGTAGTACATGTTGCAACTATGTATAATATGTATAGTTGATTTGAAATGTTATTTGAAAAAATGAAAATGTTCAACAGGTCCTGGGTACTCAGAGTGAAGAGAAAAACGCCGACCATGACTATTTGATTTGACAGGACAAAAGAGACAGATGAGATTGAAACAGACAACGGTCCCTAGGTCAGGTCCCCAGTACCACAAACACCCCCAAAAGAAAAGGAGAAAGCCTAATGAGGACCTGGTAGGTTACGGCCTCGGTCATTGCGCTCCAAATTGTAGGATGTTACAGAAGGGGAGAAAAGTGGGAGGTGCACACCCATAGAGTAGTCCGGGTGGTCCTAACCCAACCTGAAGGAATTGTCATAGTGGCGTATGCGATGGCGAGTAAGTCGTAAGCTACTCGGAGCATGATTGTTCCCGGTTTGTTTCAGCCCCCCGCGTATCGTGGGCCTGGCTCAACAACCGGTCCGACAAGAGAAGGTGGGGAAGCTTGAGTACGACAAAGAGAAGGAACAAGATTGTCGGGGACGACAATGGGCAAAGGAAGGGGGAGTGTAGGGGAAGTGGACTGACGTACGGATCTGTCTGCAGTGGGAAGGTAAAGGGATAGTGTGCTTTAGGTGGACTGTTGCATTTATGGATGGGAGACAGCTGGAGAAGGGAAAGATGGGTGTAGTACTACTGTTTGGCCACAAGATGGGAGTAGAGGGTTGTGTTGTGAATTCGCTTTCTGGCCTCCCTCTGGTTATTACTGAAGGTAGTGGAGCTGGTCAGATCGACAGAGGGGTTGCGAGTTCTCTTTCTGGGCTCCCTCTGGTGGTTACTGGAGGTAATGGAGCTAATCTGATTGACAGAGGCTTGCCACCTGATAATGATGATGATGATTGGAGATCTGGGGTTTCAGATTGGGATTTAAGACAGCCGACTCCCTCTATCCCTGCTGGTGATTTGCTTCCTGTTCCTCCTGAGATCTGATTTCTCCAGCTCTGTCCCTGCATGTTCAGCTAAGTGGTTTATTTGCTATTCTGTTTGCATTTGATCTGGTTTTGTCTATCTCTTCTTGGTGCAGGTCAGTCAGCTCCGGCTGGGGCTGTGCTGAATCACCGCCCATATGTTACTGCTTGTGCCAGTTTGTTTTATCCCGTTAGATTGGTCTCTTTTTGCTCTGCTTTCAGAATATACCAGAGTGCTGATATAGTGGAGAGCGAAGTTGTGTGACTTCAGTGTTTTTTGCATGAGACGTGTTGGACTTTTTGCAAGGTTTTTTGCATGATTGCAGACAGTGTCTTTCCTTTCCTGTCCTATCTAGTCAGTGTGGGCCCCATCATTTGCTCAGTCTATTTTCCTGTCTGTGTTTGTGTTTTCATCTTGTCTCACTGACAATATATGTTTGGGGGCTATCTATTCCTTTGGGGTCTGCTCTGGGGCAGTTTAGATTTCCCCTTTCTTGCTTTAGGCTTAGTTAGCTCTCTGGCTGTGCCGAGGCATCTAGGATCATTGTAGGTACGCTCCACGGCTACTGCTAGTTGTGTGGATAGGATCAGGGGTCTGTAATCCGCTTAGTTACCAACCTCTCTAGTTTTCTGGTGGCTTACCCTGGTTTTCTGTGGCTTAGCCTGGACCTGCTCTCCTTCTCGGTGACCCATTCATAACAGACTTGTGAGAAATGGACTTAACATCAGCTTAGGGCTACGAAACCGCACAGTCATGGGGGGGCGGGGTTACAAGGAGTCTAGGGGGAATTCTCAGGGAGGAGATATAAAGGTATGTAGAAGGCAGAGAGTTCTAGAGAGAGGAGCTCAGAAGAGAAGACTAAAGGAAGAGACAGGAGAAGCTCCAGGAAGGACTGTTGAGGAAGACGGTCAGGGGGGTGACCCTGACAGAAGCCACAGACAGAGAGAGCCTGGGGGTACCACAAGACAGACGTACTCGGGCAGGCGAAGTGCTGTGGTGGTAGGGCTAGGGCAGCCACAGTGAAAGAGCTGCGAGGGACATCATAGAGGAGAGGAGGCAAGTGAAGGTACCCGGGCCTGTGTGCGGAGTTGAGCAGCTGCTGTGTGGTGCTGCGGAGTTTGTAGTGCAGCTGCTGTGTGGTGCTGAGGGTCGTGAGAGTACGACCAATAAAGAGGACCTGTTGGACGCACCTTAGACTCTGCCTCAAGTCTGTTCGCGGTGAAGAAAGGGGTCACCCCCCCAGTCGGCACACGTACCTACATTTGGCGTAGTCGGCAGGATCATCACCGCCAATACACCATCTTCTACGGTAAGCCTGCACCGAAAACCCAAAGGACCCAAGCTGAACGGGCTGAAGATTTTCCCTTACAAACTTAGACTGTGTGCCGGATTGTTGGCTTTCATCAGGCACATCCAGAGTGGTAAAGGACTTTGCAGGAGGGCTGTGGCAGACAAGCGCCTGAAAGAATCGCCGAAGTTTGCTGCAAATTGGACTGTCGGGGCCACATAGCAGCTGCCAGTTTGTCGTGCAGCTGCTGTGTGGTTCTGCGGGTCATGAGAGTAAAACCAATAAAGAGGACCTGTTAGACGTACCTTGGACTCTGTCTCAAGTCTGTTCTCGGTGAAGAAAGGGGTCACCCCCCAGTCAGCACACGTACCTACATTACTGTGATAAATGGGGTTGCCCAAGAGCCGGGGGCCGACAATAGGCTTCCATATTTCGTAGTAAATGGGGATTTGCTATATCGGGTCACTAAACTGAGAGGAAGTATTAGAGCAGCTGTTAGTACCAGGACCCTATAGGCATAGGGTACAGGACTGGGATTGTCAACTCTCATACCTGCTGTTCTTTTTTAGGAAATTTCCACAGGCCTGTACGGGGTTCTCACATTTCGAGCTGTTAAATGGACAACACCCTCGGGGGACTTCTGGATATTGCAAAGGAGACCTGGGAAGCAGAGATTACACTCAACAGGAGCATTATCAAGTATGTGGCCCAGACTCAGGACATTATGGCGAGGATGATGCTGATTGTGAGGGAGAACCTCCTTGAAGCACAAGAGGCCCAGGCGAGTGTTTACAATCCATTGTCGAGGCTGAGAGAGTTTAGCCCTGGAGACTGGGTGTTGGAGTTAATACCCACGGTTGAAAGTAAATTTCTAGCCAAGTGGCAGAGACAACCATCCAGGGTTAAGAAAGCTGTGCCATGTGTACCTTGTCAACCTGCTTAAACTGTGGCGAGACTGGGAACCGGTGGAAGCTACATGCCTCGTGGCAAATTCTGAAGCCAAGGTCGATGATGTCACAGTAGCAGAGACACTGTCACAAGTCCAGAAACAACAGTGGTGAGAACTGCTTCAACGGAGCCGGGACCTGTTTTCAGAGTTGCCAGGATGTACGCAGGTTTTTGAGCATGAAATCTAGGTCGCCCCGTCCCAGGGCTGTGGGGTACTCGGTACCGGGCCGGTGTCAGTGGGATGTGTCACGGTGGCTGTGACCCGGTTCGTGGCCCTGGGCGCCCAAATCAATGGTGGTTTGAGATATAGTTTATGTGATATAGTATAGTTCGTGACGCCACCTGTGGTGTTTGGCAAGCAAGATGTTAAGCCAACGCTGCATGCAGAACCTCTGGGGCTGATGTTGTGTTGCAGCATAGATGGTGTAGCTCCCCACAGGTGAAGCTGTAACCCCAGGGCAGGCGGTGTGAGGAATGTTGGTACCCAGATGTAGCAGTGCTGACGGTGTTGGCGCACAAATGAATGGAAGACACCAGGGCTTGCAGTTCCAAAGCTTTACTCACAGTTCGTGGTACACACTGGTGCCTGCCTCCGTGCCGTGTCCTACGGGGTAGAGACTCAATCAACCTCCCTGGCAAGTCAGGATTCTCCTTTCCAACACTCCGCCAACATGTACCTCTCCTGAACGACTCCTCTATTTCGCCTTTTAGTGTGAAGAGCTCCAGTACCGTGGTACTCTGAAGTTCCTCCTGTCAGATGTTCCTAACAACTCTACTTGTATGACAGACAGCTGTAGCCAGGCCCGGATTGGCAATATAACCAACCGGGCATTTTCCCGCTGGGCCGCTGTCACGTGGGCCGCGGGCGGCAGCGCCCGATCATCTGGCCGCTTGCCAGCTGCTGCGGCCACTGTTGCTCCAGCCGCCGGCCCTCTGCGGGCATGCGGTGATAGTTTCCAAGTTCCTCCCGCACTGCAGGGAGATAAGCCGCCACGCCCCCCCAGGCACCCCATCCTCGCCTTAGCATGAGACCCCCTCCCCCCGCAGCCACTCACAGCGTCGCACTCGCTTGCCTGCTCGCTCTGTTCGCAGGACCTGTGATGAGGTCACAGGAGGGGAGGAGTCAGGAGGTCACATGATCAGGAGCCTTTGTCCAGACCCCCGATCATGTCACCCCTGACTCCGCCCCTCCTGTGACCTCATCACAGGTCCTGTGCGCTCAGCCTTGCCTCTACCGTCTGCAAGACTCTGCTTTGCTGTTGTCATGGTGCTGGTTGAGGTAAGTATGTGTGGGGTCAGGATTTACAGTGTGGATGTAGTAGCAGAGCTGTGTGTGTATGAGGTGTACGGAGCGGAGCCGTGTGTACGAGGTGTACGGAGCGGAGCCGTGTGTACGAGGTGTACGGAGCGGAGCCGTGTGTGTACGAGGTGTACGGAGCGGAGCCGTGTGTGAACGAGGTGTACGGAGAGGAGCCACGCGTGTACGGAGCGGAGCCGTGTGTACGAGGTGTATGGAGCGGAGCCGCGTGTGTACGAGGTGTACGGAGCGGAGCCGCGTGTGTACGAGGTGTACGGAGAGGAGCCGTGTGTGTACGAGGTGTACGGAGAGGAGCCGTGTGTGTACGAGGTGTACGGAGAGGAGCCGCGTGTGTACGAGGTGTACGGAGAGGAGCCGCGTGTGTACGAGGTGTACGGAGAGGAGCCACGCGTGTACGAGGTGGACGGAGTGGAGCCGTGTGTATGGAGTGGAGCCATATGTGTACGGGATGTACGGAGCGGAGCCAAGTGTGTACAAAGCATACAAAGCGGGCTTTTCCCACGGACACAGGAGTACACGGCGGAGCCCCGAGGAGCATTTTAAAACACACACATGACGTTCCACCTGAAGTGATGTGCTGGAAGCTGACCGGAAATGAGATAATTTCTTGAGGAGATTGTGACGGAACCAGGAATGCTTCAGATCCATCACCGTGTCCTCCTCCGACAGCGCAGACAGCAGGATCGCCTTGGAATCGGGGATGCCGGCCATGTGAGCGCATCATGATATGTCCTGCATCGGGAGGCTCAGGTGGGCACTACAATGGGAGCTGGGCTGCTATAGTATCTTTGTAGAATCTTTCTTTATTTCTTTCTCTCTTTTTCTTTCTTTCTCTGTTCTTTCATTCTCTGTTCTGTCTTTTCCTCATTTTCTTTCTCTCTCTGTTCTTTCTCTCTCTAATCTTTCCTCTCTTTCTTTCTCTCTGTTCTTTCTTTCTTTTCTTTACTTCTTTCTTTCTCTCTCTGTTCTTTCTCTGTCTCTCACTGTTCTTTCTCTGTCTCTCTCTGTTCTTTCTTTCCCCTTTCTTTCTCGCTCTCTCTGTTTTCTTTTTTCTCTCTCTCTCTGTTTTCTCTCTTCCTTAGTGCCAGTCAGTGTGCCCATAATGCCAGCCACTGTGCCCTCAGTACCAGTCAGTGTGATCAGCAGTGCTAAATGGGTGCGATTAGGTGTGGACATGGGTGTGACTAGTTGTGAAATGGGTGTGGCTGGGCGTGGCCAAAAATTTGCAGCTGTGCGCGCCGCAGTCTTTGTCCATCTTTCCCTTCTTCAAAAGTTGGAGGTATGATAGGGGCAGCTATGACCAGGGGGTCTGGTTGCCCAATAAAGAGCAGTTCTGCCAGGAGGAATTCTGTAATCATGCATACAAAAGGGGACAGAGATTTGTGAGGAGTACTGTACCTAAAAGCAATAAATAGGACTGAGCTGAAATACTGGGCACAGCTCTGACTACATGTTATATAGTCGTGTTAATCTCCTCTCACTTCTTGTAAACTACAAGTGTACAAAGATATTATATAGTCACCATGTGACTAGTGGGCCTGTGTAACTTCAAATGCCAGGGCTGAATTTTAGTCCCAGTCCGGCCCTGGCTGTAGCCTCTGTCGGGGACTCCCTTCTCCAGAGTCCTGGCTCTCTATTCAGTTGCTGTTGTGCCCCAAGTCTTGGATGGGAGTAGTGCATTTACAGCCAACTACTCCACCGTTATCTGCTGCAGAACCATAAGTGTCCATACAACTTCGGGGACCGGGCCCCGGCCTTGCGCTGAGAACCTATAGGCAGGGTTCCTCTTCCAACCCACAACTCCTCTCTGCTCTCCTATTCCTTCGTTCCGCGCTGTTCCTTCTCTCTCTTATGGAAGCTTAGGTTGCAGTTCTACGTCTTTCTCCTTCCTTTCCAGGTCACTGAGGCAGCTGCAGCACTCCTTCCTCCATCCCTCTTCCAGGGATCCCCACTCCTCCCGAGTGGCTTCCATCCTCTCTGACCCTCTGTCAGACTGAACTGAACTGAACTCCAATTCTAAACTTTCCCACTCTTTTATATAAACTCCACCCACCTCCCAGCACATCTCGTGTTACGAAGCAAGGAACCACGAAAGGTGCTCTGCTACCCTCTAAGCATGAAGCCGCAATGTGGTCAGTGCTGAACTATCCTGTGTGTGGGATGCAGGTGTTGGAGTGTGGAAAGGAGTTCCCAACTTACCTAGGTGGTGGGGCACTACACCTTAGGAGAAGGTGCAGTACCTCTGTGGCGACTGAGCCTCAGGGGTGCCACAAGTCCTGATGGAACCGCATGTGCGGGTGAACCAAAAGCAATTCCCGAAGTCCGCTGTGAGGTGATTTCAAAGGAGGTGAGGAGAATGTTAAACCTGTGCATCATTGAGGCTTCAAAGAGGGGCTGATCCAGCTCCATTGTCCTGGTGCTGAAGCCTGAAGGAGAATGGTGTTTTTGTAACGATTACAGGAAGCTAAATGAGGTGTCCAAATTCGACACATATCTGTTGACCCTTGTCCATGAACTCATTGAGAGGCTAAGGTCAGCCAGAAACATCACCACATTGAACCTAACAAAAGGGTACTGGAAAATCCTCCTGTCCCAAAGTGCCTAGGAGAAGATGGCCTTCTGTACACTTGACATTTGCTTCCAGTATACCAGAAAGCTGTTTGGGCTGCAAGGAGCCTCAGCTACCTTCCAGAGGGCCATGGATCGGATCCCTAGGCCCTCACATAAAGTACACCACAGATTACCTGGACGATATTATGATCTTCAGCCTGGATTGGGGAAGGTCCAGGTGGTACTAGATGCACTGAGGAAGGCAGGCTTTACCATAAACCCAAACAAGTGCATCATGGAGAGGCAAGTTACTTGGGCTATATTGTCATATGGAGTGAAATAAAGCCGCAAGTGAATAAGGTAGAGGGGTTATCCTAATAAGAGCCTTAGATATTGATTTTATGAGGCCTTTTGGATTTGTTCAGAATGACATTCACTCACAGACTGCTTATATATAATTACTACTGAGTTATTTTGGAGAGTCTAGGATTGCTTGGGTCATTTGGTCTTGAAATCACTAATTGCTTGCATACTTCATCTGAGAGCAGCATGATGTAGGGGCAGAGACCCTGATTCCAGTGATGTGTCACTGCTGCTTGATATCATTTTGATGAAATCATTGTTTTTTTCTGCTGCAGATCTAGCAGTTCTCTAAATGCTCAGCTCTTTTTAACTCTGCCCACACCACTGATTGCAGCTTTTTTGTGAACACTGTGCATAGACAGAAAGGTGCCAAAGAGCGCAGGGGCGGGTTTATACAGAACTCATGAATATGAAGGACTACATTGCAGCAAGTTTACTACTCCTCTAGTGATAATCTCCTACTTATAAAACAATGATTTTTGCAAAAGTACAGTAAGCAGCCCTGTAAGTGATACATCACTGGAATCCGGGTCTGTTTCCCTACATTTTGCTGTTCTCAGATTAAGTGGCAAAATCCTGGTGACAGATTCCCTTTACCTATACTGTATTTTCTCATACTGTCCAGAGAGCTCCTGTATACTGTAGAACGGTTTATCTGCACTGTATGGCAGTAATACTGGCCTAATTATTCTGAGTTGTGTTCAGTAACAGTATAGGGGTAATTACTTATCACTGTATAGGGGTAATATTTAGTCCTGGCATGGCAGCTACAATTACATTAATCATTTTCTGTCTTTGTGCATCTGTCGTCCCTAGTTGTTGTATTCTATATAGCGAGAGGACATTGGAAAATATCATATAAGTGTATCACCCAACAAAAGGCTGGACTAGAGAATCGTGTTCCCTTTTATAATCAGCATTACACCTCCAAACAGAGCTGATAGGAGAAGATGTCATTTTATGGCAAATAAATCAATGACTATGAATATTATTACATTTGCCTCCAATACTCCATACATTAGACATTGTGGTAGCGGCTCCTCAGCTGTCCTGCAGAAACATACTGTATTGTGTTTGCTGGTTTATATCATGTCTATAGATCTGCACTGGGTGACATCTGTGCATTTTAATAGATGCAAGTCTTTGTGTAGTCAGAAATATGTTTGTTTGCATGAATAGAGACATATAAAGCAGTTATACGTGTACGAGGAAAGCCGACTTCCGCAGAGATCGCAATGACGTTACCGTTGCTCTGGAAAACCAGATGTCTCTTTATATGATGACAAAAGATTTATTCCCAATGTAGCATCTGAAGTGTTTGCTGTGGAGTCAGCATGAAATTGCTTTCCTCCAGAACACAGCATTGAGCAACGCAATCACCCCTCCCTTCTCTGCTATTGAAAAGCGTTCACTAGCATATACTGCACCGCTATGTATACCATTATCATATCACACTGCACTGATATAATCTATGTGCACACTGCCCTCCACTGCTGTGTCATATATTATATATCCATCATCTGTGTTTATATGGAGGCAACATTATCCTGCTCCATTATTATATTATTTACCCTCCCCTATATCTCCTCCTATTACTCCATATAACCTCCCCTATATCTCCTCCTATTACTCCATATAACCTCCCTATATCTCCTCCAATTACTCCATATAACCTCCCTATATCTCCTCCTATTAACTCATATAACCTCCCTATATCTCCTCCTATTACTCCATATAACCTCCCTATATCTCCTCCTATTACTCCATATAACCCCCTATATCTCCTCCTATTACTCCATATAACCTCCCCCATATCTCCTTCTATTACTCCATATAACCTCCCTATATCTCCCCCTATTACTCCATATAACCTCCCTATATCTCCTCCTATTACTCCATATAACCTCCCTATATCTCCTCCTATTACTCCATATAACCTCCCTATATCTCCTCCAATTACTCCATATAACCTCCCTATATCTCCTCCTATTACTCCATATAACCTCCCTATATCTCCTCCTATTACTCCATATATCCTCCCTATATCTCCTCCTATTACTCCATATAACCTCCCTATATCTCCTCCAATTACTCCATATAACCTCCCTATATCTCCTCCTATTAACTCATATAACCTCCCTATATCTCCTCCTATTACTCCATATAACCTCCCCTATATCTCCTCCTATTACTCCATATAACCCCCTATATCTCCTCCTATTACTCCATATAACCTCCCCCATATCTCCTTCTATTACTCCATATAACCTCCCTATATCTCCCCCTATTACTCCATATAACCTCCCTATATCTCCTCCTATTACGCCATGTAACCTCCCTATATCTCCTCCTATTACTCCATATAACCTCCCTATATCTCCTCCTATTACTCCATATAACCCCCTATATCTCCTCCTATTACTCCATATAACCTCCCTATATCTCCCCCTATTACTCCATATAACCTCCCTATATATCCTCCTATTACTCCATATAACCTCCCTATATCTCCCCCTATTACTCCATATAACCTCCCTATATCTCCTCCTATTAACTCATATAACCTCCCTATATCTCCTCCTATTACTCCATGTAACCTCCCTATATCTCCTCCTATTACTCCATATAACCTCCCTATATCTCCTCCTATTACTCCATATAACCTTCCTATATCTCCTCCTATTACTCCATATAACCCCCTATATCTCCTCCTATTACTCCATATAACCTCCCCTATATTTCCTCCTATTACTCCATAAAATCTCCCTATATATCCTCCTATTACTCCATATAACCCCCTATATCTCCTCCTATTACTCCATATAACCTCCCTATATCTCCCCCTATTACTCCATATAACCTCCCTATATATCCTCCTATTACTCCATATAACCTCCCTATATCTCTCCTATTACTCCATATAACCTCCCTATATCTCCTCCTATTAGTCCATATAACCTCCCCTATATCTCCTCCTATTACTCCATAAAATCTCCCTATATATCCTCCTATTACTCCATATAACCTCCCTATATCTCCTCCTATTACTCCATATAACCTCCCTATATCTCCTCCTATTACTCCATATAACCCCCTATATCTCCTCCTATTACTCCATATAACCTCCCTACATCTCCTCCTATTATTCCATATAACCTCCCTATATCTCCTCCTATTACTCCATATATCCTCCCTATATCTCCTCCTATTACTCCATATAACCTCCCTATATCTCCTCCTATTACTCCATATATCCTCCCTATATCTCCTCCTCTTACTCCATATAACCTCCCCTGTATCTCCTCCTATTACTCCATATAACCTCCCTATATCTCCTCCTATTACTCCATATAACCTCCCTATATCTCCTCTTATTACTCCATATAACCTCCCTATATCTCCTTCTATTACTCCATAAAATCTCCCTATATCTCCTCCTATTACTCCATATAACCTCCCTATATCTCCTCCTATTACTCCATATAACCTCCCTATATCTCCTTCTATTACTCCATAAAATCTCCCTATATATCCTCCTATTACTCCATATAACCTCCCTATATCTCCTCCTATTATTCCATATAATCTCCCCTATATCTCCTCCTATTACTCCATATAACCTCCCTATATCTCCTCCTGTTTCTACATATAACATTCCCTATATCTCCTATTACTCCATATATCCTCCCTATATCTCCTCCTATTATTCCATATAACCTCCCTATATCCCCTCCTATTACTCCATATAACCTCCCTATATCTCCTTCTATTACTCCATATAACCTCGCTATATCTCCTCCTATTACTCCATATAACCTCCCTATATCTCCTCCTAATCCTCCATATAACCTCCCTATATCTCCTCCTATTACTCCATATAACCTTCCCTATATCTCCTCTTATTACTCCATATAACCTCCCTATATCTCCTCCTATTACTCCATGTAACCTCCCTATATGTCCTCCTATTACTCCATATATCCTCCCTATATCTTCTCCTATTACTCCATATAACCTCCCTATATCTCCTCCTATTACTCCATATAACCCCCCTATATCTCCTCCTAATACTCCATATAACCTCCCTATATCTCCTCCTATTACCCCATGTAACCTTCCCTATATCTCCTCCTTTTACTCCATATATCCTCCCTATGTCTTCTCCTATTACTCCATATAACCTCCCTATATCTCCTCCTGTTACTCCATATAACCCCCCTATATCTCCTCCTAATACTCCATATAACCTCCCTATATCTCCTCCTATTACTCCATATAACCTTCCCTATATCTCCTCCTATTACTCCATGTAACCTCCCTATATCTCCTCCTATTACTCCATATAACCTCCCTATATCTCCTCCTATTACTCCATATAACCTCTCTATATCTCCTCCTATTGCTCCATATTACCTCCCTATATCTCCTACTATTACTCCATATAACCCCGTATATCTCCTCCTATTACTCTATATAACCTCCCCTATATCTCATCCTATTGCTCCATATAATCTCCCTATATCTCCTCTTATTACTCCATATAACCTCCCTATATCTCCTCCTATTACTCCATATAACCTCCCTATATCTCCTCCTATTACTCCATATAACCTCCCTATATCTCCTCCTATTACTCCATATAACCTCCTTATATCTCCTCCTATTACTCCATATAACCTCCCTATATATCCTACTATTACCCCATATAGCCTCCCATATATCTCCTCCTATCATGGGCGTACCCAGGATCAAAACTAAGGGGGGGCAAACCATGGTCATTCATGTTGTAAAATTGTAGAACGAAACAGGTGAATGAAACTGCTCCATACAGTATAATGAGCCCCATACCTGTATATTCATCATCACGAACCCCAGCCCACTAAGACCAGCACCTGTATATACATCATCACCAGCCCCAGCCCACTAAGCCCAGTACCACCTGTGTATATATCATCACCAGGTCCAGCCCACTGAGCCCAGCACCACCTGTATATATTATCACCAGCCCCCAGTCCCTGTATATACAGCAGACCAGCCAGACCCTGTATATACATAAGCCCAGCCAGCCCCTGTATACACATTAGCCCAGCCAGCCCATGTATATACATCAGTCACAGCCATCCCCCAGCCCATATATATACATCAGCCACAGCCGGCCCCTGTATATACATCTGCCACAGCCACAGCCAGCCCCCAGCCCCTGTACATACATCAGACACAGCCAGCCCCTATATATACATCAGCCACATCCAGCCCCCAGTCCCTGTATATAAATCAGCCCAGCCAGTCCCTGTATATACAATACATCAGTCACAGCCAGCCCCCAGCCCCTGTACATACATCAGCCACAGCCAGCCCCCCAGCTCCTGTATATACATCAGCCACAGCCAGCCCCTGTATATACATCAGCCCAGCCACAGTCAGCCCCTGTATATACATCAGCCCAGTCACAGCCAGCCCCCAGCCTCTGTATATATATTAACCCAGCCACAGCCAGCCCCTGTATAAACATCAGCCCAGCCACAGCCAGCCCCCAGCCCCTGTATATACATCAGCCCAGCCAGCACTCACTCACCCAGACCCGGCAGGGGCGGGAAATGGGGAAAGCAGAGCACTCTCTCTCCGCCCACAAAGAACTTCCTGACATTCAACGTCAGGCATTCTTAACCCTATGTTCAGGGCACCCGGCCACTGACTCACTGATGCTTGCGCGAGCGCGTGCACCTGCAAAGCCGCCGTGGACATACTGTAAGTCGGGAAGCAATGCCAGACAGTATGGAGGACCTGATTAAGCACCTTGTGAAAGCCCACTAGGATACAAGTCATTTGCTTATGCAACAGATTATGCAGCAGCTCGAACAACAACAGCAGTAGCAACAAGACCAGTTAATAATAATTAATAATAATAATTGTATTTCTATAGCGCCAACATATTCCACAGCATATTACATTTTAGAGGGGACTTGTACAGACAGTAGACATAGCAATAAACACATAAATCAAAACAGATCCCAAGTGGAATGAGGGCCCTGCTCGCAAGCTTACAATCTATGAGGAAAAAGGGGAGACACGAAAGGTGGATGGTAACAATTGCTTTTATTGTTCGGACCAGCCATGCTGTAAGAATCGGATGTTCATGTAATGCTGCATGAACGGGTTATCAGCCTAAGTATGTAACAGTACAGACTCAGAGGGCTATTAAATGCATAAATTGTGTGAGAACATGAATCAAGGAACCAGGTTATGGTAAAAATTTTGAATGGGCAACACAGGGATAGTCAGATTACTGTACTGTGGCGGTAGGCCAGTCTGAAGAAATGCGTTTTTAGGGAACTCTTAAAACTGTGGGTATTGGGGATTAACTGAATTAACCTGGGTAGTGCATTCCAAAAAATTGGCACAGCACGACGAGACGAGAGTGGGAGATTCTGATTATTGAGGATGTTAACCTCAGGTTATTAGCAGTGCTTGGGTAGGGTGGTAGACAGACGAGTGAGGAAATGTAGGGTGATGCTGAGCCATGGAGTGCCTTGTGGGTGAGGGTAATAAGTTTGTACTGGATTCTGGAGTGGATGGGTAACCAGTGTAAGGACTGGCACAAGGTAGAGGCATCGGTATAACGATTGGTGAGGAATATGATCCTGGCTGCAGCATTCAGGACAGATTGGAGAGGTGAGAGTTTGGTGAGAGGGAGACCAATTAGTAGAAAGTTACAATAGCCCAGGGTCGAAAGTAAGAAAGGGTCGAATTCTAGAAATGTTTTTGAGGTGCAGATAACAAGAGCGAGCCAGTCATAGGATGTGGGGGGTGAATGAAAGCTCTGAATTGACCCCAAGACAGCGGGCATGTTGCTGGGGAGTATTGGTAGACCCACACACAGAAATGGCAATATTGGGCATAGGTATGTTAGTAGAGGTAGAAAACACGAGGAGTTCTGTTTTTGACAGGTTCAGTTTCAGATAGAGGGAGGACATGATGTTGGAGACAGCGGTAAGACAGTCACTGGTGTTTTCTAAAAAGACAGACATGATGACAGGAGAGATGTATAATTGGGTGTCATCAGCATAGAAATGATACTGTTATCCAAATCTACTGATTGTCCAATAGGGGCAGTATACAAAGAAAAGAGGAGGGGTCCTAGGACTGATTCTTGAGGAATCCCAACAGTAGAGGGAAGCGCAGTTCTTTGGTGCACTTATCGTGTCAGGAGTTCTTCAGACTGTAGGTACTACTTGGGGGTTGGTAGCACCTGCAACGGCTGGCGCAGTGATGGTCCAAGGAGATTCTGTTGGCAACAGCGGTCCATCTCCTGGCGACAGCGGTCGGTCTCCGGCAACTTTCGCTGAGCCCCTAGTCCATGAGCATATTTGACCGGAACAAACAAGGCCGCAGCACTATCAGGGTCCACCGTGGGTGGGCAGGGATATGCCAGTAAGGTGGGCCACAGAAGTCTATCCAGCACCCGTTTTTCTCTCTGTGGCACGTGCGCTGTACTCACAGTCGCGACACGCACGGCACCTCGCTCTCTGCCAGTTACCGAGCACACTGCTCTTCTCCCTCTGTAATCCCCGCTGGTGACGATGGGAGTACCAGGACGTGGGCCGACGCAGTCCCATTGCTCAAGGGACAGGGTATCCCTCTCTCTGCTGCGTGCTGCCTGCTCCCACCAAAACTAACTGCTTCCGGGCATGCTGTCCCTGCTCCTCATTAGTCACGCCCCCTGCTTCTGAGTGCAAAGGTCTGTCCGGTCTCTTACTCCTTTCTCCGGACAACAGGGGAGACAGCCCGAAAGTTCCGGACCCCGCACAGAACAGGTACCCATGGCCCGGTTCTCCTCCTTACAAGAGTGTAAAGAGCGGAAACCGGATTGGAGGATCAAGAAGAGAGTTATTTGAGAGATAGCGGATAACACGGGAGTGTACCAGGTTTTCCAGGAGTTTAGGGATGAAGGGAAGATTAGAGACAGGTCTATAGTTAGCGGCACAGTTTTGGTCGAGGGATGGTTTTTTAAGTAATGGATGTATGATGGCATGCTTAAATGAGGAGGGAAGGATACTAGAAGAGAGAGAGGTTGAATATTTTTGTTAGGTGAGTGGTGACAGCAGGGGAAAGGGACTGGAGGAGATGTGATGAAATAAGGTCACTGATGCAAGTAGTGGGGCGAGAAGATGCAAGGAGCCTGATCAGTGGCGTACCACCAATGGTGGCAGACCACACGACTGCTATAGGGCCCCAAAGGGTGAGGGGGCCCGCCAAAGTTGGACCACAATGGCTGTGCCAGGGGTGGACATACCGCATGTGCAGCCGGTGCGGTACAGAGGCTCTGGGGGCCCTGCAGAGCTGCTAATAATGAGGGCAATCTGGCCTGTTTATCTGGCCCCGAGGCACTGGGGGGGCACCTGGCCAGATTGCCCTCGTGTGCGGTAGGCAGGGAGAGATCCCTGCAACTCCGCTGCCTACAAGAGAAAATGGCAGTGGAGCTGCTGCGATCTGTCCTGCTTCCTGCCCGCTCTTCCTGTCCTACACAGCAGTCAACGGAGTGGCTGGATGACATCATCATTCAGTACCGCGGCCGCTCTGCCAGTGAGAGGAAGCTGCCGGCGACCGTGATGATGTGGCTGCGGGAGAACATGCGGAGAGGTAAGAGGTGCAGTTTGCTGTGTGTGTGTTTACTTAAGTAGGTGTGTGTAGATATGAGTGGTGGTGTTTGTGTGCATGCGTGCATGCATAGTGCTGCGGGGGAACGCGAAGAGAGGAATATACATAATAAAGGAGACTATGCAATATATTTACATGCATGTGTGTGTGGCTATATATATATATATATATATATATATATTTATATATATGTAGCTTTGTCGCCATAAAAGGAGGGGGTCCAAACACATTTCTTGCACAGGGGCCCCAAACTGTCAGTCTCCGCCCATGGGCTGTGTTGTGACGTGTGCCTTTAATTAAATATGCGTGCCGCCATCACTCTGTACCTGGCTCCTCCTAACTCCTCCTTTCTAGTCCTGCACTGCTCCCGGCTGAACTCTGGCTGGATTTGCATGTGTGAAGACGCAAGACGATGAGCTGGGTCCAGTGGTGAATTATTTTTTTTTGGGGGGGCCCATTCAAGCTTTTGCTATGGGGCCCCTTGATTTCTATGTATGCTCCTGAGCCTGATTACTTCTTCTGTGACTGGTTCAAAATCAGAGCGTGAGCTAGATGCAGTGTGGAAGAGAGGACAGTGCATGGTATGAGGGGATTAGGAGAAAATTTCCTGTCGGATATGGTCAATTTTTTCTTTGAAGTAATTGGCCAGATCGTCAGCGTGGAGATCCGTGGTTGGGGCCTGCACTCTTGGGTTGAGTAGGGAATGAAAAGTGTCAAAGAGATGTTTAGGGTTATAGGATAGTGAGGTGACGAGGGTGTTGAAATAGGTTTGACAGTTACGACAGCAGCAGCCGATTGAGTTACTCACAGAGGCCACTCGTGGGAGTCCAGAATCCCCTCCTCCAAGTCCAGGGGACAACACTTACATCCAGAAAGCGATAAGTTGAGCAATGCAAACGATAACCACGGGGGATGATATGGAAGCATTTTTGACTGTTTTTGAAAGGGTAGCAGAGTGGAGAAACTACTACCAGACCAGTGGGTGCAGGTGCTGGCCCCATATATAAGACTTATTATGACCAGGCCTTACAAGATGCCTGGGAATATGCCAAACTAAAAGTTGAGATACTGGCATGCTCAGGGGGTGACCATATCAGTCCGAGCTCAAATGGTTCATTACTGGGCGTATTGCGTTGATAAACCCCCTCACTCCAAAATGTTCGATTTGCTACATCTGGTACAGAAGTGGTTTCAGCCAGAGTCCTCCACCCCAGCCCAGATGGTAGAGCCAGTCATAATAGACAGATTTATCCACTCCCTTCCCAGGCCAGTGCAGACCTGGGTTTACCCAAGGGGATTCCCTAAATGCGGATGACCTGGTTGGCCTAGTAGAAAGGTACCAGGTGGTCGAGAGGAAGCCAGATGGTATTGCATCCCCATACTGGGGTACCCAGTGAGAGCCCAAAAGAGGGGTAGCAGAACCAGCACTGCGGGGAGTCCGATGTCCCAAAGGGTCATTGAGGGGTTGCCAAAGGCCGCTGGTAAAGAGTTGATCTGCTGGAGATGTCACAGTCCTGGTTATATAGCTGCCCGGTGTCCTATGTACTATGAACACATGGACTGTAGCATGGGAATATGCTGTTCGTACTATGCCTATTCCTCCTGCAGTGTGGACTATCCACTCAGAGAGGGTCCACAGGCATGTCCCGTAACAATAAATGGCATACTGGTGTCAGGCTTCTTGGTCATGGGGAGTTTGATGACACTGGTAAGGGCCACACTCCCCCACCAGTTGATCCCCGGAAAACTCATAGGTGTCCGCTGTATTCATGGGGACGCCCAAGCACTACCCCATTGCCAGAGAGGCTATAAAAATAAACTTTGGGGCTGAAACCCATGAAATCAGGGTGGTTAAGAAACTACTACACACGGTGATAATAGGATGGGACTTTACCTTGTTTTGGGACTTAAGGTGGAAGGCAGAAGTACCAGGTGACTAAGACAGGAGCCGGCTCCACCATGATGAATCCCCATCACAGTTGGAGGCAGATGAGTTTCCCCTGGGCATCCTTGCTGGTCACAATGACGAGATGGCGACCAATGAGGCCGAGATTCCTGAACTGGGGGTTTCTGGGTTTAATTTTGAGGCTGCTCAAATACAAGATATTACTTTAAAAGGGGCATTTGACAATGTAACTGTGATAAATGGGGTTGTTCAAGAACCGGGGGCTGACACCAGGTTTCCACAATTCGCTTTAAATGAGGAGCTGATATATCAGGTCGCTAAACTAAGAGAGGAAGTGGTAGAGCAGTTGCTACTACCGCGTCCCTATAGGCGTAAAGTGCTAGACCTGGCCCATTTTCATGTCTTGGGTGGGCATCTGGGAGTAGACAAAACTCAAGAATGGGTCCTTCAGATGTTTTACTGGCCTGGATGTCACAGAGAGATTGTTAGCTACTGCCTGTCCTGCCCTATTTGTTAGCTAACTGCTCCCATTTCCCACTTCCAAAGTTCCCTAGTGCTGTTGCCCATTATAGAAGTACTCTTTGACTGGATTTCCATGGACCTTGTAGTGCCCCTAGTTATGTCTGCCAGGGGGCACCAATACATCCTAGTGTTGATGGACTATGCAACACGGTACCCGGAGGCGGTACTACTGAGAAACTCCCCCAGGAGCATAGCCCAAGAGCTAGTCCATATTTTCTCCCGGAAGGGCCTGCCAAAAGAGATTCTGACAGTACAAGGAACTCCTTTTATGTCCAGAGTGATGTGGGAATTGTGTAAGGCTCTTCAGATTTCACCACTCCGGACGTCGGGGTACTATTGGGAGACAGATGTCCTGGTGGACAGGTTCAACATCCATGCTTAAGAAGGTTGTGGAGAAGAATTGCCGAGACTGGGATTGTCTACTGCCGTACCTGTTGTTCTCTATCAGGGAAGTCCCACTGGCCTCTACGTGGTTCTCAGGTTTTGAGCTGCTATATGGGCAGCACCCTTGGGGACTTCCGGATATTGCAATGGAGAACAGGGAAGCAGAGTTTACGAGTTTACACCTTCTTGTCCAGCTTGTGTAAAAAGGAGCAGACAAGGAGCACTGCACAGCTTGTTATACAGTCGATCAGCATTCGTTAAGATGCAGTTGGGTCGCCCTCCCAGGGCCGTGGGGTAGCCGGTACCGGGACGGTGTCAGCGGGATGTGTCACAGCAGCGGTGACCCGGTCCGCGGCCCCGGGCACCCAAGCAATGGCGGGTGTAGAAATGGTGGAATGTAGTTAATGGAATAGTTTGTGACGCCACCTGTGGTGTTCGGCAAGGGAGGTGTTAAGCCGACGCTGCAGACAGATCCTCCGGGACAGATGGTGTGGTGCAGCAATGATGTTATAGCCCTCCACAGGCAGGGCTGTTGTCCCAGGACAGGATAGGTGAAGAGACACTTAGATGGTGTAGTGTTTGGCTCAGGAGATGTAGCAGTGCCAGGCGGACCGACGCAGGAAGGAATGGAGGACACCAGGGCATGTAGTTCCAAAACTTTACTCACAGTCTGTAGTGCCCGCTTCTGTGCCGTGTCCTCCAGGTCAGGGACTCAGTCAACCTCCAGGCAAGATGGAATGCTCCCTTGCAACACTCCGCCAACTTATGTGCCTTTTCTGAACGTCTCCTCTATAGCGCCTTTAAGTGTGAAGATCTCCTAGTACTGAGTTACACTGGAGTTCCTCCTGACAGATGTTCCCAAGAACTCTACTTGTATGGCAGACAGCTGTAGCCTGCTTCAGGGACTCTCTACTCCTGAGTCCCAGCTCTCTATCCAAATTGCTGTTGTGCCCCCAAGCCTTAGATGGGAGTAGTGCATTTACAGCCCACTACTCCACCGGTGTCTGCTGCAGATCCATTAGTGTCCATACAACCTCGGGGACCAGGCCCCGGCCTTGCGCTTAGAACTTCTAGGCAGGGTTCTTCCTCTAACCCACGTCCTCTGTGTTCCCTTTCACTCCTACGTTCCGTACTTGTCTTTCCCTCCTATGGAAGCTCAGGCTTCGGTTCAATGTCTTTCTCCTTCTTTCCTTTCCCGTTCCAGCTGGCTCAGATCACTGAGGCAGCAGCAGCACTCCTTTCTCCATCCCTCTTCCAGGGATCCCCACTCCTCTCCGAGTGGCTTCCTCTCTCAGACTCCCCATCTGATTGACTGACCGACTGACCTCTATCCTAAAACCTTCCCGCTCTTTTATGTGTATTCTCAACTCCACCCACCTCCCAGCACGTTTAGTGTTCCAAGCAGGGAACCACCAAAGGTGCTCTGCTTCTCTCTAAGCAAGGAGCCGCAATGTGGTTTTGCTGAACTACTCTATTGTGTGGGGTGCGAGTGTTGGAGCGTGGTCAGGAGCCTCCAACTTACCTGGATGGTGGGGCACCACACCATAGGAGAAGGTGCAGTACCTCTGTGGCGACTGAGCCTCAGGGGCGCCACACATTGACTGTCTGAAATCAGAAAGTGTAAATGCACCTTATGGCTACTTTGCCATAGATATTAATGCAGATCTGTCACCAGTGTTCACAAAATAAAAATTATTCCACATTAAATCAATCTCTCAGACTTGATGAGACTGGTGTACTTACTTTGATCATCCAAATCTGAATAGCTGTTTAAGCCTGATATTAAACTAATTATGTTATCAGTCTGTGTATTTGCTATCCATCAACCCAGCCTGAGAGCTGCAGCTTGTACTGAGCAGTGGGAAATTTCAGCAGAAGCAGGGTGGAGGTGCACAGAGGAGCAGTCAATGCGTCTGAGTGGGTGGAGATAGCATTTCCAAATTCAGAAATTAATCTACAGGAATTATTTCATTTAAAAAGTGAGTACACCAGCCTTATCAAGTCTAATATATCTATTTAATAATGTATGCAGGTATTTTTTTGTGAGAACAGGCTACAAATGCACTGTATGGTGGTTTTCCTGCAATACTCCATATAATTTCATACTTTGGCCCCAAACCGTAAAATGTGTCTATGGGTAAAAGAAGCTTTTATAGAAACATATTGTTATGGACAGTTGCAAAACAACAAGAGTTTGAGAGGAAATGAATGCTGAGTGTGCCGGGCAAAGGTCGCGCTTGCAGTGGTTATTTCATTGGGGGCAGCACAAGGTATACAGACAAGTCGGGCTTATTATAGGGGCAGTGGTTCTTTATAGGAAATGAGAGATCAATGCGTCGCTCTATGTCTCTGCACAAAAGGTCACTTGGCAACAGACATACAAATTTGCAAATTCCATGCCATAAATATTTCTATGAGTTGGGATTGGTTGTGCAGTGTCTTGTGGGTCATTAAAGGGGTCCTATTGTGTTCTTGGATTCAGGGTACAATCTGTGCCATACATTGCAATTGAATTGCTACACAAAGGCCCCCTTCTTAATAAAGGATGCCACAGGGGAAGATTGGGGGGTTTTCATCCGATCTAAAATAAAACAGATTAAAGAGGCTGAATTGGTTTATTTAATGGCTGAATTTCCCGCATATTTCTGGTTTTACACTAATTTCAGTTTTCTGGCATAAAAATCTCCTATTATACACTGATATAATAAAATATACATAGTAGTAAATATAATGACTCTGTAAATCATCTTCCTCACTGACATCATTACCAAGCCGTCGAGAATCCCAGACTGATTTTGCCTTGTACACAGGATATGGCATGAATGCCGGACAGGTGAAAGTTCCTTCTCCAACAGAAAAAATGGAGGTCTTATAAAATTTATGGAATATATGGAAAAGAACTGAGAAAGCAGTACTCAGCTCCCCTAAATATGAAAGAAGAGGGCCACGCAGACTCCTCTGTAGTGAATTTGAGGGGGATGTTGTCACAGATTACTCCTATTCTCCAGATAGGTGGGTGCCCAGAGTTACGACCTTCGCCTAGAAGTCAGTCCTGAAATATTTAGTAGATGTGTCATCATAAGTATTAAACATTTTAACCACTATTTTAGGAGATTACTTTTTCAGAATGAGTTGTACTTTTTACTGGTATCATTTTGAAGAACATATATTTTATTGACTAACTTTTATTATGTTTTTATTTATGGGGATGAGAAGAAAACTATTCAAAACAATCTACTATTGTCTGATGCATTTCTTTTACTCCAAGGACTGAGCGGAATAAATAACATCTCAAAAGTAAGCTACTATCAGAAAGTGACATATATACTCTATATTAACCCCTTTACGCAGGGTCTGGCTGGCACTTTTCAGCCTGGGGGCAATCACAAGGCAGTGGCCCTCCAGTTGCGGTGCTTTTGCCCTGCTTATCTCTGGCCACTGCATTAAAGAAGCAGAGATAATAGGATTTAAAAATAGGGTGGTACATAGATATGGGAACAGAACGGAACTAGCTGCATATATATGGAAGCAGAACCAAGCTTACTGCCTACATAGATACTGTAACAGAAGCAAGCTGACTACATAAACACGAGACCGGAACCAAGATTGTTAAGTAGATAAGGAAACGGACTGGAGCTTACTACAGAGAAATGGGAGCAGAACTAAGCTTACTACAGAGATATAGGAAAAGAACGGCGCTTACTAAAGAGATATGGGAACAGAAAGGAGCTTACTACAGAGATATGGGAGCAGAACTGAGCTTACTACAGAGATATGGGAGCAGAACCGAGCTTACTGCAGAGATATGGGAGCAGAATCAAGCTTACTACAGAGATATGGGAGCAGAACCAAGCTTACTACAGAGATATGGGAGCAGAACAGAGGTTACTACAGAGATATGGGAGCAGGACCGAGCTTACTACAGAGATATGGGAGCAGAACCAAGCTTACTGCAGAGATATGGGAGCAGAACCGAGCTTACTACAGAGATATGGGAGCAGAACAGAGGTTACTACAGACATATGGGAGCAGAACAGAGGTTACTACAGAGATATGGGAGCAGAACCGAGCTTACTACAGAGATAAGGGAGCAGAAATCAAGCTTACTATACGGATATGGGAGCAAAACTGAGCTTACTACAGAAATATAGGAGCAAAACGGAGCTTACTACAGAGATATGGGAGCAGAACCAAGCTTACTACAGAGATTTGGGATCAGAACCAAGCTTACTACAGAGACATGGGAGCAGAACCAAGCTTACTATAGAGATATGGGAGCAGAACCAAGCTTACTACAGAGATATGGGAGCGGAACCAAGCTTACTACAGAGATATGGGAGCAGAACCAAGCATACTACACAGATATGGGAGCAGAACCGAGCTTACTACACAGATATGGGAGCAGAACCGAGCTTACTACAGAGATATGGGAGCAGAACCGAGCTTACTACAGAGATATGGGAGCAGAACAGAGGTTACTACAGAGATACGGGAGCAGACAGAGTTTACTACAGAGATATGGGAGCAGAACCAAGCTTACTACAGAGATTTTGGAGCAGAACAGAGCTTACTACAAAGATATGGCAGCAGAACCGAGCTTATTACAGAGATATAGGAGCAGAACTGAGCTTACTACAGATATAGGAGAACTGAGCTTACTACAGAAATATAGGAGCAGAACGGAGCTTACTACAGAGATATGGGAGCAGAACTGAGCTTACTGCAAAGATATGGGAGCAGAACCAAGTTTACTGCGGAGATATAGATCAGAATGGAGAATACTCCAGAGATATGAGAGCAGAAAGGAGCATACTACAGATATATGGGCACAAAACCGAGCTTACTTCAGAGATTTGGAGCAGAACCAAGCTTACTACAGAGATATGGGAGCAGAACCAAGCTTACTACAGTGATATGGGAGCAGAAAAGAGCTTACTACAAAGATATGGCAGCCGAACCGAGCTTACTACAGAGATATGGGAGCAAAACCAAGCTTACTACAGAGATATGGGAACAGATCCGAGCCTACTATAGAGATATGGGAGCAGAACTGAGCTTACTACAGAAATATAGGAGCAAAACGGAGCTTACTACAGACATATGGGAGCAGAACCAAGCTTACTACAGAAATTTGGGAGCAGAACCAAGCTTACTACAGAGATATGGGAGCAGAACCAAGCTTACTACAGAGATATGGGAGCAGAACAAAGCTTACTATAGAGATATAGGAGCAGAACCAAGCTTACTACAGAGATATGGGAGCAGAAAAGAGCTTACTACAAAGATATGGCAGCAGAACCGAGCTTTCTACAGAGATATGGGAACAGATCCGAGCCTACTGTAGAGATATGGGAGCAGAACTGAGCTTACTACAGAAATATAGGAGCAAAACGGAGCTTACTACAGAGATATGGGAGTAGAACGGAGCTTACTATAGAAATATAGGAGCAAAACGGAGCTTACTACAGAGATATGGGAGCAGAAAGGAGCTTACTACAGCGATATGGGAGCAGAACCAAGCTTACTACAGAAGTATAGGAGCAGAACAGAGCTTACTACAGAGATATGGGAGGAGAACCAAGCTTACTATAGATGGAGCAGAACCGAGCCCTAAGAAAAAATAATGGAACCTGAGTGCCCCTATCACTAACTAATAATGTCCCCATTTATAACAAATAATGTCCTCTCAGTGCCCACAAAGCTCTGAGTATACAGAATGATGGCCCTACATACCACAAAACACAATACGATGGTCCTCAAAGTCCATTGAGGACCCCAGATCGCCCTATATATGGTAAAATGGCTACATAGCCCCTATATAAAATGAGATGTTCCCATTGCCTCTAAATATAGTATGATGGACCCCAATGACCCTATATACAGCATGAAGGTCCCCCTGCCCCTATATATAGTATGAAGGTCCCCTTTGCTCCCTGTATATAGTATGAAATCCCTACTGCCCCCTATGTACTGTATATACAGTTGAAACCAGAAGTTTACATCCACTATAAACTGTATAAAAACACAAATCTGCATGTTTTTCTCTATCTGACATGAAATCAGTCATATGTGTCTTTTTATATAGTGTATGGGAACTTTTGGTTTCAACTGTATAGTATGATGGCCCCACTGCCCTGCATATATAGTATAAAGGTCCCCACTGCACCAAATAGTTTGGTGGCCCCATTTGCCCCCATGTATATAGAATGGTCCCAGTTCCCCCATATATATAGTATGATGACCCCAGTTCCCTCATATATAAAGTATGATGGTCCCACAGCCCCATATTTAAAGTGTGAAGGAAACAGTTCCCCCCATATATACAGTAAGATATCCCCAGCTCACCCCATATATATGATGACACCAGTTTGTATATATATATATATATATATATATATATATATATATATATATATATATATATATTAGAAAAGCTCCAGTTCCCCCAAGTATATAGTAAGATGGCCCCAGTTCTCCCATATATATAGTATGATGACCCCAGTTCCCCCTTTGTATATAGTGAGATGGCCCAGTTCCCCACATATATAGTAGGATGACCCCAGTTCCCCCACATATATAGTAGGATGGCCCCAGTTCCCCACATATATAGTAGGATGGCCCCAGTTCCCCCACATATATAGTAGGATGGCCCCAGTTCCCCCACATATATAGTAGGATGGCCCCATTTCCCCATGTATATAGTATGAAAGCCCCAGACCCCCCTGTATATAGTATGATAGCCACAGACCCCCCTGTATATAGTATGATGGCCCCAGTTCCCCCATATATCTAGTAGGATGGCCCCATTTCCCTCATATATATATATAGTAGGATGACCCGAGTTTCCTTTATATATAAAGGATGATAGCCCCAGTTCAGTCATATACATAGTAGGATGGCCCCAGTCCCCATATATACAGTAGGATGACCGAAGTTTCCCCCCCATATATACAGTAGGATGGCCACAGTTTCCCCCCCCCCATATATATATAGAAGGATGGCTGCAGTCCCCCCCCCATATATACAGTAGGATGGCCGCAGTTTCTCCCCCATATATACAGTAGGATGGCCGCAGTTTCCCCCCCCATATATATAGTAGGATGGCTGCAGTTTCCCCCCCATATATATAATAGGATGGCTGCAGTTCCCTCCCCCATATATATAGCAGGATGGCCGCAGTTTCCCCCCCCATATATATAGAAGGATGGCCGCAGTTTCCCCCCATATATATAGAAGGATGGCAGCAGTTCCCCCCCCCTTATATATAGAAGGATGGCCACAGTTTCCCCCCCATATATATAGAAGGATGGCCGCAGTTTCCCCCCCATATAAAAACTAGGATGGCTGCAGTTCCCTCCCATATATATATATAGCAGGATGGCCGCAGTTTCCCCCCCATATATATAGAAGGATGGCCGCAGTTTCCCCCCCATATATATAGAAGGATGGCCGCAGTTTCCCCCCCATATATATAGAAGGATGGCCGCAGTTTCCCCCCCATATATATAGAAGGATGGCCGCAGTTTCCCCCTCATATATATAGAAGGATGGCCGCAGTTTCCCCCCCATATATATAGAAGGATGGCCGCAGTTTCCCCTCCATATATATAGAAGGATGGCCGCAGTTTTCCCCCCCATATATATAGGATGGCCGCAGTTTCCCCCCATATATATAGAAGAATGGCCGCAGTTTCCCCCCATATATATAGTAGGATGGCTGCAGTTTTCCCCCCATATATATAGTAGGATGGCTGCAGTTCTCCCCCCATATACAGTATATAGCAGGATGGCCGCAGTTTCCCCCCCATATATATAGAAGGATGGCCGTAGTTTCCCCCCCATATATAGAAGGATGGCCGCAGTTTCCCCCCCCATATATATAGAAGGATGGCCGCAGTTTCCCCCCCGTATATATACTAGGATGGCTGCAGTTCCCCCCCATATATATAGCAGGATGGCCGCAGTTTCCCCCCCATATATATAGTAGGATGGCCGCAGTTTCCCCCCTATATATATATATAGAAGGATGGCCGCGGTTTCCCCCCCATATATATAAGGATGGCCGCAGTTTCCCCCCCATATATACAGGATGGCCGCAGTTTCCACCCCATATATATATAGAAGGATGGCCGCAGTTTCCCCCCCATATATAGGATGGCCGCAGTTCCCCCCCCCCCATATATATAGTAGGATGGCCCCACAGTACGTTCATATAAAAATAATAAAGTTTATACTCACCTCATGTTGATTCCTGGCACCGCAACCTCCGTCAGAGTCCTCTTCTGACCTGCAGAGAACTGGAGCGGTGCGTGACAATAGCGTCATTGCGCCGCCTGCGTGCACAGCACAGTCTGTCTCATAAGCCACAGACCACGGCCGGCAGGAGCTCGTGGCTGACATCAGTGTACCACTCAGAGTACGCTGATGTCTCAGCCGCAACTTAGGAGAGAGACTGTGATGTGCACGGCCGACAGTGTCACTATCTGCTGCCTGCCAGCGGCCGCATCACAGCACAGCTGAGCAAACACGGCCGCACGCAGTTCACTGTGCAGGGCCATCAGGCGGCCGGCCCTGCACAGCTGCTGGGGGAGCGGCCCGGGGGGCATTTGCCTCCCTGCCACCCGGCCCAGTCCACCCCTGCCTTTACTCCCAAGGGTGGTTTGCATGTTAATGCCCGAGCCAATTTTTACAATTCTGACCACTGTCCCTTTATGAGGTCATAACTCTGGAACGCTTCCATGGATCCCGGTAATTCTGACACTGTTTTCTAGTGACATATTGTACTTCATGTTAGTGGTTAAAATTTCAATCATATAACTTGCGTTTATTTGTGAAAAAAAACGGAAATTTGGCGAAAATTTTGAAAATTTCGCAATTTTCCGACTTTGAATTTTTTATGCCCTTAAATCACAGAGATATGGCACTCAAAAACTTAATAAGTAACATTTCCCACATGTTTACTTTACAACAGCACAATTTGGGACCAAATTTTTTTTTGTTAGGAAGTTATAAGGGTTAAAAGTTGACCAGCGATTTCTCATTTTTACAACACCATTTTATTTTTACGGACCACATCACATTTGAAGTCACTTTGAGGGGTCTATATGATAGAAAATACCCAAAAGTTACACCATTCTAAAAACTGCACCCCTCAAGGTGCTCAAAACCAAGAAGTTTATTAACCCATCAGGTGCTTCACAGGAATTTTTTGAATGTTTAAAAAAAAATGAACATTTAACTTTTTTTCACAAAAAAAATTATTTCAGGTTCAATTTTTTTATTTTACCAAGGGTAACAGGAGAAATTGGACTGCAAAAGTTATTGTGCAATTTGTCCTGAGTACACTGATACCTGATATGTGGGGGGAACCACTGTTTGGGTGCATGGCAGAGCTCGGAAGGGAAGGAGCGCAGTTTGACTTTTTCACTGCAAAATTGGCTCGAATTCAGAGCGGATGCCATGTCAAGTTTGGAGAGCTCCTGATGTGCCTAAACAGTGGAAACCCCCTACAAGTGACCCCATTTTGGAAACTAGACCCCCCCAAGGAACTTATCTAGATATGTGGTGAGCACTTTGAACCCCCAAGGGCTTCACAGAAGTTTCACCCCCAATTTTTATTTTCCCAAGGGTAACAGGACCCCAAAAGTTATTGTGCAATTTGTCCTGAGTCCGCTGATACCCCATATGTGGATATAAACCACTATTTGGGCGCATGGCAGAGCTCGGAAGGGAAGTAGTGCCATTTGACTTTTTTGGCTGTAATTGAGATCGGACGCCATGTCGCGTTTGGAAAGCCCCTGATGTACCAAAACAGTGGAAACCCCCCAATTCTAACTCCAACCCTAACCCCAACACACCCCTAACCCTAGCCCTAATGGGAAAATGGAAATAAATACATTTTTTTTCATTTTATTATTTTTCCCTAACTAAGGGGGTGATAACGGGGGTTTGATTTACTATTTATATTTGGCAGCTATTGCACGCTAAAAGACGCTTTTTATTGTAAAAATAGTTTTTGCATCACCACATTTTGAGATCTATAATTTTTCCATATTTTGACCCACCAAGTCATGTGGGTCTTATTTTTTGCGGGATGAGTTGACGTTTTTATTAGTACCATTTTCGGGCACGTGACATTTTTTGATCACTGTTTATTCAAATTTTTGGGACGCAGAATGTACAAAAACCAGCGTTTCATGAATTTCTTTTGGGGGGTGCGTTTACACCGTTCCGCGTGCGGTAAAATTGATAAAGTAGTTTTATTCTTTGGGTCAGTACGGTTACAGCGATACCTCATTTATGTCTTTTTTTATGTTTTGGCGCTTTTATGCAATGAAAACAATTTTATATAAAAAAATAATTATTTTTGCATAGCTTTATTATGCGAGCTATAACTTTTTTATTTTTTTGCTGAAGATGCTGTGTGGCAGCTCATTTTTTGCGGGACAAGATGACATTTTCAGCGGTACCATGGATATTTTTATCCATCTTTTTGATCGCGCGTTATTGCACTTTATGTTCAGTGGTATGATAATAAAGCATTATTTTTTGCTTTGTTTTTTATTTTTATTTTTTAAGGGGTTCAATAAAGGGGTTAACTAGTGGGACATTTTTATAGGGCGTGTCGTTACGGACGTGGTGATACCAAATATGGTATACTTTTATTGTTTTGTTTTGTTTTTGTTTTTCAAAAAATGAATTTATTAGGGAATTATTTTTTTTTTTTTAAATTTATTTAGCGATTTTTTTTATAAATTATTTTTACACTTTTTTTCTTTTTTAACTTTATTACATTGTCCCAGGGGGTCATAACTGTCACATCACAGACCTGTCACATCACAGATCGCTGTGACGGATCAGCAATCTGTCACAGGCGCTACACAGGCTTCCTCATGCCTGTGCTCTGCAGGCATGAGGAAGTTGCCTCCCTGCAGGCCCTTGAAGGTCCCCACCGCCATATTGGATCCGGAGACCTGCAGGGAAGGAGGCCCCCGAAGCAGCGCATCACATCGCGCTGCTCCGGGGGTCTCAGGGAAGCATGGAGGGAGCCCCCTCCCTGCGCGCTTCTCTCCTATGCTGCCGGTACACTGCGATCATGTTTGATCGCAGTGTGCCGGGGGTTAATGTGTCGGGGGCGGTCCGTGACCGCCCCTGACACATAGTACCGGGTGTCGTCTGTGATAATCAGCTGACACCCGGCCACGATCAGCAGCGATCCCCCTGTGAGCGCCGCTTATCGTGCTAGACGTACTATTCCGTCCTTGGGACTTAGGTCCCAGGTCACATGGACGGAATAGTATGTCTAATGTAGGAAAGGGGTTGAATGGAAGCTTTCATCAGAAAACATATACATATTGTATGTCATGCTGTGACGGTCTTCGGTAAGGAAGGGGGCCTCTAACTGTCTCGGGAACTGAGACCCTAACTATTCCTGTCCAGGGGTTACTCTTGATTGTAGAGAGGGCCAAGTCTCCGACCTTATTATGCTCCTGATATGCCCTAAGCTGTCCAGGAAGCCTGGGATTGATATGTTAGTGTAAAAAACACTGTCACAGACCCACCGCTGACACCGGTATGTCACGGACGGAGGGATGTGACGTACTGCCGACACACGGCTATCACATGCGCAGGGGGGCTTGTCTTAGTTATCCCACCGCCGGCACCATGTGACAAAAAAAAAACAGCAAGCTAGTCTTGCCCTACCAATTTATCGCAGGGGAGGTATTTTGGATGTCCCACCACTGCTAACAATCTTCCACAAAGCTTTTCAGTTCCACTTTGGAACTCCAGCTCTCCGGTGCCCCCTTACCCTCAGGTGAGTCAGGGAACTACACCTGGGATAAATGGTCACCGGCCGGCTGCTTCAATGAGGTCTGGCCACCTGGCACGCTGCAGTGAGGGAATTATAAATGCTCTGGCTGCAGCCACCCAATTAGCTTATGAGATCCCTTTCCATCACAGCCAGCTGTACCCGGGGCCCAGATCACATTTTGCTGCCACCAGCTACAATTCACTTAATCAATGAGTTAATTAAGAGGGTCCATAGCAAACCCCCAAATTAGTAGCAATTATCTTAAAGGCACGTGTACGTTCATTCTTAGAGCATGAAGACAGACTAATACATTTTATAGTTTATTCCCCAAAAGGGGGGCAGTGATTACACAGATAAAAGATGTTATAAAGTTGAGACATTAGATATGTACAATGCAAATATAAAATAAAAGGGATTAACAGCAGAAATTAAACTTAGTCACTTAGATGGTCCGTAGGCTACCATGTGGGGAGGTGGAGGGGCAGCAGCCACATGTCGCCCTGCATTTCCGGTGTCCTTTAGGCATGAAAACCTCCAGTTCCTCTGAATGATTTTTGGTAGGGGAAGCCTTAAAGCTTTGGCTTTGTGACCTCATGGAAGGGGCAGTCTGGAGAGGGTCTGCCCCCTACTCTTGAAGTTATAATCTAACTACAAAACTTTTAATAACTCTGTTGTGAGTTCATTTTCCCCTTCACCATTGAGGTCTGATGAACTCTCTCTTCTGGTGAAGGAAGGTAGTGAGGCTGATTACAAAGCACCTGAGCAGAATGATGATGACTGGGTGACTGGAATTGCTGACTGGATATAAGGCAGCCGACGCCCTTCTGCCTTGCGGGTGATTACTCTGAGGGATTCTTGGAGACCAGTCTGATTCCTGCTCCTCAAAAGCTAAGTTTTCTGCTCTACTTTTTGCATTTGTGTTTTGGTTTTGTTTTGCCTTGTTTTTCTGGATTTCGGCCTTTCCCTGTTGGGTGAGCTCAATTCCTTTTTGCTCTGTCTTCAGAAAATACCTGAGTACTGATATAGTCTTTTTGAAGCCTAGCGTCTTCAGGGCTTTTTTCCCTATCAGTCTGTTGGCTCTTGTTTTGGGAGGGTTTTGGCGGATTGCAGACAGCAGCTTTTCTATTCTGTCCTATTTAGTTAGCTTGGGCCCCATCATTTGCTCAGCCTATCTTTCTATCTGTGTGAGTGTTTTTTCATCTTGCTTCACCGTCATTATATGTTGGGGGCTGCCTATTGCTTTGGAGTCTGCTCTGGGGTAGTTTAGATTTCCCTTTCTGTCTTTAGGCTATGTAGTTCTCCGGCTGTGATCGAGGGGTCTAGGGCACCGTAGGAACCCCCCACGGCTACTGCTAGTTGTTGTTGTTAGGTTCAGGGGTCTGCAATCCGATAGCTGCCAACTTCTCTGGTTTTCTGGACTTAGCTAGTATTTCTGTTTTTGCCTCCTACGGTGACTCATTCATAACATAACTCTATCTCAAAGAGGGTACATGGTATCATTATTTTTAGCCAGCCAAACACAATAATTCAAAACCAAACACGCAGTAGTTATGTTAAACCGTAACGGATAAATCCAGTCCTCCGTTTCGGCTGAGGTTAGAACTTCGCAAGAGCCACCGTAGTGAAGCTGGGTCAGCGCATATCACAGAAATGTCTGTTTCATTTTTCTGCCGCGAATGGAGTGCACGCTAGGGCTTCTTTTAATATTCCCCATAGCTGAATTGGCCTCATGGCTTCAAACAAAAGAAATCCTTTCACTTAGCAAATCAACATTCCTTAGCTGGAGAGAATGTCTATACAGGAAATGGCTGGTGTCCTATTACAGATGCAGGCAAAGCAGTGGGTGAATAAGGGGTGGGGTTTGCAGCGGTGACAGGCAGATTTCTCATCTGTAGTGTAGAGGAATGGAAGATTCTGGAGTGTTCCAGAAGTCATATCTTACTTAACATTACAAACACATAAGAGAAATAGGGATAACAAAAAGCAATTTACATACAAAACACTCACCAAGGGTAGGGAAGAAAAAATAGAAGGATAGGAAGATACAAACCAAATGGGAATAAGATAATGGAGAGCGCATACACCCCAAAACAGCAAACAAGAGTCTCCAGCTGCAGCTACGAACTACAATGTCACCAAGCCAGGAAGTAAACTTTCACAGATAAGGATGAGAAGGACTGGCCAGGTTTTACAGAGGGAGAAAACCAGCAGGTCAAGAGCAGCTGTGAGATGGAGCTGCATGTCTCCAACCAGCATACAAAGAGTCATTAACCTATTCAGAGCCAAAGGAAACAAAGTCCATTTAATATGAGGAACAAAATACACAGTCTAAATGGAAGATCTACGATTTCCAGTAAGTAATGATTGCCTAACCCCAGATCTTCCAGGAGCACTTTACACACTTCTGACATTAACCAAAAGGGTATAAATTCAATTATCACTATATCACCGGTAAGTATCACACAAATATGCAGATAATAAATTGGAAACCCCTCTGGAATGAATGGATGGCAGACCACCCAGTGTTGATACAACTGTAAACTCAGAGAATGGTGGAAGTTGAAACAAGTAGGGTATAAAAGTTAGTATACCAAAATAAAAAAATAACAATATTGGTAATTAATTGCCTTTATTAAAAAGTAACACAACATGTAAGTGCAAAATTAGAATAAAAAGGCACTCTGACAGAATACATGGGACCATATAATAAATAGTCAACTAAATGTTAATACATTTTTGATACCCATAATATACTGGTTAGATTAAGAACTGGTAAATACAAGGCCACAAAGAAATAGTGGGAGAAACGTAATAGAGAATGTTTATAAAACATGCAAATAAAGTGCAATAGTGCTGTCATATGAGGATAAAAATCCACTATAAATAACTGTGCAAATGAAACAAAGATCAGTGACACAGAGAAACTCTGATAAAAATAATAAGGGGCAAATTTACCTGATGAGCCAGAAAAGTAGTGCAGAGTGCCGGTATAACGCGCCCCTTCAGGGGGACACACCATACCTAAGAGACGCATTACAGGTATGAGGACCTATTTAAAAAAGTTAATATTTCGGCGTTACTGGGGGTCAGAAACGGAAGAGCCACCTTCACAGAATGAAGCCTTAGTGCTGTTGAAGGTGGCTCTTTTAGTTAAAAACAGGTTCCTTTTAAAATATATTAACATAATTTAAAAAATAAAAGTACAAATCACCCCCCTTTTGCCCCATTCAAAGTAAAACAATAAAAATAAATAAAAAATACACAAATTTGGAATTTCTGCTTTCAGAAATGTCCGATATATCAAGTTATAGGCTAAATTAATCTGAAAGGTAAACGGCGTAAAGAGAAAAAAAAATACATTTTTTTGGTTGCTGATTCTTTGTTCATGAGTGGGGTTAATCTGCAATACCAGACACAGGACATGGACAGGAGTGATGCAGTTTTTGTAAAAAAAAAAAAAAAGCAGAGGCTTTTGCTTAATCCCAGGCAGCCTATTTACAACGATACGCCATAAGTGCCTAACAGATGCAGGCTGTAATTGCACTGGTGGAAAAATCAACCTCCCTATTGAATTTGTGGGGGTAGCTTCAATTGGGAGTGGGCAAATAGGTAGGTGAGACCCACGATTCACTGAATTGGGCATTCAGTGAATATGCCATAAATGCTTTAGGTAACAACACCCCTTTAAGTCTATATCCCATTTATCTCTGTGATCCCATAACATTGCTAGCATTTCTCTCCAAACTAATTGTCCAATAATATGCTAATTCCTCAAAGTAAACTTTAGCTCTTACCATCCTTTAAGAGGCTGCCATAGCTACTCCCGAAATATGATCAGCAACGTGGTCTATAATCCTTATTTCCCCAAGTCTCTGTTTATTTCCGAGGACTCGTGTGTTGCACGTTCCTGGACATGGGGTCCTCATTTGTGTCTGATCATTAACAAATTATACTGGCATGGTATTGGGTATGCGTTATATACAATATAAACAAGGCACACAATTATATACTTGTCAGTAAACCACACAGACATTTGTTATGTAATAGAGCCAGGCAGCCAGCTTAATATGGCCTCCTTTCTATTCCCTCAAGGATTTCTCCAATTTATGCTTGAGAAGAAAGACAAGGTTTCAGCCTGATCTGCTACTTGACTTCTTCCCGAACATATTGGTCTCTGTTCTGCTCTGATTAGAATTCTTAACAGTTTTCTATATGTCCCTTAAGGCAGCTAAATTCCCATATTATATTTTTATAAACACAAGCTAATCACAAACATCTTAATACAAACTTTTCCTGACCCTGTTTCACCCCACGCCATGGTTCAGCCATGTTATGTCCCTCTAGATTAAAATGACTTGAACAGGCTATTCTACTCAGGATGACTAGTCAATAGTTCAGAATCAGTGGTCTCCAAGCAGAAGCTTTTCTATTAACGCGTTGTGGTGAAAAACACGTCGAGTCTGGCGCCATTCCATGGTATGTGTGTAAGGGGTCTGCCAAGGCTAAGTGGTGCCCCACTCCCCTTGCCCGTGTTATGTCATGTATGTTTTGTAATGCTGCGACTGTGTAGGGTAATGTGTAAATAAGTTTGTTGTAGGGAAAGTGCAGTACCTAAGTTAGCTCACTAGATGGGGACACAAAAGCACCCATAGATTAGGGTAGGGAATAGTTAACATTGGAGGGACCAACTGTGGGTTAATCAGTGAGTTTTCCCCATTTTGAGACGTAGGGCCTGAGAGCCCGAACAGGGCAGTTGGCAACGTAACGTTTAAGCCAGTAGCCCAGTCGTCCAGGATCTGCAGGCTTAAGGACACAGTAGCAAAGGAATGCAGGGCAGCTCAAATATGTGGCAGCCAACTACATGGGCAGATGCCCTTATGTCTGGGGTGAAGCGGACTGGGGAACTCCTGAAGTTAGTGAGGCCAACCAGAAGGAACGCTGTGGTACCGTACGAGTCAGTACGACCCTGGGACATTCCAGAAGAAGTGAGGGAAAGCACAGGGAGAGAAAAGAATGTACTGTACGATGAACCCTATGTTGCCTCTGTGACAGGACTGGGCATACTGAGAATGGAACCAAGTGAAATCATTTATTTTAAGTTTGAACTGGTCTCTCTTTGTATAAAATCATCAGGAGGAAATCCTCAGCAAACCAGAGAGGACCCTGATGGATCCGAAAGCGGAAAGAAAGGTATGCTGCAAAGAGGACACTGTGTGCATGTGGTGGGAGACCAGGGCGGGATTGAGCCACCATTGTCAGCCACGACTACGGCCCTGACTCCCCCTACATGTGCATGGCTCTATCTTCTATTGCTGTTGTTGCCATTGATGTGTATATAGCCTTCTATTTGTGCTCTGCCTTTATAATGTTCCATGAGACTATATGAACTTCATTACGATGTTCTCTCCTGCTATGGATGACACCTTTTCAACTTCTGTATTCACCTCTCTGTGGTCATCTCTTGGACCTAGACTGTTTTTACTTAAAGGGGTTGTCCACTATTAGGACAAGCCCATCCCAACATGCTTGACCCAGTTAAAATAAAAACACTTATGCTCACCACCGATGCCAGCGTCTTTCCAGTGGTGTCGGTACTCGCCCTCCCAGGCCGATAACAGTTAAAGTCCCAAAAAAAGATGCTTTTTCATCATACTGCAGAACAGAAGGTGAAATAAACCGCAATCAAAAAGTTGAATGGAAAAAAAAATGGTTTAGCTGAAAACGTCATCTTGTCCGCAAAAAATAAGCCACCATTTGTTCATTCTGTCTCCCAAAGATTGCAGTAAGGCTTGGCTCACATTTATCCTGCGCTCTGCACTGAGCACTTACACCAGGGTTTTCATGTAAAACTCTGAAATACATGATTCAGACAGAAACCCTGGTGGAAGATTTTCTGTAATGAGGCAGATGGAGACACTGTGGACCCTGTCTGGCCTGGTCCACTATGGACCCTGTCTGTACGCAATCTCCGATATTCACGGCAAAGAATGCATACAGAAAGCTGAGGAGGGGTGGCGTGAGGGAACAGAGGCAATGCTGTTGTGAACATGTTTGACCTGGCTTCTGAGTTTGGGCTCCCTCTAGTGGTTGCTGCTGGTAATGGAGCTGGTCTGGCTGACAGAAGTCATTCACCTGAGCAGGATGATTGGAGGTCAGGTGTTACAGACAGGAGTGATTTAAGTAAGCAACCTTCCCTCAGCTCTTGCCGGTGATTTGGTTTTCTTCCTGAGCATTTTGTAAGTCTGCTTGCCTTCTGCTTCGTCCTGCACCTTTCAGATAAGTTATTTGTCTGCCTGAATCTTTTTGCATTTGCTCCATTTTTTGCTTTTCTCTGATTTCTGCCTTGCTGGTGTGAGTCCAGCCTGGTTCCCTGCTGGGACCTGTGCTGGACTCTGTTTCTTTTGCCACAGCTTATGTCAGTCTTGCAGTGTTTCTAATTCCCTGTTATATCAGTATCTTTTGTTTGCGTCCAGTTACACCAGAGTTCTGATTTAGTGGGGGAGAGGTCGTGTGGCCTCAGTATTTTTGCATATCAGGCGTTTTTTGCGTGATTGCAGACAGTATCCTTTCCTGTCCTATTCTATCTAGACAGTTTGTGCCCTATCATTTGCTTACTCTATTTTCTGCCTATGTTTGTGCCTCATCTTGTCTCATCGGCAATATATGTTCGGGGGCTATCTATTCCTTTGGGGGTCTACTCCGGGGCAGTTTAGCTTTCCCCTTTCTCTCTTTAGACTTAGTTAATTCTTTGGCTGTGCCGAGGTGTCTAGGGCATCGTAGGTACGTCCCACGGCTAATTCTAGTTGTGTTGTCAGTTTAGGGGTCTGCAATCCGCTAAGTTACCAACCTCTCTGGTTATCCGGTTGCCTCGCCTATTCCCCTGTTATCCTCCTCGGTTACCTAATCATAACACAATGCCCATCGGACCGAACAGATTACCATACAGCGCGGGACAAATAAAAAAGGTTTTTATGGGTGATACATGGGGAGTCAGGGGGTTTCAGAAGTAGTTGTGGAATGCATCGCTGACACTGAATAAACTGATGTTTTTAGCTGGTAGGCAAAAAAAGTGATGACAGGTTCCCTTTAAAGGGAACCTGTCAGCTGTTTTGTCTGCTATAACATGGGGTCACTGCCTTTCCGGGCTTATCTACAGCATTCTATAATGCTGTAGATAAGCCCCCGAACTGACCTGTAAGTGAATAAAAATACCTTTTATTATACTCACCCAGGGGTGCGGTCCGGTCCGATGGGTGTCGCAGGTCCAGGTCTGGCGCCTCCCATCTTCTTGCGATGCCGCCCTCCAGCTTGGTTCGTGGCTCCCCAGCTTTGCGCTCCATCGCAGACTTACTTATCTGCCCTTGGTATATAGTGTACTCTCTTATTATACATAGCACAGCCCCTCAGTATATAGTGTAATCACTTTTTATGTATAGCACAGTCCTTTAGAATATAGTGTACCTATTTATTATGTATAACACCATCCTTAGTTACATAGTTTCTTCCTTTGTTATGTATAACACCATCCCTTATTACATACCATCCTCTCTAGCTATATATGGTGCCGTCCCTTATTAAATAGCTTCCTCTGCTGTTTTGTACAGTGCTGTGTTTTGTTATTCACAGTGCCCTCTTTTATTACGTAGTCCACTCTCTTGTTAGATATAGAATGACTGCTTATGGAGGAGCCGGTGACAAGACTACCAATCCATTATCTCCTCCATTAGAAAAGAAGCTTTCCCATGCTCCATCAGCCATCATTGCATTATATATCTAACAAGAGAGGACTGTATGCAATAAAAAAACAGGGCTCTAAATAATCTAATATGTAAGGGACGGTGCTGTACTATATAATTGTCTAACTAATTCTGTCTGTTTGTAACGGAAATCCTGCGTCGCTGATTGGTCGCGGCTGACCGGGCGCGACCAATCAGCGACAGGCGCAGTCCGGCCGCGAATTGGCGTGGAATTCGAAAGACCCACGCCACCGCTACCGTCAGGAGAGCCACTGATTTCCCGACGGTTGCTGCGGGTCATCTCCTGCCACACGGAGGTCAGCGGCGACGTAGCCGGGAGATGACCAGTGCAGCGCTCAATGTGCGGAAGGTACCCAGGGTCCGGAAGAGAGGAGACTCTCCTCCAGGCCCTGGGTACCATAAACCTCTAAAAAATAGAATTAAAATAAAAAATAGTGATATACTCACCTTCCGACGGCCCCCGGACTCTTTCCCTCCTCTCACCACACGCCCGGCATCTTCCAGTCCCAGTAATGCTTTGCGCGAAAGACCGCTGATGACGTTGCACTCTCGCGAGAGTGACGCAATCTCCGGTCCTTCGCGCTAGGCATTACTGTGACCGGAAGATGCCCGGAGCGTGGAAAGGAGATCGGGGGCAGTCGGAAGGAGAGAATAACCTTTTTTTTTTTTTTTTAATTATTTTTTACATTCTGTCTTTTACTATTGATGCTGCATAGGCAGCATCAATAGTAAAAAGTTGATCACAATTGTCAAACACTATGCTTGACAAGTGTGACCAACCTGTCAATCACATTCCAAGTGATACTTCAAATCGCTTGGAATGCGCTTGAATTCACGTGAAAAACGCATGTTTTCCGCGGGAAAATGCATGCGAATTCATATGCGTTTTTCCTGCGGCGGGAGTTGTGGAAATGCTGCGGAAATTTCTGTAGCGTTTCTGCAACATGGGTACTTAGCCTCAGTGTGACACGCAGCAGCGACCAGGCCCCCGATGTGAGATCGTTGATCGTGGTGCATCGTCCTGGACCATCTTTTGAACGTCGGTCTCCCGCTGGCCATATTCTAGAATACCCGATGCGTTAGAATTGGGCCACCATCTAGTATATATATATGTAGCTTTGTTGCCATAAAAGGAGAGGGGCCCAGACACATTTCTTGCACAGGGGCCCCAAGCTGTCAGTGTCCGCCCCTGGTAGAGCGTCAGGTAAATGTGATCTCAAACGTCATGTAAAATGTTCCCAACAAAAGCTTCAACTAGATCCCCAAAAAAAGCAAGTCCCCTCTCAGGTCTGTTATCTGTCAATGGACATATAGGGGGCTTCCATGTTCCATGTCCAGCAATATCCACTACTGCTTGTTTCTGGAAAACACCTATCTAGTCAAAATTGTCACTACACCTGTACATAAATTCCCAGAGGGGTCTAATTTCCAAAATTAATATCGCCAATAGCTGTTACTGTGCAGAAGCCACTGGTGCCATCTTGGAGGAGGATTTTTTTTTCTCTAGCAAGATGGCACCTGTGCAGTAGCAGATATCGGATCGCCGATTGCTGCTACTGCATAGTCACGGCTGGTGCTATTTTCAGTTTTCAGACACTTTTTTTTTTTTACTAATTAATTTATTTAAGAATGAACTGCACATTAAACATGCGATCATGCTGCAGCACAGGCCACGCCACCGACACCTGCTACAGGTGATCTTTTTTCCAATATATACCGTATATACTCGTATATAAGCTGAGATTTTCAGCCCATTTTGTTGGGCTGAAAGTCCCCCCCTCTCGGCTTATACGTGAGTCATATACGCCAGGGGATCGGCGGGGGAGGGGGAGCAGGGGTGTCAGATCATACTGACCCCTCCCCAGCATTTCTCTGCAGCCCCTCCACTTCTCCCACAGTCTCCCTTCCTTCCTTCAGCGGTCAAGTGGTACCGCTCATTAAAGTCATGAATATGTGCATATCCTTTCCTTTAATGAGCGGTACCACGTGACCGCTGAAGGAAGGGAGACCGTGGGAGAAGCAGGGGGGCTGCAGAGACAATGCCAGGAGGGGGTAAGTATATGCAGTATTTACCTGTTCTTGTTCCAATGCTGCTCGCCGCTGTCTGCCGTGTCCTCTGTCAGTGACGTTCAGGCAGCAGAGGGCGCGATGACGTGGCTGCTGCCTGAACAATCACTGACAGAGGACGCGGCAGACAGCGGCGAGCAATGTTGGAACAGGGATAGGTGAATATCTCAGGTGCCGGGGTCCTGAGCTAGCGGTGACACCGTCACCTGGCCCCCAGCAACGAAAGGTGAGTATGTCATTTTTTTATAATTTGCAGCAGGGCATAGTCTATGTAGCATCTTATGGGGCAGCATATGGGGCAAATTCTATGGAGCATCTTATGGGGGCAAAATCTATGGAGTATCTTATGGGGGCATAATCTATGGATCATCTTATGGGGGCATAATCTATGGAGCATCTTATGGGGCAGCATATGGGGCATATTCTATGGAGCATCTTATGGGGCATAATCTATGGAGCGTTTTATGGGGCATAATCTATGGAGCATCTTATGGGGCAGCATATGGGGCATATTCTATGCAGCATCTTATGGGGGCAAAATCTATGGAGCATTTTATGGGAGCATAATCTATGGAGCAGCATATGGGGCATATTATATGGAGCATCTTATGGGGCAAAATCTATGGAGCATCTTATGGGGGCATAATCTATAAAGCATCTTATGGCGGCATAATCTATGGAGCATTTTATGGAGCATCTTATGGGGCATAATATATGGTGCATCTTATGGGGGCATAATCTATGGAGCATCTTATGGGGGCATATTCTATGGAGCATCTTATGGGGGCATAATCTGGAGCATTGTATGGGGCAGCATATGGGGCATAATATATGGAATATCTTATGGGGTCATAACCTTTATGGAGCAGCATATGGGGCATATTATTCTATGGAGCATCTTATGGGGCCATTATTAACCTTTGTGCAGCATTATATGAGGTGTATTTTGTATGAAGCATATTATGGGGCCCATCGTGAACTGTATGGAGCACTATATGGGGCTCCTGATTCAATATGGATATTCAAAAACATTTAACCTACTGATGTCTCAATTAATTTTACTTTTATTGGTATCTATTTTTATTTTTGAAATTTACCAGTAGCTGCTGCATTTTCCACCCTAGGCTTATATGCGAGTCAATAAGTTTTCCCAGTTTTTTGTGGCAAAATTAGGGGGTCGGCTTATACTCGGGTCATTGAGGGACCAGTGAACTGTCAGAAGCCATACTGGTGAATACCTAAGCAGAGCACCACATGCAGACCCCTCCCCCACAGGCTGCCCCATGGTACGAGCATATCATTAACTCAAAACTGAAAATAAGGATTAACTAACAACCAAAAGACAGCTTTCATCAACCAAGGTATCATTTTAATCTGTATAAAGGCGCCAACCTGACACTGTCTGTAGGTTACTGTGAACAATCCCGCTGACAGGTTCCCTTTAAGCTTCCAGCTTTGTCCATTATCACACAAGAAAACAGGCCACGGTTTTTTTCTTTTTCTACCCTGTATTTGTGTTCTCCTCCATTATTGTCACTACATATTCATATATAATACATTTAATAGTTTCCCTAAGTTCAATCTCCTTTTCTTTTTATATAAAAATGCCATCCTTTGGGCAGAAGCTGGAAAAAGACATCATCAGCTGTACCCACGCGATTTATCGCAAAACACTATGCTATCGTAATCCTATATTTCTCCCACATTGCCCCTCTATAGAAGTAATAGTCTAATTGTGAACTTATTCTATAGGGGTGTGAATGTCAGCGTTGAATATAACTACTTAGCCCTGAGTCATGTTCATAGTGTTGTCTCTAATTGTCACATCCTATTTGACGTTTGCTTTTGCTCCTTGCAGTACTACTTATCACCAGAGGCAGTTTCCATAGACAGTAATGCAACAGCGCCCTCACTTTGAATCAACACCAGAGAGACCATTGATCTTTACAATTCAATAACTTTATAAGAAGTACTGGCGGATGTCTCATTTTAATAAGCTGGATATGTGCTACAGGCCCTTTAAATATTAAAATAGCGATACATCTAAAGATCAAAAAAAGTTGTAATCTTGACAACAACCTAAGAGGAATTTGGAAATCATACACAGAATAAGAAAATAGTCTGGGAGTGGCACTCCGTGTCTCTCAGAGGAGCAGCTGGCAGAATCTTAGGACAATTAGGAGGGGATTACAGTAGTCGAGTTATGATATGATGAGGGCAGCAATTAAAAATTTAGTTTTATCCTGTGCGAGAAAAACATGAATTTGGGAGATATTTTACTTGTTTTGGAGGAAAAGAATTAAGGATGTGATGAATGAAAGGCACAACGTGAGGTAAGCAGTCAGCTGCAGCTTCAAGGCGTCAGGGGACTTGTCAGCATGCACAGCAGCCTATGAGGAATTTGTGACAGAAGTAAAATGTAATCATCGACGTCTTCCAGACAAGAGTGAGGATGTGCAGGACAAGACGGCACAGGAGATTAGGCAGCCGAGCGCACTAAGTACAGCAGGCATTGGGTGTTGTCAGCGATGAATAGGGAAATAGAAAAGAACATTATTTGTAAAGGCAGGAAAAAGCAAATGGATTGGGAGCCGTGAGGCTTCCATGCCCAGCCTATTACTGTGCGCTGGATTGGGAAACGTGAGGCCTCCATGCCCAGCCTATTACTGTGCGCTGGATTGGGAAACGTGAGGCCTCCATGCCCAGCCTATTACTGTGCACTGGATTGGGAAACGTGAGACCTCCATGCCCAGCTTATTACTATGCACTGGATTGGGAGCCGTGAGACCTCCATGCCCAGCCTATTACTGTGCGCTGGATTGGGAGCCGTGAGGTCTCCATGCCCAGCCTATTACTGTGCGCTGGATTGGGAAACGTGAGGTCTCCATGCCCAGCTTATTACTATGCACTGGATTGGGAGCCGTGAGGTCTCCATGCCCAGCCTATTACTGTGCGCTGGATTGGGAAACGTGAGGCCTCCATGCCCAGCCTATTACTGTGCGCTGGATTGGGAAACGTGAGACCTCCATGCCCAGCTTATTACTATGCACTGGATTGGGAGCCGTGAGACCTCCATGCCCAGCCTATTACTGTGCGCTGGATTGGGAAACGTGAGACCTCCATGCCCAGCCTATTACTATGCACTGGATTGGGAGCCGTGAGGTCTCCATGCCCAGCCTATTACTGTGCGCTGGATTGGGAAACGTGAGGTCTCCATGCCCAGCCTATTACTGTGCGCTGGATTGGGAAACGTGAGGCCTCCATGCCCAGCCTATTACTGTGCACTGGATTGGGAAACGTGAGACCTCCATGCCCAGCCTATTACTATGCACTGGATTGGGAGCCGTGAGGTCTCCATGCCCAGCCTATTACTGTGCGCTGGATTGGGAAACGTGAGGCCTCCATGCCCAGCCTATTACTGTGCGCTGGATTGGGAAACGTGAGGCCTCCATGCCCAGCCTATTACTGTGCACTGGATTGGGAAACGTGAGACCTCCATGCCCAGCCTATTACTGTGCGCTGGATTGGGAAACGTGAGGCCTCCATGCCCAGCCTATTACTGTGCACTGGATTGGGAAACGTGAGACCTCCATGCCCAGCCTATTACTATGCACTGGATTGGGAGCCGTGAGGTCTCCATGCCCAGCCTATTACTGTGCGCTGGATTGGGAAACGTGAGGCCTCCATGCCCAGCCTATTACTGTGCGCTGGATTGGGAAACGTGAGGTCTCCATGCCCAGCTTATTACTATGCACTGGATTGGGAGCCGTGAGGTCTCCATGCCCAGCCTATTACTGTGCGCTGGATTGGGAAACGTGAGGCCTCCATGCCCAGCCTATTACTGTGCGCTGGATTGGGAAACGTGAGACCTCCATGCCCAGCCTATTACTGTGCGCTGGATTGGGAAACGTGAGACCTCCATGCCCAGCCTATTACTATGCACTGGATTGGGAGCCGTGAGGTCTCCATGCCCAGCCTATTACTGTGCGCTGGATTGGGAAACGTGAGGCCTCCATGCCCAGCCTATTACTGTGCGCTGGATTGGGAAACGTGAGGTCTCCATGCCCAGCTTATTACTATGCACTGGATTGGGAGCCGTGAGGTCTCCATGCCCAGCCTATTACTGTGCGCTGGATTGGGAAACGTGAGGCCTCCATGCCCAGCCTATTACTGTGCGCTGGATTGGGAAACGTGAGACCTCCATGCCCAGCCTATTACTGTGCGCTGGATTGGGAAACGTGAGACCTCCATGCCCAGCCTATTACTATGCACTGGATTGGGAGCCGTGAGGTCTCCATGCCCAGCCTATTACTGTGCGCTGGATTGGGAAACGTGAGGTCTCCATGCCCAGCCTATTACTGTGCGCTGGATTGGGAAACGTGAGACCTCCATGCCCAGCCTATTACTATGCGCTGTATTGGGAGCCGTGAGGTCTCCATGCCCAGCCTATTACTGTGCGCTGGATTGGGAGCTGTGAGGTCTCCATGCCCAGCCTATTACTGTGCGCTGGATTGGGAAACGTGAGGTCTCCATGCCCAGCCTATTACTGTGCGCTGGATTGGGAAACGTGAGACCTCCATGCCCAGCCTATTACTATGCGCTGTATTGGGAGCCGTGAGGTCTCCATGCCCAGCCTATTACTATGCACTGGATTGGGAGCTGTGAGGTCTCCATGCCCAGCCTATTACTTTGCGCTGGATTGGGAAACGTGAGGCCTCCATGCCCAGCCTATTACTGTGCGCTGGATTGGGAAACGTGAGGCCTCCATGCCCAGCCTATTACTGTGCACTGGATTGGGAGACGTGAGACCTCCATGCCCAGCCTATTACTATGCACTGGATTGGGAGCCGTGAGGTCTCCATGCCCAGCCTATTACTGTGCGCTGGATTGGGAAACGTGAGGTCTCCATGCCCAGCTTATTACTATGCACTGGATTGGGAGCCGTGAGGTCTCCATGCCCAGCCTATTACTGTGCGCTGGATTGGGAAACGTGAGGTCTCCATGCCCAGCTTATTACTATGCACTGGATTGGGAGCCGTGAGGTCTCCATGCCCAGCCTATTACTGTGCGCTGGATTGGGAAACGTGAGGCCTCCATGCCCAGCCTATTACTGTGCGCTGGATTGGGAAACGTGAGACCTCCATGCCCAGCCTATTACTGTGCGCTGGATTGGGAAACGTGAGACCTCCATGCCCAGCCTATTACTATGCACTGGATTGGGAGCCGTGAGGTCTCCATGCCCAGCCTATTACTGTGCGCTGGATTGGGAAACGTGAGGTCTCCATGCCCAGCCTATTACTGTGCGCTGGATTGGGAAACGTGAGACCTCCATGCCCAGCCTATTACTATGCGCTGTATTGGGAGCCGTGAGGCCTCCATGCCCAGCCTATTACTGTGCGCTGGATTGGGAAACGTGAGACCTCCATGCCCAGCCTATTACTGTGCGCTGGATTGGGAAACGTGAGACGTCCATGCCCAGCCTATTACTATGCGCTGTATTGGGAGCCGTGAGGCCTCCATGCCCAGCCTATTACTGTGCGCTGGATTGGGAAACGTGAGACCTCCATGCCCAGCCCATTACTGTGCGCTGGATTGGGAAACGTGAGACCTCCATGCCCAGCCTATTACTATGCGCTGGATTGGGAGCCGTGAGGTCTCCATACCCAACCTATTACTATGCACTGGATTGGGAGCCGTGAGGTCTCCATGCCCAACCTATTACTGTGCGCTGGATTGGGAAACGTGAGACCTCCATGCCCAGCCTATTACTATGCACTGGATTGGGAGCCGTGAGGTCTCCATACCCAACCTATTACTATGCGCTGGATTGGGAGCCGTGAGGTCTCCATACCCAACCTATTACTATGCACTGGATTGGGAGCCGTGAGGTCTCCATGCCCAACCTATTACTATGCGCTGGACTGGGAAACGTGAGGCCTCCATGCCCAGCCTATCACTATGCGCTGGATTGGGAAACGTGAAGCCTCCATGCCCAGCCTATTACTATGTGCTAGATTGGGAGCCGTGAGGCCTCCCTGCCCAGCCTATTATTATGCGCTGGATTGGGAGCCGTGAGGCCTCCATGCCCAGCCTATTACTATGCGCTGGATTAGGAGCCGTGAAGCCTCCATGCCCAGCCTATTACTATGCGATGGATTGGGAAACATGAGGCCTCCGTCCCCGCCCTGCATGATAGGCGCTCTTTAGAGAGCCAATGAACATGCAGGGATTTTCTGCCACACACTGTAATGCCGCAACCATATTGGATGTGGCATTACAGTGATTGGCTGGCCAGACAGCATCATCAGGTCTATATCAGACCTGGCACCGCCCTGCTCGTCACAGTCTGCTCCGGAATCAGGCAGTGTAGGGAGAGTTGCTGCTGAGCTAGGGAGAGATTTGCTTGTGTCTTAGTGTAAGTATACCACAATATATTAGGCACATATCAATCTCAACTAACAGTCCTTCTGAGGACTAATCCAGCTGCATGAATATCAGTGCTAGGCTGGCAGGCAGTGTATGTGGCAGACTGCAGTGCATATAGAAAGAGGGTCCATTCCAGTTCTGTCTTCTGCTGCTGCTTTTACAGATTTTTCTAGACAAAGCCCCAGGTATCAGGGGCAAGGAATAATTTTTTGGATCTTAATCCTGATTATTTGCTTATAAAGCAATCCAGAGAACACAGTTTTTCTGCTCCATTTGCTTGTTGGCACTGCATAATACAGCCAGATCCTTTCCATATCACAGTGCTAAAAATCCATCTATTTAAAACTGTGGTTTGTCAGTCACACGGATCACATATACTGTAAGTGCGCTCAAAATTCTGCCATTTCTGGCCTCCATTTAAATTTTGTTGCAGTGTGTTAGCGACGTTATTGACACCAATTTGCTGTTAAAAATAGTTACCTACAGGCCAGCTATTTAAAACTTTGGTTTTCCGTCACACAGATCACATATAAGTTCACTCCAAATTCAGCCATTTGTAGTGAACGTGGAAACTATTGTCCTCCACTTAAAATGGGCAAAGCACTTGGCAAAGAACGGGGTACTGGACGTGATAGTGATGGTGCATGCAGAGGCCGAGATCAGGGGCAAGCTGAAATTGTGCCACAACAAACACCCACATCTTCTTGCCTGACCTTCCTGTCCCAATTACTAAGGGAACGCAGAACACCACTATTGAACCCAGAGTAATGTAAAAGATTGTTGGTTGGATAGTGGATAATGCTTCCAGTCACTTTGCTGCCACCACCACCACCCTGTCTTCCACATGGTCAAGTTGTAAGATGCATGCAGAAATAGGTATGTCACCAAGGAGCAGACGGTCCAACAGTTAAAGGGGAGGTTTATTTACAGGGAATAATATTGGTAAAGTTAACAGTATAGAAATGAATATAATGTGAACAGATTTAGCAAACAGTCGAAAAGCATAACCAGAATTCAATGGTAGTAAGAGTTATTTTCCTATGGTGAAAACTTATCAGTCTCCAGAGGTCTTGATTGAAGGGGTCACTCTTCTTCAACGTTGGTGCCGAATCACCAGCAGCGCTTGTAGTCCATAGTCCTCTGTGTCCTGGGCCTTTAACGTTGTCCAGCCGGGATACGAGGGGTTAATGCGGGAGCCAGAGGGGTATGAGACTGCTCCAAGTCCTTCTCTCTTACTCTGCAGCGGTGCTCTCTCACCGGGATCAGGGGCTCTGCATTAACCCATAAGTTACCGCAACCTTGTACGTGGCTCAGTCTCTCTAAGGAGGTCACAGCTCCGTTACTGAATGCAGCCTCTTTGCAGGGAAGCGTCTTGCCACGTAACACAGTCTCTCTGCGGGGGAGTGTCTTGCCACAGAACACAGTCTCTCTGCGGGGCAGCGTCTTATCACAGGGGGAGTGCGCAACCTTCCTGACAATGCAGTCCCAGGCCTCACGTACTCACGGTCTGCAGTCTTTGTCCGCGGTCTCTCTGACTCTGGCTGCTGTACCAGAGTTCTCTCCCTGCCTGCGTCAGCATCCTCCCCATGTCTGATGTCTACGCTGCTCTGAGCAAAGCGTGTGCTGTTTTCCCGATCTCAGCTCTCCTCCCTTCCTGTTCCTGGCTGCTGAACAGGCTGCTATAGTGTCCCCCGGGGAACCTGCTGCCCTGCTCAATGGTTCCGAATGTAGGTACAGCAGGTACGCGGGATGCAGTGACGAGACACAAGACAGATGTAACTGTTGGTGGTGGCTTTTTTATATATGGATGCCGATGGGGCCATCCTGAGCAACCGAACAAGATCACAACAATTTTCCTCGCAGGGACCAAACACAAGGAAACACAGGTAATGAGAACACGACTAACCCGGTGAAGGCCGGTCACTATAGGGCCGCGGTATGGCCGACTATGGGTCCTTAGTTACTATGTGTCACTTAGCTGTCCTGACGTCCCACGGCGTGCTGTCCGATGATGCTTCGGCGTCGCAGCCGCTGGGCCCAGTCTCTGAGGATCGGGTGGAGGCTTCAGGCATTCCTACGACCAGGCAAAGTGGGGGAACAAAAGGCCCTAGGAGAGTCCTTTGGCGGGGTGACCCCCCCCGCGGAGGCAACGGAATCCCGCCTGTTAGCGGGAGGATAGAGGCCGCAGCCCCCGGGCAGGGACGAGCCGCAGTGATGCGGAGTGACAGCTGGCAGGCCACTGGCAGAGCCTGGGGCTGTGCTGGGAGACCCACGGATGGCAAGGGGCAGACCCCAGCTACGGGTTGGGGCGGTGGTGGCTGCGGGCGGCAACGGGCAGGCCGCAGCCACGAGCTGGAGTGGGACGGCAACGGCCGCAGGCAGGCCACAGTTGCGGACTGGAGTGAAGCGGTGTTCCTCAGTCGGTCAGCTCGGTGCCGTCTCCCTGCGGTCCACAGCGAGTCTCCCTCCCGTCTCTCCTGCCGCTATCTTCCTCTCTGGTGGCTGCTGGAGGCTCTTGCTCTCTGGCGCGCTTGAGGTCTCCTGCTCCTCCTCTGCCGATCTGCTGACTCACCCTCGCTAGCGTCCTCCACCCCTTTTATATTAGCTCCTCTCCCAACTGTTCTAGAAGTTTCTGCCATCCGTCCTCTAATTCCGTCCCCCGGGAACAGACCCCCTAGGAAACTTGGTGACGATCCCCTTGGTTCCGGCCTGGACACGCGGCGGAGGCCCTTCCTCCTACACGGGCACAGAGCAGAGGAGGCTCCTCCTATATTTCACCCCCTTACAAAGTCTCAGTAGCCATGAGTCTGGACTGCATATTCCTCAACCCTGATCATCCTTCCTCCCACCATGCCGCGTGCCCAGAGACAACTGATCCCACACTTGGATACTCCGAAGGGTTGTTCACTTTTCCAATAGATTCTGGCCTCTCTCCATGTGAAGCGGGGCAAGAGGAGATCGCATGTAGCGATGCCCAAATATTTGAGCAGCCACGGTCACACGAAGGCTATGGTGAGAAAGTGTCACAAGAGGTGGACGATGATGAGACACAATTACCAGAAAGTCAGGAGAAGGACCAGGGTGAGGAAGTGGAAGACGAGGTGGTGGATGATATACTGTAGTAACTGATCCAACCTGGCAGGAGGACATGCAGAGCGACAACAGCAGCACACAGGGCAAGGGAGGCGTAGCGTCCCAACAGGCAGGAAGAATCAGTGTGGTGGCTGCAGACAGAAAGCGGGCAACCATTCCCTGTAACACCACAGAACATGACAGAAGTTGCCAGTACACCTGTTAGGTCTTCCCGAGTCTGGCTGTTTTATAAAGACTCTGACGATAACCCCAAAAAGCCCATTTGCACCACCTGCGAGGCCAGCATCAGCAGGGGTAGCAAAACTAACAGCCTGACCACCACCAGCATGACCAGGCACATAGCAGCAAAGCACTCGAGTTTGTGGGCTGAACCCCAGGGTCCAGGAACAGTGTCTGTGGGTGACGCCACTGCTTCTTTCTCTCCCGTCCATGGAGTATGCAAAGATGCCTCCAGCCGTGCACTTGTCGTTACACACACTCAACCAGCACTATCAGCAAGCACATCCACGTCCTTGTCACAGCACGGTTGAGTTGTCCATACCCCTGTCCTTGAAACGCAAGCGCAAATACGCAGCCAATGACCCATAGGCCACACTACTAAATTCCCACATTTCGCGAGTGCTAGCACATGTCCCACATTAGCCGTGCTCTCAACAATGCAGTTACTGGGAAAGTCCACCTAACCACGGACACATGGAGAAATGCTTGCGGGCAGGGACGGTACATCTCGCTGTCGGCACACTGGGTTAACATAATGGAAGCCGGGACCCAGTTAGACATTGTGATGGAACACGTCCTCCCAATGTCGAGGATTGCAGGCCCTACATCAATCACGCTTGGCCTCAGTCTACAGCTCCTGCACCTCCTCCTCCCCTTCAGCCTCCATCTCCGAAATGAACACATCAGCCACAAGCTGGAAGCACTGCATCACTGCCTCAGCCAAGCGGCAACAGGCTGTGCTGTGCTGAAGCTAATATGCTTAGGTGACAATTCACACAATGCTGAAAAGTTGTGGACAGCTCTGAAAGAGCAGGCAGATCTGTGGCCGACACCACTGAACCTACAACCAGGCATGGTCGTGTGTGACAATGGCCGGAACCTGCTGCTGGCACTGAGGTGAGGCGAGCTCACACACGTACAATGCCTTGCTCATGTGCTTAACCTCATGGTTCAGCAGTTTCTCAAAACCTATCCGGCTCACCAACTTGGTGTGTGATGTCCCCACACATTGGAACTCTACACTGCAGATGTTGGGAAGAATTTGTGAGCAGAAGAGGGCAGTTGTTGACTTCCAGCATCAATAAGGCCATTGGTATTCATTTCAGACTCCACACATAAGACCTCACGAGTGGACATGGATGTCAAACATATGTACCATCCTCCAAAACTCTGAGGACTCCACCAAGATGGTGAGCGGCGATGACACCATAATTAGCATCACCATCCCGCTTCTCTGTGTTCTGAAATGCTCTCTGCTCACAATCAAAGAGGATCCATTGCAGGTGGAGCACAATGAGATGGAGCAAAGAACCATACAGGGTGATTGCACACAGCTCAGCCTCATCTCATCCCAACATGGATTGGGTGACAATGAGGTAGAGGAGGAGGAGGAGGAAGAACAGGACCTAGTTTCATGGGCTATAGATGGTACTACCTGCACAGCTGTCATACCTTCTGTTCAGCGTGGATCGCCTAAAGACAGGGAGGAGGAGAAGGAGGACAGCATGGTTAGTCAGCCTCTTGGTGAGGACACTGAAATCTTGCCTGTTAGCAATCTGGCATGCATGGCTGAGTTTATGTTACGCTGCCTTTCCCGTGACCCTCTCATTCTCAAAATTTTGGGTGACCGTCATTATTGGTTGATGACACTTCTAGACCCACGGTACAAGGAAAACTTTCTATCTCTTATTCCAAAGGCAGACAGGTCTACTAAAATGGGGCAGTACCAGAACGCCCTTGTAGCGGAATTATTAAAAAAAACTCCCATCTGAAAACACTGGTGGCAGAGGTCACAGGTCATTGGACAACCAAGGAGTACAGGCGAGAGAGACACAACTCCAATCCAGCAGAGGCAGGGGAACACTGGCAAAGTTCTGGGAGAGTTTTCTCAGACCCTCCCATCGGTGCGGGGTACTCTCACAAGGAATGCAAAGTTTTGGAAGATACTGAGGGAGTATCTTGCTGACCGTATCTACGTCCTCCGTGATTCCTCTGTGCCTCATAATTATTGGGTATCCAAGCTGGACACGTGGCATGAACTGGCTCTCTTGGAGGTCTTGGCCTACCCTGGTGAAATTATAACTGAACTGATAAGTGCATCCACCTGTAAACTGAAAATGCTAACAGGCTGACTCTTATAAAAATGAGCAAGGGCTGGATTGGGCCAGACGTCTCAACACCACCAAACGATAGCAGCGTAACATAAACTCAAATCCAGGGTCTTTTTTTGGGAGGTCTATTCCTACGTATCTCTTCACACCCACACATGGGTAGACACTTCCTGATTTTGGCTATATGCTGTTGTCCTCCTCCTTCGTATCCTCCACCGCCATATCACCAGGGTGACCGTGGTCCGTGATGCAACACCCACATAATTTCTTTAAATGGTGTTTATGATGCCGGTAAAAAAAAATTGTTATACTGTATGTTCATGTATATCTAGGAGAAAGGACCGGAACAATAAAGGCAATGGTGTCTCTGGGCCGGAACCATAAGGGACTACAACTAGTGTTGCAGGGGGACAGAGAACCTGAACGGAACAGACCTGTGACCTCTGCTGCCAAAGGCGGGTCTGACATAAAAAGGGCGGTGCGCGGGAACCTGGGGTTTCTAGCGGGAAGATAGGAGGTGCGGCAGGTGGATTGCTCCCTCCCTGCGAGTAACTCTACTGACGGCAGTCTGTGCTTGAATGCGCACCCCCCCAACATCCAGCAACAGCACCAGTGACGGCTTACTGCTGCCGGACGCCGACCCTACGCGACCGCGGGCAGGAAATGCTGACCGTACTGTGCGATGCTTGACAGCTCACGATGTAGAGGGCACGGCTCCCGTAGGAGACTTCGACTTTACAGTCGTGACTGCAGCCTTGATACCGGAACCCTCCGCCTCATTCGCTGAAACAACAGCCACTGGTTCCCGGACATACATCAGCCCACTAAAAGTTCCCAGACTCTTCTTCTCTGCTAAGAGACAGTGTCTCCGGTACATCCAGGACCGCTTCCTGAATGTGACGCGCCGTCTGCAGCTCCATCGTGGGATCTTCCAACCACCTCCCTCTGGACGACAGAGTCTGATGAGTTGAACCTTACGTTTTTTTACTGTCCCACCGTTAGCAATTCTTTTTTTGTTATTACCATTGCTGACAGCTGAAGTCAAGCTGTCACTGCATAATACCGAACTTCCACATATTTGCCCGCGCAATACTCCTGTGCATCTTGTATATATTAACTCCCTGCGTGGAGACAGCATTGTGATCTTTTTCTCTGGTTAAATGAAAACACCCATTAACACTTGCTCTGCCTCCTGCTCGTCACTGCATCCTACGCACCTGCTAGTAACCTACATAAACCCCTAGGGGTAAATGTTTGTCAGCCCATACACTTAGTGCATGGGCATTACAAGTACAGGAGACCCGCTCCTTTCTAATGGGAACATTTTTTATGAGGCTCTCCTCCATGTCTCTTCCAAGGGGCCTGGAGTGCCTCAAAATTTTTGGCAGCCCTCTTCCTCCTCCCTATCTACAGAGTTTTTGGCACGCAAATCCGCAGCTAATCCGCAGACCTTTTTATACCTGCAGTTTAGCTGCGGATTTGACGGACTCAATGTAAGTCAATGGGTGCAAAAACGATGCAGATCCGCAAAAGAATTGACATGCTGCGGAAAATAAAACTTTGCGAATCCGCGTGGATTTTCCGCAGCATGTCTACACCAATTCTGGATTCCCACTGATTAATATTGGTTGGGCACTACAGTGTGAATTTGGTGAAATTCCGCATATCAAAAAGGCTGCGGATCCGCAACAAAATCCACAACATGTGCACATAGCCTAGGAATAGTAAAGGCTGCCTGATGGCCCTATAAAAATAGGCTTTGTGATTTTCAGAGTCCCTCCTTCATAAAGGAAACAGGATGTGTCTGATGATGTGTCACACACCACATGGCCAGATAAGGTTGTAAAATGTTAAAATTTCCCAGTGAATGTATTTGTCTTGGTTGAAAGCAATGCTAAAGTTCAAAAACACATCAAAAACACTATGTATGTACCTACAGTTGTGGCCAAAAGTATTGACACCCCTACAATTTTGTCAGATAATACTCAGTTTCTTCCTGAAAATGATTGCATTCACAAATTCTTTGGTATTATTATCTTCATTTAATTTGTCTTAAATGAAAAAACACAAAAGAGAATGAAGCAAAAAGCAAAACATTGATCATTTCACACAAAACTCCAAAAATGGGCCAGACAAAAGTATTGGCACCCTCAGCCTAATACTTGGTTGCACAACCTTTAGCCAAAATAACTGCGACCAACCGCTTCCGGTAACCATCAATGAGCATTTTTGTTTTTGGTTATTTATTTTGCCTTATATACAAGTCATTACCCTGGAAAGGATGTTCCTTAACATATTTCCCAGGAAAATCCATTTTGGTTTAGTTTTTGTATGTTTTATTGTGTGTCTGTAAAAGTAGCGTAATACTCTGACAACATTGTTCACAGCAGTGACCTGGGAGTGAGAAATGCTTCCAGGGAGTCTTCCCCATGATGTTCTCAAGTCATTTGAGCACTGATCCCATCGATATCTGCAATTTATAGTCGGAAAAATGCCGGAAAAATGCTCGCGTTTCCCATAGACTTGCATCGGACTCGTTGCTCGGGTCGAGCAAACGAGCAACGAGCACCCGAACATTTTAGTCTTCGCCCATCACTAGTTATGACACACACCCTGCACGTACACATATATATACACATTTATATACACACACAATGCACATACATACACAAAGTCCACATACATATGTATACACATACACACACTGCACATACACATGAATATCCAGTGGGTATGGAAAGTATTCAGACCCCTTTAAATTTTTCACTCTTTTTTTCATTGCAGCCATTTGGTAAATTCAAAAAAGTTCATTTTTTTCCCATTACTGTACACTCTACACCCCATCTTGACTGAAAAAATAAACAGAAATGTAGAAATTTTTACAAATTTAGTCTGTCCGTGATCTTTTTATAAAATAAAAAATCTAGGCAAGACGGCAATCCTGCCACTATAGCATAGCTAAATTCACATTTAGACTATTAAAAAAGTTGTCCGCTATTTAAAAAAAGCTAATACTCCCCTCCCATGCCGATACCGTTCCCACTCTGTCATCACTCACTCTGCCCAGGGCTGTCATGCTGTTGCTGTGACACATGACCCTGGCGCCCCATCAGTGCTGGCATCTTTGTCTCTGCCCCATGTTGAATTGAACATGAAAAGGAAGTTAGAGATCAGCTGCAGCCCGGACTACTTCTTGTTCAATTTGTCTGAAGGCGAGGACAGTGTCCTTGGCATTGATTGGGTACCGGAGTCACATGGACTGAGAGTGCTGACACCGCTGGAGTGGCGCCAGCACGGGAATAAGTATAGGCTTTATTATTTTATCTAGGCCAAACATTTAGATCAAGAAGGGGTTGTCCAAGTAGTGAACAACCCCTTTAATTCTCTAGAGCAGCAATATGGGGGAAAAATAGGATTAAACAATATGATAGCATAGTTTTGGTGATAAGTCAGGTGGGAACAGCCGGTGATGTCACTTTTCATCTTCTGCCCAAAGGATGGTAGTATTTATGTGATGAATGGAGGAAGAGATGGAACTTTGTTTAAACACGCACAAAAAAAATTAAATTGGCTGTTTTATGAAGGCAAAAGCTTTCCGTATCTGATATTAGTACGGAATATGCCATATTTAGTGGATCTTTAGGAAAGGTGTTGATGACTATGAAGTCAGGTTTTATTGGTTTACAAATACCAGGACTGGCAAAAAAACCCTAAACAAGAGATCCCTGTCCAGACTACTGAAGTCTTTAAAGAGTAACTGTTGGTTTAATTTTTATTTCATACATCAATAGCACACATGAAAAAAAATAATTTTGTAATATATCTTATCAGAAAAAAATGGTTCTTTCTCTGCCAGAATTGACATTCATTAAAAATTCTCAATTCTGGGGTAAAATCTTTCTTCAGTGAAGACGTTCCCATTACTGAGATAGGAGATGGCAGCTGCTACTGATAAGATTCTAGGTAGGTGGGAGGAGGGAGGAGCTAGAGAGACAGAGCTCCTCCCCCTCTCTCCTCTCATCTACATAGAATCTTATCAGTAGCAGCTGCCATCTCCTATCTCAGTAATGGGAACGTCTTCACTGAAGAAAGATTTTACTCAGGAATTGAGAATTTTGAATGATCAATTCTGACAGAGAAAGAACCAATTTGTCTGATAAGATATATTACAAACTTGCTTATTTTCACGTGTACTATTGGTTTCTTATATAAAAATTAAAATGACGGTTACACTTTAAGCTTTGCTGTTGGAAAACCAATAAGTTGAATATATCACGCCGAACCTTCCACCCAACAAAGAACCAGTCTGAAGACATTACATTTCCAAGAATAACATTCTTTACAAGTCATAACATATTAATGATTAATAATGTATAATTGTCCAGTATCTTAATTTCATTATAGCCCAAAATGCATTATTTTAAGTTAAAAATCAAAATTTAAAATGAAGCTGAAAATATCTTTCCAATCTTTCTTCTTAGTTTTAGAACACTGCCATGTTGGATGCATTAAAGGGGTTTCAATTGATCTTGGAATAATAATAATTTTCACAATTGGATGTAGAAATAAAATGTTCCTGTGCTGAGATAATCTTATAAATGTGCCCCTGCTGTGTACTGTGTAATGGCCGTGTCTGACCGTACTGGGACATGGTTTGATCATACCACAGCTACTAGGCAAGGGAGGAAGGAAAAGTGAGTATACAGACAGGCAGCATGGGATTGCAGAAACTGCTTTCTGTGAGGCAAAACATTTTTAAAAACAAGCAACATTACACAGCGCATAGCATGGGCACTTTTATAAGATTATCTCAGAACAGGAAACATTTCTTACTACATCCAATTGTGGAACAATTTTTTATTCCAAGATATATCGATTAACCCCTCTCTGAAATTAGATGTACTATTCTGTACATGCGCCCTGGGACTTAATCCCCATGGACGGAATAGTACGTCATAGGTGATCAGCCGCGCTCGCGGGGGGAATGCGGCTGATCGCGGCCGGGTGTCAGCTGATTCTCACAGCTGACACCCGGCACTAAGTGCCAGGAGCAGTCAACCCCCAAGACACTACGATCAAACATGCTGACAGCCCCTCTGCCTTTGGATCGGAGACCCCGAGGCATGACACGGGGTCCCGATCGCTGCCATTGAGACCCGATGTCGTCATGACGACATCCGGGTCTCCAGACCTGAGAGACTTCTTGTCATGCGCAGTGATGATCAGGAAGTCTCTCAGGTCAGTGTAAATTTCATGCAGTGCTGATAGCTTCTATAGCATGCAGAGCTGCATGCCATAGAAGTCATCAGCCTGCACAAAATGAGTGTCCCATAGCGGGTTCAAAGTGTAAAAGTAAGAAAGTAAGAATTAAATTTAAAAAAAATTAAATTATTGTAAAAATATTTAAAAAATCACTATTTATTCCATCAATAAATAAATATTTGAATAAAAAAATCTAAATAATAAAAGTACACATATTTAGTATCGCCGCATCCATAACGACACGACCTATAAAATTGTCCCACTAGTTAACCCATTTTGTGAACACTGAACACCATTACAAAAAAAAAGGCAACAAAAAATGGGAAAAATATGCGATCAAAATGACGGATATAAATAAACGTGGTACCGCTGAAAAAGTCATCTTGTCCTGCAAAAGACAAGCTGCCATAAAGCTCCATCACGAGAAAAATAAAGTTATAGCTCTCAGAATAAAGCAATGCAAAAACAACTATTTTTATATAACAGTTTTTATTGTATAAAAGCGCCAAAACATAAAAAAATGATATAAATGAGGTATCGCTGTAATCGTACTGACCCGAAGAATAAAACTGCTTTATCAATTTTACCACAACGGTATAAACGCCCCCCCCCCAAGAGAAATTCATGAATTGCTGGCTTTTGTTCATTCTGCCTCCCAAAAATCGAAATAAAAAGCGAAAAAAAAAGTGACGTGCCCAAAAATAGTACCAATAAAAACGTCAACTTATCCTGCAAAAAAACAAGACCTCACGTGACTGTGGGCCAATATATGGAAAAATTATAGCTCTCAAAATGTGGTGATGCAAAAAATTTTTTGCAATAAAAAGCGTATTTTAGTGTGTGACAGCTGACAAATATAAACCCGCTATAAATAGTAAATCAAACCCCCCTTCATCACCCCCTTAGTTAAGGAAAAATAAAATATAAAAAATGTATTTCTATTTTCCTATTAGGGTTAGGGTTGGGGCTAAAGTTAGGGTTAGGGTTGAGGCTAAAGTTAGGGTTGAGGCTAAAGTTAGGGTTGGGGCTAAAGTTAGGATTAGGGATAGTGTTGGGATTAGGGTCAGGGTTGGGATTAGGGTTAGGGTTGAGATTATGGTTAGGGATGTGTTAGGGTTAGGTTTGAGGTTAGGGTTATGGTTAGGGTTGGGATTAGGGTTAGGGGTGTGTTAGGGTTGGAGTTAGAATTGGGGGGTTTCCACTGTTTAGTCACATTAGGGGCTTTCCAAACACAACATGCGTCTGATCTCAATTCCAGCCAATTCTGCGTTGAAAAAGTCAAACGTTGCTCCTTCCCTTCTGAGCTCTGCCATGCGCCCAAACAGTGGTTTACCCCCACATATGGGGTATCAGCATACTCAGGACAAATTGCACAACAACTTTTGGGGTCCAATTTTCCTGTTACCCTTAGTAAAATAAAAATATCAGGGTGAAAAGATCATTTTTGTGAAAAAAAATATGATTTTTTATTTTTATGGCTCTACATTATAAACTTCTGTGAAGCACTTGGGAGTTCAAAGTGCTCACCACACATCAAAAAAAGTTTCTTAGGGGGTCTACTTTCTAAAATGGTTTAGCTTGTGGGAGGTTTCCATTGTTTAGGCACATCAGGGGCTCTCCAAATGCGATATGGCGTCCAATCTCAATTCCAGACAATTTTGCATTGAAAAGTCAAACAGCGCCCAAACAGTGGTTTATCTGCATATATGGGGTATCAGCGTACACAGGACAAATTGTACAATGACTTTTGTGGTCCAATTTCTCCTGTTACCCTTGGTAAATTAAAACAAATTGGATCTGAAGTAAATTTTTTGTGAAAAAAAAGTTAAATGTTCATTTTTTTTATCATTCCTAAAATTCCTGTGAAGCACCTGAAGGGTTAATAAGCTTCTTGAATGTGGTTTTGAGCACTTTGAGGGGTGCAGTTTCTAGAATGGTGTCATTTTGGGCTATTTTCTATCATATAGACCCCTCAAAGTGACTTCAAATGTGATGTGGTCCCTAAAAAAAATGTTGTTGTAAAAATGAGTGTCACGGTCCCTGCCGCGGCTTCTTACCGGTGCGGTCCCATGTTTTAGTGTGTTCCGACTCCCCTCCTGCACGTCTCCAGCGCGCTCCTGCTTCTCAGCGCGTCCCCGCGCCTGACCTCCGGGTACCCCGGCGCCGGCCCTGCACGCCTGTGCACTAGTCGCTCCTGACACTCAGGCCTCTAGGAGCTGTGACGCGGTGGCGCCGCCCCCAACATGGCGGCGCCCACCGACTACTTCTACTCGGCGTCAGGCCAGGTAAGATGCCTGACTATCACATGCGGTGACGCTGCCTTCCCTGTCAGCGCTCGCTTTGTCTCAGTCCGTCCTCCATCCTCTGTCCCTGTTTGCGCTACTGCTGGTAGCTCCTTCTCTGCACCTCCTGCCTTGCTCTGAGTCCATCCTAGCTCCTGTGTCTCTCCCTGTCCTGCCTCTCCCGTCTACCTGCCTGGTCCCTCCTATTCCCCGTGTACACCTGTCGTCCACCTTAGCCTCCCATTCATTGCATTACCTGTACCTTGCTCTCACTCTTGCAGCCTCCAGTCTCCGCCATCCTCTGTGCCCCTGGTTCTGTGCCCTGCCCTTGCTCCGTGGTCCCTGTTTTCTTCTGTGTCCTAGCAGCTCGGATTCTTCTGTGCCTTCTTTCCGGTGTTTAGCCCCAGTCGCCCCTTTGGCTCCAGCTGTCACGGTTCCATCCTCTGTGGGCCTGCCCCTAACACTCCCTGTATAGGGGGTGGCCACACCTTGTCTGCTCACCCTCGGGGGCTCTGGGGCCGTGACCCAGAGGGTCCACTCCCGGGTTGTCGTCTCATCTCCACTCAGAAACAGCATACCCGTAACAATGAGAAATCGCTGTTTAAATTTTAACCCTTATAACTTCATAACAAAAAAAAATTTTGGTTCCAAAATTGTACTGATGTAAAGTAGACAGGTGGAAAATGTTATTTATTAACTATTTTGTGTGACATATTTCTCTGTTTTAAGGGGATGAAAATTCAAATTTGGAAAATTGCAAAATTTTCAAACTTTTCGCCAAATTTCCATTTTTTTCACAAATAACTGCAAGTCATATCAACATTTTTTTTACCACTATCATGAAGTACAATATGTCATGAGAAAACATTGTTAGAATCACCAGGATCTATGGAATCGTTCCAGAGTTATTACCTCATAAAGGGACAGTGGTCAGAATAGTAAAAATTGGCCCGGTCATTAACATGCAAACCACCCTTGGGGGTAAAGGGGTTAAAATAAACTTTGTTCGTGGGACAACCCCTTTAAGTCTGCATCCTGCATATTACATATATCAATCACATTTTTATTTAAACAAAATTCTTAAGCCACATTTCATCAAGGTAATTTTGTTGAGGGCTGAGCCAAGTACTGCAGTGTGCAGGTGCCAAGAAAGGTCAGAGAGGCCCAGCACCTTCGCACTGCTGTACTTAGCTCTGCCCTCAACAGGGCAGATCAGTATGCCTGCGCAGGAGCAACAACAGAAAGCATGGAAGATGACAACATCGTATGAAGATGGGAGGCGCCGGACCCAGACCTTCGACACCCATAGGACCGGACCGCCCCCCCGGTGAGTATACTAAACCTTGTTTTTCTTATCTTTCAGGTTAGATTGGGGGCTTATCTACAGCATTATAGAATGCTGTAGATAAGCCCCAAAAGGCAGTGGTCACAGCTCATAGCTGAAAAAGGAGGTGACAGGTTTCCTTTAATCTCACATGGGGTAGCAAAACCCCGGTGACAGAGTTAATTGAAGAAGCTAAAGGACTCAGACATAAACTACAGAATTCTCAAGAAAAAATAATTTGTCTGGTGAAACACAGCTAAACTCAGTTTTACTGTACTCCTTCACGACATATGACATATACTTACATCGTATGTCAGGTCCCTGACTTTGATGCGGGCTCTTTCCTCGTACATGACAGTTGATTTAAACAAACACAGAGCTTCACCTGCAGCTGTTAACCAGTTAAATCTTGCTGTCAATCACTGACAGCGGGATTTCACAAGCGCAAGCCAGAATCCTGCCCATCGGCACCCTTGTCGCATGGTCAGAGAGCGCTGATGGGTTGTCATGCGAAAGACCCATGTGCCTGTCATTATAATACTCCTGTGAACGCTGGCTCGTGGCCACATTCATAGGAGATCGTGATATCTGCTACATATAGCAGTGCTGAAACACCGCTATGTATAACACAGGCGATGAGGATCGCAGCTTCAAGTCTCCTAAGAGGATTATTAAATACAGTAAAAAGTTAAAAAAAGAAAACACAAAAGTTCAAATCACCCCACATTTGCCCCACTGAAAATTCAAAAAATACACATATTTATATATATATCACTGCGACCAGAAATGTCTGATCTACCAAAATGTAAAGTGAATTAATCAGATCGGTAAGCAGCGTAACGAGAAAAAAATTGAACCGCTAGAATTGTCTTTTTGGCCGCCGCAACATTGCATTGTCTACCCCAAAATGGTATCAATAAAAAAGTCAGCTCATGGCACAAAAAATAAGCCCTCAGCCAGTCCCAAATACTGGAAAATGAAAACGCTATGGGTCTTGGCAAAATGGCAGCAAACACAAAAACTTTTTTCATACAATTTTCGGAATTTTTTTCACCACTTAAATAAAAAATAAACTATACATGTCAGCATACTCATATTTACACAGGGAATCATATTGTCAGGTGAGTTTTACCATATTGTGAACATGGTAAATTGAAAAAACTCAAAAAATCAATTGTAGAATTGCCATTTTTTTTACATTTTCATCACAGTTGGATTTTTTTTCCCATTTTCCACAAAGGTAAAATCCATGGTGCTATTCAAATGTACAATTCATGCCACTGTATTGACAGAAAAATAAAAAAAAGTTAAGGCTCTTGGAAAAAGGGTAGAAAAAAATGAAAACGAAACAAAAAACGGAGACTGGCCATGGCATGAAGGGATTAAGCATTATAACCTACTGAGGATATTCATCTATTATCTTAAATCTATTGCCCTGGGACTTGTGGTAGGTCATCACAGGTTTATAAATCTCCCCCTCCATCTCATCTAAACCTGAGCACCTTATCTTTTCCTCCATATCTCTTCCTCTATTCCACCACACTGTAGGATTGATTATATTTTGTAAAAGCCTGTTCATTTTTGCGTGATCTCAAGTTAGACATTGTGGAGATAATAGTGTCTAGTATTACCTAATAGCCTTAATGATGATTACCCAATGGCATTTCTATCTAGTTAATGATGAGGGATAAGACAAAAAAGAAGCCAAGATAAGAAAAATGCCCCCTAATGCTTCACAATGTAATTAGAAATGTTTAGAATGTGATCAGAGAGTTTTCCACTTCAGTCATTTTAAATAATTCATTGTGTTATAGTGAATTATGCAGTACGTTAAAGGGGTGGTGCAGATCTAAAATGTATTTTAATTCTAAATACCTTTTTAATGTCATAATCTAATCTCTTTTCTAATATATTTTAATTAAAAAGTCCCTACCGTTCCCTCACAACGCTATCTGTTTTATTTTTTTTTTTACCACTTCCGTTTTGATGATACTTTATGTGAGAATCCCAGCGCAATATGTACAGTGACAGTGCACTCGCTTGCCAACTCTGATCAGAAGTAAGAAACTGGCAAAGAGTGCACTGTCAGTGCGCATTGTGGATTACTCGGAGTGCAGGAAATGCAGAGAGACGGGCCGCCCCCGCATGTGATGTCACTGGCAAGGGAGCGTACTGTGCATATTGACAAAAACCTAATGCACATCTGTCAGAATTGGCAATCAACGCTTGTTCAATAGAGCAGGAACTAACACAGCCCCTGAAATGGGCATCACAGATGACGCTGTGTTTCAGGGAGGGGATAGAGCATGCACTGGGATTCTCAAACAAAGCATCATCCAAAAGGAACTGATAAATAAAAATAAAAGTTATATAGTGTAGTGAGCGAACTGTACGGACTTTTTAATTAAAGTATCTTAGAAAAGAAATTAGATTATGAATTTAATAGATAAACATTTAGGATAAAAATACATTTTAGTTCCCGACCACCTCTTTAACTACAAGGACACTGACAACTTAGGACCCCTAGACAAAATACATGCCCACCCTATCCAACACTTCCCTTCTGAGCATGCACACATACATGAAATAAGGCACACATTAAACACATGTAAAAAATGGCATTCATATATTTTCTATCAATGACAGACAAAAAGCTGTGAACCGACCATTGAAACAAGAGTGATTACATCATTCTATTAATGACACGGATGTATCTGCACTTGATCAGTAAGCCAGAATATTTTTTTAATTATAATGCACTTGCACATACAGATATATCTGTATATATTAGTACATTATGCTAATAAAAAATAGTTCAGGGTTTGAGGACTTTAGGCAGAGAAAATCCTCTCATAATGTACAGCCACTGGCTCACTGTTAGTATTTCTGCCTTCCATGCCACAGTTCCTGAGTTTGAATCTTGGCAGAAATGAACTACAAGAAGTTGTTTAGAGTAATTAAAAATATATAGAGGAATCCACAGAGTTGTGTCCTGATGCCGGGAGAACTACTACTGCCCAATGTACTACCAAAGAGGAATGGAGGTGAGAGAACATAACCGTATCCTGTTGTTGAGTTTTCTGACAATTTTGAAACTTATTTAAAGGATTACTTCTTATTTTAAGGATTACTCAATGTTCGAAAAGTATGAATATTTTATTGAAAACATGGTGTGCTTTGAACAATCCTTTTTAGTGAAGCTCCAACAATGCGGTATAATCTATGTGGAAGCGTTCAACTTTCCTACAGTGCCCCTACAGGGTAATTTTAGGCATTACACAGTTCATATTAATTCCTTTACTCCCTTGGGTTTTTCCATTTTTGCGGTTTCATTTTTTACTCCCATTTTTCCCACAGCCATAACTTTTTATTTTTACGTAAACATGGCCATGTGAGGGCTTGTACTTTTGAATGACACCATTGGTTTTACCATATGGTGTACTGGAAAATGGAAGAAAAAAATCAAAGTGTTGTGAAATTGCAAAAAGTGCAATTCCACAATTGCCTTTTATTTGGCTTTTTTAACCATCTATTCTATTATTTCTAAACACTGTTTTTCGGTGATTCCTTTGTATCCCCGTTCATACTGCACCCACACACACAAATGATACACCATTTGAAAGGTAAACTTGCCCTCTTCTGCACGAATATAACAAAACAAACCACACATCCATGATTTGATCACAAAATACAGTTTAAACATTAATTTTCATAAACCTGCAGTAAGGAAAAATGACCTGCAGGTGGCACCACAGTACCCCAAAGCACACTACCAACACATTTGTAAACATGCACTGCTTTTTTGCTGATCCTTTGCCCCACACACACACACGATACACCATTTGAAAGGTAAACTTGCTCCCTTCAGCAAGAAAACAGCCAAACAAATCACACATTCACGATTTTATCACTGAATACAGTTTAAGCATTCATTTTCATAAACCTGCAGAAAGACACAATGACCTGCAGGTGGCACCTCAACAGGAAAACATTTTTTGGCCTCTACTTATCAAAACAATGTATTGTATTACCAATCTACATATATAAATACCTGTCTGTGTTCATCAGCTCATGAAACACATTTACATTTAAAGACCAGCTTGTTTTTCTGAAATTGCCTCTGTCCCCGATGACCAATGTGTGAAAATTTTGATTTTGAACAGGCCGAGCTAGTTTTCACTAAATGTTATAAAGGACCTGCCATTATGATTCTCCGGGTCATTTTGAGTTTGAAGATACCAAATATGTCTGGGTTCTTTTTTATTTAAGTGGTGAAAAAAAAATCCAAAGTTTGTAAAAAAAAAAAAAAAAAAGTCGCCATCTTCTTTTATTGTGTTCTCGGGTTGGGTGAGGGCTTATTTTTTGCGCAGTGAGATGATGTTTTTATTGAAACCATTTTGGTGTAGATACAATCTTTTGATGGCCCATTATTGCATTTTAATGCAATATTGCAGCGACCAAAAAATTAAATTCTTGGGGTTTTGATTTTTTTCTCGTTACGACATTTACCGATCAGATTAATTCTTATTATATATTGATAAATCGGGCGATTCTGAACGTGGCGATACCAGATATGTGTTTTTCTTTAACTGTTTTATTTTGAATGGGGTAAAAGGGGGATGACTTAAACTTTTGTATTTTTTTATATTTTCAAAAACGTTTTTATTTTACTTTTTCACTGCCTTCAATAGTCTCCATGAATCTGTGATCACTTATGCTACACACAGCACGTCTTCAGCCGTGCTGTGTGCAGCAAAAATGCTCATCCGCTATGAGCACCAACCACGGGGCGGCGGTTTTGCATCTGGCACCAATAGGTTAAAGTTTTGCATTTTACTCAATATGACATACTTATAATCTTGGCTGCTCCTCTGAAACTCTGATCTGTCCAGTGACACTTTGCTTTGCTTATGTAACAATTATGTTCAACCATAGCCGAAGGGACAAGAAAGGAAAGCCAAAAATATACTTCCTTTGAAAATGGATCTCCTTAAAATCGTGCGTCTTGGAGGCTGTTAGAAGGTAACTCATATATCCAATAAGAGGGGAACACTAGACAGAAAACATGTGTAACACGACAAACGCTGCGCCTTGCACCAAACAATGCAACAGATGTTCACTTGAAACCTCAACCACTTTTTTCTTCTGGGTAAAGGCGCAGCTGACGTGTAAAGGAGAAGAAATCTGATAAAAGACCCAAGACCACGCCGTATCTTATCCTGATCAGCAGACACATCTAATCTCATCCCTGGCTGACAAAAGGTTACTGTTCATCTTTCAACTGATCCAATTTCTTAGATAGATTTCCTGCTCTATGTGAGTGGTTTCAATGAAAACTTCAGTGAGATGGGATGAGCCGGGACGAGCGAGCGTCCTTCACATTAAAGAGATTGGTAACAAGAGACATTTACTGAGATGAGTTTATAGGTGTGAAGGGGGGTTCCGGTAGCCCAGGAGTTCAGCTGACGTGTAGGGATAGTAAGTGGTAGCCAGTGGGTCAAGTGCCTACCTAAAAGGATTTCTTGCCAATGATAAGTTACAGTGGGGAAAAATAGCCAGTTAGTCAAAGCATCTACGTGATGCCCGATAGCATTACTCAAGTCATCTCTATCTGGTGTTCCTAAAGGCATGGTCTCACAACTATCCTTACCACTGGACATTTACCCTTTTTCTTTTGCTTTGGTAGCTATGGGCCCAATTTATTATCACATACCAGCCATCAAAAAGAATTGTCACCTATTTGCCAAGTCTGTTCCTGTAATAGATACAGGTATGGGTTATTTTGCCATGGCTTTAAGGAGAACCTGTCAGCAGCATTTTACTAAGTAAAGTGCAGAAATCAGTTTAGTAGATTTTCTTTAATCTTTGTTTGAAATTTCCTTGTATCCATATCTTCGTGCATTGGGGCCAGGGCTCGCGTCATCACCCAGTGCTGGGGCCCTGGATGAACGGGGGCCCACTCGCCGTCAGGGAAACCGGCATGCTCTGGGGCCCGTGAGTCGGGGGAGCCCGGTGCCAGCGTTGAAACTGCTCCCTCCCCTCAACTACTCACCGCTCCCCTTTCCACGCTGCTCCCATCTCTTCAACGTCTTCTGACTCTATGTGACATATCAGGGCAAAGGGTGCGATGATGTCACTACAGCACGCCCTCTGCCAAGCAGCGAAGAGAGTCAGAAGACGCTGAGGCAACCACAGCAGCGGGGAACGAGAAGAGGTGAGTATTTGATTATTTTTTTTATAAATGTAGCAATATATGGGGCTATTATAGTATCTGGAGCAATATATGGGGCCATTATATGGTATGAGCATTATATGGGGCCATTATGCTGTATAGAGCAATATATGGAGCCATCATATACTGTATGGGGCACTATATGGGGCCATTATATACTGTATGGAGAAATATATGGGGCCCATTATACTGTATGAAGCAATAAATGGGGCCATTATAATGTATGGAGCACTATATAGGGCCATTGTTCTGTATGCAGCAATATATGGGGCAATTATACTGTATGGAGCATTATATGGGGCCATTAGGCTGTATAGAGCAATATATGGGGCCATTATATATTACATGGAGCAATATATGGGGCCATTATATGCTGTATGGAGCAGTATATGGCACCATTATATACTGTATGGAGCATTATATGGGGCCATTTTACTGTATGGAGCATTATGAGGGCCCCATTATACTGTATGGAGCATTATATGTCAACATTATACACTGTATGGAGCATTATATGGGGTCCTTTATTCTGTATGGAGCATTAGATGGAGCCCACTATACTTTATGAAGCACCATATAGGACCATTACATACTATATGGAGCAACATATGGGACCCATTATACTGTATGGAGCATTATATGGGGCCCATTATTCTGTATTGAGCATTATATGGGGCACATTATACTGTATGGAACATTATATGGGGCCATTATACTGTATGGAGAATTATATGGGGCCCAAGTACAATTAATAATAATAATAATAATCTTTATTTATATAGTGCTAACATATTCCGCAGCGCTTTACAGTTTAACAGTTTCAAAACACAAGTCATAAGTAACAACATTAACAATACAATAATTAAAGCAAAATAAGACGAAATAAGATGACCCTGCTTGTGAGAGCTTACAATCTACAATGAGGTGAGGGAGATACAAAGTATAGGTGTGTATTTACAATTGTATATTTACAATGAAGGTCCAGTCATCTTGAGGGAGTGAAGGATGGATGGAGATAGTGAATGAGCTACACACGCACACTTACACATAGAATGACTTTGATTAGTGAACGTGATAAGCCATTCTGAACAAATGTGTTTTGAGGGAGCGCCTAAAACTATGCAAATTGTGGTTAGTCCTAATTTCTTGGGGTAGAGCATTCCAGAGGATAGGAGCAGCACGGGAGAAGTCTTGGAGTCGGGAGTGGGAGGTACGGATTAGTGCAGAGGTTAGTCGAAAGTCGTTTGCAGAGCGCAGCGATCGGCTAGGCGGATAGACAGAAATGAGGGAGGAGATGTAGGGGGCTGCCGCACCGTGGAGAGCTTTGTGGGTGAGAACAAGTACTTTGAATTGGATCCTATAATGAATGGGCAGCCAGTGTAATGACTGACGAAGAGCGGACACAGCCGAGTACCGATTAGCCAGATGGACGACCCTGGCTGCTGCATTAAGTATGGACTGGAGAGGGGATAGTCGAGTGACGGGGAGGCCAATTAATAGAGCGTTGCAGTAATCCAGGCGGGAGTGGATCAATGCTACAGTGAGGGTTTTTGTTGTTTCCATGGTGAGAAAAGGGCGGATTCTAGAGATGTTCTTTAGGTGTAAGCGGCAAGAGCGGGCAAGAGATTGTATATGGGATGTGAAGGAGAGATTGGTGTCAAACATAACACCCAGACAGCACGCCTGCTGCCGGGGTGTTATTGTGGTACCACCCACGGAGAGGGAAATGTCAGATTTAGGGAGGTTAGTAGATGGCGGGACCAGAAGAAGTTCAGTTTTGGAGAGGTTGAGTTTCAGAGAGAGTGGACATGGTATTGGAGACTGCAGACAGACAGTCACTGGCGTTCTGTAGTACAGAGGGGGTAAGGTCGGGGGAAGACGTATATAGTTGTGTGTCATCAGCATACAGATGGTACCGAAAGCCAAATCTGCTGATGGTCTGTCCAATTAGGGCTGTGTAGAGAGAGAAGAGAAAGGGGCCAAGGACTGAGCCCTGAGGTACCCCAACAACAAGAGGAAGAGGAGATGAAGTGGAGCCAGAGAAGAAAACACTGAAGGAGCGGTCAGAGAGATAGGAAGAGAACCAGGAGAGAGCAGTGTCCATAATGCCTAGTGACTGGAGCCTAGAGAGTAGGAGATGGTGGTCAACAGTATCAAAAGCTGCAGAAAGGTCAAGAAGAATGAGCAGAGAGTGGTCACCGTTACGTTTTCCTGTCAGAAGGTCATTGGTCACTTTGATGAGTGCAGTTTCAGTCGAATGTAGGGGGCGGAAGCCGGACTGTGAAGGGTCTAGAAGGGAGTGAGTGGAGAGGTAACGGGTAAGGCGGGAGTAAACTAGGCGCTCCAAAAGTTTAGAGATGAAGGGGAGATTGGAGACTGGTCTGTAGTTGTTTGTGCAGGATGGGTCGAGAGCGGGTTTATTTAGTAATGGAGTAACGATGGCGTGTTTGAAGGAGGATGGGAAAATGCCCGAGGAGAGGGAGAGATTAAAGATTGTAGTTAGGTGGGCTGTGACAACTGGAGAGAGAGACTGGAGGAGATGTGAGGCAATGGGATCAGTAGTGCATGACAAGAAGAAGAGAGGAGTCTGGAGACTTCTTCTTCTGTGATGGGATCAATTGTGGAAAGTGAGCCAGGGGAGATGCAGGAAGGGATGTGAGTCACAGCACTTGGTGGTTGGGAGCAGATTTCCTGACGGATATTATCTATTTTTTCTGTAAAGTGGGAGGCCAGGTTATCAGCACAAATGTCTGTGATAGGGGCTTGTGCTTTTGGCCTGAGGAGGGAGTGAAAAGTGTCAAAAAGTTTCTTGGGGTTGTTGGCTAATGAGGAGATCAGGGTGGTGAAGTAGGTCTGTTTGGCGAGGTGAAAGGCAGCGTTATAGGTTCTTAACATAAATTTGAAGTGGATGAAGTCTTCTGGTGTGCGGGTTTTTCTCAATAGGCGTTCAGCACTCCTAGAGCATCGCTGGAGAAGTTGAGTTTGCGATGTGAGCCAGGGCTGTTTTACTCTGTGCTTGGAGGTTCTGATGGTGAGGGGAGCTACTTGGTCAAGGGTGCTTCTAAGAGTGTCATTGTAGTGATGAACAGCCAGATTAGGACAGGAAAAAGAGGAGATTGGGGACAGTGATGAGTGTACGGAGTCTGAAAGTGTCTGAGGGTTAATGGCTTGTAGATTTCTGACTGTGCGGTAGGTAGGAGTGAGCTGGGGTGGGCGAGGATTTGTGAGCGTGAAGGAGAGAATGTTGTGGTCAGAAAGTGGAAGCGGTGAGTTATTTAGGTGGGAGATTGAACAGAGCCGGCCGAAGACCAGATCAAGGGTGTTACCATCCTTGTGTGTCTCAGAGGTTGAAAGCTGTGAGAGGCCTAGAGAGGTGGTTAGTGATAGATGCTGGGATGCAGATGTAGAAGTAGGGCTGTTAATGGGGATGTTGAAGTCTCCCAAGATAAGGGTTGGAGGTTCTGAGGACATGAAGTGCGGCAGCCAGGCTGAAAAGTGGTCAAGGAAGTGGGTGGGTGAGCTTGGGGGCCGATATATGACCGCTACTCTGAGGGAGAGGGGACGGAAGAGCCTGATGGTGTGGACCTCAAAAGAAGGGAATAAGAGTGATGGAACTGGGGGGATGACCTGGAAAGTGCATTGTGGGGACAGGAGTATGCGGACTCCACCACCATGTCTATTTATGTGTCTCGGGGAGTGAGAGAATTGTAAGCCACCATAGGAAATGGCAGCAGGAGAGACAGTGTCAGAATCCTGAATCCAGGTTTCAGTGAGGGCCAACAGAGAGTTGTTCAGAAAGTAGTCGTGTAGGAAAGGAAGCTTGTTAGAAACGGACCGTGGATTCCAGAGGGCACAATTAAGAGACGGAGATGAGGGAGTGCAAGTAATATTAATAAGATTATTATGGTTTTGATATGAGGATAGGGGATGAGGTTGGGGGATGGTGTACCAGGGTTGGGGGAGATGTCCCCTGAAATAAGTAGGAGTAGGAAGATAAAGAGCAAATAGTTGTTGGAATTGTAAGTAGTTTTTTTCTGCGATGTGTTTGGGCAAGATGGGCTGAGGTTTCTCAAGAAGGTGAGGAGTGCATGGGAGCTGTACATGGGAAAGGGAAGTATAGAGATACTTTTGCACCACCTACACCCTCTACCTACTCTTCTGAAAATGTCAACTATTAAGTCAAGTAATCCCCAGAAAATGGGTGGTTATAGAGTATTAGAATGGGCCATCATTCATTCCGCCTGCCTAACACATCAAATCCCATTGACTTCATCCTAATTATTGATTCACCCAAGTTCTAACCATCTGCTCACCAAGCATAAAATACTCTGAAAAGTAAATCTTTCTGCAAATGTGTTCTGAATCTTGGGAAAGGCTGAAATGATCCAACTTAATACACTGCACCACATCGGGGAAAAGAAATTCCCTTCAGTAAATTTAGTGATAAAGTTCCTTTCGGTAAAGTATGTTCCACATCGGGCCTGGGCTGCTTTCTCACAATTCCTGTATCTTAATTGAAAACATGGAGACGAAATTAATTATTCTCCTATCTCCCCCTCTTATCAGATTATTATTTCATATACAGGATGGCTTCTGACAGGTGTACATTGGGGGAATGCTGGAAAATGAGGTTATATGCAGGTGAAACACAATAGGAATATGTCCTTTCTGCCAAAACCCTGTAAATTAATTCAAGCTGAACTATAACCAATGTTATCCTCTCTGGTCCAGGACTGATTTCCGCCCACGGAGGTGAATATTTAGTGCTGATGGGGAGAAGGAAAGCTGCTGGGCTTTTTGTTAGTCATAATTGACTGCAGTATGTTAGTAACCCTTGAAATGCCTGAATGTTTTTTGAGGAAAGGACAAACATTCATAGCTGTAACCATTTTGGATGCCACCAGAGATACCATTAAGCAAAGGCAAGCCGATATAGATGGGTTCAGCCTATTCTATAATACTGTATATATGGGCAGGGCTGCCGCTAGGAATTTCGGGGCCCCATACTGGCAAAATTTTCGGGGCCCCCCGTGAGACTCCGCCCAGGCTCCACCCCAGCCTCGCCTCCACCCCTCAAACTGTCCACAGTCCCACCGCTCTCTCTTAGAAAAACTCCACTTCTCACCAATCACACATTAACAGTTCCCATCACCAGATCACACATAGCCAGCAGCTTTTGTTTTGGCCAAAAGATTTTTAAAGCCGCCACCACAACATGGTAGACACTTTTGGCCAAGCTCTACTCTACTGTAACCTATTAAATATTTGTTACAATATGCAATACAATTTAGGTATATTTTTATTTATTTTTCAATTTTTAAAATGACCAATAATATCACATACAAGGAACAAATACCGCCACATCATGTCCAGATCACATATTACCACCACAGTGACCGAATAATTTCACATACAAGGAACAAATACCGCAATACCATGACCAGACCACATATTACCACCACAGTGACCAAATAATATCACATACCAGGAACAAATACCGCCACACCATGTCCAGACCACATATTACCACCACAGTGACCAAATAATATCACATACAAGAAACAAATACCACCACACCATGACCAGACCACATATTACTACCACAAAGTGACCAAATAATAGCACATACAAGGGACAAATACCGCAACACCATGTCCAGACCACATATTATCACCACATAGTGAATGAATACAACAGTACTGATCAGTAATAAAAAAACACAATACTATCACCATAAATGCCATTATACACAGGAGATCTGTACTTAGTATGCAGTGTCTGTGTACAGGTAATGCAGTGATCAATGACATTATACACAGGAGCTCTGTATATAATGTATAGGTAATACAGTGATCACAGGTGACATTATACACAGGATCTCTGTATATATAGTATACAGTGTATAGTGTCAGTGTATAGGTAACACACTGACTCACCAGTGACATCTCTAGGTGAAGTCCTTCACCTTCATTTTTCATCCAGCACAGACCGCCATCACTTCTTCCAGCCAGGGCTCGTCTCTGCAGGAAATAACACAGTTATCTAGAGATCCGCTTTCAGAACACATTACTTATTTTTTTCCCAACTTCTACATTACACAACATGAAGAAAAAAAGGCGACATAGTATCACTGTGCACAGTAACAGGACCGCCCCCCATTTAAAACAGTATACTCAAAAAATAAAATAAATACATCACTGCAGTAATAATATACCTTAATTAGCCCCTATGGTAATGATATCCCCCATCCTGACCCCCGTGTGTCTATTTCCTGGCTTCAGCCATATGTTCTCCCATCCCACCCTCATGAGTATCCAGTCTGCCCCATATGATCTCCCCATCCTGCCCCATCTGTCTCCATCGTATACATCCTGCCCCATGATCCTGCCCCATCTGTCTCCAACCTTGCCTCATCTGTCCCCAACACTGCCCCATCTCTCTCCATCCTTGCCCCATCTGTCTCCAACCCTGCCCCATCTGTCTCCAATCCTGCCCCATCTGTCTCCAATCCTGCCCCATCTATCTCCAACCCTGCCCCCTGTGTCTCCAATCCAGCTCCCATGCCTTTCATCCTACCCAAGTGTCTCCAATCCTGCCTAATGATCCTGCACGATCTGTCTCCATCCTGCCCCATGATCCTGCCCCATCTGTCTCCATCCCGCATCATGTCTCCATCCTGCCCCCTGTGTCAGCAATCCTGCCCCCAGTGTCTGCAATCCTGCCCCCAGTGTCTCCAATCATGCCCCCAGTGTCTCGAGTCCTGCCCCACTGTGCTCCAGCGGCAAGCGATCTTCTTCGACCCAGCCTGAAAGCGTGCACTTGCCGGTGATTGACAATGACAACAGACGCCGGTGACATGCGCGCTGACGTCAGCTGCCAGCCTCCAATTGGGTGGCAGCTTTAACTATTGTCATGCGGGCCCGCACGGCAATAGAGTAACTGAATCTGCGTCCTGGACGCAGGTTCAGTTACTTGATCGGCAGAATCTTGCTGCTGGGGACGGGGCAGTGGGGCCTGATGGGTACAGGTGATGGGGCCCAATGCAGGCTCCCTCTGCTGATCGGCTCCATACGCCAGTCAGGGCAGTAATGCCCTTATGGCGGCCCTGTATATGGGGCCGCCAGCCAACTGAATGTTGGCAAAGATGTCGATTGGGCAAGTCTGATTTTGGACGGCCAATTGCTTTTTTCACCCAGAGATAAGCCAGAGACAGAGATATCTGTCAGCGGCTTTATCATAAACAACACTGGATTGCTTGGCCATACGAGAGCTTCTGTATATGGGACATATGGCTACCAGCCTAACAGTTGGTTTATGCATCTTTTGGCCAACAACCATCTATTTTGTATGGGGGCATTATGACAGACCCTTTCCAAGTGCTCTATCAGTGTCTGTCATACTTGCTGACTTTCATGGAACATCCAAGAGGATCTTGAAAAAATGGAAGCCCTTCCAGGCTGCCACAATAGTTGGCACATGTCCTGCTAACTCTTCCTGTACCTAAAGTCTAACAAAAGTCTAAAATCCCCCATATACTTTGATCGAACAATAGTTTGGCCGTGTGACAGTAGCTGTCTCGTCTAACTGCCCCATATTCAAGAATGCTTGCTCTGTTCAAGATCTACAGTAAGTCAGCTGCTCATACCTTAGAGAGCAAAAGGCTCAAAATTCCAAAATTCGACATACTGGATCTTTACATTTCCTTTCATCTGTCAGGGAAGGGTCAGGAACCCCCATACACATTAGACTGTCAGCTGAACATGTCAATATTGGCGGGTTCAGCCAACATTAGTCTAATATGTCTGAGCGCCTTAACAATTAAGGCCAGTCAATCCAAAAACTAAGTTTCAGCTAAAGATTATCCCTTCCAATCTTCTAATACCCATTCACATGTCTCACCTCGTGCAGTCGTTCAATGGAACTCCAGTCCCTCACTGACCCCGTGCCATTTATAATACTGGTATCTTCTTATATAGCTTTTGGGCTTTCTTCCGCTCCAAAGGCAATGGTTTAACTGCTGCCTCTGCACCGTCTATAGCTATGCCTCTGACTATGATTAAGAATATCACAAAGATCTGGACTGGGTAGAAGGTCCACTTCCACTAACCTTCCTCAGTGAATGGCATTCTTAGATTCTAGGGTGTATTTTATTAAAGGAGCATTGAAGCAACGGGGTTATAAAACACAATGACATGGTCCATTGACCTGTCCACTAACATTGGACTTACTGCTTTTTAGGATACCTACATGGATGTGACAAATATCCTTTTGCTCTAAAATTTGGGGATTCAACTGGACATTAGGGTATATCCATGTTGCTATGTATCCATACATATCCAGTAGTCACACTTTCTTGAAGGGAAAGCTCGGTAGTGAACAGCTATATGCTTGTTGTGGTCCCTGCTATCAAGGGACCACAATATTTATTGATCATGGTAGAAGGAACCGAACCAAAGAATTTATTGTGTAAATACTAGGCTTTAAAAAAAAAAAGCTTTAATGCTAGGGACTGGAAAGTCTTTCCTCACACTTTGAAAGGTATCCTGTTGTTGCCCAGTGAAGCCCTTTTTATAGAGGTCTGGACCATTGAATGCCACATTAATAGAGTTCCCCTACATCATTGTAATACAGTAATTTAAGGTGATATCTGTAATTCCATGTTTGCAATCTAAGTTATCCCAAATGTTGCATATTAGTCACTTATGACAGGGCGTCTGGTGTTGCGTTATTTACTGCTATCTCTGTAGGAATCTCAAATCTTTGCCACAAGCAAATTGGTTTTAGTCCAAACATCAGTGCTAAGGAATTTATGTTTCACCTAAAATGGAAATCTAATACTGCTTCAGAAACCCAAATTATTGGTAAATTTAACTCATTTCTAGCCCTTCCTCTATTTAGGAGAACAGTCTGCAGAATATAACCACAAAAACATCCAGGTTCACAAAACCCTATGTTATATTAAATGATTTGTCTCATCACACACAATCCTTTACCTCTATCAGGCATTTACAGTAATTGGTGACCGTGCAATACGCAAAGGGACTAAGTCCACCAGATGAAGAGCAACCAATTTGTTTCTTACTAGCTCTTTACTTTTAAGGGTCTGAAGTCCCAATTGGCGACCACTTCAATTACGTACATGCATGATCATATGGCACATGGAAAGCATAATATTCGTGAAACAGGGAGTAGGAAGTGATAGAAATTCTTCCGACTATAGATTCCATTTTTTTCTGTTCCTCAAAGTAGATTGGGTCATACCCAATACATTTCTGGAGATGTTCTGGTTCAAAATCTAAAATTTTAGCACAGTGCTTTTATAAAAAGCAATTGTAGTGTCCGTGTTCCTGCATTATAGATGGACAAAAGGAATTACTGCTCTACTAAGTCATGAGCATCAGAACCTGCCAATGTCATCTGGAGACATGTTGTGAAGATTTGTCAGAAACATTCTTCAAAATGGTAAGCCTTCATCAAGTCACATCCAAGTGCCCAGTGACTCATAAGTATTAAGGTGACGGTCTTTCGATCATGAAGGTCAGGCAGCGCATGACCGAGACTGAAGGCACTGACCCTATGAGCTCACAATCAGTATCCCTGCATTTCTATGCGTCACCGTCATATGCTGAAATGTCACTAAAGTGACAGAGAGTTGTATCACACGCCACCGCCCTGACCGTGAACTCAAGCCCGGCGGGGGAAACAATGGGTCCATTTTATCCAGCAAGAGACAGATAAGGAGAGATGTTGACCCATATACACTATCACGATGGAGTGACTCGATGACTGTCAGGCTGAGAGAACTATGTGGGAGCAGAAAATAAAAATTCTAATAACTCTGCATGTAAGAAAGTCAAGTAAATACATTTTTTGCAGATTTCTATTTTTACCCTCCCCTATTTCGACATGTATCCGTGATAATTGCACTGGCTTGTTTTCCTACTTTTTATAATTTGTACTGGATCATATAACATTTGTTGGAAATGTATACCGTAATTTATCCTTATTTAACCTCATCAAGAAACTTCTTTTTAAGTTTACATACCTATACAGCTGTGGTCTCCAACCAGTGGCTTTCCAAATTGCAAGAGTACTGTCTGCTCATCGGTGTCAGGTCTTGATTAGTTTCTCAACAATTAGACAGTAACGAGTTGGAGAGCCCCTAGAATTACTGGAACATTTTTTGTCTAGGCCGGGCTTGCCATTGCTATGTGGTCAACTGAAGACAATGGGGCCAGATATTCTCATCTGATTTTGTTTTCTGCTAGAGGCAAAATTTTTGTAATGTGGAGTCCGTAAGCACCAACCCTAATGTTGCATAGGTCGATGAATAACGATGGGAACAGAATTACAGAAGATACAATTGTTCTATCCCCATACCTGTTATCGGCAGCACATCTCTTGTTTATGCCAGGAGATCAGTGGCTTATAACAATGATTTTTTTTTGCCGCTAAAGATGATTTGATTATTCAGTGAACAAGCATTTTGCAAATTCACCAGAAGATCGCCAGCAGATAATTGTAAAACAGCAATTCTACAGATGCTCGTTCACCAATTATCTACTGGTGTAAATGCACCATCATGCAGCTCCTGGTCCCCAGTGCAATATTCCTAAAAAGATCAACTTCTCTTTTTGAAGAATTAATATATTATTCTGACCAAACCACGCCAAGTAGTCAGGGACCAACTCAAGGGCCTCCATTTACTGGCGAACTGGACTCCAAGAGCAAACTAACTGTGTATGTTGGTATTAATTGGGAATTATATTACAACAATATTTAGGAACTGTATATAAAAGTATTTTGTGCAATTTAATGGAGTCTTATTTGGATGCTGCATTATATTTGGGCAGTATATGGTGGTGTGTTCTGTATATGGCAGTACTATATTGGCGCTGTTTAGTAGTATTATAATTTTATAGCTGCAAGAACATTTGACTAAAAATGGCAAGTGGGGCCCCCTACCTTGCTTGTAGTTTGGTGCCCCATTTTGTACAAAAACAACCCCAGTTATGTGACAGCAGGGTTTATCAGGTCACTTAGGCACCAGAAACTCTCAGCCTCCTATGGCTATATGATAATTTTTAGATATTTTTCAGCTATAACTAAATCAATTTTCACAATATAAGTGAAAAAAGACAGAAGCTTTGAGGAATTTCACCTCACTACCGCGTCCTGACCCAGCCATGGGAGACTCATGTTCATCTCCATTCTTTATGCAATGTATAAAAGGCTGCCTAATCTAATGAGTATAATGTGCCATTTTAATGGGTTACAGGGTCATTCCCATGTAAAAGTCAGATGACCTAAGGAAAGCCCAGCCAAGGGAAAGAGAAAGACTTTGACAACAGATGAGAACCAAATGGCCTATCCCATCTGCCAATTTCCCGTCTTGAGTCAGACTCCATCGTACTCAAGAAGAACTTTCATGTTTGAACATAAGTTCATTCATGAAAACAACGGCTTTAGTCCACACATCACAATATGTTATAGCCATTTCAGTCTGGTTGTAAAAGAATTAAGCCAAATAAAAGGTGGACAAGAACCGTTCTTCTCATCTGGTTGTAATACCCAACCCTGTAATAGTCTCCTACAAAGAGATTTTCCAACTAATTGAATAGAACTGGACTTCAGGGAAGGACTGATAACTTACATATGACTTGAATCGCTATTGTCCAGCCCTTTCTTGTATACTCTATTATTTTACTAGAATATGATAGGCCTTAGAGACATGTATCACCAAGCCCGTAGGCCTGCTGTCCTCCGAGAACAGCACCTTTGACCATAGGACAGATGTCAAACAAACTATGAACTCTTGAACTTATTAATCACGGATAATTCTCCAAAACCTTAGCAGTTCTGTACTGAAAATCTCTTCTGGAAAATATTCACTCCCTCTGGAGATCTGGGCCAAAGGACAGTCTATCCTTTCTGTGGCCTTCACTCACACAACGCTGAACGGACTTGAAACAAATTTATGAAAATGTCTCAGATTTCATGAGGAATAGGTCACAGATTTAATTTCTGCAGCTCAGCACTTTGTGACATTTGCACAAATCAGTTCCCTACGACAGCTCGAAGGTGGGGAAGATTTTATCAAAGGAACATTCCTTTTTTTTCCTAATAAAATACATAGGGTTTAGCTGAGAAAATTTGAACTGTTCAAATATATAGGAAATCTTACTGTGTGGGCACCTTTATTAATAATAAATATACCGGTACATTCATTTTTTAATTATTCCGCTATCCGCTAGGCCTGATTTCATATGAAATCAAAGAAAACTGAAGGACCTGAAGTACCTAAAAGAAGCCCATAGGTGTATAAATGTATATAAATATACGTATCTTGTATATCCACACAGAGGTCTGGGTTGGTAACATTTTTGTGAGTTTGAGAAGTACCAGAACTTTACTAAATTGTTTTTTATTTCAGATCTATAAAAGTCAAACTAATTATTCTCATGGAAGAGTTATGTATCATGCTCTCCATGAAGATCTTGGGGAAGTCTCACAATTCACAGTGTGGAAAATCACCAATGTTGCGTCAAGATGTAGCGGATGTGCTTCCATCTACATGGCTTTCCATTTAGCCAGACTGTATTGCACCCATGTGTCTCATTTGACTCAACCCTATTGATCCCAAAATGCATATGGTCCTTGTGCAGTCTATGGTGGACTACTGGGCTTGTTCCCACGAGTATTTGGTGCATTTTTGATGTTGCAGGTTGCAATAAAAACACATAAGTGTCATTTATCTGTGGATTTTTGTCATCTCGCTACTTCTATATTAGATAAAACAGGTATTTTATGAAAACTACGCCAAGCAGCCCAGTAAGTAATACATCACTGGAATCAGGTTTTCTTGCCCAATGTTACGCTGCAGTCATATTATATAGTAAGAACCTGCTGACAGATTCCCTTTAAATGAAACTTCAAATTTTGATCAGCTCTTTCACGGTGTCTCTGACATTTCATGTGGTCACTGCTCACCACACAGTAATGTGTTGGGATGTATCACATAATCATGACACTATTTACAGTGTGGTGACATCATATTTATTAACCACAGTCACAATATCATGACATGGGATAACACATTATCATGTACTGATGACTGCAAGGAAGTGGTGGGAATTGGGAAGGTGCCCTATGAGCTGGTATATTAACAGTTTTTGTGATATTCTGCATTGTACTATTAAGCGTATACAAATCCATATTACAGTTGCCCTTCATTTTACCTTTGGTTTGTAGTCTATGATCGCTCTATCCTTGCCTTTCTCTGCTCTCCCCTTACATCCCCCACTCTTCTGTCTCTTCCACCTTTATCATTTCATCCCTATTTAAAACTTCCCTATTTATCCTACTGTTCCATTTTACACCGTATCGACTTTCTTCTGGAATGGATCCAGACTCCCCCATCATCCCCCTTGTATGGGGTCTCTTCAAAATTTATAGCCTCCTCTACTCAATAGGATCCATTACCCCTGTAGATAAATCATGCATATATTAACCAGTACTCAGATGCCTGCAATAAAATCTTTCTCCTGCTTTGCACAAAGTCATTTACAGGTGACATTTCGGCAGTAATAGAGACAGAAGCAGGACATTATGCGAAGGATCGTGCGGGGGGCCTGCAGAGACGAAGAGGAGGCTACTGTCAAATCTATCATAGCAATGTGTAATACTAGTGTATACTTCTATTACTGCTGCACTACTGAGTATCAACAGTGAGGCTTTAAAGAGAGTCGGTCAGTAGGATCCACCCTCCTAAACCGTCTATATGGGCATGTAGGTCATAGGAAGCTGAATAACATGATACCTTGATATCTGTGATCCAAGGTCTTACTCCAGAGAAAGTCACATTTTTCCTAATATGTAAATAAGCTATTAAGATCTTTGGGCCGGACATACAAGGAGAAGAATCTTCCTCCAGAGCTTATCGTAATTGAAAGGGGACACTACCAGTGTCCGATATGTACAGGGTGGGACATTTATATGGCTACACCTAAATAAAATGGGAATGGTTGGTGATCTCAACTTCCTGTTTGTGTCACATTAGTATATGGGAGGGAGGAAACTTTTCAAGATGGGTGGTGACCATGGCGGCCATTTTGAAGTCGGCCATTTTGGATCCGACTTTATAAATGGCCCACCCAGGTGTATCCATATAAATGACCCATGCTGTAGATCAAGAGAGCAGCCATTACATGTCTCACACTGGTAACACTCCCTTTCATTTATAATAATCTCTGAAGGCAGATTCTCAGGGAGATCAGTGTCCGGCCCATAGATCTTAACAGCTCATTTACATATTACGAAAAATGTTGACTATTCTGGAATAAAGCATTGTATCGCACATATCAAGGTATTATTTTGTTCAGCTTCCTATGACCTACTTGCCCATATAAGGCCTGGGAGGGTTTATCCTACTGACAGATTCCCTTTAACTTATATACAAGGGATTTTGAAAGCACTAATTAAAAAAAATCATGGATATTAGCACCAGATTGCCAGAAAAGTTGGAAAAGAACTAGAATCCTCAAACGTCTTCAGAAAAAAAATTCTGAAAGTTTTATGTGCTTCGGAATCAATTCCTGTGTGCCCTATACATATTTAGGGAGCGGGAACTGAGAAAGGAAAAGGGAGAATCCTGCAAAAAGAACATATAAGAGCAGGAGCAGGCATGGAAAAGATTGAGGGGTGTGTTTGTACTCAAAAAAAATTACTCTCTCACTTTGTGGTGATCCTCCCTGTTGAGAATTTCTGAAAATTGGCAGATATGCTATGGGTTTATGTTGGGGAACACGTAGGCACTCCGTGTGTCACATTGTAAGGATGTGACAGGGGCTGTCATATGCCTCTCCCTCTCTAAATAGTGTTTGTATCAAGTGTATGGTTATATTGTATTTTTTTACCATATTGATATATGAATCTGCATAGAGTTTCATAGGCACTAATGTACCCGGTTAATGTAATCTGTTGTCATTAATGTATAATGTTATTCATATATAGTGCATAGGTAAAGTCTAAGGTTAAGCTTAGAGTATATAAAACATATCCTATGACTTAGATTAAGTTAGAAAGGGGGAACATTTAGTTGGGGGCACATTAGATATAGGAAGTTCAGTGTATACTGTCAGAAATTAGTGACTGAAGTTAAACAAGTGAAAGGTGAAGTTTGCCCAGCAACTAACCGCTTGGGCACACAGTAAAGAGACAGTTAGTGTTTGGTTGAGTCCACAGTGGGAGAGGTTAGGTCCACTAAAAGGCAATTACTTCCTGGTTTATTCAGTTAGTGAGGAGAGTTCGTTGGTAAGTGACAGTTGCGAGGAGTAGTTCAAGGTGCAGTGGGCTGAAGCACGGCATGAGTAAAGATGTTAGTGGAGTTCTTAGTGGTGGAAGCAAGTGGCAGAGGGCGCTGTACCCAATACTGTGTGTTAAAGATGACTGCACTAGAACTGTTCAGTAAAGGAAGCTGGGACACTTTATTTGTGAGGTGCCAGGGTGTGGGAGACCAACAGTCCCTCGCCCATCACTACCACCCTGCGCACCTTACAGCATTATGGCACTTCTGCATAAATCTTTCATAGAAGAATGGGAATATTTGGTGCACACTATAGCCAAGTACATTTTTACTAATTATGTTTGAGTCTATTTTTGGTAATTTTTCTTATTAAATCTTGCTTTTTAAATCTACTTTAAAGTTGTAGTAGAAAATTGGAAAAGCTGTCTTCCACAAACAGGTTGTCATAGAATCATAGAATCATAGAATCATAGAAACGTAGAGTTGGAAGGGACCTCCTGGGTCATCTGGTCCAACCCATTGCTCAAAGCAGGATTCGCTAAATCATCCCAGTCAGATGTCTGTCCAGCCTCTGTTTGAAGACTTCCATTGAAGGAGAACTCACCACTTCTCGTGGCAGCCTGTTCCACTCATTGATCACTCTAACTGTTGTGGTGTAGTATTGATGGTCAGCCCGACATTGAGCCGAGCTACATAAAGCAGATCGGACGCTGGTTATGAAATAAAGCAGCCATGACTTAATAAATCTGCACCATCCCTTTATCCTATCTTTTAATGGGACCAGACAAGTACAGCAGGATTATCATACATTCTGGATTATTGGACGATTATCGATAATCTCTCTGTAAGTGAAGGGATACGACCTACAGTAAAAGAGTAACCAGAGGCTCAGCCTTCCGCATTTGTGAGACTGTAATCCAAATTTAGAGAAGGATTATAGAAAGTTCTGAATTATCAGAAGTTGGATTAAAGAAATATGCCTTCCTGTATTTTTATATTTAAGTAACTATCCCCCTTAGGAGTTTACGAAGTCTTCTATAGGCAATGTGAGGTCATGCAGGACAGTCAGCTTTGTGGAGGTTAAGTGTATCCAGGGTGCAGAGGACATTAGTCAGACTCCACATGTACAAGATGGGTCTTTAAGATGCTGGAAACATATAGTTTGTCCTGAGGCAGAAAGCTTAAGTCAAAGAGCAACAATTGCATGCGGCTCAGCGAGAAGCAGGCGGACGGCGGAAGGTCTAGAGCTTCTGGTTTTACAAGACGAGAACCAATTAAAAATGGCTTAATAGTAAAGACAGGGAAAAAGATACTGCAAGAAAAATAGATACACAGGCATGGTGGAAGTAAAGGTACCCAGACGATAGATAGATAGATAGATAGATAGATAGATAGATAGATAGATAGATAGATAGAAAGTTACAAAGAGAAAGACAGAAAGAAATAAAGTGCGAAAGACAGAAAAGGAAAGAACAAAAAAGAGAGAAAGAAAGAGAAAGAAAAAAGACAGAAAAAAGAGAGAAAGAAAGAGAGAAAGAAAGAAAGAAAGAAAGAAAGAAAGAAAGAAAGAAAGAAAGAAAGAAAGAAAGAAAGAAAGAAAGAAAGAAAGAAAGAAAAAGAAAATTGTGGGACCACTGGGTGGCAGACCCGGACATTCACCATATTGTTGGATTCATCGATATGTCACTTTCATAGAAGACCTATTTCAGTGTGACTCCTTGAACCTGTCCTACTAAACATTAAAGACCAGTTTCTAGGTCCAGGAGGAAGGTCAGCAGAGCCCTGGGGGATGAGGCGCTGCATTGACTTCCACCCTTTTAATCATTGGGAGTAAAGCAAGACATGTAACTGATCTCCTTAGTAAATCTTACTAGTACATCTTCCCTAATATTCACATCCCCCTAATAAAACCGCCCTTCAGACAGAAAAATAACCCCTTAAATATCGCACTGGCACAAGGTCATCCTTCTCTGACTCTACACCATTGATCATGCTGCCAATTAAACATGACACACTCATAAGATATCATTACAGTACCATGTGATCAATCTTTTAACGCAAAGCATTCAATCTATAGTCAAAAATAAGGACACACAGCAATTAAAAATGTATAAAGGATAACTCCACTGTAGGGTCAAAGGGTGTAGGATCCCAGTCCATCCATCCGTACAGCCGAGTGGAGCTATTGTATGGAGCAGGAGCTGAGCTCTTTCTCTATATATGTGCTTTGGAGCAGCACTCACTTCTCCCCTACTCAGCTAACAATTATCATATATGCCAAAAATCGACTCTCAATGCTATTGATAAATTACATTAAAGAGATGACACAGCTGGTGAAATAAGTATTGAACATGTCACCAATTTTCTAAGTAAAAATATTTCTAAAGGTGTTATTGACATAAAATTTTCACCAGATGTCGGTAACAAACAATTCAATCCGCACAAGAAAATAAATTAATCCATAGATGTCCATAAAATAAGTTATGTGTAGTAATGAGAAATGACACAGGGAAAAAGTATTGAACATGCTTGCTGAAATTTAATTAATACTTTGTACAAAAGTATTTGTTAGTGATGACAGCTTCAAGACGCCTCCTGTACGGAGAAACTAGTCACATGCATTGCTCAGGTGTGATTTTGGCCCATAATTCCACACAAGCACTATTCAAATCCTGAAGGTCTCGCGGGCTCCTTCTATGAACTCTGAGCTTTAGTTCCTTCCATACATTTTCTATATGATTCAGGTCAGGTGATTGGCTGGGCCATTCTAGCAGCTTTATTTTCTTTCTCTGAAACCAATTGAGAGTTTCCTCGGCTGTGTGCTTGGGATCATTGTCTTGCTGGAATTTCCACCCTTGTTTCATCTTCATCATCCTGGTAGATGGCAGCAGATTTTTATCATGAATGTTTCAGTACATTTGTCCATTCAGCCTTCCTTCAATCATATGAGGTTTACCAGTGCTATATGCTGAAAAATAGACTCACACCACGGTGTTCCCACCTCCAAACTTCACTGTTAGTATGGTGTTTTGGGGTGATATGCAGTCCCTTTTGGCGTCCAAACATGGTGTGAATTATGGCATCCAAAAAGTTCAGTTTTTGTATCATCTGACCAGACTATATTCTCCCAGTATTTCACAGTATGTCTAAATGTTGTTGGTCAAACTTGAAATGCACTTGAACCTTTTTGTTCAGCAATGGAGTCATGCGTGGTGAGCGTGCGTACATGTAAGGGGGTGGCATTGCTATGGACCGTAGAGACACGCTGCCACTTTAGAGACAGCACCCCCTTGGTTAGAGCAGTGGGACATTCTGCTCTTCCCTGCTGTAAAGACTGTTTTGGTCTCTTCTGCCAGCACTGAAGAGGGGAGGGGCTGCTTTTCTGTGTGAGGAGAGAGAGCTTAGATTTCTGCAGGAATGAGATGGCCTGATCTGTGAAGGAAAGACTTTGTAAACTATTCTGTGGAAAACAAGGTGGCTTTCCTATATTGCCATGAAGAGCCACGAGGAAAAGACAAGAAAGGAATCCAGAGGAGGGAATCCACCATTTCTAGGAGCATCACTGTACCTGCACACAAAAAAAAGATCACATTGCACAGAGCTTCCAGGAAGAAGTGCACACCATCTTGCAAAGCTGCAGGGGCCCCGGGAAAGGACTGAGATACCAACGCTACTGTGTTATCCTCTTCTGTGCACATGCTAGGATTTAGGATAGGCTGCAATAGATAAAGCACGGCAGCCGTGTGGCCAGGTTAGCAAAGGCCAGATAGGTTATAATTAGTGTAGCCTCATACATTGCCTTACTGTGTTGTCTTGCTAGTTGGATAAATACACTGAGCTGTTATAGATGGTGCTCCGTGCTGTTTGATGGCCCAACTAGAGAATATTATCCTTGTAAATTGTCTGCTTTCATTGCATACCCGTTTCTGCATTTTCCTATACACTGCATTCCTTGCCTGTAAATAAATTAACCCCTTGTTTGCACCTCATCTTGTGTACCGTAGTCTCCCTGCATTGTGGTGGTCCCCAAGCCATCACGTCATACAGGCCATGGTGTTGGGGGGATTACTTATTGTTTTCTTTGAAAAAATTGCTGTGTTCTCACACCTTGGCAACCCTCAAGTAAATAGTGTCCGGTTTCCGTTATACTGCGCATGTACGTTATAACACTCACGGTTTGGCCAGAAACCTCCGCTGACTCCATGATCCCAGATCCAGGCATAGCCACACATTGAACAGGAGACACTTGATCCTTTTCAAACAGTTTGCTGACCAATCCAAACTCCATCTTAAGGGCCTGTCACACTAAGCGATATCGCTAGCAATATCGGTGTAACGTCACTGTTTTTTGTGACGTTATAGCGATATTGATAGCGATATCGCTATGTCTGATACTTACCTCCGACCGCTCCCCCGCTGGTTATCGTTGATCGCGCGAGAACGTCCTGGACCGTTTCTCGTCGTCAGCTTCCTGCTGGGCTTCCTGTGGCGCTGACGAGCGACGCGTGGATGATGGCGGGAGGACGTCAAGATCGCCTCGTCTGACAGGTAAGTAGCGACCCCCGACCGCTGCTATGTCGCTGGTGAGATCTGCCTGTGTGGTCGCTCACTAGCGACCACTTAGCGATGCACCAGCGATCCTGACCGTGTCATATTGCTGGTCGGGATCGCTGGTGCATCGCTAAGTGTGACAGTACCTTTAGTCACAGCAATGTTACCTTCACGTTTTTTGAGTTATCCTTTTCTTGTCTGTAACCCTTGGCCTCTGAGATACTCTGTCTAGCTCTGTCGCTCTCATGGGTTCCGACCCGCCTTTCTGAAAATGCCCCTATAAGAGTGACAGCCACAATGTCCCCATAACAGTGACAGCGACAATGCCACCATAACAGTGACAGTCACAATGCTCTCATGTTGGAATATGTTTGGTGCAACAACTCCATTCCTGTCTATGAGTGTTTAGTTGCTAGATTTGTATGCTGTTTATAAAGTTAAAAAAAAAAACTCCCAGAGGCTCACACAGTGAGAGCATGTGACCGTGTTTCCTGTTTTCCTGTGTCTGTGTATGAGAGAAGCAGCCTTCTGTAGATGCTGCACAGATAGAGACACACAAATGATATATTCCTGATCTAGTAAGCTTATCATATATTGTTCCTGATTGTTCCTGAATTAAGAAGCTCTGTTGTCACACGCTTGGAGAGTATCCTGTATAATTATCTGCCAACATCTCATAACAGTGACAGCCACAATGTCCCCATAACAGTGACAGCCACAATGTCCCCATAACAGTGACAGCAAAAAATGCTCTCATAACAGTGACAGCCACAATGACCCCATAACAGTGACAGACAGAACGTCCTTATAACAGTGACAGCCATAATGCCCCATAACAGTGACAGCCATAATGTCCCCATAGCAGTGATAGCCACAATGACCCCATAACAGTGACAGCCAAAGTTTCCCATATTAATAAAAGTCAGAGTGCCCCCAAAAACAGTAATATTCAGAGCCCCCCTAAAACAGTCAGATTTCCAATAAGTGACAACCACAGTGCTCCTATATTGATGACAGTCAGATTACCCCCTTAACAATGCAGACCCCCTGTAACAGTAGTAACTTTTCAGCATAACAATGACAGTGCTCCCATATTAATAATAGCCACAGTGCCCCCATAAGTTACATTTATAGCCCCTAACAGTGAGTGACTTTTCCCCATAACATTGACAGCCATAATTCTTCTATAACAGCGGCAGAACCAGGCCCCTCAAAATAATCCCAGCCACAAAAAACACCCAAAAATCTGGTGATTCAAAAGAAATACCTTCTCTACCTGAAATCTCTGAGGTCTCCGCCTTTTTGGTATATAACTTAAAACACACAATTCCATCCTACATGATAATACATTACATGTTGGGAAATTCCTTGTATCACTACAATCTGTTGATGAGACGAAAATAGTGAAATGTGATTACATAAGATCACAGGAGGATACATACCGAACATTCCCAGATTGTACCTGTGTCGTCAGGATCTGGCCGCACTATTAGGTTTTGCATTGCTGTATGTAATCAAGATTTATATCTGGGCGAGATCCACACTGAGCAGTGAAGTTATGTTACATAAAATAATCCGGGATGAAATTTCCAAAATATACCATGCAGAAAGGAAATATTATCTTCACAAACAGCTTCTCACAGGTCGTAATGCCCACAGCTAGTACAGATGAAGAATTAGGATGGGTCTTTGTCGTATATCTTAGCGCACAATTGTGGCCAAAAGTTTTGAGACCGGCAAAAAATTTTGTTTTTCGCAAAGTTTGCTGCCTTAGTTTTTATAGTGACAATATGCACATGATGTGGACCCCCTCGTTTTCCACGTTTGGCTTTGAGCTAAACCAAGGATCACAGACTCAGTGTCCCTGATGTGTCAAAGGCTGCAGACCGTTGCACTGCATCTGTCTGCAGAAGGTCGCAGTTGGTTGCTTTGCAGACTAGTGGCCACCTCCCCCGGTGCTAATGGCCACACCTGGACCTAGGTGTTTATAACTCCCAATTTCCTGTTGGGAGTTGCTGGTATTATTTAGTATTTGCACTTCTCTGTTGAAGCTTGGAGCTGTAGAAGTCTGCTAGCGTCCTCTTGGAGTTTAGAGAGCGTCGGAGTTTCTCTCTGAGTCTACTCAAGCTAAGTGTCCCCCTGGTTTCATTTATCCTTACTGTCTTTAGTGTTAGTGGGATTGACTAGCGTTTATCCTGTCCTTCCCAATGCAGGGCTTTTCGCCAGGGTCACACAGGGACTAGGCATCCTGCTCAGTGATAGGTGCGGAACCTATATAGGGGTGGTAGGACAGACAGGGTGACTTTAGATGAGACTAGGGGTCTCCACTTTCCCCTTCCCTAGTGTTTGGTTCCCCTTTCGTTATCCCTTTGTGTTGCCCTTAGTCTGTCCTACACTCAGGCAGTTTTTTCCAAACTCCATATTGTGTTTTCAGGATTCCCTTAGTATTACACAGGATTGTTATCAAGGCATCAGTAAATTCCACTGGTTTTCTCACCTGCGCAATACAAAGGAAATCCTGAAAACATGATCTGTTGGGAGCCATGAGAACTTAAGTTTGGGAAACATTGGTCTAATAGACCTTCGCAGCAGGTAATCCCCATGTTGCATAATCTTTTTTTAGGTCGTAGACATGGTTGTAATCCAGATGTCTAGCAAATAATGAAATTTTATTAGCCTCAAATTAAGATCTCCAAAGACCTGTAAATGGGTTCTGTGTAATACTATATTTCTCCTGTGGAGGCACTGCAGAGGAACTGAACACTAAGACTAGCAAAAGGCGGGTTTTCTACGTGCTTTTTAGACTTCATCTTTCTCAGTTCAATGAATAATACTCAATATGAATTCTGTAACTCATTGGGATATTCCACCGTAGTCCTTATTGGGAAAGACTCAGATCCATAACAGCAGCTGGACCTTTGGCAAAAGTTTGCAATCTGTTTGAAGGCTCGACCTTTGGAGCTCCTTGGAATCACAAGAACGGTGGAGTCCCAGTCACCTGTGTGAATGGCACACTAACTGCGCATTATTGCATTTGCTACTGCTCAATTATAGGATGGAGTAGATCACGGAACACTACAGTCATATTGGAATGAATGAAGAACCAGCACATGTGCGCAACTTGCACGCAAATGACACAGAGGACTCAAGATCCCAGCAGTGGGATTCCGTGATCAGAAACCTATCACTGATCCTGTGCATGTGATAAGTTTTGATTTTGGGATAACCACCCTAAATGCAGCCACTACAGACTTCAGCTAGTCCGTACAGGGGTTAAAAAAGCAAAATACCCTAATATACTGATTTAGAATAAAAAGTTTATATTGCAAAGTTTTTCTTTCTATAGATTCATTTTACTTATGGTAACTTGGATTCCTACAGTGCCCCCTAGTGTTAGAATAGGAATGCTTCATACAAAGCTTCAAAAGGCACTTCTAGCCAAACACCACTGACTAATGTGTACAAGGGAAAGAAGATCTAGGTGAAGGAATTGAGGGTGAACTGATTAAATTTGCTGATGACACAAAGCTAGGAGGGATAGCTAATACTAGAGAAGAGAGAAAAAGGATTCAAAAAGATTTAAATAAACTGGAGAAGTGGGCAGCAACTAACAGAATGGTTTTTAACACGGAGAAATGCAAAGTACTACATCTGGGCAATAAAAATGAAAAAAGCATATATATAATGGGAGGAATAGGGCTAAGTGACAGCACATGTGAAAAAGACTTTGGTATACTAATAGATCACAGACTGAATATGAGTCAACAGTGTGATGCAGCAGCAAAAAAGGCAAATGCAATTCTAGGATGTATTAACAGAAGCATACAGTCTAGATCACGTGAAGTCATTATTTCCCTCTACTCCTCTTTGGTCAGACCTCATCTGGAATATTGTGTCCAGTTTTGGGCACCACATTTTAAAAAAGACATCAACAAACTGGAGCAAGTTCAGAAAAGAGCGACCAGAATGGTGACCGGTCTGCAAACCCTGTCTTATGAGGAAAGGTTGCAGGATTTGGGAATGTTTAGTTTGCAAAAGAGAAGACTGAGAGGAGACTTAATAGCTGTCTACAAGTATCTAAAGGGCTGTCACATTGTAGAAGGATCAACTTTATTCTCATTTGCACAAGGAAAGACTAGAAGCAATGGGATGAAATTGAATGGGAGGAGACACAGATTAGATATTAGAAAAAACTTTTTGACAGTTAGAGAGATCAATGAGTGGAACAGGCTGCCACGAGAAGTGGTGAGTTCTCCTTCAATGGAAGACTTCAAACAGAGGCTGGACAGACATCTGACTGGGATGATTTAGCGAATCCTGCTTTGAGCAGGGGGTTGGACCAGATGGCCCAGGAGGTCCCTTCCAACGCTACGATTCTATGATTCTATGAAGATGACATAGAAAAGACAGACAGATCTCTCCTCACAGAGGCTTACACCCTAAAGATGATGGGTAATGACATAATAGATAGAAACCATGGATCAAGGATCTGCAAGCACAAAAGGGGGTTATAAATAGATATTCCAGGATGAATCATACACCCAGACATCCTGAGTGCAAGATCTAAAGTGGGAAGGAGGAGCAAAGAGGATGGAAGCAGCAGAGGCTGGAGAATGTGGCATTACGAATCTAAGACTTTATAATAGGGTTAAAAATCCAAGAGCTGATGGAATAATGGTGTGCGGGCAGTGTTGGACTGGGGTGCCAAGGGCCCGCCAGTAACAGTGACTTTGGGGGGGTCCAATTTTAACCTGCATACAAATATTACATTACCTTCATTCACAAATTTACCTATGTTTCTATAAAATAATAAACTAGGTAGTTTGGGTAATGATTGATGAGAGGCTGCTTTTTCTGTACAGAGTAAATCATTTAATTTATGCCAAATACTACCCATATAGTGGGGTTGGGGGGACAGAAGATGGTATAAATGTCTCCACACGGGATCGTATTAGAGAAGATGAGAGTGCAGCACAAGGAGGAGTACCAGAGGTGGGACAGGAAAATATGTGAAAGGTGATGTATAGATGTAAGATCTAAGAGAGAGATAGCTAGATGATAGATAATAGAATGATAGATAGATATAAGATACAGTAGATAGATATCCAGAGATAGATAATAGATAGAGAGGCGTAACTGTGATGGTGACACAGTGACCTGCGTCATTGTAAATGGCCGGTATGTGTCGCAGAGGAGGACCTCTGCACTGTAAGCCAGTAATGTTGCTCTGGGACTTGTAGTTGCAAACATGTTTGTTTAGTTATAAGGGGGCTTACAGGGTTAGTCTGAGAGCTGGGCGGGACTGTCTAACCACACATACACTGCCTACCTATGGGGGTGGTTACAGCTACATAATGTGACCATGGTTTGGGTCGCATGGGCAGTGTATAAGGTCTTGAGAGTAGGACCGTGTTCCTGAATTGCAAATGGAGAGGCCATGGACCTGAAGACCTGTGTGTTGGATGGACGTCGAATAGCACATGGAGAGGCCATGAAGCTGGAAGGTCCCACGAGCGGACTGGATTCCTGAAGAGCACAGGGTGAGACCATGTGTGTACAGAGTCTGCGACGGCACTGCGTTGGGGAAGCTACAGACCTTCTGAGGGTCTGGACTGTTGGGAGTGCCCTTGTCCTAAAGCATCTGCTGAGGCAGTGGCCCAGTAAGGCAGTTTCCTAGGGAGAGAGGACTGACGAGGAGTCAGCGTGTGGAGCATGAGCTCTTGTAAGGTAACTCCAGATAAGGGGGTTATGGGCAGACAAGTATCTGCTATTGGAACAGACTGTTAGTGCCTATGATGTTCCATGGATTTTAACGAACTATGTAGTCACCCATGGTAACTGAATGGAGTAAGATCCAGCATGTTTAGAGACTACAACTTAATGTCTTCTGTTGGTGCCTGTTGTGTTCTGTGGACATTAATGAACTTGGCGTGTGGTCGCCCACGGTAACTAGACAAAGAAGTCCGACGTGTTTAGGGACTGCGAGTTAAAGCCGTATGTTATGAAGTACTATGGACTATGTGAGGTCTGTGATGTGTAACATGGCCTACAACGGTTTATGAGGCCTGAATAAACCAAAATAGACTGTTTAAGTGGAAAAAAGATGCCTGTGTGCCTTAATCCCGCTGCCAAGCGAGTGTCCCCCAACACATGCAGTAAGCGCTGCCTTACAATAGATAGATAGATAATAAATAGATAGATAATAGATATAGATAGATAATACATAGATAAGAGATAGATAATAGATAGATATGAGATAGATAGATAGATAGATAGATAGATAGATAGATCATATCTATCTAAGGTTGGCAATAGATATTAGACTGTTGTCGGTTGAACCGCTGATATCGGTGTGAATGGATGATAGTCTACTGTGTATGGGGGCCGCCCGACTCTCCCTAGACAGATGATGTCTAAGGAGATAAGAATCCAGCATGCCCAAATTCATAATTTTGATCCTTTCGTTCTCCCTAAGATAATCGTTACCAAATTCCCCCATAAAGAACACAGTAACCGAGTGTTCCTGTATGTTGGGAAGGCAGAGACAGCCAGAGATCTTTCATCCAACAGCCATCTAATGTGTATGGGGGGCTTAAGATCATGTGACCCCATCAATTTCAGCAACACCAGAGGTGTTGGCTGGGCCGGCGTTGGGGGCAGGCAGACCAGGCAGCTGCCTAGGGCCCCCGCTCCCCCAGGGGCCCCCAGGTAGCTGCACATCATGCAGCCACTATGGGACCCCCAGCGCCGACTCCCCCCGCCGCCAGCCCCCAGCGCCGACTCCCCCTCCGCCACAATGATGGAGGAGAGAGCGTCAGCTGACGCTCCCTCTCCCATCATTCCCCGCTCTGCCTCTGACACAGCGGGTGCGCGATGACATCATCACGCGCTCACTGTGTGCCAGGCAGAGCAGGAGAGGAGACAGGAGCCGGGAGCAGCGCGGGCGTGAGGAGAGTTTTTTTTTAATGCAGTAGTGAGTACTGGACTGTGGGGCCATTCTGGGGGGGCTGTGCTATGCTGGGGGGGTGCATGCTGTATACCATGGGGCTGTGCTGGGGGGCTGTCTTTTATGTCATGGGGCTGTGCTGGGGGGTGCTGTATACCATGGGGCTGGGGGGTGCTGTATACCATGTGGCTGTGCTGTATAACATGGTGCTGTGCTGGGGGGCTGTGCTGTATACCATGGGGTTGTGCTGGGGGAGGGGTGCTGTATACCATGGGGCTGTGCTGTGGGGTGATGTATACCATGGGGCTGTGCTGGGAGGGGGTGCTGTATACCATGGTGCTGTGCTGTGGGGGCTCTGCTGGGGGAAGCTGTGCTGTATATCATGGTGCTGTGCTGGGGGGTGCTGTATACCATGGGGCTGTGCTGGGAGGGGGTGCTGTATACCATGATGCTGTGCTGGGGGGGCTGTGCTGTATACCATGGTGCTGTGCTGGGGGGCTGTGCTGTATACCATGGGGCTGTCCTGGGGGGCTGTGCTGTATATCATGGGGCTGTGCTGGGGGGTTGTGCTGTATACCATGGGGCTGTGCTGGGAGGGGGTGCTTTATACCATGGTGCTGTGCTGGGGGGGCTGTGCCGTATACCATGGGCTTGTGCTGGGAGGGGATGCTGTATACCATGGTGCTGTGCTGGGAGGGGGTGCTGTATACCATGGTGCTGTGCTGGGGGGCTGTGCTGTATACCATGGTGCTGTGCTGGGGGGGCACTGCTGGGGAAAACTGTGCTGTATATCATGGGGCTGTGCTGGGGTAAGGTGCTGTATACAATGGTGCTGTTCTGGGATGGCTGTGCTGTATACAATGGTGCTGTGCTGTATACCATGGTGCTGTGCTGGGGGGCTATGCTGTACACCATGGGGCTGTGCTGTATACCATGGTGCTGTGCTGGGGGGCTGTGCTGTATACCATGGTGCTGTGCTGGGGGAGGGGGCTGTGCTATATACCATGTGGGGCTGTGCTGTATACCATGGTGCTGTGCTGGGAGAGGGGGCTGTGCTGTATACCATATGGGGCTGTGCTGTATACCATGTGGGCCTGTGCTATATACCATGTGGGGCTGTGCTGTATACCATGTGGGACTGTGCTGTATACCATGTGGGACTGTGCTGTATACCATGTGGGACTGTGCTGTTTACCATGTGGGGCTGTGCTATATACTATGTGGCTCTGTTATATACTATGGGGGGTACATTATACATTAAATTCTATGGGGAGGCTATGTTATATAATATGGGGGCTACATTATATTCTATGGGGAGGTGGGCTGTATTATATTCTATTCGGGGCTACATTATATTCTATGGGGGGCTGTATTATATTATATTCTATGGGGGTGATTACATCATACTCTGAGGGGACTACATTATACTATATGAGGGGGCTACCTTGTATTCTATGGGGGGGCTGCATTATATTCTATGGGGGGGCTAGATTATATTGTATGGGGGCTGCATTATACTTTGAGGGGGCTATGTTATATTCTATTAGGGCTGCATTATACAGTATTATATGAGGAGAGCTACATTGTATTCTATGGAGGGGCTACATTATACTATATATGGGGCTGCATTATATTCTATGGGGGGCTGCATTATACTCTATGAGGGGGCTGCCATATATTCTATGGAGGGGTTGCATTATATTCTATGGGGGGTTACATTAGATTCTGTGGGGTGGCTGCATTATGTTCTAAGGGGGGGCTGCATTATATTCTACTGTATGGATGGTTACATTATATTGTATGGCGGGGCTGCATTATACTCTGTGGGGTGGCTGCAGTATGCTCTATGGAGTGACTGCATTATACTTTATGTGGGCTGCATTATACTGTATCGAGCACTATGGGGAATACATTATATGAAGAACTATGGGGTGCATTATACTATGGGAAATGAATTGTACTACATGGATGACTGGCGGTGTATTATACTATATGGAGCACTATGAGGAGTGTATTATACTATATGGGGGACTGAGCAGTGTATTTTGGAGGACTATGAGGAGTGTATTATACTATATGGAGGGCTATGAGGAGTGTATTATACTATATAGAGGACTAAGGAGTGTATTATACTATATGGAGGACTATGGGGCGTAAACTGTAGATGTGCTGCTGATACTGTATGGTGATCTGTTAGTGATCCGTTAGTGATTGTTCTGTCCCCATCATTCTTTCTCAGACGGTAGAGGCCGGGAAACCAGTGTTGAACGACATAAATTTTGTCGATCACACTCATTTAGCGGCCTGATCTCAGGGCATGTAAATACAATTGAAATGCCTCTGTGTGATGTGCAATATGTTAGCATTTGGGGCCCCATTTTAAACTTTGCCTTGGGCCCCACTTTGCCTAAAACCGGCCCTGGGTGTTGGGTAGTGGCTTAATCACCTCTTCTCTTCCAAGCTTATGTACGGAAGGTCGGGAGCAATATCTGTCCCATTTCCGCATCGGCAGGGGATCGGTGCCAGCCATGACGCATGCATTGCAGGTATCGTGCACATGTGTGATGTATTGGAATAAGACGCACACATCCTGGTGGGCACCTTCATCACAGCTGCTCACCTCACTATGTGGAAGGTAGAGAAGCCTAAGACCCCTCTTAAGTCCATCACTTATATAATAACTATAACTTTTAGACCTCAGCCTGAGATTTTCCTGGCGGGGGGCCCTATAATACATTCACGATACATGTTTATGGGGTTAATACAAGGCTCGTGTCTCACCCTACTGACAGTTGTGTAAATACAGATCATGTCTCTTGGATGTTGCGTCTCATGCAAATTACAACGCAGGGAACACGATTTGCAAATGTAATATTGAATGAAATGTGACTGCATTTGCATTACTAACAGGTGCAGCTACAGCCTCTTGTGCCACAAGACGGAAAATCTACAGCTCAGCTGTCTGTCTGCCACAAGGATCCTTCAGTTTCTTATGGGAGGGATACTTGTCTTGGACTCTGCCTTGTGTCTGATGCCCTCTAGTGGTAAGAGCAAGAACTTCAGATTCAAAAACATGAAGTCCATGGTTTTGACCAGGGCGGACAAGCCATTGGTGCAATCTGTGCAACCTCACAGGGGCATAGAATATAAAGGGGCCCACCTCAGCTTGTAAAGCAGGAGGAATTGTGCATTATGATGAGGTAATGGACTGCTAAGGGCCATATATTGTTTTTGCAGAAGAACATCTACTATCTGTGTCCGCTCCTGGCTATGGCACAAGGCATTAAGATGTATCTTCAGGTCCAATTGACCTATTTTCAAGTACCATATTATGGAGTCCTGGGATTATAGGGAGGTCTTCTTCAGCACTCGGGAACCTCAACAATTTACAATGCAAACATAGGTTAAAACAGCAAGTCTCGTTTTGAAGGATCCGATCTGTCCTTGTATTACAAGACCAATCAATTTACTTCAATGAGGATATTTCACTGGACTTTTTCAGAACTTCTTCCAATTCCCACTTCTCAGTTGATTCAGAAACACATTTTCTTATTAATAATACCACATTTCTCCTGCGGGGTTGCTGTAGGGGACCTGAACAAGCAGTTACATTGGCTTGCCTACAGCATCACTGAGACCCGGCAACAGAACAGTGGGAATCATTCCAAATGGGAATTTCCTGAAGAAGACTTCTCCTTTAACACTCAGTGTAAGCTATACGACAGCAGTGAGCCCAGGGAGTGCCGTCCAAACAGGCTCAGAGTGTACAAGGAGCCTAAAGTCTTACAAAGTAGCCACCGGAGTGGGGTGTTCATATTTATCCTATTTGGCAGAAATTACTAGGTCAAACAATCATATGTCATTGATAGCAATGGTTACTCGGGGCATTATACCCCGAGCCATGGCAGACACTGACAGTGAGGCTTCCCGTTCATAGCGACCCTCGCGGTGTATGATGGGCTGGCAGGCACGTCAGCATATTTTATACTTTCAGCCGTAAAACAAGCAGTATAAAAGCTGACAACTTTACAGGCTCTAAACTGGAGATGAGGAAGAAATATACAACACACTAAAATACAAGCGGCCATTAAGCCTTGTAATTCACGCACATAAAACAAACAAGACAATTATTCCTTATGCATAAAAATACCTAAAGGAAAAAAAAAATCTCGGGTTGCCATCTGCTGTTAGGAGCCCTGTGCCGTCCCCAGGAGCTGTGCTGCTTAATTCACATACTCCGTTTATGCCCCAAGCCATGTGCCTGATTACAGTATACAGCGGTGGGCTGCTAGGCCTGGCACACATTCCCTTGTAATTGGCAGGAAGGGGCAGAGGTTTCTAGTCTGCGTTGTGTACTGGATGCATTATGTTCCCCATGATTTTAAGCATGGAAGGAAAATAACAGAACGCGTCTCGCTGCCAGTGCGCGAGCTGAGTAGGGTCATTTACAAATGGGTTTAATGACTCACACTGTTAGCTGGGGGCACGGTCTGCTGATACAGGGATACTGCAATCACATACACCCAAGCATTATTTCTCCCATCCATCCCATACCTTTAACTGGTGCTGCCATCTTGTGGCAGGGTTCGGATTTGAGTATTTTTTTTAACACCGTTTTCATGATTGACAAGTGTTGCTTACTCCGGTCTATTAAATTGGGGAGAGGGGCATAGCAGGGTGGACATATCATTGGTGCAACCTGTCTAATGGGCCCAAAAGATAAGGGGCTCCATCCACCTCCAAAGTAGCAGTCAGCTTCTATCATTGACATACTGCAAAGGGTCAATATACTGTTCTTGCACAGGAATAGAGATGAGCGAACCGGTGCTAAATTCTGAACACAGACTTCTCCCAGAAATCCGATTTAGAGTTTCAATCGAAGTCCGGGTAGAGAAGGAGAGAGAGAGAGAGTTTGGGTCCCATTGACTTCTATGGGGTTCTGGTAAAAGTTCGGGTAGAGTTGTAGAGTTTTGGTCGAACCTGTGTTACTCGTAGCGCAGGTGCATGTCACCCTATTAATGAAATAACATCACAGAAAGTCCCCTTTTCCTACTCGGTTCACTCCTTGGATGTGTTTTTAGCATAGAGTAATAATTCTCGGGAATCTTTTCTTTGACCTCACAAACTGCACCAGAATTCTGCCACCTTTCGCTTGATAATATGGCCCTAAACCTATTTGGTGGCGTTTGCCTAACTATTCCTGCCCCTTGTTGGTCACATCTACCCATTCCTAGTAGTAGAGGAGGCATGCAGGATACCACTTAATTGCATAGTACCTGTGTCCATCACTTGCTTCCCAATTTGATAACGGCAAGTTTCGACTAGATTTAAAGGCTAAGTGGCAATGGGGCCGAATAATCCATTCTTTAGATTTAATAGCTGGAAATGGAAAATTGAGTGATTTTTTTCTAACCTAAGTAAGCTCCAGGTCACATGCATGTCCTACTTTTATAAAAGCTCAATTCTAGCTGCTGCAAATAAATAGTGCAGAAGAATGTAAAATATTGACTACAGGTAAAAGCTTCAAGATGAAACACCGTGCACCACTGCCACCTGCTGGAAGTTATATCACATTACATTTCATTTTTGGCAAAATTATTTAACTCATTCTGAATGAAAGCTCAGTCATATGCTTCCACTTAATCCATTCTAAAGATAAATATTTTTTTTTTTTTACTAGTTTACCAACATTTTATCTTTCCCTTTATTTTTGGAGGATGAATCGTCCTTTCTTATAGCTTCAATATGGAACCATCTATTTTAATTTCCCGGCAATACCTGTGAAAAATGGAGAAAAAAAACAACAACATAATGTTTCAAAATCATAGTCCTAGAGCTGGACTCATAAAATGCCTTTTTTAATATTAGGAATAATGGGAACATTCTCAAAGTGAGTACACTAGCCTCATCAGGTCCGAGATATCTATTTTATAACGTAGGCAGTTTGTATTGTGAAATCTGATGACATTTCTGCCTTAGGTACTTGCCATTACCAATCACAGTAGCTCTAATTGTGCAGACTAATACTACAGTAGATGCATGCTATTTTTATTTATTTATTTTACTTATATAGAGCAATTAATTCCACAGCTCTTTACAGACATGGTTGTTAATGCAAAAAAACAAATACCCATTAATGCTTTAAACACTATAATGCTAGGAAATGACATCACTGTATGAGCTGTAGGGCCCCCGACCTGAGGGACCTCCACTGTTTTTACAATTGTTATTTAGTGCTGCGTCTCCTTCACTGTCCCAGTGCAGAGCTATGCAGGGTAGACGTACTGCAGTAACTTAGTGCCGCGTCTCATTCACTGGCCCAGAGCAGAGCTGTGCAGGGTAGACATACAGCAGTAAGACAGGGCTACTGCCCCTTCACTGGCCTAGAGCAGAGCTGTGCAGGCTATACGTACAGAGGCCTCTCCATTACTAAGCCGTGGGCTTGATGTCAGCAGGCAATATAAAGGTGACATATGAACCGGTGTGGGGACCCCTCTATTCTGGATAACCAGCCTTGCTAAAGCTGACAGCTAAGGGTTGCAGCCCTCAGCTGTCAGTTTTGCCTGGCTGGTTATCATAAATACAGGGGAACCCACGCCATTTTTTATTCATTTATTTATAGTGCAAGCGGAGGCTAATGAATACTCCCATCAGCCGCCACCTGCTCTCACTGTTATTAGTAGCAGCAAGTGTAAGCTGATGGGAGCAGTAGTCCCATAAGCCACCACCTGCTCTCACTGTTATAAGCTGAATACAACTCTCAACATTCTCCCCTGCATGCGCTGATCGCAGCACGAACAGGGGAGAATGATGAGAGCGGTCTTCAACACCTGGTGCCGGGTAACAGCACTAACTGTACTGCTGCTACATGTGGTACTGATGTGGCAAACGAGTGGCACACGGTCACCACACATATGCCACAAGTATTACACACACGTTCACACGGACACTGATATCTCCAGTTCTGTTTTTTCCGGAAATATCAGGATTGGTGAAACCACCCTTACAGCTGCATAGACACACATGAAATGCACCAGTTTGAAGTGCACTGAGAGGCTATAATATGGGACAAAAATAAAAAATGTAGCGATTACAGTCAGACCCGAACACTAGAAGCTAGGTCCCTTTGACCCATATGAGATACCAAATACTATTAATGTCCCAATAGTTGGGGGCCCTAGTGAATATTTTGCATTGGGGTCCATTAAATTCAAGTTACGCTACCGCCACAGGTGACTCATACAGCTAAGTGAGGTACACAGGTTCCGCATTCTGTATCCTATCAGTTAGAAAAGTTTCTTTCTGGATTTCATGTAGTTTTCCATGTCATGTTTATATATTTTGATGTCAATGAAAGTACAGTGGGTACGGAAAGTATTCAGACCCCTTTAAATTTTTCACTCTTTGTTTCATTGCAGCCATTTGGTAAATTCAAAAAAGTTCATTTTTTTATCATTAACGTACACTCTGCACCCCATCTTGACTGAAAAAAACAGAAATGTAAAAATGTTTGCAAATTTATTAAAAAAGAAAAACTGAAATATCACATGGTCATAAGTATCCAGACCCTTTGCTCAAACACTCATATTTAAGTCACATGCTGTCCATTTCCTTGTGATCCTCCTTGAGACGGTTCTACTCCTTCAATGGAGTCCAGCTGTGTTTAATTACACTGATAGGACTTGTTCTGTAAACCCACACACCTGTCTATATAAGACCTCACAGCTCACAGTGCATGTCAGACCAAATGAGAATCATGAGGTCAAAGGAACTGGCCAAGGAGCTCAGAGACAGAATTGTGGTAAGGCACAGATCTGGCCAAGGTTACAAAAGAATTTCTGCAGTACTCAAGGTTCCTAAGAGCACAGTGGCCTCCATAATCCTTAAATGGAAGAAGTTTGGGACCACGAGAAGTCATCCTAGACCTGGCTGTCCAGCCAAACTGAGCAATCGTGGGAGAAAAGCCTTGGTGAGAGATGTAAAGAAGAACCCCAAGATCCCTGTGGCTGAGCTCCACAGATGCAGTAGGGAGATGGGAGAAAGTTCCACAAAGTCAACTATCACTGCAGCTCTCCATCAGTCGGGCCTTTATGGTAGAACTGCCCGACGGAAGCCTTTCCTCAGTGCAAGACATATGAAAGGCCCAGCCAGAGCCCTGACCTAAACCCAATTGAGCATCTCTGGAGAGACCTGAAAATGTCTGTCCACAAACGTTCACCATCCAACCTGACGGAACTGGAGAGGATCTGTAAGGAAGAATGGCAGAGGATCCCCATATCCAGGTGTAAAAAACTTGTTGCATCATTCCCAAGAAGACTCATGGCTGTACTAGCTCAAAAGGGTGCTTCTACTCAATACTGAGCAAAGGGTCTGAATACTTATGACCATGTGATATTTCAGTTTTTCTTTTTTAATAAATTTGGAAACATTTCTACATTTCCATTTTTTTTCAGTCAGGATGGGGTGCAGAGTGTACATTAATGAGAAAAAAAATGAACTTTTTTGAATTTACCAAATGGCTGCAATGAAACAAAGAGTGAAAAATTTAAAGGGGTCTGAATACTTTCCTTACCCACTGTAAATTACAAATGACAAATTCAGCTTTGCTACTTCTGAACAGGAATAGCAAAAAAGAAAACTCTTCAAGGGAAATCCTAGTTAAATTAATGTTCCCACGTCATATGGACAGGTCATTTATAGAGTTTCCTTCACCTGGAGCAAAGATTTAAGTTATTGGGCTCTTTTGGCTTCTACAGTAAATACTCTGTTAAGGTAAAGTGAATTGCTGAGGCACCAAGGCATACGCCCCACCAGCTACACCCCCCACAATTAATGACATTAATGAGTTAGGACCCATAAAAATTTCCTACATAAAAAGGCCACTTTGCTCTATACAAAAGGGCCTGGGCGCCTTTGGCCTTGTGCAGACAGTTTATCACTAAATGTCTTTTTCCTTTGTGGGTGAGTGTTATGTCGTAAGGATGTATAATGGCTGCACAGATTTACTTCATGAAGTGTTCCCCTTTAAACCACATTTTGGACATTGTGCACATTTGTTTTTGGATCTCCCATAGAAATGACTTGAGAGAGCCACAGAAGTGCCGTCACTTCCTTTCAAGAGCCCATAACATGGGGTCCTGTATGTAACAGGGGCCGTGTGCCAGCTGTGATGAGGGGCTTTAACTCTTCAGCATCCGGGCTCCCCAATACTACAACTTTGGGGTGCATCTTGGTGTTGGTGCTGCATGCGTGCAATTCTTCACCCACCTGCGGGACCGGAGCCTGATCAGGATAGTGTCCCATGGAGATCCGAGCACAAACAAATGTCCGCAGAATCCTTGTTCTTTTTCTTTAAGGTTTTATTTGAAACAAGTCCTGGCAGAACAGTTACAGTCCTTCCGTTCCAGTAAAACATAAACATGACATCTTCTGTACAGTCCCTGGTCTGGCCCTGCCACTTCTTGTCCTGCACGTTCTCTGAGCCCAGGGCCTGCAGAATCCTCCTGTTAGCAGGCACTGGACGCTCCCTGTCTACATTGCCCATCTTTGGCAAAAGAATCAGACTGCCGTTCACAGCCTCAACTGGACCTTAGGTCCCTGACAGTTCCAGACGGTGTCCCCAGACTCCAATCTGAGATCCTTTTCCTGGCCTTTCCCCGAGAGTGCTCCCCAGAAGTCAAACTTTAACCTTTCTTTAGACCACTGTACCACGTTTTGCCTGTTCTCACACTCCACTGCGACGGTAACTCCAGCCTGCACTGCTGTTCGCTGCTCACACACACTCTAACTTTTCTAGAACAATTCTGCCTCCTCTGGGTAACTCCTCCCACCAACAATCCCATTGGTACAGCTACTTAACTGTTTCTATTCTGGCTAAAACCAGCTAACGATTGCTATCCTATCTAGCGTCCAATCACCCTAACTCTACAGTACCCCCTAGTGTCCTAACTACATATTTATGCTGTCCCTACCCTACTTTAGCATTACAATAACACATATTATACATATACAGCAATTAAAGAGGAAGGCACAAAGCACATACAGCGCATGTTCTCAAGATGGGACCCACATGGATATGTCATAAATGTTTGAGATGGAAATACCCTTATAGGGCATGAATCCCCCCTCACACCGCACTACACTTTCTATATGAGACCAATCCATAGTGTTTTATCAAAAAGAGCTGATTTGCAGTTTTACCCATAAGAAACTGGGAAGACTCCGGTCGCTTATATCTATGCAAAAGCTCAAATGCCATCGCTGCATATGACAACAGTGATTTCTGCCATTTGTGATTTGTGTGGCCCATACTCGCCAACATTTTATGCAACCACTGCTTCATAAATAAGCAAATATAGCAAAATTGCATTGTTAGGCATTTTCTGCTGCCAACCTTTCCCTAATTCTCTAATCATTACCATAAACCTCCTGTGGCCGCACATCACAGCACATGCTAGCAGTGAGGATCGCAGACTGGTATCACAGCGACATCTGGTGGTCATTCCAGCACACTACTACATCAACAATCTTCAGAATGGTGCTCTGGATTCTGAGAAACAGGCTTGTGGTCCTATTCTTTAAAGGGAACCTGTCAGCAGGATTGTGCTCAGTAACCTACAGACAGTGTCAGGTTGGCGCCGTTATACTGATTAAAATGATACCTTGGGTGATGAAATCCGTCTGTGGCTGTTTAATCTTTATTTTCAGTTTTAAGCTAATGATATGCTCGTGCTCCGGGGCGGCCTGTGGGGCGGTCTTCATGTGGTGCTCTGCTTAGGTATTCATAATGCAGACAGCTGACAGGTCACTGATCCCTCAGTGATCTGCCCCCTATTGTACATACTGTATATGTTTTGAAAAAAAAATTACATTCATCATACCGGCGGAGCATGGTCGGGATCCATATTTTTTGACACCATTTTGAGGAAGAAATTTTTTTTTCTAAAAGAAATTTCTATCACTAAATAAAACAAAAATATGGATATTTGGATATTATAGATGCTATCATTTTACAGCGCATGTGCTGCCAGTGTCTGTATGATGAATGTAATTTTTTTTTCAAAACAATACTGTAAGATATTCAGTATGTAAAATAGGGGGCAGTTCACAGAAGGATCAGCGACCTATCAGAAGCCATTCTGATGAATATGTAAGTAGAGCACCACATAAAGACCCCCCCACAGGCCGCCCCCGAAGCACGAGACTCTCATTAACTAAAGACTATAAATACAGACCACAAGACGGATTTCGTCAACCAAGGTATCATTTTAATCAGTATTACGGGGCCAACCTGACATTGTCTGTAGGTTACTGTGCACAATCCTGCTGACAGGATCCCTTTACAGAATAGGATCGCAAATCCTGTTTCTCAGAATCCAGAGCACCATTCTGAAGATTGATGAGAGTCCCAGCAGTCGAGGCCACAGCGATCAATAATAATAGGGACAACTTACGATCTTGGGATTAACCCACAAAAGGATTGCTCCCAATTTCAATAGGATAGGTGAAAACAGCCAGAGGGATGAAGAAAGCCAAATACAGTGCGATAAGTTTTCTGCTTTCTGTCTGTCCCATCAACTTTGAATGGAGAAGTGGTGTACATGTGATTATGGGGGAAACAGGACCCCTGTTCTCATGATCCATGGGCGCCCCATCACTCAGACTCCCAGTAATCACCAAGCTATCACCTATACTGTGTGTAGGAGTAAGTCAAAATTGTGGAATTTACATATTGTCCTATTGGACAGAAAATATTAGTACTGTTGTCTCCAAAAAACTAATTGTCTTTGGTTATTTACACGTACTATTACTATTAGTGTTGAGCGATACCACCCGATACTGAAAAATATTGTATTGGAATGGATCGGCCGATCTAAAAAAAAGTATCGGGTATCGCCGATTCCGATCCCGGAAGTCCCATTCAAGTCAATGGAACAGAAATATCGGAATTAAAAAAAACCCTTTCTTTCCCTGTCGGTTAATTCTACATGAAGAAAAACAACTAATAATAATGTAGAATGTATTGTGGGAGGTGTAGGAGACATTAAAGCCATAGAGGTTTAGCCCAATCAAATGGAATAGCAGGAATTTTTTTTTTCTTTTTAAAGACGTTCGTAGTTACAAAGATATTGACTATGTTAAAGTCTTTAATTTTTTGTCAGATATGCATGTTTCACTACTTCCATGCTCTTCACCTTCTTTTTTACTTCTCCCACACTTTCTCCATCATCTTCAGCAGCAGCAGTATCTTCTTCTTCTTCTTCTTCTTCTTCCCTGTAGTTGTTATCTATAAAAGTTTGAAGATTACAACTTCCGTTCAGCCTGTCACAAAAGTTTTACAACAGGATTTGTCCGCGTTCAGTTTGGCCTGCAGCAGCAGGCCTTTTCCATGGGCACCACGAGGAGGAATGGACTCACCCCCATACACTGCTTAGTCTTCTTCTGCTTATAAATGTGATAATCTCATTTGCTCAGATTTTTAGTCTTATGCTTAATGTTCTTCTGCTTTTGGGTTTTTATGCTTCTTGGTCTTCTGTCTCTTGTTGTTCTGCATCTTGGTGGTTGTCTTCCTGTTCTTTGTCCTCTTGGTCATCTTCTTCAGGGTCATCTTTTAGGTATTCTTCTGTGTGGTCTTCAGGGTCGTCGTCTTCAGGGTCATTGTCAGGGAGATCCAGAGTGAGAATCAAAAACCATTTCCACAAGCTTGAACTTTGAAAAGTAGCAGAAGTTACAAGAAGACTGAGGAACTGGCGAGAACCAGCTGATGGTACTGGAACCCGGAGTGGCAGCAGAATGAACAAGAGCCAATGGCACAACCGTGGAACAGCTGACGGTGCTGGAACACGGTTACTAAGCAGGAGGTACCTGTGCTCCAAAGCACTACCAAGGACCAGCAGACGTTGGTAGAACTCGGACACCGACAAGGAGGCACGTAGGCCAAAGGCTCTGCCGGGAACCAGCTGACGTTGCTGGAACCCGGATGGGTAGCAGAAGGTACCCATGATTAACAAAGTGTTGCATCCGCGAGCAGGCCGCAGTTACCGAAACCCACAGTCCTACAGGGGGTGCTTTTCCTATTGGCACTATGGAACCAGCCTTTGTTACTAGAACCCGCAGTCCACATAGGAAGCACTGAAACTGCAGGCACCATAGACTCGGCTAACCCGACCGCAACACGACAGGACAACGTATCAGTGGCAAAGTGACGTTGACACTACCCGGAAACAGCAGGCGTGCTGTAACCAGGCTGGGCAGGAGGGAGTACCCATGCCAAAGACACTGCCGAGAAACAGCTGACGGTGCTGGAACCCGGAGGGGCAGCAGAATGAACAAGAGCCAATGGCACAACCGTGGACCAGCTGATGGTGCTGGAACACGGTTACTAAGCAGGAGGTACCTGTGCTCCAAAGCACTACCAAGGACCAGCAGACGTTGGTGGAACTCGGATACCGACAAGGAGGCACCTAGGCCAAAGGCACTGCCGAGAACCAGCTGACGGTGCTGGAACCCGGATGGTTAGCAGAAGCTGCAAGAGCAAATGAAACTAGCGAGGACCAGCTGACGGTGCTGGAACCCGGAGGGGCAGCAGAAGGAACAAGAGCCAATGGGACAACCGTGGAACAGCTAACGGTGCTGGAACACGGTTACTAAGCAGGAGGTACCTGTGCTCCAAAGCACTACCAAGGACCAGCAGACGTTGCTGGAACTCGGATACCGACAAGGAGGCACCTAGGCCAAAGGCTCTGCTGGGAACCAGCTGACGTTTCTGGAACCCGGATGGGTAGCAGAAGGTACCCATGATTAACAAAGTGTCGCGTCCGCGAGCAGGCCGCAGTTACCGAAACCCACAGTCCTACAGGGGGTGCTTTTCCTATTGGCACTATGGAACCAGCCTTTGTTACCAGAACCCGCAGTCCACATAGAAAGCACTGAAACTGCAGGCACCATAGACTCGGCTAACCCGACCGCAACACGACAGGACAACGTATCAGTGGCAAAGTGACGTTGACACTACCCGGAAACAGCAGGCGCGCTGGAACCAGGCTGGGCAGGAGGGAGTACCCATGCCAAAGACACTGCCGAGAACCAGCTGACGGTGCTGGAACCCGGAGGGGCAGCAGAATGAACAAGAGCCAATGGCACAACCGTGGACCAGCTGATGGTGCTGGAACACGGTTACTAAGCAGGAGGTACCTGTGCTCCAAAGCACTACCAAGGACCAGCAGACGTTGGTGGAACTCGGATACCGACAAGGAGGCACCTAGGCCAAAGGCACTGCCGAGAACCAGCTGACGGTGCTGGAACCCGGATGGCTAGCAGAAGCTGCAAGAGCAAATGAAACTAGCGAGGACCAGCTGACGGTGCTGGAACCCGGAGGGGCAGCAGAAGGAACAAGAGCCAATGGGACAACCGTGGAACAGCTAACGGTGCTGGAACACGGTTACTAAGCAGGAGGTACCTGTGCTCCAAAGCACTACCAAGGACCAGCAGACGTTGCTGGAACTCGGATACCGTCAAGGAGGCACCTAGGCCAAAGGCTCTGCTGGGAACCAGCTGACGTTTCTTGAACCCGGATGGGTAGCAGAAGGTACCCATGATTAACAAAGTGTCGCGTCCGCGAGCAGGCCGCAGTTACCGAAACCCACAGTCCTACAGGGGGTGCTTTTCCTATTGGCACTATGGAACCAGCCTTTGTTACCAGAACCTGCAGTCCACATAGAAAGCACTGAAACTGCAGGCACCATAGACTCGGCTAACCCGACCGCAACACGACAGGACAACGTATCAGTGGCAAAGTGACGTTGACACTACCCGGAAACAGCAGGCGCGCTGGAACCAGGCTGGGCAGGAGGGAGTACCCATGCCAAAGACACTGCCGAGAACCAGCTGACGGTGCTGGAACCCGGAGGGGCAGCAGAATGAACAAGAGCCAATGGCACAACCGTGGACCAGCTGACGGTGCTGGAACACGGTTACTAAGCAGGAGGTATGTTGTGAGTTCATTTTCCCCTTCGTCACTGAGGTCTGGTGAACTCCCCATTCTGGTAAAGGAAGGTAATGAGCCTGCTTATCAGGCACCAGAGCCTAATGAGGATGACTGGCTGAGTGGAGTCACTGACTGGATATAAGGCTGCCAACGCCCTTCTGCCCTGCGGGTGATTTCTCTTTGGACTTCTAGGACACCAGTCTGATTCCTGCTTCCCTAATGCTAAGTTTTCTGCTTTGCCTGTTTGCATTTATGTTTTGTTTTTGTTTTCCTTGCTTTTCTGGATTCTGCCATTCCCTGCTGGGATGAGCTGAATCTCCTTTTGCCGGTTGCTTCAGAATATTCCTGAGTACTGACATAGCCTTTTTGTAGCCTAGCGTCTTCAGGGCCTTTTTCACTGTCAGTCTGTTGGCTCTTATTTTCATAGGGTTTTTCACGGATTGCAGACAGCAGCCTTCCTGTCCTTTCCTATCTAGGTAGTTTGGGCCCGTCTTTGCTCAGTATATCTTTCTGTCTGTGTTAGTGTTTTCATCTTGCTTCACCGTCATTATATGTTGGGGGCTGCCTATTGCTTTGGGGTCTGCTCTGGGGCAGTTTAGATTTCCCCTTTCGTTCTTTAGGCTTATTTAATTCTCCGGCTGGGATCGAGGGGTCTAGGGTATCGTAGGAACCCCCCACGGCTACTGTTAGTTGTTGTGATAGGATCAGGGGTCTGCAATCCGATAGCTGCCAACTGCTCTGGTTTTCTGGACTTAGCTAGCATTTCTGTTTTTGTCTCCTACGGTGACTCATTCATAACAGAATCACCCGCCAAACCGCAGATCCTAGGGTACTCAATAGCAGGAAAGAATTGTGTTTAAAAAAAAAAAAAAGTGTGTATATTCTTTCCTCTATATCTCTGAGGCCGTAGGGGGAATTTTTTTTTCTCTCAATGGAGATAAAGCAATTGTCTGATCGTGTGGAGCAGCTCGCTGCGGAAGTGCGGGGAATTTCCGCCTACCTTGCTCGTTCGCATGCTGTTGAACCAAAGATCCCTACACCTGATGTATTTTTTGGGGATCGATCTAAATTTTTGAGTTTCAAAAACAATTGTAAATTATTTTTTGCCTTGAAGCCTAACTCGTCAGGGAGCTCCGCGCAGCAGGTTAAAATTGTCATCTCTTTGCTGCGTGGCGATCCCCAGGATTGGGCGTTTTCTTTGAAACCAGATGATCCTATTCTGACTAATGTGAACGCATTCTTTCAAGCTTTGGGGTTGTTGTATGACGAACCTAATGCTATTGATCAGGCTGAAAAGACCCTGTTGGCATTAAACCAGGGTCGAGATTCTGCAGAGTTGCACTGTCAAAAGTTCCGAAAGTGGGCGGTCCTTACTACCTGGAATGATAATGCCTTGGCTGCTCTCTTTCGGAAGGGTTTGTCAGAAGCCATAAAAGATACTATGGTGGGATTTCCTGTTCCCTCTGGTCTGGACGATTCTATGTCATTAGCCATTCAGGTTGATCGGCGTTTACGTGAACGCAGGATTGCACGAGAGGTGTTGCTACCGGTTGAACAGACGTCTGAACCTATGCAATGTGATAGAGTTTTGTCTAAGGCGCAACGTCAGGAGTTCAGAAGGCGTAATAAGCTGTGTTTTTTCTGTGGAGATGCCTCGCATATTATTTCTGTTTGTCCTAAACGAGAGAAACGCTTTGCACACACGTTTTCTGTTGGTGGTGTTCAACCTAAGTTTCTTCTGGCAATTACTCTGATCTGCTCCCTGTCCACATTTTCCGCCAAGGCTTTTGTGAATTCGGGAGCAGCGCTAAACCTAATGGACTTGGATTTTGCTAAACGTTGTGGATTTCCGATGACACCTCTGCAGACGCCTATCCCTTTGAGGGGGATTGATGCTACTCCTTTGGCTAAAAATAAACCTCAGTTTTGGACCCAGGTGGTCATGCGGGTCACCCCAGACCATCAAGAAAATTGCAGATTTTTGGTGTTGCATGGTCTGCATGATGCCATTGTTCTGGGGTTTCCCTGGTTGCAAATTCATAATCCAGTTTTGGATTGGAAGTCTGTGTCTGTGGTGAGTTGGGGTTGTCGGTGTGCCTTTAGTGAGGCTCCGGTTTTTTCCACCTCTCCTCAGTCGCATGATGTTCCTGACTATTTGGCGGACTTTTATGATGTATTTAGTGAGAATGAGTCTGCGTCCTTGCCTCCTCATAGGAGTTATGACTGTGCAATTGAACTAAGCCCGGGGTGTAAATTTCCCAAGGGTCGGCTCTTCAATTTATCTGTACCCGAGCACGAGGCTATGCGGTCCTATATTAAGGAGGCGGTGGAGAAGGGTCATATTAGACCATCCTCTTCACCCTTAGGTGCCGGTTTTTTTTTTTGTGGCCAAAAAGGATGGTTCTTTAAGGCCTTGTATTGATTATCGTGCCCTCAATAAAATTACTATTAAATATCAGTATCCGTTACCCCTGATTTCGGATCTATTCTCTAGAGTCAGAGGTGCTTGCTGGTTTACCAAGCTTGACCTCAGGGGGGCGTATAATCTTATCCGCATTAAGCAGGGGGATGAATGGAAGACGGCGTTTAATACTCCGGAGGGACATTTTGAGTACCTGGTGATGCCTTTTGGGCTCACTAATGCCCCTTCTGTCTTCCAGTGCTTCATGAACGATATTTTCCGAGACTTTGTCGATAAATTTTTGATTATCTATCTGGATGATATTTTGATCTTCTCCAAGGATTGGGATTCTCATGTGGAACATATTCGGACTGTGTTCCGGGTCTTGAGGGAGAATTCCCTGTATGTCAAAGGATCTAAATGCCTTTTTGGAGTACAGAGGATTTCATTTTTGGGATTTATTTTGTCTCCGTCAACTATTGAAATGGACCCGGCCAAGGTACAGGCCGTTTATGATTGGGTTCAGCCCACTTCTTTGAAGGCCCTCCAGAAGTTTTTGGGTTTTGCTAATTTTTATCGGAAATTTATAGCAAAATTTTCTATTATTGCCAAGCCATTGACTGATCTGACTAAGAAGGGTGCTGATATGTTGAATTGGTCTCCGGAGGCTGTTGCTTCCTTTCAGGAGCTGAAGCGAAGATTTACCTCCGCCCCGGTTTTGCGGCAACCTGATGTCTCACTCCCGTTCCAGGTAGAGGTGGATGCTTCTGAGATTGGTGCAGGAGCTGTTTTGTCCCAAAAGGATCCTGTAACATCTAAAATGAATCCCTGTGCTTTCTTTTCCCGAAAGTTCTCTCCATCTGAACGTAACTATGATGTGGGGAATCAGGAACTGTTGGCCATGAAATGGGCATTTGAGGAGTGGAGACATTGGTTGGAGGGAGCTAAACATCAAGTTGTGGTCCTCACTGACCACAAGAATTTGATTTACCTAGAGTCGGCTAAACGCTTGAACCCTAGACAGGCTAGGTGGGCCTTGTTTTTTACACGTTTTGATTTTGTGGTCTCTTTTCTTCCTGGAACTAAGAATGTCAAGGCAGACGCCCTCTCTAGGAGTTTCTTTGCTGATTCTCCTGTGGTGACCAAGCCTGCTACCATCTTAGGCGAAGGGGTAGTTCTTTCTGCCATCTCGCCCGATTTGAGACTTGCTCTGCAAGAGTTCCAGGAGGACAAACCTGAGTGTTGTCCCAGTGGAAAGTTGTATGTTCCTGACCAGTGGAAGAAGAGAGTGATGTCTGAAGTTCATTGCTCTGCATTGGCTGGTCATCCAGGTATTTTTGGTACTAGAGATCTGGTGAGTCGCTCTTTTTGGTGGCCCACCTTGTCTCATGATGTGAGGAATTTTGTGCAGTCCTGTGGGACTTGCTCCCGGTCTAAATCTTGTTCTCGCTCTAGTGGGTTGTTGATGCCTTTGCCGATCCCCAGGAGGCCATGGACCCATATTTCAATGGATTTCATCTCTGATATGCCGGTCTCTCAAAGAATGACTGTTATTTGGGTGATTTGTGATAGGTTCTCTAAGATGGTTCATCTTGTACCACTCCCTAAGTTGCCATCTTCCTCTGAGTTGGTGCCCCTGTTTTTGCAACAGGTGGTTCGCTTGCACGGGATTCCTGAGAACATTGTATCTGACATAGGAGTTCAGTTTGTGTCTAGATTTTGGAGGACTTTATGTTCCAAGCTGGGAATTCAGTTGTCCTTCTCCTCTGCTTTTCACCCTCAGACCAATGGGCAGACAGAGAGAACAAACCAGACCTTGGAGTGGTATTTGAGATGTTTTATTTCCGCTGATCAGGATGATTGGGTTTCATTTTTGCCCTTGGCCGAATTTGCTTTAAATAATAGAGCTAGTTCTGCCACTTTGATGTCACCTTTTTTTTGTAACTTTGGGTTTCATCCTCGATTTTCTTAAGGGCAGGTGGAGCCTTCTGCCTGCCCAGGTGTTGACACTGTGGTGGAGAGAATGCACCAGATCTGGGACCAAGTGGTGGATAAGTTATCTCTCTCCCAGGAAAAGGCCCAGCGGTTTTCCAATCGACATAGGACCATTGGTCCCCAGTTTAAGATTGGTGATATGGTGTGGATATCATAAAAAAATATCGCTATGAAGGTGGCTTCTCCTAAGTTTAAGCCTAGATTTATTGGACCTTACAAGATTTTGGAGATTATTAATCCGGTCTCTTTTCGTTTGGCTCTTCCTGTCACATTTAAAATCCATAATGTGTTCCATAAGTCCTTGTTGAAGAGGTTTGTTGAACCAGTTGTTCCTGGGGTGGCACCTCCAGACCCTGTATTGGTTGAAGGTAACATGGAATATGAGGTAGAGAAAATACTGGATTCCCGTCTGGCTAGACGGAGACTCCAGCATTTGGTTAAGTGGAAGGGTTATGGTCAGGAGGATAATTCCTGGGTCTCTGCCTCTGATATTCATGCCAAAAGATTGGTGCGTGCCTTTCATCGGGCTCACCCTGATCGCCCTGGTGGCGTGGTTGAGGGTTCGGTGACCCCTCCTCAAGGGGGAGGTACTGTTGTGAGTTAATTTTCCCCTTCGTCACTGAGGTCTGGTGAACTCCCTATTCTGGTAAAGGAAGGTAATGAGCCTGATTATCAGGCACCAGAGCCTAATGAGGATGACTGGCTGAGTGGAGTCACTGACTGGATATAAGGCTGCCGACGCCCTTCTGCCCTGCGGGTGATTTCTCTCTGTACTTCTAGTACACCAGTCTGATTCCTGCTTCCCTAAAGCTAAGTTTTCTGCTTTGCCTGTTTGCATTTATGTTTTGTTTTTGTTTTCCTTGCTTTTCTGGATTCTGCCATTCCCTGCTGGGATGAGCTGAATCTCCTTTTGCCGGTTGCTCTGTCTTCAGAATATTCCTGAGTACTGACATAGCCTTTTTGAAGCCTAGCGTCTTCAGGGCCTTTTTCACTGTCAGTCTGTTGGCTCTTATTTTCATAGGGTTTTTCACGGATTGCAGACAGCAGCCTTCCTGTCCTTTCCTATCTAGGTAGTTTGGGCCCCGTCTTTGCTCAGTCTATCTTTCTGTCTGTGTTAGTGTTTTCATCTTGCTTCACCGTCATTATATGTTGGGGGCTGCCTATTGCTTTGGGGTCTGCTCTGGGGCAGTTTAGATTTCCCCTTTCTTTATTTAGGCTTATTTAATTCTCCGGCTGTGATCGAGGGGTCTAGGGCATCGTAGGAACCCCCCACAGCTACTGTTAGTTGTTGTGATAGGATCAGGGGTCTGCAATTCGATAGCTGCCAACTGCTCTGGTTTTCTGGACTTAGCTAGCATTTCTGTTTTTGCCTCCTAAGGTGACTCATTCATAACAGAGGTACCTGTGCTCCAAAGCACTACCAAGGACCAGCAGACATTGCTGGAACTCAGATACCGACAAGGAGGCACCTAGGCCAAAGGCTCTGCCGGGAACCAGCTGACGTTGCTGGAACCCGGATGGGTAGCAGAAGGTACCCATAATTAACAAAGTGTCGCGTCCGCGAGCAGGCCGCAGTTACCGAAACCCACAGTCCTACAGGGGGTGCTTTTCCTATTGGCACTATGGAACCAGCCTTTGTTACCAGAACCCGCAGTCCACATAGGAAGCACTGAAACTGCAGGCACCATAGACTCGGCTAACCCAACCGCAACATGACAGGACAACGTATCAGTGGCAAAGTGACGTTGACACTACCCGGAAACAGCAGGCGTGCTGTAACCAGGCTGGGCAGGAGGGAGTACCCGTGCCAAAGACACTGCCGAGAACCAGCTGACGGTGCTGGAACCCGGAGGGGCAGCAAAAGGAACAAGAACCAATGGCACAACCGTGGACCAGCTGACGGTGCTCGAGCACGGTTTATAAACAGGAGTTACCTGTGCTAAAAAGCACTACCAAGGACCAGCAGAAGTTGCTGGAACTCAGATACCAAGAAGGAGGCACCTAGGCCAAAGGCTCTGCCGAGAAACAGCTGACGGTGCTGGAACCCGGCTGGGCAGAAGGGAGTACCCGTGGCAAACACACTTCTGAGCAGCAACATGCGATGTTGAAGCCCAGGGGTCAATCATGCAGCAGGCTGAGGCCAACTTGGAGCGAGTTTTATATTGGTTGTACACAACTACTGATTGTAACCGTGCTCCACTTAGGCCTCTGGCTCCACTGTCTCTAGTATTTCTTCTGGCCTCCAACCCCGCCAGTGACAGCTCTGAAGTGGCGACAGCACAATCCACACTTGTTCCTGTGTTACTTGGCATCAGTCCCGTCAGTTGATCCCCTGATGTGTGTCCGGCAAGGTCTCCTGCTCTGTCCTCATTCACACTACTAGTAATGGGAATGTGGACAGAGCAGGAGACCTTTACGGACACACATCAGGGGAACAACTGACGTGACTGAGGCCAAGTAACACAGGAACAAGTGTGGATTGTGCAGACGCCACTTCAGAGCTGTCACTGGCGGGGTTGGAGGCCAGGGGAAATACTAGAGACAGTGGAGCCAGAGGCCTAAGTGGAGCAGGGTTAAAAAACAGTAGTAGTTTGAATGTGGATGGTGCAGGAGACTTTGCCGTCCACACAGCAGGGGAGCAGATGGCATTACTGAACCCCACTAACACAGGAGCGAGTGTTTCAATCTGTGCGGACGGCACTTCCAGGCTACAACTGGCTGTTTTGTAGCCAAGGATCAATGCTCCGAGCAGGCTGAGGCCTACTTGGAGCGAGGAGAAAAAGCGTTGTAGTGTGAGTTTGGAGGCAGCAGGAGACTTTGCCATCCACACAGCAGGGGAACAGCTGGCGTTACTGAACCCCACAGACACAGGAGCGAGTGTTTATATCTGTGCAGACGGCACTTCCAGGCTACAACTGGCTGTGTTGTAGCCCAGGATGAAGCATGCAGCAGGCGGAGGACAACTTGCAGCTGGTTTTATAGAGGTTGTAGACTACTACTGATTGTCACCGTGCTCCACTATGGCCTCCGGCTCCACTGTCTCTAGTATTTCCCCTGGCCAACAACCCCGCCAGTTACAGCTCTGAAGTGGCGTCTGCACAATCCACACTTGTTCCTGTGTAACTGTGGCTCAGTCCCGTCTGTTGATCCCCTGATGTGTGTCTGGCAAGCTCTCCTGCTCAGTCCTCATTCACACTACAAGTAATGTGAATGTGGACAGAGCAGGAGACCTTGCCGGACACACATCTGGGGATCAACTGACGGGACTGAGCCACAGTAACTCAGGAACAAGTGTGGATTGTGTAGACGCCACTTGAGAGCTGTAACTGGTGGGGTTGTTGGCCAGGGGAAATACTAGAGACAGTGGAGCCAGAGGCCTAAGTTGAGCACAGTTACAAATCTGTAGTAGTTTGCATGTGGATGGAGCAGGAGACATTGCCGTCTACACAGCAGGGGAACAGCTGGCATTACTGAACCCCACTAACACAGGAGCTAGTGTGTGTTTCTCTGTGAAGACGACACTTCTGAACACCAACTGGCGTTGTTGGAGCCCAGGTAGAGGCATGGAGCAGGCTGAGGCCTGATAGGGTTTGCATGTGGAGGCAGCAGGAGACTTTGCCGTCTACACAGCAGGGGAACAGCTGGCATTACTGAACCCCACAGACACAGTAGCGAGTATGTTTTTCTCTGTGAAGACGGCACTTCTGAACACCAACTGGTGTTGTTGGAGCCCAGGATGAGGCATGGAGCAGGCTGAGGCCTGATGGTGTTGGCATGTGGAGGCAGCAGGAGACTTTGCCGTCTATACAGCAGGGGAACAGCTGGCATTACTGAACCCCACACAGTAGCGAGTGTTTTTCTCTGTGAAGACGGCACTTCTGAACACCAACTGGTGTTGTTGGAGCCCAGGATGAGGCATGGAGCAGGCTGAGGCCTGATGGTGTTGGCATGTGGAGGCAGCAGGAGACTTTGCCGTCTACACAGCAGGGGAACAGCTGGCATTACTGAACCCCACAGACACAGTAGCGAGTGTGTTTTTCTCTGTGAAGACGGCACTTTTGAACACCAACTGGCGTTGTTGGAGCCCAGGATGAGGCATGGAGCAGGCTGAGGCCTGATGGTATTGGCATGTGGAGGCAGCAGGAGACTTTGCCATCTACACAGCAGGGGAACAGCTGGCATTACTGAACCCCACAGACACAGTAGCGAGTGTGTTTTTCTCTGTGAAGACGGCACTTCTGAACACCAACTGGCGTTGTTGGAGCCCAGGATGAGGCATGGAGCAGGCTGAGGCCTGATGGTGTTGGCATGTGGAGGCAGCACTAGACTTTGCCATCTACACAGCAGGGGAACTGCTGGCATTACTGAACCCCACTAACACAGGAGCTAGTGTGTGTTTCTCTGCGAAGACGGCACTTCTGAACACCAACTGGCGTTGTTGGAGCCCAGGATGAGGCATGGAGCAGGCTGAAGCCTGATGGTGTTGGCATGTGGAGACAGCAGGAGACTTTGCCGTCTACACAGCAGGGGAACAGCTGGCATTACTGAACCCCACAGACACAGTAGCGAGTGTGTTTTTCTCTGTGAAGACGGCACTTCTGAACACCAACTGGTGTTGTTGGAGCCCAGGATGAGGCAGGCATGGAGCAGGCTGAGGCCTGATGGTGTTGGCATGTGGAGGCAGCAGGAGACTTTGCCGTCTACACAGCAGGGGAACAGCTGGCATTACTGAACCCCACAGACACAGTAGCGAGTGTGTTTTTCTCTGTGAAGACGGCACTTCTGAACACCAACTGGCGTTGTTGGAGCTCAGGATGAGGCATGGAGCAGGCTGAGGCCAACTTGCAGCACGTTTTATAGAGGTAGTAGACTACTACTGATTGTAACCGTGCTCCACTATGGCCTCCGGCTCCACTGTCTCTAGTATTTCCCCTGGCCTCCAACCCCGCCAGTGACAGCTCTGAAGTGGCGTCAGCACAATCCACACTTGTTCCTGTGTTACTTGGCCTCAGTCCCGTCAGTTGATTCCCCGATGTATGTCCGGCAAGGTCTCCTGCTCTGTCCTCATTCACACTACTAGTAATGGGAATGTGGACAGAGCAGGAGACCTTGCCGGACACACATTAGGGGATCAACTGACGTGACTGAGGCCAAGTAACACTGGAACAAGTGTGGATTATGCAGACGCCACTTAAGAGCTGTCACTGGCGGGGTTGGAGGCCAGGGGAAATACTAGAGACAGTGGAGCCAGAGGCCTAAGGGGAGCAGGATTAAAAATCAGTAGTAGTTTGAATGTGGATGGAGCAGGAGACTTTGCCGTCCACACAGCAGGGGAGCAGCTGGCGTTACTGAACCCCACTAACACAGAAGCTAGTGTTTTTCTCTGTGCAGATGACACATCTGAGCGACAACTGGCTGTGTTGAAGCCCAGGGATTATAGTTCAGGTGGTAGAAACATGAACACAACAGGAGACCTGGATACAGTTGCCAACCAATTATTTAGTCGGGAAGAGGACTGGCAAATTCTGGGGAGATCCAGGCCTTGTTCATTTTCAGAAAAGTAAGCCGGTCGACGTTATCGGAAGAAAGTCGCGTGCGACGGTCTGTTAGTACACCACCTGCGGCACTAAAGATGCGTTCCGATAATACACTGGCAGCAGGGCAAGCCAGCACCTCCAATGCATACTGGCTAAGCTCTAGCCATGTATCCAGCTTAGAGACCCAAAACTTGAAGGGGGAAGAGCCATCTGGGAGTACACTCACAGGGCAAGACATGTAGTCTGTCACCATCTGACGGAAACGTTGCCTCCTGCTGACTGGAGCCGTCAGTGATGGTGTAGACAATTGTGGCGGACACACAAAACTTTGCCACATTTGGGCCATAGTGGTCTTGCCTTGTGCTGAGGTGCTGCCTCTGCTCCCTCTTTGTGCCGAGTTTCCTCCACTGGCTCGATGCACAGAGGTGCTTTGTAAAGCACTAGCACCACTGCTGTCGGGTGGAATGGAAAACATGATGGCCTGCACCAGTGTGTCTTGGTACTCCCGCAGTTTACACTCCCGGTTCAACGTTGGTATGAGGGTTTGCAAGTTGTCCCGGTAGCGAGGATCTAGGAGGGTGTACACCCAATAATCAGCCGTGTAGAGAATGTGGGCGATGCGGCGGTCGTTTCTCAGGCAGTGCAGCATGAAGTCAACCATGTGCTGCAGACTCCCAATTGCCAAAAAACCGCTGTCCCCTGTTTGAGGCGTGATCTCTGCCTGCGCTGCATCACCCCACCCTCGCTGTACATACTGACTAGAGCTTTGTGTATCTCCCTCCTGTGGAGAGATGTCTTCCTCCTCCATCGACTCCTCCTCATCCTCCTCACAAAGTGTCCCCTGCCTAGGCCTTTGTGAGGAAGCACGTAGCGCAGACTGTCCAGAGGAAGATGGCATTTGGGACTCCTCATCCTCCACCTCTTCCAAAACCTCATCCCTTAGTGCTTGCAGTGTTTTTTGAAGCAGGCAGATAAGGGGGACAGTCATGCTGACTAGTGCATCATCTGCACTCGCCATCCGCGTGGAATCATCGAAGGCACGCAAAACGAAGCAGATGTCCTTCATAGAGGCCCACTCAGTGGTGCTGAAGTGTGACCAGCGCACATTGCGACTTGTTTGCGCCTGATGCAGCTGGTACTCCATGACTGCTGCCTGCTGCTCACACAACCGCTCCAACATATGTAACTTTGAATTCCACCTGGTGGGTAGGTCACATATGATGCGATGTTCCGGAAGGCGTAATCGGCGCTGCAGAGCAGCAAGGCGCGATCTTGCCGTGCTGGAACGCCGCAAGTGAGCGCACTCTATGCGGCCCTTGTGCAGCAGTGCATCAAGATTCGGATAGTCCCTCAGAAAGCTCTGCACGACCAAGTTGAGCACATGTGACAGACATGGGATGTGAGTGAGGTTGCCAAGGCCAAGAGCTGCCACCAGATTTCGGCCATTGTCACACACTACCAAACCTGGCTGGAGATTCGCTGGCACAAACCACACGTCGCTCTCCTGCTTGATGGCATTCCAGAGCTCCTGCGCTGTGTGGCTTCGATTCCCCAAAGAAATTAATTTCAGTACGGCCTGTTGACGTTTGGCCAATTTTAAGGCCCTGTTACATTTAGCGATGCACCAGCCATCCCGACCACGATATGACCCGGTCAGAATCGCTGCATCGCTAAATGGTCGCTAATAAGCTGCCAAACAGGCAGATCTCACCAGCGATGCAGCGATACTCGGCGGTGCTCACTCACCTGTCAGACGCAGCGATGATGACCGTCTTCCGCCCGCGTCCATGGCTACAGCAGGAAGCCGACGAGAAATGGACCAGGCCGATCTTGCGCGATCAGCAATATCCAGCGGGGAGGCCGGTCGAAGGTGTCACATGTAGCGAGATCGCTAGCGATATTGCTGCTGCGTCACAAAATCAGTGACGCTTAAGCGAGATCGCTAACGCTATCGCTAAGTGTAAAAGGCCCTTTAGGATTTTTGTGTGATATTATGTCCAATTTGCCTTTTTTCTGTTTTTCTTTTTTTGTGTTGTTCAAAAACACACAAGGAAATAAACGTGTATAACAAAAGACCTCATTGTCTGGAACAATTTGAATGGTGCTAACACTTTCAGCTGTGACTGTATGTGGAAGTTAGACGTATGGACTGGGGCTATATATAAGTGATCAATTTAAAAAAATTAAGGAAACGGGCCATAATCTCGTAACGGAGTCAGCCTGTACGCCCTGCTGTGGACCTGCCATACTGAGGCAGAGGTCTGTCAGGGGGCGCTGTCTGCACCATTATGGCAGCGTCTTTACCATTGGAAGATGGAGGTGACAACTCCTCAGCTGTAGGGGCTGGAGGACGTATTTCTGCACTGCACACAGGAGCACAGTTACCCCCTCAGGGGTCAGAGTGGCAGCAGCGGACGGAGGACAGATTACTGTCACACATTTACATTATTACTCCATAATATATAACAACACCCGGAATTCTAACATTGCAGGAAAATGACCCTTATTGCGGCAGTGACTCCTCCCCCTGTCACCATGTGCCAAGGGCAGCACGGAAATGTCCGCCTTACCGAAAGGAATGCTGGTTATTGTAGTCTTCACGTCTTAGACTCTCAAGCGGGAAAGATGATTTCAAACTACAAATACCGTGGAGCAGCGCGCCAGCGACCGGCCAATAACTTTACAGTCTACTGAAGGCAAGAGGTTACGCATGCGCAGAAAGCTGCGTGTCTCATGTGGAGGTCAGAGCTTTGAGGAGGTGAGTGCAGGGAGGCCGAGGAGGGAATATTGCTGGGTCATGGGGGTCTTATATTGGTGGGAGGTCCATAAAAGGGGGTGCACTGTGTATGTGTTAGTGTCTACCCTGATAATCAGACATTTGTACGTTCCCTGCATACATTATAGAGGAGCCCCTGAGGCTGGTATACAATGTAGAGTTGTGGCCTCTGCTTCGTAAAGTGCTCACCAGTCACTCAGACCCCATAGCCATAAAGGGAAACATTCTCCATAGCTATTTGTGGTGTCCTGCTTTGGAGAACTACTGCTCCCAGCATACTGGGAATTGTATGTGTGAAATAGCCACAGCCTGCTTCACTGAGCAATACTATGTAGCGAGCAAAATCCAGTTGATGGCGTTCCGCACAGGTATTATGCTTGGGAAGAGTAAGGCTGTGTTCACACACAGTGTATTTTTAGCGGTTTTTACCCCAGTTTTCACTATAAAACCGCTAAAAATAAGCTTCCCAGTCATTTCTATGCATTTTGCACTTTTTGTGCACATTGATGCTTTTTTTACCGCGAAAAAACCGCATCGCAGTAAAGAACGCAGCATGCTCATGAGGCTAAGTGCACACGTTGTAGAAAATTTCTGCTCAAAAACCTGAATCCCTTCCCAGAAACCACACCTATTTTTCTGCAGAGGTTTTTGCGCAAATCCACAAAATTAATGAGCATGCTGCGTTTTTTACCGCAATGCGGAAAAACGCATCAAAACCGTGCAAAAAATGCGGAGAGCCTCCATAAGCCATAGTGTCTGTGATGCTGCTGCATAGGGGTGGGGGGGTCCGCTGCTGCGTGTAGGGGGTGCTGCTGTTTGGGTTGGGACACAGCAAAGAAAGATTTTATGCTTTTATTCCCATCTTTATCATTGCCATAGAATAGGAGATAAGTTGGTGGGGGTCCAATTAGTGTGAACTCTACCCATCCCAACAATGCGGCTCTGTAGATCTCCAGCTGAATGGAGAAATGGCTGAATATTCATACTTCTGGTCCTTTCACTCTCTATGGCAGGGGTGGGGAACCTCAGGCCTGTGAGCCATTTATGGCCCGCACTGACTTTCTCCAGCCCCCAGGTAAACTCCTGGGGGTCACAGTGGTTGGGCCAGCAGATGGGTTTTGATGACCGCCGCCTGTCAATTTTTTCTTTTTTGTGCACATGGAACGCTGAGGAGCATGTAATGAGAGATTCCGTCCTGACACCAGTACCAGCATCAGGACGTATTTTGTGGGGCGTTAACGCATGATCTTCTCGGCCCCCGAAAGGTGGTATAAATATCCAAATAAGTCTTGGCAGAAGAAAGGTTCCCAGGCCTGCTCTATTGGACTGACAGCAAGAGCAAAGTAGGGTGCTTAGTCTGACAGTCCCATAGAGAGAATGGAAAGAAGGTGCCATTTCTCATGACAGCTTGAGATCTGTAGAACCCCTGTAGTGTTTGGTTCCCCCAGTGATCAGTAAGTTATCTATCTAATAGACATGGGGTAACTTATTGGGAATAACCAATAACTGTGGGAACTTCCCATCATGCACACTTGATCATCTTGTGTTTAGTAATGAGACACAGTGGTAAAACGGCTTATCTTCTGATAATATTGTGATAGATACAGTATATATAATCTATCTTGAGAGAGCATAAACCTTTTCTTTAGCGCTTTTTTTTTTTTTTTTTTAATTTTTTTGCCCATATTTTATGTGACTGAAGGTAATAAATTACGATAATAGACTGCAATCAAGGGTGAGTATCACAAGGGCTCTGGTCGTAAAATACATGGAAATGCCGCCACCTACCGGCAGTTTGATTTCTGCGCGGCTTCATATTCTATATTAGTCTGATCCTCATATTGCAAATGTTTGCATTACTATTGATCTCTTAGTAATAGCTGATATTTTGTCATTGCAGGCCCCGTTATAAAGAAAATGGCAGCAAAGTTGTTTGAATCTATTGGAAAGCTTGGTCTTGGGTTGGCCATTGCTGGAGGTGTTGTAAACTCTGCCTTATATAATGGTAAATTAATTTAGCAGATTTCATGCATTCTGGGAATTGTATTTTTTATTATGTAGGAGGGGCATAAGAGGGGGTAAGCCGGGGAGCATCCGTCATTTTAGTCAGTTGGGCTAGGGGGCCCTGACAGGGCAGTCAGCCCCGTAACATTTTGAAGATAGTAGCCCAGCCGTTCCGGGCCGGAGGGCCAAAGAGAATACAGCGCGGTATACAGAAGCAGAGATCAGAATAAGAGATTGCAGCAGGGTGGGCTTTATTAAGGCATCATGTGGCATCTTGCTTTGTGGGCAGATGCCCTTTTGTCTGGGGCGAAACAGGGGATCTCCCAAAGATAGCAAAGCTGAACAGAGAGGATGCTGTGATGCTGACCGGGATGTCCCGGGGATGTTCTAGAAGAAGACAGTGAGAATATAGGGAAAGAGAAGGTGGCAAGCTGTGTACTACCTGATGTATATGCTGTAACTGAAGTGAACGGACTGAGAATGTATAAGAGTAAAGTTTCTTGTTTAAAGTGGGAATTGGACTGTGACTCCATTTCTACCAAAATTTATGAAAAAAGTATACAGCCACCTAGGGAAAGCCCTGATGGTGAGAAGAATGGAGCAACAGGTATGCTGACAGAGAACTGTGATGTGTATGTGAGGTGAGGCCAGGGTGCGCCTGGGCTGTTTACCTCCTCCACGACTACCACCCTGGCTGACCCTCACATATGGTTGTATAAATTTGTCTCCACACCTTTCTCATTCTAATGTTGTTTTTAATTCATCCTCTAGTGGACGCAGGGCACCACGCTGTCATTTTTGACAGATTCCGAGGTGTTCAGGATATAGTGGTGGATGAAGGTACACACTTCCTTATTCCCTGGGTCCAGAAACCAATAATATTCGACTGCCGTTCACGTCCTCGTAATGTCCCCGTAATAACAGGAAGCAAAGGTGAGCATAAAACCTCAGCACCATGTCATACTGACAAGACTGTAATCTGGATCTGTATATATAATATGTATGTAGAGGTGGTATTTATTAGTCACATCCATCCCGCCACAGATCTGCAGAACGTGAACATCACCCTGCGTATTCTCTTCCGGCCCATCGCCAATCAACTGCCACGAATCTACACCAGCATTGGAGAGGACTATGATGAGAGAGTTTTACCATCCATTACTACTGAGATCTTGAAGTCGGTGGTGGTGAGTGTAAACTGACTGCAGGGAAAAGTATCACTACATTGAAAGATTCTCAACCCTTCCCTCCCGTCTAGTATGACTGTGCCATAATAGGACATGGACATGGGTTACCCTCATGAGACAACCCACTTAAATGGAATGCGAAAACTACCTATATAAACAAAGGTTTTTGTTTTTTTTTCTTTCTAGCTCACGTATTTTTTTTTTTTTTTTTATCATATCACTTTATTGAAAAAAAACAAATATAATTCCTTAAGTCTATTACTAGACTCCAGTTCTGGGGTTCTGGGCAGATATTAGTAGAAGGACAGATTACAAGGTAAGGGTTCAATCACATCTGCATTTAAACTCGACAAGAGCAATGTAAGAAACCTTTCATTGTACTCCCTACAATCTGCGAGTTTTAATTCACCTGGAATTGGGGTGAGGAAAAATTAGCAGCATGCTGCGTATGGCCATGTGAAATGGCCGAGACCTGCCAATACAAGTCAGTGGGTGTGAGAAAAGAATCTTTGCCCTGCAGACCATGAGTGTGCTGTGTGGTGTGTGTTTTTTTTTTTTTTTTTTTTTTTTTTTTTTTTTTTTAAGCACCCATCTGTTAGGAAGCCCTGATATGTGTATATCGTGCATGGTGACTATAAAACAGATTGATTTAATAAACCTTTGGTTATTTAGAAATAAGGTGGACGCCATGTCATTTTCTTGGGAGGTGAGTTACCCCTTGTTAATAATCAGTAAAGGATAAGTAGACAGCTATGAGCTAAAATTAATTGCCTTGGAATCCCCATATTTATTACCACATTCTCAGACTATAAACATCAGCCCCCAGCTGTGGGCTTTCCCTCAGCTGGTTATGAAAATTAAGGGGGAGCCCATGACATTTTTTTCTTTAATTAGCTAAATACATGTACAGTAAGCTATGCACTGTACTAATGATATAGCTCACTGACTTATTTCTGTTTAAGAAATAAGTCAGAAATAAGTGTTTTACTAGTTAGAAAACTAGCTTAAAGTGACAGAGAATTACTGTATGTAAAAGCTCATATTAAGAACACATTGCATACACGTCATACGGATGCTAGGTGAGAGGAAAAGCGTGTAACACTCCCCCAACTTTTCTGGATGAGAATCTCAGCTACTTTTGATGTGAACATACCCTAAGGTAGCACCTCTATATACAGTAGATGACACAGGTTCCTGATGGTCACAGCTCCAACTCGTGCACAATGGCCTTTGTCCAGGTCAGATCATGCCCTGCACAAGCCAATGAGTCGTAGCCTAATGTTAAGCCTAGTGGCCAGTGAGATGATTTATTTTATTTAATAACTTGGAAAATAGGGAAGGAGGAGACATCAAAAATACAACTAGCTTAATGCTGACTTAAGCAATGATATTTTCTTAAAGTGTTTAACTACTTCAAGACCGGTCCTAGGCAATAATAGAGCTTCTGCGTGTCATTGTACAGGTGTGTGAGCAGGATGCTGGCTGTCGCACATTTGGACTTCCAGAAGAGAGAGGCAGACATGATTTATGACCATGTCTACCTTAATTGCTGTATACTCAGTACTAAGCATACAGGTTATCATACTTTTACATCTGAACCCAGAGACTGTAAAAAAAAAAAAAACTACTTCCCGTGTGAATTTCTGTTCCTAGACCTACCCCCATCAAAGCAAAAAAATGTACTGAAAAGAACACAATTTAAGCTTAAATTTTTATGCCGGAAAACAAAAAAAAAAACAGCTGGGGGAGTTGTGCTCTGCGTAAATAACGTTTGTGCATCTAATAATTTTTGGCCCAGTAGTTCTCCGACAGTATATCGATCCTTAGGATAGGTTATCGATACCAGATTGGTGGGAATCCGGCGCTCCTTTACGATTTGCTCCACCATCGGCTAGATATGTACAGCACTGCTCCCTTACCCTCTTTAGTAGCCGCTCCTGTTCACATGAAGTGGGGATGTGACAGGTGCTGTTCTGTACAATGCTGACATCTGATATTGATGACCTAGCCATGATACAAGTAGTCATAAAAGCAGTAGAAGACCCCTTTTTAAGGGGGCAGACATGCATCAATTGCTTTGCCACAAGCTGTAATTGTTGCCATTTCAGCAGGAGAGTCTGCTTTTCTCCAGTAAATGTCTCCCAATCTACCACCACAGGACTTGATGACTTTATGCCTAGACTATCCTGGCCAAGCCTTTGTTATAAGTCTGTATTGATCATGACCTTTCACTACTTGTCTGACAGGCCCGGTTTGATGCAGGAGAACTGATTACGCAGAGAGAGTTGGTTTCAAGGCAAGTCAGTGAAGATCTGACGGAGAGAGCGGCGACATTTGGTCTCATCTTGGATGACGTGTCACTCGTAAGTTCTAAATAATTCCTGTGTCTTGTGTCACTAATGGCTTTATGTAGTCAGAGACTCCATACACTTTAAAAGGAAGGTGTTGTGTTTTTTCATAATTTAATGTGAAAATACTATAAAAAGATATTGTCCCCTAAGCTTGACTCATTGGTGTGTGTGTGTGCTTTTTACTGCGTTAATGCAGCCACTGAGGGCTGCCATCTTACCTTTCTGGCTGCTGAACGACACTTTCCATGCTCATTTACAGCAGTCCCTGGGCATAAGAGACGAGTCGGCTCCCGACCCCTATCTGTACCATTGCAGCATCAGCTGTGAACTGGGCATGCCTCTGTGGGCAGCTCAATTCACAGCTGTAGGTGTGGCCAGGCGCCATTTTATTGGAGCCCAGTGCTTTCCTTTTAGCTCCATTTACACTCTCTTGCATGCCCTGGATGCTGTACTGTTCCAGCATAACAGGGCTTGGATGTTCACTCTTCACTTACCAGCTGCAGGAGAGGATACAGGACGAGCTCCTGGAGACTGAGTTGCTCTTTCCAAAACACCCGACCAGCTGCTCCCTGCTCTTTCAAAACACTTGGCCATCTGCTGGACATCTAATCCTCTCCTGTGTGATACTGACTGCTAAGCCGTGTACCTAATCATCTCCTGTGTGATACTGACTGCTGAGCCGCGTATCTAATCCTATCCCATGTGATACTGCTCTCCTGAAATATTCTGTGCTGCTATCACTCTGCTGGTTTTCTGTGTGATCTACATGGTGGTATTGTGTATGATCTATATGGCGGGATTATGTGTGAACTATATGGCGGTATTATGTGAGAACACTATGGCAGTATTATCTGCTAAAAGGGGACCCATTCTAGGGTGGTTCTGACTGAGCACCTGCACACGGGTCAGGGATAATAGATGCAGTCAGGGGAGGGCTGGTGAGGCAGCTGAATAGAGGGGTCTCATTTTTATTGTTACTGTATGGCTACATTTTTCCCCCCCCAGCCTGCTTCCCAGCGTCACCCCGGACTGCGCCTGTCGCCTCACTTTCACACATGGCCAGGACAGGATCTGAGGAGGGGAATGTGGTCTTTGCATGCAAAGTCGGGATCAGAACAGGCCATCAACCAGCAGAAATGTTTCCTGGATTTCTGTGATGCTGTCACCCTGCTCCTCCCCCATATATCTCCCTCTGTGCCCTCCATAGATCAGCACACTTCTCTCCTGAAATACTCGTGCTACTGTCACCCTGCTCCCCCATATATCTCCCTCTGTGACCCCCCCCCCCCCCCCCCCCCATAGATCAGCACACTGCTCTCCTGAAATACTCTGTGCTGGTGTCACCATGCTCCTTCCACAGTTTTTCTCCCTCTGTGACCCCCATAGACCAGCACACTGTTCTGAAATACTCTGTGCTGCTGTCACCCTGCTCCCAGAGTCCTTGCTGCCTGCCATCCTTGGTGACCCAAGATCCCATTCCTCTCCACAGATCCTGTCCTGGCGATGTGTGAAAGCGAGGTGACAGGGGCCTGATATATGGTGGAAGGAGCAGGGTGACAGCAGCACAGAGTATTTCAGGAGAGCAGTGTGCTGGTCTATGGGTGGCACCCTGTTTGGTGCCAGGGATTGTACATAGAGCGCTGTGTTTTATACACATGGATGGACCGTTTGCTTGTCTGCTCCACAGAAATCCAGGAAACATTTCTGCTGATTGCTGACCTGCTCTGATCCAGACTTCGCATGCAAAGACAGTCAGTAACTTTGCAAGCCCCATCAAAATGGCTGCTCACTGTGTTCCTAGATGTCATCCTCTCTTTTCCCTTAGCAAACACCCAGAAGGGGAGGAGACAAGTGACACCATACCCATGTCAGCAGATTCTGCCCATAATTACTGCAGGGCAGTAATGTGAGCTAGTTGTACACTAGGTTTTTGTGCCAAATTTCAGTAGCTGCTCCCCCTAGTGTTAACAAGTGGAAATGCCAAACTTTTTAAAATTATTTTTCATATTTTACAAAATTATAAACAAATGATAATATTTTTTAAGAAAATGTAAACGTTAATTCTTCAAATTTTTTCAATTGCTGAAAAAAATTTTTTGGATGGCACCTTCCCTTTAAGGGAAGTTCAGCTTTTGTAAACTACTTATAAAATAAAACCAGAAGCTGCTCTGGAAGCAGCCATGATTAAAAAATCTCCTTCCTTTGTTTCTACAGCCCCTGTACTGAGCTACATTGGGTTACAGCTGCAGACTGTCTGATATTATCTGTCCATAGACCTTGCTAGTGTACAGTCTGCAGACTGGCTCATAGTATGCAACAGACAAAAGACGGTATGGCTGCAGTATCAGACTACCCATGGTTTGTTTTTGGTCTGGTGCCATGGAGACATACATGTGTTAACTGCAGTCTTCCAGCTCTTTGCCTGCAGTATTTCTAGTTTCACTAAATCGGTAACTACAATGTGCAACCAAACCTCCTCTTCCCATCACTTAAACATGAAAAATTTGGTGAAAGATCCCCTTTAGCTAGAGATGATGTAATTGTGGCGTAAAACTTTTCTTTAGCCCCTTCATGACTCCGGACGTATGCATATGTCCAGGTTGATGGGTACTTAACGACCTTGGACGTATGGATACGTTAGCTGACACCCGGCGCTCACTGCCAAGACCTGTGCCTGCACCTGACCCGGCAGTTTAACCTGCCAAATGCTGCGATCGAGTTTGATTGTAGTATTTAAAAGGCAGGCAGACTGAAGGAACTTCTCCCCTCTGATCGGCATCATCGTGGGAGCCTAATCGTTGCCAGGATGACCCAATGTCGTAATAACACCCAGGACACCAGGCTCTAGCAAGTTTGTTAGATCATGTGCATGATCTAATGAACTTGTCTGCAGCACTAACAGGTTAAAAAGCATAGCAATGCTCTTGCATTGCTATGCTTCATATCTGCGATCATACTGCATTAAAATTAAAAGTTCCATAGTGGAATTAAGAAAAAAAAAAAATTGTTTTAGATTCACTCTAAATATTACACATCTGTTATTGCCCTATAAAACTGTCCCACTAGTGAACACTGTTAAAAATAGACCGACTGGGCATAACATACTGGGCAGTACACTGTACGGGAACTACAAGGTTCTGGGCACTACAATAGCAGATTAGCATTTTTCACTCTGCAACATCCAGTGCTGCCAGCTTGTGGAAAGCAAACAGAGTCCAAATCATCACTACTCTTGTAGATAAATTCCTTGACTTGAGGGGGGGGATTCTGCTCTTCTAGCACTTAGAGGCTCTGTATATGGAGTCTTCAAACTATTCTAGGAAAATCTGCCCTCAGAGAGGCAAATAGTGCTCCGTCTGGCGATGTGGCTACAGTCACATCTGCTGAATGTGCCAATGCCACATAACTTGTGGGACAAATTTTGGTGCCATTTTTACCCATTTCCCTTTGAACATGTAAAATCTGGAGCTATAACATTTTAGTGGTAGAAAAGTAATTATTCTTTCTGCACCGCCCAATGGTATAAAATTTCTGTGGGGCACATGTGTCCATATGATCACTGCATTCCTAGATTAATTCATTGAGAGGTGTAGTTTGTAAAATGGTGTCTGTTATGGGGGTTCTGCTGTTCTGGCACCTCATGGGCTCTGTCAATGTGACATCTGAACTCTAATATGGCGTTTCTTCCCTTCTGAGATTTGCACTGTGCCTCAAAAGTAGTTTTTGACCACACACGGGGTATCGGTGTACTCGGGAGAAATTACACAAAAATTGTATGGTGCAATTTCTCCTATTACCCTTGTTGAAAAAAAAAAATCGGGACTAAAAACATTTTTGTAGGAAAAATGTTTTTTTTTTTTTTTTTTTTTTTTCCTCTCACAGCTCTACTTTCTAAACTTCTGTGAAGCATCTGGTGGTTTAACCCCTTAGCGACAGAGCCAGTTTGCAGCTTAATGACAAGGCCAATTTTTACAATTCTGACCACTGTCCCTTTATGAGGTTATAACTCTGGAACGCTTTAATGGATCCCGCTGATTCTAAGACTGTTTTTTCGTGACATATTGTACTTCATGTTAGTGGTAAAATTTCTTCGATAAGTCTTGTTTATTTATGAAAAAAACTGAAATGGCGAAAATTTAGAATATTTTGCAATTTTAAAACTTTAAATTTTTATGCCCTTAAATCAGAGAGATGTGTCACACAAATTTCTTAATAAATAACATTTCCCACATGTCTACTTTACATCAGCACAATTTTGGAAGCAAAATTTTTTTACTCTGTCGCCTTATTGGGGGGACACAGAACCGTGGGTGTTATGCTGCTGTCCACTAGGAGGCGACACTATGCATAATCTGAAAAAGATTAACTTTGTCTCCTCCTCTGCAGTATACACCCCTGGACGGCGTCGGCCTTCTCCAGTTTTTGCTTAGTGTCGCAAGGAGGCACACCTCCTCTTTTTTTTTTTTTTTTTTTTTTTTTTTTCGTCGGAACAGATGAAGAAAAGTGGGTCTCCTGCGAGACTCCTGGCATGGCTCCTTCCTTGGCCCCCTTTTTAGGGGTGCCCAGTTGAAGTGGAGATGGCGGTTCCCCATGTCGCTCCTTCCCCAGTCCCTCGGGTACTGGTCCGAAGGCCCTAACAAATCTCCCGTACTTCAGTGGCCGTCTTTTCGGTGAAAAGCTGGATACAATGATATCCAATGCTACCGGGGGCAAAAGTACTTCCCTCCCTCAATTAAGACCAAAACGCACGTTTAAAAGACGTAATCAATCTAGTTTCCGATCCTTTCGGAATTCTTCAGGCTGGTCCGTCTCACGCCCAGCACAAAACCGTAGTCGTTTCCCCCGCAGGGACAACACACGTGTGGCACAGTGGCCTGACAGGAACTGGCAGTCAAAGGCAAGCCAAGAGAAATCTAAAGGAGGAAAACCTCAGACTTTTCCCTCATCTTGACTCATGCCCTCCTGAAGACACCCCACTTGTAGGCAGACGCCTGCTACTCTTTCAGCAGGTCTGGCTGCCTATTACAGACGACAAGTGGGTCAAGGAAATAGTGTCTTCAGGATACAAAATCGAGTTTACTACCAGCCCACCGCACAGGTTTTTTCCCTCTGTCCCTCCAAAATCCCCGCTCAAAGCTCAGGCCTTCCGTCAAGCGGTTTTTTTCCCTCCGGCAAGCAGGAGTCATAGTGCCGGTCCCAGCAGAAGAGCACTTCCGAGGGTTCTACTCCAACCTGTTCGTGGTGCCCAAGAAAGGAGGCAGCGTCCGACCCATACTAGACCTCAAGCAACTCAACAAGTATGTTCGAGTTCGTCACTTTCGCATGGAATCCCTCCAGTCAATCGTTGCGTCCATGGAAAAAGGAGAATATCTCGCCTCCATAGACATACAGGATGCATACCTGCATATACCGATTGCTCCCGCCCATCAGAGGTTCCTCAGATTCGCAATCGACCAAGACCATTACCAGTTTGTGGCCCTCCCGTTCGGTCTCGCCACGGCTCCCAGAACATTTACAAAGGTCATGGCAGCTACCATGGACGTTCTGCACTCCAGAGGCATAGTAGTCGTTCCATACCTGGACGACCTTCTCATCAAGGCCCCCACCCTCAAGGACTGTGAGGTCAACGTCTCGATCACGATCGACACTCTGAGGCGCCTGGGGTGGTTAGTCAATTTACAGAAGTCCTCGACTACCCCGAGTCAGTCTCTGACCTTCCTGGGGATGTTATTCGACACCTCCAAGGGTCTGGTGATTCTCCCCAGAGACAAGGCACTGGCTCTCCGTCTGGGAGTTCACACACTCCTCCAAGTCCCCCAGATCTCTCCGGTATGCCATGAGAGTACTTGGCAGGATGGCAGCAATGGAGACGGTACCGTTTGCCCAGTTTCACCTCAGACCCCTTCAACTGGCCATCCTCAAGTCCTGGGACAGGAATCCGTTCTCCCTCAACAGGGAGTTCCGGTTATCAGCAAAAACCAGGAGGTCCCTGCACTGGTGGCTCGAGCCAACCTCGCTTGCAAGGGGAAAATCCTTTCTCTCCGGTCAATGGAAAGTTTTGACCACCGACGCAAGCCTTATAGGTTGGGGCGCGGTGCACCTGCATCACAGAGCGCACGGCAGGTGGTCACCAATGGAAGCGACCATGCCCATCAACATCCTGGAAATCCGGGCCATCTTCCTGGCGTTGAAAGCCTTCCATCACTTGCTAGCAGACTCTCATATCAGAGTACAGTCGGACAATGCCACGGCAGTGGCATACGTGAACCATCAAGGCGGCACCCGCAGCATCCAGGCGATGACCGAAGTAACACGTATCCTACAATGGGCGGAGAATGCGAGGTCGGTACTCTCTGCGGTCCACATTCCGGGTGTGGACAACTGGGAAGCCGACTATCTCAGCCGACAAGGAATGGACTCGGGGGAGTGGTCTCTCCATCCCGAAGTTTTCTGTCAGATCTGTCATCGTTGGGGCACCCCGGACGTGGATCTAATGGCATCCCATCTCAATGCCAAGGTTCCCAATTTCATGGCCAGGACGCGCAATCCGCGGTCGCTCGGAGCAGATGCCCTGGTTCAGGACTGGACCCAGTTCCAGCTTCTGTACATTTTTCCACCTCTTCCCCTGATCTCCAGAGTCCTGAGGAAGATCAAGCAAGAGGGAGTTCCCACCATCCTGATCGCTCCAGACTGGCCCAGGCGTACATGGTACGCTGACGTCGTGCAACTCACAGCAGACGCTCCCTGGCGTCTCCCCACACGTCCAGACCTTCTGTCACAAGGCCCGTTCTTCCACCAGAACTCAGGAGCTCTCAATTTGACGGCGTGGCCATTGAGACCTGGGTTTTGACCCAAGCAGGTTTTTCACCGGAAGTCGTTAAACCATGATCAGGGCTCGAAAGCCAACTTCAGCCAGGATTTACTATCGTACCTGGAAGGTTTTCTTCACATGGTGCGAATCTCGTGGGCAGATCCCACTCCCCTATTCTCTTCCAAGGGTCCTCGGTTTCCTTCAGTCAGGCCTGGACGCCGGGCTATCCCTGGGCTCGCTGAAGAGCCAGGTGTCAGCGCTTTCAGTGCTCTTTCAGAGGCGTATTGCTAACAAGCTGCAAGCGAAGACTTTTCTCCAAGGGGTTTCCCGATTGGTTCCCCCCTACAAACGTCCGTTGGAGACGTGGGACCTCAACCTGGTCTTGACAGCACTACAGTCACCTCCTTTTGAACCCCTTAAGGAGGTCTCACTCCGCTTTCTATCACAGAAAGTGGTTTTCCTGGTGGCGATCACCTCGCTACGCAGGGTGTCTGAACTTTCAGCTCTTTCCTGCAGACAACCCTTCCTGGTTTTTCAGCAGGACAAGGTGGTTCTACGTACAGTCCCATCCTTCCTTCCGAAGGTTGTGTCCAGCTTCCACCTCAATGAGGAAATCTCACTACCGTCCCTTTGCCCGGCTCACGTTCATAGGGTGGAGAAGGCTCTGCATACGCTTGACCTTGTCAGAGCAATGCGTGTTTACGTGTCTAGGACTGCTCCTTTCCGGAAGTCTGATTCACTTTTCCTTCTTCCAGAAGGCGTTCGCAAGGGCCTACCGGCTTCCAAAGCTACCCTTGCTAGGTGTATCAAGTCCACCATTCAAGAGGCTTACCGCCTCAGCAATTCTCCTCTTCCGGCCGGTATCACGGCACACTCTACGCGGGCGGTAGGGGCCTCTTGGGCCATTCGGCATCAGGCCTCGGCACATCAAGTGTGTAAGGCGGCCACTTGGACTAGCCTGCACACATTTACAAAACACTACCGAGTGCATACCCAGTCCTCAGCGGATGCGAGCCTGGGTAGACGGGTCCTGCAGGCGGCAGTACCTCAAGTCTAGGGGACTGTCAGCACAATATTCGTCCACTGCTTCCCGCCCAGGGACTGCTTTGGGACGTCCCACGGTTCTGTGTCCCCCAATAAGGCGACAGAGTAAAGGAGATTTTTGTGTACTCACCGTAAAATCTCTTTCTCTTAGCCTTTAATTTGGGGACACAGCTCCCACCCTGTTGCCCTTGCGGGCCGTTGTTACGGTTGGGTTCTCATATTGTTGTTTGAGCTCGTTTATAGTAGCCGCCTTACAGGCATGGTTATGTTTCTGGTATTTTCCTCCTAATGCTTTTGCACAAAACTGGAGAAGGCTGACGCCGTCCAGGGGTGTATACTGCAGAGGAGGAGACAAAGTTAATCTTTTTCAGATTATGCATAGTGTCGCCTCCTAGTGGACAGCAGCATAACACCCACGGTTCTGTGTCCCCCAATTAAAGGCTAAGAGATTTTACGGTGAGTACACAAAAATCTCCTTTTTTGTTAGGAAGTTATAAGGGTTAAAAGTTGACCAGCGATTTCTCATTTTTACAACAAAATTTACAAAACCATTTTTTTTAGGGACCACATCATATTTAAAGTCATTTTGAGGGGTGTACATGACAGAAAATACCCAAAAGTGGCACCATTCTAAACACTAGACCCCTCAAGGTGCTCAAAACCACATTCAAGAAGTTTATTAACCCTTTAAGTGCTTCACAGGAACTAAAGCAATGTGGAAGGAAAAAATTAACATTTAACTTTTTTTTGCAAAAAATTATTTTCACAAGTGTTAAAAGAGAAAATCAACCACAAAATTTGTTGTACAATTTCTCCTGAATACGCCGATACCCTATATGTGGGGGTAAACCACTTTTTCAGCACACGGCAGAGCTCGCAAGGGATGGAGCGCCGTTTGACTTTTTCAACGCAGAATTGGCTGGAATTGAGATCGGATGCCATGTTGCGTTTGGAGAGCCCTTAATGTGCCTAAACAGTGGAAACCTCCAACAAGTGACCCCATTTTGGAAACTAGACCCATTAAGGAACTTATCTAGATGTGTGGTGAGCACTTTGAACCCCCAAGGGCTTCACAGAAGTTTATAACGTAGAGCCGTGAAAATAAGAAATCTATTGTTTTCCACAAAAATGATCTTTTCGCCCCCAAATTTTTATTTTTTACAAGGGTAACAGGAGAAATCATACCCGCACAGTTATGTGATTTGTCCTGAGTACGCCGATACCCCATATGTGGGGGGAACCACTGTTTGGGCTCATGGGAGAGCTCGGAAGGGAAGGCGTGCCATTTTGGAATGCAGACTTTGATGGAATGGTCTGCGGGCATCATGTTGCGCTTGCAGAGCCCCTGATGGGCCTAAACGGTGGAAACCCCCACAAGTGACCCCATTTTGGAAATTAGACCCCCTAAGGAACTTATCTAGATGTGTGGTGAGCACTTTGAACCCCCAAGCGCTTCACAAAAGTTTATAAACGCAGAGCCGTGAAAATAGTCTTTTTTATTTCCACAAAAGTGATTTTTTTTTTTTTTTTTTTTTTTTTTTTTTAGACCCCCAAAGTTGGTAAATAGTGGAAACCCCTCAATTCTTGCTCTAACCCTAATCCCAACCCTAATCCTAGTTCGCCCTAACCCTAATTCTAGCCCTAACCCTATTTTCTTTATTTCATTATATTGGCCTATATAAGGGAGTGATAAATGGGGGGGTTATGTACTATTTTTTTTTTATTTTGATCACTATGATCGTTTATCATAGTGATCAAAATAATGAATGAAATCTGACAGCCGGAGATGGCAGATTCCCGGCGGGCGCACTGCGCATGCGCCCGCCATTTTCAAGATGGCGGCGCCCATCGGAGGATGCCGGCAGGACGTGGGACCACCGGGAGGGGACGGAGGGCCACGGAGAGGTACCGGGGGGGATCGGGGACCCTATTTCTCTATCCTCTGATGTGCGATCACATCAGAGGAGAGAGAAATTAAATGTAAAATCGCGGCTTTTTTTTTTTTTTTTTTTTGCGGTCGCCGTTATAGGGTTAATAACGGCGATCGCAAAAGCGGGGTCGGTAAAAACCGACCGATTCATGTTCTCTGGGGTCTCGGCTACTCCTGGCAGCCGAGACCCCGGAGAAAATCCGACACTGGGGGGCGCTATTCACTTAAATCACAGCGCCGTGAATTAACGGCGCTGTGGTTTTAGTACCCTTAACTACCGCCGTTAAAAGGCGTATCGGCGGTCGTTAAGGGGTTAAGATGCTCAGCACATATCTAGATAAGTGTCTTGTGGAGTCCAGTTTCCAAAATGGACTCGCGTGTGGTGGTTTCCACGCTTTACGCACATCAAGGGCTTTCCACACGGCCTGGCTTCTGATTCCAGCAAATTTTGCATTCAAAAAGTCAAATTGTACGCCTTCCCTTCCAAGCCCAAATAGTAGTTTTCCTCCACATATGGGGTATCTGCTTACTCAGGAGAAACTTTTTTTTTTTTTTTTTTCTCTATGAATAAACGCAAGTCATATCATGCAAATTTTAGCACTATCCTAAAGTACAATATGTCTCAAGAAAAAACAATCTCCGAATCAGTGAAATCTATTAAAGCATTCCAGAATTATTGCCTCATAAAGTGAGTGGTCAGAATTGGCCTGCTCATGAAGGTGAAAACAAGCAAGGGGGTGAAGGGTTTACTTTTTGCCTCTCCTCCTTTGCAGAGAGAGTCAAAGTATTTGGCACCTAATGAGTTAATGAAGTCTCAGTGAGTGTTATTAGTTTTCACTGGCGGATGTACTTCTCCCTGTATGATGCAGACTTGTGATAAGTGAACGTGCTCTGATGAGGTGTTATCTAAGCATGCTCCGTTGCTAACAGTATCTTTTGGCGTGCTTGAATAGCATGTTCGAGTTCCCGTGGCTGTTAGACAGCTGCAACACGTACAGGGAATCCCTGCTTTCGCTCAATGCTCCCCTTTCTGGTGCCGTGATTACTTGCTACAGCAGGTTCCAGGTTCACTACATTAGCCTGGTCAGTGTCAGCAGAAAAACACGGACTTTAACAGGTGGAACAGATGTCAATACTTGACAAGAGCGCAATCAATTCTGATAATTTTAGATTGTGTAAACGGAACCACTATTCTGCCGAGGGCGTTTGTTGGGAGTTTTACTTCCTTTTTTTTCTTTTTGCTCTATTATATCTGATCATTCTTTTTAGGAAGTGTCGTGGTTCTATGTAAATACCTTGGGTAATGTTCTTCTTCTTCACAGACTCACTTGACATTTGGTAAAGAGTTCACAGAAGCTGTAGAAGCCAAACAAGTGGCCCAGCAGGAGGCGGAGAGAGCCCGATTCATCGTGGAGAAGGTAAAAACTTCTATGGGGATGTATATGCCTGCTCAATTTAAGGGACTGTCTGGATTTTTAAGAATTTTGCCAATATGAACTTAGTAAAAAAAAAAAAACACCCCACTATACTTGCCTTTCTCGAATCCCCTGGCACTCCAGTGGTTCACAACAACCATGCCACAGTCATGTGTCAGGCATCATTGTCATGACCATCCCACCAAGGACAACATCTGCAAGGAGTTTGTATGTTCTCCCCGTGTTAGCGTGGGTTTCCTCCCACATTCCAAAGACATTCTGATAGGGAATCTAGATTGTGAGCCCCATCGGGAACAGTGATGATGATGTGTGCAAACTGTAAAGCGCAGAGAAATATGTTAACGCTATATAAAAATAAATATTATTATGACCACTACATCCAATCGCTGACCTCAGCAGTGAAGCTGTCGAGTGACCACTGAGGCTAATGGTGGTCATGTGTTGCACATGATCTATATAGGAAGTAAGAAAAGACCCCTTAAGCTGTTTCAGCTTCAACAAGCTTTTAACTATTCGCTCAAGTGGTGCAAACTGCCATATCTGTGCATGTCCCTCGCTGAATACTAGAATGGGGGTTTTCCACCAGCCAAAAGATTGCAGCTAGAAGTAGTTGAATGTAGATGTAGGTCATGCATATGAAGATGGCATGCGGGAACTGCAACTCCTGCATCACTATCACCATTCACAATAGTCACAGACCCCCTAATGCGGACGTGTGACTTCAGCCTTTGACTAAGCTGCAATACCAGGCTACGCTAATTCTTTGATCCCTCTAGTTGTCTCATATTGTATTTTTAATCTGATGAAGGTCCTGGTTAGAGATGAGAAAACATGTGGGGTGTATCACTAAATGGACAGCACTGCAGAGAGATCCAGAAATTATTAATTTTAGTTGATTATTTCATGTGCCCCATACAATTTGAGATGATTAAAGAAGATTGTTTGCAATTGGGTATTATGGATCCCGTCACGTAGGATAGCCGTGTTTACCACTGAGATAATACAGTGGTCATTTACGTGTATGATCTAGGAATCTTCCTTCTGTGTCTGACATGTAAACCTGCAGCGACTAATTTCATACACAATTTAATCTTTTCTTCCCTTATTTTATAGGCCGAGCAACAGAAAAAGGCTGCCATTATTTCCGCTGAAGGAGACTCTAAGGCAGCTGAGCTGATTGCAACGTCGTTGGCAGAAGTCGGGGACGGCTTGATTGAGCTGCGCAAACTGGAAGCTGCTGAAGACATCGCGTACCAACTATCTCGGTCCCGTAATGTAACATACTTGCCCTCAGGACAGTCCACACTACTACAACTGCCGCAGTAGTCTGAGGGAGCGTCACCCCAATCCCAGTTATTGTCTATGTCCCCAGTAAGGTCTCAATCTTCAGTTCAGGAAGCAGTGGACTGCGTGTGACTCTCCATCATAGATGAGGCAAGTGACCTAATGATCCTCTAGTCACATGGAGGAGGCAAGTGTAGTAACACGTGACATTAATGGCCAGATATTGGTAATCCATAACACATGCTCTTGGTTCTCTATATTGTGATACATTGGTGTTCTGTCACTTGACTCTGATATGGAGTTGACTCACACAGCATCTTAACCAATCTGTGCCTCCTCTGTTACACCACAAGGCCAAGATGTAACCTGACCAATAATTCTATGCGATTATATAAAGAGAGCGCACACACTTGGTTTTCATAGTTCCCCCAATAAAACAGGATTTTCATTAATAAAATAAATAATAAGAATACTTTGGCTATGTATTTTTCCTATTAAGTCTAGATTTGACATGTTATAGTAGTTTGTATTTCCCTTGAATTGGCAATGTTTGAGCATATCGACAGTGTGGTGTCCTTTAATTATTCCTCCTGATAAAGTATGAATACATTGACTACTGGATGTTGCTATTCCATGTGTCAATGTGGTCCAGTTAGTGCTATAAACAGCGTAGTAAATGAAATTTGCTAAAATAGACCAGGTTTTCTAAAGGCTGGGGCTGCACAGCGACATTGGTCACGTAACAGATGTCATGGTCAAAGTTTGCTAGGTATCACTGCGACATTTACAGTTCAGTACCAGTGATTGGGTTGCATTGGGACCTCAAAGAGTACTGCAATAAGTAAGTTTCAAAAAAAAAATCTGACACCGTTGGATTTCTTGCACCTTGTGTCTGTTTTTGTCCGGCTCGCACTAACACCCTGCTTACTTGTACTGAAATGGAGCAGCGCCACCTAGCAAACTTTGGTCGCTTGACAAGTGTTGTAAAGTTGCCGTATGGTCCCAGGTTCCCATTAAGGCTATTGGCTGATACATGCTGCCCAGTGTATAGGCAACATGTATCCGACTCTGGTGGCATGACTTCAGCCAGGTATGTTTGACCCTAAAAAGCTGGAGTGTTTCGTAGAAAAGCATAAAAATCAGACCTGATTTTCGGGGGGAGTTTGACACTTATTGTGTGGTAAAAGTAACCAGGCATCAAATTTCTTCAAATTAAACCATTATGATTAGTCTTGATGCCAGATACCACAGATCAGAACTGTTTTGATGTTATTAGAGGAGCCAACACAATATCAGGGAAGTGGTTTCAATGTTTTGGCTGATTGGTGTAGTAATACATCATTTTCTTATAGTCTAGTTTGTCACAAAAGATGCAAGAAAGGAGACGGTATCTTCCGGTACAAAAATTTGAGTTTACTGAACGTGTAACAAAATATACTTATTGGACAGACAGCAAACACTCCCCAAAGAATCACAAGTCTAATTGTGATTAAACCATAATGCATTAAAAGAAAATATAAATGCAATAAATCTCGCTCCCTATTTACTTGAGTGATACCATGTTGAGATTTCATATATCATATATTAGTTCCTATGTTGTCGTGTGGGATAAGTCCATACAGAATTATAAAGAATTAAATACTTATTCATGTCGCTGTGAATCATACTCTAAAGGAGGAAGAGGAAAGCAGTACGATATTGATGTTCGCACCTAAATAAAAAAAAAAAAAAAATATACAATTTTTTTTCTGGTTAAAAACAATTTAAAATCAAAATATACACACTGGCATCCTTAAATCGATGTACACATATACAATATAATCAGGTATAGACCCCACCTACAGTGGCTTGTAAAAAGTCAAGGTGGTGAATGCTATTTCTTACTACAAAAATATTTAAACAGGTTGTATTGTAAGTGGATTTGTGTGTGATGCATCAGTACTAAATAGTCTAAGTTGGAGAAGTAGGGCGGGATCACACATGCGAGGAAAACGGCCGAGTCTCGCATGTTAATACCCAGCACTGCTGCCAGCTCTCGGATCGGGGCGTGCAGCTGCATAGCAATACATGGACGCACGCTGAGTGCCGGCACCAGTGCTGGGTATTAACGTGCGAGACTTGGCCATATTACTCTCATATGTGATAACGGCTGTAAGAAAAATATAGCATTACATTTATGGGAATAAATAACTAAAAATTGACATGTGCATATGTATTCACCCCTTTTGCTATAAAGCAGGGCTGTGGAGTCGGTAAGCCAAACCTCTGACTCAATTTCCATGACATCGACTCCATCAAAATGGGCTCTGACTCAGACTCCACAGCTCTGCTTTAAAACCCTTAAAAATTTCTGCTGCAAGCAATTGCCTTCGGAAGTCACATGCTTAGTGAAAGGAAGTCCACCTGTGTGCAATCTAAGTGTTACATAGTCTGTCAGTATAGACACACCTTTTCTGAAAGGCCACAGAGGCTGCAACACCATTAGGCACCACTAACCAAACAACACTTTTGTGTCCCACGAATGGGAACAACCTGTAATATACACTGCTCAAAAAAATAAAGGGAACGCTTAAACAACAGAATATAACTCCCAAGTAAATCAAACTTCTGTGAAATCAAACTCCACTTATGAAGCAACACTGTGACAATCAATTTTACATGCTGTTGTGCAAATGGAATAGAAAACAGATGGAAATTATTGGCAATTATGAAGACACCCTCAATAAAGGATTGGTTCTGCAGGTGGGGACCACAGACCACATCTCAGTACCAATTCTTTCTGACTGATGTTTTAGTCAATTTTGAATGGTTGTGCTTTCATACTCGTGGTAGCATGAGACGAACTCTACAACCCACACAAATGGCTCAGGTAATGCATCTCATCCAGGGTGGCACATCAATGCGAGCTGTGGCAAGAAGGTTTGCTGTGTCAGTGTAGTGTCCAGAGGCTGGAGGTGCTACCAGGAGACAGGCAAGTACACCAGGAGATGTGGAGGGGGCTGTAGGAGGGCAACAACCCAGCAGCAGGACCACTACCTCCACCTTTGTGCAAGGAGGAGCACTGCCAGAGCCATGCAAAATGACCTCCAGCAGGCCACAAATGTGCATGTGTCTGCACAAACGTCTAGAAACTGACACCATGCGAATTGTCTGAGTGCGTGACGTCTACAGATGGGGGTTATGCTGACAGCCCAACACCGTGCAGGACGATTGGCATTTGCCACAGAACACCAGGATTGGCAAATTCGCCACTGACGACCTGTGCTCTTCACAGATGAAAGCAGGTTCACACTGAGCACATGTGACAGACGTGACAGTCTGGAGACGCCGCGGAGTGCGATCTGCCTGCAATATCCTTCAGCATGACTGGTTTGGCAGTGGGTCAGTAATGGTTTGGGGTGGCATTTCTTTGGAGGTCTGCACAGTCCTCCATGTGCTCGCCAGAGGTAGTCTGACTGCCATTAGACACCGAGAGGAGATTCTCACCCCTTGTGAGACCATATGCTGGTGCGGTTGGCCCTGGGTTCCTCCTAATGCAGGACAATGCCAGACCTCATGTGGCTGGAGTGTGTCAGCAGTTCCTGCAAGATGAAGGCATTGAAGCTATGGACTGGCCCTCCCGTTCCGCAGACCTGAATCCGATTGAGCACATCTGGGATATCATGTCTCGCTCCATCCACCAACGTCACGTTGCACCACAGACTGTGCAGGAGTTGGCGGATGCTTTAGTCTAGGTCTGGGAGGAGATCCCTCAAGAGACCATCCACCGCCTCATCAGGAGCATGTCCAGGCGTTGTAGGGAGGTCATACAGGCATGTGGAGGCCACACACACTACTGAGCATCTTTTCCTTGTCATGAGGCATTTCCACTGAAGTTGGATCAGCCTGTAATTTGATTTTCCACTTTGATTTTGATTATCATTCCAAATCCAGACATCCATAGCATATTCATTTTGATTTACATTGATAATTATGTTTTATTGTTCTAAACACATTCCACTATGCAATGAATAAAAATTTGCAACTGGAATATTTCATTCAGAGATATCTAGGATGCGGTATTTTAGTGTTCCCTTTATTTTTTTGAGCAGTGTATGTGTGTATATATATATATATATATATATATATATATATATATATATATATATAAAACTATAAATGTCTATCTGATGATCCACTGGAGCACCATCAAATCAATTACCAACAAATGGAAAGTACATGGTACCACAACAAACCTGCCAAGACTTACCAAAACTCTCAGTGTGGGTATGGAGGGCATTTATCAGAGCGGCTGCACAGAGACCAAAAACACAATGCTTTGTCATACTGCAGAACAAAAAGCTAAATAAAATGAATAAAAAAAGATAAATGTAAATAAATATGGTATCTCTGAAAACGTCATCCTGTCCCACAGAAAACAATGCATGGTGATGCAAAATCTAATTTTTGCAAAAAAAAAAATAAGCATCTTTTACTGTGTGACAGCAGCCAAGCATAAAAAAATAAAAATCTGGTATCTCTGTAATCGCACTGACCTGTAACATAAAGTCGTCTAATCATTTATACCGCATGAGGAGCAGCGTAAAAAATTAATAAAGCCAGTTCTTCACTTGCTGTTGATCTGTTAATTCTGCCTCCCAAAGATCGCAGTAAAACTTGGCTCACATTTATCCTGCACCTTACGCTGAGCTCTTACACTGGGGTTTCCATGTTAATATCTGAAATACGTAATTCAGACGGAACCCCCAGCGGAAGATTCTCTATAATGAGGCCGATGGAGGCACTGTGGAGTCCATAGGACCTGTGATCCGGTGGTGTCTGTCTTTTTAGGCGTGCATAAAAGCGCGGCCTGCCACAGTTTTGTGCAGTTCTGAAAAAAGGATAATGCTGAACAAAGGCCAGACAGGGTCCAGAGTAACTCTGCTGCTGTATTATAGTGAGTGGCTCCCTTGGGGGTTTCATCTGAATCGCATCATTCAGAGATTTAGTTGGAAACCTCGATGATAGTGCTCAGCGTAGAGCGCCAGATAAATGAGATCCAAAATGTTATGTAAAATGTTCCTAAAAAAAGCTTCAACTCAATCTACAAAACAAAGCAAGTCCCACTCATGTCCGTCATCTGTTAATAGAAACATAGAGGTCTCCCATGTTACTGGTAGCACAAAGGCTATAGAAAAGCAAAATGGCTCTTTGCCCCCCCAAAACAAATTCAGCTAATTCTGCGCTGCCAAATCCAAATGCCCCCTCCCTTCTGAGCAACACAGTGTGCCTAAACCGCAGTTAGCTTCCACATGTTTGGCATTTCTGTAGCGATGAGAGCCCACCTAATTTACAGGTTTGCGATTTTCACTCAGCAACATCAACTGCTGCTTGTTTCTGGAAAAAAAGATCATTCAAAATCGTGACTACACCTGTAGTTAAATTCCCAAAGTGGTATAATTTCCAAAATGAGGTCACTTGAGGGGGGATTCTGCTCTTCTAGCACTTAGTGAATCAGTATATGGAGTCCGCAAACTTTTCTAAGAAAGTCTCCACTTAGGGGGGATTCTGCTCTTCTAGCACTTAGGGAATCAGTTTATGGAGTCCGCAAACTATTCTGGGAAAGTCTCCGCTCCAGGAGGCAAATATCGCTCTGTCTCTCCTGAGTCTTACCATATGGCTGAGCTGTACTGTACAGCCACATATGGGGTATTTCTACATTCAGCAGAAATTTTGGTGTCATTTTTACCCATTTTCCAGTGTGAAAATGTCAAATCTGGGGCCAAAACAAAATTTGGGTGGTAAAAACGTAATTATTTTTTTCTTCATTGCTAATGGTTAAAAATTCTACCTATGGTGTCAATATGATCACTGCACCGCTGCACATCAGGGGCTCTCCAAACTTGACATGACACCCGCAGACCATTCCATCAAAGTCTGCGTATCAAAACATCACTCGTTCCTTTATGAGCCCTATTGCACACCCAACATTACGCCCAAACATTAGGTTACCCCACCTATGGGGTATCTGCATACTGAGGAGAAATTGCACAACAAATGTTGGGGTCCATTAACTCCTGTTACCCTTGGGGGTGGAAAAATTGGGGCTAAAAGAAAATATATAATATATAAATATATAATATATTATATTATGATACCATGTACATGCCTGGTATGTTTTTCTTTTTCTTTTAATTGTTTTATGTATATACCCATATTTTAATAAAGGGTATTTTAATAACTATTGCGTTTTGTTGCACACATTTTATTTACATTCACCTGGTACCTTGCCGGTCCTTTCCCCCATATTCAGTGTGTATAGTCACAGCAACAAGAAGATGGAGAGATTGGGCCCCTGCATCAATGGGTGGCCACAGGTAAAATACCTAACGACACTCAGAGGCAGACTTTGACTCAGGACATTTTGCTAATGCTGCGTCAATGGAAGAAATTGGTAATCAAAAGAGGACTATTGTACTGAAAAGCAGTATCGCAGACGACATCATCAATAGCTTGACAGGTAGTAATACCGGGAGCCCAACTCAGTGAACTAGCTCGAGAGTCCCATGAAAAGGGGGCTCATTTTGGGGCTCAAAAGACTTTTCAGTGGTTGCAGCAAATGGCCTACCATCCTCGCTTGCAGACCGCAGTGGAAGAAGTTTGCCGTGCGTGCCGCCTGTGTGAGCTAACTAAACCACCCGCACAACGGGCCCCAGTACAGACAATAGTAACGTCAGCACCCCTCGAACTCTTGATGATAGACTATTTGACCATTGGCCCTGCGCACCAGGGGTATGAACACCGTGTCGTCATGGTGGACCATTTCACCAAATTTGCCGTGGTGACCCCTTTTCAAGATCAAACCGCGGAGTCGGCCGCCTACGCGATTTGTAAAAACTTTATCCAAGTATACAGCTGCCCCCAACTGATCCATTCAGACCAGGGTGCGTGCTTCCTGGGAAAAGTCATGGAAGAACTACACCGTGTATATGGTATAGATAAATCCTGGACCACTCCGTACTACCCTCAAGCGAATGGGGCCTGCGAACGATTTAATCAGACATTGATCCAAATGTTATGCACCCTGGAAAGCGACCGAAAGGCCCACTAGCCTGAATACATCCCTGAACTGGTGTGGGTTTATAACAACCGGGTACATTGAGTCACCGGTTACACTCCATACTCGCTGCTATTTGGCCGAGAAGGCAAGCGAATCACGGAGGTGGAGTTAAATCCAGAGGAGAAACAACCATGGACAGGGGTCTCCTCGTGGGTCCGGAATCACTGGTATCGGCTGCAAACCCTGCACCGAATCGTCCACACAAAACTTCAGGACCTGGAACACCCAGGGGGGACTCTGCCTCGATCCATCGACCTCCAGGCCAGAGATCGGGTACTCGTACGAGATCAGCGCCCCCAAAGCAAGTTGGAATCCCGCTGTGAAGAAAATCCCTATCAGGTGTTGCGCCGAGTAAGCCCTGATGGACCAGTGTACGAAATACAATCTGAAAAAGATGGGGACCACCCTACCCATACCGTAAACAGTAATATGTTACGACCCTGTACCTCCACCGCCCGTGCATGACCCGAGGCCCCTCCTCAGGCCTCAGAACCTCCGCCAGCAGTATGGGATGAGGACGACGAGGAAGACCTCCCAGTGGTACAGACACTTCGAGAAATAATATTCCAGCGAACCCGGTCGACCCACCAGACCCGATCGACCCACCACCTTCCACCACCCCAGAGGACTCCACCACAGTCAAACCACGACGCTCCGAGCGGTCAGCAGCTGGCAAACCACTGGAACACTATGAACAGGATCAGTTTGTGTGGCAGAAAAAACTTTTGTCTCAAGAAACCGGCCCAGGCCTCTCCAAGCCCTCACCCGAGGACTGGCGAGCATACAGGATGGGGGAGTGTAGGAGGAGGAGTCCCTGCTGTGAAACCGGGCCAGAACCAAGGGGACTGTCACTAAGGTTCCTAGGGGGACTGTTTCCGGGGGACATAATTAGGGGATGGAACACCGAGAGTTCTAGAAGGGATGGGGGTGGAGCCGGTATAAAAGAGGCTGAGGACGCCAGCAGGGGGCACTCGATGGAGCAAGAGTGAAGGAGCAGGGAAGCTAGAGGGCGCCAGAGAGCCAAAGCGAGAGCCAGTGCAAAAAGAAGAGAGCAGCGACTGGAGGGACTGAATGGAGACTCACCGCAAACAGGAGGGAGACGGCACCGAGCCATCCAGAGGAGAGACACCGACCGTCCGACCGCGCTCCTCGCGGCCGCCACTGCCCGACTCCAGCCCGCGGCTGCATCCTGTCCGCTGCCGCCCGCGGCCATCGCTGCTCCACTCCAGCCCGCGGCTGCGACCTATTCGCTGCTGCACGCGGCCGCCGCTGCTCCACTCCAGCCCACAGCTGCGGCCTTTCCGCTGCCGCCCACAGGCCCCGCAGCTCGGCTCCGGCATGTGGCTGTGGCTTGTTCGCCACCACCTGCAGCCGCCGCTGCCCATCCCCGGCTTGTGGCTGCGACCTACTCCTTCCGGTCCCCGGGCAGCATCGTCCCGCCTCCGTCGGGAGGCGCAACGCAGAGGAACTCTTCAGGGGCCTGCTGTGCCCCCGCTTCGCCTGGGCGTAGGAATGCCCAGTCTCCGCTAGATCCTCATCGGTTGGGACCAGCGGCTGAAACGCTGAAGTATCACCGACGACCATTCTATCGGACGTCAGAGAGGATAAGTGACACGTTGTAGTTAATACTCAGGACCCGTAGTCGGCCATACCGCGGCCCTATAGTGACCGGTCTTGGCCAGGTTAGTCGTGTTCATGTTACCAGTGTACACTGTGTTCCAAATTATTATGCAAAAAATATTTCCTCCTATTTTCTCTAAATTACCTATATGAATTACAGTCATTGTTATTTTCCAGTCATCTAATATTCTAGTATAATTGCAATGTTTTTGAACAAACTGCCTATGAAAACAGTATATTTTTTAAAATACTAAGCACTCAAAATGCATGTTCCAAATTATTATGCACAGCAGAGTTTTCAACCTTTTTATTTTTATTTTGAACAAAAAAATGGTCAATTGTGAAATTATAAGCATTATCAGCTTATTACAAAATGAAATCAAACAGTTTTCAAGTCAAAACTTTATTCTAGGTGATGTTACATTTGCACATAGGACCCCTTGTTCGAAAGAAGCTTCTGAACTCTCTCGTCCATTGAATTTGTCAGTTTTTGGATGGTTTGTCTTTCAATTGTTTTGCATGTGGACAGAATACCCTCCCAGAGCTGTTGCTTAGATGTGAACTGCCTCCCGCCATCATAGACACTCCTTTTGATGATGTTCCAGAGGTTCTCAATGGGGTTGAGGTCAGGGGAAGATGGTGACCACACCATAAGTTTGTCCTCTTTTATGCCCATAGCAGCCAGAGATGCAGATGTGTTATTTGCAGCATGAGACGGTGCATTATCATGCATGAAAATGATCTTGCTGCAGAAAGCACGGTTCTTCCTCTTGAACCATGGCAGGAAGTGCTGTTTTAGAAACTCCACATAGATTATGGAGTTCATCTTTACCCCTTCAGGGATCCTAAAGGAGCCGACAATCTCTCTCCCCATGATTCCAGCCCAAAACATTACTCCACCTCCTCCTTGTTGGCGCCTTAGCCGTGTTTTCATGGGGTGTCCATCAACCAGCCATCCTCCAGTCTATCCATCTGGACCATCGAGCGTTGCACGGCACTCATCGGTGAACAAAACAGTTTGGAAGTCAGTCTTCATGTATCGTTTGGCCCACTGGAGCCGTTTCTGCTTGTGTGCAGTGGATAGAGGTGGTCAACAGGATGGCTTACGCACAGCTGCAAACCTCTGAAGGACCCTGCATCTTGTTGTTTGGGGGACGTTGGAGGCACCAGCAGCTTCAAAAACTGGTCTGCTGCTATGACAAGGCATTTTTGCAGCTGCTCTTTTAACCTGACGCAATTGCCTGTTGGAAAGAGTCCTCAATTTTTCCTTATCAGGACGCACACGTGTGTGCTGGGAATCAGTTACATACTTCTTGATTGTGTGATGATCATGATGAAGTGTCTTGGCAATGTTGATTGTAGTCAGGCCTTGACCTAAATACTCCACAATTTGTTGCTTCTCAGCAGCTGACACATCCTTTTTCTTTCCCATTTTGGCAAAAAATGTAGGCTGCTTAATAATGTGGAACAGCCTTCTTAAGTAGTCTTACCTTTATTTGGACACTCCTGCCAAACTAATTTGCACAGGTATCTGCAATTGCTTTCAGTGATATAAATAGCCCTGACACACATCACCATCAATGAGTTTAAATGACAAACAAAAAAATTCTAACCTTATCACTCCTAAACTCTTTTTGCATAATAATTTGGAACACAGTTTATTCTTGTTTTGATCCCTGCGAGGATAACTGTTGTTAGCTTGTTTGGTTACTCAACGTAGTTCCTATAGGCATATACTGTATATATATAAAAGTCACATCTTAAGTTTATCCCGTCTCCGGTCTCGTCACTGCATCCCGTGTACCTGCAATTACTACACATGTACTAGCAATCATATGAGCCTTATATTTTGGACTCTACTAAATCAGAACGCATGAGGTGGGAATCCACACATCTTCTTGATACAAAGATTTATAGAAATGAAATACAAGGCCATAATAGCACCTATTTAATTGTAAATCTCTATATATAAAATTGAATGCGTCTGTGTGTGTGTGTGTGTGTGTGTGTGTGTGTGTGTGTGTGTGTGTGTGTGTGTGTGTATCACCAACCAATCACGAAGCACCTTTCATTTCACAAGAGCTGTTCAAAAGAAACTGAGCTGTGATTGGTTGCTATGAGCAACAGTTTTCCTTGCAAACAATCACTAAGCATCTCTCATTTCACCAGAGCTGGTTAAAAGTAGCTGAGCTGTGATTGGTTGCTATGACCAACAGTTTTCCCACTTGACAACACCTCAGCAGACTGATATGGTGGGAGTAATATAACATCCATGGGAACATAAGCTCCCAGCCATTTTCTGCCCCCCGAAAGGAGCAGAGATCACATGACAGAAATGAATCCCCCCCTCCCATGCCTATATGCCCATCACACATCCTCCAACCCGTAGGCACATCTTCCCTCATAAAGGGATCATTGGTATGGAAGTCAGAGCAAATCCATCCAGCGCTTTGGTACTGACCCCAGGATCTCTTAAAGGGATCATTGGTATGGAATTTAGGGCAAATCGACTCTGCGCTTTGGTACTGACCCCAGGCCTTTCTTAAAGGGATCCCCGGTATGGAGGTCAGGGCAATTGCCGTCAAATGCTCTGGTACTGACCCCAGGCTCTCTTAAAGGGATCCCTGGTATGGAAGTTAGGGCAAATCCACTCAGCGCTCTGGTTCTGACCCAAGTCCCCTCTTAAAGGGATCCTCGGTACGGAAGTGAGGGAAAATCCATTCTGCACTTTGGTACTGACCCCAGGCCTCTCTTAAAGGGATCCCCGGTATGGAAGTCAGGGCAATTGCCTTCAAGTTCTCTGGTACTGACTCCAGGCTCTCTTAAAGGGATCCCTGGTATGGAAGTTAGGGCAAATCCACTCAGCGCTCTGGTTCTGACCCAAGTCCCCTCTTAAAGGGATCCTCGGTACGGAAGTGAGGGAAAATCCATTCTGCGCTTTGGTACTGACCCCAGGCCTCTCTTAAAGGGATCTCCGGTATGGAAGTTAGGGTAAATCCCTCAGCGCTCTGATTATCATCCCAGGCTTCTATTAAATGGATTATTTGTATGGAAGTCAGGGCAAATCCACTCAGCGCTCTGGTTCTGACACCAGGCCTCTCTTAAAGGGATGCCCAGTATGGAAGTTAGGACCTTTCCACTCAACGCTTTGGTTCTGACTCCAGGCTGACGGGATGATGTGGGATATTAGTGGTAGTTGTCTGCTGGCTCTTGCTGATGGGATGATGTGGGATATTAGCAGTAATAGTCCAGTGGCTCTTGCTGACAGGATGATGTGGGATATTATGGGTAGTAGTCCGGTGGCTCTGGCTGATGGGACGATGTGGGATATTATGGGTAGTAGTCCGGTAGCTCTGGCTGACGGGATGATGTGGGATATTAGTGGTAGTTGTCCGGTGGCTCTGGCTGATGGGATGATGTGGGATATTAAGGGTAGTAGTCCAGTGGCTCTGGCTGACAGGATGATGTGGGATATTATGGATAGTAGTCCGGTAGCTCTGGTTGACGGGATGATGTGGGATATTATAGTGAATGTGGCTATGCGGAGTGGGCAGGACTCTACAGTCAGCTTTATATATATATATATATATATATATATAGATATAACCATTATAATTTGTTATAACTAACCATAGTTAGTTACTATGCCCGGGCAGCGCTGGGCTCTTCAGCTAGTGTGTTATATATGGGAAACCAGAATCAGATAAGTCTACTGTATATAGCACCTGGCTAACAATGAATAAGCATAACTTTAGTGTATTGAGCTAGGCATAAACCATAAATATCCTATGTAGGTCAAACTAGAAACTTTAGTGATAAGAAAAGCTAAACACACCCTGTTTGAATTATGATTTTACGTATCAGGAAATATTATTATTAATAAAAAAAAATCTGGTTCTTTAAAATTAGGTAAATACAATCTCAGGTGAAATACAACACCTGACAAATTATGTGTCGTTATTCACAAAAAACAAGGCCAAAATGCAAAAGCAGTGTATGCAGATGTAAGTATGGTACATCCTTACTGCTTCCATAGGATTTAAGCAAGTAAGTTAGCAGCCAGGTGCTGGTGACAAAGTGCCGTTGATTAATTGTTCCTCTACAAGTGAGACCACCTCTATAAAACCAGAAATTTTGGTACTTTGCTGGTCTGCAGTATTCAGACGTGTGTTAACAAAACCCCAAGGCGGAGAGACATCAGCAGTGATCTTAGGAAAGCAATTGATAGTGACCATCAATCTGGGAAGGTTTTCGGGGTCCATCAGTCTATAGTGAGAAAGCTTATTCACCAGTGAAATACATTTAAGACAGCTGACAATGTTCCCGAAAGTGGACGTCCCTGCAAATCTACACCAATGTCAGACCGTACAATGCTGAGAGAAATTCTATAAAAAAAACCCAAGAGTTCCAACTTAGACTCTAAAGGCCTTAGACTGTTAAATGTTCAAGTTCATGACATTACAACAAAAAAAACTGAACAAGTACGACTTGTTATGAAGGGTTGCAAAAAAAAAACAAAACAAAACTGAAAAATGGCTAAAGTCTACAAAACTGCATCTGAACAAAAGCACAAAACTTCTGAAACAATGTCCTTTGGACAGATGAAACCAAAGTGGAGATATTTGGCCATAATGCCCTGCACCTCATTTAGGTGGTAACAATGGAACAATGCCGGCACGTGAGGTTAGTTTGGGCCTTTTTTAACTTATCGCGGCTAAACATTTTGATCAAGAAGGGGTTGTCTTGGTACTACACAACCCCTTTAAGTTATTGCTGCAAAAGGTGGTTCTACACACTTTTGATTTATGGGGTGTACTTTATTTTTCACTCAATGCGTCTGCATTTAGGCCTAGTTTTTAATAAATAATTAAACAGTGTAATATGTCATGTTGTTTTTCATCTGAAGTTGTGTTCACCAAATTTTTAGACTTTCTGCTAATATATATAAGTTTTTTCTTTTTTTTATTATGTCCTGATGCGTAAAACCATAGAATTTAAAGAGGGTGCCCTTACTTTTTCTCATGACTGTAAAATAAAGGTGCATACGATCTTTTATAATTTGGTATCTCTAATCCTAGAGATGAACCAAATTAATAAAATAACTCATAGTAAGCCAGCAGCCAAACATAGCCAGTAATATCAGTCAATAGTAGAGAAAGAGAACTGACCTAATAAGTAAGTAAATAAGTAATAAAGCTTTATCTAGAAGGAAAAAATATTCAAATGATTTACGATGTGGAGAAAATAAATTAAATATTGCGGAAACCTTGTTTTGCAATACTGTGCTACATGCTTTCAAAAGTTGTCAGGTTCAGTTATGAAATGAGCCATTTCTTAATGATTTTGACCTCCTGAATTCACATCTGACAATGAAAAGTTTTAGTTGGATCTTGTTTCTATGATATCAAAGAGTTTTCCTTTTACTGTTACATATAATTAATGTATAAAAGTTACAGCACTTTGAAACATTATTATTATTATTATTTTTGCAAATACAAAGATGCAGAATATGTTGTTATGCCGTTTCTGATAATTTAGTAGCAATTCAAATAACTAAAACATGTCTAACCACTATTGCGAATTATAAACAGTGCCAGAAATTGCAGTACAAAATTTTCACCTCATTCAGTGACAAGTCTATTTTGCTTGTCTCTTGTACTCCTGCATCGGATCATCTAATACAATTTTCCAACAGTAGTCTGCAACTATTGATGGATTCCATTTTCCATGATATCTTTTCTCCATAGCCGAAATATCTTGGTGAAATCTCTCACCATGCTCGTCGCTCACTGCTCTGCAGTTTGGCGGAGGAAGGTCTAGCTGCGAATGTAAGAAATAAATCTTTAAATTACAGCCAAGATTCTCATATGTTTGGAGGAGATTTTCCACCAATTGATCATAGTTATCTGCTCTTGAATTTCCCAAAAAATGAATTACCACTAATGCGAATGCTACCCATACAGTCTTTACCTTATCCTGGAGCAAATGGAGAAACTCCCCATCTTGAAGAAGCTTACAAATCAGAAGTCCAATAAAGACACCTTCCTTTGTCTTTGCTTCACTCATCCTTGGAAATTTATCAATGAGATACTTGAACATTTTTCCATTTTTAGTCATTGCCTTTACAAAGTTCTTCATTAGGCCCAATTTGATATGCAATGGTGGTAACAAAATCTTACATGGGTGCTGGATGCAGGACATTTTTACTAGCTGGGTTAAGTGAATGTCAGAGAGACCGTTCTCTTTTATTGAAGTGATATTCTCTTGCATGACTATCCCAGTCGCACAGAAAGCAGCAGTACTCTGTGTTTCCACCCTAGAGAACAAGTAAGAGGGAATCCACTTTTAAGTCACCACGGAGAGGCCACAAATGTTGGTTATGTTGTCATAGGTTTCTTTCACGTGGACACTGCATGACCAAATTGAATTAAAGATAACACATTGCCATTATGCAGCAAGATGGCTTTTAGACTTGTGTTGGATGAATTGACGAAGAACCTCCATTTCTTTGGATTATGACTTATTATTTTCAGAGCTTCCTTTAAACTGTTGAAGTTGTTGCATGCCACAAAATCGCCTTCTATGAAGAAGTATTGGTCAACATCTTCAACATCTTCATCATGGTTGAGGAAATCCAAACATCGCCCGCTAGGTGATTCTGCTGCTGTAGCCTGAAGCCTTCTAAGCGCTCAGCCTTACTCTTGGGCAGATCCAAATCTCTAACAAGATCATTCAGTTCACTTTGTGTTATAAGGGGCGGTTGAGTAGAGGTTGCTGACAGAAAGTCTTGGTCATGAGTGGAAGATCCTTCATGGCACCAAACGCCCTCTTATTTATTACTTGACTGAAAATGTTTCTGCTGCTTTTAGAACTGGCAGTTCAGCTGCATGTGGTACTGGGCATATTGCATATGGAATGTTTGATACTGTAAAGTCCACTTCTTCTTCCTTAAATCAAGAAAGCCACATCCAGCCCATGAATGGCAGCCCTTCCCAGGACTCATATCCAAAGATAATATTTCATATTTTATTTTTATTTGATAGGTTAAAAAAGAGGAAATACCTCTTTTTTAACCTATCAAATAAAAAAAATATGAAATATCATCTTTGGATGTGAGTCCTGGGACGTGCTACCATTCATGGGCTGGATGTGCCTTTCTTGATTTACTCATCCTGTGTGAGCCTGAATCTGGCTCTTTCACTTGGATCCACCCGAGGCAAGCTGCAAGCCCTGCCTATTGAGAAGTATCCCAGAAGGAAGGATTTTTGAGGATACACAATCTAAAGCCATATTAGTCTTCTATCAGGTGAGTGCATAAAATTGTGCACCCTTTAAAGACTACAATATTGTGTTTACGCACTTAGGGCGCTGTGATTTGTCTGTTCTTCTCTCCCAAACAGGGTTTTTTTTGCACTTCTTCCTTGAAACTCCTTTCCTTAATGGGGGCACCATGCAGAAATAGCAATTGGCAGTGTGATTAGTTGGCTCTCTCCAGATCATTGGGACTGCAAAAGGTATAGATTGCCTCTTCCCATGCAACCACTGGGTAAGATGTAATGCACATCTACTGCAGCACATGTGTGGAGCCCAACTCTTTTCCTGATCTCCTATTCTGCAGCCAAAAAACAGGTTGTAGACTTTCCTTATCATGGTAGTCAAGCTTTGCCTTTGAAACGCAAAAGTGACTTCTTTGCATATGTAGCAAAAACTACTCGCTTTGTTAATGCAAGAACGAGGCATTTCTGAAAAAAACATGTAGAAACATGTCAATATGCTTAGAAACTATGCTAATAAATCCCCAAACTGTATACCTTACACAGAGGATTTATAAAAGTAGGTGATGCAACTGTAATTTGTATTATGCCATTGGAGCTGAGTTTTTTGATCAGTCACCCTAAAATGATAGATTACTGAAGGCTCAATAAAATAGATGATATACTAGACAAGATACTAACAATGCAATAATGAGGATGAAATAATAAAGAAGCAATTTTTCTATAAGCCTGCATGAATGGTGTCATAAGTAATTACAACCTCCTCTGGATCTTGAAAATTACAGCCAATCAGTAAATTTAAGCATCATATTCGTTTTCAGCACAACAATATTAGTTAAGTTCAACTGTTTTTGTCTCTGAGCCATTTTGTCTGTAGAGCCGTGATATCTAACTTCTACAGCAGGAAGTCATATTAGCAAGCTATAAAATGTACTGCCAGATAGCAGAAAAGGTAGGGTAGATAAGATTATAAAGCATGACCAGAAGGAACACAAACCGACAAGTCCAAATGTATTCCATCAATAGGAAAATTAGAGAAAAATATATTTTTTTCCAAAAAATTTTGTTAAACAGATTGAAAATAAGAGGAGTTTTAAAAATGAATACATTTCAAAGTCTAGTCTTAGAAAATAATATAGGCTCGGTGCTGGCGTCAATTACACAAGTGATGTAAGAGACGATCCAAAATGTAAAAGCCTGAGTAGTAATCCATTGTGCCCTTATGGTCGCAGAAGATGTGTAATCGTGAAAGGTATACCAATCACGAATGTCACATTTTTGGGGATATTTTGGGTAGAGAAGAACACAAAGTTTCTAAAAGAGGCCCTGACATATTGTCTTGTCTCTTAGCTCACTAAGATACCTTGCCCCGATTCATTACATTGTTTTCACCAGAATTCTGGTGTAAAAACTGGAGGTTGCCCAAAAATGTTGTGACTTTTGGCGTTTTCGCTCCAGTTTCACCCAGCTCAGTAAATTGGGGTGTGACGTCACTTCTTGTCTAATTCATAACGAGCTGTGGCATGCCTTATGCCAGAATTCGTACTACAGTTATTAATTGAAGAAAGATTTTTGTCTAGGTAATCAGGGGCACACACCATTTTTCAGACTCACCTGATTCAAAGGGATGCACATAAATCGGGCACATCTGACTCAAGCATGCCTATTGATCAAGACAGGCGATAACAACACTATTCTTGATGAATCAGGGCCCTTGTGTAAAGATCTCCAGCACTGACCCCATATTTTATTTTGATTCATGTAATTTTGTTTAAGTAAATATATTATTCTCAAATTTTTCCTATTGATGGAATACATTTGGGTCGTACCCCTTTTGGTCAGGCGTTATACTTTTATTATCCCTATCCCTCTGCCATGTGGCAATACATATTATAGCTTGATGATATTAGTTCCCATTATAGAGAATACAGATATATGGAAAATACTGATGCAATTTTAGTTTCCCCTTTGACCATCTAGATTTTTTTTCGCTGTTTGCTGAATTCAGAAATAAAACCTTAAAAATTAAAAGTAATACACTGTTATATATTTTTTCTGTAACTATTTACTTGTACTGAAACTATCCCTATTATTAGTTAAGAATAGAAAGTGTGTAATAAGGTAAAAAGCAGCTTGCAACTGACCTATAGGGGTCTCACTACTTGGTTATTTATATAACTTTCTTAAAAATATGTTAGTAGCTGTTTACCAGGTAGACAAATGTGTAATGACTAGTGTTGAGCGATACCGTTCGATACCCAAAAATATCGTATCGGATGGTATCGCCCGATACGAAAAAAATATCGGGTATCGCCGGTTCCGATACCGGAAGTCCCATTCAAGTCAATGGGACTTCTGGTATCGGAATTAAAAAAAGCCCTTTATTTCCTTGTTGGCTAATTCTACATAATTGAAAACAAATAAGAATCATGTAGAATGTATTGTGGGAGGTGGAGGAGACATTAAAAGCATAGTGGTTTATTCAAATCACATAGCATAGCATTAATTCCAATTTTTTTTTTCAGTACGTTCGGAGTTAAAAAGATATTGACTATGTTAACCTTTTTTATATTTTGTCAGATATGTATGTTTCACAACTTCCATGCTCTTCACGTTCTTTTGTACTTCTCCCACACTTTCTCCTTCATGATCCGCAGCATTAGCATTTTTTTCATCAACTTTTTCTTCACCTTATTCATCTTCATCTTCTTCCCATTAATTTTTTTTTCCATTCTTCATATTCTTCTTATTCAGCTATTATCAATTTTAATATGCTATTTCTTCATCTTCTTCTATTCTTCTTTGTCTTCATTTTCTTATGGTGACAGGCATTCCTGTAGTACTTATCTATAAAAGTTATAAGATTACACCTTACGTTCTGCATGTCACTAAAGATTTACAACAGGATTTGTCCGCGTTCAGTTTGGCCTGCAGCAGCAGGCATTTTCCAGGGGCACCACGAGGAGGAACGGACTCACCCCCATTTACTGCTTAGTCTTCTTCTGCTTATAATTTTGATTTCTTCTATGCTGATTTTTAGTCTTATGCTTAATGTTCTTCTGCTTTCTGTTCTTCTGCTTTTGCTTCTTCTGCTTCTTGTTCTTCTGTCTTTTGTTCTGTATCTTGGTGGTTGTCTTCATGTTCTTTGTCCTCTTGGTCTTATTATTTAGGGTCATATTTCTGGTCTTCTTTGGTGTGTTCTTCAGGGTCGTCGTCATCAGGGTCGTCGTCATGGAGATCAATAAGGATTACCAAAGACAATTTCAAAAAGCTTGATCTTGGAAATGTAGCAGAAGGTACAAGAAGGCTGAGAAACTGGCGAGAACCAGCAGACAGTGCTGGCACCCGGATGGGTAGCAGAAGGAACAAGAGCCAATGGCACTACCGAGGACCAACTGACGGTGCTGGACCACGGTTACTAAGCAGAAGGTACCTGTGCTAAAAAGCACTACAAAGGACCAGCTGACGGTGCTGGACCTCGGATACTGAGATGGAGGCACCTAGGCCAAAGGCTGTGGCGAGAACCAGCAGACAGTGCTGGCACCCGGATGGGTAGCAGAAGGAACAAGAGCCAATGGCACTTCTGAGGACCAACTGACGGTGCTGGACCACGGTTACTAAGCAGAAGGTACCTGTGCTAAAACGCACTACCAAGGACCAGCTGACGGTGCTGGACCTCGGATACCGAGATGGAGGCACCTAGGCCAAAGGCTGTGGCGAGAACCAGCAGACAGTGCTGGCACCCGGATGGGTAGCAGAAGGAACAAGAGCCAATGGCACTTCTGAGGACCAACTGACGGTGCTGGACCACGGTTACTAAGCAGAAGGTACCTGTGCTAAAACGCACTACCAAGGACCAGCTGACGGTGCTGGACCTCGGATACCGAGATGGAGGCACCTAGGCCAAAGGCTGTGGCGAGAACCAGCAGACAGTGCTGGCACCCGGATGGGTAGCAAAAGCTACAAGAGCCAATGGCACTACCGAGGAACAGCTGACGGTGCTGGACCACGGTTACTAGGCAGGAGGTACCTGTGCTAGAAAGCACTACCAAGGACCAGCTGACGGTGCTGGACCTCGGATACCGAGATGGAGGCACCTAGGCCAAAGGCTCTGGCGAGAACCAGCAGACAGTGCTGGAACCCGGGTGGGTAGCAGAAGGTACCCATTCAAAGCAAAGTAGCCAGGCCGCAAGCCGGCCGCAGTTACCGAAACCCACAGTCCTACAGGGGGTCCATGTCCCATTGGCACTACGGATCCAGCCTTCAGTGCCAGTTCCCGCAGCCCACATAGGAGTCACCTAAACTGCAGGCACCGTAGAGTCGGCTAACCCGGCCGCAAGACGACAGGACAATGGATTGGTGGCATAGTGACCTTGACACTACCCGGAAACAGCAGGCGTGCTGAAAACAGGCTGGGCAACAGGGAGTACCCGTGCCAAAGACACTGCCGAGAACCAGCTGACGGTGCTGGAACCCAGATGGGTAGCAAAAGCTACAATAGCCAATGGCACTACCGAGGAACAGCTGACGGTGCTGGACCACGGTTACTAGGCAGGAGGTACCTGTGCTAGAAAGCACTACCAAGGACCAGCTGACGGTGCTGGACCTCGGATACCGAGATGGAGGCACCTAGGCCAAAGACTCTGGCGAGAACCAGCAGACAGTGCTGGAACCCGGGTGGGTAGCAGAAGGTACCCATTCAAAGCAAAGTAGCCAGGCCGCAAGCCGGCCGCAGTTACCGAAACCCACAGTCCTACAGGGGGTCCATGTCCTATTGGCACTACGGATCCAGCCTTCAGTGCCAGTTCCCGCAGCCCACATAGGAGTCACGTAAACTGCAGGCACCGTAGAGTCGGCTAACCCGGCCGCAAGACGACAGGACAACGGATTGGTGGCATAGTGACCTTGACACTACCCGGAAACAGCAGGCGTGCTGAAAACAGGCTGGGCAACAGGGAGTACCCGTGCCAAAGACACTGCCGAGAACCAGCTGATGGTGCTGGAACCCAGATGAGTACCAAAAGCTACAAGAGCCAATGGCACTACCGAGGAACAGCTGACGGTGCTGGACCACGGTTACTAGGCAGGCGGTACCTGTGCTAGAAAGCACTACCAAGGACCAGCTGACGGTGCTGGACCTCGGATACCGAGATGGAGGCACCTAGGCCAAAGGCTCTGGCGAGAACCAGCAGACAGTGCTGGAACCCGGGTGGGTAGCAGAAGGTACCCATTCAAAGCAAAGTAGCCAGGCCGCAAGCTGGCCGCAGTTACCGAAACCCACAGTCCTACAGGGGGTCCATGTCCCATTGGCACTACGGATCCAGCCTTCAGTGCCAGTTCCCGCAGCCCACATAGGAATCACCTAAACTGCAGGCACCGTAGAGTCGGCTAACCCGGCCGCAAGATGACAGGACAACGGATTGGTGGCATAGTGACCTTGACACTACCCTGAAACAGCAGGCGTGCTGGAACCAGGCTGGGCAACAGGGAGTCCCCGTGCCAAAGACACTGCCGAGCACCAACTGGCGTTGTTGGAGCCCAGGGACAATCATGGTGTAGGCCGAGGCCTACTTGGTGGTAGTTTTAGATTGTTTGTAGGCTACAACAGACTGTCAACGTGCTCCAATTAGGCATCTGTCTCCACTCTGTTTACAGGATTTCACGTGACCACCAACACCGCCAGTTTATGCGTACAGTAGCCATCTGCCCAATCCACACGTGTTCCTGTGTTACTGGTGTTCTGTAATGTCAGCAGATCCCCTGATGTTTGTCTGCCAATGTCTCCTGCTCTGTCCACATTCCCACCACTTGCAGTGGGAAGGTGGACAGCGCAGGAGACAGTGCCGGACACACATTGGGGGATCAGCTCACGTTACAGAACACCAGGAACAAGTGTGGAATGCGTGGACGGCAACTGTGAGCAGGAACTGGCGGTGTTGGAGGTCAGGGGAAATACTAGAGACAGAGTGGAGACAGAGGCCAAATCAGAGAATGTTTAAATCTGAAGTAGTTACAATTTGGAGGCAGCAGCAGTTTGCCCTCCACACAGCAGGGGATCAGCTGACGTTACCGAACCCCACTTTCACATGAACGAGTGTGTTTTTCTGTGTGGACAGCACTTCCGAGCACCAACTGGCGTTGTTGGAGCCCAGGGACAATCATGGTGCAGGCCGAGGCCTACTAGGAGCCAGGTGTAAAGCTGAGGTATTTTGACTTTGGAGGGAGGAGGACACTTTGCCCTCCACACAGCAGGGGATCAGCCGACGTTACCGAACCCCACTTTCACATGAACGAGTGTGTTTTTCTGTGTGGACAGCACTTCCGAGCACCAACTAGCGTTGTTGGAACCCAGGGACAATCATGGTGCAGGCCGAGGCCTACTAGGAGCCAGGTGTAAAGCTGAGGTATTTTGACTTTGGAGGGAGCAGGACACTTTGCCCTCCACACAGCAGGGGATCAGCTGACGTTACCGAACCCCACTTTCACATGAACGAGTGTGTTTTTCTGTGTGGACAGCACTTCCGAGCAACAACTGACGATGTTGGAGCCCAGGGATAGTCATTTTGTAGGCTGAGGCCTACTTGGAGGCAGTTTAAGATAAGACGTTGTTTGAATTTGGAGGCAGCAGCAGTTTGCCCTCCACACAGCAGGGAATCAGCTGACATTACTGACCCCCACTTTCACATGAACGAGTGTGTTTTTCTGTGTGGACAGCACTTCCGAGCACCAACTAGCGTTGTTGGAGCCCAGGGAGAACCAGGGTGCAGGCCGAGGCCTACTTGGTGGCAGTTTTAGATTGTTTGTAGTCTACAACAGACTGTCAACGTGCTCCAATTAGGCATCTGTCTCCACTCTGTTTCCAGGATTTCACGTGACCACCAACACCGCCAGTTTATGTGTACAGAAGCCGTCTGCCCAATCCACACGTGTTCTTGTGTTACTGGTGTTCTGTAATGTCAGCAGATCCCCTGATGTTTGTCTGCCAATGTCTCCTGCTCTGTCCACAATCCCACCACTTGCAGTGGGAAGGTGGACAGCGCAGGAGACAGTGCCGGACACACATTGGGGGATCAGCTCACGTTACAGAACACCAGGAACACAGGAACAAGTGTGGAATGCGTGGACGGCAACTGTGAGCAGGAACTGGCGGTGTTGGAGGTCAGGGGAAATACTAGAGACAGAGTGGAGACAGAGGCCAAATCAGAGAATGTTTAAATCTGAAGTAGTTACAATTTGGAGGCAGCAGCAGTTTGCCCTCCACACAGCAGGGGATCAGCTGACGTTACCGAACCCCACTTTCACATGAACGAGTGTGTTTTTCTGTGTGGACAGCACTTCCGAGCACAACTGGCGGTGTCGGAGCCTAGGGAAAATCAGGTAGCAGGCCGAGGCCTACTTGGAGCCAGGTGTAAATCTGAGGTTGTTTGACTGTGGAGGGAGCAGGACACTTTGCCATACACACAGCAGGGGATCAGCTGACGTTACCGAACCCCACTTACACATGAGCGAGTGTTTTGTCTGTGCGGACAGCACTTCTGAGCACCAACTGGCGGTGTCGGAGCCCAGGGAAAATCAGGTAGTAGGCCGAGGCCTACTTGGTGGCAGTTTGCGATTGTTTCTAGACTACTACTAACTGTCAACGTACTCCAATTAGGCCTCTGTCTTCACTCTGTTTCGAGTATTTCCTCTGGCTTCCAACCATGCCAGTTGCTGCTCTGAAATGCCGTCTGCACAACCCACACTTGTTCCTGTGTTACTGGGGTTCTGTAACAGCAGCTTCTCCCTAGAGGTGAGTCAGGCAATGTCTCCTGCTCTGTCCACATTTCCACTACAAGTAGTGGGAATGTAGACAAAGCAGGAGACATTGCCGTGCTCAACTCTGGAGATGAGCAGATGTTACAGGACCCAGGTACCACAGGAACAAGTGTGGATTGTGCAGACGGCACTTGAGAGCAGAAACAGGCGGTGTTGTAGGCCGGAGGAAATACTCAAAACAGAGTGGAGACAGAGGGCAAATCAGAGAACATATTAAATCAGAGGTAGTCAGAAGTTGTAGGCAGCAGGAGAGTTTGCCGTACACACAGCAGGGGATCAGCTGACGTTACCGAACCCCACTTACCCATGAGCGAGTGTTTTGTCTGTGCGGACAGCACTTCTGAGCACCAACTGGCGGTGTCGGAGCCCAGGGAAAATCAGGTAGTAGGCCGAGGCCTACTTGGAGCCAGGTGTAAATCTGAGGTTGTTTGACTGTGGAGGGAGCAGGACACTTTGCCATACACACAGCAGGGGATCAGCTGACGTTACCGAACCCCACTTACACATGAGCGAGTGTTTTGTCTGTGTGGACAGCACTTCTGAGCAACAACAGGCGTTGCTGTAGCCCAGGAAATAAAGTTCAGGTCATAGAAACATGAACACAACAGGAGACCTGGATCCTGTTGCCAGCCAATTATTTATTCTGGAAGAGGACTGGCAAATTCAGGTGAGATCCAGGCCTTGTTCATTTTCACAAAAGTAAGCCGGTCAACATTATCGGCGGATAGTCGCGTGCGACGGTCTGTTACCACACCACCTGCAGCACTAAAGACACGTACCGATAATACACTGGCAGCAGGGCAAGCCAGCACCTCCAATGCATACTGGCTAAGCTCTGGCCATGTATCCAGCTTAGAGACCCAATACTTGAACGGGGAAGAGCCGTCTGGGAGAACACTAACAGGGCACGACAAGTAGTCTGTCACCATCTGACGGAAACGTTGCCTCCTGCTGACTGGAGCCGTCTGTGATGGTGTAGCCGTTTGTGGCGGTCCCACAAAACTTTTCCACATTTGGGCCATACTAGCCTTGCCTTGTTCAGCGGCACTGCCTCTGCTACCTCTTTGTGCAGAGCTTCCTCCACTGCCTCTACCCACATGGCTGCTTTGAAAAGCACTACCAGCAACACTTGTGGGGGGAATGGAGAACATGATGGCCTGCACAAGTGTTTCTTGGTACTCCTGCATTTTTCGCTCCCAGTTCAACTGTGGTATGAGGCTTTGTAAGTTGTCCCGGTAGCGAGGATCTAGGAGGGTGTACACCCAATAATCAGCCGTGTGGAGAATGTTGGCGATGCGGTGGTCATTTAACAAGCACTGCAGCATGAAATCAACCATGTGCTGCAGACTGCCAACTGGACCGGAAACGCTGTCCCCAGCTTGAGGCAGCATCTCTGCCTGCTCAGCATCACCCCACCCTCGCTGTACACACTGACTACTAGAGCCTTGTGTACCTCCCTCCTCTGGAGAGATGTGTTCCTCCTCCTCCATTGACTCCTCGTCATCCTCCTCACTAAGTGTCCCCTGCCTGGGCCTTTGTGTGGAAGCACGTTGCGCAGACTTGCCAGAAGCAGATGGCATTTCTGACTGCTCATCCTCGACCTCTTCAAAAACCTCCTCACTTAGTGCTTGTAAGGTTTTTTGAAGCAGACAGATGAGGGGGACAGTCATGCTGATTAGTGCATCATCTGCACTGGCCATCCGCGTGGAGTCATCGAAGGCACGCAAAACTTGGCAGATGTCCCTCATAGTGGCCCACTCAGTGGTGGTGAAGTGTGTCCGGCGCACAGTGCGACTTGTTTGCGCCTGATGCAGCCGGTACTCCATTACTGCTGCCTGCTGCTCACACAACCGCTCCAACATATGTAACGTTGAATTCCACCTGGTGGGGAGGTCACATATGATGCGATGTTCTGGCAGGCGGAATCGGCGTTGCAGAGATGCAATGCGCGATCTTGCCATGCTGGAACGCCGCAAGTGAGCACACTCTAGGCGAACCTTGTGCAGCAGTGCATCAAGATCCGGATAGTCCCTCAGAAAGCTCTGCACGACCAAATTGAGCACGTGTGCCAGACATGGTATGTGAGTGAGGTTGCCTAGGCCCAGAGCTGCCACTAGATTTCGGCCTTTGTCACTCACTACTAAACCTGGCTGGAGATTCGCTGGCACAAACCACACATCGCTCTCCTGCTTGATGGCATTCCAGAGCTCCTGTGCTGTGTGGCTCCGATTCCCCAAAGAAATTAATTTAAGGACGGCCTGTTGACGTTTGGCCACACCTGTGCTCATATCTGGCCTAACAGGCTCACGCAGTGCTGATTCCGATGAACTAGAGTAGGAGGAGGACTCAATATGTACAGACTGCATTCCTGCAATCCTTGGAGTTGGCAGAATACGTACAGAGCCACTCTCCAGATCTGTACCCGGCTCCACAACATTGACCCAATGGGCAGTGAGGGAAAGGTATCGTCCCTGTCCATGGCTACTGGTCCACGCATCGGTGGTCAGGTGGACCTTGCTACTGACGGCATTTAGTAGCGCATTTTTAATTTTTCCCTCCACATGCTTTTGCAGGGCAGGGACAGCTTGCCTGATGAAATAAAAGCGGCTGGGCACATTGTATTGTGGAACTGCCAATGACATAAAGTTCCGGAAGGTGTCAGTCTCCACCAGCCTGAATGACAGCATCTCAAGGGCCAGTAGTTTGGCAATGCCGGCATTCAGAGCCAGTGCTCGGGGATGGTTTGCCGAGTATGGCCGCTTTTTCTCCCATGCCTGTGCTACCGATTGCTGGTGAGTGGCCTGGGAGTGTGCTGATGACTGCGAACGTGGTTCAGTGGGTGGAATTTCACTGGGTCTCTGGACAACAGTGGCAGTGGTTCTTCCATGGCGTTCCAGTGAGGAAGCCGAACCAGCTGTGTGTGAGCTGGAGGAAGAGGCCCCAACACGAGCTGAAGAGGTGGTAGGTGCTGCTGAAGGTTGGCCTACATCTTTAGTGTGTCTGTGTAACTCCACCTCGTGCTTGGTACGCACATGTTTCCACATATTTGTGGTATTGAGGTTGGTCACATTTTTCCCTCGTTTCACTTTCTGATGACACAGCTTGCATTTGACAAAGCAAATGTCATCTGCAACTGTGTCAAAAAAAGACCACGCACTGCAAGTCCTGGGAGCGCCCGTTTTGTGTTTTGGAAGAGGATTGCTCCTCACGGGTGCCAAAGTGGAGGCTACAGGCAACCAAGTCTGCCCCCGCCCTCTCCCTCCTCTTTTGGCCATTCGGGGAATCTCTTCCTCAGAGCTGCTCCCACCACCTTCCTGTGGCTGACGCCATGATGGGTCAAGGACCTCATCATCTCCACTCCCCTCTTCAAGCACCGGCTGGTCCTGGGTTGTCTCGCCAGCACCGTACGCACCAGAAATTGGCAACTGAGTCTCATCATCATCAGATGAGCACTGAGGTGTGCTGACAATAGGCACTGGCCCACCCGCCTCTTCAGATTCAGAGGGACAAAGCAGTTGTGCATCACTGCATACTCCCTATTCTTCACGCTCTAGAATGTTGCTTGGCTGGCCACCTCTTTCCAAGCCAACAGATTCTGAGAACAGAAGTAAAGATTGAGATGGCTCCTGTCCAGGGCTCTCAGACTGCCTGGGCAATTTGGCAGGTGGTGAAGAGACAGATGGTTGCTCTTCAGTGCTCTGGCCTTGGGAGGATGCGGAAGTCATTGAAGTGGATGCGTTAGCTGCCATCCATCCGACAACGGCTTCAATTTGTTCGTCACGCAGCAGTGGGGTACGGCGAGGTCCTACAAAGCTGCGCATGAAGGACTGTTGCCTGGTAAAAGTGGGGGATGCCGGGTCACTGGTGGCCGCAGCAGACACCGAATCCCCACGTCCTCTCCCTGCTGAATCCCCCCGTCCTCTCCCTGCTGAAACTCCACGGCCACGACCACGTGCCTTACTCCCTGCCTTCTTCATCTTGGTAGACTGATAAAGATAGGCAGAAAAGTAAAAAAGGGGTGGCTTAGTGTTCTTATTCCTGAACACCTGCTAACCAGTATAAGAAACACTAATTTGGCTAAGAGTGTGTGTACTACACTTTAATATGATCTAATGTGGCCTAGACAACTGTAAAGTGGAGTGTGTGGTGAACTTTATTTCCTTTTTTTTTGGGGGGGGGGAAAGGAAAGGATGTGACCAAAGTTTGAAAGCTATAGTATCACAATCTTTTTGGAGCGATTACAATGCAGGAAGCTAACCTACAATGCAATTGATGAGGCTCCAAGAAATAGGGTGATACTAGCCTGGCTGGCCCTGAAGGGCACAAGCCAGCAAAAAGGCTCCTCTATCTAATCCTATATAGTGTTTGCAACCAACCAATGACAATGGATGCGGTTGGAAGCACACTAATATAGGAGCAAAAATCTGGCTAAATTAGCTGCAAAAAAAGGACTATGTATGAGGCAGTGACGCACGCTGAGCGGACTACAGCTAGCGGTGGCTGTAGAACACACTGCAACGTGAGCTGCACTCACACACAGAGAGACCTATCAGACAGCCAAAAACAGTGCAGAGAAATGGGCTATAGCACTGAAAGGCTGCTGAAAGGCTCCGCTGTCCACTCCTTTAGTGTTTGCAACCAACGTATATGGATACGTATGGAAGCACACTATACAGGAGAAAAAAAAAGCAGCAATAAAAGAAAAATGTGTATGAGGCAGAGACACACGCTGGGCGGCCTACAAGCAGACGTGCCTGTAGGACACACTACACAACGTGGGTCTGCACTCACACAGCCCTTGCAGACAGCTGTGAAAACAGCGCTGCTAGGGAAAAGCAAGCTACAGTGGTGGTTTATGTAGCCTGGGTTAAGCACTATATGTTTTGTGGAATCGCTATTTCTAACTGTCCCTCACAGTCTTCAACAGCAGCCTGTCCCTAACTGAATTCACAGCAGAGTGACCAGAAATGGCGGCTGCAGCGCTTTTTATAGTGCATCATGACATCATTTCAGCAGCCAATCACAGCCATGCCAGTAGTTAACATGCCTACATGCCTAACAGGATGTGCCCACACTTCTGAGGATCCCCATTGGCTGAATCAAATCGAGCGGGCTCCTAGCATTATGGGAACTTCCGATTCCGGTATTCGATATGAAAAAAGTATCGGAACTAAGTATCGGAATTCCGATACAGCTAATATCGGCCGATACCCGATACTTGCGGTATCGGAATGCTCAACACTAGTAATGACAGCTAACAACACCTTAAAAGGGTATGCTCAAGTTTGAAAGTTATCCCATATCCTTAGCTCTGAAGAGTTCCGGCTTAATGGACTGGAAGTCAGTTATTTGCATTGCCACATTCTAATGGGGGTTCTGGAGACCAGTCAAGCATAACGCTCAGCAGTCTCCAGTGCCCCCATTAGGAATGAATGGAGCAGCAGTGCACATGATCGACCACCGTTCCATTCACACATGGCATTTCAGAATCCCAGTTCTCGGGATCACTGGCTCCAGTGGTCGGACCTCCAGCAATCAGAAAGTTATCCCCTTTCCAAAGAATAAGGGTATAACTTCCAATAGTGAGAATGTGGTATGGGCCGGGATTGGGGGGTGGACCGCTGCTTACCAGACGAGACAAAGACGAGATGGAGACAGATTCCACTTGCAACAGTTCCGGATCTTTATTCGTCGTCCTCCTGACGACCACAACCACGCACCGCAGCTTCTTTACAGCACTCTATCTCCAGGCCCGGGTATCTGCACCTTTGCGCCAGTCAAAGTAACGTCCCTCGCGGATCTTTCGCTGGGGCTGTCCTAGACCAATCTACCACCAGTGCTTCACCTGCCCGAGGTCGTCGTCCAATCGGTACCCCCGGGGCCTCACTTGTCCTGCGGTACGTCGTGTCAGAGTCACCGCCTCGTCTGTCCTGCGGTACGCCGTGTCAGGGCCACCCCCCTGACTATCTTCTCCTGTCAGTCCCCCGGTCAAGCTCTTCACCGTTCCGTCTTCCGTTCTGAGTCTTCTTCTGTCGAGCTCTTCCCGGGACTGACTCCCTGGAACCCCAGCCACTCCTACTTATCCCCTCTCTCACCGGGAATTCCCCTCCTGGTTTCCTATCTCCCCGCCCCCCATGACTATGCATTTCTCGAGCAATAAGCCGTTGTTAAGTCCAAAACTACTCTCCCCTGCCATCTTGTGGTCATTTCTCAGTACTGCACTCTCCTATCTCCTTTTCCTAGCTGTCACCCTTCTAACCTGTCAATCTCCGTCTCTAATGCACAAACCGTCCCCGCCTACTACCAGTCAAGTCTGTCCATCAAGTCACCTTCCCCACAAGAATACCCCTTTAAAATAAAAACATGTGGGAACATCCCTGTAGTGTGGAATCTTCACTATTCAAAGGATCACCCAACAAAACATGGTGAAAGCTGGACACCACAGAATAACATGTTTTTTTGTCTGAAAATACAGATTCTGTAAGGTTGTGATTCTACAGGGTGATAGCCTTGGGTGTGGACCCACTGCGCAACTGGCCGGGCTTACCCTGGAGGTGCGAACTAAGTGGCTACTTGGTATTCCCTAGAGCCTCTGATGGTGACGATAGACTTGACCGTTAGGGAAGTTACAAGGTGCCACTTCTGGACACTCCCCGGACCTGCAGCAGCTGACTGAAGGGTCACACAACACGAGGTACAGGGGCAGAGATGTGGTCAGACAGTCCAAGGGCGGGGCAGGCAACACAGGTTCAAAATAGGTAACCAGGGTCAGGAGCAGAGAGATCAAACAAAATGAGAAAACAATCTGAGTTGGTAACAGGAAAGACAAACAAGGAAACACCTTGACTGAGAACTAGATGCAAACTGCAAACTGGAACTAAAGCTCAGACAAAGAGTGGAGGGAGGAGTTGCCTGATATATCCCCTTCTGGCATGGAAGTAAGCTAAGCTCTGCAGGACATAGCAGGGTTAAACTCAGAGTCTGACTGCGCCTCCCTATAACCTGTTGGAGACAGGAGGATGCAACAGTGCTGAGAGTGCTGTAAAAGGCAACTCTGTGAGACAACCTGACATGAGGTGAAACAGAGCGGTGGTTGCAGTGAGTATTACAGTGCTGAGAAGGTATGCGATTTACCGGCATGACCTCAACTGTAACAACAGAATTACTACATAATGGAGACTGTTCGGTAACACCATCTGACGTTGCATGTGACTTTTCCCAATCTATAAGAAACTTGGAGACACAGAAAAAGTTTTCTCTGTGTGCGGATCTCATAGTTGCCCCCAGTGATGGGAAGGGTAAAGTTAAAGGGGTTGTCCAGTAGCAAATGTTGTGGATTGAATACTTGCGGTTGTGTGTTCACTAGACTTCTGTGCTTGTCTCAATTCTATTTTATTGAGAGAAGTTGGGTAAAGGTCCCGTCACATTTAGCGATGCACCAGCGATCCCGACAACGATACGACCCGGTCAGGATGGCTGGTGCATCGCTAAATGGTCGCTAGTGAGCTGCCAAACAGGCAGATCTCACCAGCGATGCAGCAGCGGTCGGCAGTCGTTACTTACCTGTCAGACGCGGCGATGAAGACGTCCTCCCGCCCGCGTCCACGCGTCGCTCGTCGGCGCCAGCAGGAAGTCGCCGCCGAGAAACAGCCCAGGATGTTCTCGCGCGATCAGCGATAGACAGCGGGGGAGCCGGTCGGAGGTAAATATCACACATAGCGATATCGCTAGCAATATCGCTGCTGCGTCACAAAATCGGTGACGCTTAAGCGATCTCGCTAGCAATCTCGTTTAGTGTGACAAGTATGCAAAACACAAGTATGCAAAACTCAAACTTGAGGTCAGATTACCTCCCACACTCACAGGGAATATAACGGAATTGTGTTGCGTGCGCATCGCACAATGCCACTTCAGTCTGAAGTAATAAAGAATGACAGCAGACTTGCTTCTAAAGGTACTGTCACACTTAGCGATGTACCAGCGATCCCGAACGCTAGTGAGCTGCCACACAGGCAGATCTCACCAGCGACATCGCAGGGGTCGGGGGTCGCTACTTACCTGTCAGACGAGGCGATCCTGACGTCCTCCCGCCCGCGTCCATGCGTCGCTCATCGTCACAGCAGGAAGCCCAGCAGGAAGCTGACGACGAGAAACAGTCCAGGACGTTCTCGCGCGATCAGCAATAACCAGCGGGGGAGCCGGTCGTAGGTAAGTATCAGACATAGCGATATCGCTAGCAATATCGCTATAACGTCAGAAAAACCAGTGACGTTATAGCGATATTGCTAGCGATATCGCTTAGTGTGACGGGGCCTCAAGACTTGATCACCCCTTTAATCTATTTTATTACTCCATTTGTTAACAAGGACAAGGAAATATCCAGTAATTGAATTACAGAAAGTACTGTGATCCCAAAAAGGCATGAGAGAGACAAAGAGATATGGAGATATCGTGCAAATTCTGCAGGCCTTGTGGAAACAAGAACTTTCTCAGCTCGGTGGAGACCAAAACTAGGCGAACAGCACAGACAAGTCCACACTGTGACTCAGGAAACAGAAAGCAGCAGTCCAGAACACAAGGCCACAGAGAAGGTCAATGCCATACTTCGGCCAGTCACCATTAATACATTGCAGCTAGTGATGCGCGCAAGTGCTCGTTACTTGGCAAACTCGAGTAACGAGCACTTGCGCTTATCACTAACTGCAGATTTGTATTGCATGAGCTGCCCATTAGATTTCAGCTGGATTGTAGCAGAAGTTGCAATGTCATTCTGTTTACAGAACAAAAAGTTTATCATAAAGTCCCAATGCCAAAAGTGTTCTGAAACCTACAATATGGGAACATGCAACAATGAATTGCACAACCCAAGTAACAAAAAGAATGTCTGGGAGGAATTTACAGACATGCATGCAAGTGATCATATAATTGTAGTTAAAGTAGTCTAGGCCACACACTTAATAAAGTTACAGTCTCACAGCACTATGGCACTTGAAGTCTCTCAGAATATACAAAATCCTAAGCAAACAAGCAATTTTCAAGTTATAAAAACAAAGTAAGCCAATTTATCTGAAGGTGATGGGTGCCTGGGAGGTAAGTAGCTTAATTATAGCAAATAAAAAAATAAACTATATGCAAGCTACAGAGGACCTCAAAAATATTAAGCTAAATATCTTGTAAAAACTAGCTGAGCTCCCTTGATTCTGCTGCTGTTTTCCTTTTTGCTCTGCGTCACTCCATTGCAGAGATATTCAGATTTGTTTCTTCTGGAGCTCAGTATGTGAAATCTCTGCTTGTAGTGCAAATGGACATTTCCTCAGAGTCTTCTCTGGGGACGTAAGCTTTCACCCCTCCCTTCTAGGCAGTGCCAATCTCAGTTCGACAGTGTCTAAGGTTGCTGAACTGCTAGATCAATTACTGAACTGTGATTGGCAGTATCTGTAGAGGGTGGTGAAAAATCTCTGACAAAATGCTCAGTTGAACTACAAGCAGCAATTTCACATAGTGCACTCTTGAAGAAACAAATGTGAGTATCTGTCAGGAACACCGCACTGCACTAGCTCACTGAGCCAGTGCGCGTGTCCTGAGTGCAGAAAACTGTGCTCAAAGATACCTGTGGAGGACCTGAATCACGTGACTGCTGGGGGCATGGCCTAAGCTCCAGAGAGCTAGGAGGTGAAGGAAAACTCCTAGAAGGGTAACTACGGGACAAAGTTACCAAGGGGCATAGACAGGGACGTAAACCAGATCAGGTTGGGGTCAAAGCACGAGATAGCACGACAGTACAAAAGGGTTAGACAGAACGGATAGTCAGGATGTAGCAATAGATCAGTAAACCAGAATCGGCAATAGACGGTACAATAGGGACAAACTGTAACGGAGTAACAATAGCAAGCCAGGAGGTCAGAACCGGAGAAGACAATAGTACCAAAACGTGAGACAGAGAACAGAGTGAGTGGACAGACTAGGTCATACACGGGAGGCAATCAAGCAATGCAGTATACAAGCACACTAGGGGGGTCAGACACACATTGCTTTTTGTAAGACGTAAAAAAAGGATCCCGTCATGTGGAGTTGGATGATGAAACGACTTTATTGTCAGCATTTTTTTTTCCATTTGGATGCTAAATTGCTATAGAATACCGACGGAATCAAACCTCGCTCCAAAGGTTTTCCAGCAGAAATTGATGCAAGCCTTGAAAGAAATCTCTGAGCTAAAAACAATGGCAGATGATTATGATACACTGATCATGGGAAATCATAATCAGGAGATGATACAATTTTTGGACAGATGTAGAGTAAAACAAGATGATCTTGGGAAAATTCAAACTGAAAATGACAGAGGTTTCATCTATTGGACATTTTCTAACCTCGAGAGGTATGAAAGTGTATCCTGAAAAGGTGAGGGCAACACAAGACATAGTACGCCTAATCCTACAGACGCACATGGAGTACAAAGATTTCTGGCCTCCCTAAACTAACTTAATAAATCTTGTAAGCATTTATCTGATGTTTGTGTGTGAGTCATAGACAGCACAAAGATGTGCTCTGAGAATCTACAGAAGCGAAACTGCTTTCCAGTCAGAGAAAATGGATATTGCAGACATGGAAACCATGAAATATGTTTATTGAGGTAAAGCAATCTATATATATAAACACCAGCGACGACCAATCAGCGACATGCGCAGTTATTTGTAACGGTAAGCTGCGCCTGCCGTTGATTGGTTGCGGCCACCAGGCCGAGACCAATCAGCGGCGGGCGCAGTCGGGAGCAGCGCTCAATGGGGCGGCAGGCCTTGATCTGAAAAAAAGAGAATTAAAATTAAAAAAATGTTATTCTCACCTTACGACGCCCTCCAATCATCTTTCCACGTGCCCGGCCTCGCGGTCCCAGTAATGCCTTGCGCCTTAGATTGGAGATGACGTCACTGTCGCGAGAGTGCGACGTCATCAGCGGTGTTTCACGCAATGCATTACTGGGACCGCGAGGCCGGGCACGTGGAAAGAAGATCGGAGGTGAGTATATAACTATTTTATTTAACAGAGACCACGCATACCAGGAAAGGGGTGTGAGGGGACCATGCATACCAGGAAAGGGGGGTGAGGGTGACCATACATACCAGCAAAGGGGGGTGAGGGGGACCATGCATACCAGCAATGGGGGGAGGGGGGCCACGCATACCAGGTAAGGGGGCCATACATACCAGCAAAGGGGGTGAGGGGGACCATGCATACCAGCAATGGGGGGGAGGGAGGGGGACCATGCATACCAGCAATGGGGGGGAGGAAGGGGAACCATGCATACCAGGAAAGGGGGGTGAGGGTGACCATACATACCAGTAAAGGGGGGTGAGGGGACCATGCATACCAGGATAAGGGGGTGAGGGTGACCATGCTTACCAGGAAAGGGAGGTGAGGGGACCATGCATACCAGGAAAGGGGGGTGACGGGACCATGCATACCAGAAAAGGGAGGTGAGGGGGCCATGCATACCAGGATTGGGGGGTGACAGGACCATGCATACCAGGAAAGGGGGGGTAAGGGGACCATGCGTACCAGGAAAGAGGGGTGACAGGACCATGCATACCAAGAAAGGGGGGGTGAGGGGACCATGCGTACCAGGAAAGGGGGGTGACGGGACCATGCATACCAGGAAAGGGGGTGAGGGGGACCATGCATGCCAGGATTGGGGGGTGAGGGTGACCATGCATACCAGTAAAGGGGGAGTGAGGGTGACCATGCATACCAGGATAGGGGGGTGAGGGTGACCATGCATACCAGGATAAGGGGGTGAGGGTGACCATGCTTACCAGGAAAGGGAGGTGAGGGGACCATGCATACCAGGAAAGGGGGGTGACGGGACCCTGCATACCAGGAAAGGGAGGTGAGGGGGCCATGCATACCAGGATTGGGGGGTGAGAGGAGCATGCATTCCAGGATTGGAGGGTGAGGGGACCATGCTTACTAGGATTGGGGGGTGAGGGGTACCATGCATATCAGGATTGGTGGTTGAGAGGACCATGCATATCAGGATTGGTGGTGAGGGGACCATGCATATCAGGATTGGGGCATGAGGGGACCATGCATACCACGAAAGGGAGGTGACGGGACCATGCACATCAGGAAAGGGGGGTTAGGGGGACCATGCATACCAGGAAAGGGGGGTGAGGGGACCATGCTTACCAGGAAAGAGGGGTGAGAGGACCATGCATAACAGTATTGGAGGGTGAGAGGATCATGCATTCCAGGATTGGGGGGTGAGGGAACCATGCATATCCCATTTAGTCTTTCCACTTTCCCACTACTTTGTGGCCTATATGGTGTATGAAATTCTTGCTGTACACCCAGGGCCTGCATGACTTCCCTCATTATTTCTCCCGTGAAGTGTGTACCCCTATCGCTTTCTATGGTTTCTAGGGACACCATACCTGCAGATCAGTTCTTTCATCAGTTTGTATGCAGTTGTTTTATCATTTGCACATTTTACTGGATAGGTTTCCGTCCAACCACAGAAGAGATCTACACATACTAGGATATTTGCATACACTCCTACCTTGGTAGCTGTATGTCGTCAATCTGCAGTCTCTGAAACGGGTAGAGAGGCCTAGGTGTCGCTTTCTTAGGGACTTTTACTGTTTTACCTGGGTTGTGCTGTGCACAGATGAGGCATGATTGTACAAGTTTCGCAGCTGCGTAACTGAAACCAGGAGCGATCCAGAAGGCATCCACCATGGCACACATGTGACTTTTTGAGGTGTGAGTGGGGCCACGTGTTGCTTGCACCATGATTGGGAACAGGGACTTCGGTAGGCACAACTTATCCTTTTTCTCCCATTTTCCGTTTGAGTTCAGCTCAGCTCCCAGTCTCCCCCGGTGTACCTTCTCTGTTTGGGCAGCCTGTTGCTGGAGAGATTAAAGGACATCTAGGCTCAGTGTGGCTGGAATACGCTGACTCGCCGCCACCGTACACTGCTCTCTAGGCCGCCTTGCTACTACTTTAGCAGCCTCGTCCACCCTTCTGTTGCCCTCTACCTCCACGGAGTCACCTTTTGTGTGTGCTTTTACCTTGACAATGCCACCCTGGACTGGTAACATCAATGCCTCCATTAATTGTTTCACCAGCTCTGCATTTTTAATGGGCTTCGAATCTGTGTAAATATTAGCGATTTTACCTGCAGCGGCTCTACATGCCTCAGTGAGTGCCTTCAAGTCTGCCTCCTGTGCCGACATTTGAGGAAGTAGTGGTTCAGCTCGGATTACCTCATGTGAGGATACTACTGCATATCCAGTGTAGAATCATCCATCCTGCTGGTATCTGGAGCCATCTACAAACAAAAAACTCAAAATCTGCATTAGGAACAGGTTTTTTTCTTTTTCTTTCATGAACTTTTCATGAACGTGTGCAAACCCAACTGTCTCCTGACTCATGAGTTCTATGCAGTCATGTTCAAGCGTCATGTCAAAGTATTCTTCCTCACTTGCTAATACGGTCACCAATTCCCCCTTTTCTGAATCCACAGGCAGGAGGGTGGCTGGATTCAGAATGTTACATCTTTTGAGGGTGACATACTCAGGAATTACCGTAGTAGAGCACATGCAAGTCGGAGCTGTCTGGCCATAGACAGATGTTTTGGTTGAACTTGTACGAGTATGGAATGGATGTCATGTGGGGAATAAATTGTCAAAGGAGTGAGATCATAGGGGTCTGATGACAAACAGTCATAAAGTGTTTGCAACATTTGTGAAGCAGGCCTTATCCAAGGCCTACAGTAGGTCACTAAGCCTAGGAAAGTGAGTAGATGCTGATGTGACCTGTGTAGAGGGAGATTTTGAATTGCCTGTTTTCTGTCTTCAGTCAGGTGTCTGGTACCTTTGGCAACACAATGTCCCAAAAATGTCACCTTTTGTTTGTAATACTGTAATTTGTCATGTGAGACCTTGCAACCCTTTTCTGATAAAAAAAAACATAGCAAGGAAACTGTGGCTTCCCTGCAGGACCTCTGGTCCAGGCAGAACAGCAAAAGGTCATCCACGTACTGTAATAGTACAATCTGCGGATGAGGTGATTGCCACTACTCAAGGATCCCTGCCATTGCTGCTGAATAGATGGCAGGGGATTTCTTTCCCCCTTTATGGCAGGACTGTCCAACAATATTGTTTATCTCTATGAGTAAAGGAGAAAGATACTGACAGTCAGGGTGCAGGGGTACAGAGAAAAATGCACCTGCTAAATCAATGACTGTGAAACATTTTGACGTCACTGGGATCTGTGACAGTATTGTGTGTGGATCAGGGACGATTGAGGTCACACTCTCTGTAACATCATTAATAGCTCTTAAGTCATGAACCTTTCTGTAAGTGTCAGCAAACCCTTGAGTCCTTTTTCCCTAATGGGATACAAAGGGGTGTTGCAGGGGGAAGATCTTTGCACTAGAACCCCTGCCTTAACATACTCTCTAATATCTCTGCTCGGGGCCATTGATTTGGCTAGGCTCAAGGGGTATTGCTTTAAACAATGAGGAGTGGTTCCCCCTTTTTTTTTTTTCTTCTTCCCATTTAATCATGACAATAAATTCATAGGGGTATTGTCACTAACAAGTTTTGTAAGTACCACAATTCCAGCACCTCACTGTTTCTAGGTCCCTTGGTCCCCTATTACGTCTCCACTTTTTTACTTGTGCTCCACCATACATGTCAGGTTGTCTTATTGTCCTTGTTTGCTCAACTACTTTAGCTACCTTAAGGAGGTCGTTCGGATCTACATATCTCCATTCAGGTCTGGCTGTCTGTACTGCGTCTCGTAAGTCTTTGTTCATACCGTCAATGAATGGATTCACCAGTACTCTTAAGCCCCCGTTACACACAGCGAGATCACTAGCGATATCGCTAAAGCGACTATGATTTTGTGATGCAACAGCGACATCGGCAGCGATCTCGCCTAGTGTGACACATGGCAACGACCGGCGCCCTGCTGCGATGTCGCTGATCGTGCTCGAACGTCCAGGATCATTTTTTGATCGCTGGCGTCCCTCTGACCTGCATGCATCACTGTGTTTGACGCCCTTTATCAACGACGAGCGACCTCGTTGGCGACTCCGACCTCTGCAACGTAGGCGTGATTAAACTTTTTATTTTCAACGCCCCCTAAGCTCCGATTGGTGGCCGCAACAGCGACTTCGTCATAAAAGACTCCGTAGCATCGCTCCCATTCCATTGTTCCTGAGCGCTGTGGAGAGCCGGTAACGAGAAGGCTCTCTGTCTCTCACCCGTTAGATCAGCTGGCTAGAATAGGAATAGGCCTTTTTCCTTCCAGCCCAGCTCCATGGATTGTGGGAAGGCTGCTTCAACTTAGACAGCTCATCTTTCTTCTGGAATGCGCTTCTGTGTGTCTGGACCTCTGTCTTACAGCCCACACATGGCAAGTCAGAGTGAGCCTGCCAAGGTCTATCCAGAAGGCTCCTTGCCTTCGCCTCTCACCCACAACAAAAAACCAGCTGACTAAAGTAAGAAGGCCCAGGTGTGATAGGCCTCTAACCTACTTTATCAGCCATACAGTCGGCTACCTCCTTTGTTGATCCACAATTTGCTATACAAATCAATCACACAACTAGAAGCAGGTTCAAACACAAATGACCAAACAATCACTTACAATTTCCTTCTAAATTAGGCACCATATTTTACATTCAACTTCAACTTACAAATTTCATTCCACTTCAATTAAGTACTGTTGCTTTAAAATGCACAAATCTAATAGCGAGCATTTCAGAACCACAGAGAATCTTGAGCGCAACAGAGACAAGATGAGAGGAAACCGCGCAGCGGCATCATTCCCCTCCCATCAGAATGTAGTGTCCTTCATAAAGTAACAGAATGCCATAGCTCTTTAGACTTAATCAAAATCAATTTCTACAAAAAAAAACCTCAAAATCACAGGATTTCACTGTAAGAGCAGATAACTGTATAATGAAAGGTAACAATCTCTTGACACAAAATGATGTGTGATGATTCATTCATACGTGCTCATTCAGGGATTTTTTTTTTCTTTCACTTTTCAGCAGTCATTTGATTTTACAAAGAGAAGATAACAAAAATCCCTTATACTCAATTACTCCTCTCTCATCTCATTCAGAGGTTCTCATAGACATACATACAAGGATTCACTCAGCCTGCCTATCTTGCGCTTTGGATTTGACACCTTATCCGACAGCCGTGTCCACTGACAATCTGAGAACTCTGAAAACACCAAAACCAACTTCTTAAACAACAAGAATCAATGAAAACCAAACCAACCAAAAACCACAGCCCTATACAAAATATAGCCTCATATGATTTACTACCAATCCAAAATAAACACTGCACAGAGTCTATCCCAGGCTTTGTGTTACACAGTACACCAGTACACAACCAGTTAGTATACTAGTATATTGCCAGAACAGATTAACAGATAATACAGATGACAATTATTATCTTATTACTCTATTATTCAACTCTCATACGGACATACTCACCACTCACTGGTGATGTGGGTTCTTTTGAACCGTGTTGTACAGTCTTACCCAGAGATATGTAGACATCCTTAGAGAGGCTGCAGATGCAGAATGAATGTAAGAATAAATGTTCTCACCTGCTGCAACCTGGATTCTGCATATTCAACCTCCCAGGAAGCTCCCACATACGGATTCCGAATAGGCTGGTAGCCACATTCCCCGTTGGGCGTCAAAACTGTTGTAGCTGCTTTTTGCTCTGACCAAGTGTCAGATATGCCAGATCACCAGTGAGTCCGGATTAGGAGTTTTTCGCCCTTAATTCACAAGCGCTTGGAGACAAAGAGACTCAACACACATGAGCCGTGGTCAAATCACTTTATCTGATGTAATGAAATACAAGGCAATCTTTTATACTTTTATATACCAACAATATGTAATTCGATGGAGCTCATGTGGCCCCCACTATCACCTTCAGGGTTACAACATGTTTACTATATCCGTACAGAATTGGCACAACAATTAGCCTCCAATTTTCCTTTTAACCCCTTAATGTCCAATGACGGACACAGTCCGTCATTAGACATATCCCCTGCTTTGAGCCCGCATCAAAGCCGGGACATGTCAGCTGTTATGAACAGCTGACATGTGCCCGCAATAGGCGCGAGCGGAATCGCAATATCGCTGCTACGTCACAAAATCGGTGACGATACAGCGATATTGCTAGCGATATCGCTATGTGTAACGGGGGCTTAAGTCTTGGTTTCGTCACACTTTGGGATCAATGTGGGCATCTTGTCAAAACTTCTTTATATATTCCAGACTGTCTCTGTTTGTGTTCCTCAGACTTTTCTCTCTGGCTAAACAAAGCTATTAGCTTTGGGGAACATCCCTGGATATGTTTTAAGCTGCTCCCCCGCTCCATCACCCTAAAAGCAATGGAGGAACAGGCCTGCCAGATTTGAAGAAATATCAACAGTCTGTGATCTTAGTGGTGAATTAGTTTAGGTGCTGTGGAAAATAAGCAATGGGACGGAGTGGAAAACGATCTTTCCCCATGGAAACTATTATCACTCCCTTGGATAGACACATCACATGTACAGACAAAACAACTTCCATTACTCACTCAACACATTTCACAATCTTTGGAAATCCGCTGTAACCTCATGCTCTTTAGCCCTCAAACAGGGCCCATTAATGCCTATACTTGAGAACCCAAATTTTCGTGGTGCTGAGGGAGTGGATTCCTTCTTAATTTGTGATAAATCTGTTAAAGCTAGACAGAGATATTTTTGGAAATACAGATTTATTTCCGTCCTTTGAAACAAGAAGACATGGAGCATATAATCTGCCAAAAAAAATATCGATATTATAAAAGGTATATTTTAATAGCAAATAGTTCATAGTCAACAATGCAATACACATATCAAAAAAGTTGTCAATACCAAAGCTGTTCAAATCAGGTAAAAAAGGTGCACAAAAAAATGTGGTGTCACCCCACAATCATGAATACAGGAATCAAAGAGCCTTCACATTAAACTTAATGTATACATAAAGTGACAGTGCAGATATAAAAAGCAGTACTCCAAAATCACATAGGGAAAACAATTGTGCTGTACATCTTATAAAGTCAGTGACCATCAAAGTACTGTCCCTAAAAGTAGTGATGCGGGTCATATCATTGCTGGCTCTTACCCATATTCACAGTTGTGGATGTAACACGCACCTCTACGCGCGTTTCATGTCGGCTTGCTCAGGGGGCCAAGATGATATGTGAACCCAATGCCCTTCTTACATATCCCTCCTTCAGTATCAGGTGCTGAAAATTATATTAGAAAAGGCGCGGATGTGCCCGAACAAGCGAGCGCCAGAAGTTACATCAACCCTGGCGCCATCATGATGGTGTGGGTCACGGGGAACTCCCCAATGACGTCAGTGACCCGCACACCTCACTAACAGGCACCGAAAGCGATGGTCCGGCCGCACTCGCATCGGAGACATGCGCATTAGGCCTGTTTCACACTTCCGTTTGTTTCCATCAGTCAAAATCCGCCGTTTTCCAAAAAAAACGGATCCGCCATTTTTTTTGGCGGATCCGTTTTTTTCCCATTGACTTGCATTAGCGACAGATTTTGATGGATGGTCATCCGTTGGATCCGTTTTTGGACAGATTCGCAAAAATTTTGGCGTCCGCTTACTTGAGTGGACGGACAATGAAACGTTTTTTGTCTGGCGGCAGGGAAAATTCTCTCTCTCTCTCTCCTTTTCCAGGCTGCGGTTCCTTTAAGTCTGGTGGCATACGTTGTGTCACAACGGAAACGGATCCGTCTTTTGTATTTTTTTTACGGATTGCAACAGACCAAAAAAACGGAAGTGTGAAAGAGGCCTTAGTGTCTATGTGGGGAGGTTGAGCTGGGTAAGTTTCTGTCTGCAGTGGGAGACAGAGTGATTGACAGTAGGTGTCATTTGGCAGTCCGCCATCAGAGGTCACTGGAGAGCACCGACGGCAATGGTTATGTAACTGTCAGATGAGGGTTACATAACTGCCAGAGGTCAAGGTGACTCTGATTGGGCGAAAGTGACTGTCAGGTGTCAGTGGGCGGGGCTACCTGGACTGGCTGAATAAATACTGAGGTAAGCTTCTAGAAGCTTCAGTTAGCCAGGGGAGCTCACAAAGAAGCAGGGTCTGTCACACAGAGGAGACCCCTTAGAGACTTTCTGACGGTAGAAAACGGTCACGGGGGGTGACCCTACAGCACATTGGTCACACGAAGAGACGGCCTGTGAGGACCTGGTGAACGGTGGACTTTGTAAGGTGAAACGCCGTGGTGGATTGGCCTAGGGCAACCACGTTGGATAGAGCCATGAAGTACGCCTGACGGAGAAAGTGAACAAGCGAAGGTGCCCGGGCCTGTCTGCAGTGGTAAAACAGTGTAAACCATCTGTCATATATGGTGCTGGTCGTCGTAAGGGCGGCCAATAAAAGAAAACCCTGTTGAATACATTTCCTGCCTCTATCTCTTGCCTGTCGACGTCGAGAAGCGGGTCACCCCCCATTCCTGTGAGTACAGCACACCTCCGCCGCCTACCAGCCACATCTCCTAAATACCGCAGCACTCTACCCAGCTTAGCCACCGGACCCCTACATTTGGCGTAGTCGGCAGGATCCATCGCCGCCAATACATCATCTTCAGTGGCAGGCCTGCCACCAAGGAGCAAAGGCCCCAAGCTGGTTGGGGTGAAGAATTGCTTTGCTTTTGTTCCCTGTGGATTACAATTTGAAAAAGATTGGACTGTGGATTGCTGGCTGCTAAGGATGACTGTGGTAATTTGGTGCCCAAAGCAAAAGGCACAGACACTGCTGTTTATTCTGGATGACCTGGGGCTTTATTGCTTCCTCCCCTGGAGGGAGTGGTGTTTGTTGGAAGAGAGCTGAACCCTCATGTTGGACCCTGGAAAATGGGTGGAGAGGTCCACCGCCGCACCCCTAAAGAATGGGAGTGGCCTGGGTGGAGAGACCTGCTGTGACTGTCTAGCGCCATTCAGCTACTGGACCTCGGGCGGCATGAGACGTTGTGGCTGTCAGGGCATCGGACGCCAGGAATGGCAGTGGCTCCAAGATGTGAAAACCTGCCCAGGGAGCTTCCCTGCGGAGCTGTCGGGCCTGGAGGCTGGACCTGCTGGACAGCAGGGTGAAGACCAATGGCTAAGGATGGAGCGATGGGAAAGTCTGCAGGGAGCAGCGGCGGCTGTGAAGGTGAGCGTGCCCCCGGTCCCGCCAGCAGTACTCCAGCCCAACCTGATTTCAACGCTCTCAGCATCGGACAGACCGCGGGGTCCCGACACTGGCCCTCGGCCTCCCCGCCCGACGCCTTGCACTGTGATGCCGGCTATTCCGGATGACGGTGTGTCCCCTGCCAAGCTGACGGCCGCTGTATCGGCCACGCTCCCGGCCCCTACTAAAACCGGAACATCGGCTGTAGTGACCGCCTTACCAGAAAGTGCGGCCGCTGTTTCATCTGTGGCTCCACCCGTGGTTGTTGTGACGGAGCCCATGGAGGCCTTGGTTCCAGCTGCGGCCTCCCCTGCGGCCGCGCCGACGTCGCTGACAAAGCCGGCTGCGGCCCATATCACATCAGAGCCTGCGGCCGCTTCTGCCTCGCCCCCGCTCTTGACCGCGACCCGCCCACCGGACTCTGCGGTCTATACTGGACCCTTCATCTGGATAGCGGGGGTCATTGAGGAGAAGAAAGTCAGAGATAGGGAGATCTGGGGGCTCTTGCACGAAAAAGGAGAGACTGGTATATCCGCTCCCCGATCATACGGGCGGGTAGTCTATATGGACACTAGCAGAGGCTACGGATTCATAAGGGACAACACCGATTACAAGGTATACGTCAATGTGGCCTCCATTAGGCACGGCCAGCTTCCTCAACCGGAGGATCTGGTCTCGTACTATAAAGAGTACTGCCCCTACGGCTATTATGCGGTAGCCGTCACTGCTTACCCTGAGGGGTATGAGCCTCCATAATAGTATAAGGACGCCTGGGTCTCGAACATCGGGAACGCTCAGGACCCAGAGGCAATCTTGGCATCCCAGACGACTCAACTGTTGTAGAGTCCTCCTCTGTTTTGGCGAGACATCGGCCGCCAGGAGGTGGCCCGGAGTACAGCTGTTTTGGACTGCCGGGACTGCAGTGCACTTTTGCACTAGTAGGGGACTGTTCTGCGTCCCCATAAGAATATATCCTCTGGTGAAGCAGGGATGCCTTGAAAGGAAAAATGTTTTAGTGTTTTACTTCAAGGAAGGGGGAGCACCCCTGTCCTCCTTCAATTAATGTTTTTGTGTGTAAAAAAAAAGAAAAATGTTTTGCAACAAATGTGGAGAAGTGTGTGGTGCCTTTGAAGTGTTGACATGTTTCTATTGTTATTTATTTAAAGAAAAATGTGTATTCAGCAGGTCCCGGGTACGTGGAATAGGTTGACCCTGACGTTGTTAAGCTGAAAGGACGACGGGACCAGGAGACAACAGAGGACCGGGTACTAACGCAGGGAGGTCCGTGTGACCAAGAGTTTGTGTGGCACAGGGGTCTGAGTGACCAAAGGTCTGTGTGACGCAGGGAGGTCTGTGAGACCAAAAGTTTGTGTGACACAGAGGTCTGTGTGACTGGTAGTCTGTGTCACGTAGGGAGGTCTGTGTGACTAGGAAAGTTTGTGTGATGCAGGGAGGTCTATGTGACTAAAGGTATGTGTGACTCAGGTGACGACCATGTCAATATCAGGTATTGACACCACTTTCATCCCCGTGACGTAATTGTCGAGGACGACAATGGTCAAAGGAAGGGAGAATGTGGGGAGGTTGAGCTGGGTACGTTTCTATCTGTAGTGGGAGACAGAGTGATTGACAGTAGGTGTCATTTGACAGTCTGCTATCAGAGGTCACTGGAGAGCACCGACGGCAATGGTTTTGTAACTGTCAGATGAGGGTTACATAACTGCCAGAGGTCAAGGTGACTCTGATTGGGCGAAAGAGACTGTCAGGTGACAGTGGGCAGGGCTACCTGGACTGGCTGAATAAATACTGAGGTAAGCTTCTAGAAGCTTCAGTCAGCCAGGGGAACTCACAAAGAAGCAGGGTCTGTCACACAGAGGAGACCCCTCAGAGACTTTCTGACGGTAGAAAACGGTCACGGGGGGTGACCCTACAGCACATTGGTCACAGGAAGAGACAGCCTGTGAGGGCCTGGTGTACGGTGGACTTTGTAAGGTGAAACGCCATGCTGGATTGGCCTAGGGCAGCCACGTTGGATAGAGCCATGAAGTACGCCTGACGGAGAAAGTGAACAAGTGATGGTGCCCGGGCCTGTCTGCAGTGGTAAAACAGTGTAAACCATCAGTTATATATGGTGCTGGTCGTCGTAAGGGCGGCCAATAAAAGTAAACCCTGTTGAATACATTTCCTGCCTCTGTCTCATGCCTGTCGACATCAAGAAGCGGGTCACCCCCCCATTCCTGTGAGTACAGCACACCTCCGCCGCCTACCAGCCACATCTCCTAAATACCGCAGCACTCTACCCGCCGCCCCAGCTCAGCCACCGGACCCCTACATCTACACTGATCTGATACTGCTGACTCTTAGAGAAAGTATTCTATCTATACGGATCCACCATCTTGCCTATGGGCAAGAAAGCGGACAAGTACCTATTTTATTACTATACACTATTGGTAAGTCATAAATTAGTACCAAAGAGTCTCATAGGATCACAGGGTCATATAATAACCACATCATGATGTGCAGTGCATGTCAGAGTATAAAATACAGAAACATTAAAGTGCCCGTGCATAACCATACAGGAGTGTACAGATAAAATTCCAGTGCCAAAGTAGAATCATAAAGAGATACAGAAAAAAGCACAATTACCAAATATTTGTGATTGTTAAATAAAGTGCTGTTTACAAATCCTCTTACTGTATATTACAAGTCATTGCATCAGTTACAAAGCACATAGCAGAAGAGGAACACACATAACCATTCTAATCATAATACAGTACAGTGAAAATTACATATAGTAGTACTACCATCATATAATTATTTATTATATGACCATAGTAAACATATAAAAAGATTAAAATAGAAAGTGAGTAGTAAAGATAATATATATAGCACACTGTACATTGCAAGACATGATATTTGTGTCTCATAAGAAACCGGTGATCCACAGTGGGTGTTACAGTCTATAATTGCGGTCCAGGTGTTACGGAGAACAGCCAGTTTTCCAAAATGTAATACTCTGAAGGGGATACTTAAAACCAGGGGTCCCCAACCACCGATCCGCGAACTGGGACGGGGCCGTTGGTTTTTTTTTGCCGGTCCTTGCCGCCACCGTAGACCAGCACTAAGCACTGACTGTGTGATCTGCGGCGGTTGCTGACCCCTTTAATTTTTCGTGTGCCGGGGCGCGAGTTTGCACTTGGAAGTTCCTCTGTGTAGTGGGAGTGTCAGGGGAGTGGCAGTCTCTGGGAGCTGCAGCTGCTCATTGGCTGTGCAGCTCTGTGCTTTGATTGGCTGCCAGGCTGCAATTGGCCTGACGCTGATTGGTGCATCAGGGCAGCGTGGGGCAGGTTTAGAAGGTTGAAGGCGCGCATTCAGGAGCGCTCTCAGTCAGTACGGACTCGTGCACCTGTGATAGCTGCTGTATGCTATATATACATGCGCGCATTCCCGACCTGAGCTACTTGAGCTATATATGCGCGCATTCCCGACCTGAGCTACTTGAGCTATATATGCGCGCATTCCCGACCTGAGCTACTTGAGCTATATATGCGCGCATTCCCGACCTGAGCTACTTGAGCTATATACTGTAACCAGAGCTGTTCAGGTGAGCATCCCTGACCTAAGCTATATACTGTGAACAGAGCTGTGTATTGTGTAGGTGAACATCCGTGAGCTAAGCTATATACTGTAACCAGAGCTCTATAGGTGATCATCCCCGTCCTGAGCTATATACTGTGAACAGAGCTATATACTGTAACCAGAGATGTATATTGTGTAGGTGAGCATCCTTGAGCTAAGCTATATACTGTGTATATGTGTGGGGTCATCATACTGTATATGGGGGATTACAAGTGTCAGGCCATCATACTTTATATTGAGGGATTACAGGTTTGGAGCCATCATACTAAATATGGGGGATTACAGGTGTGGGGCCATCGTACTATATATACCCCGCCCTCACATGACCAGAGACCCACCCATGCCCCACCCCCACCCCGCCGAGCCATGGAAAAATGGTCTGGCTTGAAGCTGGTCCCTGGTGCAAAAAAGGTTGGGGACCACTGCTTTAAACAAAGTTCTTTGATACGTCATGATACTGTAATATAAACATATAGGAAACAAAAGTATTTAAAATACAAATATGATCCCTAATCATCAGTCCAGAGATGGTGTTCCCCCTTATAAAAAGGAGGCAAAACTAAGTTGCTCATTTAAATCCGCAGTACCATTGTACCCAACACGGCAATGCAATGACACTCTTTCTGCGTGAGTTTTAATATTTCATCACCTCCTGGAATTTTCAAATGTACACAGTCCATATCCCATAGCTTTAAGTCCCCAGAATTACACTTATGTTTTAATCTAAAGTTTAGGGAATTGTTTTCAAAGAATCCACGTCAACCACGTCACGGGCAGCCTCAATATCTCTAATGTGCTCTTGTGTTCTAATACGTAGTTCACAGGATATTAGTCCAATGTAGATTAAGTTACAGCTGCATTTTGCACAATATACTACATGTATATACTACATAATATACCACATCTTGGCCCCCTGAGGAAGCCGACGCGAAACGCGTGTGTTACATCCACCTCCGTGAATATGGGTAAGAGCCAGCAATGACATGACCCGCTTCACCACTTTTACAGACAGTACTTTGATGGTCACTGACTTTATAAGATGTACAGCACAATTATTTTCCCTATGTGATGTTGGAGTCTGTCATTCTCTAACTGCTTTTTATATCTGCACTGTCACTTTATGTATACAATAAGTTTAATGTGAAGGCTCTTTGATTCCTATATTCATGTTTGTGGGGTGACACCACATTTTTTGGTGCACCTTTTTGACCTGATTTGAACAGCTCTGTTATTGACAACTTTTCGGATATGTGTATTGCATTGTTGACTAATTATGAAATATTTATTATTAAAATATACCTTTTATAATATCAATTTTTTTTTTTTTGTGGATTATATGCTCCGTGTTTTTTTGTTTCAATGTCAGTTAGGAACTCCATAGGGCTATAGCTTATATCAGTTTTAGTAGACAGGTTGGGGACTGCTTCTTTATAATATGTTTTTTGTGTCTGAGATTTTGTATCTTCTGGTTTCCATCCTTTGTGTAGTTGGGGACTCCTGCCCAGGAAAACAATTATCTTGGTTGGCTTACTTTCAACTTAGATCTCTTTGAACTCTCTTACATCATTGACCATCTAAATGTTGACCTTTCATCCTCTGAGGTCTCAATAAGCCAAGAGGGTCATTGTACCAAATTTTTATCTTCTTCTCTAGGAAGTTTGGATTTAGTGTATTTTAGTTTATATAGCTTTCCATGGGCAGATTTTTGAATATTCAGGCCTTAGTCCTGCTCTGCCTCCGTCTATTGAGGCCTGCTGGAACGTAGCGAGGTTTTGTATTAGAGATAGGGCCATCCAGATTGGGTACACCTTGTCACGGTGGGATGGCTTTTAAGCTTTTTTTGATCAAAACAGTATCAAAGTAATGTTATTTACATGTACTATTACTATTTACTTATTTAATTACTGCAGGGTATTTGCTCATTTTGTTTTTATCCTTGGTTATGTTTGTTAATGGCCACAGTGTGAATGTGCACCTGCACATTACACTTATATCCACATGTGTTCCAGCTCATTTCTTTGGTTTTGCGTCAGTTTTTTAGTACTTTATACATACAGGGCATGGCTCCCCCTTTTTGGTCTGTGCATTTAGTTTATACAGTGGCATGTAAAGGTTTGGGCATCCCTGGTCAAAATTACTGTTACTGTGAAGAGTTAAGCAAGTTGAAGATAAAGTGAAAGGCCTCTAAAAAGCCTAAAGTTACCGATGACACATTTCCTGTGTATTTTAGGAAAAATATATTTTTTTTTATCTTTTACATTTTAAAAATTACAAAAAGGAAAATGGTCTGATGCAAAAGTGTTGGCACCCTACATGGTTAGTACCTAGTGGCACCCCCTTTTGAAGGTATCACAGCTTGTAAATGCTTTTTGTAGCCAGACAAGAGTTTTTTAATTCTTGTTTGAGAGATTTTCATCCATTTTTCCTTGGAAAATTCTTCCAGTTCTGTGAGATTCTGGGGTCGTCTTGCATACACTGTGTTAGCACCGCTCCCCGTTTCGCCGCTCCCGCTCCCGCTGCCATACTCACCGCTCCTGCTTCTGCACCGACTCACTCCTCTGACGCATCCTGCACGCGCGCCTCCGCTCCCCTCGCTTTCCGGCGGCCGGCGTCCCGACGCTCTCCTCCACTTCCCTCAGCCGCGCGCACTGTGCCTCTGCGCACACGCCGGAGGGATAAGCCGCACGCCTCTGCCGGCAGCCACCTGTCTGGCGTGACCTGACCCGGACAGGTATTTCAGGCCGCCCTCCCTTAGTGGAGGCGCCTGACTATTGAGTTACCTCTCGGTTGTCTAGGCCGCGCTCTCTGCTGCTAGTCCCTTGCAAGCTGCGCACTAGTTTACCCCTTGTGTCTTGTGCCTCCTGCTAACCCAAGTGTCTTCCGCCTGTGTCCCCAGTGTTCCTCTGACTCTCCGGTCCGTGCCTCCTGCTAACCCCTGTGTCTCCTTCCCTTTTCAGTTCGCCTCTTCCTTGACCCCCGCCATCCTCCTCCGTCCTTCTCCTTCTTCCTCAGCCTCTGGACCCTGGTCATCCTGGTTCCTCTCCGGATCTTCCTCTGTTCCTCATCATCTGTTCACCCTCCTGAGCCGACCCCTGGTCCTGGCTGCCGTGGAGCTAGAACTTCCCGAGTCTGTTCCCTAACGGTCCCTGTATAGGGGTCGGTCCACTTGGTGCGCTCGCTCGGGGAGGGCTCGGCGTCACGGCCCAGTGGGTCCACTCTCGTCACCTGCGTCCGCAGCGTAACACACTGCTATTTTAACATCTAACCACAGATTTTCAATGATGTTCAGATCAGGGGACTGTGAGGGCCATTGCAAAACCCTCAGCTTGTGCCATTTGAGATTGTAGATTTTGATGTGTGTTTAGGATCATTATCTTTTTGTAGAAGCCATCTTCTTTTCAACTTCTGCTTTTTACAGATGGTGTTATGTTTGCATCAAGAATTTGTTGAAATTTCATTTAATCCATTCTTCTCTCTACCCGTGAAATGTTCCCAGTGCCATTGGCTGCAACACAACCACATAGCATGATTGATCCACCCCTATGAATAATGGTTGGCAAGATGTTCTTTTCCTGAAATTTTGTGCCATTTTTTCACCAGACATGCCTTTGATAATTGTGGTCAAAGAATTCTGTTTTAACCTCATCGGGACATAAGACTTATTTTCAAAATGCATCAGGCTTGTTAAGATATTCTTTTGCATATGTGGCGCCCCTGAGGCTCAGTCGCCACAGAGGTACTGCACCTTCTCCTAAGGTGTAGTGCCCCACCATCCTGGTAAGTTGGGAGCTCCTTTCCGCACTCCAACACCTGCATCCCACACACAGGATATTTCAGCACTGATCACATTGCGGCTCATGCTTAGAGGGTAGCAGAGCACCTCTGGTGATTCCTTGCTTCGTAACACGAGATGTGCTGGGAGGTGGGTGGAGTTGAGATTCATATAAAAGAGTGGGAAAGTTTAGAATTACAGATTAGTCTGACAGAAGGTCGGAGTGGTAGGAAGCCACTCAGTGAGGAGTGGGGATCCCTGGAAGAAGGGATGGGGGAAGGAGTGCTGCAGCTGCCTCAGTGACCTGATCTGGCATGGGAAAGTAAGAAAGGTGGAGAGATGTAGGACTGCAACCTAAGCTTCCATAAGAGAGAGAAGGAACAGCGCGGAACGAAGGAGTAGGAGAACAGAGAGGAGGAGTGGGTTGGATAGGAACCCTGCCTCTAGGTTCTCAGCGCAAGGCCGGGGCCCGGTCCCCGAGGTTGTATTGACACTTATGGTTCTGCAGCAGACACCGGTGGAGTAGTTGGCTGTAAATGCACTACTCCCATCAAAGACTTAGGACACAACAGCAACCGAATAGAGAGCCGGGATTCAGGAGAAGGGAGTCCCCGAAGCAGGCTACAGCTGTCTGTCATACAAGTAGAGTTGTTAGGAACATCTGACAGGAGGAACTTCAGGGAACCACAGTACTGGAGTTCTTCTCACTAAAAGGCGCAATAGAGGAGTCGTTCAGGAAAGGCACATGTTGGCGGAGTGTTGGAGAGGAGAGCCCTGACTTGCCCAGGAGGATGATTGAGTCTCTACCCTGGAGGACACGGCACGGAGGCAGGCACCAGTGCGCACCACGAACTGTGAGTAAAGCTTTGAAACTGCAAGCTCTGGTGTCCTCCATTCATTCGTCACTAACACCTTAAGCACTGCTACATCTGGGTACCAGCATCCACACCGTCCTGCACCTATCCTCATCCATAGCGCCTACACTGCCCTGGGACTACAGCTCCACCTGTGGGGAGCTACACCATCTTTGCTGCATCACACCATCAGTCCCAGTGGATCTGCAAGCAGCGATGGCTTAACATCTTACTTGCCAAACACCACGGGTGGCGTCACGAACTTTCCATATAAACTACATTACAAATATCATCCGCCATTGATATTGGGCGCCCAGGGCCACGGACCGGGTCACCGCTGCTGTGACACATCTCCCCCTGACACCGGCCCGGTACCGAGTACCCCCACTGCCCTGGGTGAAGCCTGGGACGGGGCGACCCACATACTTCTGACCCTGAATTTTATGGTGAGGACGAAGGGGAGGTTTTCTTCTGGTGAAGGCCATATTTGTGCAGGTGACTCTGAACAGTAGGACAAAGTACCATATCTCCAGAGTCTGCTAAATCATTCTGAAGGTCTTTTGCAGTGAAACGGGGGTTCTAGTTTGCCTCTCTAGCAATCCTACAAGCAAATCTCACTGAAATTTTACTTGGTCTTTCACACCATAGATTGATCTCCACTGTTAGCTACCATTTCTTACATTTCAAACTAAGGAAAGTGCAACTTGAAAACACTTTACTATCTGATTATGGCCTTCTAATTTTCAGCCATTTCATTTTCAGAGTGCTAAGCAACTGCTTAGAAGAATCGATGACTGCTGCTTTTTGGCACAAGGTTAGAGGAGGCTGTTTTTTTATAAAGATGGGAAATTTGCATCACCTGACCTTTCCTAACAATGAGAATGAACTAGCCATAACCCTAACAGACTAATTAAGGCCTGAAACCTTGGTCAAAGTTATCTGAGTACACAAATCTCCAAGGGTACCCAAACTTTTACATCAGCCCATTTTCTTTTTGTAATTTTTAAAATCTAAAAAGTTACAAAATTTTGCCTAAAATTCAAAGGAAATGTGTAATCTTTAACATTAGCCCTTTTAGACATCATTTCACCTTCAACTTGCCTAACTGTTCACAATAACTTTAACAGTTAACACAATAATAGTAATTTTGACCAGGCTTGCCCAATCTTTTACATGGCACTGTATATCTTTTCACTAGCAGGTGAACAGTCGGGCCTGGGTCCCTCTCTGTCCCAGGTCATTGAAGCCTGCTGGCACATATAGAAGTTTTACACAAGAGATATGACCTTCCTCTTTTTGTTCTGAACCTGCCCAGGGCACGCAGTGAGAGCCCTGTCGCTGGGAAATTAAATTTATTCACTCTGACAGTCTTGGGCTTTCAGTCATAGGGGTGCAGCCGCCACAGTTTCCTGCCCTGATAATTTTTATGACACTGATGACTACCAGCGTTTTTGGAGGATTTTTACATGGTTTTTGTGACTTATTTTTTCCTGTTGCTTTCCGTTCTTTTTTTTCCCCTCAGTAAATGATGAAGAAACTGCTAACAGTTTGTTATGCAAAAACAATGGCAGAACGCTCCAAAACACATTGAATGTCCAATTGACTTATACTGTAGAGCATATGTGGCGCCCCCAGGGGTATGGTCACCACACTGGCTTTGCCTTCCTCCAGGGGAGGGTAATGCCAGGCTTGGAAGCAGTGATGGGTCTCTCCAGCAGTTAACCTAATGCATGCAACACAGTTCCACTCCGGGCCAGCAGGGGGAACTCTGAACCAGGATTCTGGAGAGGAGTGTCCTCTGAGGGCCAGGAGGAAGAAGGGTCGGATAGTCTGCGGAGGGTGAAGTGTGCAGACGGGAGGTGCGAAGCTGAGAGGTTGAGCTGCAGAAGGCGAGCTCCCTCAGCTTGAGAACGCACAGAACTGGAGCCTGGTCTCCACGGTGGTACGGATACTGACGGTCCTACCACAGATACCAGAGGAGTAGGAGGCTGTAAATGCCCTGCTCCCAGCAAAGACTTGGGACACAACAGCAATTGACTAGTGAGCCAGGACTCAGGAGCGGAGACCCCGAGAGAGACTACAGCTGTCTGTCATACAAGTATAGTTCTAGGAACATCTGAAGAGAGGCATTTCAGAGTAACTAAGTACTGGACTGCTTCACACTACAAAGCGCTAGGATGGAGACTGCACAGCCCTTCTGCTGAGAGAGAATCCTGATCTGCTTCCAGGCTAACCTGCTCCAATACCATCTGTAATCAGGACTCTGGACTGCATATACTCAGTAAAGGTACAGAAACTACAACCGCTGTGCCTTGTCTGTTCCCTACGCTTTCGACACTGCTACATCCCTGTGCCAGCTACATCTACACTGCCCTGGGACTACAGCTCCACCTGTGGGGAGCTTTACCATCTAAGCTGCACATACCATCAGTCCCAGCGGATCTGTATGCAGCGTTGGCCTAACACCATATCTGCCAAACACCACGGGTGGCGTCACGAACTATTCTACCATTAACTACATCTCCCCATTGCTTGGGCGCCCAGGGCCACGGACCGGGTCACCGCTGCTGTGACACACTCCCCTGACACCGGCCCGGTACCGAGTACCCCACAGCTCTGGGAGGGCGACCCAATTTGGCGTCACGAACAGGATTACGGAGCCCGGTATCCCCGAGTCCTGTGTGCCATAGACTGTGTTTGTGAACTGTGTGAATTTGGCGCCATTTGCCACCATTGCCACGCTGCTTGGCGCGCGCGGGAAGAAAGAGGGACAGCCTTCGTGGGTGGAGCCTGCCACAGAGCACGAAGAAGAGAAGTGCCGAGCGGGACGAGAGGACAGCGCGAGAGGAGGACGAGCTGAGGCCTACAGCCCGGAGCGTCGGGCCTGCGAAGCGGCCGCTGGTGAGCTCCCGCAACCCCCGGCCCTGGCTAACGTTAACTAGGGGGGGAGAGAATGTCTGCGCCACAAGCCAATGCAGCGGCGGACGCCGCTGCCAACCCCGCGGTACCGCCAGGAGGAACACCCGCCGCAGCGGTCCCCATAATGCCGCTATCCATGCCCTACATACCGGGAGCGGCCTGGCTACCGCGGTACTCGGGTGAGTCACATACCCTGAGTGAATTTAAAGAGAGACTGTGCAGCTTGTTTAAAGTTTACCCCCGTCTGAAAGCCAGAAAGTGAATATCCTGATTGGACAGCTAACGGGTGCAGCACTGAGGGAGGTGAAAGCCTGGCAGGACACTGATAAAGAGACTGTTGCAAAGGTCCTGGCCAAGCTGAAGAGCACTTTTGACACTCGCACTGCAGCTGAAATCAAGATGAGGTTCTTTGGCTGTAAACAGAGGGCACAGGACAGTATCAGAGACTATGCTCTCAACCTGCAGGAGGCGCTGCAAGCAGTTAAACAAGTTGACCCTGACAGTGTAAAGGAAGAAGATCAACTGTTAAAGGAGCAGTTCATTGAAGGGCTCCTTTCCAGTACCCACAGAGGGCAGTTACGTATTTTAACCCTGCAAGACCCTGATCTGGACTTTGCTAATTTCAAGGACAGGGCTATCCGGGTACTACAGGAATCCTCTGACAGCCGTCCAGCGCCCCCTAGGCGCCCAGCGATCACCTACCATCAGGAAGCTACATCCTTTCCTTCCATCCCTGTGGAGGCTGATGCCCAGACCCTGGATAAAGATCCAACTGGGGAGCTGCGTCTTCAAGTCCAGGAGCTGACCAAAGGGATGGCTGCACTCACCAGAACCGTGCAGTCCCTGCAGGATTCCTCCAAAGAAAAGGTCCAGCTTACTTCCAGTCCAGAGGATGTCCCGTGGCTCCGGAGGAGGAGAACCCCGCCACTTTGAGGAAGGAACAGCGATCGCTACGACCAGAACGGACGTCCCATCTGTCGCCGCTGTTACAAGGCAGGTCATCTTGCAAGGTACTGTCCTTTAAACGAGCAACCCCTGGGGCAGAGGGCAACCCCCAGAAGTAGGATCACTAGGCCCAAAGAACTGGAGAGCCAAATATGTGGGAGGGAGACCGATCCTTCCTGTGGTGATTGACGGCATCCCCATGAACGCTTTGCTGGACACTGGCTCCCAGGTGACCACTATGCCGTATATTTTGTACAAGAGGTACTGGACTGATTCTGAACTCACCCGTGGCCCAACTGATGAACTAACAGTAGTTGCTAGTAATGGTCATACCTTGCCACAGATTGGATGCAAGGAAATTACTGTTAAAGTGGGCCGGGTGGAGCTAAAATCACAAGGTCTGATAATTGTTGATATTGATCGACGTGAATGTAATCCCATGATGACTCTTGGTACAAATGTAATTGAAAACTGTCTGTCCGAGGTTATTGTCTTGTTGCAACAGGTGGCTGAGACTGCTGGTTCCGGAGAACAAAGAGTCTTGCAGAAGGAGATCCGAGCCCTGATGCAAAGGCAACAGGTAGAACTCTCTGGTGGAGAGATTGGCAGCGTCAGAGTGAGTGATGCTTTTCCCATTGTAATACCCCCCAGATGTGAAATTTTGGTTTCGGTGTCGGGTAGCCATAGGGCTCAGAGGGCAGGATTACCAGGCATTGGTAGAGCCAGTATATTCAGATAGCAGGCACACTGTCCTGACAGCCAGAGTGGTGGTTGATGTACGAAAGGGGAGAGTACCTGTACGCCTTCTGAATTGTGGGGAGGAGGAAGCCACAATACCTCGGTACGCCACAGTTGCTAAACTGCTCACTGTTAATAACAACTCATTGCAGGCATCAGAGCCTTTGGTCTCATCCGATCCGGTGGAGGACAATGGCCCTGTGAAGCAGCTAGAAGAGTGGTGCCAGCTACTGCAGGTGGGAACTGACTCTACACCTTCATACCAGAGATATGGGGTTTACAGAGTGACACAAGAGTATGTGCGGGTATTCAGCAAACACCCACTAGATTTTGGGCAGGCAAAAGGGGTCCAACATCATATCCCCACCGGAGACCATCCACCCATAAAGGAGAGGTACAGACCTATACCCCCAACACAGTACCAATGTGCTAAGAGTATGTTGAAAGAGATGAAGGAAGCTGGGGTCATTAGGGACAGTTGTAGCCCATGGGCAGCTCCAATAGTGTTTGTAAAGAAAAAGGATGCTACTATGAGAATGTGTGTTGATTACAGGAAAATTAACAGTATCACACATAAAGATGCCTACCCATTGCCTAGAATTGAAGAGTCATTAGCTGCACTTAAAACTGCTAACTACTTTTCCACCTTGGATCTCACCAGTGGGAATTGGCAGGTTCCCGTGGCAGAGGCAGACAAGGAGAAAACCTCATTTACCACTCCAATGGGTCTCTGTAAGTTCAATTATATGCCATTTGGGCTCTGCACTGCTCCAGGAACCTTTCAACGGCTGATGGAGTGTTGCCTGGGACACATGAACTTTGAAACAGTCCTGTTGTACCTGGATGATGTCATTGTTTTCTCCAAGACCTATGAAGAGCATCTGGAACACCTGGCCGAAGTGCTTGAAGCTTTCTCCAATTTTGAACTGAAAGTGAAGCCTTCAAAATGCCACCTCCTGAAGCCTAAGGTACAGTACCTCGGTCATGTGTTCAGCGCAGAAGGTGTGGCACCAGATCCTGACAAGGTCATGGTCATCCGGGACTGGACAAAGCCCAGCAACCTCCATGAGGTACGCCAATTCCTTGGACTGGTAGGCTACTACCGGAGATTCATCAAAGGCTTTACTGAAATAGCCACCCCGATGCAAAACCTTCTGGTGGGGCAGTCCAAGAAAGGCAAGCAGAAGAATTCCACATTTGAATGGACAGAAGAGTTGGAGAGGTCTTTCACCAGATTGAAGATGGCTCTCACAGGTGACGAAGTTCTGGCCTACCCAGATTATGACAAACCCTTTGTGCTGTACACGGATGCCAGCAAAGTGGGATTAGGAGCAGTACTGTCGCAGGTACAGAATGGAAAAGAGAGAGTGATCTCCTACGCCAGCAGGAAGCAGCATCCCACTGAGAGGAACCCTGATAATTACAGTTCTTTTAAGCTGGAGTTCCTTGCCATAGTCTGGGCTGTCACCGAAAGGTTCAGGCATTACCTAGCTTCGGCCAAACTTACAATCTTCACGGACAACAACCCATTGACCCACTTGGACACTGCCAAGCTAGGAGCACTGGAGCAGCGATGGATGGCTCGGTTATCCAATTATGAGTTTACCATCAAGTACCGGGCAGGGCACAAGGATGCCAATGCTGATGTGCTATCCAGGATGCCTAATCTGCCAGATGCAGGAGAAGACCCTGAGGCTCTGTAAGAGGTAGAATTGCCTCCCTTCCACCGGCCACTGGCGGCCCAACGTGCTCAAGGAGTGAGAAACAGGCGGCCTGGTTTGAAGGAAGTCACTCTGAATCCGTTGCCCTATCATGATTGGGCAGAAGCGCAAGATAATGACCCTGCAGTCTGCCTGGTGAAAGAGCTGCTGACACAAGGTGACTCACGCCCAGAGTTGAATGCTCCTGAAGAAACTCATCAGTTGTGGAAGGAAAGAGGTCAGCTGTTCATTTATGAAGGGAAGCTGTGTCAGAGGAGTATCAATGCCCGCACACATGAGCTGGTCTGGCAGGTGGTGGTCCCAAAGAGAGATGCATCAGTGGTCCAAGGAGCATACCACAATGGAGCTGGACACTTTGGTTGGAAGAAGTTGGAAACATTGCTCCGAGAGAGGTTCTACTGGACTGGCATGCGAAAGGCCATTGAGAGGTGGTGCTGGGAGTGTGGACAGTGTAACCTGCGCAGAAAGGATTGAGACAGCCAGAGAGCTCCCTTACAGCCAATCATCACCAAACAGCCCCTGGAGTTGGTGGCCCTGGACCATGTGAAGCTGGTTCCAAGCCGGTCAGGCTACCTCTATGCCCTTAACATTGTGGACCACTATTCAAGATTCCTGGTGGTTGTGCCCGTCAAAGATCTAACGGCCAGGACAGCGGCCAGAGCCTTCCAACAGCACTTCTGTAGGCCACATGGGTATCCAGAAAGAGTACTCACAGATCAAGGTCCAGCTTTCGAGGCAGAAGTGTTCCATGAGTTCTGCAACTTGTATGGTTGTAAGAAGATCCGGACAACACCTTATCACCCACAGACCAACGGCATGTGCGAGAAGATGAACCAGGTAGTGATTGATTTACTGAAGACATTGCCCTTGGAGGAGAGAAATCTGTGGCCAGGAAAGTTACCCGATCTGGTAGATCTCTACAACCATATCCCAGTGAACTCTACCAACTGTACTCCAGCATACCTGATGAGAGCAAGGCCTGGTAAGCTGCCTATTGACTTGGACATGGGAGTCCTGACGCCTGAAGTAACGTCACCAGATGCTGACTGGGACAAGGAGAGGCAGCAGCAGTACAGAAGGGTAGAGGAGTGTGTGGAGAAGAGTCTGACTCAGGCAAGGCAGAAGCAGGAGAGACTTTATAACCAAAATGCACCTGCTGTTCCTTTTTCACCGGGAGAACAAGTTCTCAAGAGAAAAAGAAGACTGCATAAGCTGGATGATCAATGGGAAGAGGAGCCCTATACAATTCTGCCCTCGAACTTTGATAATGCCAAAGTATGCCTTGTTAGCAAAGATGGAGGAGAGACCTCAGCAGCGGTACCCAGGGATCACTTGAAGTTATGCCCTGACCAGTTGAAAGAAAAAGAGGGAGGAACAGATAACATCCCACCTACAGAGGAAGAAAAGACAGTCAGTACCGTGCTGGGCGAGTTCCCTGTGAATTGGACTAGAGTTAATGATGCAATAGTGGTGCCAGTGTTGTTATTCCCCCAAGTGGTAGCACTGGAAAACGGGACTCAAGAAAATCCTGAGAATCAGGAAAATCAGGCAGCAGTTGCCACACCAGCAGTGGAGCCAGAGAACCCTCGCCCTGCCAGTGGTGAACCTGTTATGCCCCTGGAGTCAATAGGAGAATTCTACCTAGTTTGCCTACACTAGGGTTACGCAGATCCACTCGCACCACACAGGGAATACTACCAGTTAGATATCGTATATAAAGTAATGTAATTGTTGAAATTGTGTAAATATGTAACTGTTTTTCAAGTTTTGTACCTACAGGTGACCTGTAAGAGTTCTCTTTGGTTTGTTTTATGGACACTGAACCACAGGACTTGTGTGTGGTCAAAAATTTTTACCATTTGCCCAGGGATGGACCATGGACATTGATGCTGGACTTATCATCATAGGACCATTTTTGAACTCTTGGTTTTTGTACATTTTTCTCTTTTTCAAATCTTGTACAATTATTGCTGTTTAAATGTTTATATGTTGTTTTTCATGTTTTTGTTCAGCCCAGGAGTGCTGACTTTCACTAGAGGGGAATGTGGCGCCCCAAGGGGTATGGTCGCCACACTGGCTTTGCCTTCCTCCAGGGGAGGGTAATGCCAGGCTTGGAAGCAGTGATGGGTCTCTCCAGCAGTTAACCTAATGCATGCAACACAGTTCCACTCCGGGCCAGCAGGGGGAACTCTGAACCAGGATTCTGAAGAGGAGTGTCCTCTGAGGGCCAGGAGGAAGAAGGGTCGGATAGTCTGCGGAGGGTGAAGTGTGCAGACGGGAGGTGCGAAGCTGAGAGGTTGAGCTGCAGAAGGCGAGCTCCATCAGCTTGAGAGCGCACAGAACTGGAGCCTGGTCTCCACGGTGGTACGGATACTGATAGTCCTACCACAGATACCAGAGGAGTAGGAGGCTGTAAATGCCCTGCTCCCAGCAAAGACTTGGGACATAACAGCAATTGACTAGTGAGCCAGGACTCAGGAGAGGAGTCCCCGAGAGAGGCTACAGCTGTCTGTCATACAAGTATAGTTCTAGGAACATCTGAAGAGAGGCATTAAGTAACTAAGTAATGGACTGCTTCACACTACAAAGCGCTAGGATGGAGACTGCACAGCCCTTCTGCTGAGAGAGAATCCTGATCTGCTTCCAGGCTAACCTGCTCCAATACCATCTGTAATCAGGACTCTGGACTGCATATACTCAGTAAAGGTACAGAAACTACAACCGCTGTGTCTTGTCTGTTCCCTACGCTTTCGGCACTGCTACATCCCTGTGCCAGCTACATCTACACTGCCCTGGGACTACAGCTCCACCTGTGGGGAGCTTTACCATCTAAGCTGCACATACCATCAGTCCCAGCGGATCTGTATGCAGCGTTGGCCTAACACCATATTTGCCAAACACCACGGGTGGCGTCACGAACTATTCTACCATTAACTACATCTCCCCATTGCTTGGGCGCCCAGGGCCACGGACCGGGTCACCGCTGCTGTGACACACTCCCCTGACACCGGCCCGGTACCGAGTACCCCACAGCCCTGGGAGGGCGACCCACATACGAAATGCAAGTTGTTTATATAAAAATGTATATGTTGATAGTTTTGAGCATTTTTGGATAGATTTTTCAGTCTTATGCACACGCCTGTTTATATCAGACAAGTGCTATCCATGGATTTGACAGATAGCACTCTTACCCATGTTATTTTATAGGTTGTGTATATGTCCGATTTTTTTTCCTCAGGCCGAGTGGTCTGAGGAAACGAATCGATTACATGTCCAATTTTTATGTGAGAGTTGGAGCACAACCGGCTATGCAAGTCTGTGAGTCCATGGAAAACATTGGACCACACTCGGATGACTTCCGAGAATGGTTTAATGTTCACAGAGTGACGAGTGAAGATGGAGAAACTTTTTCTCTCTCCACCTCTGAGAAAAACTGATTCCATGATGATCAAACTTTGAGTCTGATCAACATAATCGCTGAAAACCTGCCCTTACCTTTACCTGATCACAGTACTAATATACTGTGAGGGACGGCCAGGGCTGTAGTCGTGACACAACATCTGCAACAGTGTGCCCTGGCCTCCCATCACATAAACACGCTGCCCATCACTCAGCATACCTGCAGCGCCTGTCTCAGCTCCATCAGAATCCTCTGTATGTTTCTGGAGGACTTCAGGATCCACTTTAGAAATAACGGAGTCACAGTCCAGTTCAACTTTAAACAGATCAACTTTACTGAGACTTGTACACAGCATATTCATATTCTTTCCAGCATCTTCATCATCAGGGTTCACAACATACAACTCCTCTTCTGTCCCTTTCCTTCTCTCTGTGTCACTAAGCCCATTTCCGGGGCAGACCATGCCGAACGGTCCCACAGCATCTTCAGTGCCTAGGCTCATTCCAGTTGGGTGTTCCCTCAGCCACTTTGTCCCCGGCTCGGAGGGCATCAGCCCATGAGATAAGCTGCCACATGTTAGGTGATGTTCCCGTACTGCTTAGTCTTCACTAGCAACTGCAGATCCACTTATACTGCGCTGCCAGTGCTGCTGTAGATCCCTCTGTAACAATCCTGGTCATGGATACTATATGCTGAGCCTTTGGCTTGAGCTGAACGTTGCGTGACATGGTGTTGCCCAGGGCTCGCCAGCCCACCTGAGCTAATGGGCGCCCTCACCCCGACTGACTGCTATCAGGAAGTCCTTCCTAACTTATCCCATGTGCCCCTCCTATGTTTACTATTTAACTGCTATAATCCATATACTAACTTGGTACAATAAGGCCCCCCTCTAGTGGCCAGAAAGAAACACTGCACTCTCCCTAGCAGATATAAATAAATACAATGCAGTGGCAACAGACAATACCTTTCATATGTACATTCATAACACAAATGTGAGATAAATTAGTGGAAGCTACCGACTACCTGGACGATCAGATTTTCCAGATTCTTGAAGTTCTTAATGAAACTAATACAATACAGAGACAATTATTCATAGTTACTAACCAGCATACTATAGTACTAGATTACCTGACCGCAAAAGAAGGAGAAATGTGTCAGATAATTGGTCCCACCTGTTGTAATTATATCGACCCTGCTGGTAATCTCCAGATCAGGGCCAGTATAGACAAAATAGGTGAACTTAGAGACCAATGGTTAAAACAACACAGTGCAACCAGAGACTCCTGGTGAGGTAACACATTCTCTTTCCTAAATCCAGCAAATTGGTTTAATGGCCTTGCAGGATGGATTTTTGGCATTGAGCAGACTTGTATGCAAATTTTATTGTTTTGCTTATTGTTTTATGTAGCCGTAAAAGCACTAATACTGTATATGTATTACTTAAGCTACTGAATAATGTATGTATGGGAAAAAGAATCTAAGGCTGAACCTTTCTGTAGTGTATCATAGACCCCAGGTGGCCATTGCTGATGGGGAAAGTAAGTGTCCACACTGAGGGTGGATGGGCGAAGCAGGTAGGAAGCCCCCTTATGGGTACTAGACCCATGAGACAGTAGGTCCTTTGTGGACATCAGCTGACCCTGTGGCAAAGGTTATACCATTTACAAAAGGGGGAAATTGATATAGAAGAGTTAATGGTTTGCTTTTATATCCCTTTAATTGCCTTTAAGAATTCAATTGCATTTTGCCTATTATTGCTAGAATTATTCTTATGTAGACAATTAGTCTCTGTTTTCAAGGAAACTATACTTGTTATCATATTTGTTCTCAATAGTCAGTAACATTGTAAACATGTTGTAACCCTGAAGGTGATGTGGGGGCCACATGAGCTCCATAGAATTACATATTGTTGTAAATGGTATAAAAGATAGTCTTGTATTTCATTACGTCAGAAAAAGTGATTTGACCACGGCTCGTGTGTGTGAGTCCCTTTGTCTCCAAGCGCTTGTAAATTAAGGGCGAAAAACTCCTAATCCGGACTCACTGGTGATCTGGCATATCTGACGCTTGCTCAGAACAAAAAGCAGCTACAACAGTACTATAGCTTATGTTCATGGACTCGGTTTAAGAATAATTGACTTAGTAATTACCAAAAAATGTCAAATTCTTCAAACTTCTTAATTATTGAAGAAATTGAAATTAGTGAATTTGTAACATATGATAATAAATCATCAGCATATAAAGCTAATTTATAATGGTGCAAGTCTTAACAAATGGCCTGAATATCCGGGTTTTTATGTAAATTAACTGCTAGATGCTCCAATTGGGGGGACAAAAATGTACAGGCTTGATATCTTAGGTGTAAGGTAATATAGCACTAAACTGAGGCAGACATTTTAGGGCTGCACAGGCTTCTTAATGTGGAAGTCATCATTTCAAAAGTAGTCAATTCAACATTTTGAGAGTTTTCAGAAGTTTAATTCTCAGAAACTTAGTTTCTGTTCCACCTAATATGCAAACCTCTAGAGCCAAAGGTAACCTACGTGCAAATGATAAGGAAGTAAATGGCAAACACTTCTGCATATGTGACTATCAGGAGCTGGTGAAAGGTCTTGCGTTCCTGACAAACACAAATAAAAACCAAAAAATCAATCACTCTTTTGTCTGTGAACAGCTTCTGCTTTGCAGCTCAGATTTGATAAAATAAATGGGCTGTAGACAGGCATGGCACAGTATTTGCAAAGATAGGATTTTAGATGCAGTGGAGTTTTGCTAGGAAAAGATGCTTCAGGAAAACACTGTGGTGGTTTTTCTGAAGCGTCTTTTGTGATGTCTTTCCGAACGTCTTTTTTTGTGGCATCTTTTGCTTTTTACATTCAATATATAAAATAGATGGCTTCCAAGAAAAAGCCACTAGAAGATTAGACTGGTCACTTTTGGCCACTGCCCAGCTTTCGAAGGCTGAAGCAGTGAGAAGTGACCAAAAAATGGAACATATGCACAGCAAGTCATTTTGCCATAGCTGTGAGTTTTGCTAATTATTTTAGTGGTAATCTCAGATGGGTTCCGGGCGGAGTCAGATTGAAAACTACATTGTGAGTGTGGCGCCCCTGAGGCTCAGTCACCACAGAGGTACTGCACCTTCTCCTAAGGTGTAGTGCCCCATCATCCAGGTAAGGTGGGAACTCCTTTCCACACTCCAACACCTGCATCCCACACACAGGATAGTTCAGCAGAGGACCAGATTGCAGCTCAATGCTTAGTGGGTAGCAGAGCACCTTTCGTGGATCCTTGCTTCGTAACACGAGTTGTGCTGGGAGGTGGGTGGAGTTGAGATCCATATAAAAGGTTGGGAAAGTTTAGAATTACAGGTCAGTCTGGGGTGAGTCCCAGAGGAGTGAGAAGGACAGTCAGTCAGGAGAGTCTGAGGACGGGTCCGAGGAGAGAAGGAGTGCTACAGCTGCCTCAGTGATCTGAGCCAGCTGGCACGGGAAAGAGAAGAGAAGGAGAAAGACGTAGAACTTAAACCTAAGCTTCCATAGAAATAAAGACAAGTACGGAACGAAGGAGTAGGAGAACAGAGAGGAGTTGTGGGTTGGAAGAGGAACCCTGCCTATAGGTTCTCAGCGCAAGGCCGGGGCCCGGTCCCCGAGGTTGTATGGACACTTATGGTTCTGCAGCAGACACCGGTGGAGTAGTTGGCTGTAAATGCACTACTCCCATCTAAGACTTGGGACACAACAGCAAAATGGATAGAGAGCCGGGATCCAGAAGGTCCCTGATCAGGCTACAGCTGTCTGTCATACAAGTAGAGTTGTTAGGAACATCTGACAGGAGTACTTCAGAGAACCACGGTGCTGGAGCTCTTCACACTAAAAGGCGCAATAGAGGAGTCATTCAGGAAAGGCACATGTTGGCGGAGTGTTGGAGAGGAGAATCCTGACTTGCCCGGGAGGTTGATTGAGTCTTTACCCCGGAGGACATGGCACAGAGGCAGGCACCAGTGTGTACCACGAACTGTGAGTAAAGCTTTGGAACTACAAGCCCTGGTGTCTTCCATTCAATTGTGCGTCAACACCGCCAGCACTGCTACATCTGGTTATCCACGCTCCTCACATCGCCTGCGCCTATACACTGCCCTGGGGTTACAGCTTCACCTGTGGGGAGCTACACCATCTAAGCTGCAACACACCATCAGCCCCAGAGGACCTGCACGCAGCATTGGCTAACACCTCACTTGCCAAACACCACAGGTGGCGTCACAAACTTTCCATACAAACTACATTACAAACATCATCCGCCATTGACTTGGGCGCCCAGGGCCACGGACCGGGTCACCACTGCTGTGACACATCCCCCCTGACACCGGCCCGGTGCCGAGTACCCCTGCAGCCCTGGGAGGGCGACCCAACTTGGCGTCACGAACAGGATGACGAGACCCGATGCCATCGGGTTCTGTGTGCCTGAAATTTGTGGGACTTTGAACTTTTGAAAATGTGCAGAAGACCTGATTTAAGAGACTGTAAAATGGACATTAGAAATGGCCGCTGGCGCGGAGAAGAAGGGCATGAAGAGATGGGAGGTTCTAGGAAAAGACCACGAAGAGTATGGGGCCTTCCCTGCCTGAATTACTATGTGACAGCTACATGGCCCACCCCCTGAGGGGTTCATATACTGGCTTGGTATGGAGGCGCTGGAAGAAGACGCCGCCCCCGGAAGGAGGGGCAGAAGAAGCCAGTGGCGGGAAAGGGGCCGAGGCAGGAAGAAGAACGCCAGAACGCCATTTTGGAGAGTAAGGGAAGGAGGCCTGCAGAGCGCGGGGAAATGGATCTCCCTGGCGCCATGGCTGACAGCTCCAACCCGAGCTCTGGAATGAACCGCCAGCAACTAGAAAACGAAATTGCTGAACTGACAACCCGTCTGCAGCTGAGGCAGGAGGCCTTGGAGCAGTTGAGACGGCAGCAGGCCCAGAAGGGGCCTATGCCTGCTGCCACTGCACCGGACTGTCCTCCGGCAGCACTGATTTTCACCTCCACGCTGTCCGTGCGGCTGAGTGCACCAGAGGACCCAAGAGCTGAGATCATGCTCCTGCCCGGACCTGATGCGGCTGCGCAGGTCCCATTGGAGGCCCCCGCGGACCCGGAGCCACCACCCGCTGCCACCGACCCGCTTCCACCGGCATCGGAGCCTAAATTACATCGCCCGGAGGCCTCAGGTATGTCCGATCCTCCGACACCTGGGAAGGCCCGGGGGTGTACCGCGGTCGCAGCGGCTGGCCAGGTCATGCTAGGCCTGGTCTGGGACCGGGATGACTGTCCCCAGGGGGAAACATCAGAACCCTTGATGGTGGCGCCACGGTGTAAGACAAGCTTGGAGCGGGAGGAAGAAGAGAATTGGGCGGGATATCGGGCCACTATCCGGCAGCTGGCGACTGAATACTGGGAGAGGGAGCAGCGCCGGCTAGCAATACGGGGCCCAGATCTGGACCGCAAGGCGAGGACCCATGCTGGTCATCACAGCCCCCGGGATGCAGCCGGATCGGGGCAAGTGCTGAATGTGAACAAGGAGAGGGGTTTTGGATTTATTGCGGACCCCAAGAGAATCAGTGACTTGTTCTTCAACCGGAGGGATGTAGAGTCACATCTGAGGAAGGGACATCCTGGCAGAGACCTGCAGCCTGGGGATTATGTGACATTCACACGGCATGAGGGGCTCAGGGGGTGGTATGCCCAGAATGTACGTCGTATTCCAGAAGAGCTTATTGAGAGGTACAAGCCGAAGCGACCTGTTGCTGCCCCTCCACCCACCGTTGCCACTCAGACTGCTCAGGTATCTGATCCTAGGAACCAGGCTGCTCTTGCATCGCCTCCAGTCCGGCAGCCCAAACCAAAGATCCCTGGCTTAACACCTTGGGAAGAAGGATACTTATAGGTTGTTAACGATTACTTTGAATATGAAAACAGTTCCAGTTTGGCTTCCAGAACCCCAGGAGGGTACCACAATTAGAAAACTTTCAAATCTCATTACCTAGGAGGGTTTGTTTGCACCAGTTGTGCCTTTTTCTATTTTTCTATTTTTCATCATGTTTTTGTTTTTCTGGTAGCACTTTTGTTGCCCTGTTGATTGGCAGCGTTCTTCAATTTTGAACTGAGGAGATCATGGACGCTGTATGATCCAAAACTTTATTGTAAATAGTTTGCACCTCTTTAGGTGCCCTTTCTTGGTTTTACATAAGAGACACTTTGCGAAGATAATGTTTTTGCATGGACACTTTTCGAAGATGATGTCTACCTCAAAGGACACTGCAAGAGATCCCGGCTGGGAGTGGTGTCCAGCACTTACAAAAATAACTGTTGAATGTTTTACTGTAAAGTACTTGATAATGTGTTTTATAAGAGTATTAGTAACTGAGAAATGGCTTTTATAGAAGAATTAGGATGTGACTAAAGAATTGAAAGTAGACAGGTGACGGACCAGGTATTTGCGGTCAGCGCCTTGCGTCTAGAGAAAGAAAAGGAAAGAAAAGAATAATACTAAGGAAAATGTGTTACAGAGAATAGCAATTTGAATTGAGAATTGCACTTAGAATTAAAAGTTTTAGATAGAATTGTTTGTAACGTTCAAGATGAGTACCTCCTATACTAGGAAGATTACTATAAGAAAAGTTTGTTATGCATTGTAATATTTTGTATGTTTCTTTGCTGTCTACTTTGTTATCTTGCAGCCCGCGGACGTGCTGTGTTTAACGGGGGGTATGTGGCGCCCCTGAGGCTCAGTCGCCACAGAGGTACTGCACCTTCTCCTAAGGTGTAGTGCCCCACCCTTCAGGTAAGGTGGGAACTCCTTTCCACACTCCAACACCTGCATCCCACACACAGGATAGTTCAGCAGAGGACCAGATTGCAGCTCAATGCTTAGTGGGTAGCAGAGCACCTTTCGTGGATCCTTGCTTCATAACACGAGATGTGCTGGGAGGTGGGTGGAGTTGAGATCCATATAAAAGGTTGGGAAGGTTTAGAATTACAGGTCAGTCCGGGGTGAGTCCCAGAGGAGTGAGAAGGACAGTCAGTCAGGAGTGTCTGAGGACGGGTGCGAGGAGAGGAGTGCTCCAGCTGCCTCAGTGATCTGAGCCAGCTGGCACGGGAAAGAGAGGAGAAGGAGAAAGACGTAGAACTTAAACCTAAGCTTCCATAGAGAGAAAGACAAGTACGGAATGAAGGAGTAGGAGAAAAGAGAGGAGTTGTGGGTTGGAAGAGGAACCCTGCCTATAGGTTCTCATCGTAAGGCCGGGGCCCGGTCCCCGAGGTTGTATGGACACTTATGGTTCTGCAGCAGTCACCGGTGGAGTAGTTGGCTGTAAATGCACTACTCCCATCTAAGACTTGGGACACAACAGCAAAACGGATAGAGAGCCGGGATCCAGGAGGTCCCTGATCAGGCTACAGCTGTCTGTCATACAAGTAGAGTTGTTAGGAACATCTGACAGGAGTACTTCAGAGAACCACGGTGCTGGAGCTCCTCACACTAAAAGGCGCAATAGAGGAGTCATTCAGGAAAGGCACAAGTTGGCGGAGTGTTGGAGAGGAGAATCCTGACTTGCCCGGGAGGTTGATTGAGTCTTTACCCCGGAGGACATGGCACGGAGGCAGGCACCAGTGTGTACCACGAACTGTGAGTAAAGCTTTGGAACTACAAGCCCTGGTGTCTTCCATTCAATTATGCGTCAACACCGCCAGCACTGCTACATCTGGGTACCCACGCTCCTCACATCGCCTGCTCCTATGCACTGCTCTGGGGTTACAGCTTCACCTGTGGGGAGCTACACCATCTAAGCTGCAACATACCATCAGCCCCAGAGGACCTGCACGCAGCGTTGGCTAACACCTCACTTGCCAAACACCATAGGTGGCGTCACAAACTTTCCATATAAACTACATTACAAATATCATCCGCCATTGACTTGGGCGCCCAGGGCCACGCTCCGGGTCTCCGCTGCTGTGACACATCCCCCTGACACCGGCCCGGTACCGAGTACCCCCCGCAGCCCTGGGAGGGCGACCCATGAGCATATACCCTAGTACTGGAGGGAGAAAATCCAACCTAGGATAAAATTTTAAAAAAATAGCCTCTGTGGGTATGCAGTAAAAAAAAGTTGGGTTCTCGTGTCTCCAAACCATCACATAGGAAAGCATATTATTTCAGAATTACCCTAGTAGGAAAAAGGTACCATACTAAATTTAGTCTGGGTAAAGCAATATTCCAGCCAAATATCACCCTAAGGTGTCAGCATACGATCGTATGAAAAATCATCTACGTTTCATCTAAAAAACGGTTTGTTGGAATCTATGCACATCCGTTATTTGTGTTCAAGTGTTTTTTGGTTGGTTTAGTTGAACAGGAATTGTGTTGCATTAAGCAACAAAAAAAAACCCTCTGCAATCAACTGTTTGCTGTATTTTTGTTTAGGTCTCCGAACAAGGCACCCCCCAGTTGTCCAAAAATGTAATCAACAAAATAAAAAGTTCCATGTTGTATTTTTGCTGTTTGGCTAACAATGAGCACGCCATCCTCAACATAATAAATAGAACATAGTCCTTTACTATATCAAGCAATCATAAAACAACAACTGGGCCAAACACCCAGACAACTATATGTGTTGTAAAGTAGAAGACCCACCATATGTAGATTGCATGGACGCGTATTATGAGCTTTGATGGGTGGATGGAGAATGAAGGGTGGCATAAGAGGAATCTGGGTTTCTTGACTAATAAAACGTGGTTCCTGGTGCTCGACACTATTAGAAGGTGTCCAGTCATGGCTTGGTGAATGCATAAGTAGGTTTGGCTTAGAATAGGACATGGCCAAAAGTTGGGGAGGGCAGAAATGGTGTCGCACAAGTATGTCCAGTATAACACCAACGCTCCAAAGCTGAAAAATATTTTGTGGACCGTTGGGTGGGGTAGCTGCTTCTAACAAAATGAGTATTGCTGAATGTGTGCTTACCTTACATTTTCAGGAACCTTACATAGATATGGTCTCAAACTATGTGCAATGGTGCCCTCAACATCTTCTTTTACTTTGCGGCTGAGATATTGTAACACGTGTTGATATCAGCAGCTGCACTCCCTTTCTTTGTCTGTTCTTTCTGGGTTTCTGGTGGTATTAGTGATTGTGATGGGGCACTGACTTCAACACCAGGTGTTATACTTGGCACAGCTATTGAACTTTCTTGTGACAACACAAGAGATTCTTCTTCAAGACGCACAAGGTTTGCGGACTGTTCAGAAACAAAGGCTTGTCTTCAGTTGTGGTGTCCTGTGAGAAATTTGTCTGTCCTAAATCAAAAGCTGCCAAAAAGTAGAGATAAATATGCAACAATAGCAGGATGTGATACTTCATGGTTTCCAAAATCTGATTTCCAAGCTCCGCCAAAAATAGAGCCAAAAAACATGGACATTATCATAGCATGCAATAATACACATCACATTATCAATAAACATTGTGTTTGCAATCACCATGTATAATATACCAAGTGTATATTGGAGTAGTTTGGAGAGGACAGCACAATATACTTACAACCTTGATTAGCAGTTTAGAAAATGGAAAGTTGCCAAAATTGAAAAAGGTAAAAAAAAAAATAAAAAAAAAGTAACTGCATTGGAGCTACAAAGAAATCAGAGCAAGCAAAGTTACCTCAAAGCAGGAAATCTACCCACACATGTCTATCCAGGCCCTGTGAAAGGAAACTGAGCTGTTGCATGTACATGTAGGGCCTCTATTTTGGGGGTGCGTAACCACTTTTGGCGTTCTGCTACTTTGCTCAGTGATACGGACTGCGTCAACATTTGGTAACGTAATCATATGAGTTTGTAAAGGAAAAATAAAAACACAATGTAAAAAATGCAAGTGTTATCATGAAGATATGAACACAACTTATATTTTTCCTAAATGAACCAAAAAATGGGACCATTACAACATTTATTGCTATTGGTGGGAATGTTTTATATTGATGATTTTTTTGTCTGAACTGCTGGTGACATATTCATGGTGTTAGGCTGGCGGAACGCACCAAATAATAAAGATGATAATGAGGTGTGTTCGCAGCCTGCGGTCCATCGTGCAGAGATGTAGAACTGCTGCTCGGTAATGGCGGAGGTTGATTCACAGAACCGCGGTACCGCACAATGTAAATGCCGAAGCCTGTTAAACTCACAGTGCTCGACCGGATCAGCGCTAGTATACAGACAGGAGGACTCTGCACCATGGACACGGGGTTAGAGTCCCTCTAGTCCACTAGTGCTTGGCTCCGCTGCAGCAGAGCCAGCAAGAGACAGAGTATAAAACGCACTAGTGTGCACTGCACTGCTTCTGGCGGAAGCCACTAACCACCCAGACTAAGGAGGAAAGCGCTAGACCTGCGCACGGCACTGCGCTGGCGGATGCAACCACTAGATGCTTTGTGCTGGATGGCACAATATGGCGCTGAGAGAGGTGCTGTGACTGAGAAACACTGTGGCACTAGGCTTAGCCACTACAAGGCGCTGACTCAGACTAGATAACCCTGCAACATTCATATCAAAGGGAGGGATTTCATAATAAATCATTCACCAGCTCCATGCATCCTTGATCACACACACAAGTTATAATAACTGTCTATACTAGCGCATGGCCAAGCGGCCATGCGACTCTTTTATAGCGGCGTCCTTCCGGGACCTTCCCAGTGGACCAATCCGAGCAGGAACAGGACCTGCACATGTGACCTCCGACTTCCAGTGAGAGGTCGTCCCACGGGCATGCTCAGTAGGGGAAAAGCAGGACTTAGTCCCAGGAGTGTCTGCTTGCTGCAGACTCACGCATGATACAATAGCAGAGCCAGGTGGAGCAACCAGATGCCTAGCATTAGCCTGAGCAAGGCGTTGGGACCAACGTCTCCGCTGAGCAGCCTCCTCTCTAGCCGGAGAGGAATGGGAGACCGCAGAAGGCAAGGCTTGAGTTCCCTCCTGTGCAGAGGCAGGAGCCTGATACCCAACACAGGTCTAGAGGTCCAAACAAATTTCTGACCGAGCTGTCTGCTTTTTATGCTTGTCACTGTAGGAGGTGTCCCATATATCCCACAGGACATGCCTCTCCTGGTCCAAAATAATCTTCCAACTAGAGACTTCATGGGTGAGTCAGTGTATTACCTGTACACTGAAACTATACATATGCTATGTACAGAGCTCCTGTGTATAATGGCACCAGTGATCAATGTATTACCTACAAACTGACAATGTACACTATATACAGAGCTCCTGTGTACAATGTCACTGGTGATCACTGTATTTTCTGTACCCTATATACAGAGCTCCTGTGTATAATATCACTGTATTACCTGTACACTGACACTATATACTGTAAGCTATGTATAGAGCTCCTGTGTATAATGGAACTTATGGTAATATTAGTATTGTTTTTTTTTTATTCATGATCATTATTGTAGCATTCGGGCACAATGTGGTGACAATGCGGTCTGGTCATTGTGTGGGGGTATTTTTTTCTTTGTATGTGTTTTTTTCTCAGTCATTTAAAAAAATGTATGTCACACATTAACTTAACGAAAAATAAATAAAAATATGGAGGTGCAGAAGTGGAGTTTTTTTAACCCCTTCACTACCAAGGGTGGTTTGCACTTTAACTCCCGGGCCAATTTTTACAATTCTGACCACTGTCCCTTTATGAGGTAATAACTCTGAAACGCTTCCATGGAGCCCGGTGATTCTGACATTGTTTTCTCGTGACATATTGTACTTCATGTTAGTGGTAAAATTTCATTCAAATAACTTGCGTTTATTTGTGAAAAAAACAGAAATTTGGCGAAAATTTTTAAAATTTCACAATATTCCAAATTTGAATTTTTATGCCCTTAAATCACAGAGATACTGCACACAAAAAACTTGATAACTAACATTTACCACATGTTTACTTTACATCAGCACAATTTTGGAACCAAAATTTTTTTTCCGTGACCGCCCCTGACACATTGTGCCGGGTGTCAGCTGTGATAATCAGCTGACACCTGGCCGCGATCAGCGGCGCTCACCACGTGGGCGCCGCTGATCGCTGTGACGTAATATTCCGTCCATGGAAATTAGGTCGAGGGTCACATGGACGGAATATTACGTCCACTGTAGGTAAGGGGTTAAAGAGTGGGCGGAGGGACTGTGAAAGATTTGAGGGGTGGGATGGAGCCTGGGTGGAGTCTCAAGGGGGCCCAAAAATTTTGCCAGTATGGGGCCCTGAAATTCTTAGATGTAACTCTGAGTGGCACACCCCGTAATGGTGGAGTAGAGAGGAAATAGGAGACATAGTAGCAGTGTTGTAAACGACGTAGAGAGAAAAAAAATCAAAATGCTAGAATTCCTTTTTTTTGGTCACTGCAACATTGCAATAAAATGCAATAACAGGCAATCAAAAGATCGTATCTACATCAAAATGGTATCAATAAAAACGTCAGGTCAGAGCACAAAAAATGAGCCCTCACCTGGCCCAGAAAATGGAGATGCTACATGTCTCGGAAATTGGCTTTTTTTTTTTACAAACTTTGGATTTTATTCACCACTTAAAAAAGAACCTATATATGTGTGGTGTCTACAAACTCGAAATGACCTGGAGAATCATAATAGCAGGTCAGTTTTAGCATTTAGTGAACATGGTAAAAACAAATCCAAAAAACAATTGTGGAATTGCACTTTTTTGCAATTTCACAGCACTTTGAATTTTTTTCCTGTTTTCCAGTAAATGATATGGTAAAATCAATGGTGCCACTCAAAAGAACAACTCGTTCTGAAAAAAACAAGCCCTCACATGGCCATATTGATGGAAAAATAATAAAGTTATGGCTCTGGGAAGAAGGGGAGCAAAAATGGAAAGGCAAAAACGGAAATACCCCTGGTCCTTAAGGGGCTAAACAGCAACAGATTCATCACAACAAATGATGGTACAAGAAACATGGTGGTTACATATCTGATTATCATAGGGGAGCATTTATTATAGAGTATCTGTCAGCACAGAATGACTGTTTAAACCAATTATGAACGCTTAGTGCATCATGGCGGGGCCAAACATTTAAAGAGGTTGTCCACTACTTTAGCATTGATGACAGTTCCTCAGGAGAGGTCATCAATGTCTAATCTGTCAGGGTCCAACACCCGGCACCTCCGTCATTCACCAGTTGTCAGCGGTAGAGGCTAACGGACGGAAGTACTCACTTGAGGAGCTAGCCTTCTTCTGATAGTGGCCAAGGCTTGGTACTACACATCCTCCTTCTATGCAAATCAATAGGTGGTGGATGTGTAGTACCCAGTGGTGACCACTATCAGAAGAAGTTCAGCTTCGTAAGTGAGTACTTCCGGCAGGAGGCCGCCGCCACCGATATCAGCTGGTGGGTACCAGACTCCGACCAATTAGATGTTGATGGACTCTTTAATTGCATCTTCCCACTTGCCTGTTTTCCATCTATCTCTACCCTTCTCTGGCTCTATAAAGCCAGAGTTGTCAGTCAAAGAAGTTGATGGGCATGGAGATAAAAGGGAAAAGATACAGATGGGAAGGTGCACTTAAAGCACTACCATCAAAGTTTTTATCCTCATTAACATATTGCAACCATCATATTACATAGCATTGTGTACTTACAATTGCTCATTCTACCTTTCTGTGCAGTTAATTATTTTTTTCTCTGCACATTGCAGAAACAGGAAGTCTCTTGTCCTTTCATGACTCAAGTCATTCACCTCTTCAACTTCTGACTCAGCTGCTCCACTTCTCTTACCTGCCATAGACTTTTGCAGTGAGTCATGACTTGTGCAGAGAAAACTGACTTCCTATTTCTACATAGAGCTTAGTAGGATAAGCAAAGGGGCAATAACAAACAGGTAGTCAGAACATGGTCCGAAGTTCAGTCACAGTAGATCAGAACTCAAAGAACAGGAATCAGGCAAACACAAACCACACAGCATAAGCTTTTGACTGGCAGTTATCTAGACCAGACAGCTCACCTATAAAGCAGGGCAATTACTAATAGGGAGCACCTGGAGAAATTTCTGCACCTTCCAGTCTCAGATAGGTCAACTGAGCCATCAATTAAAGCACTGACAGCTCAGCACACCCTACCAGAGGATAAGATGACATAGGTGTCCATCACTGAGCCCCAGACACTCTGAGCAGAGGAATCATGACATCAATGTCTTATTCTAGAGAAATCCATGCTTTTCTTATATGTAATTGAGCTGTTAAGATCTATGGGCCGGACAGAGATCTCCCTGGGAATCTGACTCCAATGATTATCATAAATAAAAGGGGGCGTTACCAGGGTGAGAAATGTAATGGCTGGAAAACTTTACTAAAATCCAATTTTCCTGAATATCTTCTGCTAACCCCTTTGATAGGGAGTGTAGGTGCACATGCTCGACTTTCATTCAGTTCATTGTCTATGGAACTACCAAGGAAAGCTTTGAGTACAGTGCTCAGTGTTTTGCCATATATGCTTATTTTTGGAATTATTCTTTACTTGGGACCACAGACCAGACTAGATTCCATGATTTTGGGCTCTCGGTTCAATGCACCCACGGGCATCCAACACTTGACAGCCAAAATAGCGAGAGCACTCAGATAGAAGTCATGCGAGTTTACCATTGTATTCTATTATGGAGCTGTGAGGTGCCAGAGCGCGGAAGCCGTGGTTGAGCTGCTGCTCCATGTCGCCCTGGCACTTTACAGGGAAATCGTGTAGCAGTCCCAGTGTGCTGTCATGTGTGGGGTGCATCACGCTCACTTGCAGACTGCAGGCCTCAGCTGTCTCCACATCTTCGGTTACAGGAGTCGCCGCACACAGTTCAGGGGACATCCAGTTCGTTTCAACACTCAAAAGTTTACTGGACAGTTCAAGTATATCAGCACCCTCCATTTCTTGTTTCAGTAATATAGTACATTTCCTGGTTTACTTTCCATTCCGCTTGGACTATCTTATGCTTACTGGTTCCTTCCAGCCCCAGGGATTTTCCTTCCAGCCCTGTAGTTTTGATGAGATCCGTTACCTTTCCCACACTCATTTCCATGTTCATCTTACTCTGTATGGAAGGGGTAAAGATGCTCTCCATAGCACCTGTCTCAAGCATTAGGCTCCAAACTTGTAGAAATGTCCACAGGGAGTCTGTAGACCTCATACCACCCAGAACAATATTTACTCATCCTTGCTTCAGCCCACTACACCTTGAACTTGACCATGTCACTATCATCAACAAACTCACTATCTCTATCTAATCTGCTATGAGGAGAAGTAATCTTTTTTTTCCTGGCCCAAGCCCCTCCCGATGTGGGCTAGTCACAAATATTAACAGTACCTTATACTAATGTTCTAGCTTATCTACAGTCACTATCTATCTTTATCCTAAACACTAAATTATGTCTTATCCTGTGCTTACCCTATGCACATTATGCACTATACACTACTTACATTGTACATTAACTCTTTGCATTACTTATATGCTGTACATTTTCATAACACAATACATGGCAATTTACATCACATCACATGACTACCTAACACATTCCAAGAACCGCAGGACATAATTCACACTTCACATTACACAACATATCTGTATATAAAAACGCATGAGACTAGTAACATTACTTGATTGTTGTCATCAGGGGTAGGAACAAGACAGTAAAGTCAATACCCTGACGAACTACACAACAGGATGGCTAACCCTTTTCTAATTCTGTAATGGAACTATAAGTGACAGCGTGTCCATTTTACTTCAGACAAGTCATTCTTGGAATTTTATTTCTACAACTAAAGACAAACTGGATTGACTCAGACCTTCACATAAAAGCGCAATGATAATAATCAAACACAATATTAATCAGCATAACCATGCAAATGTCTTGTATATAGACTTCTATTACCTGTCTGATGCCACTGTAGGGAAGATGGACTGACGGACAGACCTGCCTGTAGTGAGAGGCAGAGGGGTAGCGCAGTGTAGGTGTGAAAGCGCTGAGATAAAGAGAAAGGGTGCCGTATAATAGTTTGACCAGTAGAGGGTAGTGGAGAGTGTAAGAGTGGGACTGAATAACTGCCATTGGCCAGAGGAACTGTCAGGTGATAGTGAGCGGAGCTACCAGGACTGGGAGTATAAAAGGCTGAGGGAAGGTTCTGGAAAGTCAGTCAGTGAGGGGAGCACACTAGAGAGGAAGTTCTGCTGAGGAGATAGAGACAGTAGAAAGGCTCCAGAGAGGGCTGACAGTTGAGACGGTCACAGGGGGTGGCCCAGAGGACGGTAGCCGCAGACAAAGACAGTCTGGGGGTACCAAACGGCATACTTAGATTGGTAAAGCGCTGTGGTGGATGGGCCTAGGTCAGCCACAGAGAGAAAAGCCACGAAGGACGCCACGACTGTAGTAATAAAGAAGTACAAGAGAAGTGTGAAGCTGCTGTGGTGAATTGCTGTGGTCGTCAGAAGGACAGCCAATAAAAACGGACCTGTTGAATACAAACTCTGTCTCAGTCTCGTGTCTGTCTGCGGCAAGAAGCAGGTCACCCCCCATCCCTGTCGGTTAAACTTTCCCCAATCCTACATTTGGCGTAGTCGGCAGGATCATTGACGCAACTACAACACCTTCAGCGGCAAGCCTGCCACAAAGTACCAAAGGACCCCAAGCTGTACGGGGTGAAGATTTTATTTTCCCTGTGGATTATAAATTGGGACTGTGCCTAGGAATTTCTGGCTAGAAAAACATGAGGGATGGAGGGCACAGCTAGCAATAACACGGGTTCACCACGGATGTACAAGAAACCATTGTATGAGAGAAAAGAAAAAAGGATACATCCAAAAAGGGAACTCCAGTACAAAATATCAAAGTGAAAAAATGTATAAATTTTATTGACAGCATGTACACAAAACAGCGAGATAAAAACACTTAAAAACACACAAAGAGCATGTCACAGTCATGTAATACTGAAAAAGTGACTGTCCCACAAAAGATACCCCTATGAAGCAACAATTTGATTAAGGTATAAATTCAGCAGACAACTGGCCAAAAAGCCAAATATGAAATATCTATGACGCTCAACATATGAATATAGATAATGTGTTATAAAAAAGCCCCGAAAAAAGGGCAAAACATTAAACACAGCACCATGCAGCAAAGGTACCCAGCAATTCAAAACAGCCAAAAGAATGTATTCAGGCTGTGCAAGGATTGATAACCTTTAGGTCAAAGAAAGAAAAAATGGTGAAGTGAAGTGCTGACAATGAGCGATCAAAAAGGATAAAATACCCCAATAACAGATAAAGCCAGTGATCTGTGGGGTGAATCAGAGAGGGAACCGCACCCCTCGCGTATCGCCACGTGCGTGTGGCTTTCTCAAGGGAGGATGAAGCGCTAGTGGTGTGCATGCATTGTCGTTATTATATACACAGACAAAGGACTAATTGATGAGCAATCAAGGTTACAAACCTATGAGGCAAGGAGAGACGGCGTCGCGGCGGCCATCTTGTCAGCGTTCTCAGTGTGGGAATAAAGTTGCTGACACCTAATGAAAGCGCGATTGAATGCTACTGCGCAGGCGCGAAGTAACGGCGGCCATCTTGTCTATCCCCTGTTTTAATAAAGTTGGTAACATGTAATGCGGGCAAAATAGGAAGCTAACACGCAGGCGCAATATGGCGGCCGCCATCCTGTCTATTCGTTGTTTAAATAAGATCAATAATAAACGGTATGAGCAAAAAATAATAATAATGAAAAAACAAAAAAACAAAATAACACAAAATGAATGCGCAAATACAGTACGGCAGCAACTATTTGTTATATTCATAACAAAATATGAGGGAGGGGGGGGAAGGGGGAAAGGGGAGAGGAGGGGGTGGATAAATTATTTTAAAGAAAAAGACAAATATCCACGTGCCATATAGACCTTGAAGTTTCCACTACATGTACCACATCAAAACCAGCCTGCAAATTATGGACGGTATTTAGAGAATTTATACGCATGCATCATGTGCCAATCAGCCACCCTATGTATACCCAGGTGGGAAAAAAGTTGTTACTGCCCAAAGCATGTTAATACCGCAACTGGCACATATAGAGGCTGGAAAACAGGGATTACAAAATGTCAATCATCCACATAAACATATACAGATATAAACACTACTGTTAATTGTACACCAAGTGCACAAATAGAGATAAACAGATAGTGAATATAGATCCAGCATTAACATTCCTATCTAGAGAAGAATGGTGCTGTGAATAATGGAATATCAAAAATAACCATGAACCTGATAGTCTCAAAAAAAATATATATATATAAGAAATAGCACTCACAAAGTATTAGGATCAACAGAACCGTGCCAAATAAAGGAACGGAAATCAAGACCCAATAAAATATGAGACATGAATATCCTGAAATCCTCGACAAAACGGAACAATTTGAAATAAGAAAGGTCATGTCTTGATTCGAGATTGGATCAAATTCAAAGTAAAGTCCACAGAGGGCCCACAGATATAGGAGGGTCAGTCGGTGTCCAACATAGATTTAGCAGGAACAAGCAAGCCCACAGTTGTGGCTATCCAACGATGGGATCTGCCAGATTCAAAGGTAAGGGACTAACCGATGGCCAAAGGGATGTATCCAGATTCAGTATCCCAAAGGAAAAATCTTTAACTGGAAAAACCATCACAGCGCAAAATAAAAATCCCAGGATGGCAGCGGAAGGATTGATGATCGAGATAGCCCTGAAAAAAAGGGGGGAAAAACAACATGGATTTAACCATAGAACCCAGTAAACAGAAGTTCCTCATTGAGACCTTCTGGAGCTGAACTTCTCAAATTGTAGATCCATCTTGCCTCTCTTCGGAGTAGTTCCTTGGTGAGGTTACCGCCACGTATATTACCCAAAATCTGATTCAACACTAAAACTTGCAAGTTCAGACATCTGCTAGCATGACAATCAAGGAAATGATTTGCCACCGAGGAGATTGGCTTACCCTTTTCACGATCTATCTTGGCTTTATTGATGTTAGACACATGCTGCTCTATTCTGCGTCTTAGTTCTTGGCCCGTCTGGCCCACATAAATCTTCTGACAAGGACAAATAAGAGCATAGATCACATTCTTAGATTTACAGTTGGAATAATGTTTCAACTTGATTTCTCCTGGAAAAACAGAAAGAGTCACCGAGTCTGAGGCAATCATGAATGGACAGATAGTACAATTCCCACACGGGTAAGAACCATTTAGTCGGTGGCCTGTGCCAATTCTGATAGTAGGTCTCTTGAAGTGGCTGTTAGTAAGGGAATCCTTAAGATTTTTTGCTCTCTTAGCTACCATTTTCGGTTTAACAGACAGGAATGGTTTTAATTTGGGTTTGTTAAGTAAAATCCCCCAATGTTTAGCTAACACATTATGAATCTCACGCCATTGATTATTGTACGGCGTAATCAAATTAATAGTCCTATCCATGCCCCGAGATTTGGGTTGTAAGAGAGAAAGCCTATCACCCCCAAGCGAATCCTGGAAGGCTTTGGAAATGACCCGACGTGGGTATCCCCTATCCTTAAAACGGCGAGACAATTTCCTAGATTCATTGCGAAAATCTTGATCGCTACTACAGTTGCGCCTCACCCGTAAGAATTGTCCCTTTGGTATATTCTTCCTTAAGTGCCAGGGATGGAAACTTGAAAAATGAAGGAGACTGTTCGCCGCAGTTGATTTGCGAAAAAGCTTGGTCCTTATTTCAGTACCGACTTTCATAATTTCCAAATCCAGAAACTCAACTGACACCTCTGACATAAGAGCTGTTAAAGATATATTAAGAGAGTTAGTATTGAGAGAGTCCACAAAAGATAAACAGTCAGCCCTTGAGCCAGTCCAAAGGATGAGAATGTCATCGATATATCTAAACCAATGAAAAACATGATTTTGAAAAAGTGCCATGGGGCGCACCTGTGTCTCCTCCCACCACCCCAAAAAGAGGTTGGCGTAAGAGGGTGCACAGCGTGCCCCCATGGCAGTACCAGAAATTTGTTTATAAAAAACACGATCAAAAATGAAATAATTATTGGAAAGCACAAAGTGCAGTAAATCCAATAGAAAAGAATGATGACGACGATCACCTGTAAATTGCTGATTGAAGAAGTATGTGACTGCTTCAATCCCCAAGGAATGTCCAATGCAGGTGTAAAGGGATTCCACATCCATTGTAACAAGAATAGTATTCTGTGGTACTGATAAGACCTGAAGTTGCCGAATTAAATGAGAAGAATCCTGCACAAAGGAACCTAAGGAAGAGACAAATGGTTGCAGAAAGTGATCTAGATAGATACAAGGACGCTCAAACAGACTACCAATGCCAGCCACAATAAGCCTACCTGGTGGCTCCAAGGTGGATTTGTGCACCTTGGGAAGAAGATATAGCGTGGGGACAACAGGATAATGCGTGGTTAAAAAAGTGTGTTCCTTTTTACTCAAAATATCATTATGTCTGGCAGACAGAAGGAGACGATCAAGTTTTTTCTTGAAAACACTCGTAGGGTCAGAGGGCAAGACCTGATAACAAGAGATGTTATTAAGCTGGCGTTTAGCCTCCTTCAAATACATGTCCACAGGCCATAACACTATATTCCCACCTTTATCCGCTTCTTTGATTACAAAGGAGGGATTGTCTTTAAGCTTATTAACCGCTAATCTTTCCTTTTTTCCAAAATTCTCACCTTGTGAGCTGGTAGTGTTCAATTTGGCAATGTCCTTGCTAACAAGATTATAGAAAATTTGAATGGTGGGAAACAAGGCAAAAGACGGCGTAGCTTGTGAAGGCAAGTGCCACAGTTTGTCAGATACTTTTTTTGGATTCTCATTTTCTTCTAGCAAATCCAAAAGGTCATTAAAGGCTTGTCTCTCGTCCTGCGGCAAAGAATCAAGTATGGACGGTTGATGATACAACATTTTAAAAGAAAGCTGCCTACAAAAAAGATACAAGTCTCTAGTTAAAATAAATTTATCCAAAGCTCCCATAGGGGCAAAGGAAAGACCTTTTGATAAGACAGATATCTCTATGTCCGACAAAACATAACTAGATAGATTGATTATTTGTAAGTTTCCATCAACAATAGTCGTGTTATCAGTACCCACCTTGTGACACTCAAGATCCATACTTGCCACATCTGTAAATGTTCCTATTTCTGCTTGGGCTGCCTCAGCTGCCTCTTGTATGTCGGTGACCAGACCTGATGTCGTCGTCCCCTCTTTCTGAGGTTTTGGACGTTTCCGCTGGCCCCTTCTTGTATGCTTTCTGGGTCGCTTGTTCCTGATGATAAAAAATCACTCATAGAGGATTCACCAGTGCCTGCTCCCGAATTGGGGACCATAGAATTTTGATTCCTGGCTCTGAAGTTGTTTGATCTGACAAATCTCCGATTTCCATGATGAGTCCATTGGAAAACTTGCTTATTCTCAAAGTCACTCTTGTCACGAAGAAATTTTTTCTTCTTTTTCTGGATAATCTCTTTTTCAAAATTCTCAACTATGTCCTTAAGACGCAGTTGAAAAGGCTTGACAAGAGTGGCTTCATCAAAAGACTGCATCTGGGACTCCTTATCTTGAATATCCTCTTTTAACCTAGTCAAGAGCTTACGATCATGTTCAATTAATAAACCAATCAAGATGGACGAGCACTTTAAAAGACCAGATTCCCAAATGGCCTTGAAATCAGGATCTGCTTCCCAGGCAGGAAAAAGCTTAATCCGGAGTCCCCTAGGGACAATGCCGAGTTTTACATATTCATCTAAGCTCTTTATGTTCCACCAAGTCTTAGTTAGGTTCTTGTGGAGATTAATGAGGTCAGATGATAGACGTTGAAAGGAGCTATCCTCTACACCTGCCACCACCCCACTGCTGAAAATGCCTTAAATCTGGCCCCGCCAAGCCAATTCTCAAGCTGAGATTCCAAATGAGAATCCAAAAAAAGTATCTGACAAACTGTGGCACTTGCCTTCACAAGCTATGCCGTCTTTTGCCTTGTTTCCCACCATTCAAATTTTCTATAATCTTGTTAGCAAGGACATTGCCAAATTGAACACTACCAGCTCACAAGGTGAGAATTTTGGAAAAAAGGAAAGATTAGCGGTTAATAAGCTTAAAGACAATCCCTCCTTTGTAATCAAAGAAGCGGATAAAGGTGGGAATATAGTGTTATGGCCTGTGGACATGTATTTGAAGGAGGCTAAACGCCAGCTTAATAACATCTCTTGTTATCAGGTCTTGCCCTCTGACCCTACGAGTGTTTTCAAGAAAAAACTTGATCGGCTCCTTCTGTCTGCCAGACATAATGATATTTTGAGTAAAAAGGAACACACTTTTTTAACCACGCATTATCCTGTTGTCCCCACGCTATATCTTCTTCCCAAGGTGCACAAATCCACCTTGGAGCCACCAGGTAGGCCTATTGTGGCTGGCATTGGTAGTCTGTTTGAGCGTCCTTGTATCTATCTAGATCACTTTCTGCAACCATTTGTCTCTTCCTTAGGTTCCTTTGTGCAGGATTCTTCTCATTTAATTCGGCAACTTCAGGTCTTATCAGTACCACAGAATACTATTCTTGTTACAATGGATGTGGAATCCCTTTACACCTGCATTGGACATTCCTTGGGGATTGAAGCAGTCACATACTGCTTCAATCAGCAATTTACAGGTGATCGTCGTCATCATTCTTTTCTATTGGATTTACTGCACTTTGTGCTTTCCAATAATTATTTCATTTTTGATCGTGTTTTTTATAAACAAATTTCTGGTACTGCCATGGGGGCACGCTGTGCACCCTCTTACGCCAACCTCTTTTTGGGGTGGTGGGAGGAGACACAGGTGCGCCCCATGGCACTTTTTCAAAATCATGTTTTTCATTGGTTTAGATATATCGATGACATTCTCATCCTTTGGACTGGCTCAAGGGCTGACTGTTTATCTCTTGTGGACTCTCTCAATACTAACTCTCTTAATATATCTTTAACAGCTCTTATGTCAGAGGTGTCAGTCGAGTTTCTGGATTTGGAAATTATGAAAGTCGGTACTGAAATAAGGACCAAGCTTTTTCGCAAATCAACTGCGGCGAACAGTCTCCTTCATTTTTCAAGTTTCCATCCCTGGCACTTAAGGAAGAATATACCAAAGGGACAATTCTTACGGGTGAGGCGCAACTGTAGTAGCGATCAAGATTTTCGCAATGAATCTAGGAAATTGTCTCGCCGTTTTAAGGATAGGGGATACCCACGTCGGGTCATTTCCAAAGCCTTCCAGGATTCGCTTGGGGGTGATAGGCTTTCTCTCTTACAACCCAAATCTCGGGGCATGGATAGGACTATTAATTTGATTACGCCGTACAATAATCAATGGCGTGAGATTCATAATGTGTTAGCTAAACATTGGGGGATTTTACTTAACAAACCCAAATTAAAACCATTCCTGTCTGTTAAACCGAAAATGGTAGCTAAGAGAGCAAAAAATCTTAAGGATTCCCTTACTAACAGCCACTTCAAGAGACCTACTATCAGAATTGGCACAGGCCACCGACTAAATGGTTCTTACCCTTGTGGGAATTGTACTATCTGTCCATTCATGATTGCCTCAGACTCGGTGACTCTTTCTGTTTTTCCAGGAGAAATCAAGTTGAAACATTATTCCAACTGGAAATCTAAGAATGTGATCTATGCTCTTATTTGTCCTTGTCCGAAGATTTATGTGGGCCAGACGGGCCAAGAACTAAGACGCAGAATACAGCAGCATGTGTCTAACATCAATAAAGCCAAGATAGATTGTGAAAAGGGTAAGCCAATCTCCTCGGTGGCAAATCATTTCCTTGATTGTCATGCTAGCAGATGTCTGAACTTGCAAGTTTTAGTGTTGGATCTGGCAGATCCCATCGTTGGATAGCCACAACTGTGGGCTTGCTTGTTCCTGCTAAATCTATGTTGGACACCGACTGACCCTCCTATATCTGTGGGCCCTCTGTGGACTTTACTTTGAATTTGATCCAATCTCGAATCAAGACATGACCTTTCTTATTTCAAATTGTTCCGTTTTGTCGAGGATTTCAGGATATTCATGTCTCATATTTTATTGGGTCTTGATTTCCGTTCCTTTATTTGGCACGGTTCTGTTGATCCTAATACTTTGTGAGTGCTATTTCTTATATATATATATATTTTTTTTTTGAGACTATCAGGTTCATGGTTATTTTTGATATTCCATTATTCACAGCACCATTCTTCTCTAGATAGGAATGTTAATGCTGGATCTATATTCACTATCTGTTTATCTCTATTTGTGCACTTGGTGTACAATTAACAGTAGTGTTTATATCTGTATATGTTTATGTGGATGATTGACATTTTGTAATCCCTGTTTTCCAGCCTCTATATGTGCCAGTTGCGGTATTAACATGCTTTGGGCAGTAACAACTTTTTTCCCACCTGGGTATACATAGGGTGGCTGATTGGCACATGATGCATGCGTATAAATTCTCTAAATACCGTCCATAATTTGCAGGCTGGTTTTGATGTGGTACATGTAGTGGAAACTTCAAGGTCTATATGGCACGTGGTTATTTGTCTTTTTCTTTAAAATAATTTATCCACCCCCTCCTCTCCCCTTTCCCCCTCCCCCCCCCTCATATTTTGTTATGAATATAACAAATAGTTGCTGCCGTACTGTATTTGCGCATTCATTTTGTGTTATTTTGTTTTTTTGTTTTTTCATTATTATTATTTTTTGCTCATACCGTTTATTATTGATCTTATTTAAACAACGAATAGACAGGATGGCGGCCGCCATATTGCGCCTGCGTGTTAGCTTCCTATTTTGCCCGCATTACATGTTACCAACTTTATTAAAACAGGGGATAGACAAGATGGCCGCCGTTACTTCGCGCCTGCGCAGTAGCATTCAATCGCGCTTTCATTAGGTGTCAGTAACTTTATTCCCACACTGAGAACGCTGACAAGATGGCCGCCGCGACGCCGTCTCTCCTTGCCTCATAGGTTTGTAACCTTGATTGCTCATCAATGCATGCACACCACTAGCGCTTCATCCTCCCTTGAGAAAGCCACACGTACGTGGCGATACGCGTGGGGTGCGGTTCCCTCTCTGATTCACCCCACAGATCACTGGCTTTATCTGTTATTGGGGTATTTTATCCTTTTTGATCGCTCATTGTCAGCACTTCACTTTGGAATATGTAAGGGTTTCCCATTTTTTCTTTCTTTGACCTAAAGGTTATCAATCCTTGCACAGCCTGAATACATTCTTTTGGCTGTTTTGAATTGCTGGGTACCTTTGCTGCATGGTGCTGTGTTTAATGTTTTGCCCTTTTTCGGGGCTTTTTTATAACACATTATCTATATTCATATGTTGAGCGTCATAGATATTTCATATTTGGCTTTTTGGCCAGTTGTCTGCTGAATTTATACCTTAATCAAATTGTTGCTTCATAGGGGTATCTTTTGTGGGACAGTCACTTTTTCAGTATTACATGACTGTGACATGCTCTTTGTGTGTTTTTAAGTGTTTTTATCTAGGAATTGCTGGCTGTCATTAAGTGGATACAGAGCAGGAAAGTGTTCTGTCTGGCTGTGGCATTTCAGCGTCAGGAAGAGACACAGGAGTTTGCAGTCATGCTGGACAATCTGGGACTATGTCGCATCCGCCCCAGGGGGGAGCAGCCTACATCAGGAGACAGCCGCCCTTCCATGTTGGACCTTGGAAGATGGGTGGAGAGGCCGATCAACGCCCCACCCATGGGCGGGAGTGGCCCAGGTGAAGAGCCTGGGTGCAGCTGCTTGGCGCCATTGAGCTTCGGGAACTCGGGCGATATGCGACGCTGCAGCTGCCGTGGCCTCGGATGCCTGGAGTGGAAATGGCGTCAGGAGGTTGAATCCCATCGGGAGACCTGCCCCTGGGAGCCATTCTCGATATCCCGGACCTTGTTGCAACAGCCGCTGGAAGAAGCTGCACGAGTTCTCCCCGCGGAGCCATCGGGCCTGGAGGCCGGCCCTGTCGGACAGCAGAGTGAAGATCCACGGCTATTGGAGGAGCTGCGGCAAAGCCTGCTGGGAGCCGCAACACCGGGGAAGGTGAGCCTTCCCCCGGCCCAGCCGGCGGCATCGCTAGCAGATCCCGCCCCCATGCCCAGTGCAAAAGACAGTCCCCCGGGCCCTGACATCAGCTCTTGACTTCCCCGGCCGACCTCCCGCTCTCCAGCGACAACGACCCTGGATGACTTCACGGCTCCTGACAACCATCCCGAGCCTCTCCGCCCGGCGGTGCCGATGTGGAACCAACCTGTGGCCACCCCTGCCGCGCTCCATCTTCCGGCCACGGCCTATTCATCGGAGCCTGCCGTCACTTCGGGCCCGCCGCAGACCACCGCGGCCTATTTACTGGCATTTGCGGCCGCCGCTGTCCCATCCGCGGCCTCAGCTGCGGGCTACTCACCGGAGCCCACGGCCGCCTTGTTCCCGGCTGCGGCCGACTCTACAGCCTACCCGATGACACCTGTGGCCATTTCTGTCCCATCCACTACTCCGGTTGCAGCCTGCTCCCCAATGTCTGTGGCCGCCTCTGCTCCACTCTCGGTTGCGGCCCACCCACAGGACTCTGCGACCTATACCGGACCCTCTGCTTGGGTTGCGGAGATTATCGAGAAGAAGAATGCCAAAGAGCGGAGGTGTGGGCACTGCTCCACGAGAAGGGGGAGGCCGCCATGTCTACTACTCGGTTGTACGGGCGGCTGGTGTATATGGATACCGGCAAGGGCTACGGTTTTATTCGAAACCTCACCACCGGCCAGGGCCGGCGCTAGGGGTAGGCAGACCAGGCAGGTGCCTAGGGTCCCCGCTCCCCCAGGGGCCCCCAGCTAGCGGAACATCATGGAGCCGCTATGGGGCCCCTGTGAGGCAGGGGGCCCCGCCTGCCCCCAGCGACGACTCCCGCCGCCGCATTGAACTATACCGGCATCATAGACGCCGGTATAGTTCACCGCAATGATGGAGGAGAGGGCATCAGCTGACGCTCCCTCTCCCATCATTTCCCGCTCTGCCTTTTAAAGACAGCGGGTGCGCGATGACGTCATATCATCACGCGCTCACTGTGTGCCAGGCAGTGCAGGCTGAGCCAGGAGCTGGGACCAGCGCGGGAGCGAGGAGAAGAGGTAAAGAGTGTGTGTTTTTTTTTTTTTTTGTTTTGTTTTGTTTTTTTTAATCACTGTGAGTACTGGACTGTGGGGCCACTCTCGGGGGGGCTACATACCAAGCTGGGCTGTATACCACGCTGGGCTCTATACCACGCTATATACCATGCCGGTTTCTATACCATGCTATATACCATGCTGTGCTGTATACTATGCTGTATACCACGCTATATACCATGCTGGGCTGTATACCACGCTGTGTACCACGCTATATACCATGCTTGGCTCTATACCACGCTATATACCATGCTGGGCTGTATACCACGCTATATACCATGCTGGGCTCTATACCACGCTATATACCATGCTGGGCTGTATACCACGCTATATACCATGCTGGGCTCTATACCACGCTGTGTACCATGCTGGGCTCTATACCACGCTGTGTACCATGCTGGGATCTATACCACGCTGTGTACCATGCTGGGCTCTATACCACGCTGTGTACCATGCTGGGCTCTATACCACGCTGTGTACCATGCTGGGCTCTATACCACGCTGTGTACCATGCTGGGCTCTATACCACGCTGTGTACCATGCTGGGCTATATACCACGCTGTGTACCATTCTGGGCTGTGTACCATGCTGGGCTTTATACCATGCTGGGCTGTATACCATCTGGTGCTGGGCTATATAATATGCGGCTGTGTTATATAGCATGGGGGGTACATTTTTCATTATATTCTATGGGGGAGGCTGGTATATAATATGGGGGGCTACATTATATTCTATGGGGGGCTGTATTATATTTATTCTATTGGGGTGATTGCATCATACTCTGAGGGGGCTACATTATACTATATGAGGAGGCTACATTGTATTCTATGGGGGGCTGCATTATATTGTATGGGGGCTTCATTATACTATGAGGGGGCTACATTATATTCTGTAGGGGCTGCATTATACTGTATATGAGGAGGGCTACATTGTATTTTATGGAGGGGCTACATTATACTATATAAGGGGCTGCATTATACTCTGAGGGGGTTGCATATATTCTATGGAGGGGCTGCATTATACTATTTTGGGGGGCTGCATTATATTCTATGGGGGGGTTACATTATATTGTATGGCGGGCGGGGCTGCATTATGCTCTATGGGGTGGCTGCATTATACTATATGTGGGCTGCGTTATACTGTATCGAGTACTATGGGGAATACATTATATGAATAACTATGGGGTGCATTATACTATGGGAAGTGAATTGTACTACATGGATGACTATGGCGGTGCATTAAACTATATGGAGGACTATGAGGAGTGTATTATACTATATGGAGGACTGAGCAGTGTATTTTAATATATGGAGGACTATGGGTAGTGTATTATACTATATGGAGTACTGAGGAGTGTATTATACTGTATGGAGGACTATGGGGTGTAAACTGTAGATGTGCTGCTGATAACATGATACTGTGTGGTGATCCATTAGTGATGATTCTGTCCCCATCATTCTCTCTCAGATGGGGGAAAGAGGCCGGGAAACAAGCGTTGAATGACTTCAATATTGTCGATCTCACTCATTTAGCGGCCTGAACTCAGCGCATGTAACTACAACCGAAATGCTTCTGTGTGACGTGCAATATGTTACAGTAGCATTTGGGGCCCCATTCTAAACTTTGCCTAGGGCCCCACTTTGCCTTAAACCGGCCCTGCCACCGGCTATAAAATTTTTCTAAATGTGGCCTCAATCAAACATGGCCGGGCTCTGCGGGAGGGAGATCTGGTGTCCTATTATAAAGAGTATTGCCCCCGCGGCTACTATGCTGTGGCCGTCATCACCTACCCTGAGGGGTACGAGCCCCCATAAAGAGACGAGGACTCCTGGGTCTTGAGCATCAGGGACACTCGAGGCCCAGAAATACTACAAGCATCCCAGATACTCCACGGCTGTGGAGTCCCCTGGTATGGCGAGACATCGGCCGCCAGGAGGTTGCCCGGAGTACCCAGTAAAATGGACTGCCGGGACTGCAGTGCACCACTGCACAACTAGGGGACTGTTCTGCATCCCCTCAGGGTAGAATACCCTACTCCTGGTGCAGCAGGGATGCCTAGAGGAAGCGTTCTACTTAAAGGAAGGGAGAGCACCCCTGTCCTCCTATGTTTAATATTTTAGAGTATATAATGTTTTGCTAAAAAAAAAGTAAAGGTCTAAAAAAAAAATGTTCTGAAAAATATGTATTACAGTAAAAATTGTAGGATGTGTAGTAAATTTGAAATGTTGAAATGTTATTTAAAAAAAAAATGTGTGTGTTCAACAGGTCCCGGGTACTTGGAGTATGCCGACCATGACTTATTTAAGTTGGCAGGACGAAGAGACAAGTAGAATGGAAACAGACAGTGGTCCTTAAGTCAGGCCCCCAGTACCATGTACCCCCAGAATAATAGAAGGACGCTGACGATGACCTGATAGGTTAGGGCCTCAGTTATGGCGGTCCGAATGGAAAAGGGTCACAGGAAAGCAGAAAGATGGAATGTACACTCCTGTAGAATAGGGCAGGATTGTCAAGGACAACAATGGATAAAGGAAGGGGGAGTGTAGGGAAGTTGGACTGACGGACATACCTGCCTGTAGTGAGAGGCAGAGGGGTAGCGCAGTGTAGGTGTGAAAGCGCTGAGATAAAGAGAAAGGGTGCCATATTATAGTTTGACCAGCAGAGGGCAGTGGAGAGTGTAAGAGTGGGACTAAATAACTGCCACTGGTCAGAGGAACTGTCAGGTGATAGTGGGCAGAGCTACCAGGACTGGGAGTATAAAAGGCTGAGGGAAGGTTCCGGAAAGTCAGTCAATGAGGGGAGCACACTAGAGAGGAAGTTCTGCTGAGGAGATAGAGACAGTAGAAAGGCTCCAGAGAGGACTGACAGTTGAGGTGGTCACAGGGGGTGGCCCAGAGGACGGTAGCCGCAGACGAAGACAGTCTGGGGGTACCAAACGGACGGCGTTCTTAGATTGGTAAAGCGCTGTGGTGGATGGGCCTAGGGCAGCCACAGTGAGAAAAGCCACGAAGGATGCCATGACTGTAGTAATAAAGAAGTGAAGGTACCCGGGTCTGTGTACAAGAGAAATGTGAAGCTGCTGTGGTGAATTGCTGTGGTCATCAGAAGGACGGCCAATAAAAACGGACCTGTTGAATACAAACTCTGTCTCAGTCTCGTGTCTGTCAGTGGCAAGAAGGGGGTCACCCCCCATCCCTGTCAGTTAAACTTTCCCCAATCCTACACCATTATTTATTTTGAGAGATCCCTGAGATTTTTTGTAAATGATGGATCCTTTTGCAACTGATCCGGCACAATAAGCTGTCTGTTCTGTGAACGGTGAGAGGCGCCATCCAGCGAGAAACATTTGCATTTTCTGAATGGATCTCAGTGGGAGTGTTCTGCTGCCAATCTACCACATTAGTCTGCGGTGCTTTTACCATACATATGTGTTTGTTTGCACATGAACCCATATTTAATAGGGATCTGTCTGAGATCCAAAAGAACCATCATGTTTTCTTGAGCAGAGACGAATGATTCAACTCACAAAAAAATAGTCGGACTGCCCATCACTAGTATATAAGGGACCATTTTCTCTGTAGGTCAAGGGAAGGCTCTAGTAGATGAGGAGTTGACTCTTGTGGGAGATGCAGGTGCTTCCAGGTCGCATGGGGCAAGCTTGGGCCCACCCCAGAAAGGGAAAAGACCAAAGCTGCAGAGAAGTGAGTAAAATGGTAAAAAATTAAATTGGACAGAAGTTGCTATTTTTTATGCTCTGATATGGTTAAAATAATGATGCACATTACTCCAAAGATTTTGTTAAGAATTGTTTGTTGGGATAACCCTTTAAATTAAATTAAGATGATGTTACTGTGCATGGCATCTGCTAACGGTGGCATGTGGGTATCTTTTAGGCTGGGATCACACTACCTGCATGAGTCTCTCCGGTCCTGAGTGCCAGCGGCAGTGCCAGGTGTTGATGCGGGAGACTCGTGCGAGTTTCTCGCATCACACATGGTAGTGTGATCCCAGCCTTACTCTGAGGTTAGTAAAGGGATCAATGATTCTCATCCTTCTCAAATAATTGTATAAAAGTGTTCTCTGCTTCAGTTATGGATTTAAAAAGCCCCATCTGTGCACACTCTTCATCCAGTAATTTTTGGTAATGGTATTTATGCTGACACTTTTAATCCACTTAAAGGGAATCTGTCACCCTTTTTTGCCATATGCATTCTGTAATGCTGTAGATAAGCCCCCGATGTAAAATGAGTAAATTGGAGAATTGGGCTGAAAAATGGCAAATGAGGTTTAACACAGTTAAGTGTAAGGTTATGCACATGGGAAGGAGAAACAGATGCTATAATTATTTACTAAATGGGAAACTGCTGGGGAAATCAGACATGGAAAAAGACTTAGGCATCTTAGTCAATAAGAAGCTAAATTGGAGTGCCCAGTGTCAGGCAGCTGCCACCAAAGCAAATAGGGTCATGGGATGCATTAGAAGAGGTCTGGGGACACGAGATGAAAACATAATTCTCCCTCTGTACAAATCACTCGTCAGACCACACTTGGAGTATTGTGTGCAATTTTGGACGCCGGTGCTCAAGAAAGACATTACTGAACTTGAAAGGGTTCAATGGCGGGCTACTAAAATGATAAATGGAGTTGGTTCACTCCAATACCCAGAAAGGTTATCAAAATTAGGTCTATTTACTCTAGAAAAGAGAAGACTTAGGGGAGACTTAATATATATGTACAAGTATATCAGAGGGCAATACAGAGATCTCTCCAATGAACTGTTTGTACCAAGGACTGTGACAAGAACAAGGGGGCATTCTCTTCGTTTGGAGGAAAGACAATTTCTGCACCAGCATAGAAGAGGGTTCTTAACGGTAAGAGCAGTGAGGCTCTGAAATTCTCTTCCTGAGGAAGTGGTGATGTCCAACTCACTGAATGAATTTAAGAAAGGAATGGATGCTTTTCTTGTGAGTAATAGTATAGAAGGTTACGAATAACAGAATATTATAGGTAGATGGTTGACCCAGCTTAGGGGAAGGAATTTTATTCCCTATGGAGAAAATTGGCTTCTACTCTGTGGGTTTTTTTGCCTTCCCCAGGATCACCAATGCAGAACAGCTGCACTAAAAATAGGCTGAACTAGATAGACATAAGGTCTTCCTTCAGGCTTCAAAACTATGTTACTATGTTACTATGACGTAACCTGAAAGATAAGAAAAAAGAGTTAGATTATACTCACCGGGGGGGCGGTCTGGTCCGATGGGTGTCACAGTCCGGTACGACACCTCCCATCTTCATACGATGCTGTCCTCTTCTTCCCTTCCTGTAGTGGCTCCGGCGCAGGTGCATTGCTCTGCCCTGTTGAGGGCAGAGCAGAGTCCTGCAATGCGCAGGTGTCGGGAGAGGTCTGTCGCCTGCGCACTGCAGTATTCTGCTCTGCCCTCAACAGGGCAGAGCAGTGCGCCTGCGCCGGAGCTGCTACAGGAAGGGAAGAAGATGACGGCATCGTATGAAAATGGGAGGCATCGGACCGGACCGCGACACCCATCGGACTGGACCGCCCCCTGGTGAGTATAATCTAACGTGTTTTTCTTATCTTTCAGGTTACATCGGGGGCTTATCTACAGCATTATAGAATGCTGTAGATAAGCCCCTGATGTCAATGCCGGCAGCTGATAGTTGAAAAAAGGGTGACAGATTCCCTTTAAAGACCTTGTATTTTGGCATTGGCACAAAAGAAAAGCCCTTCAATAAGATCTGGATTTTTTCACTATATGTTCAGGATAAATGATTGATAACTTGCCGCTGATCTATAGATGTTGCAGTTCTGAGCGTGTCTGAAAAAAGTGTGTGAATTTGATAGATTGATTCTCGTAGTCGTGTAGTGTATTTTTTATTCAAATCTATTAACCCTGACATAGTTAGAGGCTATTGATACATTTGGGGGCAATTTAATATTCTGAAACATATAATGTTGTCTAAAATACCAACACAGTTTTTGCTGGTCTTGATGAGGTGACATGGTGGTATCAGACACACTTAATTCATGAAGAGGTTCACACATCAAGTGGCAGATGCCTCCATGCATCATGCCAGAAAACTTACTGCAGTACTGGAATAAGATTTATGGCATAAAGGACACATCTCATTATGAATTAGATGATCTGTGGTGTCATGTTCCCCTTCCATGCCAGCCTCTCCCATTTTGGAAAAGCTGGGAGATACTTGAATTAAAACGCCAAAAGTCACAATATTTTTGCACAACTCTGAGGTGTGTCAACATTTTGTGACTTCAAAGCAATATAAAAACAAAATTCTGGAGAAAGTACTGCGAAAGTACTTTGACGAATAAGGGCTTTTGTCTTCTGCAGCTTCTATGTATCACAATGCATAGTTAGCTGCAGAAAAAAGTTGATGAGCAAATCCATCAGAATGTAATCCTGACAACTCTTTCTTTAGTAAATAAGCTTAGAAAATCACTTAGGAGAGGAAACAGTGGAGCTGAAAATCAAGTCATTAGACAACCATTCTGCCAGTTTTGCTAATGAATGACATCCTGCACCTTTCTATGCATTTTTATACATAAATGCTACAGAAGATGAATGTGTAAGGAGGAAGACCAGGCTGCGGTTCCTGTACAGAGCCGGGTCTGGAACTGTTGAGGCTGCCTCCCATATTGCCTGGGGGAAGGGAGGAAGGACCGGACCATGACCCTGGTAGGAGGGGCAATATAAAAGAAAAAATGCACTCAGCATTGGGGGGTTTGGCACAAACAAGCAGCGCGCAGCAAGGTGAGGAGCGTGCACTACCTCCTGAGTACCGGCGCTGCGACAGGCTGCGGTTGTCAGCTCCAGTTTCAACCATCAGGGCCGAGAGAGAGGTGTTGCGCACCCATAGACTGTGAGTACTGCACACACACGCACATGAGAGAAGGTCGAGTATCGGACATTCATTTGCAGCCTTCCCCACCATTTGCTGGACTCCAGCCCACGTACTACCCCGAGAGTGCTGCGGCCTGGATTGCTTTGGCCGCACAAGTTCCTGGACTAGGAGCTCAGCAGAAAGTACCGGAGACCGACCGCTGCCACCAGAAGACGGATCATTGTTCAAAGAACCCCCTCTGTGTACATCTTCCCGGCTGCTGCTGGTGCTACAAGCCTTGTGGGATCATCTGCTGTGGAGGAGCATAAAGGACACGATAAGTTTAATAAGTTGACTGCCATTATTTTACACTTGTTGGTTCTTCTATCTATTCTTTAACCATTTATCTCCCTGCGAGGAGTTGATACCCTGTTTAATTAAACTGTTAAATTTGTTAATCCTTGCCATGCCTTCTGTCTGTCACTGCATCCCGCTACCTGCTTAAACTTGGCGTTGTCGGCAGGATGCAGTCCACAAGCACAAAGGTGGCAGATCGAGCGGTTGTGGGTGTCCCATGGGCCAGCTTGCCGCTAGGGGCCATGCTCAGCAATCTCCCAAAGTTCAGAGGGAGCAATTCACTGTTATGGGACTTGTCCGAGCGGGTAAAGGCATGCTAAAAATGCACCCCATGACCCCCACTATGCAGGCGGAGTTTGCTGTGATGGCCCTGGATGGGGAAGCCAGATGTTCTATCATGTTTCGGCCCTCACACGAACGGAACACTTTTACCAAGGTGTTACAGATCTTGGAAGAGCTGTTGGGGACCCTACTGATGTCGGTGATTGGCGGATGCCCTTGTTTAGCCGCGTCCAAAGGGAGGGAGAGTCTGTGACCCAATATATGAATGCGCTGCAGGAGATACACGCCGCGATTGCTAAGTGGGATGATGTGGGCGTGGGGCCTCCTGATATAATTTTGAGACACCAACTAGTGGCAGGCCTTAGGGATATTCTGCTTATACAGGCCCTACGGGAGCGCTTGCGGATCAATCCGCGCATGTCAGGGCGGAAGCGCGTGCGCACGAGCAAGAGCAGGGGAAGGCAGCCTCGACAGCGAAGGTCTGGAGTGGGGAGGTATCCATTCTGCCCGCAGCTGAACCAGGTTAGGATAGAGAAATCCGGGAAGAAATCCAGGATATGCGACAAGAGTGGTCCAGCTTAAAAAAAATCCCACTGAAGGCTCCAAACTCTTCCAGAGGCAGAACTAACCCCTAGCCCCATCAGGAAATGGGGCAATCCCGAGCAGAGAGACATCCGATTTGTTTTAGGTGTGGGGACACTGGACATTATGCCCGAGGATCCGCAAGACGGGGTAGGCCACTGACCTGTCGGCCGTTAAACTAGTGGACTCCGCCGCCGCCCGGAGCCTGAGCTGCCAAGAAGGAGAGAAGGAAGTCCCGCAAGTTTAGTTTCCCTGTGCCCCCTCGTATGGGCTGAAATGGATGAACAGGCTGTCCATTGTCTAGTTGATACCAGTTACCAAGTGACCACCATGCCAGAAACTTATTTCAGACATCATTTTTCTGAGGCGATGCGGCCTGAATGGGCCGAGTGATTAAGTTGACAGCAGCCAACCAATTGCCCATTCCGGTCGCAGGGGTGGTTCTGGATGCAAATTACCGTGTGCGGCAAAGATGTGGGCAGGAAAGGAGTAGTGCTGACCGCCGGAGACCCTTGCAATGGCCCCACAGTGACGTTAGGGATGAATGTGCTGAAGGAACTCGGGAACCTCCTGGTCAGTGAGTCACCAAATGTTTTTCTCAATCGATGGAGCCCCCACACTCCCCAAAGGAAGGTGTTCCAACAACTGATACAGGTAGCCCAAGCTCAAGAAAAGTCAAGAGAAGGAAAAGTCCTGGGGAAGGTGGTCGTAGCGGCCACTGCCAAACTCGTTTTACCGCCTGGCCAGACGGTTTTTCCAACGCAAGCCTTCCCACAATTGCATATGACCCCTTTTTTCTTTGCAATTAATAAAGTCTTTAATTTCAAATGTTTCATTGGTATTTTCAATGCAGAACCTTTTGCCTGTTTGGACAAATTCACAAGCTACACAACCCCCACATTTGATAGAGCCTTTAGGTTTGGCGGATAACCACGTATTGTTCACCATAGGGGGGACAAAGTGGCTGTGCACTAAACGATCTTCTATCGTGTTGCTTCTCCTGTATGTTATTTGTGGTCTTTCCCCCACAAAATCTTTGATGTCATCATCCATGTGGATTATGCCCCAGTGCTTTTTTGTAATTTCTCTTAGGGTACCATTACACTTAGCGATGCACCAGCGATCCCAACAACGATATGGATCGCTGGTGCATCGCTAAGTGGTTGCTAGTGAGCTGCCACACAGGCAGATCTCACCTGCGACATAGCAGGGGTCGGGGGTCACTACTTACCTGTCAGACGCGGCGATCCTGACGTCCTCCAGCCCGCGTCAACGCGTCGCCACAGGAAGCCCAGCAGGAAGCGCCCAATGAAAAATGGTCCAGGACGTTCTCGCGCGACCAGCGATGAGCAGCGGGGGAGCGGGTCGGAGGTAAGTATCATATGTAGCGATATCGCTAGCAATATCGCTGCAACGTCACAAAATCGGTGATGTTACAGCGATATTGCTAGCGATATCACAATGTGTAATGGGCCCTTTACAATAGGGGCTCCATTGTCAAAAGTACATATCAGTCGTGCCCGTTTTTCCATGTTATTAGTCCTATCATGGGGCATCATCAGATTCTTTCCTTTTCTTTCACTTACTGCTAATTTGGCGCTAATCTATAGATGCTACAGTCTGGACTGTGCCAATAAGGCATCATCCAGACATTACTGTTTTTTACACTGACTAACACTGATGTCATCCATGTGCAGTACAAGCAGTACGTGGACCCATAGAGTTGTATTGGCACTTTTCATCCTTGCTTCTGCTGCCTGTAAAAAATGGAAATGTCTCCATTACTTTTGCACGGACACACAGGGTCTCATTTATCAAAACTGCCTAAAAGAAAAATTGTTTTTGCTACACATAGCAACCAATCAGAGCTCAGCCTTAGTTTCTTAAAGGTAATCTGTCGCAAAGTTTTTGCTATCCCGTCTGAGAGCAGCATGATGTACGGGCAGAGACCCTGATTGCAGCAAAGTATCACTTAGTTTACTGGGTGCAGCAGTACTACTGCAGATCTAGCAGAGGTCAGAAAGCTGATTTATTTATAACGTCGCCCACACCACTGATTTACAGGTTTCTGTGTATACTGTGCATTGAGAGAAAGCTGAAAATCAGTGTTCAAAGCGAGGTTACACAGAACAGCAGTTCTATGATGGTAGTGATAATCTCCTGCCAATAAACCACTGATTGCACTGAATCTGCAGCACACAGCCTAGTAAGTGAAACATTGCTGAAATCAGGCTCTCTGTGCCTACCTTATGCTGCTCTAACATTATATAGCAAAAACCTGCTGACAAATTGCCTTTAACCCCTTCCCGACATATGACATACTATCCCGTCCATGTGCCCTGGGCCTTAATGCCCATGGACTGAATAGTATGTCATAGCAATCAGCTGCGCTCACGGGGGGAGCGCAGCTGATCGCAGCCAGGTGTTAGCTGATTATCACAGCTGACACCCAGCACTATGTGCCAGGTGCGGTCACGGACTGCTCCCGACACATTAACCCCCGGCACACTGCGATCAAACATGATCAAACGGCGCTCCTTCCATTGCGAGCTCTGCCATGCGTCGAAACAGTGGTTTCCCCCCACATATCAGGTATCAGCGTACTCGGGACAAATTACACAATAACTTTTCCAGTCCAATTTCTCCTGTTACCCTTGGTAAAATAAAAAAAATTGGACCTGAAGTAATTTTTTTGTGAAAAAAAGTTAAATGTTCATTTTTTTTTAAACATTCAAAAAATTCCTGTGAAGTTCTTGAAGGGTTAATAAACTTCTTGAATGTGGTTTTGAGCACCTTGAGGGGTGCAGTTTTTAGAATGGCATCACTTTTGGGTATTTTCTATCATATAGACTCCTCAAAGTGACTTCAAATGTGATGTGGTCCCTAAAAAAATGGTGTTGTAAAAATGAGAAATCGCTGGTCAACTTTTAACCCTTATAACTTCCGAACAAAAAAAAATTTTGGTTCCAAAATTGTGCTGATGTAAATTAAACATGTGGGAAAAGTTACTTATTAAGTATTTTGTGTGCCATAACTCTGTGATTTAAGAGCATAAAAATTTTCAAAATGTTCGCTGTTGTGAGCTCATTTTCGGGTTTGCCTCTGGTTTCTGGTGAGGGTTATGGAGCTGGCTGTGCTGACATAGGAGTAATGAGTTCTCTATCTGGACTCCCTCTGTTGGTGAAGGGAGGTAATGAGCTGATCTAAATGGCAGAGACCAGCCACCTGAGGAAGCGGACTGTGATTGGACATCAGGAGTTTCTGATTGGATTTAAGGCAGCCGACTCCCTAGTTTCTTGCTGGTGATTTTTCCTGACTGTGGCTTCTGGTCTCCAGTTTGGTTCCTGCCTTCTTAAAGCTAAGTTTTCTCTGCTATTGTTCATATGAGTTTTCATCTGGTTTACTTAGTTTTTGTGTTCAGCCAGCCCTGGCTGGGACTGGGCTGAATCCCCATTTTGTCTCTGATCAGTTGATCTCTTTTGCTCTGTCTTCAGAATATACCTGAGTGCTGATATAGGTAATTGAAGTCTAACGACTTCAGGGCCTTTTTCTATCAGACGTGTTGGACATTTTTTGGCAGGGTTTTTTGCGTGATTGCAGACATCAGCTTTTCTTTCCTGTCCTTTCTAGTTAGTGAGGGCCCCATCGTTTGCTCAGCCTATCTTTCTATCTGTGTTTGTGTTTTCATCTTGTTTCACCAACAATACATATTGGGGGCTGTTTATTGCTTTGGGGTCTGCTCTGGGGCAGTTTAGATTTTCCCTTTCTTTCTTTAGGCTTATTTAGTTCTCTGGCCATGACGAAGCATCTAGGACCACCGTAGGGATGCTCCACGGCTACTGCTAGTTATTGTGGATAGGATCAGGGGTCTGCAATTCGCTAGTCACCAACCTCTCCGGTTTTCTGGGCTTAGCTTGCTTTTTTGTTTTTTCCTCCTTGGTGACTCATTCATAACAGAATCACCAGCCATACCGCAGATTCTAGGGTACTCAAAAGCAGGAGAGAAATGTTAAAAAAAAAAAAAAATTGTCGGAATTTTTTTTTTTATATGTATATTTTCTCCTCTTTTTCTCTGGGGCCGTAGGAGGATTTTTTTTTTCTTTCTCTTTGATGGAGATTAAGCAATTGTCTGATCGTGTGGAGCAGCTTGCTGCTGAAGTGCAGGGAATTTCCGCCTATCTCACTCATTCACATGCTGTTGAACCAAAGATCCCTACTCCTGATGTGTTTTTTGGGGATCGGTCTAAATTTTTGAATTTTAAGAATAATTGTAAATTATTTCTTGCCTTGAAGCCTAACTCATCGGGGAGCTCTGTGCAGCAGGTTAAAATTGTCATCTCCTTGCTGCGCGGCGATCCCCAGGATTGGGCGTTTTCTTTGACACCTGAAGATCATGTTTTGACTAATGTGGATGCATTTTTTCAAGCCTTGGGGTTGTTATATGATGAACTTAATGCTATTGATCAAGCTGAGAGAGCCCTATTGACATTGAACCAGGGTCAGGATCCTGCAGAGTTATACTGTCAGAAATTCCAAAAGTGGGCGGTCCTTACTACATGGTAGTGCATTGGCAGCTCTCTTTCGGAAGGGTTTGTCTGAAACTTTAAAAGATACTATGGTGGGATTTCCTGTTCCCTCTGGTCTTGATGATTCTATGTCATTAGCCATTCAAGTTGATCGGCGTTTACGTGAACGCAAGACTACACGGGAGGCGCTGCCACCTTTTGAACAAATGTCTGAACCTATGCAATGTGATAGAGTTTTGTCTAGGGCGCAACGTCAGGAGTTTAGAAGGCGTAATAAGCTGTGTTTTCTCTCATGTTATTTCTGTCTGCCCTAAACGAGAGAAACGTTTTGCACACACATTTGCTGTGGGTCGTGTACAGTACAACCTACGGTAAATTTCTTTTGGCAATTACTCTGATCTGCTCCTTATCCACATTTTCTGTGAAGGCTTTTGTGGATTCAGGAGTGGCCTTGAATCTGATGGACTTGGATTTTGCTAAACGTTGTGGTTTTCCTATGACACCTCTGCGGACGCCTATTCCTTTGAGGGGTATTGATGCTACTCCTTTGGTGAAGAATAAACCTCAGTTTTGGACCCAGGTGATAATGCGGGTCGCCCCAGACCACCAAGAAAATTGCAGATTTTTGGTGTTGCATAATTTACATGATACCATTGTTCTGGGTTTTCCCTGGTTGCAAATCCATAATCCGGTTTTGGATTCGAAATCTGTGTCTGTGGTGAGTTGGGGTTGTCGGTGTGCTCTTGGCGACACTCCTGTTTTCTCCACCTCTCCCCAGTCGCATGATGTTCCTGACTATTTGGCTGATTTTTATGATGTACAGTGGGGAAAAAAAGTATTTAGTCAGTCAGCAATAGTGCAAGTTCCACCACTTAAAAAGATGAGAGGCGTCTGTAATTTACATCATAGGTAGACCTCAACTATGGGAGACAAAATGAGAAAAAAAAATCCAGAAAATCACACTGTCTGTTTTTTTTTCATTTTATTTGCATATTATGGTGGAAAATAAGTATTTGGTCAGAAACAAGCAATCAAGATTTCTGGCTCTCACAGACCTGTAACTTCTTCTTTAAGAGTCTCCTCTTTCCTCCACTCATTACCTGTAGTAATGGCACCTGTTTAAATTTGTTATCAGTATAAAAAGACACCTGTGCACACCCTCAAACAGTCTGACTCCAAACTCCACTATGGTGAAGACCAAAGAGCTGTCAAAGGACACCAGAAACAAAATTGTAGCCCTGCACCAGGCTGGGAAGACTGAATCTGCAATAGCCAACCAGCTTGGAGTGAAGAAATCAACTGTGGGAGCAATAATTAGAAAATGGAAGACATACAAGACCACTGATAATCTCCCTCGATCTGGTGCTCCACGCAAAATCCCACCCCGTGGGGTCAGAAAGATCACAAGAACGGTGAACAAAAATCCCAGAACCACGCGGGGGGACCTAGTGAATGAACTGCAGAGAGCTGGGACCAATGTAACAAGGCCTACCATAAGTAACACACTACGCCACCATGGACTCAGATCCTGCAGTGCCAGACGTGTCCCACTGCTTAAGCCTGTACATGTCCGGGCCCGTCTGAAGTTTGCTAGAGAGCATTTGGATGATCCAGAGGAGTTTTGGGAGAATGTCCTATGGTCTGATGAAACCAAACTGGAACTGTTTGGTAGAAACACAACTTGTCGTGTTTGGAGGAAAAAGAATACTGAGTTGCATCCATCAAACACCATACCTACTATAAAGCATGGTGGTAGAAACATCATGCTTTGGGGCTGTTTCACTGCAAAGGGGCCAGGACGACTGATCCGGGTACATGAAAGAATGAATGGGGCCATGTATCGTGAGATTTTGAGTGCAAACCTCCTTCCATCAGCAAGGGCACTGAAGATGAAACGTGGCTGGGTCTTTCAACATGACAATGATCCAAAGCACACCGCCAGGGCAACGAAGGAGTGGCTTTGTAAGAAGCATTTCAAGGTCCTGGAGTGGCCTAGCCAGTCTCCAGATCTCAACCCTATAGAAAACCTTTGGAGGGAGTTGAAAGTCCGTGTTGCCAAGCAAAAAGCCAAAAACATCACTGCTCTAGAGGAGATCTGCATGGAGGAATGGGCCAACATACCAACAACAGTGTGTGGCAACCTTGTGAAGACTTACAGAAAACGTTTGACCTCTGTCATTGCCAACAAAGGATATATCACAAAGTATTGAGATTAAATTTTGTTTCTGACCAAATACTTATTTTCCACCATAATATGCAAATAAAATGAAAAAAAAACAGACAATGTGATTTTCTGGATTTTTTTTTCTCATTTTGTCTCCCATAGTTGAGGTCTACCTATGATGTAAATTACAGACGCCTCTCATCTTTTTAAGTGGTGGAACTTGCACTATTGCTGACTGACTAAATACTTTTTTTCCCCACTGTATTTAGTGAGAGCAAGTCTGCGTCTTTGCCTCCTCATAGGAGTTATGACTGTGCAATTGAGTTGAGACCTGGGTGTAAATTTCCCAAGGGTCGACTTTTCAATTTATCTGTACCCGAACACGAGGCTATGCGATCTTATATTAAGGAGTCGTTGGAGAAGGGCCATATTAGACCATCCTCTTCGCCCTTAGGTGCTGGAGTTTTTTTCGTGGCCAAGAAAGATGGTTCATTAAGGCCTTGTATTGACTATCGTTCCCTCAACAAAATTACAGTTAAATATCAGTATCCGTTACCCCTGATTTCTGATTTATTCTCCAGAGTTAAAGGTGCTTGCTGGTTTACTAAGCTTGACCTCAGGGGGGCGTATAATCTTATTCGCATCAAGCATGAGGATGAATGGAAGACGGCGTTTAATACTCCGGAGGGACATTTTGAGTACCTGGTGATGCCTTTTGGGCTCACTAATGCCCCTTCTGTCTTCCAATCCTTCATGAATGATATTTTCCGGGACTTTGTGGATAAGTTTTTGATCATCTATCTGGATGATATTATGATCTTTTCCAGAGAATGTGATTCTCATGTGGAACATGTTCGGACTGTGTTCCGGATTTTGAGAGTGAATTCCTAGTATGTTAAGGGATCGAAGTGCCTTTTTGGTGTACAGAGGATTTCATTTTTGGAATTTATTTTGTCTCCGTCAACTATTGAAATGGACCCGGCCAAGGTACAGGCCATTTATGATTGGGTTCAACCCACTTCTTTGAAGGCTCTCCAGAGGTTTTTGGGTTTTGCTAATTTTTATCGTAAATTTATAGCTAATTTTTCTGGTATTGCTAAACCACTGACTGACTTAACTAAGAAGGGTGCTGATGTGCTGAATTGGTCTTCAGAGGCTGTTTCGGCCTTTCAGGAGCTGAAGCGGAGGTTCACTTCTGCTCCGGTTTTGCGGCAACCTGATGTCTCACTTCCTTTTCAGGTGGAGGTAGACGCTTCAGAGATTGGTGCAGGTGCTGTTTTGTCCCAAAAAGATCCGGTGACGTCTAAAATGATTCCCTGTGCCTTCTTTTCCCGAAAATTCTCCCCATCTGAACGCAACTATGATGTGGGGAATCGGGAATTGTTAGCTATGCAATGGGCATTTGAGGAGTGGAGACATTGATTGGAGGGAGCTAGACATCAAGTTGTGGTCCTCACTGACCACAAGAATTTGATTTACCTTGAGTCGGCCAAACGCTTGAATCCTAGACAGGCTAGATGGGCCTTGTTTTTTACACGTTTTGATTTTGTGGTCTCCTTTCTTCCAGGCACTAAGAATGTTAAGGCAGACGCCCTTTCTAGGAGTTTCTTCGCTGATTCTCCTATTGTGACCAAGCCTACTACCATCCTAGGTGAGGGGGTAGTTCTTTCTGCCATCTCGCCCGATTTGAGACGTGCTCTGGAAGAATTCCAGGAGGACAAACCTGTGCGTTGTCCTATGGGAAAATTGTATGTTCCTGACCAGTGGAGGAAGAGAGTGATGTCTGAAGTTCATTGTTCTGCATTGGCTGGTCATCCAGGTATTTTTGGTACCAGAGATTTGGTGAGTCGGTCTTTTTGGTGGCCTGCCTTATCTCGTGATGTCAGGAATTTTGTGCAGTCCTGTGGGATTTGTTCCCGGTCTAAACCCTGTTCTCACTCTAGTGGGTTGTTGATGCCCTTGCCGGTGCCTAAGAGGCCATGGACCCATATTTCAATGGATTTTATTTCTGATCTTCCTGTCTCTCAGAGAATGACTGTTATCTGGGTGATTTGTGATAGATTCTCTAAGATGGTCCATCTTGTACCACTCCCAAAGTTGCCATCTTCTTCAGAGTTGGTACCCTTGTTTTTACAACAGGTGGTTCGGTTGCATGGGATTCCTGAGAACATTGTATCGGACAGAGGAGTTCAGTTTGTTTCCAGATTCTGGAAAGCCTGTTGTTCCAAGCTGGAAATTCAGTTGTCCTTCTCCTCTGCGTTTCACCCTCAGACCAATAGGCAGACGGAGAGAACAAACCAGACTTTGGAGTCCTATTTGAGATGTTTTATATCTGCTGATCAGGATGATTGGGTTTCATTTTTCCCCTTGGCCGAATTCGCTTTAAATAATAGAGCTAGTTCTGCCACCTTAATGTCCCCCTTTTTCTGTAACTTTGGGTTTCATCCTCGATTTTCTTCAGGGCAAGTGGAATCTTCAGCCTGCCCAGGTGTTGACACTGTGGTAGAGAGAATGCAGCAGATTTGAGACCAAGTAGTGGATAAGTTGTCTCCTCCCAGGAAAAGGCTCAGCGGTTTTCTAATCGGCATAGGACCATTGGTCCCCGGTTTAAAGTGAGTGATATGGTTTGGTTGTCATCAAAGAATATCTCTATGAAGGTGGCTTCTCCAAAGTTCAAGCCAAGATTTATTGGACCTTACAAGATTTTGGAGATTCTTAATCCGGTTTCTTTTCGATTGGCTCTTCCTGTTACGTTTAAGATCCATAACGTGTTTCATAAGTCGCTGTTGAAGAGATATGTTGAGCCAGTAGTTCCTATGGTGGCACCTCCTGACCCTGTATTGGTTAAAGGTAATGTGGAATATGAGGTAGAGAAAATACTGGATTCTCGTCTTCCTAGACGGAGACTCCAGTATTTGGTCAAGTGGAAGGGTTATGGCCAGGAGGACAATTCTTGGGTCTCTGCCTCTGATATTCATGCCGATAGATTGGTTCGTGCTTTTCATCGGGCCCATCCTGATCGGCCCGTTGGCATGGATGAGGGTTCAGTGACCCCTCCTCAAGTGGGGGTACTGTTGTGAGCTCATTTTCGTGTTTGCCTCTGGCTTCTGGTGAGGGTTATGGAGCTGGCTGTGCTGACAGAGGAGTAGTGAGTTCTCTATCTGGACTCCCTCTGTTGGTGAAGGGAGGTAATGAAGCTGATCTAAATGGCAGAGACCGGCCACCTGAGGAAGAGGACTGTGATTGGACATCAGGAATTTCTGATTGGATTTAAGGCAGCCGACTCCCTAGTTTCTTGCTGATGATTTCTCCTGACTGTGGCTTCTCGTTTCCAGTTTGGTTCCTGCCTTCTTAAAGCTAAGTTTTCTCTGCTATTGTTCATATGAGTTTTTGTCTGGTTTACTTAGTTTTTGTGTTCAGCCAGCCCTGGCTGGGACTGGGCTGAATCCCCATTTTGTCTCTGATCAGTTGATCTCTTTTGCTCTGTCTTCAGAATATACCTGAGTGATGATATAGGGCCTTTTTCTATCAGACGTGTTGGACTTTTTTGGCAGGGTTTTTTGCGTGATTGCAGACATCAGCTTTTCTTTCCTGTCCTTTCTAGTTAGTGAGGGCCCCATCGTTTGCTCAGCCTATCTTTCTATCTGTGTTTGTGTTTTCATCTTGTTTCACCAACAATACATGTTGGGGGCTGTTTATTGCTTTGGGGTCTGCTCTGGAAGTTTAGATTTTCCCTTTCTTTCTTTAGGCTTATTAAGTTCTCCGGCCGTGATGAGGCGTCTAGGACCACCGTAGGCACGCTCCACGGCTACTGCTAGTTGTTGTGGATAGGATCAGGGGTCTGCAACCCGCTAGTTACCAACCTCTCCGGTTTTCTGGCCTTAGCTTGCTTTTTTTGCTTTTTCTTCCTCGGTGACTCATTCATAACAGTTTGCCAAATTTCCATTTTTTTCACAAATAAACGCAAGTTATATCAAATAAATTTTACTATTAACATGAAGTACAATATGTCACGAGAAAACAGTGTCAGAATCACCAGGATCCATGGAAGCGTTCCAGAGTTATTACCTCATAAAGGGACAGTGGTCAGAATTGTAAAAATTGACACAGTCATTAACGTGCAAACCACCCTTGGGGGTAAAGGGGTTAAACATGTCTGGTATGGGCAACATAGACAGTTTGTCTTTTAGACCGTTCGGATTAATCTGCCCCATGGTCTGCAAAAAAATCCAAGCATGTGAACAGCCCCATAGATTATAATAAGTACTGTACTATAATAAATAGGACAAGTATGTGAAACATGGACATCTGAAAAAGGCCTTAGAAGAGATGGACTAGTTTGATTCATTAACTTAAAGGGAAGCTGTCAGTCGATCCATACTGCCTAACCGTTGGCAACATGAATCAGGTGTATTTTTCTTTGAAATGCTCCAAAATTTTAGACAAAAAATAATTTAAAGAGCTGGCTGGGGACCATAGGAATCGATGAGACTAGCCGCTCTTCTCCGGATCCACTTCTTCCGCTCCAGGTGATTGACAGATCTCTCTATGTACACACATAGAAGATACCAGTCAATCAACTAGAGCAGTGCAGGGAGAAGCTGGCTGGGAGCAGCACCAGAGTAGTCTCATCTATTTCTATAGTCCTTGGCCGACTTTTCAAGGTCAGAGCATTTCAGGGGAAAGCATATTTGTCCCAAGATTTGGACAACATGGATTGACAGGTTCACTTTAAAAAGTACCTCTGTATCTTCTCTGATGTCTCCTTACTCTTTGGTTGCTCTCATCCTCCCTGTATACTCAGACTACAGGTAGATTAGTCCTTGCATTGTAGAATTTTCATAAATTGCAAAGAGCTAATGATACTGGGCTTAACTTGCTTCTACTCGTGATCATATGTCTGCCAAGACAAAATCAAGCCTATTGCAAGGTTTGTAAATGTCCATGAGTTGTGCCATGGAGGTCATTCACCGTGGTTCCGTGGCTACAAACCGCTGTACACTGAGAAAGCAGTTAGTCCTGGCAACTGAACCTCCATCGATTACACATGCAGTATGTCATATCCAAGGCCCAGTTTCCAGTCTATAGCTGTCTATCTGTAACTACCAATCCTAGCTGTCATTGTCTGCTAGCAGGTGTAGTTTCATGACACTGGACAGCCTCAGAGACCACAGCTCTAAATCGGTTATATCAACACCCCAGATTTTTTACTCAGAAGTTGGGCTCCCTACCATGACAGGCATGTGTGATTTTATGGTTTTACATGTTTAACAAGTATAACATTGCTGGCTTCTTTCTTCCCGTTGCCTTTGTGCTGTTATATTTATTCCAGGTATTACCTGCTTTTTTGCATTCCTTCTCTTACACTGTGGTCTTCATATTAATGAAATGGAAATTTCAAGAAAGTGAAAATGTGGAGGAGGTTATCCAGTGAGAAACTGAACTAGAAGACGCCAGCTCGAGCCTGCTGTACACAACACAAAATACCAAGAAAACCTACCTGACAACCACTGTAATTACAAAACTTTTAAATATTAGGTCAATTGAGATATCTACAGCATTTATTTTAGTGAAAATCATTCAATTTTGCCTAAAAACATGTAGGTAAATTGGGCTTCAAATAAAAAGTGATTGTCTTCTACAGCATAAATGTGTCACAATGCATAGTAAGCCGCAGAATGCTGTTCACTAGAAGATGTGTCAGAGATACTGTCTCCATCCCCTCACTTTCCTCCCCAGAATGATTGACTTTAATTTTATCATGAAGCAAATTAGATTGTTCTGGAGACGAAAGAGAGAAGCCGAAACCAATCTGATGGATTTGCCAGTACATAGAGGCTGCAGAAAACATATACATGATTTTTTTTTATAATGAAACCAAAGTACAGAAATACATTTTAGGCAAAGATAAATCCACTTCAGCTAAATAAATACCTCCAAATATGTCAATAGTCTTTTTCAAACATCTCTTACAAATCAGTCATCTTCAAAGTATGGGTGCGGATCTGTTGACTCAGCATCTATAATGAGATATGTATATACAGTGGAGAAACTAAGTATTTGATACACTGCTGATATTTCAAGTTTTCCCACCTAAAAAGCATGGAGAGGTCTATAATGTCTGTAATTTTTATCGTAGGTACAGTACACTTCAACTGTGAGAGACAAAATCTTAAAAAAAATCCAGAAAATCATATTGTATGATTTTTACTTAATTAATTTGCATTTTATTGCACAAAATAAGCATTAGATGCAATAGTAAAACAGAACTTAATATTTGGTACAGAAACCTTTGTTTGCATTTGCAGAGGTCAGATATTATGTGTGGTTCTTGACCAAGTTTGCACACACTACAGCAGGGATATTGGCCCACTCCCCCATACAGATTTTCTCCAGATCTTTCAGGTTTCGGGGCTGTCACTGGGAAACAGTGAGTTTCAGCTTCCATCATAGACTTTCTATTGAGTTCAGGTCTGGAGCCAGACTAGGCCACTCCAACATCTAGAATTGCTTCTTACAGAGTCACTCTTTAGTTGCTCTGGCTGTGTGTTTTGGGTCATTGTCATGCTGAAAGACCCAGCCACCACCCATCTTCAATGCTCTTACTGAGAAAAGAAGGTTGTTGGCCAAAATCTCTCATGACCCCTTCAATGCGGTGCAATCGTCTTGTCCCTTTGCAGATAAGCACCCTCAAAGTATGATTCCCCCACCATCCTTCACAGTTGGGATGTTTTTGCGGTAGTACTCATCCTTCTTCCTCTAAACACGGCAATGGGAGTTGATCCCAAAAAGTTTTATTTTGCTCTCATTTGATCACATGACCTTTACCCATGCCTATTCTCTGTATCATCTAGATGGTCATTGGCAAACTTCAAACGGGCCTGGACATGTGCTGGTGTGAGCAGGGTGACCTTGCATGCCCTGCATGATATTACTAATGGTAATGTTTAAGACTGTAGTCCCAGCCCTCTTCAGGTCATGGACCAGGTCCTTCCATGCAGTTCTTGGCTGATTTTGGACCTTTCTCAGAATCTTCCTTACCCCATGAGGCGAGATCTTACATGGAGCCCCAGACCGAGGAAGATTGACAGTCATCTAATATTTCTTCCATTTTCTAATAATTGTGACAACAGTTGTGGCCTTCTCACCAATCTGTGTCATGATCCCAGTGCAGGTTTTGACCTGCACGTCAGGGGTTAATGTCTTGAGCCAAGTGCAAGCTTTGACCTGCACGCCTGGGGTTAATTATTGTGGCCTCTCTTTGGTTCAGGGAGAGCTTCTTATAGCCCTGGGAAGCTCCAATCCCTGTCAGTTATACTTTTGCCTTTGGCCGAGTGTGGTGACCCCTGTGCGCCTGTCCCGGTTCATTGTCTTCTAGCTTGCTTATATGGTTCTGACCCGGTTCTGTCCCCTGTTGTGAGTTTGCCTGTTGATTCTGTACTGTATAGCTGTTCCTCTGGTTTCTGACTTCTTGGCTACATCCTGACTATCCGTCCTTTCTAATCCTTTGGTATTGTCGTGCTATCTCGTGCTTTGACCCAGCTTGATCTGTTTACGTCCCTGTCTATGCCCCGTGGTAAGGCCACGCCCCCAGCAGTCATGTGCTTTAGGTCCTGCTGATCTGAAGCACGCATCTTCACTGCTGCTGCCTGCTCCTCAGGTATCTTTGAGCACAGTTTGTCTAACTCAGTACACGCGCACTGGCTCAGTGAGCAAGTGCAGTGCGGTGTTCCTGACAATCTGCTTGCCTATTGTCCTGTAGCCCATCCCAGCCTAATGCAGGTCTACAGTTTTGTCCTTGGTGTTCTTAGACAGCTGTTTGGTCTTAGCCATGGTGGATAAATTGGAGTGTGATTGATTGAGTGTGTGGACAGGTGTCTTTTATACAGGTAATAAGTTCAAACAGGTGCAATTAATACAGGCAATCAGTGCATAGCAGGAGGGCTTCTTAAAGAAAAACTAACAGGTCAGTGAGAGACAGAATTCTTGCTGGTTGGCAGGTGATCAATACTTATTTCATACAATAAAATGCAGTTTAATTGTTTAAAAATCATACAATGTGATTTTCTGTTTTTTCTTTTCCAGTTCTGTCTTTCACAGTTGAAGAGTACCTATAATAGAAATTACAGACCTCTCCATTCTTTGCAGGTGAGAAAACTTGCAAAATCGGCAGTGTATCAAATACTTATTTTCACCACTGTATATATTGTGTTAGATTGGCTCACTCGGCTGCTCACAGGGGTAGACACATGAATGTTTCTTGCTTGTATCTTCTACTGGTTTATTGAAAAGATATGGCATAAACCAGTGCAAAGTTCAGAAAAATAAACACAGCCTTTCTGGCATAACAGGAAAACAGAAAATAACATATAGCACAGTCTATGTGGCTGCAGGGATCCGCCCGCTCAGGGTAAGCCAACAAGGTTCAGCTCACTTTGTCACAAACACAGCTCTGGAGCTCTCGTCACCAGGCTCACTGAACACTCAACAATTCAAGAAGGCTGACTATTTACCTTCATATCATTGAAACTAACATCCTCAGTGATACATATTTCCCCTCCAATACTTTACCAGTGACCTTGTCACATATCCCCTCATGCCCAAATCTGAGGGTTTTGGCACCTTCAGCCACTAAACAGGAAAGTCTGGACAGGGCATCTGCATTACCGTGTAGTTTCTCAGGCCTCTGCTCCACATGAAAGCTAAAGTCCTAGAGTGCTAGAAGCCACCTACTCACCTGGGCATTCTTCCCCTTCCTTTCCCACATCTATCTCAGGGGCGCATGATCTGTCACTAGCCTGAACTTCTGGCCTAACAGGTAGTACCTAAGAGTATCAACTGCCCATTTGATGGCAAAGCATTCTTTCTCTACAATGGCATAGTTTTTCTAACAGGAGATGAGTTTCCTACTTAGGTATAGGATTGGATGTTCCTCTCCATTTATTTCCTAGGACAACACGGCTCCTAACCCGACCTCAGATGCACCTGTCTGGACCATGAACTCCTTACTGAAATCAGCTGTGACCAAGACCAGCTGTTTACACAGAGCAAACTTCAACTCCTAGAACAACATCTTCACCTTAGAAGTTAATGGTAAACCGTGCCTTCCTATGTGCATCTAATTCCACCTGGACTCTCTGCAAGTGATTTCCCCAATCCGGCCTAAAGATCACAATATCATCTAGGTAATCTGTGGTGTACTTCTAGTGAAGGCCTCGGATCTGGTCCATGGCCCTCTGGAACGAAGCTAGGGCTCCTTGCAGTCTGAACGACATTCTGGTATACTAGAAGCAACCGTAAGGTGTAGAGGAGGCCGTCTTCTTCTTGGCACTTAGGGACAGGAGGATTTGCCAGTACCCTTTTTTAAGGTCCAGGTTGGTGATGTATCTGGCTGACCCTAGCCTCTCAATGAGTTCATGGACGAGGTATAGTGGATATACATTGAATTTGAACACCTCATTTAGCTTCCTGCAATCATTACAAAAACGACATTCTTCTTCTGGCTTCGGCACCAGGACAATGGTGCTGAACAAGCCACTCTTTGACTCCTCGATGATGCCCAGGCTCGAAATTTTCCTCACCGCCTTCAAAATCACCTGACAGCGACTTTCAATACGACGTTTAGTTCAGCCGCACATGTGGTTCCGCCAGGATTTCATGATCAACAACCTGCATATGTCCTAGAAACTCCAAAAAAAGGTTCCGGTTCCACTGAAGCCGTTCTTGGCACTGTTGTTTCTAGGCCATTGAGAGTGTCTCTGCCATGGTGACATCATCGACCTTGGATTCAGGATTGGCCCCTCAGCCATCCTTCTACACGAACTTATTAAGCATGGACTTCAAGGTCTTATTGAATGTCTCCACCAGGCCATCCGCCTGAGGATGGTACACTGATGTGCTGAGTTGTGCAAGAAGGAGAGCCTTACATTACTCTCTCATTACTTTGGACATGAATGGTGTTACCTTGTCCATCAGGATCTCCTTTGGCAGGCTCGTCCGGGAGAAAGTATGGACTAGTTCTCGGGCTATTCTCCTGGCAGAGGAGTTTCTCAGTGGTGCCGCCTCCGGGTACCGTGTTGCATAGTCCATGACCACTAGAATACATTGGTGATCTCTGGCAGACTTAAATGGTGGCACAAGAGAATAAATGGCACTCCTAAAAGTGGGTGCCCAGGTAGGGTCCCAAACCTTGTAATATAAAGATGAACTTGGCATTCAAGTAGTAGACATGAAAAAGTAGGCTTTAATGCAGCTATAACAGTACAGGTGTTTAAAGACATTTCGGTCCACATGAACCTTCATCGGAGTACTAAAAAAAAATTTAAGAAAAAAAATAAAAGAAAAAATATATTAAAAAATGTATTAAAAAATATATGGAAAGAACTAAAGTATATATAGCCATTAAGAAACATGTGTTATATTCATGGAATAGTTTCAAGAGTCACAGTGCTCATATCAATATCAATAGTGGAACATGTAAGGAATAGAGATGTAAAGATGAAGGTTAGCTAGTATACAAACTCATACCACGTTGTAGTGATTGCATATGTCCAATTGGTAAAAGCTGTGGAAAAAGACTGATGGCAATAAGAAACCATATCTCTATATAGTGGTGGTGCGCGGCATGCAGATAGTTACCTGTGAGAGTGGTGATCGTGGAGAGCATGGTGCGGAGCTAGAACCACGAACGCGGAGTCCACCGCTTATTCTGAGGCACGCTAGTGAATGGCAGTATCAGTCAAAACTAAAAGGACCAAGGGACGGGGTTTACTGTGCATAATGACCAATCGGGAGTTTAGCCTTAGTCCCTGTCCTGGGTCCCCATCATTCAGTCCTTGATAGCATTGTGGCGCCCCCAGGGGTATGGCCGCCACAGTGGCTTTGCCTTCCTCCAGGGAGGGTAATGCCAGGCTTGGAAGCAGTGAAGGGTCTCTCTCGCAGTTGACCTATACATGCAACACAGTTCCACTCCAGGCCAGCAGGGGGGACTCTGAACCGGAATTGAAGGGAGGGGTGCTCTCTGAGAGCCAGGAGGAAGGAGTGGTCAGTTAGTGAGAGGAGGTCCACATGTGCAGACGTGTGGAGAGAAACTGGTGGTTGAGCTGAGGAAAAGAGAGCTCCCTCCCAGTTAGAGCGCATGAACTGGAGCCTGGTCTCCACGGTTGTACGGATACTAATGGTCCTGCAACAGACACCAGAGGAGTAGGAGGCTGTAAATGCCCTACCCCCACCTAAGGCTCGGAGGCACAACAGCACGGAGTGAGCCAAGAGAGGAATAGCGGCTACAGCTGTCTGCCATACGAGGAGTGCTAGTAGAAGAGAATTAGGAGGAACTTCAGTATAAATCAGTACTAGGAGTACTTCATTCCAATAAGCGCTAAGAAGGAGACTGCACAGCCCATCTGCTGAGAGAGAATCCCTGAGCTGCTTCCAGGTTAGCTTGCTCCGGTACCATCTGTAATCAGGACCCTGGACTGCATTTATCAAGTAAAGGTACAGAAATTGCACCCTGCTGTGTCTTTGTCTGCTTCCTACCCTTCCGGCACTGCTACATCCCCGTGCCAACCACATCTACACTGCCCTGGGACTACAGCTTCACCTGTAGGAAGCTTTTACATCTTTGCTGCACCATACTATCAGTCCCAGTGGATCTGCATGCAGCGTCGGCTTAACATCTCCCTTGCCGAACACCACAGATGGTGTCACAAACTATTCCATTAACTACATTCCACCATTCAACTTCCCCTATTAATTGGGCGCCGAGGGCCACGGACCAGGTCACTGCTGCTGTGACACATCCTGCTGACACCGGCCCGGTACCGAGTACCCCACAGCCCTGGGAGGGCGACCCAACTTGGCGTCACGAACAGGATTACGGAGCCCGGTACCCCCGGGTCCTGTGTGCCATAGACTGTGTGTGAAATTGGCGCCAATTGCCGCCATTGCCGTGCTGCTTGGCGCCCGCGGGAAGAAAAAAGGGGCAGGCCTTCGTGGGCGGAGCCCCTCAGAGCGCGAAGAAGTGAAGTGCCGCGCGGGAAGAAAGGACAGCGCGTGAGAAGGGGTGGAGCTGAGGCCTACAGCCGGAGCATCGGGCCTGCGAAGCAGCTGCCGCTAAGCTCACTCAACCCCTGGCCCTGGCTAACGTTAACTAGGGGGGGAAGAGAATGTCTGTGCCAAGCTGCAATGCAGCGGCGGACACCGCCGCCAACCCCTCAGCGCCGCAAGGAGTAGCGCCCGCCGCAGCGGTCCCCATAATGCCGCTGTCTATGCCCTACCTTCTGGGAGCGGCCTGGCTACTGCAGTACTCCGGTGAGTCACATACCCTGAGTGAATTTAAAGAGAGACTGTGCAGTTTGTTTAAAGTATACCCTCTGTCTGAAAGCCAGAAAGTGAAAATCCTTATTGGACAGCTAACGGGTGCAGCACAGAGGGAGGTGAAAGCCTGGCAGGACACTGACAAAGAGACTGTTAAAAAGATTCTAGCCAAGCTGAGAAGCAGCTTTGACACCCGCACTGCAGCTGAAATCAAAATGCGATTCTTTGGATGTAAGCAGAGAACGCAGGACAGTATAAGGGACTATGCTCTTAACCTGCAGGAGGCGCTGCGGGCAGTTAAGCAAGTTGATCCTGACAGTGTGAAGGAGGAAGAAAAACTGTTAAAGGAGCAGTTCATTGAAGGACTCCTATCCAGTACCCACAGAGGACAGTTGCGCATCATAACCCTGCAAAACCCTGATCTGGACTTTGCTGATTTTAAGAACAGGGCTATTCGGGTCCTGAAGGAATCAACTGACAGCCGTCCAGTGCCTCCTAGGCGCCCAGCGATCACCTACCATCAAGAAGCAACATCTTTTCCTTCCATCCCTGTGGAGGCTGATGCACAGACTCTGGATAAAGATCCAACTGAGGAGCTGCGTCTTCAAGTCCAGGAGTTGACCAGGGGTATGGCTGCACTTACTAAAACCGTGCAGTCCCTGCAGGTGTCCTCCAAAGAGAAGATCCAGCTTGCTTCCAGTCCAGAGGATGTCCCGTGGCTCCGGAAGAGGAGAACCCTGCCACTCCGAGGGAGGAGCAACGACCGCTATGACCAGGACGGACGTCCCATCTGTCGTCGCTGCTACAAGGCAGGTCATCTTGCAAGATTTTGTCCTTTAAACGAGCAACCCCTGGGGCAGAGGGTCAACCCCCAGGAGTAGGACCACAAGACCCAAGGAACTGGCGAGCCAAGTATGTTGGAGGGAGACCGATCCTTCCAGTGGTGATTGACGGCATCCCCATGAACGCTTTGCTGGACACTGGCTCCCAGGTGACCACCATGCCCTTTATCCTCTACAAGCGGTATTGGGCTGACTCTGAACTCACCCGTGGCCCAACTGATGAACTAACAGTAGTTGCCAGTAATGGTCAGTCTTTACCACAAGTGGGGTGTAAAGAAATTACTGTTAAAGTGGGGAGGGTGGAGCTAAAATCTCAAGGTCTGATAGTTGTGGATATTGATCGACGAGAATGTAATCCCATGATGACTCTTGGTACAAATGTAATTGAAAACTGTCTGTCCGAGGTTATTGTCTTGTTGCAACAGGTGGCTGAGACTGCTGGTTCCAGTGAACAACGAGTCCTGCAGAAGGAGATCAAGGCCCTGATGCAAAGACAACAGGTAGAACTCTCTGGCGGAGAAATTGGTAGTGTCAGAGTGAGTGATGCTTTCCCCATTGCAATAACCCCCAGATGTGAGATGTGGCCTTAGAGGGAAGGATTACCAGGCATTGGTAAAACCAGTATATTCTGATAGTAGGCCCACTGTCCTGACAGCCAGAGGGGTGGTTGATGTACATAAAGCGAGAGTACCTGTACGCCTTTTGAATTGTGGGGAAGAGGAGGCCACAATACCTCGGTACGCCACAGTTGCTAAGCTGCTCACTGTTAATAACAACTCTTTGCAGACAGCAGAGCCCTTGGTCTCATCCGATCATGTGGCGGACAATGGCTCTGTGAAGCAGATGGAGGAGTGGTGCCAGCAACTGCAGGTGGGGACTGACTCTACACCTTCATTCCATAAAAATGGGGTTTACAGTGTGACCCAGGAGTATGAGCGGGTATTCAGCAAACACCCACTAGATTTTGGGCAGGCAAAAGGGGTTCAACATCATATCCCCACTGGAGATTATCCACCCATTAAAGAAAGGTACAGGCCTATAACCCCAACACAAAACCCCTGCTTCCTTCATCTCTTTCAACATCCCTTTTGCACATTGGTATTGTGTTGGGGTTATAGGCCTGTCTCTGTCAACTGTCTCTGTCCCTATCAACTGTCTCTGATAACCCCTGCTTCCTTCATCTCCTTCAACATCCCTTTTGCACATTGGTAATCAGAGACAGTTGTAGCCCCTGGGCAGCTCCAATAGTTTTTGTAAAGAAGAAGGATGGTACCATGAGAATGTGTGATTACAGGAAAATTAACAGCATTACACATAAAGATGCCTACCCATTACCCAGAATTGAAGAGTCATTAGCTGCACTTAAAACTGCTAACTATTTTTCCACCTTGGATCTCTCTAATGGGTATTGGCAGGTTCCCGTGGCAGAGGCAGACAAGGAGAAAACAGCATTTACCACTCCAATGGGTCTCTGTGAGTTCAACTATATGCCATTTGGGCTCTGCACTGGCCCAGGAACATTTCAACGGCTGATGGAGTGCTGCCTGGGACACATGAACTTTGAGACAGTCCTGTTGTACCTTGATGATGTCATTGTTTTCTCCAAGACTTATGAAGATCATCTGGGGCACCTGGCTGAGGTGTTAGAAGCTTTGTCCAACTTTGGCCTGAAGGTGAAGCCTTCCAAATGCCACCTCCTGCAGCCTAAGGTACAGTACCTTGGTCATGTAGTGAGTGCAGAAGGTGTGGCACCAGATCCTGACAAAGTCACAGTCATCCGGGACTGGCAGAAGCCCAGCAAACTCCATGAAGTACGCCAATTCCTCGGGTTGGTAGGCTACTACTGAAGGTTCATCAAAGGCTTCTCTGAAATAGCCACTCCTATGCAAAATCTTCTGGTGGGACAGTCCAAGAAAACCAAACAGAAAAGTTCCACCTTTGAATGGACTGAAGAGTTGGAGAGATCCTTCACCAGACTGAAGATGGCTCTCACAGGAGATGAAGTTCTGGCCTACCCAGATTATGACAAACCCTTTGTGTTGTATACTGATGCCAGCAACGTGGGACTGGGAGCAGTACTGTCACAGGTACAGAATGGCAAAGAAAGAGTGATCTCCTACACCAGCAGGAAGCTTCATCCCACTGAAAGGAACCCTGACAACTACAGTTCCTTCAAGCTGGAGTTCCTCGCCATAGTCTGGGCTGTGACTGAAAGATTCAAGCAATACCTAGCTTCAGCCAAGTTTACTATTTTTACGGGCAACAACCCGTTGACTCACTTGGACACTGCAAAACTAGGTGCACTGGAGCAGTGATGGATGGCTCGGCTGTCTAACTATGAGTTTACCATCAAGTACCGGGCAGGGCACAAGAATGCCAATGCTGATGCGCTGCCCAGAATGCCTAATCTGCCAGATGCAGGAGAAGACCCTGAGGCTCTTGAGCTCTTGAAGAAATAGAGTTACCTCCCTTCCACCAGCCACTTGCGGCCCAGCGTGCTCAAGGAGTGAGAAACAGACGGTCTGACTTGAAAGAGGTCACCCTAAATCCATTGCCCCATCATGACTAGGCAGAAACTCAAGATAATGATCCTGCAGTCCGCCAGGTGAAGGAGCAACTGTCACAAGCTGACTCACGCCGAGAGTCGAATGCTCCTGAGGAAACTCTGCAGTTGTGGAAGGAGAGAGGCCGGCTGTTCATTTATGAAGGAAAGCTGTGTCGGAGGAGTATCAATGCCCGCACTCATGAGCTGGTCTGGCAGGTAATAGTCCCAAAGAGAGAGGCATCAATGGTCTTGGAAGCATACCACAATGGAGCTGGACACTTCGGATGGAAGAAGTTGGAAGCATTGCTCTGGGAGAGATTCTACTGGGCTGGTATGAGGAAAGCCTGTTATGAATGAGTCACCGAGGAGGAAAAAACAAAAAGCAAGCTAAGCCCAGAAAACCGGAGAGGTTGGTAACTAGCGGATTGCAGACCCCTGATCCTATCCACAACAACTAGCAGTAGCCGTGGAGCATGCCTACGGTGGTCCTAGACGCCTCGTCACGGCCGGAGAACTAAATAAGCCTAAAGAAAGAAAGGGAAAATCTAAACTGCCCCAGAGCAGACCCCAAAGCAATAGACAGCCCCCAACATGTATTGTCCGTGAAACAAGATGAAAACACAGACACAGGTAGAAAGATAGGCTGAGCAAACGACGGGGCCCTCGCTAACTAGAAAGGACAGGAAAGAGAAGCTGCTGTCTGCAATCACGCAAAAAACCCTGCCAAAAAGAATGTCCAACACGTCTGATAGAAAAAGGCCCTGAAGTCGCTAGACTTCAAATCACTATATCAGCACTCAGGTATATTCTGAAGACAGAGCAAAAGAGATCAACTGATCAGAGACAAAATGGGGATTCAGCCCAGTCCCAGCCAGGGCTGGCTGAACACAAAAACTAAGTAAACCAGACAAAAACTCATATGAACAATAGCAGAGAAAATTTAGCTTTAGGAAGGTAGGAACCATACTGGAAACCAGGAGCCACAGTCAGGAAAAATCACCAGCAAGAAACTAGGGAGTCGGCTGCCTTAATTCCAATCAGAAACTTCTGATGTCCAATCGCAGTCCTCCTCCTCAGGTGGCCGGTCTCTGCCATTTAGATCAGCTTCATTACCTCCCTTCACCAACAGAGGGAGTCCAGATAGAGAACTCACTACTCCTCTGTCAGCACAGCCAGCTCCATAACCCTCACCAGAAGCCAGAGGCAAACCCTAAAATGAGCTCACAACAGTACCCCCCCTTGAGGAGGGGTCACCGAACCCTCATCCACGCCACCGGGCCGATCAGGATGGGCCCAATGAAAAGCACGAACCAATCTATCGGCATGAATATCAGAGGCAGAGACCCAAGAATTGTCCTCCTTGCCATTAGCCTTCCACTTGACCAAATACTGGAGTCTCCGTCTAGCCAGACGATAATCCAGTATTTTCTCTACCTTATATTCCACATTACCTTCAACCAATACAGGGTCAGGAGGTGCAGCCATAGGAACTACTGGCTCAACATATCTCTTCAACAGCGATTATGAAACACGTTATGGATCTTAAAGGTAACAGAAAGAGCCAATCGAAAAAAAAACGGATTAAGAATCTCCAAAATCTTGTAAGGTCCAATAAATCTTGGCTTGAACTTTGGAGAAGCCATCTTCATAGAGATATTCTTTGATGACAACCAAACCATATCACTCACTTTAAACCGGGGACCAATGGTCCTATACCGATTAGAAAACCGCTGGGTCTTTTCCTGGGTGAGAGACAACTTATCCACTACTTGGTCCCAAATCTGCTGCATTCTCTCTACCACAGTGTCAACACCTGGGCAGGCTGAAGATTCCACTTGCCCTGAAGAAAATCGAGGATGAAACCCAAAGTTACAGAAAAAGAGCGACATCAAGGTGGCAGAACTAGCTTTATTATTTAAAGCGAATTCGGCCAAGGGCAAAAATGAAACCCAATCATCCTGATCAGCAGATATAAAACATCTCAAATAGGACTCCAAAGTCTGGTTTGTTCTCTCCATCTGCCCATTGGTCTGAGGGTGAAACGCAGAGGAGAAGGACAACTGAATTCCCAGCTTGGAACAAAAGGCTTTCCAGAATCTGGAAACAAACTGAACTCCTCTGTCCGATACAATGTTCTCAGGAATCCCATGCAACCGAACCACCTGTTGTAAAAACAAGGGTACCAACTCTGAGGAAGATGGCAACTTTGGGAGTGGTACAAGATGGACCATCTTAGAGAATCTATCACAAATCACCCAGATAACAGTCATTCTCTGAGAGACTGGAAGATCAGAAATAAAATCCATTGAAATATGGGTCCATGGCCTCTTAGGCACCGGCAAGGGCATCAACAACCCACTAGAGTGAGAACAGGGTTTAGACCGGGAACAAGTCCCACAGGACTGCACAAAATTCCTGACATCACGAGATAAGGCGGGCCACCTAAAAGACTGACTCACCAAATCTCTGGTACCAAAAATACCTGGATGACCAGCCAATGCGGAGCAACGAACTTCAGACATCACTCTCTTCCTCCACTGGTCAGAAACATACAATTTTCCCATAGGACAATGCTCAGGTTTGTCCTCCTGGAATTCTTCCAGAGCACGTCTCAAATCGGGCGAGATGGCAGAAAGAACTACCCCCTCACCTAGGATGGTAGTAGGCTTGGTCACAATAGGAGAATCAGCAAAGAAACTCCTAGAAATGGCATCTGCCTTAACATTCTTAGTGCCTGGAAGAAAGGAGACGACAAAATCAAAACGCGTAAAAAACAAGGCCCACCTAGCCTGTCTAGGATTCAAGCGTTTGGCCGACTCAAGGTAAATCAAATTCTTGTGGTCAGTGAGGACCACAACTTGATGTCTAGCTCCCTCCAACCAATGTCTCCACTCCTCAAATGCCCATTTCATGGCTAGCAATTCCCGATTCCCCACATCATAGTTGCGTTCAGATGGGGAGAACTTTCGGGAAAAGAAGGCACAGGGATTCATCTTAGACGTCACCGGATCTCTTTGGGACAAAACAGCTCCTGCACCAGTCTCTGAAGTGTCTACCTCCACCTGAAAAGGAAGTGAGACATCAGGTTGCCGCAAAACCTGAGCAGAAGTGAACCTCCGCTTCAGCTTCTGAGAGGCCGAAACAGCCTCTGAAGACCAATTCAGCACATCAGCACCCTTCTTAGTTAAATCAGTCAGTGGTTTAGCAATACCAGAAAAATTAGCTATAAATTTACGATAAAAATTAGCAAAACCCAAAAACTTCTGGAGAGCCTTCAAAGAAGTGGGTTGAACCCAATCATAAATGGCCTGTACCTTGGCCGGGTCCATTTCAATAGTTGACGGAGACAAAATAAATCCCAAAAATGAAATCCTCTGTACACCAAAAAGGCACTTCGATCCCTTAACATACAAGGAATTCTCCCTCAAAATCCGGAACACAGTCCGAACATGTTCCACATGAGAATCCCAATCCCTGGAAAAGATCAAAATATCATCCAGATAGATGATCAAAAACTTATCCACAAAGTCCCAGAAAATGTCATTCATGAAGGATTGGAAGACAGAATGGGCATTAGTGAGCCCAAAAGGCATCACCAGGTACTCAAAATGTCCCTCCAGAGTATTAAACGCCATCTTGCATTCATCCCCATGCTTGATGCGAATAAGATTATACGCCCCCTGAGGTCAAGCTTAGTAAACCAGCAAGCACCTTTAACTCTGGAGAATAAATCAGAAATCAGGGGTAAAGGATACTGAAATTTAACCGTAATTTTCTTGAGGGAACGATAGTCAATGCAAGGCCTTAATGAATCATCCTTCTTGGCCACGAAAAAAAACAGCACCTAAGGGCGAAGAGGATGGTCTAATATGACCCTTCTCCAACGACTCCATAATATTAGATCGCATAGCCTCGTGTTCGGGTACAGATACATTGAAAAGTCGACCCTTGGGAAATTTACACCCATGTCTCAACTCAATTGCACAGTCATAACTCCTATGAGGAGGCAAAGACGCAGACTTGCTCTCACTAAATACATCATAAAAATCAGCCAAATAGTCAGGAACATCATGCAACTGGGGAGAGGTGGAGAAAACAGGAGTGTCACCAAGAGCACACCGACAACCCCAACTCACCACAGACACAGACTTCCAATCCAAAACCGGATTATGGATTTGCAACCAGGGAAAACCCAGAACAATGGTATCATGTAAAATATGCAACACCAAAAATCTGCAATTTTCTTGGTGGTCTGGGGCGACCCGCATTATCACCTGGGTCCAAAACTGAGGTTTATTCTTCGCCAAAGGAGTAGCATCAATACCCCTTAAAGGAATAGGCGTCCGCAGAGGTGTCATAGGAAAATCACAGCGTTTAGCAAAATCCAAGTCCATTAGATTCAAGGCCACTCCTGAATCCACAAAAGCCTTCGCGGAAAATGTGGATAAGGAGCAGATCAGAGTAATTGCCAAAAGAAACTTAGGTTGTATACTGCCCACAGCAAATGTGTGTGCAAAACGTTTCTCTCGTTTAGGGCAGACAGAAATAACATGAGAGGCATCTCCACAGGAAAAAAAAACACAGCTTATTATGCCTTCTAAACTCCTGACGTTGTGCCCTAGACAAAACTCGATCACATTGCATAGGTTCAGACATTTGTTCAAAATGTGGCAGCGTCTCCCGTGTAGTCTTGCGTTCACGTAAACGCCGATCAACTTGAATGGCTAATGACATAGAATCATCAAGACCAGAGGGAACAGGAAATCCCACCATAGTTTCTTTTAAAGTCTCAGACAAACCCTTCCGAAAGAGAGCTGCCAATGCATTATCATTCCATGTAGTAAGGACCGCCCACTTTTGGAATTTCTGACAGTATAACTCTGCAGGATCCTAACCCTGGTTCAATGCCAATAGGGCTCTCTCAGCTTGATCAATAGCATTAGGTTCATCATATAACAACCCCAAGGCTTGAAAAAATGCATCCACATTAGTCAAAACAGGATCTTCTGGTGTCAAAGAAAACGGCCAATCCTGGGGATCGCCGCGCAGCAAGGAGATGACAATTTTAACCTGCTGCGCAGAGCTCCCCGATAAGTTAGGCTTCAAGGCAAGAAATAATTTACAATTATTCTTAAAATTCAAAAATTTAGACCGATCCCCAGAAAACACATCAGGAGCAGGGATCCTTGTTTCAACAGCATGTGAATGAGTGAGATAGGCGGAAATTCCCCGCACCTCAGCAGCGAGCTGCTCCACACGATCAGACAATTGCTTAATCTCCATCGAGAAAAAGAAAAAAAAAAAAAGAATCCTCCTACGGCCCCAGAGAAAAAGAGGAGAAAATATACATATAAAAAAAAAAATTCTGACACTTTTTTTTTTTTTTTACAATTCTCTCCTGCTTTTGAGTACCATAGAATCTGCGGTATGGCTGGCGATTCTGTTATGAATGAGTCACCGAGGAGGAATAAAACAAAAAGCAAGCTAAGCCCAGAAAACTGGAGAGGTTGATAACTAGCGAATTGCAGACCCCTGATCCTATCCACAACAACTAGCAGTAGCCGTGGAGCATGCCTACGGTGGTCCTAGACGCCTCGTCATGGCCGGAGAACTAAATAAGCCTAAAGAAAGAAAGGGAAAATCTAAAATGCCCCAGAGCAGACCCTAAAGCAATAGACAGCCATGTATTGTCAGTGAAACAAGATGAAAACACAGACACAGGTAGAAAAATAGGCTGAGCAAATGATGGGGCCCTCGCTAACTAAAAAGGACAGGAAAGAAAAGCTGCTGTCTGCAATCACGCAAAAAACCCTGCCAAAAGGAATGTCCAACACGTCTGATAGAAAAAGGCCCTGAAGTCGCTAGACTTCAAATCACTATATCAGCACTCAGGTATATTCTGAAGACAGAGCAAAAGAGATCAACTGATCAGAGACAAAATGGGGATTCAGCCCAGTCCCAGCCAGGGCTGGCTGAACACAAAAAGTAAGTAAACCAGACAAAAACTCATATGAACAATAGTAGAGAAAACTTAGCTTTAGGAAGGCAGGAACCAAACTGGAAACCAGGAGCCACAGTCAGGAAAAATCACCAGCAAGAAACTAGGGAGTCGGCTGCCTTAATTCCAATCAGAAACTTCTGATGTCCAATCGCAATCCTCCTCCTCAGGTGGCCGGTCTCTGCCATTTAGATCAGCTTCATTACCTCCCTTCACCAACAGAGGGAGTCCAGATAGAGAACTCACTACACCTCTGTCAGCACAGCCAGCTCCATAACCCTCACCAGAAGCCAGAGGCAAACCCGAAAATGAGCTCACAACAAAAGTCATTGAGAAGTGGTGCCGGGAGTGTGGACAATGTAACCTGCACAGAAAGTATCGAGACAGCCAGAGAGCTCCTCTGCAGCCAATCATCACCAAACAGCCACTTGAGTTGGTTGCCCTGGACCATGTGAAGCTGGTTCCAAGCCGGTCAGGCTACATCTATGCTCTTACCATTGTGGACCACTACTCAAGATTCCTGGTAGTTGTGCCTGTCAAAGATCAAATAGCCAGGACAGCAGCCAGAGCATTCCAAAAGCACTTACTACATGGATATCCTGAGGGTCGCCCACCCAGGGCTGTGGGGTACTCGGTACCGGGCCGGTGTCAAGGGGATGTGTCACAGCAGCGGTGACCCGGTCCGTGGTCCTGAGCGCCCAAGCAATGGGGGAATGTAGTTAATGGAATGGAATAGTTCGTGACGCCACCTGTGGTGCTCGGCAAGGGAGGTGTTAAGCCGACGCTGCAGACAGATCTGCTGGGATTGATGGAAGGGTGCAGCAAGGGTGTAAAAGCTCCCCACAGGTGAAGCTATAGTCCCAGGGTAGTGTAGATGTGGTTGGCACGGGGATGTAGCAGTGCCGGAAAGCTAGGAAGCAGACAAGACACAGCGGGGTGTAAATTTCTGTACCTTTACTTGATAACAGCAGTCCGGGGTCCTGATTACAGATGGTAACGGAGCAGGCTAGCCTGGAAGCAACTCAGGGATTCTCTCTCAGCAGACAGGCTGTGCAGTCTCCTTCCTAGCGCTTGTTTGAATGAAGTACTCGAGTACTAAGTTACTCTGAAGTTCCTCCTGTCAGATGGTCCCAAGAACCTTACTTGCACGGCAGACGGCTGTAGCCTCTCTCGGGGACTCCTCTCTTGAGTCCTGGCTCTCTATCCAAGCTGCTGTTGTGCCTCAAGTCTTAGATGGGAGTAGGGCATTTACAGCCTCCTACTCCTCTGGTATCTGCTGTAGGACCGTTGGTGTCCGTACAGCCGTGGAGACCAGGCTCCAGTTCTTGCGCTCTCACTGAGAGGGAGCTCTCCTTTCCTAGCTCAACCTCCAGCTTCTCCCTACTCATCTGCACACTTCACTATCCGCAGACTATCTGACCACTCCTTCCTCTTGGCCCTCAGAGAGCACTCCTCCCTTTAATCCTGGTTCAGAGTTCCCACTGCTGGCCTGGAGTGGAACTGTGTTGCATGTATGAATTGACTGCGAGAGAGACCCATCATTGCCTCCAAGCCTGGCATTACCCTCCCCTGGAGGAAGGCAAAGCCACTGTGGCGGCTCCTGGGGGCGCCGCAAGTGCTTACAGATCAAGGTCCCGCCTTTGAGGCAGAACTGTTCCAGGAATTCTGTAACTTGTATGGTTGTAAGAAGATCCGGACAACACCGTATCACCCACAGACCAATGTCTTGTGTGAGAAGATGAACCAGGTGGTGATCGACCTGCTGAAGACCTTGCCCTTGGAAGAGAGGAATCTGTGGCCAGAAATGTTGCCAGATTTGGTAGACCTCTACAATCATATTCCTGTGAATTCCACCAATTGCACTCCAGCCTACCTAATGAGAGCAAGGCCTGGTAAACTGCCTATTGATTTGGACATGGGAGTCCTGACACCTGAAGTGACGTCACCAGATGCTGACTGGGACACAGAGAGGCAGCAACAATATAGAAGAGTAAAAGAGTGTGTGGAAAGGAGTCTAGCTCAGGCAAGACAAAAGCTACAATCAGCATGCACCTGCAGTTCCCTTGTCACCAGGAGAACAAGTCCTCAAGAGGAAAAGAAGACTGTATAAGCTGGATGACCAATGGAAAGCTGAACCCTACACCATTCTACCCTCAAACTTTGACAATACCAAGGTGTGCCTTATTAGTAAAGATGGAGGAGAACCCTCAGCAACCGTATCCAGGGATCATTTGAAATTATGCCCTGACCAGTTAAGAGAAAGAATGGAAGAACAAGATAACGCCCAACCCATAGAAGAAGAAAAGGTCAGCACCATACATGGAGAATTCCCTGCAAATTGGACTAAAGTAAATGATGCAATAGTGGTGCCAGTGTTGACCTTTCCCCAGCTGGTAGCACAGGAAGAAGTGACTGAAGATCAGGAAAATCAGGCAGCAGAAGCCACACCAGCAGTGGAACCAGAGAACCCTCGCCCTGCCAGTGGTGAACCTGTTGTGCCCCTGGTGAGTCTAAGATTTCGCAGACAATCTAGTATCCCTGTGCCATGCAGAACCACCAGTAGTGTATTCAGTACATTACACACTACACCAGTAGTTAGCCCCAGACAACCAATGTTACGCAGGTCTACCCGTACTACACAAGGTATACCACCCAACAGATATCGTATATAGCTAAGTTTATGTAAATGTTGAAATTGTGTATATATGTAACTGTTTTCAAGTTTTGTGCCTACAGGTAATCTGTAAGAGTTGCCTTTGGAGTTTGCCAGTTTTGTTTTAAGGACATTGTACCACAGGACTTGTGTGGTCATCAACTTGTATATAGTTCATCATTTGCCCAGGAATGGATCATGGACATTGATGCTTGGACTTGTCATCATAGGACTGTTTTTGGAGCATGTGGTTTTTGTACATTTTTCATTTTTCAAAATCTCGTACAATTATATTTGTTATATGTTCATATGTTTTCATGTTTTGTTCAGCCCAGGAGTGCTGACTTGCACTAGGGGGGAATGTGGCGCCCCCAGGGGTATGGCTGCCACAGTGGCTTTGCCTTCCTCCAGGGAGGGTAATGCCAGGCTTGGAAGCAGTGAAGGGTCTCTCTTACAGTTAACCAATACATGCAACACAGTTCCACTCCAGGCCAGCAGGGGGGACTCTGAACTGGAATTGAAGGGAGCGGTGCTCTCTGAGGGCCAGGAGGAAGGAGTGGTCAGTTAGTGTGAGGAGGTCCACGTGTGCAGACGTGTGGAGAGAAACTGGAGGTTGAGCTGAGGAAAAGAGAGCTCCATCCAAGAGAGAGCGCATGAACTGGAGCCTGGTCTCCACGGTTGTATGGATACTAATGGTCCTGCAACAGACACCAGAGGAGTAGAAGGCTGTAAATGCCCTACCCCCACCTAAGACTTGGAGGCACAACAGCACAGAGTGAGCCAAGAGAGGAATAGCAGCTACAGCTCTCTGCCATACGATGTGTGCTAGTAGAAGAGAATTAGGAGGAACTTCAGTGTAACTCAGTACTAGGAGTACTTCATTCCAATAAGCGCTAAGAAGGAGACTGCACAGCCCATCTGCTGAGAGAGAATCCCTGAGCTGCTTCTAGGTTAGCCTGCTCCGGTACCATCTGTAATCAGGACCCTGGACTGCATTTATCAAGTAAAGGTACAGAAATTGCACCCTGCTGTGTCTTTGTCTGCTTCCTACCCTTCTGGCACTGCTACATCCCCGAGCCAACCACATCTACACTGCCCTGGGACTACAGCTTCACCTGTGGGAAGCTTTAATATCTTTGCTGCACCATACTATCAGTCCCAGTGGATCTGCATGCAGCGTCGGCTTAATATCTCCTTTGCCGACACCACAGGTGGCGTCACAAACTATTCCATTAACTACATTCCACCATTCAACTTCCCCTATTAATTGGGCACCCAGGGCCAAGGACTGGGTCACTGCTGCTGTGACACATCCTGCTGACACCGGCCCGGTACCGAGTACCCCACAGCCCTGGGGAGGGTTACTCAGCATCATTATGAATTTGGGGATGGGAGAAGACATTATCAGGTACTTAGCATCCTCCTCCACCTCCCAATTCATTACAAGTCCATGACAGCTTCTTCTTCCACCTTTCAGTTCATGATAAAGTGTACTATGCACCTTATTGCCTCCTTTCCCAATCCCCAATAAATTTTAAGTCCCCGATAGCATCACAATGAATTGTGAGATGGGGGAGGATGTTATAGAGGGCTTAGCACCCTCCTCCACCACCCAATTCATTTTACATCCATATCTAATATCTTCCTCCACCTCCACCTGTTCCTAAGTCCATTATAAGTCCCCTTCCTCCCAACCCAATCCCCCACATCCCTCATTGTCCTCCCCCTGCATCCCATCATTGTCCTCTCTCCCACCTCGATCATTGCCCTGTCCATCATCTTTATCATTGCCTTCTCCACCACACCCTATCATTGCCCTCTCCACCACCCCAATCATTGCCCTCCCCATCACCTCCGTCCTTGCCTTCACTACCATCTAGATTTTTACCGTCTTCACCACCTCCATTATTGTTCTTGCCCAAAACCCCATCATTGTCCTCTCCACCACCTCCATCATTGCCTTTTCCCCCACCATCCCCATCATTGCCCTTTCCATCACCTCCATCATTGCCTTCTCCTCCCAACCCCATCATTGCCCTTTCCACCACTTCTATCATTGCTATCCCCCCACCACCCCCATCATTGCCCTTTCTGCCACCATCATTGTCCTTTTTTCCACCTCCATCATTGCCTTCTCTCCCCCACCCCATCATTGCCCATTCCGCCACCTCCAATATTGCCATCTCACCCCACCACCCCATCATTGCCCTTTCCATCACCTCCATCATTGCCTTCTCCCTCCACCACCCCATCATTGCCCTTTCCATCACCTCCATCATTGCATTCTCCCCCACCACCCCCATCATTGCCCTCTCCACCACCTGTTAACGTCATCCAGCCACACTGCTGTGTCAGACAAGAAGTGCGGCCTGTAAGCAGGACGGATCGCTGCATGGATCACTTCCTGCCTGCCACACATGATGGCAATCTGGCCAAGGGCCCCCCAGAACCTCAGGGCTGGATAAACAGGACAGATTGCCCTCTGTATTAGCCGCCCAGCAGGGCCCCCCCACCTTCATGCCCCGATGTGGTGTGGAACACTTCTGTCTGCTGGCACGTAATCATCGCAATCTGGTAACCTCATAGGACCTGACCACGTCACTCGTGACGTCACTTCAGGTCATGTGCCCGCGTCCCGATTGGTCCATATGCACAGTAAACCCTTTGGTCCTTTTAGTCTTGGCTGATACTGCCATTCGTGCTGCTAGCTCCGCACCGTGCTCTCCAGGATCACCACTCTCACGGGTAACTATCTCCATGCGGCGCACCACCACTATATAGAGATATGGTTCCTTATTGCCATCAATCTTTATTCACTGCAATCACTACAGTGTGGTATGAGTTTGTATACTAGCTAACTTTCATCTTCATCTTTACATCTCTATTCCTTTCATGTTCCACTATGTCTGACTCATATGAGCACTGTCTCTTGATCCTATTCCAGGAATATAACACATGATGCTTAATAGCTATATATACTTTGCATGTTTTGTTATATTTTTTTACAAATTTTTTAATATTATTTTTATGTTTCTTAAAAAAAAAAAATTTAGGACTCTTATGAAGGTCCATGTGGACCGAAAAGTCTGTAAACACCTGTACTGTTATACCTGCATTAAAGCCTACTTTTCCATATCTACCACTTGAGTGCCAAGTTCATCTTTACATTTATTGGTTGCACGACAAGTCCATGGCAATCCGGTCAAATAGACCTCTATAATCGGTAACGGTACTAGGCACTGCGGAAGTAGGACATGGGGACAGTTAGCTGACAGGTAGAACAGGACAAGCAATAATTAGCAAACTATCGATGAAACCCAGGCCAGTAGAACCTTTGAAGGACCCGCTCTCTGGTTTACACCCAGATGCCCACCCAAGAAATGAGAATGTACCAGGTCTAGTACCCCATGCCTGGTAGTAACAGCGGCTCTAACATTTCACCACCCAGTTTAGTGAGCCAATATAGCAAATCCACATTTGCCATGAAATATGGAAACCTGGTGCCGGCCCCCAGCTCTTGCGAAACCCCATTTATCACAGTAGCATTGTCCAATGTCCCTTTTAACATAAGATCCTCCATTTCATAGAATCGTAGAGTTGGAAGGGACCTCCTGGGCCATCTGGTCCAACCCCCTGCTCAAAGCAGGATTCGCTAAATCATCCCAGTCAGATGTCTGTCCAGCCTCTGTTTGAAGACTTCCATTGAAGGAGAACTCACCACTTTTCGTGGCAGCCTGTTCCACTCATTGATCACTCTAACTGTCAAAACGTTTTTTCTAATATCTAATCTGTGTCTCCTCCCATTCAGTTTCATCCCATTGCTTCTAGTCTTTCCTTGTGCAAATGAGAATAAAGATGATCCTTCTACAATGTGACAGCCCTTTAGATATTTGTAGACAGCTATTAAGTCTCCTCTCAGTCTTCTCTTTTGCAAACTAAACATTCCCAAATCCTGCAACCTTTCCTCATAAGACAGGGTTTGCGGACCGGTCACCATTCTGGTCGCTCTTTTCTGAACTTGCTCCAGTTTGTTGATGTCTTTTTTAAAATGTGGTGCCCAAAACTGGACACAATATTCCAGATGAGGTCTGATGAAAGAGGAGTAGAGGGAAATAATGACTTCACGTGATCTAGACTGTATTCTTCTGTTAATACATCCTAGAATTGCATTTGCCTTTTTTGCTGCTGCATCACACTGTTGACTCATATTCAGTCTGTGATCTATTAGTATACCCAAGTCTTTTTCACATGTGCTGTTGCTTAGCCCTATTCCTCCCATTCTGTATATGCTTTTTTCATTTTTATTGCCCAGATGTAGTACTTTGCATTTTCCCTGTTAAAAACCATTTTGTTAGTTGCTGCCCACTGCTCCAGTTTATTTATATCTTTTTGAATCCTCTCTCTCTTCTCTAGTATTAGCTATCCCTCCTAGCTTTGTGTCATCAGCAAATTTAATCAGTTTACCCTCAATTCCTTCATCTAAATCGTTGATAAAGATGTTGAACAATACAGGGCCCAGGACAGAGCCCTGTGGTACCCCACTTGAGACATTCTTCCAACTGGATGTGCAGCCATTTACGACCACTCTTTGGGTCCGATCACTAAGCCAGTTATGAATCCACCTAACAGTTGCCTTGTCCATTCCATACTTATTCATTTTTTCAATAAGGATTGTATGAGATACTTTGTCAAATGCTTTGCTGAAGTCAAGATATACTATATCTACAGCATTTCCTTGATCCACCCAATCAGTGATTCTGTCATAGAAGGAAATTAAGTTAGTCTGACATGACTTATAAGTTACTAACCCATGCTGACTCTGTTTAGTCACTAGATTCTTATCCAGGTGCTGACATACATGTTGTTTAATAACTTGTTCAAAGATCTTTCCTGGTATAGAAGTCAGACTCACCGGCCTATAGTTGCCTGGGTCCACCTTCTTCCCCTTTTTGAAGATAGGAACATTTGCTCTTCTCCAGTCTTCTGGGACTTCTCCTGTTCTCCAAGAATTTTCAAAGATTATGGAGAGGGGTTCAAAAATTTCTTCTGCTATCTCCTTCAGTACTCTGGGGTGTAGTTCATCTGGACCTAGAGACTTGAATTCATTTAGCCAGTTTCAAAATTCTCAGCAGAAACTCCCAACTCAGGAATCTCAACGACATGGGTCACCGTCTCGTCCTCATCACCGGTAAAGATACACAGGGGGAACTCATCCTCCGACTCTGATGGGAATTCTTCATGGTTGAATCAGCTCCTGTATGAGTTATTTGGCACCCTTGCCTTTCGCCATAAGTCCTAGAAAAAGCTTCAGTCATGCCCTATTATCATTGGGTGTAGCAGGTCTTTAACTACTCCGATCTCATGAGACTTAGTGCCACAGTTCATTTTTATAGTCACTCTGACAACAGGGTAGTCCTTGGCGTCCCTGTGAACACAGCGGACACACACGAGTTTCCCAGGGATCAGCTGGTGGGGGAGTATGGTCCTTACCAGAGTCACCAAATGCCCCAAGTCCAAGAGTCCTGACACTAAAACCCCATTTATTGTCATGGGACATGCCTGTGGCCACTACCCAGGCTTATAGTCGACAAAACAGGCTGGATAGGCATAATACGAACAGTGCCTCCCTACACTGCAGTCCATCTGTTTGGCTGACATTGGACAATGGACAGCTATGTTGCCCGGACCATGACATCTCCAACAAATTAAGTCCTTACAATTGGCTTTTTACAACCCCACAGTGACCCCTTAGGACCTTGAACTCCCCCTAGTTGTGGCTCTATTACCTCTCTTTTAAGAGTCAGGGTCCTTCTGGGTACCCCAGTACATGAATGCAACAATGCCAGTTTCCCTTAAGGATTTCTCTACCACCTGGTACCTTTCCATTAGGCCAACCAGGTCATCCACATACCGGGGCTCTTCCTGGGCATTCAAGGTCTGCACTAGCCTAGGAAGGGATTGTGTAAATCTATTCATAATAACTGTCGTGATCCATGCTGGATTATGACAGATAAAAGCAGTAGTAACCTTTTTTTTTCTTTAAGCTGTTGCTTAAAGTTAGTTTTGCCCCGGTGGCCATTAGGGTCATTACACAGTGGTGTCTTATGTTCTAGTTTGCCCCCGGTGGTGGTTAGCGTTATTACACGGGAATCACTAGCAGGTGTGATTTCTCTGGCTTAACTATAAAGGTGTGTCATGTGCTCTCACTCACTGTTGGTGATATTGGTCATTTCAACCATCCTTGGTGGAGGAATCAGCTAGAGAGAGTTCCTGGCAGCTCAGTCAGAGTCCTGGTGTGGAAGGAGCCATACAGAGGAGTTCCTTGCAGCTCTGACAAAGCTTGGTGAAGGAACAGCTATTCAGGAGGAAAGCTGCATTCTGGTGCTGGACTCTGTTGCTGGGAGCAAGAGCAACAGAGCAGAGCTAAGTGGTGTTATCCCTGTTTGTACCTTTCCTTTTCTGTGTTTCAGTGCAGTGGTGGGAGTAGTTTCTGCACCGTTCATTTCACTAGAAAGGTCTAGGTGCAAGGCGAGCTAGGGTTTTTAGGTATCCTGCTCAGCGACAGTTGCGGAGCCTGTATAGGGACTGTCAGGAGTGTAGAGACTCAGGGGAGTGCAGGAGGTCTTCACGTCCCCGTTCCCTATCACAGGGCCCTCCATTGTATCGGTTTCCCTGGTGTTTCCCTTTATGATTTAAATTCGCCCTGTTGGAGGCGGTGTATCTCGTTACACGTGTAATTCTGAAATTCGCCTGCTGGAGGTGGTGTATCCGGCTGCACGTTATAATATTTAAATTCGCCCTATTGGAGGCGGTGTATCCAGGGTCACGTGTGTCAGAGAAATTTGCCCTGCTGGAGGCGGTGTGTCCAGTCACACGTAACCATCACAATAACATGCTCTACCACCATGGCCGGGATGGACGACTCTGGCTGCAACCACTTCTGTACCAGATATAGCATGTCGAACATTTGGGAGTGAGGGGATTTGTCACCCCAGTGGTGGACCCTTAGTCATAGTCACTTCTAGCCCTTAACATAGCTGATTAAACCCTCTCAGCACTTAGTGTGATTGTGCATTTTATGCAGGTTCACATCACTGAAGCTAACATCAGTGACACATAGCCCTCCTCCAGTACTTTGCCAGTTACCTTGTCACACACACTAATGTACTGTATATATATATATATATATATATATATATATATATATACAGTTGTGGCCAAAAGTATTGACACCCCTGCAATTCTGTCAGGTAATACTCAGTTTCTACCTGAAAATGATTGCAAACACAAATTCTTTGGTATTATTATCTTCATTTAATTTGTCTTAGATGAAAAAACACAAAAGAGAATGAAGCAAAAAGCAAAACATTGATCATTTCACACAAAACTCCAAAAATGGGCCAGACAAAAGTATTGGCACCCTCAGCCTAATACTTGGTTGCACAACCTTTAGCCAAAATAACTGCAACCAACCGCTTCCGGTAACCATCAATGAGTTTCTTTCAATGCTTTGCTGGAATATTAGACCATTCTTCTTTGGCAAACTGCTCTAGGTCCCAGATATTTGAAGAGTGCCTTCTCTGAACTGCCATTTTTAGATCTCTCCACAGGACAGGTGTTCTATGGGAGTCAGGTCTGGACTCATTGCTGGCCACCTTAGAAGTCTCCAGTGCTTTCTCTCAAACCATTTCTAGTGCTTTTTGAAGTGTGTTTTGGGTCATTGTCCTACTGGAAGACCCATGACCTCTGAGGGAGGCCCAGCTTTCTCACACTGGGCCCTATATTATGCTGCAAAATTTGTTGGTAGTCTTCAGACTTCATAATGCCATGCACACGGTCAAGCAGTCAAGTGCCAGAGGCAGCAAAGTAACCCCAAAACATCGGGGAACCTCCACCATGTTTGACTGTAGGGACCGTGTTCTTTTCTTTGAATGCCTCTTTTTTTCTCCTGTAAACTATGTTGATGCCTTTGCCCAAAAAGCTCTACTTTTGTCTCATCTGACCAGAGAACATTCTTCCAAAACGTTTTAGGCTTTTTCAGGTAAGCTTTGGCAAACTCCAGCCTGGCTTTTTTATGTCTCGGAGTAAGAAGTGGGGTCTTCCTGGGTTTCCTACCATACAGTCCCTTTTCATTCAGACGCCGACGGATAGTACGGGTTGACACTGTTGTACCCTCGGACTGCAGGGCAGCTTGAACTTGTTTGGATGTTAGTCGAGGTTCTTTATCCAACATCCGCACAATCTTGCGTTGAAATCTCTTGTCAATTTTTCTTTCCGTCCACATCTAGGGAGGTTAGCCACAGTGCCATGGGCTTTAAACTTCTTGATGACACTGCGCACAGTAGACACAGGAACATTCAGGTCTTTGGAGATGGACTTGTAGCCTTGAGATTGCTCATGCTTCCTCACAATTTGGTTTCTCAAGTCCTCAGACAGTTCTTTGGTCTTCTTTCTTTTCTCCATGCTCAATGTGGTACACACAAGGACACAGGACAGAGGTTGAGTCAACTTTAATCCATGTCAACTAGCTGCAAGTGTGATTTACTTATTGCCAACACCTGTTAGGTGCCACAGGTAAATTTACATAAATTAGAGAAGCATCACATGATTTTTTGAACAGTGCCAATACTTTTGTCCAACCTCTTTTTTATGTTTGGTGTGGAATTATATCCAATTTGGCTTTAGGACAATTCTTTTTGTGTTTTTTTCATTTAAGACAAGTTAAATGAAGATAATAATACCAAAGAATTTGTGTTTGCAATCATTTTCAGGAAGAAACAGTATTATCTAACAGAATTGCAGGGGTGTCAATACTTTTGGCCACAACTGTACATATATGGTGCTGGAGACTGAGATATATATCTGTGTAGAGGTGTACAGGCCTGAAAGAGCTGAAATGATCGATTCATAAAGAGGTACTCTGGTGAGATAGATTGGTTTGAGAGACAGGTATGTAATATATATATATATATATATATATATATATAATTTATTACAGTATACATGCATTATAGAATGCTGTAGATAAGCCCCTAATGTCGGTGGCCGCAGCTTATATGCGAAAAATGAGATGACAGATTCCTTTTAAGGAAAGAGTGGCACAGGATCCGGGTGAAGTGAACATCTGAAAATATCTGATCTTGATATTTCAATATTGCAAAATGATCTAAATTTGATGACTGAATGGGCAAACACTTGGCAAATGAGATTTAATGTAGATAAATGTAGAGTAATGCAACTAGGATGGCGTAATCCTATTGCTGCATATACATTAAATTGGAGTATACACAAGACTTAAGAATAGGAGAAGGACTTGGGTATTCTAGTTACAAGCACTCAATGTCAAGCAGCAGCTGCAAAAGCAAACAAGATTTTAGGGTATATAAAAAGAAAGATAAAATTCCGCGATCCCAACGTATTTTTATCCTTTTATAAATCACTGGTGAGGCCACATCTAAAATATGGGATCCAGTTTTGGGCTCCAAAAAAGATATTCAGAAGTTAAAGTCAGTTCAAAGGTGGGCAACTAGATTATTACAAGGGGAAACATTTGGCCTTGTTTAGCTTAGAAAAAAGACGCCTCAGAGGAGATCTCATTTACACGTATAAATATATGTGTGGTCAGTACAAAGGACTGCCACATGACCAGTGGCGTAGCGTGGGGGGGGCGGTCCGCCCCAGGCGGCACGTGTGTGGGGGCGGCGCGGCAGCAGCAGCAATTCCACCCTGTGGGAGAAGCGCGGAGGCACAGTGCAGTGCAGCAGCGGGCAGGGAGCAATCACAGCAGCTCCGCTGCCTGCAAGAGGGAATAGCAGGAGTGGAGCTGCAAGGACCCGTCCTGCTTCCTGCCCGGAGGCCGCGCTTCCTGATTGACACAGAGGAGCGCCGCTGAATAACGTCATCATTCAGCGGCCGCTGCTGTGTGAGCGAGGTAGCGCGGGCGATGCTGCGGACAGGTGAAAGGAGAGAGGTGGTGTCTGTGTGTATGTATGTCTGTGTGTGTATGTATATGTATGTGTGTATGTCTGTCTGTGTGTGTGTGTGTATGTCTGTGTGTGTATGTAGTATGTCTGTCTGTGTGTATGTCTGTCTGTGTGTGTGTATGTCTGTGTGTATGTCTGTCTGTGTGTGTATGTCTGTCTGTGTGTATGTATGTATGTGTGTGTGTATGTCTGTGTGTATATCTGTCTGTAGATTAGCCTGGCCCTGGAGGAGATGGGGACATGAGAAGATCGTGATGGGGAGAGAAGGCCATGGTGCCTGGGGTGACGGGAGAAGGCCATGATGGGGGTAATGGGAGAAGGCCATGATGGGGGTAATGGGAGAAGGCCTTGAGGGGGTAATGGGAGAAGGCCTTGAGGGAGTAATGGGAGAAGGCCTTGAGGGAGTAATGGGAGAAGGCCTTGAGGGGGTAATGGGAGAAGGCCATGTGAGGGTAATGGGAGAAGGCCATGTGGGGGTAATGGGAGAAGGCCATGTGGGGGTAATGGGAGAAGGCCATGTGGGGGTAATGGGAGAAGGCCATGTGGGGGTAATGGGAGAAGGCCATGATGGGGGTGATGCAGAGAAGGCAATGATGGAAGGGATGGGGTGATGGAGCAGGCAATGATGGGGGTGATGGAGCAGACAATGATGGGAGTGATGGGGTGATGGAGCAGGCAATGATGGGAGTGATGGGGAGAAGTCAGTGATGGGGTGATGGAGAAGGCAATGATGGGAGTGATGGGGAGAAGACAATGATGGGGTGATGGAGCAGGCAATGATGGGAGTGATGGTCTAGAAGGCAGTGATGGGGTGAAGGAGAAGGCAATGATGGGGGTGATGGAGAGGGCATTGATGGGGTGGTGGGGGAGAATGCAATGATGGTGGTGTTGGAAAGGGCAATAAATGGGGGTGGTGGAGGAGGAGGAAATGATGGAGGTGGTGGAATGGGCAATGATGGGAGTGGTGGGGGAGAAAGCAAAGACAGTGGTGGAGGAGAAAAAAATGATGGAGGTGGTGAAGAGGGCAATGATGGGGTGGGAGAGAGGACAATAATGGGATGCGAGGGGAGGAGGACAATGAGGGGTGTGGGGGATTGGAATGGGAGGAAGGGGACTTATAATGGCCTTAGGAACAGGGGGAGGTGGAGGAAGACATTATCGCTTATTATGTCTAACACAGTCCCTTAGTATATCGTGTACTCACTATGTCTAACACAGTCCCTTAGTATATAGTGTACTCACTAATTCTGTATAACACCATCCTTAGTTACATAGTTTCCTCTTTTATTATGTATAACACCATCCCTTATTACGTAGCATCCTCTCTAGTTATATATGATGCCGTCCCTTATTATATAGCTTCCTCTGCTGTTATGTATAGTGCTGTCTCTTACATAGTGTATTCTTGTTAATTTTGTTATTTACAGTGCCCTCTTTTATTACATAGTCCCTTCTCTTTTTAGATATAAAATGACTGCTGATCGAGGAGCCGGTGACCAAACTACCAGTCCATCAGCTCCTCCATTAGAAAGGAAGCTTTCCCATGCTCCATCAGCCATCATTGCATTATACAGCCAACAAGACAGGACGGTCTGTAATAAATAACAGGGCTCTATATAATCCAATATGTAAGGGACGGTACTGTACATAACAAGAGAGGGCACTGTGTAAGGGACAGCAATATACATAATAAAGGAGACTATGTAATATATATACCTGTGTGTGGCTATATAATATCAATATCTATCTATATATATATATATGTATATATACACACACACACACACACACGTAGCTTTGACGCCATAAAAGGAGGGGTGCCCGGACACATTTCTTGCACAGGGGCCCCAAGCTGTCATTGTCCGCCCCCTGTCTGCCAAAATAATTTGTACTTTCTGGGTTTTTTTTCTGTCAAATTATTAAAAAATTATTATTAAAAAAGCCATTAGGTCTTCATCCAGCATCATCAAGCTATTACATACATATATATAGAGAACTGCAAGAAGATGAAAGTCTAGAAATTTAGAAATAATAGCAGCGTTAGTAGCAGACTAAAAATTAGATCTTTGAGTGTAGTGTGGGCTCTTCGGATGCTTCCGAATTATCAACAACCAAAGGGGCGGCAAATTTTTCGACCGCCCCGGGCGCCACAAACAGTTGCTACACCACTGCACATAACTTATTCCTTTCAAATTCCATACTAAGGACCATGGGGCACTCATTATGGTTGGTAGAAAGTCAATTCCAACAGCTAAATAGGAAAGGTTTCTTTACAGTTAGAGCAGTCAGAATGTGGAATGCATTATCACAATAGGTAGTAATGGCAGACACAATAAGAGCTTTTAAAAAAATACTGGATGATTTCCTCAATTCACATAACATTGTGGGTTAAAGTTAATTTACTGACAAAATGTACAATTGGTGAAGAATGGTTGAACTTGATGGATCTAGGTCTGTTTTCAATCTATGTTACTATGTAAAAATAGACCCCTTGATAGCACCTGACACAACTCCAGCACAGAGGAGATATAGATGGGTCTAGGTTGCTTAGAAACTTGGAAGTGTGGTTCCAGAAGTGGAGAATTTTATATTGGTTCTCTAGCCGTTGCGGTCCGACTCTGGCGGACCCCCTCACCCCTCGGGGCCCCATAGCAGTCGTATGGCCTACTGCCATTTGCAGTACGCCACTGGTTCTCTTTATATGTGATGCAATATCCCGACATGGCAGCTCTTGACCAGACAAGTCTACTGTTAAAGTTCTACCTTAATATTCTTCCCATTTGAGCATATATGTGTGACGTCCGTCTGCAAATCTGGGATGCCGTAAGACAACACCCCGAGCAACCCTGATACCCTTTACCCCTATACAGGGATCTGGATTTATAGCAGAGCCCAGGAGGTAGCTGTCTGAATAAGAGCAGTGGACCAGAGCAGGGCGATCGCCAGAGAGGTGTTCCAATGCGGGACCAAAAATGTAGTGGGATCCGAGTCTAAACCAGGCGGGCAGCGACGGTACAAAAACAGCAGACAGTAGCAGAGTCAGATTCGGGACAAGGTCAGAGTCATCAACCAGGAGGGTGGCAGAGGTACAAAAACGGCAGGCAATAGAATGGTCAGAAATCCAGGCTGAGGTCAAAGTTAACTATAGCAATTCACACAGTAGCACGCAGGGGAACCAAGAATATATCCGGCGGCTTGCAAGACCAGTCCCAAGGTATTTGAGGGATCAGGTCATCCCTCACAGGTTCCTGGACTGATGATGTCATTAGGACCGCCCCCAGAACCAGGCCAGATGGTGATGCAGTAACCCCCTGACGACTGACAGAGGGGCGGAGCCTGCGCCCACCAGATGCCTGCGCAGGAGCCCCTTCTCTGTCACCACCACAACTCACTGGTGAACCACGGCGCCTCCCAGTGGCCGAGGCAGGAACAGCCGTCCCCGAGTCTGACGGTGAAGTGGCGGTCCAGCGCCTCCTAGTGGCCGGACCGGAACAGCAGGCCCCGAATCTAACGGCTACGTGATCGACCGGCGCCTCCTAGTGGCTAAAGCCGGGACAATAGGCCCTGAGTCTGACAGCGACGTAACAGAACCACGGTGCCTCCCAGTGGCCGAGGCAGGAACAGCCGTTCCTGAGTCTGACGGCGAAGTGACGGGTCAGCGCCTCCTAGTGGCCGCGACTGGAACAGCAGGCGCCAAGTCTGATGGCGATGTGACAATATGAGTGCCTAGTCAAGGAGTTTCTATCAGGATTTCGTATGATATGTTTAATCTGGTTTTCATTGAAAAGAAATTTAGAACGATCCAGTAACAAAGGATTCAACAACATAACGATTATGGAGTACAAAAAGAAATCTCATTTACAACTGTATATCCGGACCTGTAGCCAACAGGTCCCGAAATAATAGAACTTTCAGGTCAAAAGTCATTTCCTATCAAGTCCAACAAAATCTGAAAAGAAAAATAAATTCATGGCGAATGTTGGTTTGATATTACTAAATTATTATTTAACGGCATTCAGCTCGATCCCAAGCCATGGCGACTTGAGGGATGAACAATCTGTAGGAATAACGATTTTATGCAAGCCTAGATAGGTCCACCAGGGTCTTCTCCACCATGATCTTGATTGTATCAGGTTGCTGGTCTTCCTTTTCGCCTTGTTCCTTGTATTTTTACGACCATGATATCCTTCTCCAGTGATTGCTCTCTTCGTATGATGTGTCCAAAGTAGGCAAGTCTTGGGGATACTTGATGAGAGACATGCCTGGCTTTATATGCTCCAAAAATTGATTTGTTTGTTCTTCTTGTTATCCGTGGCATTGATGACATCCCTATCCAGCACCACATTTCAAAGGCTTGATTCTTCTGAATTGTTTATTGTCCAGGTTTCGCATCCATATGTTACTACAGAAAAGACCAGACTATGTAGGAGCTGTGTTTTCAAGCAAAAAAAAGAAGCACACTGTAGCGCCATAACATGCAAATATGAAAAGTGAAAAATGAATTGCATTACTGCATTAGAAATATGAAAAATTGAGAAAGTTTAGCTCATAAAATGGCCAAGTTATGTGTACCTGGAAGCCACGTTAAGGCATTTCTCGTTTTCCAGGTCCCTGTCTGTGTTTTCGTCACCAGTGAAATGTTCCTTGATTTGAAAACCTTGTCCAGTGACTTCTTTGTTAATTTGCTTATGGCTATTCTTGTTGCTGCATCTTAAGTTATCATTGATCCTTTACAACTTCCAGTTCCATTTACGCTTGTTGCATTTAATGTTTGATATTATAGATATCTGATTTTAAGACTCTGGTTAATGAGCCATTTATAAGTCTTTCTAAGTGTGTTGGAATGGAAACCTGTAAACTATAAAATAGGGATGACAAAAATTGTCTAATCTTAATGTAGTGGAAGATAACTTAGATTTCAACTCATGATAGGAGTAACAAAGTCCAGGTTTTAAAGTTAGTTATAGGTACAAAGTTAAACAGGCCAGAATTAGCTCATATTCCCATCAATGAGGAAATCAGGCTTTCAGGGAAGTTCGGATGAAATGAAAAGGAAGTGAGGGAGAAATTTGTGGAAGTTAACTTTAATTTCTTGGAGCAAGTCCTCCATATGTCTCTAGTGAGAACCATTGGGCATAGAAGTTCATTTGAAGGGGGTTTTAAAAAACATTATAGATCAGAGAGTTAGGATGGGATGGAGCAAGCTATAGCATAGGTCTTGTAAGGGTAAAATAGTTTGGAGAAAAAAGGTGATTTTTATATACCGTACTTTCGATCACTGAACTCAGTAAAACTATCAAAAAATTCCATCACATACAGTTTTTTCACAAACACTGACTCCATAAGTTTATTCTTGCACCATACTTTGAACCCTTAGCGCGACCTTTGGTGGATGATTTTGGTGTCATTGGATTGGTTACAAGTTAATGGACATTGTGCTGTGATTGGCTGCTGTCGGCAGAGATTTTCTTATTCACGCTTCCAAAGAGTGTTGTAGTGGCCATAGCATATCTTTAATTTTACCTCAGCAGTATAAGAAATGAAAGCTGAGCTGTGATTGGTTGCTATGGGCAGTCACAGTTGATAACAGTGTGGTAGTGTCCATAACAAAAGGAGCACAGCTTTCATTTTACCTCAATAGTATAAGTACTGAAAGCCGCACTGTGATTGGTTTCTATGGGGAGCAAAGGCAGATTTTCTTTTAGACAGAGTTCATAAGAGTGTGTTGGTGTGTTTACCACAATTTATTTCAGGATTTAATAGTTAATGAAAAATAAAAAGGAGGTGTCATCAACTGCACTGCTGGTCAGGATTCAATAACAGGATAAAATCAACGGATTTTATTAAAAGGTTTAGAGGTCAACGTGTTTCAAGGTCATACCAGACCTCTTCATCAGGACAAAAACCTATTATGAGTGACTATCAAGAATGTCTGTCTTATAAGCAGTCTTTAAAAAAAAAAAATGCCAAACCAGGCACATGACTATGTCAAAGTTCAAACAGTGACCCCAGATACATATTACTGTTAAAACATTTGTATGATTTGTGACATTTGGATATTATAAAAGGTTTTTAACAAATTTTAATTATCAATAAATATAAAAACTGATAAGATATTAAGACAGACACTCTTAATAGTCACTCATAGGTTTTTGTCCTGATGTAGGGGTCGGGTATGATCTTGAAACGCGTTGACCTGTAAACCTTTTAATAAAGCCCGTTGATTTTATCCTGCTATTGAATCCTTATCAGCAGTTGATCACACCTCCTTTTTACTTTTCATTCACTCGTGGTACATTGTGACCGGTGTCTTGCAGCAGCTGAAACAAGTGCTTATCTGTTGTTGCTATTTGCAACTACATCAGGTGAGTGGTCTCACATTAATCATTGTAACTAGAGTTGAGCGACTTTGGTCGGATTGGGTTTCATGAAACAAAATTTGTTTCAGATGAAACTGGTCCGACTATGGCAAAAAAAGTCGGAGTTTCGTCCAAAACCCGACCCCAACAGAAGTCAATGGGGAATAAAAGTCGGCATTGAGCGGATGAATGTTTCTGACGAAACTCGGTCTTTTTTTTCCCTAGTCGGACCAGTTTCATCTGAAACAAATTTTGTTTCATGAAACCTGATCCGACCAAAGTCGCTCAACTCTAAAACGGTATCATCGGATAACACCCTATTGAGCTCCTTCTTGTCTCCTAGTATTTTTCTTCCAGGATATAATGATTGTGATAGATTAAGCTTCTATTTCTAACAACATGATCAAAATGGCTACAAGGGGGTGTCATAAATCACCCGACAACTTTAGCTACATTTGTGGTTGTTTTGTAGTAAAGAATCAACAAGGGAACACTATGGACTTTGTTAGAAAAGTGTATTATGCGTACTTTGGTGTAAAACAGGGTGATCAGGACAAGTCGTGGGTCCACATGTAGTATGTACTGTTTGTGTAGAAGAACGACGACAGTAATCTAAAGGGAAAAAAGAGAGCTTTCATTTTGGTGTGCCTACAATCTGAAGGGAACTGCAAAATTACACTGATGACTGCTACTTTTGTAAATGCAAATTGGAGGGATTCTACCTGAAAAATTAAGAAGGGAATTATATATTCGGACCTACCATCAACGATTCATCTTATGCTTCATGGTCCCTTCACCTTGAAGATACACTCAATTCAGAAGAATCAGAACATAAAGAGCAGGATTCTGACGAAGACTTTCTCATTAGTCCCAATGAGCCACAGCCTTTTTCACAGCTTAAATTAAATGATTTGGTCAGGGATTGGATCTTTCTAAACATTCTGCAGAACTTTTAGCCTCTAGCCTAAAGGAAAAGAACCTGCTAGCTCCTGGTACCTATTTTTCATGGTACAGAAAGAGAGAAAAATAATTTCTTCCATACTTTTCTCAAGACGTTGTGCTAGTGTATTGTATTGATGTTCCTGGGCAGATGGAAAAATTTAACATTGAATACAATGTGATCGAGTGGAGACTCTTTATTGATTTATCCAAAAAAAGTCTGAAAGTTGTGTTACTGCACAATGACAGCATTCATGCTTCAGTGCCTGTAGGGAATTCTGTGCACTTGAAAGAAAGCAATGAGAATTTTGACTTTATTCTCAAGAAACTTAACTACAAGGATCAAGGATAGTCAATATGTGGTGATCTGAAAGTTCTCTCCTTGCTCCTTAGTCAACAAGGAGGATACACAAAGTAACCATGCTTTTTGTGTGAATGGGACAACCGGGATAGTACTCATAAATGGAGCCATAAAACTTGGCCAATGAGAACATCTTTGCAACCTGGACTGAAGAACCAGTTGTGGAAAGTTTAGTTGACCCCCACCAAAGTTCTACTACCACCACTCCACATTAAGCTTGGATTGATGAAACAGTTTATGAAAGCTCTACCGAAAGGAGAAACTTTTAAAGGGAATTGGTCACCCCCTGGGATGTATATGACCTATTAATATGGGCATACAGGTAATAGAAATGTTAATCTCGTCCTACCAGTAGGCCTCATATTAACGGTCTTGTTGTTGAGAAATTTATTTTTAATGTTTTGTTACTGATTTCTTCCAGGCTCCAGGGCATGTGGTGCCTGGAAGAAATCCCTACCTCCTGTCTTCGTTGTAATACTACCCCCCTCCCATGCTCGTCAGATATGGACCTGGAATCCCCCACCTGGACCTTGCAATCCCTCCGCAATACGTACCTTTTCCTCCGTTCTACGGGCACTGCATTCCGAGATCTTCTGTGCAGCTTGCTTTTTTTGTGGATTGAGTTGAAGCTTTTATTGGGAACATTTTACATAACATTTGGGATCACATTTATCCGGCGCTCTACGCTGAGCACTTATATTGGAGATTCCATCTAAGGCTATGTGCACACGTTGTGGATTTTGTTGCGGATCCGCAGCTTTTTGTACGTCCGGATTTGCACCACATCTGCAAAGGGTAGCTCAAACAATGTTAATCAATGGGAATCCAGAATTGGTGTGCACATGCTGTGGAAAACTCTGCACTGATTCTCAGTGTTTTAGTTTTTGCAGCATGTCAATTCTTTTTGCGGATCTGCAGCGTTTCTGCACCCATTGACTTACATTGAGTTTGTCAAATCCACAGATAAACCGCAGGTGTAAAAATGTCTGCGGATTAGTGTGCCAGAAATGCTGCGGAAAGGAAGGAGGAAGAGTGTGTGGGCGGAGACTATGTGTGAGCGGAGAATATGTGCGTGCCTGTGTGTCTGTCTGTGGGTATCTGTCTGCGGGTGTCTGTGTGTGTGTGTCTGTCTGAGGGTGTCTGTCTGCGGGTGTCTGTGTGTGTGTCTGTCTGTGTCTGTCTGCGGGTGTCTGTCTGCGGGTGTCTGTGTGTGGGTGTCTGTGTGTGTGTGTCTGTCTGTAGGTGTCTGTCTGCGGATGTCTTTGTGTAACCAGGCATCGTCTGATGGGACGACTACTCCCATCCAGCTATGTCTGTTGTCACATATAACAGTGACAGCATGAGCCGATGATTTAACAATAGTACTTCCATCATCCGGCGACTGTGTTCAATTGTAAAAAAAACACAAAAAACACATTCATACTCACCAAACACCTATTCCCCAATGCCCTCGGTCTCCTGCAACAAAAATAAAATAATAAACCGACATACACTTACTTTTCTGCCGTAGTCCATTTAATAAAGAGTGTCCCACGATGATCTTATGTGTAGAACATTGGGAGATGTGACCGCTCTACACGGCTCCGGTGACACACTGACAGGTGGTATCCTCCTGCAGTGTATCACTCTGCTGCCATCAGAGGTCACCAGAGTTTGAGCTGTCACTTGTGGCCCTGCTGCGTGAGAAAATTCTCACTCAGCGGAAGTGTCGTAAAGTAAGAGCACGAACTCCGGTGAACTCTCAGTGACACACTGCAGAAGCGATTAGCTCCTGTCAGTGTATCACCGGGGGTCGGGTAGAGCAGTCACATCCCCCGATGTGACTGTTCTACAAGTGAGATCATCATGGGACACTCAGTAAATGGACTACGTCAGACAGGGAGTATTATATGTTGGTTTATTATTGTCACAATCCATTTTTGGATCTGTGTCAGTTTGGGCTGCTCACATTTAAACTTTTTTCCTTTCAGGCCATCGCGGGTTAATATTAGTTTTTTTCCCCCGGTGGCCGCTGGTGTTACTACATGTTTAGTTAGTCTGCTGTGCTGGTGGTGACCACGCCCACCTTCCTATAAAAGGTCACCAGATGTTGCAGCTAACTGTTGGTGATACACTTCCTTTTGATACCAACTGTGGTGAAGACTGGAGCTACCTGGGGCAGTGGTGGTTCAACTTATCAGGAGCAGTGGTGGTTCTGCTGAAAGCTGAGCTCAGGAGCCTTACTCTGCTGTACGGTGCAGTGCAGCAGATAAAGCTAAGTTTTGTTTTTTAGTTGATTTAACCCTGAGGTGTCTGTTTTATCTTTCCTTTGGTTTTTGGTGCAGTTCAATGTTTTCCCTGTCTTACCTCCTGGTGAGGGGGGTGTGGGTTTAGCTCAGGGCTAAACAGGAGATAGGGACAGGTCGGTGACTTGGGCCTCACTACCATCAAGTGTACCCCCAAGTTAAGGAAAGTCAGGGCACCCCCTTAGCCTGAGGGGCAGTTCAGGGGCCCAGGTTCCTAGTCCCCTGTTTTCCCACTACTGCCCCATGACAATTATTTTATTTTTGTTGCAGGAGATAGAGGGATTTGGAGATTAGGCATTCAGTAAGTAAGGTAAATTAAGATTCAATAAAGGAGTCTGTGTGATTATTTCTAATAAAGGACTTTATTCTGGCTGTGTATTTATGATATAACTGTAGGATTAGTAATGGATAGGTGTTTTATTTACACTTCTCCATTACTAATCCATGGGCTTGATTTCAACGGACATTACACAGGTGACACCAACCACACAAATATTTCCCCACTTGCCACTGCTACAGGTCAAGTGGGAAGAGCAAGGCTAAGTGCCAGAATTGGCACATCAATAAGATGCGCCATTTCTAGGTGGCTGAGAGCTGATGTTTTTAGCCTGGGGGTGCCAATATACATGGCCCCTTCCCAGGCTAATATTAGCCCGCAGCTGTCTGCCTAGCCTTTGCTGGTTCAATTTTATAGGGGGACCCCATGTCAATTTTTTTCTGGGGTTCCCCTGTAAACTAGCTAGTAAAGGCTAAGCAAACATTTGTGAGCTGATATTAATAGCCTGGGAACCTTTATGGCTATTGGTTCCTTCCAAGAATATTAATATCTGCCCTCAGCCGTAGGCTTTCCCTCTGCTGGTTAAGAAATTTGTGCAGGAGCCCACGCAATTTTTTTAGATTTTTTAAAAAAAAATAAACATATCGTGTTTCACAAAAATCGTGTGTGTGTCTTTTATTTAACTCTTTATGTACCATTTTATTAATGAGGGTTTCTGGCTGACACATACATATATATGTATATATGTATACAGTATATATATATAAATATATATATTATATATTAAATTCACTTATATTTATTTTGTGTGTGTAGACATTGTATTTGAAACATGGTATCTGGCTAACACATACACACATATATATGTGTATATGTATATTCAGTATATATATACACTCACTGGCCACTTTATTAGGTACACCATGCTAGTAACGGGTTGGACCCCCTTTTGCCTTCAGAACTGCCTCAATTCTTCGTGGCAGAGATTCAACAAGGTGCTGGAAGCATTCCTCAGAGATTTTGGACCATATTGACATGATGGCATCACACAGTTGGCGCAGATTTGTCGGCTGCACATCCCTGATGCGAATCTCCCGTTCCACCACATCCCAAAGATGCTCTATTGGATTGAGATCTGGTGACTGAGGAGGCCATTTGAGTACAGTGAACTCATTGTCATGTTCAAGAAACCAATCTGAGATGATTCGAGCTTTATGACATGGCGCATTATCCTGCTGAAAGTAGCCATCAGATGCCTGTTCTTAGCTGAGAGGAGTGGTACCCAGTGTGGTCTTCTGCTGCTGTAGCCCATCTGCCTCAAAGTTCGACGCACTGTGCGTTCAGAGATGCTCTTCTGCCTACCTTGGTTGTAACGGGTGGCAATTTGAGTCACTGTTGCCTTTCTATCAGCTCGAACCAGTATGCCCATTCTCCTCTGACCTCTGGCATCAACAAGGCATTTCCGGCCACAGAACTGCCGCTCACTGGATTTTTTTTCTTTTTCGGACCATTCTCTGTAAACCCTAGAGATGGTTGTGCGTGAAAATCCCAGTAGATCAGCAGTTTCTGAAATACTCAGACCAGCCCTTCTGGCACCAACAATCATGCCACGTTCAAAGGCACTCAAATCACCTTTCTTCCCCATACTGATGCTCGGTTTGAACTGCAGGAGATTGTCTTGACCATGTCTACATGCCTAAATGCACTGAGTTGCCGCCATGTGATTGGCTGATTAGAAATTAAGTCTTAACACACAGTTGGACAGGTGTACCTAATAAAGTGGCCAGTGAGTGTATATATATGTATATGTATATATATATATTCACTTATATTTGTTTTGTGTGTGTAAACATTATATTTGAACATGGTATGTAATGATATTGTGATCTTCAATGGAGAATGTAAAAGAGGTTGGACAAGGAAATGACATCACAAGTCTTTTTCTTTTGTTAAATAATATATCTTTATTTAGCTTGCAAATCCGCAGAGAAAACCGCATGAAAATCTGCATCAAAACCTCATCAAAAACCTTGCGGATTTTGAACTACATTTTCTACCAAGAGAGGTAGAATCTGCGCAGATTTTTACAAAGGCAAATCCGCAATGTGCACACATACTCTAAATCTCCAAGTGACGTGATTCAGATGAAACCCATGAGGGAGCCATTCACTATAATGAGGCAACAAAGTTACTCTGGACTTCGTCTGGCCTCTGTTCAGCGGTGTCCTTCTTTTGAGAACTGTGCAAAGCTGTGGCGATAGCATTTTTATTTTTTGATTGCATTTTATTCCACTTTTTGTTTGGCGGTATGATGAAAAAAATTGTTTTTTACCTTTTTTTAAATATTTTTTATAGTTTGATAGGTCAGGTCTTTCTGGACGCGGCAATAATAAGCATGTGTATTATTTTTCTTTATTTTTTACATAAATGTATTTATTGGATTAATATTTTTTCTTTTTTTGTCCTTTATTTTTTTATTTTTTTTGTTTTACAATTTTTAATACCTTTTTTCTTTTAGTTGTTTATACTGTTCAAAGATGGAACAGCAACTTTCCACTGACTAAGCGCTAATCTCATACTCTGCAATGCTTCTGCATTGCAGAGTATTATATAAATGAATTGCACACAGGAAAGAGGTGTGTCGGCCATCTTTCGGCCGAGGGTCACCATGAAGACCATCGGCACAACGTGATCTCAATTGTGTTGTGCCGATGGGAGCAGAGAGGGAGCTCCCTCCCTCTGCGATGCCACTTGATGTTGCTGTCATTTACAACAGCATGAGAGAGATTTAACGGTTACAATTGGTGCTAGGCCCGATCATGGGCGTTGCTGCAGGGTGTCACCTTTCATATAGAGCTAACACCAGCATTTGATCACGGCGGCGCATAGCGTGTGCCCGCGCGATCATCACACCGTATATATAAGATGGTTTGCGGGAATGCGGCTCTCGCAGCGCCTATATGTATAGCGCATGTTGTGAAGGGGTTAAAGATCAAGGCGTTTAAGCAGTTATTCAAATGGACTGCAAATAGTTTACTAAATATTTTAATGTCCAAACTAAAGGCTATTGGTCTATATCTCCTACTGCTTCAGCAATCTTTACCTGGTTTAGGGATTAAGGTTATGAATGAGTGTAGCATAGAATCAGGGAATAGAGGAACATAGATTGATCACCTTAAAGGCTCATTCACACGTCAGTATTTGGTCAGTATTTTGCATCAGTGTTTGTATGCCAAAGCCAGGAATGGAACTTACCAAGAAAAAATATAATTGAAAGACTGATGTCTGCTCTTTGTTTTGGAGACACTCCTGGTTTTGGCATACAAATACTGATCAAAAATACTGATGTGTGAAAGAGGCCTAAGAAAGAGTTAAAAAGGCGTGTTAGAGTGGGAAGGAGTTCATCCTGGAAGGTTTTGTAATATAAAAAAGATAGTCTGTCAGAGCTCGGAGATTTCATGCTTCGAAGATGAGGTATTATGTCCTAAATTTACTCCTCCCTACTGAAGCATTTATCAATCCTTGATAAATGCTCGATCCTTGTTCACATTCACGTCACTTGGCAAGTGAAAAGGTTTTAAATACTAGAGTAGGGACTGTCCCACAAGGGTTGCCGTGACGTGGCGGGATGGCTTGTACATTATTTTGATCAAAATTATGTTTACTAAATACCCTTATTATTATTATTACCTTTATGCATTATTTGCAGTTTATTTTTTACTTTTTAGTTCAGGATATTTGCTTTCTGTTTTCTCTGGTTAATGGTCATTAGAGTTGAGCGATACCGTCCGATACTTCAAAGTATCGGATCGGAATGGATCGGCCGATCTTAAAAAAAAGTATCGGTATCGCCGATTCCGATACCGGAAGTCCCATTCAAGTCTATGGGACTTCCGGTATCGGAATAAGAAAAACCCTGTTTTTGCCTTGTACAGCCTCTCTGGGGTCTGTACAGCTCTCTGCGTGGGAAATTCCCACACAGCAATGGCATAAAGTGAGACTAGGGACTTTCTTTTTTTTAAGTGGCGGAGGAATACAGTGCGGAAGGATACCTACCTTCCGTCATTGGATTCCTGCAGCCCGTAGAGAACGGCAGCATCAGCTGATGCTGCAGTTCTCTACCCAAGATCGTCGTGGGACACACTCGTGGACTGCTTCGGATCGTGGGTGAGTATTTTTGTGGTTTGTTATGTTAATATTTATTCCGTAGACGACAATGGCTTCGGGGAACAATGTGACAAGTATTGGTAAGTATGTTACTCTATGTTATATGTACTGTATGTCTATGTATGTATTGTATGAATGTATTGTATGTAGTATGTATGTAGTATATATGTGGTATGTATGTAGCATGTAGTATGTATGTAGTATGTATGTAGCATGCATGTAGCATGCAGTATGTATGTAGCATGCATGTAGTATATATGTAGTATGTATGTAGCATGTAGTATGTATGTAGTATGTATGTGGTATGTATGTAGCATGTAGTATGTATGTAGCATGCATGTAGTATGTATGTAGTATGTATGTAGTATATATGTAGTATGTATGTAGCATGTAGTATGTATGTAGCATGCATGTAGTATATATGTAGTATGTATGTAGCATGTAGTATGTATGTAGCATGCATGTAGTATGTATGTAGTATGTAGTATGTATGTGGTATGTATGTAGCATGTAGTATGTATGTAGCATGCATGTAGTATATATGTGTTATGTATGTAGCATGCATGTAGTATGTATGTAGTATGTATGTAGCATGCAGTATGTATGTAGCATGTATGTAGTATGTATGTAGTATATATGTAGTATGTATGTAGCATGTAGTATGTATGTAGCATGCATGTAGTATATATGTAGTATGTATGTAGCATGTAGTATGTATGTAGCATGCATGTAGTATATATGTAGTATGTATGTAGCATGTAGTATGTATGTAGCATGCATGTAGTATGTATGTAGTATGTATGTAGTATGTATGTAGTATATATGTAGTATGTATGTAGCATGTAGTATGTATGTAGCATGCATGTAGTATGTATGTAGTATGTATGTAGTATATATGTAGTATGTATGTAGCATGTAGTATGTATGTAGCATGCATGTAGTATATATGTGTTATGTATGTAGCATGCATGTAGTATGTATGTAGTATGTATGTAGTATGTATGTAGCATGCATGTAGTATATATGTGGTATGTATGTAGTATGTATGTAGTATGTATGTAGCATGCATGTAGTATGTATGTAGTATATATGTGGTATGTATGTAGTATGTATGTAGCATGCAGTATGTATGTAGCATGCATGTAGTATATATGTAGTATGTATGTAGCATGTAGTATGTATGTAGCATGCATGTAGTATATATGTAGTATGTATGTAGCATGTAGTATGTATGTAGCATGCATGTAGTATGTATGTAGTATGTATGTAGTATTTTTTTTTTTTTTTTTTTAAACATTTAACACATTAGCCGGATGATGGGACTACTACTGTCCCATCATTGGCTAATGTGTCAATCACTGTCATGGTAGCAGGCATCGCCAGATGGGACTTATAGTCCCATCGGACGATACTTGCACAGACCCCCGAAGCCTGTACAGCCCCCCGGCAGGCCGGCACAGCCCCCCGGCAGGCCGGTACAGACCCCCACAGGGTGCACAGACCACCGGCAGGCCGGCACAGCCCCCCGGCAGGCCGGTACAGACCCCCACAGGGTGCACAGACCACCGGCAGGCCGGCACAGCCCCCCGGCAGGCCGGTACAGACCCCGGGCAGTCCACACAGCCCCCCGGGCAGTCCACACAGCCCCCCGGCAGGCCGGCACAGCCCCCCGGCAGGCCGGCAGACACCCCCGGAAGGCCCGAAATGACGGCGCATCATGATGCGCACACACCGCGCATCATGATGACGTCATTTCGGCTGTCAATCAACTTTGAACTTCAACTTCCGATTCCGATGCCGACTTCCGATATTGAAAAAATATCGGAAGTCGGTATCGGAATTCCGATACAGCAAGTATCGGCCGATACCCGATACTTGCGGTATCGGAATGCTCAACACTAATGGTCATGTGTTAATATGCACTTACATTGTGCATACACATTAGCTTACTTTTCTCAGTTCAGATTTGTTTTTTATTCATTTATCAATGTTGTTGCCTCTGTGGAAAGATAGGACTTCAAAAAGGAGATAATGAGGTTCTTGCTGTTTTGGGGGTTTAGAAGGGAGGTTGAGAAAAGTATTTGTGGAAAATATCTGATTTCTTTAGGATCATATGTAATTTGATTTTTTTTTATTACGTAAAATAAACGATCATTGTCGAGCATAAAGAAATGTTCATCTACTAGTTTCAAAGCCAGGTTTTTTTTTTACTTTAACTGTGCTCTAACCTCAATAAGTTTTTGAGGATTGTTTTAGAGGGTGTAGAGATCATACAGGCTTCAAGGAGTTGTAATTCTGTGATTAAGGCTCCAAATATTATTTTATATTCTTTTTTATATCTACTGTCAATGGCTACACAATGTTCATGGAAGAACGCCTCACGGGTTTCTCAAACCATTGATTCTGATAAGTCTGTGACAGTATTATGGTCAAAATAGTTTTTCAAATCCTTTAGATAAGGTTTTCCTAAAAGGGTCTCATTGAGTCTCCAATGACAAAACTAGTAGGTATTGAAGAGTCCTTAACCCCTTCATGACCCAGCCTATTTTGACCTTAATGACACATTTTTTGCAATTCTGACCAGTGTCCCTTTATGAAGTAATAACTCAGGAACGCTTCAACGCTTCCTAGCGATTCTGAGATTTTTTTTGTGACACATTGGGCTTCATGTTAGTGGTAAATTTAGAGCAATAATTTTTGCGTTTATTTGTGAAAAAAATGGAAATTTGGCAAAAATTTAAAAATTTCGCAGTTTTCAAATTTTGAATTTTTATTCTGTTAAACCACAGAGTTATGTGACACAAAATAGTTAATAAATAACATTTCCCACATGTCTACTTTACATCAGCACAATTTTGGAACTAAAATTTTTTTTTGTTAGGAAGTTATAAGGGTTAAAATTTGACCAGAGATTTCTTATTTTTACAACAAAATTTACAAAACCATTTTTTTTAGGGACCACCTCACATTTGAAGTCACTTTGAGGGGTCTATATGGCAGAAAATACCCAAAAGTGACAACATTCTAAAAACTGCACCCCTCAAGCTATTCAAAACTACATTCAAGAAGATTATTAACCCTTCAGGTGCTTCACAGGAACTAAAGCAACGTGGAAGGAAAAAATGGACATTTTAATTTTTCTAACAAAAATTTTCTTTTAGCATCAATTTTTTCATTTTCACATGGGTACCAGGATAAAATGGAACCTAAAATTTGTTGGGCAATTTCTCCTGAGTACATCGATACCTCATATGTGGTCATAAATCACTGTTTGGGCGCACGGCAGGGCTCAGAAGGGAAGGAGCGCCATTTGACTTTTTGAATTGAAAATATGCTGGAATATTTAGCGGTTGCTATGTCGTGTTTGGAGAGCCCCTGTGTGCCTAAACATTGGAGCTCCCCCACAAGTGACCCTATTTTGGAAACTAGACCCATTAAGGAAATTATCTAGCTGTGTGCTGAGCACTTTGAACCCCCAAGTGCTTCACAGAAGTTTATAACGCAGAGCAGTGAAAAATAAAAAAGCAGTGAGAATAAAAAAGGTGAAATTGGACCACAAAAGTTATTGTGCAATTTGTCTTGAGTACACTGATACCCCATATGTGGGGGGGAACCACTGTTTGGGCACATGGGAGAGCTCAGAAGGGAAGGAGTGCCACTTTGGAATGCAGACTTTGATGGAATGTTCTGAGGGCATCATGTTGCATTTGCAGAGCCCCTGATGTGCCTAAACAGTAGAAACCCCCCACAAGTGACCCCATTTTGGAAACTAGACCACCCAAGGAGCTTATCTATATGTTTAGTGAGCACTTTGAACCCCCAAGTACTTCACAGAAGTTTATAACGCAGAGCTGTGAAAATAAAATATCTTTTTTTTCTCAAAAAATGATTTTTAGCCCACATTTTTTTATTTTCACAAGGGTAACAGGATAAATTCGACCCCAAAAGTTGTTGTCCAGTTTGTCATGAGTACGCTGGTACCCCATATGGGGGGGACCACTGTTTGGGCACACGTTGGGGCTCTGTTTGAGTTTTTGAACGCAAAATTGGCTGGAATAAATAGTGGCGCCATGTCGTGTTTGGAGATCCCGTGATGTGCCTAAACAGTGGAAACCCCTCAATTCTAACTCCAACTCTAACCCCAACACACCCTTAACCCTAAGCCCAACCCTAATAATAACTCTAACCACAACCCTAAGCCCAAGACACCAATAACCCTAATCGCAACTGTAACCCTAACCACAAGCCTAACCCTAATCCCAACCCACCCCTAACCCTAATTTTAACCCTAATTCCAGCCCTAACCCTAATCCCAACCCTAACCCAATGTTAGGCGTCCGGTTCCTGCAGCGATTCAACAGGAATCCAGAGCCTCACATTCTGCGGTCTCCCATTGTCTTTCGACCGCTGAGGAGATTGCTCAGCAATCCTGGCTTCCCAGACACTCTGCCCAGACCTGCTCTGTGGGGCTGGCTATTGCTGCCACCTTTGGGTCAGCAATGGCAATGCAGGCTGCTCAGCAGCAAATCACTCCAGAGGCTAAGTCCTTCTGTCACTCCACTGAGCATGCTCACGAGATGATTTCCCATTGGAGATTGGGAGCCACATGTCCAGGTCCTTATCCAGATCTGATTGATCCATCTCAGGGATCTGGAAGCTTCCGGAAGGTCCTGGCTATAAAAGGTTCGCATGGCCGCTCGGCCATGCACTAGTATACACTCTAATTGCTACTGTGTGAATGGTGATGGATGTATGGACTGCAAATGACTCATTAAGATTCCCCTCCCTCTGATATTATGAGTGCATTTAGGGATCTAGTTATAGAGTCAGCGCCAGTCAGTGGCAAGTTACTGGCCGCATGGCACATCCTCCACAGTGCTAGCGTCCGACAGTGCGCCCCTCTTGGGCACTGTCGCATTGCGGCTGGGTCAGTCGCCGCGCTGCTGTAGCAGCACTAGTTGGCGTCCGCAGTAGCGACGCCGCACGCATGGTAGGTCTAGATGGACACCGCCCTGAGTCTTGGACTTAGTCCTGTGACCACATACCGTGCATGCACTTCGCTGAGTCCTGTGTGGTCAGCAGGCTCGGCATTTATGTTCATGCCTTAGGCGACTCTGTGAATCAACAGAGTACGTCCAGCGCACATCGGGTGACGTATAACCCGCGTGCGCTTTACTGCCATATAGCGCGTCTGCCATGGTCTAGCAGCGGTTTTAACACCTACTGCACGGTGGACCCCGGGCGGCGAACGCACTTTCTATTATTTAATATTTAGTGCGTTCCGCCTTCCCTAACACCCTAATTCCAACCCTAACCCTAATTCTAACCCTAATAGAAAAATAAAAATATTTTCCTGCTTTTATTATTTGTGCCTACCTATGGGGGTGATAAAGGGGGGGTGTATTTACTTATTTTTTATTTTGATCACTGTGAGAGTTTATCACAGTGATCAAAATGAAAAACTGAATCTGCAGCCGGCGAATTCCGGCGGGCGCACAGCGTAAGCGCCCTCCATTTTCCAAGATGGTGGCGCCCATGATCTGGGACGGCGGGACACGGGGACGGCCAGATGGACTTTGTAGGTACCGTAGGGGGTGAGGGGGGATCCGAAGGTGGAGGAGAGCGGAGGGAAGGGGGAGGGGAGCTGATATTAATGGCGGCGGCAGATGACTGGATTGTAATATTTCACCAAATTTCATTAGTGAAATATTACAAATCGCTCTGATTGGTTGTTTCACTTTTAACAGCCAATCAGAGCGATCGTAAGCACGTGGGGGTTAAGCCACGCCCCCTGGTGTTAACTATAAAGGGTCCTCTGTGTGCGGGTCAGTTGACCTTTCAGTGACCCCGGTCACCCCACCCGCAGGGGGGCGATCAATTCATGACGCCACATAGGCATCATGGGTCGCCTATGTGGCGTCAAAGGTTGGGAAGGGGTTAAAGAAACACTCCCATCAAAGTTTTTATCCTCTTAATATATTGCAGTGATCATATTATATAGAACTGTGTACTTACAATTGCTCATTTTACCTTTCTACCCAGATTATTATTATTATTATTATTATTATTATGCATTTATATAGCGCCATTTATTCCATGGCACTTTACATGTGAAAAGGGGAAATATAGACAAGTATAATAAACATGTGTAAGACAAGGGACACACAAGTACATATGGAGAGGGGACCCTGCCCGCGAGGGCTCACAGTATACAGGGATGGGTGAGGATACAGTAGGAGAGGGTAGAGCAGGTCGTGCGGTGGTTCAGTAGACCGAGGATCATTGCAGACTATAGGCTTATCAGAACAGGTGGGTCTTCAGGTTCTTCTTGAAGGTTTCCCTTGATGGGGAGAGTCTGATGTGTTGCGGCAGAGAGTTCCAGAGTATGGGGGAAGCACGGGAGAAGTCTTGTATGCGGTTGTGGGAAGAAGAGATAAGGGGGGAGTAGATTAGGAGATCTTGAGATGATCGAAGGTTGCATGCGGGTAGGTACATAGAGACCATGTCACAGATGTATGGAGGGGACAGGTTGTTGATGGCTTTGTATGTCATGGTTAGGGTTTTGAATTGGAGCCTCTGGGCAATAGGAAGCCAGTGAAGGGCCTAGCATAGGGGGGAGGCAGGGGAATAGCGGGGAGACAGGTGGATTAATTGGGGAGCAGAGTGTAGGATGGACTGGAGCGGAGCCAGAGTGCTAGAGGGGAGGCCAGAGAGTAGGAGGTTGCAGTAGTCGAGGCAGGAGATAAGAGCATGCACTAGTGTTTTTGTGGTTTCGTGTTTGAGGAATGAGCGGATCCGGGAAATATTTTTGAGTTTCAGGCGGCAGGAGGAGGCGAGGACTTGGATATGTGGTTTGAAAGAGAGCGCAGAGTCGAGGATCACCCCAAGGCACCGAGCGTGCGGGACTGGGGAAATTCAGATAATTCTTCTCTTTTTTTCTGATCTATGTAGATACAGGAAGTATCTTGTCCCTTCGTGACTCATTCCCCTCTTCAACTCCCGACCTAACTGCTCAGCTTTTTCCAACTGCCATAGAATTTTGCAGTAACTCAAGCAGAGCAGAGAAAATTGACCTCCTGCTTCTACATAGTGCTTTGAAGGATTCAGATAGTCGGTTTTTAATCATGTGATTTCATAGTCTTAATAGAAAACAGAAGATTTAAAAGGGAACCTGTCACGTGTTGTGAAATAGCAGCTAAAAATATCACCATATTCAGCGTCTTCTGTGCATTACCTAAATCCTTATAGTACCCCCTGACTCCCTTCTATACTCCCAAAAACCATTTTTAATTTCTCTACCATGCCCCAATAGAAATTTCAATAAAAAAAAACTTCCATCAAAATATTTATCCTCTTAATATATTGTAATCATCATATTATATAACACTGTGTACTTACAATTGCTCATTTTGCCTTTCTACCCAGCTAAAGGGAACCTGTCACCAATTTTGTGACATAGCAGCTAAAAATATCACCTTATTCAGCGTCTGCGCTCCATTCCTTAAATCCTTATATAACCCCCTGACTCCCTTTGTATACTCCCGAAAACCCTTTTTAATTTCTCCCATGCTGTATGGTAATCTTCCCAGTCCGATCCGATGGGTGTGGTTTCGTACCTTTGCATCCCTCTCCCCGGATTATGCTCACGATCCTCCTGACATGGATAACGATCCACATTGCCATGCGACATATCGCACCTACTCATGAATATCGCGTTTATGCCTGCGCAGTATGCCTTGCCCAACTGCGGGCAAAGCCAAAAAGCAGAATTGCGCATGCGCTGGCAAACGTAGTTCTGAAACATGAGCTGGAAGTATGTGTGCCTGCACATAACACTTCTGTTTTTCGGCTTTGCCCACAATTGGGCAAAGCATACTGCACATGTGCAAAACGCAATATTTCTGAGCAGACACGAGATGTCGCACGGCGATGTGGATGATGCAAGAGGCATCATTAACTAAGTAGGACAGCGAGCAACAGCCGATGGGAGGAATTAAGAGGTCTGAAACACGCCCATCAGACCGGACTGAGTAGATTACCATACAGCATGGGAGAAATTAAAAAGGGTTTTCGGGAGTCAGGGGGTTATATAAGGATTTAAGGAATGGAGCACAGACACTGAATAAGGTGATATTTTTAGCTGCTATGTCACAAAATTGGTGACAGGTTACCTTTAACTGAGTAGAAAGGCAAAATGAGCAATTGTAAGTACACAGTGTTATATAATATGATGATTACAATATATTAAGAGGATAAATATTTTGATGGGAGTTTTTTTTCTATTGAAATTTCTATTGGGGCATGGTCAGACCATGTCAAGTAACCCATTTCCACTCCTGCTAGAATACGCAGTATAAAGGGTGTTCTCGAAAAAGTAATCTATATGAGTGTACAGTTGTGGCCAAAAGTATTGACACCCCTGCAATTTTGTCAGATAATACTCAGTTTCTTCCTGAAAATGATTGCAATCACAAATTCTTTGGTATTATTATCTTCATTTAAGTTGTCTTAAATGAAAAAACACAAAATAGAATGAAGCAAAAAGCAAAACATTGATCATTTCACACAAAACTCCAAAAATGGGCCAGACAAAAGTATTGGCACCCTCAGCCTAATACTTGGTTGCACAACCTTTAGCCAAAATAACTGCTACCAACCGCTTCCAGTAACCATCAATGAGTTTCTTACAATGCTCTGCTGGAATTTTAGACCGTTCTTCTTTGACAAACTGCTCCTGGTCCCTGATATTAAAGTAGAAGGGTGCCTTCTCCAAACTGCTATTTTTAGATCTCTCCACAGGTGTTCTATGGGATTCAGGTCTAGACTCATTGCTGGTCACCTTAGAAGTCTCCAGTGCTTTCTCTCAAACCATTTTCTAGTGCTTTTTGAAGTGTGTTTTGACCCATGACCTCTGAGGGAGACCCAGCTTTCTCACACTGGGCCCTACATTATGCTGCAAAATTTGTTGGTAGTCTTCAGACTTCATAATGCCATGCACATGGTCAAGCAGTCCAGTGCCAGAGGCAGCAAAGCAACCCCAAAACATCAGGGAACCTCCGCCATGTTTGACTGTAGGGACCGTGGTCTTTTCTTTGAATGCCTCTTTTTTTTCTCCTGTAAACTCTATGATGATGCCTTTGCTAAAAAAAAGCTCTACTTTTGTCTCATCTGACCAGAGAACATTCTTCCAAAACGTTTTAGGCTTTTTCAGGTAAGTTTTGGCAAACTCCAGCCTGGCTTTTTTATGTCTCGGGGTAAGAAGTGGGGTCTTCCTGGGTCTCCTACCATACAGTCCCTTTTCATTCAGATGCCGACGGATAGTACGGGTTGACACTGTTGTACCCTCGAACTGCAGGGCAGCTTGAACTTGTTTGGATGTTAGTCGAGGTTCTTTATCCAACATCCGCACAATCTTGCATTGAAATCTCTTGTCAATTTTTCTTTTCCGTCCACATCTAGGGAGGTTAGCCACAGTGCCATGGGCTTTAAACTTCTTGATGACACTGCGCACGGTAGACACAGGAACATTCTGGTCTTTGAAGATAGACTTGTAGCCTTGAAATTGCTCATGCTTCCTCACAATTTGGTTTCTCAAGTCCTCAGACAGTTCTTTGGTCTTCTTTCTTTTCTCCATGCTCAATGTGGTACACACAAGGACATAGGACAGAGGTTGAGTCAACTTTAATCCATGTCAACTGGCTGCAAGTGTGATTTAGTTATTGCCAACACCTGTTAGGTGCCACAGGTAAGTTACAGGTGCTGTTAATTACACAAATTAGAGAAGCATCACATGATTTTTCGAACAGTGCCAATACTTTTGTCCACCCTCTTTTTTTATGTTTGGTGTGGAATTATATCCAATTTGGCTTTAGGACAATTCTTTTTGTGTTTTTTCATTTAAGACAAATTAAATGAAGATAATAATATCAAAGAATTTGTGTTTGCAATCATTTTCAGGAAGAAACTGAGTATTATCTGACAGAATTGCAGGGGTGTCAATACTTTTGACCACAACTGTACATCCGCCGCGTCTGGAGGCACGTTTGCTCCTGTTCCGCTTCTAATTAAGCTTACTAGCTAAGCTTGAGGACAGCATGTCCCAAGACTGAGCACATCAAGCTATTCAATAGGTACATATCCTATTGCAAGAAATCTAGCATATACACGTAACTGAAGAGGGTAATTTGTTGACCGAAACGTTTTCCTTCCTACTACAATAAATCTTCCTTGATTATACTTAAGTTGAGTGCTAAGTTTCTTTTTTTTTTAAACTATTTTTATTAATTTAACAATTTTATCAACAAGGAAAAGGTACAGACAGTTAAAGTACATTTATGACATTAAGCCAAAATACCACCTTTTCCTTCCCCCCCTCCCCTTCCTACAAGCGTCATCATTTAAAAGGATTCCTTAAATTGGTGCGTGGCCACTGGTGCTCTCAAATTGCTTCTTAAGTCTGTTCCTAGATTCAGTATCCAAGGATGGAACAAAAAACGACCATCTGGTGAAGAATTTTTCTGTTAATTTTTCTTTGTTGGTCAAGGTTTGTAACCAGTCCATTTTAAACAGAAAATTAATTTTTGTCAATATTAACGATTTTGACGGAACATTTGAGTGTAACCATTGATGTAATATACTTTTCCTTACTGCTGAGGCCCAAATCACTAACATGGCTTTGGAAATACTTTTTAGGTCTCCTCTAGGATATTAAAAATAGCCCATTGTGGGGTAAGAGGGAACTCAAAACCACACAATTGTTGCAACTCAGAGTGGATATCACGCCACAACTTTTGAATTTTTGGACAACCCCACATATGATGGAAAATGTCAGTATGATGTGTAGACCACATTTTACGCATTGATATGAATTTGTGGGAGACATTCTAGATTGGACCCACATGATAATATAAGCCCTATGTGGCAATAATATGGCCATATCTGTATAACTATTAAATGGAATAACTTTCCTTTTTGTCTCAGTAGCTTCTAATATATCTCCCACCTCCAGACCTTCCATGTCCCGTACCCATCTCGCCGGACCCAAGGTTTTGGCCTCCCAAGACCATTCCTTCCACAGAGTGGAGTATATGGTACTAGTTGACACCAAGTGAGCCCTGCCCTTTCTGAGAAGGATATCCAATTTATCACCCAAACCCTCACTCCGTCTGCTTACTATAAACCTAAGAACCAGACTGTGTGCTTTCAGGAATAAGAATGGCCGCCCTTCAAATATGGGATAACAGGATACTCCCTCATCAAAAGTGATCATAGAGAAACTATGGTCTAATAGATCCACCCCAAGAACGCATTTTTGTTGCGCCATAGTTTTATAAATTTTTGGCTGTTTACCTTTCAAAAACAATGGGTTACACAGAAAAGGCTGGAAAGGTGACAGTCTACCATTCAAAGTACACAATTTCCTCCCTCTTCTCCAAGACAGAATAGTTTGCCACAATATTGGATGATCTCTAATTTCATCAGGGAGTTCCTCGTTAGTCAGATGTAAGAAGGCCATTAATGAAATATGTTGGTAAATCTGCTCCCCTAGGTGAGTATTGGCGAAGTGAGATGTCCCCCGCATCCAATCTATTACATATCGTAAATTGGCCGCTATGTTATATCGGACAATATCGGGGAAGTTAATGCCTCCCTCAGATCTTGGGAGTTGTAATTTACATAACAGTGGGCATCCCTGCATGCTAAGTTTCTATATACTATCTATATGGTTTGGAAACCTAACTTTAGCATCACCCTCTAGTTGTGCTCACGTTGCTTTGTTTCACGTGTCCTGCTATTTAAGTCAGGGTCAGGAGATCCTCCTTGCCTGAGTATTTTGTTTGCTGTTTGCTTCTGAGCTTCCTCCTGGCTTGCTTCTGGAGTTCCTGCTGCTGCTTGTTTACTCTGCCTCATCACTTTCAGCTGCCTTCAGACCTCTGAGCTGCTTCCTGGTCCTGGCGGTGGTTACCTTTTGTCCATACTTCTGAGGAGAGGAGCTATATGTTTCTGTTTCTACTGTGGTCTGTAAGAGTTTCTGACATTATTGCCATCTGAGTGTTACTTCTGTGTGTGTGGCGGGCTGCGGTGCTGGACTTGAACGAAGCTTTTTAGCCCAAAAAGAAGTACACTAAAATCCTTCTTCCTGCTGACAACACCTGCATATTTCTGGACTTCCATGAAAGGTGTCGGCTCCACTGTCCGCATATTTCTGGACTACCATGTATAAGTGCCGGCTGCACTCTGCTTCATATAACTGCTGGACTTGCTTACATTAGCGGTCGCACCCCGCTATCATTATTGCTGGACATTTCCGTTTTGTGCTGTGCAATTCGCTGTAATTGCAGGATTGTCTGTTAGTTTATGTTATGCTCATTGCTTTGTTAAATATTGTTTATTTGCCTCAACTTTGGTCTCAGATTTGTTTTATCCCACGCAATCAGATTCCATAGTACCTTCATAATTATTACGGGATACTCAGGAGCAAACAGCAAACAAAATACACAGGAAAGGAGGATCTCCTGATTCGAACTTAAATAGCAGGACAAACAGGAAGCTCCAAGACAAGGCGAAGTACCAGACTCCATCTTGGACAAGGGCAAAACAGGCTCCATGGAACACCCGGAAAACCTTACATTAATTATGAAGGTACTATGGAATTTTAAGTGGTCTTAATACTTTCCATACCCACTGTATTTAGCATACAATCAGTTATGCAGATTCTTGTCATGTCACTGAATTGTTACTGTTCTGCTCCTGGTGGTGGAAAAATCTTAGTGTATTCAAGTCTGGAACGGTGGCATGAAAAAAGGTGAAGAAGCCTTGACTTCAATATCATCATAAGGAGTGTCTGTTCGAATTTGTAAAAAAGTGCGAAAAGTGGACAAGAAATTGAAAACAGGTGATTTGGAGAGAGGTGACGAATGTCAATAGACTAAGCTCTGATGGGTACAAATTGGTCTGGAAGAAACAAGGGAAAAAGGTGCTAAAGGATTGAGAAATTGAATGAACTGTCAAGTTCGGTGGAGGAAGCCTGATGATATGAGGTTGTTTCACAGCCAAAGGCTGTCACGCTGTGACGTACTTTGGTAAGGAAGAGGGACCTTAAACTGTCCCTGGAACTGGGACCCCAACTATCCCTGTTCCTGCTGTGGACATTGTTGGGCCACTAGCCATCCTCAGCAGTTCCGGAAAACGGTTTATCCTTACTGTTGAAGACTAAGCTACCTGACACCCAGAGGCAGTGGCTTTGTCCTCAAATAGGACTAACAATTGCGAGCTGCTCCTTTGGCCATATTTTCTTGGGTCCGATTTCACAAGGAGAAGGGTACCCTTAGGGTCCCGTTACACTAAACGATGCACCAGCGATCCCGACAACGATACGACCTGGTCAGGATCGCTGGTGCATCGCTACATGATCGCTGGTGATCTGTCAAACAGGCAGAGCTCCCCAGCGATCAGGACAAGCGAGGATGCTGGTATCCAAGGTAACCAGCGGGTAGCACAAGCGGGTAGCACGCTGGAAGCTGGTATCCAGGGTAAACACTGGGTAACTAAGCGTGCGGTGCTTAGTTACCCCCTGTTTACCTTGGATACCAGCGTTTTCGCTTGTCCTGATCGCTGGTGAGATCCGCCTGTTTGACAGATCACCAGCGATTATGTAGCGATGCACCAGCAATCTTGACCAGGTCGTATCTTTGTCGGGATCACTGGTGCATCGTTTAGTGTAACGGGATTACCTTGGATACCAATTCCCAGTGTCAGCATACAGCGCTGGAAGCTCGCTGATCGCTGGTCTTCCGCTCCCACACGCAGCGATGCTCGCTAGCCAGCGGGAGACCAACGATCAAACAATGGCCCAGGACATTCCTGTATGATCAGCGATACCCAGTGGGGGGGCCAGTCGCTGATGCGTGCCACACACAGCGAGATCACTGATGCGTCACAAAATCGGTGACTCATCAGCGATCTCGCTAAGTGTGAAGTACCCCTTAAAGGGGTTTTCCCATGAACAAAGTTCAAAGCAGCCATGGCCTCGTCCATCAGTCATTAGCAAATTGCGTAATTGTCTTGAAGATTGGAGACGGCAGAGTGCTGGTTCCTGGACATCTGGCAATGGCGCGGAGATATATTAAGGCCCTCCAAGCTGTTTCCTGACAGAGAGATTTGGAAAAAATTACCATTTTTTTCACCATTTGCATATCATTAACATGTCTATTGATGCTGTGATTTTTATAATTCCACGTTTTTCCTTCTTGGTGTTTCAATTGCAATGTTGAGGAGTGTATAAAGAAAGCGAGAGATCATAGATATAAACAGAGACTTAAGAGAGAAAGTATTATATTTGATAACTAATGACTAGTGTTGAGCATTCCGATACCGCAAGTATCGGGTATCGGCCGATACTTGCTGTATCGGAATTCCGATACCGACTTCCGATATTTTTTCAATATCGGAATTCGGCATCGGAATCGGAAGTTCAGTTGATTGACGGCCTGACGTCATCATGATGCGCGGTGTGTGCGCATCATGATGCGCCGTCATTTCGGGCCTTCCGGGGGTCTCTGCCGGCCTGCCGGGGGGCTGTGCCGGCCTGCCGGGGGGCTGTGTGGACTGCCCGGGGTCTGTACCGGCCTGCCGGGGGGCTGTGCCGGCCTGCCGGTGGTCTGTGCACCCTGTGGGGGTCTGTACCGGCCTGCCGGGGGGCTGTGCCGGCCTGCCGGGGGGCTGTGCTGATGTCCGGGGGTCTGTGCAAGCATCGTCCGATGGGACTACAAGTCCCATCTGGCGATGCCTGCTACCATGACAGTGATTGACACATTAGCCAATGATGGGACAGTAGTAGTCCCATCATCCGGCTAATGTGTTAAATGTTAAAAAAAAAAAAAAAAAAAAAAATACTACATACATACTACATGCATGCTACATACATACTACATGCTACATACATACTACATATATACTACATACATACTACATACATGCTACATACATACTACATGCATGCTACATACATACTACATATATACTACATACATGCTACATACATACTACATACATACTACATACATACTACATATATACTACATGCATGCTACATACATACTACATGCTACATACATACTACATACATACTACATACATACTACATGCATGCTACATACATACTACATGCTACATACATACCACATACATACTACATACATACTACATACTACATATATACTACATGCATGCTACATACATACTACATGCTACATACATACCACATATATACTACATACATACAATACATACTACATACATACTACATGCTACATACATACTACATATATACTACATGCATGCTACATACATACTACATGCTACATACATACCACATACATACTACATACATACTACATACATACTACATGCTACATACATACTACATGCTACATACATACTACATATATACTACATGCATGCTACATACATACTACATATATACTACATGCATGCTACATACATACTACATGCTACATGCATGCTACATACATACTACATACATACTACATGCTACATACATACCACATATATACTACATACATACAATACATTCATACAATACATACATAGACATACAGTACATATAACATAGAGTAACATACTTACCAATACTTGTCACATTGTTCCCTGAAGCCATTGTCGTCTACGGAATAAATATTAACATAACAAACCACAAAAATACTCACCCACGATCCGAAGCAGTCCACGAGTGTGTCCCACGACGATCTTGGGTAGAGAACTGCAGCATCAGATGATGCTGCCGTTCTCTACGGGCTGCAGGAATCCAATGACGGAAGGTAGGTATCCTTCCGCACTGTATTCCTCCGCCACTTAAAAAAAAAAAAGTCCCTAGTCTCACTTTATGCCATTGCTGCGTGGGAATTTCCCACACAGCAATGGCATAAAGTGAGACTAGGGACTTTTTTTTTTTAAGTGGCGGAGGAATACAGTGCGGAAGGATACCTACCTTCCGTCATTGGATTCCTGCAGCCCGTAGAGAACGGCAGCAACAGCTGATGCTGCAGTTCTCTACCCAAGATCGTCGTGGGACACACTCGTGGACTGCTTCGGATCGTGGGTGAGTATTTTTGTGGTTTGTTATGTTAATATTTATTCCGTAGACGACAATGGCTTCGGGGAACAATGTGACAAGTATTGGTAAGTATGTTACTCTATGTTATATGTACTGTATGTCTATGTATGTATTGTATGAATGTATTGTATGTATGTAGTATATATGTGGTATGTATGTAGCATGTAGTATGTATGTAGTATGTATGTAGCATGCATGTAGCATGCAGTATGTATGTAGCATGCATGTAGTATATATGTAGTATGTATGTAGCATGCATGTAGTATATATGTAGCATGTATGTGGTATGTATGTAGCATGTAGTATGTATGTAGTATGTATGTGGTATGTATGTAGCATGCAGTATGTATGTAGCATGCATGTAGTATATATGTAGTATGTATGTAGCATGCATGTAGTATATATGTAGCATGTATGTGGTATGTATGTAGCATGTAGTATGTATGTAGTATGTATGTGGTATGTATGTAGCATGCAGTATGTATGTAGCATGCATGTAGTATATATGTAGTATGTATGTAGCATGTATGTAGTATGTAGTATGAATGTAGCATGTATGTAGTATGCATGTTGTATGTATGTAGCATGTAATTTTTTTTTTTTTTTTTTTTTTTTTTACATTTAACACATTAGCCGGATGATGGGACTACTACTGTCCCATCATTGGCTAATGTGTCAATCACTGTCATGGTAGCAGGCATCGCCCGATGGGACTTGTAGTCCCATCGGACGATGCCTGCACAGACCCCCGGAGCCTGCACAGACCACCGGCAGGCCGGCACAGCCCCCCGGCAGGCCGGCACAGCCCCCCGGCAGGCCGGCACAGCCCCCCGGAGCCTGCACAGACCACCGGCAGGCCGGCACAGACCACCGGAGCCTGCACAGACCCCCTGGCAGGCCGGCACAGCCCCCCGAAAGGCCCGTACAGACCCCAGAGAGGCTGTACAAGGGCAGGAAAGGGTTTTTCTTATTCCGATACCGGAAGTCCCATAGACTTGAATGGGACTTCCGGTATCGGAATCGGCGATACCGATACTTTTTTTAAAGATCGGCCGATACCATCCGATACGATACTTTGAAGTATCGGACGGTATCGCTCAACTCTACTAATGACCAGAGAAGAAATGTAGAAATCAGAAAATCAGATGTGGTCTTCTTTCTTTAGATATCAGATGGACTTCCTCTTCAGAAATGTCTTGCGGTTTCCTCCTCCTCAAGTAGAGGAAATATGTTTTGTTATGCAACTGGAACACAACATTGCGATAGATGTTTATACAGATGATCCCAACCAAGCAATTCAATAGAAATCTAATGTTGTGAAAGCATACAAAACTGCACTGAAATTAAGCATCCTATTCAACCAGAACAAGCAAGACTTCCACTTGAAAACATCAAGAAAGTCATGAGCTCCTCAAAATTAGACAAAAATTTGTACTGTATAAGCACAAGAAATACCGTACATCACAAAGTATAAAATAGAGGTACCAACCTCCAAGTGACATGACCTGTACATCTCATAATGCAAAAATGAGGAGATGGACGCAGCACTATCAATGAAGACTTGACCTGTATGATCAACAAGCTATTATGAATAGTGATGAGTGACCACTAAAATGCTCAGGTGCTCATTACTCGAGTCAAGCAAATCGTAATGCTAGGGTGCTTGACCGGAGTAATGAGTATAATGGAAGTCAACGGGAAACTCAAGCATTTTTCTTGCACCCCTTCCCCCTCCTGGAGATCTCGAGGGGGTTTAAAATTGCTGGAAACAGCGTGAAACCAGCATGGGGAAAATGGGCTGGGAACAATGTTGTCTGTTGTCAGAGTATTAAGCCACTTTTACTTACTGACAATAAAACATACAAAACCGCTGTTAAAGTTGATTTGACTGGAAAAAATGTTAAGGAACATTCTTTCCAGGATAATGGCTTGTATATAAGGCAAAATAAATAATAGAAAAAAAAATGCTTCTCCACACCTTGGACTATGTTCACATGTACTGTTTTTGCTGCGTTTTTGCACATTTACATTGCTTTCATTGGTGAAAAAACCTTCTACAGAAAATGTAATTTTTTCATTTTAATACCTTATCTGCCCATGTGGTGTGTGAGACATAATCAGGCACATCCTGTTTAGTTTATGAAAAAGGGACTCTGAAAGTCACAATGTAGGGTTTTGTTTTTTTCAGGGTCATTAAGCGGCCATCACTATTTGTTGACGGCCCTTACTATTGTTAGAGGGCCAGCAGGTGGCCATCACTATTGTCATATGGCCAACAGGTGGCCCTCACTCTAATTTTAGAGGGCCAGTAGCCATCCCTCACTAATCATTTTTGGAGGGCCAGCAGACAGCTATGCTTTGCCGTATATTGATACTGCAATATAATTTATCCATCTGAGGTGGACAAATTTTCTTTTTCTTATTAATACTGTAAACTTAGAGGGCAAGCAAGTGGCCCTCACAATTTATAGGGGGCAACAGGCAGCACGCCCTATTTTTAGAGGGCCGGCAGGCGTCTTGTGGATAGATGAGACCAAGATTCTACTGCGTACTGTAAATGGAATAAAAGAACACAGTACTTACAGTCAAATATGGTGGAGGTTCAAAGATATTTTGGGGTTGTTTTGCCACCTCTTGTCTTAGGTTCCTTGACTGTGTTCAAGGCATCATGAAATGTAAAGATTCCCAAAGGATTTTTTGTAGCAATGTAGTGTCTGGGGTCTGAAATCTGGGTTTGCATCCTAGGTCATGGATCTTCCAGCAGGACAATGACCCCAAATATGCTTAGGTAGCACCCAGAAATAGATGGAAACAAAATACTTGAGAGTTCAGAAGTGGTAGTTCCAGCTTCAGTAGCATGAGGTGTCCCACCATTTACATACAGATGCTAGAGCGAAACTGTGAATGGGCACATTAAATCAGTTAATTTTGTCTGCTTTTATGAGTTTCTGAGTATAGAACAACATCAAAAGCATGAATTGGTAAATGTTTTCTGCATTTTTTTGTACGTGGCAGTAACAAACTCTGGAGGAACGCAAGTAACACCGCCAGGTTTGATGAATTTCAGATCACCGGAAAAAAGCATAACATGGTCAGTCAGTCCATGTAAAAAAGCAGCAGCAAGGCTTAGAATTTATAAGGCAAAAATCCCTGACTAGATGCCGATCATACGCTATATCTACTGCCACATCTCATCGTAGACGATAAGAGCAGTATTATTAGAGAATAGAATTTTTTGAGTTAGCCCTGAAAAAAGCTATCAGTTTAACGTAGCCGCATCAAGGACTGTTGTGTAATCAACCCTGCTATAGTGGAGTGTTTCGCATCTACTTAGCCTGATATGGAGGGGACCAGGATCTTCTGACTTACTGTACAAACTTTCCTGTCCCCCCTGTGAAATTCTGCATGCAGTGTCAGAACTCCTTATGTGACTACCACTACCTATGTGACTGGATCATATATTACTAATAGAAACCACTGGCTCTTTTTATTTCCAAAAATGTTCCCTAAAACATTCAATATTCAGAAATGTCCAACTAGAAAGTGTAGCCTCAGAAAAGCCTTTTTTCCATTACTAAATAGTAGGTCTCCTACACTTGTAAAGCATATGCACTAATTGCAAGTTTCCAGCCTTGTGTCTCTGGCCACACCACTGCCTCTTCCTGCCTGTTGTGGTGCTGGGGATCCCTCAATCTGTGGTTCAATTTGAAAACTGTTTATCCCCAGACATGGCTTACATGTGGGACAGAACAATGGACAGATGAGGGATATTGTTATTTTTTTATTTTTGTTTTATCACAGGAGATGAGGGATTCAATGGCATGGGCGTCAGGTGAATATAACTGTGTTTGTTATTTTAAATAAAAAAGTAAAAGTGTGTTTCGTTTTATTTCAAATAAAAGACTTTACACTTGCTGAGTGTTTATTTACCATACAGCTATAGGATTATTAATGAATAGGTGTCTTAAAGACGCATTACCAATACTAATCTGTAGGCTTGATGTCACCTGACAATAAAGGTGACATCAACCTCACAAATATGAACCCCACTTGCCACCACTACAGGGCAAGTAGGAAGAGCCAGGCAAAGCACCAGAATGGAAGCATTGAATAGATGCGCCTTTTCTGGGTGGTTGTGGGCTGCTATTTTTAGGCAGAGAGTCCTGAGAATAGCAGCCCCCAGCTGAGTGCTTCAGCTTGGCTGGTTATCAAAAATGGGGCGCACCCCATGCCATTCTTTTTATTATTATTTATTTAAATCATTTAAAAAAATCAAAGTGGGGACCCCTCTATTCTTCATAACTGCATCAACCCTGCCGGCATCACTGCATGGCCTCCCATCCCCCACACACCAACTTATTCACTGCTCCAGGCCTTGCTGTGTATTCTGTCTGCTGCCGGCTACATGTTGTATGCTTCTTGCTTCCTGCCTGCTCTCTGCATGGTGCCGGCACTCTCTGGCTCTTATGGAATCAGTGTGCACCTGCCTATGTGCTCCCGGCCAATCATAGAATCATAGAATCATAGAATCATAGAATCGTAGAGTTGGAAGGGACCTCCTGGGCCATCTGGTCCAACCCCCTGCTCAAAGCAGGATTCGCTAAATCATCCCAGTCAGATGTCTGTCCAGCCTCTGTTTGAAGACTTCCATTGAAGGAGAACTCACCACTTCTCGTGGCAGCCTGTTCCACTCATTGATCACTCTAACTGTCAAAAAGTTTTTTCTAATATCTAATCTGTGTCTCCTCCCATTCAGTTTCATCCCATTGCTTCTAGTCTTTCCTTGTGCAAATGAGAATAAAGTTGATCCTTCTACAATGTGACAGCCCTTTAGATATTTGTAGACAGCTATTAAGTCTCCTCTCAGTCTTCTCTTTTGCAAACTAAACATTCCCAAATCCTGCAACCTTTCCTCATAAGACAGGGTTTGCAGACCGGTCACCATTCTGGTCGCTCTTTTCTGAACTTGCTCCAGTTTGTTGATGTCTTTTTTAAAATGTGGCACCCAAAACTGGACACAATATTCCAGATGAGGTCTGACCAAAGAGGAGTAGAGGGAAATAATGACTTCACGTGATCTAGACTGTATGCTTCTGTTAATACATCCTAGAATTGCATTTGCCTTTTTTGCTGCTGCATCACACTGTTGACTCATATTCAGTCTGTGATCTATTAGTATACCCAAGTCTTTTTCACATAAAAAAAAGTTTTTTATAGTTCCAGCACACGATGTGAAAAAATTAAGAAAAGCCTTTATTTAATCCATAATTAAAAAATGCAATTCCACTTGATGATAAAAGCATGTGTAGGCTTACGCGTTTCGGATCATATTTGACCCTTAATCATAGCATAAAATACTGAATAAATGTTGCACTTATCAAGGAAAAGCAACCAGAGAAGGCTGCCTTGGGTAACACCCACCAAAATCAGCTGTGAAACTGACATCACTAATTGAAAGTTAACAATAGTACCTCACTGGTTTAACCCTATGATGCATTCATCTTATACAAACATATTACAATGTGAATTCTCACTTAATAATAATCTGATGATTAAACCAAAAACAAAAACAAACAAACTTCAGCCTCCCTAGTAGCTGGGATTAAAGGCATATACCACCGCACCCAGCAAAAGAAAAAAAAAAAAAAACCATATTAATATAGATACATCAATTCATGCTTCAAATTTAATCCTGCTGGATATCTAGTATTAAGTTTTAGTATCCATCTAGCTTCAATCATCTGGAGTAATTTAATTCTATCGCCACCACGCCGAGGAGCAGGAACAAATTCCAAAGCACTTACTCGCAGGCTATTCAATTCTCCCTTATGTTCATGCAAAAAATGTTTAGAAGCCCCCGAAAGACTACGGGTAGTAATATTATTGATGTCATAAATGTGTTCTGACAATCTTTTTCTTATGCTACGACTTGTGGATCCTACATACTGTTTTCTGCATGTCGTGCAAAAGATGATATAAACACAGTAATCAGTGGCACAATTCATAAAAGTTTTGAGCTTAAATACTTGACCCTCATTACTTATAACAGACTTATTATTATTTATCATGAATTTACATAAACCACATAACTTCTGCCCGCATCTAAATGAACCTTTAGTAGATAACCATGTACAACCTCTTTTATCTGTGTTCTCACTGAGTTCACTAGGAGAGATTATATTTCCTATCGTCAAAGATTTTTTGGGGACAAATTTGCAACCATTTTTCAAAATTTCCCTAAGTGTACTATCAGTAGTTAATAATGGTAGATGTTTACGAACAACATTAATTACTTTGTAATAATTACTATGATACGTAGTAGAAAAAATCATTTCATTAGAAAAATCTTTCTTATCTGATTTTTTCGACTGGAATAAATACTGATCTCTGCTTTTTTCATTGGCTTTAGTTTCAGCTTTTTTAACCATTTTAAGATTATAACCCCTGTGTTGTAACCTTTTTTTAATATTATCACATTCTTCCTTATACTTGCTGTCATCGGTACAACACCTACGGGCTCTGATAAATTCCCCTGTGGGGATATTCCTAATCACATGTTGTGGATGTTGACTAAAAGCATGCAAAATGGAATTTCCTGAAATTTTTTTACGAAAAAGCTGACAATCTACTTTTTTCTTCAGACTATCACCACCCAATTGTATGTCGAGAAAGGAAATCATATCCCTATTGATATCTACTACGAAAGACAGATTTAGATTATTATCATTAATATAATCTTTAAAGCTGGACACTAGGTCATCTGATCCTTTCCACACTATCAAAATATCATCTATGAATCGTAAATATTGTTCTATATAATCTGAATAAGGATTAAATTCAGAATAAATAAATTTCGACTCCCACCAGTTCATGTACAGATTAGCCAGGGATGGGGAGAATTTAGCTCCCATGGAACCCATGGAACAACCCTGACACTGCACATAGAACTGGCGGGAGAATCTAAAGTAGTTGTTTTGAAGCAAAAATAGAGTAACATCTAAAGTATATTCTTTCATTACATCAGAATAATTGGAATATATATTTAGTTGATCTGTCAATGCTTGCATAGCTAAATTATGTGGAATGCAAGAATACAGTGTTTTAACATCACAAGTCATCCACATGAAATTCTCATCCCAATTCTGATTTAATATTACTGATAGCACATGTTTGCTGTCTTTCAAATAACTAGGTGACATAACGACCAATGGTTGCAATCTCTCATCTAACCAAGAACCTAGTCTTTCCAATAATGAATCCACACCTGACACTATAGGTCTGAAAGGAGGAGGAAAAAGCCCTTTATGGGTTTTAGATAGGGCATGAAAAATGGGAATTTTGGGATTTACTGGTAATAAGAATTCTTTTTGTTTTAAATTAAGAATGCCTAGATCAAATCCTTCTTGTAAAATTTTTTCCAATTTAATTTTTATAGTTTCCGTTGGATCTCCATCTATTTTCTTGTAAGCATGACTTTCATTTAAAATACTGTTAACCTCTCTTACATATAGGGTCTTATCCAATATTACCACTGATCCCCCCTTATCAGCATTCTTCACTACAATGTTTGGATTATTTTGTATGTTTTTTAGAGCTTTTCTTTCTCCCTTAGATAAATTATCCCCCTTGTTATTATCAGAAAATACAGATTTTAATTCCCGTTCCACAGAGAGCTGAAATTCATCCATAATGGGGACTCTTGATTGTAAGGGATAAAAATCCACATTTGGCACTCTAGAGACCACACTATTGTCACTGACAAAATTGTCCCTTAGTGAAGAATCAGATAAGGAATTAAGTTCAGTCAAGGCAAATTGTTCTCTGAAGGTAAGTCCTGCATATTCATTAACTGGTAAGAGAGGAGTGTTGATTTCAGCAGCTGATTGATCCTGATCAAAAAAATGTTTCTTGATAGTTAATCTTCTCACAAATTTGTTGACATCCAAAATTGTAGAAAAAAAATCTCCATTATTCTTAGGCACAAAATTGAGCCCTTTGCGCAGTACTTTCAATTCATTATTAGTAAGGATACATGCAGATTGATTTAGGACCGTAAACTGATTTATTTGCGATACCTCGTTCTGTAATTGTATTTTCTGTGTTTTAACTCTGTGCTTACGCCCCGCTCTTCTATAGGATTTTGATTTGGATCTATATTTGGGGTTACACCGTTTTTTGCCCCACTAGATCCTACCCCTGAACTATAGCGATCATTTTCATCTTCTTCCATTTCTCCATCAGTCATTTCAAGTTCAGAGGAGCTGAAAGTAATTAACTCGTGATGTACCTCCACCTTCTGAAATCCTATTAACTCTTTGACCTTTCAAAATAGATTTTGGTTTCTTAGAAAACCTAAAATTTCTATAAGGTCTTTGCGGGGGTCGCCAGTCATACACATGTCCGGTCTCAAAATCTTTGACATCTCTTTCATATTTTTTCTGTTTATTTTCAACAATAATGTCCTCTAATTTATCCAATCTATCCATAATGTCAGATCTCAGTTTCTTATATGTGGCATTATCAAAAGATTCTGTCAAAGAATTTTCAATTTCTTTAATTTTTAAATCAAGATCTTTCACTTTTTTTTGTTCATAATCTATAAGAAGCTCCATAAGCTTAAGGGAACATCCCGTCAAAATGTCATTCCATTCTTTTTGGAAAACTTCATCAAATCGAACAGTAGACTGTTTTTTTATTCTCAGTCCTCTGGGAATCATCAAATTTTCTACATACTTTTCAAGCATGATATGATCCCACCAGGTTCTCAGGCGTGTAGACAAGAATTTTTCCAATTGTTGCATGTTATGTCTTAAATCTGCCTGACCTTCCATATTGGGATTTCCCTTATTTTTGGAGACTATAATTGCCACTTTTTCCAATTTGGATTTGTCATTTAAACTCAGGAATAAAGTGTCCTTGAAAGTGACTTCCATTTTATCAGAAAATATATAATTCAAATGAAAGGGGAATTAGGAGAGTGCAACAAACACTTATAACTCCTATGGGCAGCTGTAACGCTGTTATTGATGAAGGATAAAAAATTCCTTCAGCGTTAATAAACCAGGGAGCACGAAAAAAGTTCAGACAGTAACAATATCAAACAATGTAGGATAGATCTTCAGCTCACCTGGTTCAGCCTGCCCAGTCCTCCTTTCCATAATCTCGGTGCACGGAGTGGATCCATCCCCATCTGGGAGAAATGCTCAATAAAAAAAAGTTTTTTATAGTTCCAGCACACGATGTGAAAAAATTAAGAAAAGCCTTTATTTAATCCATAATTAAAAAATGCAATTCCAGTGATGATAAAAGCATGTGTAGGCTTACGCGTTTTGGATCATATTTGACCCTTAATCATAGCATAAAATACTGAATAAATGTTGCACTTATCAAGGAAAAGCAACCAGAGAAGGCTGCCTTGGGTAACACCCACCAAAATCAGCTGTGAAACTGACATCACTAATTCAAAGTTAACAATAGTACCTCACTGGTTTAACCCTATGATGCATTCATCTTATACAAACATATTACAATGTGAATTCTCACTTAATAATAATCTGATGATTAAACCAAAAACAAAAACAAACAAACTTCAGCCTCCCTAGTAGCTTGGATTAAAGGCACATACCACCGCACCCGGTAAAAAAAAAATAAAAAAAAAAAAAACTCCACTGTCATCACACTGTTGACTCATATTCAGTCTGTGATCTATTAGTATACCCAAGTCTTTTTCACATGTGCTGTCACTTAGCCCTATTCCTCCCATTCTGTATATGCTTTTTTCATTTTTATTGCCCAGATGTAGTACTTTGCATTTCTCCCTGTTAAAAATCATTCTGTTAGTTGCTGCCCACTGCTCCAGTTTATTTATATCTTTTTGAATCCTCTCTCTCTCTTCTCTAGTATTAGTTATCCCTCCTAGCTTTGTGTCATCAGCAAATTTAATCAGTTTACCCTCAATTCCTTCATCTAAATCGTTGATAAAGATGTTGAACAATACAGGGCCCAGGACAGAGCCCTGTGGTACCCCACTTGAGACATTCTTCCAACTGGATGTGCAGCCATTTACGACCACTCTTTGGGTCCGATCACTAAGCCAGTTATGAATCCACCTAACAGTTGCCTTGTCCATTCCATACTTAGTCATTTTTTCAATAAGGATTGTATGAGAGACTTTGTCAAATGCTTTGCTGAAGTCAAGATATACTATATCTACAGCATTTCCTTGATCCACCCAATCAGTGATTCCATCATAGAAGGAAATTAAGTTAGTCTGACATGACTTATTAGTTACAAACCCATGCTGACTCTGTTTAATCACTTCATTCTTATCCAGGTACTGACATACATGTTGTTTAATAATTTGTTCAAAGATCTTTCCTGGTATAGAAATCAGACTCACCGGCCTATAGTTGCCTGGGTCCACCTTCTTCCCCTTTTTGAAGATAGAAACAACATTTGCTCTTCTCTAGTCTTCTGGGACTTCTCCTGTTCTCCAAGAATTTTCAAAGATTATGGAGAGGGGTTCAAAAATTTCTTCTGCTATCTCCTTCAGTACTCTGGGGTGTAATTCATCTGGACCTGGAGACTTGAATTCATTTAAGTTAGCTAAGTGTTTCCTCACTATCTTTCTTTCTATCAATCATCAAGAGGCCTCTGGTATTTAAGACAGCTCCACCCGGTGGAAGTGGCCTGTGCAATGTCTTGACTCAGTTAGTGTCTTGCTGCTGATTTGCCAGGTCCTGTCCTGTGTTTCACCTTCTCTGGAGGCTTGATTCCTAGTCCTGTGTCTGTGCCTATCTTGCCGCCTGTCATGATCCAGGTCGGATCTGACAGATTAAATGCACAAAGTAACCTTTTCCCGGTAGTCGGCAGATTTCGTTCGACTCGACTTTTGAGAAAGTCGAGTTTCATGAAACTCGACTCGACCCTAAAAAAGGCAAAGTCACTCATCTCTAGTAATGAGCATCTGAGCATTTCGGTGCTCCTTCATCTCTAGTAGATACACTTCAACTGTGAGAGGCAAAATCTAAAACACATCCAGAAAATCACATTGTATGATTTTACATAATAATTAGAATTTTATTGAATGAAATAAGTGTTTGATACAATAGGAAAACAGAACTTAATATTTTGTACAGAAACCTTTGTTTGCAATTACAGAGGTCAGACATTTCCTATAGTTCTTGACCAAGTTTGATCACTGCAGCAGGGATTTTGGCCTATTCCTATTTACAGATTTTCTCCAGATCTTTCACGTTTTGGGGCTATCACTGGGAAACACTGAGTTTCAGCTCCCTCCAAAGATTTTCTATTGGGTTTAGGTCTGGAGAATGGCTAGGCCACTCCAGGACCATGAAATGCTTCTTATGGAGCAACTCCTTATTTGCCCTAGCTGTGTGTTTTGGGTCATTGTCATGCTGGAAATCCCAGTCACGACCAATATACAAATCTCAGGGAAGGAGGTTGTTGGACAAAATTTTGCTATACATTACCTCATCCATCCCCCTTAAATACGGTGGTCGTTCTGTCCCTTTTTCAGAAAAGCACCTCCAAAGCATGATATTTCACCTACCATGCTTTACGGTTGGGATGGTGTTCTTGGGGTTGTACTCATCCTTCTTCTTCCTCCAATCACGGCAAGTGGAGTTGATACCAAAACTTTCTATTTTTGGTCTCATCTTACCACATGACTTTCTCCCATGCCTCCTCTGGATCATTTACAGGCTTGAACAAGTGCTGGCATGATCTGGGGAATCTTGCAGAATTTTAATCCATGAAACTGTGGTCCCAGCTCTCTTCAGGTCATTAACCAGGTCATCTCATGTAGTTCTGGGCTGATCTTTCTCAGAATCATCTTTACCCCATGAGGTGTGATCTTGCATGGAGCCCAAGAACGAGGAAGATTAAAAGTCATCTTGTGTTTCTTCCATTTTCTAATAATTGTGCCAACAGTTGTTAACTTCTCATCAAGCTGCTTGATTATTGTCCTGTCACCCATCCCAGCCTTGTGCAGGTCTACAATTTTGTTAATGGTGTCCTTAGACAGCTCTTTGGTTTGGCCATGGTGGAGTGGTTGGAGTGTGATTAAGTGTGTGGACTGGTGCCTATTATAGATGTAACAAGTTCAAACAGGTGCAATTAATCAGGTAATGAGGTCAGAGCAGGAAGACTTCTTAAAGAAAAACTAACAGGTCTGTGAGAGTCAGAATTCTTGCTGGTTGGTAGATGACCAAATACTTATTTCATGCAATAAAATGCAATTTAATTATTTAAAAATCATACAGTGTGATTTTCTAGTTTTCATTTTTAGATTCTGTCTCTCACAGTTTAAGTGTGCCTATTACAGACCAGTGACAGCCGGGCAGCCGTATAATGAATACTAACAGGTGTACAAAAAAGAGAAAGGGACTATGCATAAATGTGGGATCACCACGCCAAAACCAAGTATTTATAAAAATATAATTTTTATTATGAAATACAAAAAGCAGCAAGGAAGCAGCAAAAAACACCACACATAAAAAAAATTAAAAAATCTGATCAACATGTAGACCGCTGGCTGCAGAATGTAAAGGCACCAATATCGAATAATAACATTCTCAATATCATAACATATAATACAGACAATATGATGGAGACGAAAACAACACACTGATGACTGGCCAGTTCAATAAGATCCTATACCAACATGTAAAGTGCATAGCACATAACCCAGAATATCAGTCAAACCTTCCTGAAAGGAGCCCTGTAATGCTTGAAAAATATATCTAATATGAGGAATATGAATAACAGATGTAACTCCCCATAGAATAGAGTCAGTAGCCCAAAAAAAGTGGAGGAGGGCTAGTAATGTATGGCAATTGAAGATCCCAAACAGGCATAAAATACATCACCCAAAGGCACAGTCAGTAAGTCCAGTCAAAGGTCGCCCCAGCGTCTGTGTATTGTGCCAGCAGCCACCGCGGTATACAAGGACCCACGCGTTCCGACACCGCTAGGTGTCTTTCTCAAGGTGAGTGCTATTACAGCCTCTAAGCGCCGCTTATTTAAGTCAGAGAAATCACAAATAAATCCAAACCAGGTGACGGCTGGCGGCGTACAGGGAGAATCATGAAGGCGGATGTGACCTAACAGCTTGATACGTATCTATTGCGCAGGCGCCGTCGCGCGGCAACCAGAGCATATAGGTTGAAGTCTAATGAGACTAGAGTATCCCGCGCGTGCAGGGAGAATCATGAAGGCGGATGTGACCTCACAGGTTGACACATATCTATTGCGCAGGCGCCGTCACGTGGCAACCAAAGCATATAGGTTGAGGTCTCATGAGACTGGAGTCTCCCGCGCCTGCGCATTACTGTCAAACGGATAACCACAACCAATCTTGTGAGCGCTATCAGCGTCCATCAAGGGTCAACGTCTCATAAGATTAGCGAATCACACGCATGCGCAATTCAACCCTTAGATGGCCATGAAGAGAGGGCAAGCAAAGTATCAAACATACATATGCGTAAACACCCTTGCAGCATGATGAGTAAATGTTAAAATAGTACACACTCAAAACCTGTGGGGGATGTGTATCCCACAGAAACACACTGCAGCAAGATGGGCACTAAGTTAATTATTTATGGGTAATAGCATTTATAAGTGTAACAGCAATTTATTGAAACACAGGAACCCACACCTGTTTGGTGAAGCACACGCATGCACACTCCCCCACAAGAATGTTTATCAAGACAATAAAGACAAGTATTATTCCATCAGCCAGATCCGCATTTGAAGTGGACTGAACCATACAAGCAACATAAGTAATAGTAGCTAGGCACCAATCAGGGTGTATACTAGTTGGCCCTAGATCAGGGTGTCAAGAAAGACACACATATTGCACCGGTGCTACTGTATCAAAGGGGCAGCGCTTAATGAGATGTTCACCTAGATCTATACACTCAAAAAGGTAGTGGTCAAAAACGCCACACCAAGATGTCATATAGAACAGCAACAGTATGGAGCGCATTAGAGTTGATCTAAAACGACGGAAGACCGAACATCGTTATAATGACAAAAACGGAAAATCCCAAAGAAAAAAAGGGACCCATCAGGGCAATGTGAGGTTTCGGACACCAATGACCGCTAATAATGACAGTAATGTTACCACCAATTTAGGTGCAACTACACAAAATAGTGATTTTTTATCTACCGACACAAGCGACAGAGAAAGCAGTCTAGAAGGGGGAGAAGGAAACCTAAGACAGCGGTCCAAAAGAAACAGGAACTCACGAGTTTGGTCTCCGAACTCGAGGAGGGAGACGAGACTCAACAACAGGAGACGCTATTAGAGGTCACCTCCCACTCTAGCCCTTTATCAGATGGGGTGGGATTGCAGATAATTAATCTATCTTCATATGCATTATCAGAAATAGAAACCAAACTTCTGTCCAAGGGTCTCTCCTTTTCACCCATGAATTGTTTGGATAAGTTTGAGCTCACAAAGGATCTATATCTTTTTTGTCGTCAATTGATGTTCAAAATGTTGTACCAACAACCCTCTCTTATTGAGGAATTACCTGAACAGGACAGACAAGTATTACGTGACTTGTTAGATTTGTTGGCAGAAAATGAGGCTGGTACTGGGCGTAAGAGATTTACCGGTAAATTGCCATCTCAAGCTTCCCCGAGCTTCTCTCTAGTCCCAACAATTCAGATATTTTTCGACAAGACATGTGGGGACATTAAGAGACTTAGGATTGATAAGTTTCGTCACAACAATTTGAGTAGAGGGGAAAAACTGGCATTAAAGAGCTTGAAAAACAATGATTCCTTTGAAATTAAGGAAGCTGACAAAGGCGGTAACATCGTTCTTTGGCCTAAAGACATGTATTGCCTGGAAGTCCGCCGTCAGCTTGGTAATGCTCAGTATTATTTAATCTTACCCTCAGATCCAACCACTATTTTTAAAGGTCAGCTAGATAGATTACTTTCTAGGGCATTCCTGAATGGTATTATCAACAAAAAAGAGCTAGATTTTCTAACTACAAATCACCCGGTTGTACCAACTTTTTATTTGTTACCCAAGGTACATAAATCGATTATCGAGCCTCCGGGCAGACCCATTGTCTCTGGGCTGGGGGGTTTATATGAGAAACCTTGTGCTTATCTTGACTTCTTTCTGCAGCCCATGGCCCAACGGTTGGAGTCCTTCATCAGAGATACCACTCATTTGTTATTGCTTTTGAAGGATCTGGAAATCCCCGATGGTACCATTCTGGTCACCCTTGATGTGGAGGCGCTTTACACGAATATCAGTCACAATCTTGGTATGGAGGCCACCTCTTATTTTTTAAATCAACACACTACGGGTGACAGAGGTCATGACACGTTCATTCTGGAGCTCCTAAAGTTTGTCCTCGAAAAAAACTATTTTGTTTTTGACAGGGCTTTCTTTAGGCAAATATCTGGGACAGCCATGGGGGCTAAGTGTGCGCCCTCCTATGCCAACCTCTTTTTGGGTTGGTGGGAGGAGACACACGTTTATCAACAAGATGGCTTTTCTAAATGGGTCTTCAAGTGGTTTAGGTATATAGATGACATTGTTATCATCTGGCTGGGATCTGAAACCCAGTTAATGGATTTTATAGCAACGCTAAATGAGAATTGTTGGAACATCAGGCTTACCTGCACCTTCTCTTCCAGCTCGGCGGATTTTTTGGATCTTAGGATTGGAGTGTGCCAAAATCGTATTACTACAACGCTGTTCTGTAAAACAACGGCAACTAATAACGTATTACACTTTGAGAGTTTTCACCCTGCACATTTACGCAAGGGAATCCCGAAAGGACAATTTATTCGCATTAGGAGAAATTGCAGCTGTACGGAAGATTTTTTGAGGGAATCACGACAATTATCCAACAGATTTCGTGAGAGAGGGTATCCAAGGAGGATTGTATCTGGGGCCTTTGAGTTTTCCAGGAACAGACCCAGGGAGGAATTCCTCAATCCACGGGTAAGGGGAGTGCGCAATCGAGTTAGTCTCATCACGAGATTCCACAATCAGTGGAATGATGTTTACCAAATTCTTGGGAACAATTGGGGCATCCTGTTGAGTGACTCTAAGTTACGTCGCTTTATAGATGAACGCCCAAGTGTGGTGGCTAGAAGGGCGCAGAACCTTAAGGATATTTTATCCAATAGCCATTTCAGACGCCCAATTACCAAGATTCGTACTGGTAATGACACTAGGGGTACGTTTCCATGTGGGGACTGTTCCATCTGTCCTCGAATTTTGACTAACAGATTTTTGTCGGCGCTTTGTCTGCCCTCACAGATACAGCCGAAGGCGTATTTCAACTGCCGTTCTCGCAACATGGTCTACGCCCTGGTTTGCGGATGCAAGAAATTGTATGTGGGGCAGACAAGGCAGGAACTACGACGCAGGACACAGCAGCATCTCTCGAATATTATGACAGCAAGGGCTGACAGAGGTAAGGGGAAACCGCTGACCTCTGTGGCCACCCATTTTCTTGACAACCATGGTGGCTCCCCTGACTCCCTTAGGGTTATGGGTCTGGAGGAGGTTCGTGTTAACATTAGGGGGGGTAACATCTCAGAAGAACTCCTCCGGCGGGAAGCGAGATGGATATATGACCTGGATTGCCTTTCACCACGTGGTCTTAACGAGGAGCTGCTGTATAATGGCTTCTATAAGAAACTATAGATTTGGCTGTTGCATCTCATTTACTAACTTTTTCTGCCGCCCTTTTTTTGTTCTTCCTCCCCCAGGTTTTAGGTCCAGGATTTCCCTTATACTGGAGCCTGTGACTGCTCTCGGGTTTTGGATTTTCAATTCTCCTATATGTGGCTGTCTTCTAGCAATACTCCCTTGCCATGATGCTACAATTCACCCTGTGAAAAAAGAAAATCTTATGAGAGAAAAAATCATGAGGACTGCATTATAACGTGGCTGCTTTCCCCCCCCCCCTTTTTTTCTTTGGGATTTTCCGTTTTTGTCATTATAACGATGTTCGGTCTTCCGTCGTTTTAGATCAACTCTAATGCGCTCCATACTGTTGCTGTTCTATATGACATCTTGGTGTGGCGTTTTTGACCACTACCTTTTTGAGTGTATAGATCTAGGTGAACATCTCATTAAGCGCTGCCCCTTTGATACAGTAGCACCGGTGCACTATGTGTGTCTTTCTTGACACCCTGATCTAGGGCCAACTAGTATACACCCTGATTGGTGCCTAGCTACTGTTACTTATGTTGCTTGTATGGTTCAGTCCACTTCAAATGCGGATCTGGCTGATGGAATAATACTTGTCTTTATTGTCTTGATAAACATTCTTGTGGGGGAGTGTGCATGCGTGTGCTTCACCAAACAGGTGTGGGTTCCTGTGTTTCAATAAATTGCTGTTACACTTATAAATGCTATTACCCATAAATAATTAACTTAGTGCCCATCTTGCTGCAGTGTGTTTCTGTGGGATACACATCCCCCACAGGTTTTGAGTGTGTACTATTTTAACATTTACTCATCATGCTGCAAGGGTGTTTACGCATATGTATGTTTGATACTTTGCTTGCCCTCTCATCATGGCCATCTAAGGGTTGAATTGCGCATGCGTGTGATTCGCTAATCTTATGAGACGTTGACCCTTGATGGACGCTGATAGCGCTCACAAGATTGGTTGTGGTTATCCGTTTGACCGTACTGCGCAGGCGAGGGAGACTCCAGTCTCATGAGACCTCAACCTATATGCTTTGGTTGCCACGCGACGGCGCCTGCGCAATAGATATGTGTCAACCTGTGAGGTCACATCCGCCTTCATGATTCTCCCTGCACGCGCGGGATACTCTAGTCTCATTAGACTTCAACCTATACGCTCTGGTTGCCGCGCGACGGCGCCTGCGCAATAGATACGTATCAAGCTGTTAGGTCACATCCGCCTTCATGATTCTCCCTGTACGCCGCCAGCCGTCACCTGGTTTGGATTTATTTGTGATTTCTCTGACTTAAATAAGCGGCGCTTAGAGGCTGTAATAGCACTCACCTTGAGAAAGACACCTAGCGGTGTCGGAACGCGTGGGTCCTTGTATACCGCGGTGGCTGCTGGCACAATACACAGACGCTGGGGCGACCTTTGACTGGACTTACTGACTGTGCCTTTGGGTGATGTATTTTATGCCTGTTTGGGATCTTCAATTGCCATACATTACTAGCCCTCCTCCACTTTTTTTGGGCTACTGACTCTATTCTATGGGGAGTTACATCTGTTATTCATATTCCTCATATTAGATATATTTTTCAAGCATTACAGGGCTCCTTTCAGGAAGGTTTGACTGATATTCTGGGTTATGTGCTATGCACTTTACATGTTGGTATAGGATCTTATTGAACTGGCCAGTCATCAGTGTGTTGTTTTCGTCTCCATCATATTGTCTGTATTATATGTTATGATATTGAGAACGTTATTATTCGATATTGGTGCCTTTACATTCTGCAGCCAGCGGTCTACATGTTGATCAGATTTTTTAATTGTTTTTATGTGTGGTGTTTTTTGCTGCTTCCTTGCTGCTTTTTGTATTTCATAATAAAAATTATATTTTTATAAATACTTGGTTTTGGCGTGGTGATCCCACATTTATGCATAGTCCCTTTCTCTTTTTTGTACAATTGTCTAGTTAACTTGCATGTGGTGATCCCTGCTTGAGCATTTATTTGGTTGGTGCCCGCTCACCTGCTCTCTAATGAATACTAACAGGTGAGATCACGAAGGGGGCCCGTTTGGTCATCATATCATATGCGTGCAGCAGAGCGGGCCCCCCTGTTTCTCCTGTTAGTGATAATACTGCCGCCAGTTGTCATTCACCACATTGCTTTCTCTGTCCTTCAGGGGCCCCCTCCTGATCGGGGCCCTGGTGCAGTTGCACCAGTTGAACCGGCGGTATATCCGCCCCTGCACATACATATACACATATAGTGGTGTGCAAAATAATTGAGACAAAGCATTTTTTAAGTAAAATCATAAGTTGGTTACCAGTCAGTGATTCAAACCAGTTTTAACTGCTTTGAACAGGCACTCACACCTGATCAAAGCAGTTAAAACTGGTTTGAATCACTGACTGGTAATCAACTTATGATTTTACTTAAAAAAATGCTTTGTCCCAATTAATTTGCACAGCACTGTATATATGTATCTACACACAGAGAGGTAGACATAAAGATTATTTTTAATTAAAGCCTAAGTGGAAATGTATCTGATATCAGAGTCACAAGTCATGAGTATGATGTAGGAGAAGCATGTGTTGCCAACTGAACCCAAGGTTAATCTGAGCAGCGAACTGAGTCTGAGATCAAGCAGGTGTCAGCAAACATAGGATACGAGGCAGGAGCACTGTCATTCTTTTTCTAAGAAAGTCCAACCACCAGATTCTGTGACATACATTTTAACATTACCACATTGTGCATGGACTTGACACAGCACAAACTGATTTCTCCATTTCACCCTTCTGTAAGCTATACATGGGAAGTGATACTACTGTATACACCATATAAATCGTGCCTGAAATAGTAAAGCCATAATGAAACTTGAAAAAAAACATAATTTTACAGTATATATGATATGACTAGGGATGAGCGAGTACTGTAGTATTCGGACTCGCTGTACTCATTACGAGTACCTCCTAATACTCGGGTACTCGTAATACTCGGGTACTCGTAAGTCTATGGGAAATTCGATTAATGGGGTGTGTGTGTGCTGGGCTGGGCGGGGACTGTGCAAAAACTGTGCGGGACTGTAATGGCCTGTGGGAAGACTGTGCCGGGCTGTGTGTGACTTTGCTGTCCTGTGCGAAAACTGTGCCAGGCTCTGCAGACTGTGCTGGCCTGTGCGAAGACTGTGCCGGGCTGTGCAGGACTGTGCTGGCCTGCGCTGGCCTGTGCGAAGACTGTGCCGGGCTGTGCGGGACTGTGCTGGCCTGTGCAAAGACTGTGCCAAGCTGTGCAGGACTGTGCTGGCCTGTGCGAAGACTGTGTCGGGCTGTGAGGGACTGTGCTGGCCTGTGCGAAGACTGTGCCGGGCTGTGCGGGACTGTGCTGGCCTGTGCGAAGACTGTGCCGGTCTGTGTGGGACTGTGCTGGCCTGTGCGAAGACTGTGCCAGGCTGTGCAGGACTGTGCTGGCCTGTGCGAAGACTGTGTCGGGCTGTGAGGGACTGTGCTGGCCTGTGCGAAGACTGTGCCGGGCTGTGCGGGACTGTGCTGGCCTGTGCGAAGACTGTGCCGGTCTGTGTGGGACTGTGCTGGCCTGTGCGAAGACTGTGCCAAGCTGTGCAGGACTGTGCTGGCCTGTGCGAAGACTGTGTCGGGCTGTGAGGGACTGTGCTGGGATTTGCAGGTAACATAGTAACATAATTTTGAAGGGTGAAGGAAGACCTTATGTCCATCTAGTTCAGCCTATTTTTAGTGCAGCTGTTCTGCATTGTTGATCCTGGGGAAGGCAAAAAACCCACAGAGTAGAAGCCGATTTTCTCCATAGGGAATAAAATTCCTTCCCCTAAGCTGGGTTATCCATCTACCTAAAATATTATGTTATTCGTAACCTTCTACACTGTTACTCACAAGAAAAGCATCCATTCCTTTCTTAAATTAATTCAGTGAGTTGGCCATCACCACTTCCTCAGGAAGAGAATTCCTTCTATGCTGGTGCAGAAATTGTCTTTCCTCCAAACGAAGAGAATGCCCCCTTGTTCTTGTCACAGTCCTTGGTACAAACAGTTCATTGGAGAGATCTCTGTATTGCCCTCTGATATACTTGTACATATATATTAGGTCTCCCCTAAGTCTTCTCTTTTCTAGAGTAAATAGACCTAATTTTGATAACCTTTCTGGGTATTGTAGTGAACCAACTCCATTTATCATTTTAGTAGCCCGCCTTTTGACCCTTTCAAGTTCAGTAATGTCTTTCTTGAGCACCGGCGTCCAAAATTGCACACAATACTCCAAGTATGGTCTGACGAGTGATTTGTACAGAGGGAGAATTATGTTTTCATCTCGTGTCCCCAGACCTCTTCTAATGCATCCCATGACCCTATTTGCTTTGGTGGCAGCTGCCTGACACTGGGCACTCCAATTTAGCTTCTTATTGACTAAGATGCCTAAGTCTTTTTCCATGTCTGATTTCCCCAGCAGTTTCCCATTTAGTAAGTAATTGTAGCATCTATTTCTCCTTCCCATGTGCATAACCTTACACTTATCTGTGTTCAACCTCATTTGCCATTTTTCAGCCCAATTCTCCAATTTACTCAAATCTGTCTGTAGTTGCAAACTGTCCTCCTTTGTGTTAACTACCTTACATAGTTTTGTATCATCTGCAAATACTGATATTTTACTGTGTAAACCATCGACAAGATCATTAATAAATATATTAAATAGTAGGGGGCCCAATACAGAACCCTGTGGTACCCCACTAGTAACCCTGGCCCAATCTGAGTATGCACCATTAATAACCACTCTTTGTTTTCTATCACTAAGCCAGCTACCTACCCATCTACACACATTTTCCCCTAGCCTAAGCTTTCTCATCTTACTTACCAATCTTTTAATGTGGGACAGTGTCAAATGCTTTAGAGAAGTCGAGATAAATGACATCCAATGATTCTCCTTGGTCCATTTGAGAGCTTACATCCTCATAGAAGCTGATCAGGTTAGTTTGACAGTAGTGATCCTTCATAAATCCATGTTGATATGGAGTTAAACGTTTATTAACATTGAGATATTCCATAATGGTATCCCTTAGAAACCCTTCAAAAATTTTTACCCACAACAGATGTTAAGCTTACCGGCCTATAGTTTCCAGGTTCCCTTTTACACCCCTTTTTGAATATTGGTACCACATTTGCTTGCCGCCAATCAAAAGGAACAGACCCTGTTTCTATAGAGTCTTTAAATATAAGGAATAGAGGCCTGTCTATCACATCCCCTAACTCCCTTAATACCAGAGGGTGAATGCCATTAGGGCCTGGTGATTTGTCAATTTTAATCTTACTATGGCGGTTCTGCACTTCTTCCTGGGTTAGGCAGGTAATACTTAATGGGGAGTTTACATTATCACTCTGCATTTCCCCTGGCAAATCCTTTTCCTGTGTGAACACTGTTGAGAAAAAAGTATTTAAAACATTTGCTTTTCCCACATCGCTCTCTATGATTTCACCCTCATTATTCTTTAAAAGGCCGACACCATCAATTTTAATCATTTTACTGTTTATATAATTAAAGAATAGTTTGGGGTTTGTTTTACTTTCCTTAGCAATGAGTCTCTCAGTTTCCACTTTTGCTAAATGTATTTGTTTTTTACACATTTTATTTTTTTCTCTATAACTTTTTAATGCTTCTTCATTGCCTTCTTGTTTTAGCTTCCTAAATGCCTTGTTCTTGTTATTTATTGCCCTTTTTACATCCTTATTTAGCCACATTGGTGTTCTCCTGTTCCTAGCCCTTTTATTTCTGTACGGTATGGCTAGCTCGCAGTGGGTGTGTAAAACTGATTTAAATATTTCCCATTTATTTTCTGTGCTCCTATTTTTGAGGACATTGTCCCAATCAATTCGGCAAAGGTCCTTTCTAAGCTGATCAAACTTTGCTTTCCTGAAATCCAGCGTTTTCGTAACCCCCTTCCAGGGCAACTTACTGAAGGACAAGTGGAATTGTATTATATTGTGGTCACTGTTCCCTAGGTGCCCATCGACTCGTACTTCTGTTATTCTATCTGGCCTGTTGCTTAAAATTAAGTCCAGAAGGGCTGTCCCTCTAGTTGGGCCCTGCACAAGTTGTGACAGATAATTATCCTTGGTCACTGACAGAAATTGGTTTCCTTTCTGAGATACGCAGGTTTCAGTTTCCCAGTCTATGTCGGGGTAGTTGAAGTCCCCCATAATAATCACCTCATTGTAATTTGCTGCTTTGTCTATTTGTTTCAATAATAGATTTTCAGTGGTTTCTGTTATATTTGGTGGCTTATAACAAACCCCTATGAGGATTTTATTACTTTTCCCTCCTTGTATCTCCACCCATAGAAACTCCACCTCTTCATTTCCCTCTTGTATATCTTCTCTTAGTGTGGGCTTTAAAGTGGACTTTATATATAAACAGACTCCTCTCCCTTTGCTTTTTTTACGATCCCTCCTAAACAAATCATATCCTTGCAAGTTAGCCGCCCAGTCATAGCTGTCGTCTAACCATGTCTCAGTTATTCCTACTATGTCATATTTTTCCTCATACATTACCAACTCCAGATCTTCAATCTTATTGGTCAGGCTTCTTGCATTGGTCAGCATGCAGGAAAGAAATTTTGCTTCCTTTTTCTTAGCTTCCTTCTGAGTACCCTGTCTTGGGTCCTCTTTACCACATCTAGTATCCTTGATTAGTTTGTCCTTCTGCTGCATGTTCTTGTCTGCTGTTTTCCTCCCATCCCCTCTTCTTCTAGTTTAAAGCCCTCCTGATGAGTGTGGCAAGTATTCTGGCGAATTTGTGTTTCCCAGGTTTTGTGTATCCCGTCTCTTGCGAGAAATCCATCGTAGAGGTAATTCATGCCATGGTCCAAGAATCCAAATCCTTGCTGCCTGCACCACCGTCGTAGCCAGTTGTTCACCTCTAGTATCCTATTCCATCTTCTGATGCCATGACCATCGACTGGGAGGATTGATGAGAAAACAACCTGTACGTTCCGTTCCTTTATTTTCTTCCCCAGGTACTGTGCAGGGACTATGCTGAGCTGTGCGGGACTGTGCTGGGCTGTGCGGGACTGTGCTGGGCTGTGCGGGACTGTGCTGGTCTGTGTGGGGACTGTGCGGGGGGACTGTGCTGAGACTGTGCTGGGCTGTGTGGGGACTGTGTGAGGACTGTGTTGGACTGTGCGGGGACTATGTCGGGCTGTGTGGGACTGTGCTGGCCTGTGCGGGGCTGTGTGGGGACTGTGGGGGACTGTGCTGGGCTGTGCGGGGACTGTGCTGGACTGTGCGGGGACTGTGCGGGGACTGTGCCGGGCTTTGCGGGACTGTGCTGGGCTGTGCAAGACTGTGCTGGGCTGTGTGGGGACTGTGCTGGGCTGTGCGGGAACTGTGCTGGGCTGTGCGGGGAGTACCGCATTACTCGCCGAGAACCAAATCCTAACGAGTATACTCGCTCATCCCTAGATATGACGCTTGCATCACGGCCTAAATTTGTGCTCTAAACCAATAACAGAGTAGAGTAATCAAATGTATACAGAAGTCTGTACCGTAAAACATTGATTCTGCAGGCTAAGAACAAGCTCCACTTCAAAGTTGGCTAAAACTTAAGGTTCAAACTCAGTCGATCCTCCCAGTATCAGCAGGCTCAACTGAGAGTCTGTTGTGTATGGTGGCCGCCCGACTCTGACCCAACAGATGACGTTGAGGAGATAAGAATTCAACATGTCCGATTTCAGACCACTGATCCTTCTGTTCTTGGCGGGAGTAGCCTTTGCCAAAAGAGTCTAGCAGTGGCTTCCTTATAGAGAACACAGTAGTACTCGACAGAGAGAGAGCGCCTGTGTATGGAGGGATTGGGAGTAGACTTGAGCGACTTTGGTCGGATCGGGTTTCATGAAACAAAATTTGAGTCGGTTGAAACTGGTCCGACTAGAGCAAGAAAAATCGGAGTTTCGTCTGAAACCCGACCCCAATGCATGTCAATGGGGAATAAAAGTCGGCATTGAGTGGATGAATGTCATCCGCTAAATGCCGACTTTTATTTCCCATTGACTTGCATTGGGGTCGGGTTTCGGACGAAACTCCGACTTTTTTTGCCCTAGTCGGACCAGTTTCATCCAACTCAAATTTTGTATCATGAAACCCGATCCGACCAGAGTCACTCAACTCTAATCGGGAGAGATAACTGCCAGTAGAACGACTGGACGATCCATTGTTCTGCCGACAGCTATCTGTTGTGTATAGCGCCCATCAACAAATTCTTAGTGGATCAAAATGTTAAGAATGCACAAATAGAACCCCATAAAGGTGTCTATAGGTGTGTGATAGCATTATCTGTCTCATTAACTACATTGACTAAAAAAGATGTACAGGAGACCATTCGATCACATGTAACCTGTGGGTATGTTTAGACAATGACTGGCTTCTACTACTGTGGATGGAAGGTATAACATGAGATGTTACATTATACAGTTTTACCATTACATCCAGATGTACAGTTGTGGCCAAAAGTATTGACACCCCTGCAATTCTGTCAGATAATACTCAGTTTGTTCCTGAAAATGATTGCAAATTATCTTCATTTAATTTGTCTTAAATGAAAAAACACAAAAGAGAATGAAGCAAAAAGCAAAACATTGATCATTTCACGCAAAACTCCAAAAATGGGCCAGACAAAAGTATTGACACCCTCAGCCTAATACTTGATTGCACAACCTTTAGCCAAAATAACTGCGACCAACCGCTTCCGGTAACCATCAATGAGTTTCTTACAATGCTCTGCTGGAATTTTAGACCATTCTTCTTTGGAAAACTGCTCCAGGTCCCTGATATTTGAAGGGTGCCTTCTCCAAACTGCCATTTTTAGATCTCCTGATCCGAACTTGAATAGCAGGACAAACAGGAAGTTCCAAGACAGGGCGAAGTACCAGACTCCATCTTGGACAAGGGCAAAACAGGCTCCATGGAACACCCGGAAAACCTTACATTAATTATGAAGGTACTATGGAATTTTAAGTGGTCTTAATACTTTCCGTACCCACTGTATTTAGCATACAATCAGTTATGCAGATTCTTGTCATGTCACTGAATTGTTACTGTTCTGCTTCTGGTGGTGGAAAAAATCTTAGTGTATTCAAGTCTGGAACGGTGGCATGAAAAAAAGGTGAAGAAGCCTTGACTTCAATATCATCATAAGGAGTGTCGGTTCGAATTTGTAAAAAAGTGCGAAAAGTGGACAAAAAATTGAAAACAGGTGATTTGGAGAGAGATGACGCATGTCAATAGACTAAGCTCTGATGGGTACAAATTGGTCTGGAAGAAACAAGGGAAAAAGGTGCTAAAGGATTGAGAAATTGAATGAACTGTCAAGTTCAGTGGAGGAAGCCTGATGATATGAGGTTGTTTCACAGCCAAAGGCTGTCACGCTGTGACGTACTTTGGTAAGGAAGAGGGACCTTAAACTGTCCCTGGAACTGGGACCCCAACTATCCCTGTTCCTGCTGTGGACATTGTTGGGCCTCTAGCCATCCTCAGCAGTTCCGGAAAACAGTTTATCCTTACTGTTGAAGACTAAGCTACCCGACACCCAGAGGCAGTGGCTTTGTCCTCAAATAGGACTAACAATTGCGAGCTGCTCCTTTGGCCATATTTTCTTGGGTCCGATTTCACAAGGAGAAGGGTACCCTACACTAAACGATGCACCAGCGATCCCAACAACGATACGACCTGGTCAGGATCGCTGGTGCATCGCTACATAGTCGCTGGTCATCTGTCAAACAGGCAGAGCTCCCCAGCGATCAGGACAAGCGAGGACGCTGGTATCCAAGGTAACCAGCGGGTAGCACAAGCGGGTAGCACGCTGGAAGCTGGTATCCAGGGTAAACACTGCGTAACTAAGCGTGCGGTGCTTAGTTACCCCCTGTTTACCTTGGATACCAGCGTTTTCGCTTGTCATGATCGCTGGTGAGATCCGCCTGTTTGACAGATCACCAGCGATTATGTAGCGATGCACCAGCGATCCTGACCAGGTCGTATCTTTGTCGGGATCACTGGTGCATCGTTTAGTGTAACGGGATTACCTTGGATACCAATTCCCAGTGTCAGCATACAGCGCTGGAAGCTCGCTGATCGCTGGTCTCCCGCTCCCACACGCAGCGATGCTCGCTAGCCAGCGGGAGACCAACGATCAAACAATGGCCCAGGACATTCCTGTATGATCAGCGATACCCAGTGGGGGGGCCAGTCGCTGATGCGTGCCACACACAGCGAGATCACTGATGCGTCACAAAATCGGTGACTCATCAGCGATCTCGCTAAGTGTGAAGTACCCCTTAAAGGGGTTTTCCCATGAACAAAGTTCAAAGCAGCCATGGCCTCGTCCATCAGTCATTAGCAAATTGCGTAATTGTCTTGAAGATTGGAGATGGCAGAGTGCTGGTTCCTGGACATCTGGCAATGGCGGGGAGATATATTAGGGCCCTCCAAGCTGTTTCCTGACAGAGAGATTTGGAAAAAATTACCATTTTTTTCACCATTTGCATATCATTAACATGTCTATTGATGCTGTGATTTTTATAATTCCACGTTTTTCCTTCTTGGTGTTTCAATTGCAATGTTGAGGAGTGTATAAAGAAAGCGAGAGATCATAGATATAAACAGAGACTTAAGAGAGAAAGTATTATATTTGATAACTAATGACCAGAGAAGAAATGTAGAAATCAGAAAATCAGATGTGGTCTTCTCTCTTTAGATATCAGATGGACTTCCTCTTCAGAAATGTCTTGCAGTTTCCTCCTCCTCAAGTAGAGGAAATATGTTTTGTTATGCAACTGGAACAGAACATTGCGATAGATGTTTATACAGATGATCCCAACCAAGCAATTCAATAGAAATCTAATGTTGTGAAAGCATACAAAACTACACTGAAATTAAGCATCCTATTCAACCAGAACAAGCAAGACTTCCACTTGGAAACATCAAGAAAGTCATGAGCTCCTCAAAATTAGACAAAAATTTGTACTGTATAAGCACAAGAAATACCGTACATCACAAAGTATAAAATAGAGGTACCAACCTCCAAGTGACATGACCTGTACATCTCATAATGCAAAAATGAGGAGATGGACGCAGCACTATCAATGAAGACTTGACCTGTATGATCAACAAGCTATTATGAATAGTGATGAGTGACCACTAAAATGCTCGGGTGCTCATTACTCGAGTCAAGCAAATCGTAATGCTAGGGTGCTTGACCGGAGTAATGAGTATAATGGAAGTCAGCTGGAAACTCAAGCATTTTTCTTGAATCCCTTCCCCCTCCTGGAGGTCTCGAGGGGGTTTAAAATTGCTGGAAACAGCGTGAAACCAGCATGGGGAAAATGGGCTGGGAACAATGTTGTCTGTTGTCAGAGTATTAAGCCACTTTTACTTACTGACAATAAAACATTCAAAACCGCTGTTAAAATTGATTTGACTGGAAAAAATGTTAAGAAACATTCTTTCCAGGATAATGGCTTTTATATAAGGCAAAATACATAATAGAAAAAAAAATGCTTCTCCACACCTTGGACTATGTTCACATGTACTGTTTTTGCTGCGTTTTTGCACATTTACATTGCTTTCAATGGTGAAAAAACCTTCTACAGAAAATGTAATTTTATCATTTTAATACCTTATCTGCCCATGTGGTGTGTGAGACATAATCAGGCACATCCTGTTTAATTTATGAAAAAGGGACTCTGAAAGTCACAATGTAGGGTTTTGGTTTTTTTCAGGGTCATTAAGCGGCCATCACTATTTGTTGACGGCCCTTACTATTGTGAGAGGGCCAGCAGGTGGCCATCACTATTGTCAGATGGCCAACAGGTGGCCCTCACTCTAATTTTAGAGGGCCAGTAGCCAACCCTCACTAATCATTTTTGGAGGGCCAGCAGACAGCTATGCTTTGCCGTATATTGATACTGCAATATAATTTATCCATCTGAGGTGGACAAATTTTCTTTTTCTTATTAATACTGTAAACTTAGAGGGCAAGCAAGTGGCCCTCTCAATTTATAGAGGGCCAACAGGCAGCACACCCTATTTTTAGAGGGCCAGCAGGCATCTTGTGGATAGATGAGACCAAGATTCTACTGCGTACTGTAAATGGAATAAAAGAACACAGTACTTACAGTCAAATATGGTGGAGGTTCAAAGATATTTTGGGGTTGTTTTGCCACCTCTTGTCTTAGGTTCCTTGACTGTGTTCAAGGCATCATGAAATGTAAAGATTCCCAAAGGATTTTTTGTAACAATGTAGTGTCCGGGGTCTGAAATCTGGGTTTGCATCCTAGGTCATGGATCTTCCAGCAGGACAATGACCCCAAATATGCTTAGGTAGCACCCAGAAATAGATGGAAACAAAATACTTGAGAGTTCAGAAGTGGTAGTTCCAGCTTCAGTAGCATGAGGTGTCCCACCACTTACATACAGATGCTAGAGCGAAACTGTGAATGGGCACATTAAATCAGTTAATTTTGTCTGATTTTATGAATTTCTGAGTATAGAACAACATCAAAAGCATGAATTGGTAAATGTTTTCTTCATTTTTTTGTACGTGGCAGTAACAAACTCTGGAGGAACGCAAGTAACACCGCCAGGTTTGATGAATTTCAGATCACCGGAAAAAAGCATAACTTGGTCAGTCAGTCCATGTAAAAAAGCAAGGCTTAGAATTTATAAGGCAAAAATCCCTGACTAGATGCCGATCATACGCTATACCTACTGCCACATCTCATCGTAGACGAATTGCAGATAAGAGCAGTATTATTAGAGAATAGAATTTTTTGAGTTAGCCCTGAAAAAAGCTATTAGTTTAACGTATCAGCATCAAGGACTGTTGCTTAATCAACCCTGCTATAGTGGAGTGTTTCGCATCTACTTAGCCTGATATGGAGGGGACCAGGATCTTCTGACTTAAGGCCCCGTCTCACTAAGCGATCTCGGTAGCGAGATCGCTGCTGAGTCACAAGTTTTGTGCGAGATCGCTGTGTGTGACAGCGATCAGTGAGCGGCCCCCCTGCCGGTATCGCTGATCGCTGGAAGAAACCTCTGGACATTTCTTTGGTCGCTGGTCTCCCGCTGGCCAGCACGCATCGCTGTGTGTGACAGGCGGGAGACCAGCGATCAGCTGTAAAAAATAATAAAAAAAATAAAAAATATAGTTATTCTCACCTTCCGACGTCCTGTTCAGTCATCCGGCCTCTCTCCACGCTCCGGCCCCAGTGATCCTTTGCATGAATGACCGCGAGATGTCATGGTCTCGAGGGATAACATAGTCTCGCGGTCATTCATGCAAAGGATCACTGGGACCGGAGCGTGGAGAGAGGCCGGATGGCTGAACAGGACGTCGGAAGGTGAGAATAACTATATTTTTAATTTTTTTTATTATTTTTTACAGCGATGGCCAGCAATGCCGCACGCTCGGCATCGCTGTGCTGATCGCTGGTGAAGCTGTCTGTGTGACAGCTCACCAGCGATCACATAGCGACTTACCAACGATCCTGACACCTTGATATCGGTGTCGGGATCGCTGGTAAGTCGCTTAGTGTGATGGGGCCTTTACTGTACAAACTTTCCTGTCCCCCCTGTGAAATTCTGCATGCAGTGTCAGAACTCCCTATGTGACTACCACTACCTATGTGACTGGATCATATATTACTAATAGAAACCACTGGCTCTTTTTATTTCCAAAAATGTTCCCTAAAACATTCAATATTCAGAAGTGTCCAACTAGAAAGTGTAGCCTCAGAAAAGCTTTTTTTCCATTACTAAATAGTAGGTCTCCTACACTTGTAAAGGATATGCACTAATTGCAAGTTTCCAGCCTTGTGTCTCTGGCCACACCACTGCCTCTTCCTGCCTGTTGTGGTGCTGGGGATCCCTCAATCTGTGGTTCAGTTTGAAAACTGTTTATCCCCAGACATGGCTTACATGTGGGACAGAACAATGGACAGATGAGGGATATTGTTATTTTTTTATTTTTGTTTTATTACAGGAGATGAGGGATTCAATGGCATGGGCGTCAGGTGAATATAACTGTGTTTGTTATTTTAAATAAAAAAGTAAAAGTGTGTTTCGTTTTATTTCAAATAAAAGACTTTACACTTGCTGAGTGTTTATTTACCATACAGCTATAGGATTATTAATGAATAGGTGTCTTAAAGACGCATTACCAATACTAATCTGTAGGCTTGATGTCACCTGACAATAAAGGTGACATCAACCTCACAAATATGAACCCCACTTGCCACCACTACAGGGCAAGTAGGAAGAGCCAGGCAAAGCACCAGAATGGAAGCATTGAATAGATGCGCCTTTTCTGGGTGGTTGTGGGCTGCTATTTTTAGGCAGAGAGGCCTGAGAATACGAGCCCCCAGCTGAGTGCTTCAGCTTGGCTGGTTATCAAAAATGGGGCGCACCCCATGCCACTTTTTTTATTATTATTTATTTAAATCATTTAAAAAAATCAAAGTGGGAACCCCTCTATTCTTCAGAACTGCATCGACCCTGCCGGCATCACTGCATGGCCTCCCATCCCCCACACACCAACTTATTCAATGCTCCAGACCTTGCTGTGTATTCTGTCTGCTGCCGGCTACAAGTTGTATGCTTCTTGCTTCCTGCCTGCTCTCTGCATGCTTCCTGGCTGTGTGCATAGGGGGTGGTGCCGGCAATCTTTGGCTCTTATGGAATCAGTGTGCACCTGCCTATGTGCTCCCGGCCAATCACCAAGAGGCCTCTGGTATTTAAGACAGCTCCACCCGGTGGAAGTGGCCTGTGCAATGTCTTGACTCAGTAAGTGTCTTGCTGCTGATTTGATCCAGGTCGGATCTGACAGATTAAATGCACAAAGTAACCTTTTTTTTCCCTTGGCTGTGTGCCAAAGGTGGTTTTGCCCCCGGTGTCTATTAGGGTCATTGCACTGTGGTGATTTCAGGTAGTTTTCCCCCGGTCGCCATTAGGGTCATTGCACTCTGGTTACTGTTGTGAGTTCATTCTCCCCTCCGTCACTGAGGCCTGATGAACTCCCTATTCTAGTGAAGGAAGGTAGTGAGCCTGATTATCAGGCACCTGGGACTAATGAAGACGATTGGCTGAGTGAAATCACTGACTGGATTTAAGGCAGCCTACGCCCTTTCTGCCCTGCGGGTGATTGCTCTGTGGACTCTTGGACACCAGTCTGATTCCTGCTCTCCTAAAGCTAAGTTTTCTGTTTGCCTTTTTGCATTTAAGATTTGTTTTTGTTTTTCTTGCTTTTTGGATCCTGCCACTCCCTGCTGGAGTGTGCAGTGTTCCGTTAGCTCTGTCTTCTGAAAGTACCTGAGTGCTGATTTAGTTTTTGAAGCTTAGTTGCTTCAGGGCCATTTTTATATCAGCTTGTTGGCTTTTGTCTCTGATAGGGTTTTGGCAGATTGCAGACAGCTCCCTTCCTATCCGTTCCTATCTAGGTAGTTTTTGGCCCCGTCTTTTCTCAGCCTGTCTTTCTGTCTGTGTAAGTGTTTTCATCTTGCTTCACCGTCATTATATGTGGGGGGGCTGCCTATTGCTTTGGGGTCTGCTCTGGGGCAGTTAGATTTCCCCTTTCCTTCTTTAGGCCTATGTATCTCTCCGGCTGTGATCAAGGGGTCTAGGTCATCGTAGGAACCCCCCACGGCTACTGCTAGTTGTGTTGATAGGTTCAGGGGTCTGCAATCTGATAGTTGCCAACTTCTCTGGTTTTCTGGACTTAGCTAGCATTTCTGTTTTTGCCTCCTACGGTGGCTCAATCATAACAGAATCACCCGCCATACCGCAGATCCTGGGGTACTCAATAGCAAGAAAGAATTGTGTTTAAAAAAAAAAAAAAAAAGTGTGTGTATATTCTTTCCTCTATATCTCTGAGGCCGTAGGGGGAATTTTTTTTTTTTCTCTCAATGGAGATAAAGCAAGTGTCTGATCGTGTGGAGCAGATCGCTGCTGAAGTGCGAAGAATTTCTGCCTATCTTGCTCGTTCACATGCTGTTGAACCAAAGATCCCCACACCAGATGTATTTTTTGGGGATCGATCTAAATTTTTGAGTTTCAAAAATAATTGTAAATTATTTTTTGCTTTGAAGCCTAACTCGTCAGGGAGCCCCGTGCAGCAGGTTAAAATTGTCATCTCTTTGCTGCGCGGTGATCCCCAGGATTGGGCGTTTTCTTTGAAACCAGATGACCCTATTCTGACTAATGTGAACGCATTTTTTCAAGCCTTGGGGTTGCTGTACGACGAACCTAATGCTATTGATCAGGCTGAAAAGACCCTGTCAGCATTGAACCAGGGTCGAGAATCTGCAGAGTTGTACTGTCAAAAGTTCCGAAAGTGGGCGGTCCTTACTACCTGGAATGATAGTGCCTTGGCTGCTCTCTTTCGGAAGGGTTTGTCAGAAGCCGTAAAAGATACTATGGTGGGTTTTCCTGTTCCCTCTGGTCTGGACGATTCTATGTCTTTAGCCATTCAGGTTGATCGGCGTTTACGTGAACGCAGGATTACACGAGAGGTGTTGCCACCGGTTGAACAGACGTCTGAACCTATGCAATGTGATAGAGTTTTGTCTAAGGCGCAACGTCAGGAATTCAGAAGGCGCAATAAGCTGTGTTTTTTCTGTGGAGATGCCTCACATATTATTTCTGTTTGTCCTAAACATGAGAAACGCTTTGCACACATGTTTTCTGTTGGTGGGGTTCAGCCTAAGTTTCTTTTGGCGATTACTCTGATCTGTTCCCTGTCCACATTTTCCGCCAAGGCTTTTGTGGATTCGGGAGCAGCGCTAAACCTAATGGACTTGGATTTTGCTAAACGTTGTGGATTTCCGTTGACACCTCTGCAAACGCCTATCCCTTTGAGGGGGATTGATGCTACACCTCTGGCTAAAAATAAACCTCAGTTTTGGACCCAGTTGGTCATGCGGGTCGCCCCAGACCATCAAGAAAATTGCAGATTTTTGGTGTTGCATGGTCTGCATGAAGCCATTGTTCTGGGGTTTCCCTGGTTGCAGATTCATAATCCAGTTTTGGATTGGAAGTCTGTGTCTGTGGTGAGTTGGGGTTGCCGGTGTACCTTTAGTGAGGCTCCGGTTTTTTCCACCTCTCCTCAGTCGCATGAGGTTCCTGACTATTTGGCAGACTTCTATGATGTATTTAGTGAGAATGAGTCTGCGTCCTTGCCTCCTCATAGGAGTTATGACTGTGCTATTGAACTAAGCCCGGGGTGTAAATTTCCTAAGGGTCGGCTCTTCAATTTATCTGTACCCGAGCACGAGGCTATGCGGTCCTATATTAAGGAGGCGTTGGAGAAGGGTCATATTAGACCATCCTCTTCACCCTTAGGTGCCGTTTTTTTTTTTGTGGCCAAGAAGGATGGTTCTTTAAGGCCTTGTATTGATTATCGTGCCCGCAATAAAATTACTATTAAATATCAGTATCCGTTACCCCTGATTTCGGATCTATTCTCTAGAGTCAGAGGTGCTTGCTGGTTTACCAAGCTTGACCTCAGGGGGGCGTATAATCTTATCCGCATTAAGCAGGGGGATGAATGGAAGACGGCGTTTAATACTCCGGAGGGACATTTTGAGTACCTGGTGATGCCTTTTGGGCTCACTAATGCCCCTTCTGTCTTCCAGTGCTTCATGAACGATATTTTCCGAGACTTTGTCGATAAATTTTTGATTATCTATCTGGATGATATTTTGATCGTCTCCAAGGATTGGGATGCTCATGTGGAACATATTCGGACTGTGTTCCGGATCTTGAGAGAGAATTCTCTGTATGTCAAAGGATCAAAATGCCTTTTTGGAGTACAGAGGATTTCTTTTTTGGGATTTATTTTGTCTCCGTCAACTATTGAAATGGACCCGGCCAAGGTACAGGCCATTTATGATTGGGTTCAGCCCACTTCTTTGAAGGCCCTCCAGAAGTTTTTGGGTTCTGCTAATTTTTATCGGAAATTTATAGCAAAATTTTCTAGTATTGCCAAACCATTGACTGACCTGACCAGGAAGGGTGCGGATGTGTTGAATTGGTCTCCGGAAGCGGTTGCTTCCTTTCAGGAGCTGAAGCGTAGATTTACCTCCGCTCCGGTTCTGCGGCAACCTGATGTCTCACTCCCGTTTCAGGTAGAGGTGGATGCTTCTGAGATTGGTGCAGGAGCAGTGTTGTCCCAAAAGGATCCGGTAACATCTAAAATGAATCCCTGTGCTTTCTTTTCCCGAAAGTTCTCTTCATCTGAACGTAACTATGATGTGGGGAATCGGGAACTGTTGGCCATGAAATGGGCATTTGAGGAGTGGAGACATTGGTTGGAGGGAGCCAAACATCAAGTTGTGGTCCTCACTGACCACAAAAATTTGATTTACCTAGAGTCGGCTAAATGCTTGAACCCTAGACAGGCTAGGTGGGCCTTGTTTTTTACACGTTTTGATTTTGTGGTCTCTTTCCTTCCTGGAACTAAGAATGTCAAGGCAGATGCCCTCTCTAGGAGTTTCTTTGCTGATTCTCCTGTGGTGACCAAGCCTGCTACCATCTTAGGCGAAGGGGTAGTTCTTTCTGCCATCTCGCCCGATTTGAGACTTGCTCTGCAAGAGTTCCAGGAGGACAAACCTGAGCATTGCCCCAGTGGAAAGTTGTATGTTCCTGACCAGTGGAAGAAGAGAGTGATGTCTGACGTTCATTGCTCTGCATTGGCTGGTCATCCGGGTATTTTTGGTACTAGAGATCTGGTGAGTCGCTCTTTTTGGTGGCCCACCTTGTCTCATGATGTCAGGAATTTTGTACAGTCCTGTGGGACTTGCTCCCGGTCTAAATCTTGTTCTCGCTCTAGTGGGTTGTTGATGCCTTTGCCGGTCCCCAGGAGGCCATGGACTCATATTTCAATGGATTTCATCTCTGATATGCCGGTCTCTCAGGGAATGACTGTTATTTGGGTGATTTGTGATAGGTTCTCTAAGATGGTTCATCTTGTACCACTCCCTAAGTTGCCATCTTCCTCTGAGTTGATGCCCCTGTTTTTGCAACAGGTGGTTCGCTTGCATGGGATTCCTGAGAACATTGTATCTGACAGAGGAGTTCAATTTGTGTCTAAATTTTGGAGGACGTTCTGTTCCAAGTTGGGAATTCAGTTGTCCTTCTCCTCTGCTTTTCACCCTCAGACCAATGGGCAGACAGAGAGAACAAACCAGACCTTGGAGACGTATTTGAGATGTTTTATTTCCACTGATCAGGATGATTGGGTTTCATTTTTGCCCTTGGCCGAATTTGCTTTAAATAATAGAGCTAGTTCTGCCACTTTGATGTCACCTTTTTTTTGTAACTTTGGGTTTCATCCTCGATTTTCTTCAGGGCAGGTGGAGCCCTCTGCCTGCCCAGGTGTTGACACTGTGGTGGAGAGAATGCACCAGATCTGGGACCAAGTGGTGGATAAGTTATCTCTCTCCCAGGAAAAGGCCCAGCGGATTTCCAATCGTCATAGGACCATTGGTCCCCAGTTTAAGATTGGTGATATGGTGTGGTTATCATCAAAAAATATTGCTATAAAGGTGGCTTCTCCTAAGTTTAAGCCTAGATTTATTGGACCTTACAAGATTTTGGAGATTATTAATCCGGTCTCTTTTCGTTTGGCTCTTCCTGTCACATTTAAGATCCATAATGTGTTCCATAAGTCCTTGTTGAAGAGGTTTGTTGAGCCAGTTGTGCCTGAAGTGGCACCTCCGGACCCTGTATTGGTTGAAGGTAACTTGGAATATGAGGTAGAGAAAATTCTGGATTCCCGTCTGGCTAGACGGAGACTCCAGTATTTGGTTAAGTGGAAGGGTTATGGTCAGGAGCATAATTCCTGGGTCTCTGCCTCTGATATTCATGCCAAAAGATTGGTGCGTGCCTTTCATCGGGCTCACCCTGATCGCCCTGGTAGCGTTGTTGAGGGTTCGGTGACCCCTCCTCAAGGGGGGGGTACTGTTGTGAGTTCATTCTCCCCTCCGTCACTGAGGCCTGATGAACTCCCTATTCTAGTGAAGGAAGGTAGTGAGCCTGATTATCAGGCACCTGGGACTAATGAAGACGATTGGCTGAGTGGAGTCACTGACTGGATTTAAGGCAGCCTACGCCCTTTCTGCCCTGCGGGTGATTGCTCTGTGGACTCTTGGACACCAGACTGATTCCTGCTCTCCTAAAGCTAAGTTTTCTGTTTGCCTTTTTGCATTTAAGATTTGTTTTTGTTTTTCTTGCTTTTTGGATCCTGCCACTCCCTGCTGGAGTGTGCAGTGTTCCGTTAGCTCTGTCTTCTGAAAGTACCTGAGTGCTGATTTAGTTTTTGAAGCTTAGTTGCTTCAGGGCCATTTTTATATCAGCTTGTTGGCTTTTGTCTCTGATAGGGTTTTGGCAGATTGCAGACAGTAGCCTTCCTATCCGTTCCTATCTAGGTAGTTTTTGGCCCCGTCTTTGCTCAGCCTGTCTTTCTGTCTGTGTAAGTGTTTTCATCTTGCTTCACCGTCATTATATGTGGGGGGGCTGCCTATTGCTTTGGGGTCTGCTCTGGGGCAGTTAGATTTCCCCTTTCCTTCTTTAGGCCTATGTATCTCTCCGGCTGTGATCAAGGGGTCTAGGTCATCGTAGGAACCCCCCACGGCTACTGCTAGTTGTGTTGATAGGTTCAGGGGTCTGCAATCTGATAGTTGCCAACTTCTCTGGTTTTCTGGACTTAGCTAGCATTTCTGTTTTTGCCTCCTATGGTGACTCAATCATAACAGGTTACCTTAGTTTGTGCACATGATTATGTAACAGGTGTGATTGCTCTATAAAAGAGTATCAGGTGTGTTAATCACTGTTGGTGATAGTTCCTCATTTGCAAGCAAGCCTGGGTAAAGAATGGAGCTGAAGGAGAGTCAGGGGCAGCCCAGTCAGAGTGCTGGAGTAGCAGCTATGGTGTCTGCAAGGAGGGCTGGCATAGATTGGTGGAGTGTCAGCTATGGTGTCTGCAAGGAGGGCTGGCATTGCTTGGTGGAGTGGCAGCTATTGTGTAGAGCTGCACTCGGGATGCTGGACTCGGTTGCGGAAAGCTGGACTCAAAATGTTGGACTCTTTAGCAGAAAAGCTGGACTCATTTGCTGGACTCTGTTTCTGGACAGCTGCATGCAGGTGTGGACTCTGTTTGCTCCAAGGCTGCACTATGGTGCTGAGAAGAGTCCAGGACAACTCAGTCAGAGTCCTGGAGTGGCAACTATGGTGTTAGCAAGGAGTTCGTGGAAAGCATGGTGGAGTGGCAGCTATGGTGTCAGTGAAGAATTCTTGCAAGGCTTGGTGGAGTGGCAGCTATTGTGTAGAGCTGCACTCAGTTGCTGGACTCTTTTGCTGAAGCTGCACTCAGGTGCTGAACCCCGTTGCTGGACAGCTGCACTCAGGTGCTGGACTCCGTTGCTGGACAGTGCACCCAGATGTTGGACTCGGTGGAGGAAAAGATGCATGCAGGTGGTGGGCTCTGTTGCTGGGAGCGTAAGCAACAAAGCAAAGCTAAGTAGTGTTCCCCTGTTTTGTCACTTTTCCTTATGTGTGTTTAGTGCAGTGGTGGGATTAGTTTCCGCACCGACCAATTCCCTAGTGAGGGTTTAGGTGCAGGGCGAGTCAGGGTTTTTAGGTTCCTGATCGGCGCCCGGTGCAGAACCAGCCAAGGGAACGTTAGGAGTGTAGAGACACTGACTCAGGGGAGTGCAGGTCTCCACTTCCCCGTTCCCTATCGCAGGGCCACCATTGTTATTGTTACCCAGGTTTTCCCTATTCCCTTGTCTTATTGTATTAGTTACCGGCCTGCGGGCCACGTCACTCAGGACGGAGCATGTGACACCGCCTTCCAAGAGGCAGATATCCTGGTCTCTGTGTCCTTGTTCCTAGCCTTGCCTTGTAGCTGTCCTGTCCGCCCTCCAGGAGGCAGAATATCCTGGTCCCTGTGCTATTGTTCCTTGCCTTGCCTTGTATCTGTCCTGTCCGCCCTTCAGGAGGCAGTATATCCTGGTCTCTGTACTCTTGCTCCTTGCTTTGTCTCGCACCTGTCTGCTCTGCCCTCCAGGAGGCAGTATATCTGGCTCTTTGTGCCTTTGTTCCAGTACCTTGTCTCGCACCGTTACCTTGTCTGAACTCTGTTCTACCTCTGTCTCTCGGTCTCCTTGTCTGTGGCTCCTTTCCCTGCTGTGTCTATCCTGGTGTCCTCTCCATCTGCTTGTGCTCCGCACTCTTGCGGCTCTGCCTGTGCTCCGTACTCTTGTGGCTCTACCTGTGCTCCGCACTCTTGCTGCTCTGCCTGTGTGCCGTACTCTTGTGACGCTGCCTTTGCTCCGTACTCTTGCGGCTCTGCCTGCTCCGTACTCTTGCAGCTCTGCTTATGCTCCGCACTCTTGCAGCTCTACCTGCTCCATACTCTTGCGGCTCTGCTTATGCTCCATACTCTTGCAGCTCTGCCTGCTCCATACTCTTGTGGCTCTGCCTGTGCTCCGCATTCTTGCAGCTCTGCTGGTGCTCCGCACTCCAGCGGTTCTGCTTTGATCTGCTTTGTTCTGATTCTGCTGCTGCAGAACCTCTTGCTGCTAACTGCTCTGCAGCTCCTCTCCACAGCCTTGCGGTTCTTCTCCAGTGTGAACAGGTCCAAACCTGTTCCTTCATACCCATCTATATTTAGTACCAGCACCTCCTGTGTGAACAGGCCTCCACCTATTCCATACACCATTCCTTCCTGTCAAAACCATGTCATATCAACTTGAATTATATATGTCAGTGTTTAATCAATTTAGTAGTTTGTGTTAGGAAAAATTTGGAATTCTAGGGGTTAACTTTAAGGCTATAATCGCGGAAAAAATTGTGTGGGCTCCCGCGCAATTTTCTCCACCAGCGAGGGAAAGCCAGTGACTGAGGGCAGATATTAATAGCCTAGAGAGGGACCATTGTTTTTTGCCCCACCCGGCTAATAAAATATGCCCCCAGCCACCCCAGAAAAGGCGCATCTATAAGATGCGCCAATTCTGGTGCTTAGCTCCTCTCTTCCCACTGCCGTGCAGCAGCGGCATGTGGGGTAATAAATGGTTAATGTCACCTTTGTATTGTAAGGTGACATTAAGCCAGGTTAATAATGGAGAGGTGTCAGTAAGGCACCTATCCATTATTAATCCCATAGTATGAAAGGGTTAAAAAATGCACACAGACATTAATTAAAAATTATTTTAATGAAATAATGACACACACTTTTTGACCAAATTTATTATGCAGCCAATCCAACTGAAGCCATCGATCCCCTGTAAAAGAAATAAAATAAAAAAAGCAACAATATCCATACTTCTACACAGTTCAGTCAGGTCCCACGCCGTAAATCCATCACAAGGGGTTAACTAGTTTACAACCGGGAACGATGCTAATGCGACCGGCCCTGCTGTAAACCACTGCAGAATGAATGAAATCATGTCTGCGCAGGCGCCTTGGCTGACCAGAGATGAGCTCAAGAGTGTGGGAAAGTTTTTGAACTTATTTAAACGCTATCGAGTTCACTTAATTTTTGGAAGGCTTTGCACTTAGTGCATAGCCTTTAAGAGTCTAGGAGTACCACTTCATGACAATTTGAACAGAATGTGTATGAGGCCATCCTTTATCTCTAATACAAGGTGTCTAAGTCCCTTTGAGTCCCCAATTTTTTTCACTTGTTGCTTCATTCAATTACACTGATATTTCCAAAAATGTTTATAAAAAATTTTAAGCTTGGTTTACTGAAAGGTTTTTTTTAAACCCTTTTTTTAAATTTTGCCTTATACACAAGTCATAATACAGGAGCTGGTTTCACACTAGCGTTTTTTAGCGCTGCGCTTCGTGCGCGTCCATGCGCATGCATCCTGCGCCCCTATCTTTTACATGGGTGCGCATTGTCTAGCGTATGCACACATTCGTATGCGTTTTCGTGCACATGCTTTTTTTGTAGTGTGCGCCTAGACGCGCCGGACGCAACATGTTGCATTTTTGGTAAGTCCGACCTGTCTCAAAAAAACACATGCACAGGCTTGCGCACGGAATGCGCAAAAAAATCACATTACAGTCTATGGGAATGCAGGCGTGAGCATGGACATGCACACACCTGCGTTTAAAATTGCATGCGTTTTAAGAGTTAACATGGCTAGAAACTGGTTAAAACGCATGCGCCTAAAAAAAGCAAATGCATACAAAACGCATGATGCGTTTTTTGTGTGCGATTCTATTGCGCACGAAGCGCAGCGCTAAAAAACGCTAGTGTGAAACTAGCCTTAACATTTTTTTTCCTGTAAACAAGTTCTCTTATATTTTGCATGTTTTATTGTCAGTCCTTAACCCCTTAGCGACAGAGCCAGTTTGCAGCTTAATGACCAGGCCAATTTTTACAATTCTGACCACTATCCCTTTATGAGGTTAAAACTCTGGAACGCTTTAATGGATCCCGCTGATTCTAAGAATGTTTTTTCGTGACATATTGTACTTCATGTTAGTGGTAAAATTTCTTCGATAAGTCTTGTGTTTATTTATGAAAAAAACGGAAATATGGCGAAAATTTTGAAAATTTTGCAATTTTAAAACTTTAAATTTTTATGCCCTCAAATCAGAGAGATGTGTCACACAAATTTCTTAATAAATAACATTTCCCACATGTCTACTTTACATCAGCACAATTTTGGAAGCAAAATTTTTTTTTGTTAGGAAGTTATAAGGGTTAAAAGTTGACCAGCGATTTCTCATTTTTACAACAAAATTTACAAAACCATTTTTTTTAGGGACCACATCATATTTAAAGTCATTTTGAGGGGTGTACATGACAGAAAATACCCAAAAGTGGCACCATTCTAAACACTAGACCCCTCAAGGTGCTCAAAACCACATTCAAGAAGTTTATTAACCCTTTAAGTGCTTCACAGGAACTAAAGCAATGTGGAAGGAAAAAATTAACATTTAACTTTTTTTTGCAAAAAATTTACTTCAGAACCAATTTTTTTGATTTTCACAAGTGTTAAAAGAGAAAATCAACCACAAAATTTGTTGTACAATTTCTCCTGAATACGCCGATACCCTATATGTGGGGATAAACCACTTTTTCAGCACACGGCAGAGCTCGCAAGGGATGGAGCGCCGTTTGACTTTTTCAACGCAGAATTGGCTGGAATTGAGATCGGATGCCATGTTGCGTTCGGAGAGCCCTTAATGCGCCTAAACAGTGGAAAACTCCAACAAGTGACCCCATTTTGGAAACTAGACCCATTAAGGAACTTATCTAGATGTGTGGTGAGCACTTTGAACCCCCAAGGGCTTCACAGAAGTTTATAACGTAGAGCCGTGAAAATAAGAAATCTATTTTTTTCCACAAAAATGATCTTTTCGCTCCCAAATTTTTATTTTTTACAAGGGTAACAGGAGAAATCATACCCGCACAGTTGTTATGCGATTCGTCCTGAGTACGCCGATACCCCATATGTGGGGGGGAACCACTGTTTGGGCGCATGGGAGAGCTCGGAAGGGAAGGAGTGCCATTTTGGAATGCAGACTTTGATGGAATGGTCTGCGGGCATCATGTTGCGCTTGCAGAGCCCCTGATGGGCCTAAACAGTGGAAACCCCCCACAAGTGACCCCATTTTGGAAACTAGACCCATTAAGGAACTTATCTAGATGTGTGGTGAGCACTTTGAATCTTCAAGTGCTTCACAGAAGTTTATAACGTAGAGCCGTGAAAATATAAAATCCATTTTTTTTCCACAAAAATGATCTTTTCGCCCCCAAATTTTTATTTTTACAATGGTAACAGGAGAAATCATACCCACACAGTTGTTATGTGATTTGTCCTGAGTACGCCGATACCCCATATGTGGGGGGGAACCACTGTTTGGGCGCATGGGAGAGCTCGGAAGGGAAGGCGTGCCATTTTGGAATGCAGACTTTGATGGAATGGTCTGCGGGCATCATGTTGCGCTTGCAGAGCCCCTGATGGGCCTAAACAGTGGAAATCCCCCACAAGTGACCCCATTTTGGAAACTAGACCCATTAAGGAACTTATCTAGATGTGTGGTGAGCACTTTGAACCTTCAAGTGCATCACAGAAGTTTATAACGTAGAGCCGTGAAAATATAAAATCCATTTTTTTTCCACAAAAATGATCTTTTCGCCCCCAAATTTTTATTTTTACAAGGGTAACAGGAGAAATCATACCCGCACAGTTGTTATGCGATTTGTCCTGAATTCGCCGATACCTCATATGTGGGGGGGAACCACTGTTTGGGCGCATGGGAGAGCTCAGAAGGGAAGGAGTGCCATTTTGGAATGCAGACTTTGATGGAATGGTCTGCGGGCATCATGTTGCGCTTGCAGAGCCCCTGATGGGCCTAAACAGTGAAAACCCCCCACAAGTGACCCCATTTTGGAAACTAGACCCATTAAGGAACTTATCTAGATGTGTGGTGAGCACTTTGAACCTTCAAGTGCTTCACAGAAGTTTATAACGTAGAGCCGTGAAAATATAAAATCCATTTTTTTTCCACAAAAATGATCTTTTCGCCCCCAAATTTTTATTTTTACAAGGGTAACAGTAGAAATCATACCCGCACAGTTGTTATGCGATTTGTCCTGAGTACGCCAATACCCTATATGTGGGGGGGAACCACTGTTTAGGCGCATGGGAGAGCTCGGAAGGGAAGGAGTGCCATTTTGGAATGCAGACTTTGATGGAATGGTCTGCGGGCATCATGTTGCGCTTGCAGAGCCCCTGATGGGCCTAAACAGTGGAAACCCCCCACAAGTGACCCCATTTTGGAAACTAGACCCATTAAGGAACTTATCTAGATGTGTGGTGAGCACTTTGAACCTTCAAGTGCTTCACAGAAGTTTATAACGTAGAGCCGTGAAAATAAAAAATCAATTTTTTTTCCACAAAAATGATCTTTTCGCCCCCAAATTTTTATTTTTACAAGGGTAACAGGAGAAATCATACCCGCACAGTTGTTATGCGATTTGTCCTGAATTCGCCGATACCTCATATGTGGGGGGGAACCACTGTTTGGGCGCATGGGAGAGCTCAGAAGGGAAGGAGTGCCATTTTGGAATGCAGACTTTGATGGAATGGTCTGCGGGCATCATGTTGCGCTTGCAGAGCCCCTGATGGGCCTAAACAGTGAAAACCCCCCACAAGTGACCCCATTTTGGAAACTAGACCCATTAAGGAACTTATCTAGATGTGTGGTGAGCACTTTGAACCTTCAAGTGCTTCACAGAAGTTTATAACGTAGAGCCGTGAAAATATAAAATCCATTTTTTTTCCACAAAAATGATCTTTTCGCCCCCAAATTTTTATTTTTACAAGGGTAACAGTAGAAATCATACCCGCACAGTTGTTATGCGATTTGTCCTGAGTACGCCAATACCCTATATGTGGGGGGGAACCACTGTTTAGGCGCATGGGAGAGCTCGGAAGGGAAGGAGTGCCATTTTGGAATGCAGACTTTGATGGAATGGTCTGCGGGCATCATGTTGCGCTTGCAGAGCCCCTGATGGGCCTAAACAGTGGAAACCCCCCACAAGTGACCCCATTTTGGAAACTAGACCCATTAAGGAACTTATCTAGATGTGTGGTGAGCACTTTGAACCTTCAAGTGCTTCACAGAAGTTTATAACGTAGAGCCGTGAAAATAAAAAATCAATTTTTTTTCCACAAAAATGATCTTTTCGCCCCCAAATTTTTATTTTTACAAGGATAACAGGAGAAATCATACCCGCACAGTTGTTATGCGATTTGTCCTGAGTACGCTGATACCCCATATGTGGGGGGGAACCACTGTTTGGGCGCATGGGAGAGCTCGGAAGGGAAGGAGTGCCATTTTGGAATGCAGACTTTGATGGAATGGTCTGCGGGCATCATGTTGCGCTTGCAGAGCCCCTGATGGGCCTAAACAGTGGAAACCCCCCACAAGTGACCCCATTTTGGAAATTAGACCCCCTAAGGAACTTATCTAGATGTGTGGTGAGCACTTTGAACCCCCAAGCGCTTCACAAAAGTTTATAAGCGCAGAGCCGTGAAAATAAAAAGTCTTTTTTTATTTCCACAAAAGTGATATTTTTAGACCCCAATTTTTAGACCCCCAAAGTTGGCAAATAGTGGAAACCCCTCAATTCTTGCTCCAACCCTAACCCCAACACACCCCTAACCCTAATCCCAACCCTAACCCCAATCCCAACCCTAATCCCTATCCTAATTCTTACCCTAATTCTAGTTCGCCCTAACCCTAATTCTAACCCTAGTTGTGACCCGAGCCCTAACCCTAGCCCTAACCCTAGCCCAACCCTAGCCCTAGCACAACCCTAACCCTAGCCCTAACCCTAGCCCAACCCTAACCTAACCCTAGCCCAACCCTAACCCTAGCCCTAACCCTAGCCCAACCCTAACCTAACCCTAGTCCAACCCTAACCCTAGCCCAACCCTAACCCTAGCCCAACCCTAACCCTAGCCCAACCCTAACCCTAGCCCAACCCTAACCCTAGCCCTAGCCCTAACCCTACCCTAGCCCTAACCCTAGCCCTAACCCTACCCTAACCCTAACCCTAGCCCTAACCCTAACCCTAATGGAAAACTGAAAAAAAAATATTTTCTTTATTTCATTATATTGGCCTATATAAGGGAGTGATAAACGGGGGGGTTATGTACTATTTTTTTTATTTTGATCACTATGACATAGTGATCAAAATAATGAATGGAATCTGCCAGCTGGAGCCGGAAGATTCCCGGCGGGCGCACTGCGCATGCGCCCGCCATTTTCAAGATGGCGGCGCCCATCGGAGGATGCCGGCGGGACGTGGGACCACCGGGAGGGGACGGAGGGCCACGGAGAGGTACCGGGGGGGGATCGGGGACCCTATTTCTCTCTCCTCTGATGTGCGATCACATCAGAGGAGAGAGAAATTAAATGTAAAATCGCGGCTTTTTTTTTTTTTTGCGGTCACTGTTATAGGGTTAATAACGGCGATCGCAAAAGCGGGGGTCGGTAAAAACCAACCGATTCATGTTCTCTGGGGTTTCGGCTACCCCTGGCAGCCGAGACCCCGGAGAAAATCCGACACTGGGGGGCGCTATTCACTTAAATCACAGCGCCGTGAATTAACAGCGCTGTGGTTTTAGTACCCTTAATTACCGCCGTTAAAAGGCGTATCGGCGGTCGTTAAGGGGTTAAAGTGGAGTAAAAGTGTCACACCATTGTTTTCAGCAGCGAATCTGGGAGTCAGAGATGCTTCCAGGGGTGTTCCCCATGCTGTTCGCCTTCTATTCAGCACTTTTTCCATCCATTAAACATTTTCACTGCCCCCAAACCTCTTTGTAGGGTCTGCCAGAAAAATGCTCGGATTTCCCACTGACTTCCATTATACTTGTTACTCGGCACGGTGGCTCAGTGGATAACACTGCAGCCTTGCGTTCAAATACCACCAAGGACAACATCTGCAAGGAGTTTGTATGTTCTCCCTGTGTTTGTGTGGGTTTCCTCTGGGTACTCTGGTTTCCTCCCACACTCCAAAAACATACTGATAGGGAATCTAGATTGTGAGCCCATCAGGGACAGTGATGATAACGTGTGCAAACTGTAAAGTGCTGTGGAATATGCTAGCGCTATATAAAAATAAAGATTATTTTTATTAAAACAATTACCCAAGCATTAGGAATTACTAAGTTATAGTAATGAGTAGAGTTGAGCGAAACAGGTCGGCCAGATTCATAAGTCGCCGACTTATGGCAAAGTCGGGTTTCGCCGACTGAAACTCGACCGCAACGTGAAGTCGGCCATGCGGTCGGCAAAACGAGCGCCAAAGTTGGATTTCCCAGAATTCTTGCACGTGACTTTTTTCAGCCACTAAGCAAGGATGTACACTGTGGGCAACGAGATGACGTGTGCAGCGTAGAGAGAGAGTTTTCACGCACTTTAAAAAATCGGTCCGGCATGTAGGTGTGTTTACTGTCCTCCACTCCCTGCCGACTTTTCTTCCCCATTGACTTGCATTGGGTTTCGTGTTTCAGTCGGACCTTCGACTTTTCCCAATAGTCGGCAGATTTCGTTCGACTCGACTTTTGAGAAAGTCGAGTTTCATGAAACTCGACTCGACCCTAAATAAGGCAAAGTCACTCATCTCTAGTAATGAGCATCTGAGCATTTCAGTGCTCCTTCATCTCTAGTAGATACACTTCAACTGTGAGAGACAAAAACTAAAACACATCCAGAAAATCACATTGTATGATTTTACATAATAATTAGAATTTTATTGAATGAAATAAGTGTTTGATACAATAGGAAAACAGAACTTAATATTTGGTACAGAAACCTTTGTTTGCAATTACAGAGGTCAGACATTTCCTATAGTTCTTGACCAAGTTTGATCACTGCAGCAGGGATTTTGGTCTATTCCTATTTACAGATTTTCTCCAGATCTTTCACGTTTTGGGGCTATCACTGGGAAACATTGAGTTTCAGCTCCCTCCAAAGATTTTCTATTGGGTTTAGGTCTGGAGAATGGCTAGGCCACTCCAGGACCATGAAATGCTTCTTATGGAGCAACTCCTTATTTGCCCTAGCTGTGTGTTTTGGGTCATTGTCATGCTGGAAATCCCAGTCACGACCAATATACAAATCTCAGAGAAGGAGGATGTTGGACAAAATTTTGCTATACATTACATCATCCATCACCCTTAAATATGGTGGTTGTCCTGTGCCCTTTTCAGAAAAGCACCTCCAAAGCATGATATTTCACCTACCATGCTTTACGGTTGGGATGGTGTTCTTGGGGTTGTACTCATCCTTCTTCTTCCTCCAAACACGGCAAGTGGAGTTGATACCAAAACATTCTATTTTGGTCTCATCTTACCACATGACTTTCTCCCATGCCTCCTCTGGATCATTTATGGGCTTGGACAAGTGCTGGCATGATCTGGGGAATCTTGCAGAATTTTAATCCATGAAACTGTGGTCCCAGCTCTCTTCAGGTCATTAACCAGGTCATCTCATGTAGTTCTGGGCTGATCTTTCTCAGAATCATCTTTACCCCATGAGGTGGGATCTTGCATGGAGCCCAAGGCCGAGGAAGATTAACAGTCATCTTGTGTTTCTTCCATTTTCTAATAATTGTGCCAACAGTTGTTGACTTCTCATCAAGCTGCTTGCCTATTGTCCTGTCGCCCATCCCAGCCTTGAGCAGGTCTACAATTTTGTTAATGGTGTCCTTAGACAGCTCTTTGGTTTGGCCATGGGGGAGAGGTTGGAGTGTGATTGAGTGTGTGGACTGGTGCCTATTATAGAGGTAACAAGTTCAAACAGGTGCAATTAATACAGGTAATGAGGTCAGAGCAGGAAGACTTCTTAAAGAAAAACTAACAGGTCTGTGAGAGTCAGAATTCTTGCTGGTTGGTAGATGACCAAATCCTTATTTCATGCAATAAAATGCAATTTAATTATTTAAAAATTATACAGTGTGATTTTCTAGTATTCATTTTTAGATTCTATCTCTCACAGTTTAAATGTGCCTACGATAAAAATTACAGACCAGTGACAGCCGGCAGCCGCATAATGAATACTAACAGGTGAGATCACGAAGGGGGCCCGTTTGGTCATCATATCATATGCGTGCAGCAGAGCGGGCCCCCCTGTTTCTCCTGTTAGTGATAATACTGCCGCCAGTTGTCATTCACCACATTGCTTTCTCTGTCCTTCAGGGGCCCCCTCCTGATCGGGGCCCTGGTGCAGTTGCACCAGTTGAACCGGCGGTATATCCGCCCCTGCACATACATATACACATATAGTGCTGTGCAAATTAATTGGGACAAAGCATTTTTTTAAGTAAAATCATAAGTTCGTTACCAGTCAGTGATTCAAACCAGTTTTAACTGCTTTGAACAGGCACTCACACCTGTTCAAAGCAGTTAAAACTGGTTTGAATCACTGACTGGTAATCAACTTATGATTTTACTTAAAAAAATGCTTTGTCCCAATTAATTTGCACAGCACTGTATATATATATATATCTACACACAGAGAGGTAGACATAAGGATTATTTTTAATTAAAGCCTAAGTGGAAATGTATCTGATATCAGAGTCACAAGTCATGAGTATGATGTAGGAGAAGCATGTGTTGCCAACTGAACCCAAGGTTAATCTGAGCAGCGAGCTGAGTCTGAGATCAAGCTTGTGTCAGCAAACATAGGATACGAGGCAGGAGCACTGTCATTCTTTTTCTAAGAAAGTCCAACCACCAGATTCTGTGACATACATTTTAACATTACCACATTGTGCATGGACTTGACACAGCACAAACTGATTTCTCCATTTCACCCTTCTGTAAGCTATACATGGGAAGTGATACTACTGTATACACCATATAAATCGTGCCTGAAATAGTAAAGCCATAATGAAACTTGAAAAAAAACATAATTTTACAGTATATATGATATAACTAGGGATGAGCGAGTACTGTAGTATTCGGACTCGCTGTACTCATTACGAGTACCTCCTAATACTCGGGTACTCGTAATACTCGGGTACTCGTAAGTCTATGGGAAATGCGATTAATGGGCTGTGTGTGTGCTGGGCTGGGCGGGGACTGTGCAAAAACTGTGCGGGGCTGTGCGGAACTGTGATGGCCTGTGGGAAGACTGTGCCGGGCTGTGTGGGACTTTGCTGGCCTGTGCGAAAACTGTGCCAGTCTGTGCGGGACTGTGCTGGCCTGTGCGATGACTGTGCCGGGCTGTGCGGGACTGTGCTGGCCTGTGCAAAGACTGTGCCAAGCTGTGCAGGACTGTGCTGGCCTGTGCGAAGACTGTGTCGGGCTGTGAGGGACTGTGCTGGCCTGTGCGAAGACTGTGCCAAGCTGTGCGGGACTGTGCTGGCCTGTGCAAAGACTGTGCCAAGCTGTGCAGGACTGTGCTGGCCTGTGCGATGACTGTGCCGGGCTGTGCGGGACTGTGCTGGCCTGTGCAAAGACTGTGCAAAGACTGTGCCAAGCTGTGCAGGACTGTGCTGGCCTGTGCGAAGACTGTGTCGGGCTGTGAGGGACTGTGCTGGCCTGTGCGAAGATTGTGCCGGTCTGTGCGGGACTGTGCTGGCCTGTGCGAAGACTGTGCCAAGCTGTGCAGGACTGTGCTGGCCTGTGCGAAGACTGTGTCGGGCTGTGAGGGACTGTGCTGGGATTTGGAAGTAACATAGTAACATAGTAACATAGTTTTGAAGGCTGAAGGAAGACCTTATGTCCATCTAGTTCAGCCTATTTTTAGTGCAGCTGTTCTGTATTGTTGATCCTGGGGAAGGCAAAAAAACCCACAGAGTAGAAGCCAATTTTCTCCATAGGGAATAAAATTCCTTCTCCTAAGCTGGGTCAACCATCTACCTATAATATTCTGTTATTCGTAACCTTCTATACTGTTACTCACAAGAAAAGTATCCATTCCTTTCTTAAATTCATTCAGTGAGTTGGCCAACACCACTTCCTCAGGAAGAGAATTCCAGAGCCTCACTGCTCTTACCGTGAAGAACCCTCTTCTATGCTGGTGCAGAAATTGTCTTTCCTCCAAACGAAGAGAATGCCCCCTTGTTCTTTTCACAGTCCTTGGTACAAACAGTTCATTGGAGAGATCTCTGTATCGCCCTCTGATATACTTGTACATATATATTAGGTCTCCCCTAAGTCTTCTCTTTTCTAGAGTAAATAGACCTAATTTTGATAACCTTTCTGGGTATTGTAATGAACCAACTCCATTTATCATTTTAGTAGCCCGCCTTTGAACCCTTTCAAGTTCAGTAATGTCTTTCTTGAGCACCGGCGTCCAAAATTGCACACAATACTCCAAGTGTGGTCTGACGAGTGATTTGTACAGAGGGAGAATTATGTTTTCATCTCGTGTCCCCAGACCTCTTCTAATGCATCCCATGACCCTATTTGCTTTGGTGGCAGCTGCCTGACACTGGGCACTCCAATTTAGCTTCTTATTGACTAAGATGCCTAAGTCTTTTTCCATGTCTGATTTCCCCAGCAGTTTCCCATTTAGTAAGTAATTGTAGCATCTGTTTCTCCTTCCCATGTGCATAACCTTACACTTATCTGTGTTAAACCTCATTTGCCATTTTTCAGCCCAATTCTCCAATTTACTCAAATCTGTCTGTAGTTGCAAACTGTCCTCCTTTGTGTTAACTACCTTACATAGTTTTGTATCATCTGTAAATACTGATATTGTACTGTGTAAGCCATACACTAGATCGTTAATAAATATATTAAATAGTAGGGGGCCCAATACAGAACCCTGTGGTACCCCACTAGTAACCCAGGCCCAATCTGAGTATGCCCCATTAATAACCACCCTTTGTTTTCTATCACTAAGCCAGCTACCTACCCATCTACACACATTTTCCCCTAGCCTAAGCTTTCTCATCTTGCTTACCAATCTTTTATGTGGGACAGTGTCAAATGCTTTAGAGAAGTTGAGATAAATGACATCCAATGATTCTCCTTGGTCCATTTGAGAGCTTACATCCTCATAGAAGCTGATCAGGTTAGTTTGACAGGAGCGATCCTTCATAAATCCATGTTGATATGGAGTTAAACGTTTATTAACATTGAGATATTCCATAATGGTATCCCTTAGAAACCCTTCAAAAATTTTACCCACAACAGAGGTTAAGCTTACTGGCCTATAGTTTCCAGGATCCCTTTTACACCTGTTTTTGAATATTGGTACCACATTTGCTTGCCGCCAATCAAAAGGAACAGACCCTGTTTCTATAGAGTCTTTAAATATAAGGAATAGAGGCCTGTCTATCACATTACTTAACTCCCTTAATACCCGAGGGTGAATGCCATCAGGGCCTGGTGATTTGTCAATTTTAATCTTACTAAAGGCCTCTTTCACACTTCAGTTTTTTGCATCAGTTCAAATCCTCCAAAAAGTCAGACAAGCGGATCCGTTCTTAACTGATGTGAACGGATGTCACAGGATCCGTTTTCAGACGGATCCTGAAAATGAGGAAATTTAAAGGAAACACTGCCTGGGAAGGAGAGAGAGAGAGAGAGAGAGAGATTGTCTAGCACCCAGAAAGAATTTCGGGTTAAATGAGTGGGTGGAGGATCCGCCAGGGAAAAAAACGTTACAAGCTCCGTTTTCAAATCTTTGAGGATGGTGACGGACAGCAACTTTTGGCGGATCCTCAAAAAAAACGGATGCAACGGACAGCAATCCGTCACAATCCACCATTAATGCAAGTCAATGGGGAAAAAAAAACGGATCCTCAAAAAAAAAATGAGGATCCGTTTTTTTAAAAACCTGGCGGATTGTGACTGATTGTAAAAAAACTGAAGTGTGAAAGAGGCCCACTTCTTCCTGGGTTAGGCAGGTAATACTTAATGGGGAGTTTACATTATCACTCTGCATTTCCCCTGGCAAATCCTTTTCCTGTATGAACACTGTTGAGAAAAAAGTATTTAAAATATTTGCTTTTCCCACATCGCTCTCTATGATTTCACCCTCATTGTTCTTTAAAGGGCCGACACCATCAATTTTAATCATTTTACTGTTTATATAATTAAAGAATAGTTTGGGGTTTGTTTTACTTTCCTTAGCAATGAGTCTCTCAGTTTCCACTTTTGCTAAATGTATTTGTTTTTATTTTTTTCTCTATAACTTTTTAATGCTTCTTCATTGCCTTCTTGTTTTAGCTTCTTAAATGCCTTGTTCTTGCTATTTATTGCCCTTTTTACAACCTTATTTAGCCACATTGGTGTTCTCCTGTTCCTAGCCCTTTTATTTCTGTACGGTATGGCTAGCTCGCAGTGGGTGCGTAAAACTGATTTAAATATTTCCCATTTATTTTCTGTGCTCCTATTTTTGAGGACATTGTCCCAATCAGTTTGGCGAAGGTCCTCTCTAAGCTGATCAAACTTTGCTTTCCTGAAATTCAGCGTTTTTGTAACCCCCTTCCAGGGCAACTTACTGAAGGACAAGTGGAATTGTATTATATTGTGGTCACTGTTCCCTAGGTGCCCATCGACTCGGACTTCTGTTATTCTATCTGGCCTGTTGCTTAAAATTAAGTCCAGAAGGGCTGTCCCTCTAGTTGGGCCCTGCACAAGTTGTGACAGATAATTATCCTTGGTCACTGGCAGAAATTGGTTTCCTTTCTGAGATACGCAGGTTTCAGTTTCCCAGTCTATGTCGGGGTAGTTGAAGTCCCCCATAATAATCACCTCATTATAGTGGTTTGAAAAAAACCACTATATTGTAATCCGAACGCTGCTAACTTATTCTTCTTCTTATTATTATTATTATTAAGTTGATTTCCGCAATTAATGCGGCCCGAACCGCTACACGCACAGACTCCTTTGAGGTGTCGTTTCGAAGCCAGCGTCCATGAGAGGTGTGCTAAGTATTTTTCGTGTCGATCGGATTTGTAGTTTTTGCGCAATTTGCGTTTGAAAATTTTTTTTCCCGTCATTGGAATGCACTGTCTCCAATGCTTTTCAATAGGAAATGGCAAAACGTGCCCTGAGGCGATTGAAATGACAGTTGAGCTCATTGATATGCGCAGGCAGACCCAGTTACTATGCCAACGCCTACGAACTTCACTTGAACCCCAGCACAGAGCCTCTGCCACATAATATCAGCTCTTAAAGCGAAACCCACAGCACAAATGCAAATCTAGCTTCATCACATGACACATGCCCCTGAGAGAGAATGTGTGCGCCAAAGTGGATTTAAAAGAAGCCCAGTGAGCCAAACTAGCTCTTAAAGGGCCAACGCGCCAAAGTGATTGTTAAAGGGCCAGCGCACTCAAATGAGTCTTAAAGGGCCGACACACCAAATTGGAGACTGAGCCACCCCGGCCTCCAAATCGGAGGCTGAGCCACCCCGGCCTCCAAATCGGAGGCTGAGCCACCCCGGCCTCCAAATCGGACGCTGAGCCACCCCGGCCTCCAAATCGGAGGCTGATACACCCCGGCCTCCAAATCGGAGGCTGATCCACCCCGCCCTCCAAATCGGAGGCTGATCCACCCCGGCCTCCAAATCGGAGGCTGATCCACCCCGGCCTCCAAATCGGAGGCTGATCGACCCAGGCCTCCAAATCAGAGGCTGAGCCACCCCGGCCTCCAAATAGGAGGCTGAGCCACCCCGGCCTCCAAATCTTAGGCTGAGCCACCCCGGCCTCCAAATCGGAGGCTGAGCCACCCCGGCCTCCAAATCGGAGGCTGAGCCACCCCGGCATCCAAATCGGAGGCTGAGCCACCCCGGTCTCCAAATCGGAGGCTGATCGACCCCGGCCTCCAAATCGGAGGCTGATCCACCCCGGCCTCCAAATCGGAGACTGAGCGACCCCGGCATACAAATCGGAGGCTGAGCCAACCCGGCCTCCAAATCGGAGGCTGAGCCACCCCGGCCTCCAAATCGGAGGCTCATCGACCCCGGCCTCCAAATCGGAAGCTCATCGACCACGGCCTCCAAATCGGAGGCTCTTTGACCTCGGCCTCCAAATCGGAAGCTCAACGACCCCGGCCTCCAAATTGGAGGCTGAGCGACCCCAGCCTCCAAATCTTACCCAGAGTGGCCCCACCCACCAAATCAGACCCAGAGAGGCCACACCCACAAAATAGGAGCCTGAGAGATCCCGGCCAACAATTCAAGCCCTGAGGGGCCCCACCCTCAAAATCGGACCCTGAGGGGCCCAATCAACAAAATCGGACCCTGAGGGTCCCCAGCCACAAAATCGGACCCTGAGGGGCCCCACCCACAAAATCGGACCCTGAGAGGCCCCACCGGCAAAATCAGACCCTGAGGGGCCCCGGCCATAAAATCAGACCCTGAGGGGCCCCGGCCATAAAATCGGACCCTGAGGGGCCCCGGACACAAAATCATACCCTGAGGGGCCCCACCCACAAAATCAGACCATGAGGGGCCCCACCCACAAAATCGGACCCTGAGGGTCCCCACCCATAAAATCGGACCCTGAGGGGACCCACCCACAAAATCGGACCCTGAGGGGCAAACACCCACAAAATCCGACCCTGAGGGGCCACACCCACAAAATTGGACCCTGAGGAATCCCGGCAACTAATTCAAATCCTGAGGAGCCCAGGCCACCGAATCGGATCCTGAGGGGCCCCACCCACCAAATCAGACCCTGAGGCCAAAGTGGCCCCTGAGAGGCACCCACATTTAAAACGGATCCTGAGTTGAAAGTCTTGCAGGGGCAGCAGGCAAGTCTCTCTTAAAGGGGCAGACCGGGCACCATTTCAAACCACTATCTGTACTTCCTTCAGGAAATACACATCTAGTTATTATTATTAAGTTGATTTCCGCAATTAATACGGCCCGAACCGCTACACGCACAGACTCCGTTGAGGTGTCGTTTCGAAGCCAGCGTCCATGAGAGGTGTGCTAAGTATTTTTCATGTCGATCAGATTTGTAGTTTTTGCGCAATTTGCGTTAGAAAATTTTTTTTCCCGTCATTGGATTGCACTGTCTCCAATGCATTTGAATGGGGAAATGGCAAAACGTGCCCTGAGGCGATTGAAATGGCAGTTGAGCTCATTGATATGCGCAGGCAGAACCAGTTACTATGCCAACGCCTACGAACGTCACATGACACCCCCAGGACAGAGCTTCTGCCACATAATATCAGCTCTTAAAGTGAAACCCACAGCACAAATGCAAATCTAGCTTCATCACATGACACATGCCCCTGAGAGAGAATGTGCGCCAAAGTGTATTTAGAAGCCCAGTGAGCCAAACTGGCTCTTAAAGGGACGAAGCGCCAAAGTGATTCTTAAAGGGCCGCCGCACCGAAATGAGTCTTAAAGGGCCGACGCGCCAAATCGAAAGCTGAGTGACCCCAGGCTCCAAATTGGAGGCTGAGCCACCCTGGCCTCCAAATCGGACCCAGAGTGGCCCCGCCCACCAAAAACAGGCCCAGAGTGGCACAGCCCACCAAATCGGACACTGAGGGCCCCCGCCCACCAAATCAGACTGAGTGGCCCCACCCAACAAATCGGACCCTGAAGGGCCCCGCCCACCAAATCGGACCCAGAGGGGCCCTGCCCACCAAATCGGACCCTGAGGAGCTCCGTCCACCAAATCAGACCCAGAGTGACCCCGCCCACCAAATCGGACCATGAAGGGCCCCGCCCACCAAATCGGAAGCAGAGGGGCCCAGCCCACCAAATCGGACCCTGAGGGGCCCCGCCCACCAAATCGGACCCAGAGTGGCCCCGCCCACCAAAATGGACCCAGGGGGCTCCACCCACAAAATCAGACCCTAAGGGGCCCCACCCACAAAATAGGACCCTGAGTAGACCCGGCCACAAAATCAGACCCTGAGGGGCCCCAACCACAAAATCTGACCCTGAGGGGCCCCGGCCACAAAATCGGACCCTGAGGGGCCCCACCCACAAAATCGGACCCTGAGGGGCCCCGGCCACAAAATCGGAATCTGAAGGGCCCTGGCCACAAAATCGGACCCTGAGCGACCCATCCACAAAATCGGACCCTGAGGGGCCCCAGCCACAAAATCGGATCATGAGGGGCCCCAGCCACGAAATCGGACCCTGAGGGGCCCCGGCCACGAAATCGAACACTGAGGGGCGCTGGCCACAAAATCGGACCCTGAAGGGCCCCAACCATGAATTCAGACCCTGAGGGGCCCCGGACACAAAATCGGACCCTGAGGGCCCCCAACCACAAAACCGGACCCTGAGGGGCCCCGGCCACAAAATCGGACCCTGAGAGACCCCGGCCACAAAATCGAACCCAGAGGGGCCCCACCCACAAAATTGGACCCTGAGGGCCCCGCCCACCAAATCGGACCCTCAGGGGCCCCGCCCACAAAATCGGACCCTGAGGGGCCCCGCCCACAAAATCGGACCCTGAGAGGCCCCGCCCACAAAATCGGATCCTGAGGGGCCCCGCCAACCAACTCGGACTCTGAGGGGCCCCACCCACAAAATCGGACCCTGAGGGCCCCCAATCACAAAATCGGACCCTGAGGGGTCCCAACCACAAAATCGGACCCTGAGGGGCCCCACCCACAAAATCAGACCCTGAGAGACCCCGGCCACAAAATTGAACCCAGAGGGGCCCCACCCACAAAATTGGACCCTGGGGGCCCCGCCCACCAAATCGGACCCTGAGGGGCCCCGCCCACAAAATCAGACCCTGAGGGGCCCCGCCCTCAAAATCGGACCCTGAGTAGACCCGGCCACAAAATCAGACCCTGAGGAGCCCCAACCACAAAATCGGACCCTGTGGGGCCCCGGCCACAAAATCGGACCATGAGGTGCCCCACCCTCAAAATCGGATCCTGAGGGGCCCAACCAACAAAATCGGACCCTGAGTAGACCCGGCCACAAAATCAGACCCTGAGGAGCCCCAACCACAAAATCGGACCCTGTGGGGCCCCGGCCACAAAATCGGACCATGAGGGGCCCCACCCTCAAAATCGGATCCTGAGGGCCCCCAATCACAAAATCGGACCCTGAGGGGCCCAAACCACAAAATCGGACACTGAGGGCCCCGCCCACCAAATCGGACCCTGAGGGGCCCCGCCCACAAAATCAGACCCTGAGGGGCCCCGCCCTCAAAATCGGACCCTGAGTAGACCAGGCCACAAAATCAGACCCTGAGGGGCCCCAACCACAAAATCGGACCCTGAGGGGCCCCGGCCACAAAATCGGACCCTGAGGGGCCCCACCCACAAAATCAGACCCTGAGGGGCCCCAGCCACAAAATCGGACCCTGAGGGCCCCGCCCACCAAATCGGACCATGAGGGGCCCCACCCACAAAATCAGACCCTGAGGGGCCCCAGCCACAAAATCGGACCCTGAGGGGCCCCACCCACAAAATCGGACCCTGAGGGGTCCCGGCCACAAAATCGGACCCTGAGGGGCCCCTGCCACGAAATCGGACCCTGAGGGGCCCCGGCCACGAAATCGGACCCTGAGGGGCGCCGGCCACAAAATCGGACCCTGAGGGGCCCCAACCACAAAATCTGACCCTGTGGGGCCCCGGCCACAAAATCGGACCATGAGGGGCCCCACCCTCAAAATCGGATCCTGAGGGGCCCAACCAACAAAATCGGACCCTGAGGGGCCCCAGCCACAAAATCGGACCCTGAGGGGCCCCACCCACAAAATCGGACCCTGAGGGGTCCCGGCCACAAAATCGGACCCTGAGGGGCCCCGGCCACGAAATCGGACCCTGAGGGGCCCCGGCCACGAAATCGGACCCTGAGAGACCCCGGCCACAAAATCAAACCCAGAGGGGCCCCACCCACAAAATTGGACCCTGAGGGGCCCCGCCCACCAAATCGGACCCTCAGGGGCCCCGCCCACAAAATCGAACCCTGAGGGACCCCGCCCTCAAAATCGGACCCTGAGAGGCCCCGCCCACCAAATCGGACCCTGAGGGGCCCTGCCAACCAAATCGGACTCTGAGGGGCCCCACCCGCAAAATCGGACCCTGAGGGCCCCCAATCACAAAATCGGACCCTGAGGGGCCCAAACCACAAAATCGAACCCTGAGGGCCCCGCCCACCAAATCGGACCCTGAGGGGCCCCGCCCACAAAATCAGACCCTGAGGGGCCCCGGCCACAAAATCGGACCCTGAGGGGCCCCACCCTCAAAATCGGATCCTGAGGGGCCCAACCAACAAAATCGGACCCTGAGGGGCCCCACCCACAAAATCGGACCCTGAGGGGCCCCGGCCACAAAATCGGAACCTGAAGGGCCCCGGCCACAAAATCGGACCCTGAGCGGCCCAACCACAAAATTGGACCCTGAGGGGCCCCGGCCACAAAATCGGACCCTGAGAGGCGCCGGCCACAAAATAGGACCCTGAGGGGCCCCAACCACAAAATCGAACCCTGAGGGCCCCCAACCACAAAACCGGACTCTGAGGGACCCCAGCCACAAAATCGGACCCTGAGGGGCCCCAACCACAAAATCGGACCCTGAGGGGCCCCGGCCACACAATCGGACCCTGAGAGACCCCGGCCACAAAATCGAACCCTGAGGGGCCCCAGCCACAAAATCGGACCCTGAGGGCCCCGCCCACCAAATCGGACCATGAGGGGCCCCACCCACAAAATCAGACCCTGAGGGGCCCCAGCCACAAAATCGGACCCTGAGGGGCCCCACCCACAAAATCGGACCCTGAGGGGTCCCGGCCACAAAATCGGACCCTGAGGGGCCCCTGCCACGAAATCGGACCCTGAGGGGCCCCGGCCACGAAATCGGACCCTGAGGGGCGCTGGCCACAAAATCGGACCCTGAGGGGCCCCAACCACAAAATCTGACCCTGTGGGGCCCCGGCCACAAAATCGGACCATGAGGGGCCCCACCCTCAAAATCGGATCCTGAGGGGCCCAACCAACAAAATCGGACCCTGAGGGGCCCCAGCCACAAAATCGGACCCTGAGGGGCCCCACCCACAAAATCGGACCCTGAGGGGTCCCGGCCACAAAATCGGACCCTGAGGGGCCCCGGCCACGAAATCGGACCCTGAGGGGCCCCGGCCACGAAATCGGACCCTGAGAGACCCCGGCCACAAAATCAAACCCAGAGGGGCCCCACCCACAAAATTGGACCCTGAGGGGCCCCGCCCACCAAATCGGACCCTCAGGGGCCCCGCCCACAAAATCGAACCCTGAGGGACCCCGCCCTCAAAATCGGACCCTGAGAGGCCCCGCCCACCAAATCGGACCCTGAGGGGCCCCGCCAACCAAATCGGACTCTGAGGGGCCCCACCCGCAAAATCGGACCCTGAGGGCCCCCAATCACAAAATCGGACCCTGAGGGGCCCAAACCACAAAATCGAACCCTGAGGGCCCCGCCCACCAAATCGGACCCTGAGGGGCCCCGCCCACAAAATCAGACCCTGAGGGGCCCCGCCCTCAAAATCGGACCCTGAGTAGACCGACCCTGAGGGGCCCCAACCACCAAATCGGACCCTGAGGGACCCCGCCCAAAAAATCAGACCCTGATGGGCCCCGCCCTCAAAATCGGACCCTGAGTAGACCAGGCCACAAAATCAGACCCTGAGGGGCCCCAACCACAAAATCGGACCCTGAGGGGCCCCGGCCACAAAATCGGACCCTGAGGGGCCCCACCCTCAAAATCGGACCCTGAGGGGCCCCGCCCACAAAATCAGACCCTGAGGGGCCCCGCCCTCAAAATCGGACCCTGAGGGGCCCCGGCCACAAAATCGGACCCTGAGGGGCCCCACCCTCAAAATCGGATCCTGAGGGGCCCAACCAACAAAATCAGACCCTGAGGGGCCCCGCCCTCAAAATCGGACCCTGAGAGGCCCCGCCCACCAAATTGGACCCTAAGGGGCCCCGCCAACCAAATCGGACTCTGAGGGGCCCCACCCACAAAATCGGACCCTGAGGGCCACCATACACAAAATCGGACCCTAAGGGGCCCCGGCCACAAAATCGGACCCTGAGAGACCCGGGCCACAAAATCGAACCCAGAGGGGCCCCGCCCACCAAATCGGACCCTCAGGGGAGCGGCCCACAAAATCGGACCCTGAGGGGCCCCGCCCTCAAAATCGGACCCTGAGAGGCCCCGCCCACCAAATTGGACCCTGAGGGGCCCCGCCAATCAAATCTGACTCTGAGGGGCCCCACCCACAAAATCGGACCCTGAGGGCCCCCAACCACAAAATCGGACCCTAAGGGGCCCCGGCCACAAAATCGGACCCTGAGAGACCCGGGCCACAAAATCGAACCCAGAGGGGCCCCGCCCACCAAATCGGACCCTCAGGGGAGCGGCCCACAAAATCGGACCCTGAGGGGCCCCGCCCTCAAAATCGGACCCTGAGAGGCCCCGCCCACCAAATTGGACCCTGAGGGGCCCCGCCAATCAAATCGGACTCTGAGGGGCCCCACCCACAAAATCGGACCCTGAGGGCCCCCAACCACAAAATCGGACCCTAAGGGGCCCCGGCCACAAAATCGGACCCTGAGAGACCCCGCCCACCAAATCGGACCCTCAGGGGCCCCACCCACAAAATCGGACCCTGAGGGGCCCCGCCCTCAAAATCGGACCCTGAGGGGCCCCACCCACAAAATCGGACCCTGAGGGCCCCCAACCACAAAATCGGACCCTTAGGGGCCCCGCCCTCAAACTCGGACCCTGAGTAGACCCAGCCACAAAATCAGACCCTGAGGGGCCCCGGCCACAAAATCGGACCCTGAGGGGCCCCGGACACAAAATCGGACCCTGAGGGGCCCCGCCCACAAAATCGGACCCTGAGGGGCCCCGCCCTCAAAATCGGACCCTGAGAGGCCCCGCCCACCAAATCGGACCCTGAGGGGCCCCGCCAACCAAATCAAACTCTTAGGGGCCCCACCCACAAAATCGGACCCTGAGGGCCCCCAACCACAAAATCGGACCATTAGGGGCCCCGCCCTCAAACTCGGACCCTGAGTAGACCCTGCCACAAAATCGGACCCTGAGGGGCCCCACCCACAAAATCGGACCCTGAGGGGCCCCAACCACGAAATCGGATCCTGAGGGGCCCCACCCACAAAATCGGACCCTGAGGGCCCCCAACCACAAAATAGGACCCTAAGGGGCCCCGCCCTCAAAATCGGACCCTGAGTAGACCCGGCCACAAAATCAGACCCTGAGGGGCCCCAACCACAAAATCGGACCCTGAGGGGCCCCGGCCACAAAATCGGACCCTGAGGGGCCCCACCCTCAAAATCGGATCCTGAGGGGCCCAACCAACAAAATCGGACCCTGAGAGACCCCGGCCACAAAATCAAACCCAGAGGGGCCCCGCCCACCAAATCGGACCCTGAGGGCCCCCAACCACAAAATAGGACCCTAAGGGGCCCCGCCCTCAAAATCGGACCCTGAGTAGACCCGGCCACAAAATCAGACCCTGAGGGGCCCCAACCACAAAATCGGACCCTGAGGGGCCCCGGCCACAAAATCGGACCCTGAGGGGCCCCACCCTCAAAATCGGATCCTGAGGGGCCCAACCAACAAAATCGGACCTTGAGGGGCCCCACCCACAAAATCGGACCCTGAGGGGCCCCGGCCACAAAATCGGAACCTGAAGGGCCCCGGCCACAAAATCGGACCCTGAGCGGCCCAACCACAAAATTGGACCCTGAGGGGCCCCGGCCACAAAATCGGACCCTGAGGGGCCCCAGCTACGAAATCGGACCCTGAGAGGCGCCGGCCACAAAATAGGACCCTGAGGGGCCCCAACCACAAAATCGAACCCTGAGGGCCCCCAACCACAAAACCGGACTCTGAGGGACCCCAACCACAAAATCGGACCCTGAGGGGCCCCAACCACAAAATCGGACCCTGAGGGGCCCCGGCCACACAATCGGACCCTGAGAGACCCCGGCCACACAATCGGACCCTGAGAGACCCCGGCCACAAAATCGAACCCAGAGGGGCCCCACCCACAAAATTGGACCCTGAGGGGCCCCGCCCACCAAATCGGACCCTGAGGGTCCCCACCCACAAAATCGGAACCCTGAGGGGCTCCGCCCTCAAAATCGGACCCTGAGGGGCCCCGCCCACCAAATCGGACCCTGAGGGGCCCCGCCAACCAAATCGGACTCTGAGGGGCCCCACCCACAAAATCGGACCCTGAGGGGCCCCACCCTCAAAATCGGACCCTGAGGGGCCCAACCAACAAAATCGGGCCCTGAGGGGCCCTGGCCACAAAATCAGACCCTGAGGGGCCCCGGCCACAAAATCAACCCTGAGGGGCCCCGGCCACAAAATCGGACCCTGAGGGGTCCTGGCCACAAAATCAGACCCTGAGGGGCCCCACCCACAAAATCAGACCCTGAGGGGCCCCGGCCATAAAATCAGACCCTGAGGGGCCCAGGCCATAAAATCGGACCCTGAGGGGCCCCGGCCACAAAATCGTACCCTGAGGGGCCCCACCCACAAAATCAGACCATGAGGGGCCCCACCCACAAAATCGGACCCTGAGGGGCCCCACCCATAAAATTGGACCCTGAGGGGACCCACCCACAAAATCGGACCCTGAGGGGCCACACCCACAAAATCGGACCCTGAGAGGCCACACCCACAAAATCAGACCCTGAGGGGCCCCACCCCCAAAATCAGATCCTGAGGCCAAAGTGGCCCCTGAGAGGCACCCACATTTAAAATGGATCCTGAGTTGAAAGTCTTGCAGGGGCAGCAACCAAGTCTCTCTTAAAGGGGCAGCCCAGGCACCATTTCAAACCACTATCTGTACTTCCTTCAGGAAATACACATCTAGTTTTCCAGTTGATTTCCGCAATTAATGCGGCCCGAACCGCTACACACACAGACGCCGTTGAGGTGTAGTTTCGAAGCCAGCGTCCACGAGAGGTGTGCTAAGTATTTTTTGTGTCGATCGGATTTGTAGTTTTTGCGCAATTTGCATTTGAAAATTTTTTTTCCCGTCATTGGAATGCACTGTGTCAATGCTTTTCAATGGGAAATGGCAAAACGTGCCCTGAGGCGATTGAAATAGCAGTTAAGCTCATTGATATGCACAGGCACACCCAGTTACTATGCCAACGCCTACGAACGTCACATGACGTCCCAAGGACAGAGCTTCTGCCACATAATATCAGCTCTTAAAGCGAAACCCACAGCACAAATGCAAATCTAGCTTCATCACATGACGCATGCCCCTGAGAGAGAATGTGCGCCAAAGTGGATTTAGAAGCCACCCTGGCTCTTAAAGGGCCGACGTGCCAAAGTGATTCTTAAAGGGCCGGCGCACCGAAATGAGTCTTAAAGGGCCGGCGCACCAAATCGAAAGCTGAGTGACCCCGACCTCCAAATCGGAGGCTGAGCCACCCCGGCCTCCAAATCGGAGGCTGAACCACCCCAGCCTCCAAATCGGAGGCTGAGCCACCCTGGCCTCCAAATCGGACCCAGAGTGGCACAGCCCACCAAATCGGATTCTGAGGGGCTCCACCCACCAAATCAGACTCCGAGTGGCCCCACCAACCAAATCGGACCCTGAAGGGCCCCGTCCACCAAATCGGACCCTGAGGAGCCCCGCCCACCAAATCGGACCCTGAGGAGCCCCGCCCACCAAATCGGACCCAGAGTGACTTCGCCCACCAAATCAGACCCTGAAGGGCCCCGCCCACCAAATCGGACCCAGAGGGGCCCGCCCACCAAATCGGACCATGAGGGGCACCGCCCACTAAATCGGACCCAGAGTGGCCCCGCCCACCAAAATGGACCCAGGGGGCTCCACCCACAAAATCAGACCCTAAGGGGCCCCACCCACAAAATCGGACCCTGAGTGGGCCCGGCCACAAAATCAGACCCTGAGGGGCCCCAACTACAAAATCGGACCCTGAGAGACCCCGGCCACAAAATCGAACCTAGAGGGGCCCCAGTCACAAAATAGGACCCTGAGGGGCCCCAACCACAAAATCAGACCCTGAGGTGCCCCGGTCACAAAATCGGACCCTGAGGGGCCTCACCCACAAAATCAGACCCTGAGGGGCCCCACCCACAAAATCAGACCCTGAGGGGCCCCACCCACAAAATCAGACCTTGAGGGGCAAACCCACAAAATCGGACCCTGAGAGACCCCGGCCACAAAATCGAACCTAGAGGGGCCCCAGTCACAAAATAGGACCCTGAGGGGCCCCAACCACAAAATCAGACCCTGAGGTGCACCGGTCACAAAACCGGACCCTGAGGGGCCCCACCCACAAAATCAGACCCTGAGGGGCCCCACCCACAAAATCAGACCCTGAGGGGCCCCAGCCACAAAATCAGACCCTGAGGGGCCCCACCCACAAAATTGGACCATGAGAGGCCCCACCCACAAAATCGGACCATGAGAGACCCCGGCCACAAAATCGAACCCAGAGGGGCCCCAGTCACAAAATCGGACCCTAAGGGGCCCCGGTCACAAAATCGGACCCTGAGGGGCCCCACCCACAAAATCAGACCCTGAGGGACCCCAGCCACAAAATCGAACCCTGAGGGGCCCCACCCACAAAATCGGACCCTGAGGGGACCCACCCACAAAATCGGACCCTGAGGGGACCCACCCACAAATCCAGACCCTGAGGGACCCCGGCCACAAAATCAGACCCTGAGAGACCCCGACCACAAAATCGGACCCTGAGGGGCCCCAACCACAAAATCAGACCCTGAGGGTCCCCGGTCACAAAATCGTACCCTGAGGGGCCCCACCCACAAAATCAGACCATGAGGGGCCCCAGCCACAAAATCAGACCCTGAGGGGCCCCAGCCACAAAATCGAACCCTGAGGGGCCCCACCCACAAAATCGGACCCTGAGGGGCACCGCCCACAAAATCAGACCCTGAGGGGCCCCGCCCACCAAATTAGACCCTGAGGGGCCCCACCCTCAAAATCGGACCATGAGGGGCCCCGACCACAAAATCAGACCCTGAAGGGCCCCAGCCACAAAATCGGACCCTGAGGGGCCCCAGCCACAAAATTGGACCCTGAGGGGCCCCACCCACAAAATTGGACCCTGAGGGGCCCCACCCACAAATCCGGACCCTGAGGGGCCCCGGCCACAAAATCGGACCCTGAGAGACCCCAGCCACAAAATCAGACCCTGAGGGGCCCCGGTCACACAATCGGACCCTAAGGGGCCCCACCCACAAAATCAGACCCTGAGGGGCCCCAGCCACAAAATCAGACCCTGAGGGGCCCCACCCACAAAATCGGACCCTGAGGGGCCCCGCCCACAAAATCGGACTCAGAGGGGCCCCGCCCACAAAATCAGACCCTGAGGGGCCCCGCCCACCAAATTGGACCCTGAGGGGCCCCACCCTCAAAATCGGACCCTGAGGGACCCCAGCCACAAAATCGGACCCTGAGGGGCCCCGGCCACAAAATCGGATCCTGAGTGGCTCCGGCCACAAAATCAGACCCTGAGGGGCCCCGGCCACAAAATCGGACCCTGAGGGGCCCCACCCGCAAAATCGGACCCTTAGGGGCCACACCCGCAAAATCGGACCCTGAGGGGCCCCGGCCACAAAATCGGACCCTGAGGGGCCCCGGCCACAAAATCGGACCCTGAGGTGCCCCGGCCACAAAATCGGACCCTGAGGGGCCCCACCCACAAAATCGGACCCTGAGGGGCCCCACCCGCAAAATCGGACCTTGAGGGGCCCCAGCCACAAAATCGGACCCTGAGGGGCCCCGGCCACAAAATCGGACCCTGAGGGGCCCCGGCCACAAAATCGGACCCTGAGAGGCCCCACCCACAAAATCGGACCATAAGGGGCCCCACCCACAAAATGGGACCCTGAGGGGCCCCACCCACAAAATCAGACCATGAGGGGCCCCACCCACAAAACTGGACCCTGAGGCATCCCGGCCACCAATTAAAACCCTGAGGAGCCCAGGCCACCGAATCGGATCCTGAGGGGCCCCACCCACCAAATCAGACCCTGAGGCCAAAGTGGCCCCTGAGAGGCACCCACACTTAAAACGGATCCTGAGTTGAAAGCCTTGCAGGGGCAGCAGGCAAGTCTCTCTTAAAGGGGCAGCCCGGGCACCATTTCAAACCACTATCTGTACTTCCTTCAGGAAATACACATCTAGTTGTAATTTGCTGCTTTGTCTATTTGTTTCAATAAAAGATTTTCAGTGGCTTCTGTTATATTTGGTGGCTTATAACAAACCCCTGTGAGGATTTTATTACTTTTCCCTCCTTGTATCTCCACTCATAGAGACTCCACCTCTTCATTTCCCTCTTGTATATCTTCTCTTAGTGTGGGCTTTAAAGTGGACTTTATATATAGACAGACTCCACCCCCTTTCCTCTTTTTACGATCCCTCCTAAACAAATCATATCCTTGCATGCTAGCCGCCCAGTCATAGCTGTCGTCTAACCATGTCTCAGTTATTCCTACTATGTCGTATTTTTCCTCATACATTACCAACTCCAGATCTTCAATCTTATTGGTCAGGCTTCTTGTGTTGGTCAGCATGCAGGAAAGAAGTTTTGCTTCATTTTTCTTAGCTTCCTTCTGAGTACCCTGTCTTGGGTCCTCTTTACCACATCTAGTATCCTTGATTAGTTTGTCCTTCTGCTGCATGTTCTTGTCTGCTGTTTTCCTCCCATCCCCTCTTCTTCTAGTTTAAAGCCCTCCTGATGTGTGTGGCAAGTCTTCTGGCGAATGTGTGTTTCCCAGGTTTTGTGAGGTGTATCCCATCTCTTGGGAGAAGTCCATCGTAGAGGTAATTCATGCCATGGTCCAAGAATCCAAATCCTTGCTGCCTGCACCACCGTCGTAGCCAGTTTTTCACCTCTAGTATCCTATTCCATCTTCTGATGCCATGACCATCGACTGGGAGGATTGATGAGAAAACAACCTGTACATTCCGTTCCTTTATTTTCTTCCCCAGGTACTGTGCAGGGAATATGCTGAGCTGTGTGGGACTGTGCTGGGCTGTGCGGGACTGTGCTGGTCTGTGTGGGGACTGTACGGGGACTGTGCTGGGCTGTGTGAGGAATGAGTCAGGACTGTGTTGGACTGTGCAGGGACTATGTCGGGCTGTGCGGGACTGTGCTGGCCTGTGCGGGACTGTGCGGGGCTGTGTAGGGACTGTGCGGGACTGTGCGGGACTGTGCGGGGACTGTGATGGACTGTGCGGGGACTGTGCTGGGCTGTGCGGGAATGTGCTGGGGCTTCCAAATTGTGCTTTGCTGTGTGGGGACTGTGCCAAATATTGCGAGGCAAGTAGTGAAATACTTGCCAGGATTCGAGTACCGCGAGTACTGCATTACTCGCCGAGAACCAAATCCTAACGAGTATACTCGCTCATCCCTAGATATGACACTTGCATCACGGCCTAAATTTGTGCTCTAAACCAATAACAGAGTAGAGTAATCAAATGTATACAGAAGTCTGTACCGTAAAACTTTGATTCTGCAGGCTAAGAACAAGCTCCACTTCAAAGTTGGCTAAAACTTAATGTTCAAACTCAGTCGATCCTCCCAGTATCAGCAGGTTCAACTGAGAGTCTGTTGTGTATGGTGGCCGCCCAACTCTGACCCAACAGATGACGTTGAGGAGATAAGAATTCAACATGTCCGATTTCAGACCACTGATCCTTCTGTTCTTGGCGGGAGTAGCCTTTGCCAAAAGAGTTTAGCAGTGGATTCCTTATAGAGAACACAGTAGTACTCGACAGAGAGAGAGCGCCTGTGTATGGAGGGATTGGGAGCAGAGTTGAGCGACTTTGGTCGGATCGGGTTCCATGAAACAAAATTTGAGTCGGACGAAACTGGTCCGACTAGAGCAAGAAAAGTCGGCGTTTCGTCTGAAACCCGACCCCAATGCATGTCAATGGGGAATAAAAGTCGGCATTGAGTGGATGAATGTCATCCGCTCAATGCCGACTTTTATTTCCCATTGACTTGCATTGGGGTCGGGTTTCGGACGAAACTCCGACTTTTTTTTGCCCTAGTCGGACCAGTTTCATCCGACTCAAATTTTGTTTCATGAAACCCGATCCGACCAAAGTCGCTCAACTCTAATCCGGATAACTGCCAGTAGAACGACTGGACGATCCATTGTTCTGCCGACAGCTATCTGTTGTGTATAGAGCCCCTCAACAAATTCTTAGTGGGTCAAAATGTTAAGAATGCGCAAATAGAACCCCATAAAGGATTCTATAGGTGTGTGATAGCATTATCTGTCTCAATAACTACATTGACTAAAAAAGATGTACAGGAGACCATTCGATCACATGTAACCTGTGGGTATGTTTAGACAATGACTGGCTTCTACTACTGTGGATGGAAGGTATAACATGAGATGTTACATTATACAGTTTTACCATTACATCCAGATGTACAGTTGTGGCCAAAAGTATTGACACCCCTGCAATTCTGTCAGATAATACTCAGTTTCTTCCTGAAAATGATTGCAAACACAAATTCTTTGGTATTATTATCTTCATTTAATTTGTCTTAAATGAAAAAACACAAAAGAGAATGAAGCAAAAAGCAAAACATTGATCATTTCACACAAAACTCCAAAATTGGGCCAGACAAAAGTATTGGCACCCTCAGCCTAATACTTGGTTGCACAACCTTTAGCCAAAATAACTGCGACCAACCGCTTCCGGTAACCATCAATGAGTTTCTCACAATGCTCTGCTGGAATTTTAGACCATTCTTCTTTGGCAAACTGCTCCAGGTCCCTGATATTTGAAGGGTGCCTTCTCCAAACTGCCATTTTTAGATCTCTCCACAGGTGTTCTATGGGATTCAGGTCTGGACTCATTGCTGGCCACCTTAGAAGTCTCCAGTGCTTTCTCTCAAACCATTTTCTAGTGCTTTTTGAAGTGTGTTTTGGGTCATTGTCCTGCTGGAAGACCCATGACCTCTGAGGGAGACCCAGCTTTCTCACACTGGGCCCTACATTATGCTGCAAAATTTATTGGTAGTCTTCAGACTTCATAATGCCATGCACACGGTCAAGCAGTCCAGTGCCAGAGGCAGCAAAGCAACCCCAAAACATCAGGGAACCTCCGCCATGTTTGACTGTAGGGACCGTGTTCTTTTCTTTGAATGCCTCTTTTCTTCTCCAGTAAACTCTATGTTGATGCCTTTGCCCAAAAAGCTCTACTTTTGTCTCATCTGACCAGAGAACATTCTTCCAAAACGTTTTAGGCTTTTTCAGGTAAGTTTTGGCAAACTCCAGCCTGGCTTTTTTATGTCTCGGGGTAAGAAGTGGGGTCTTCCTGGGTCTCCTACCATACAGTCCCTTTTCATTCAGACGCCGACGGATAGTACGGGTTGACACTGTTGTACCCTCGGACTGCAGGGCAGCTTGAACTTGTTTGGATGTTAGTCGAGGTTCTTTATCCAACATCTGCATAATCTTGCGTTGAAATCTCTTGTCAATTTTTCTTTTCCGTCCACATCTAGGGAGGTTAGCCACAGTGCCATGGGCTTTAAACTTCTTGATGACACTGCGCACAGTAGACACAGGAACATTCAGGTCTTTGGAGATGGACTTGTAGCCTTGAGATTGCTCATGCTTCCTCACAATTTGGTATTTCAAGTCCTCAGACAGTTCTTTGGTCTTCTTTCTTTTCTCCATGCTCAATGTGGTACACACAAGGACACAGGACAGAGGTTGAGTCAACTTTAATCCATGTCAACTGGCTGCAAGTGTGATTTAGTTATTGCCAACACCTGTTAGGTGCCACAGGTAAGTTACAGGTGCTGTTAATTACACAAATTAGAGAAGCATCACATGATTTTTCGAACAGTGCCAATACTTGTGTTCACCCTCTTTTTATGTTTGGTGTGGAATTATATCCAATTTGGCTTTAGGACAATTCTTTTTGTGTTTTTTCATTTAAGACAAATTAAATGAAGATAATAATACCAAAGAATTTGTGTTTGCAATCATTTTCAGGAAGAAACGGAGTATTTTCTGACAGAATTGCAGGGGTGTCAATACTTTTGACCACAACTGTAGGTGCTCAATGGGATATAGATCAGGACTCATTGCTGACCATTTCAGATTTCAGATGGCCACAACTGTAAGTACAATTCTATAACATTACAGAGGTCTTAATAACATTCTGAAGATTTCAGAGGGAAATTTAATTTTGCAAAGGTTTTAGTCAAGATTTGTGATTCCCTCTTTGCTGTCCCTTGAAATACATAGGGGATATAAAAAAAATGTCTACACACCCCTGTTAAAATGCCAATTTTTTTTACATATAAATAAAAAAAAAATACCACTAAGAATCATTGCAGAACTTTTTAATGTCACTCATAACATGTACAATTCAATTGAAAAATGAACTGAAATCTTTTTGCGTGATAAAAGAAAAATACAGAACTAAAATAATGTGGTTGCATAGGTGTGATAACCTTCTTGTAATTGGAGATGTTGTGGTGTTCAGAATAAGACAATCACATTTAGGGATCGTGCACATAACAGTTAAAATCGGAAGAGTACTCTCTGCGGTTTTGACGGATAGGACTCATACTCATGTTAATTTACGCGTCTGTGCACACATCCATTTTTTTCTTAAGACCGAGTGGTCTGAGGAAAAAAATCATAGCATGCATGATCTGCTTTCAAGAATCATAGCCCACGCTGGTCAGAGTGTGATTAGCATAATCGGACCGACTTTCCCCGATGGAGTGAAAATGGTTGTATGACCCTAGCTTTACACTGTTAGGCATAGAATTTCTTCCCCTGCACAGGAGGAATCCTGAGGTTTGCCTTCTGCGGTCTCCCATTCATTCCCAGCCACAGAGGAGACTGCTCAGCAAGGACATCAATCCCAGCATCTTGCTCAGCCTGGTGTTGTCAGCTTGGTTGCTGCTGCCACCCCTGGTTCAGCCTTAGCAATCCACAATAGCCAGCAACGAGCAGCTCTTAGGACTATCCTTCTTTCGGTCTACTGAGCATGCCCGTGGGACGACCTCTCATTGGAGGTCGGAGGTCACATGCTCAGGTCCTGTTGATGCACCAATTGGTTCACTAGGAAGGTCCCTGAAGGCTGCAACTATAAAAGGTTTGTATGCCAACCCGGCCATGTGCTATTATAGGAAATAATTACAGACCATATGGAGTGAGTGTTGCATGCATGTATGACTGTCTCTGGTGAATGACTCAGTAAGAAACTCCTACCCTTGGTACGCATGTGTCGTGTAGCCTTGCCTGTTAGCGCCCAGGCTGAGGTGCAGGTAGGAGGCGGAGTCTGAGACTAGCTTCAGCTCCAAGTGGTGGCTTGTCTGTACGCCACGGTACACTTGGTCGGCACTCCACGGTCACTAGCGTCCATTAGTGGTGTCCGCAGGTGCGACGCCGCACGCTTAGTAGGTTAGAGGGACTCTGACTCTGTGTCCATGGAGCAGAGTTCTGTGACCATATACTGAGTACTCACCTTGCCGAGCTCTGTGAGCTTTAACAGGCTCCGGCATTTATGTTCCACGGTAGTGCGGCTCTCTGAAGTAACAGAGTTCGCCCCTGTACACACCGGGTGACGTTAACCCGCATGTGTTCCTCTCTTATATGCCACATAGTGTCCGCTATTATCGAGCAGCAGTTTACCATCTCTGCACGGTGGACCCCGGGCTGCGAATGCACTTTATCACCATCTTTTATTATTTGGTGCGTTCCACCAGCCCTAAGGCCGGGGTCACTTTGCGTTATGGCAGTTCGATATATGGACTGCTTTACACCGCAGCACAACGCGGTGTAACGCAGTCCATTAACTCTGCCATTGACCCCCATTGTCGGGCGCATCGCGACGCATGCCGTAAAGCGGCATGCGTTCGCGATTTGTGCCGTCATTCAGTGACGGAGCCTCGGACGCGTGCTGCAGCGTCTGAGGCTCCGTCACCGCTAGCGCAGATGAATCATCTGCGTTATCGGTATAGCATAAAGCGATCGCGTTATGCTATACAGTTAACTCCGCCCGTCAACGCTATGCGTTGAACAGGCTGGGTAAACGCAATGTGAACCTGGCCTAACATACACTCATGTTAAATAGTAGTTAGCACATACCTGTCATCATTTAGGCTGTGTGCCCACGTAGCCTTTTTAAGGCCGTGATTCTGCCGCGAAACGCTTAAAAAAAAGCATTCCATGCATTTGTAATAGAAAACGCACATGTTGTGCCAATGGTGCGTTTTTTACCGCTGCGGAATCGCTTAGCGGTAAAAAACGCAGCATGTTCATTAATTTTGCGGAATCGCCCACGATTATATGGCAAAAACGCATGGGAAAACGCATGTCAAAATGCTTGACAATCGCGTCAAAAACGCGTGTCAAAAAGCGCATGCGTTTTCCCTGGCAAGGGCATGCGTTTCTGCTCAGGAAAAAATCGCTTGAAAAACACGACGTGGGCACATAGCCTTATAGTGATTCTGATTAACCTCATATCAAGTTTACCTGCTGAAGATGGAGCTATAGGAATAAACACTTTTTGGAAGCCTAAGAATATAGAAATTGCTCTGGCACAGCCAGTTCTCTACATCATCTGACTTTTGGTGCCAGAGCTCCATTGCAAGGAGGAAATTTGCTTAGGAAGTGGCTGCTGCTGCTGCTCTGTCACTTCCGCCGGATGTACGTGATTCATCAGAAGGCGGGCTCTGATTGGCGACAGGGATCACATGTAGGTATGGGCTGGGGCTGAAATTCAGCCCTGGCATTTGAAATCATGCAGGCCCATGATATCCCTGTCCCCAAGCACCAGATGAGATATATTACTAATATTACCCTGGATGGAGGAAAGCAAGATTTACTACAAGACCAATATTTCTCAACATTTCTAATGATACCCGTGGCATGCTGGGGTAAATGATGGAGTGAGCGACTTTGTGCTCCATCACAACTCTTAGCTGTATGGGTGTCTTGAGAACACCGATACTGTTAACAACGTAGCAGACAAGGCTGCCCACGACCAGACAGGCCCTTCTGGCATTTGCTAGAATTGCCACATTGCCAGTCCAGCCCTGATTACATGACAACAATGTCACTTGGTCAGGTGTAGAAAAAATGCTGCAAAGTAAGAATCCTTCTATAAGCAGTGTTAATTTTTTTATCAATTTAAAAAATGCAAAGTAAATGAACTAACAATAAATCTACATGACTGAATATTGAATATCAATATTTGGAGCCACTCAGCTACCTTCTGATGTTACTGCATTATGGGTAAGTATCGACCTATATTTCTCTGCATTGATAGGTGTGTGAGTGGTTGTTTTAGCAGTATTTTGTAAATGTGCTCCCTCTACTTTTGATCATGGATGCTTGTTGCATCCTGTATTACAGGAGTGCACAACATTTTTTGGTCCAAGGGCCACATTGCCACACTGAACCAATCCCAAGGGCCACAATTTTTTTTAAAGGGGGCGTTACAGTATATCATCAGAACAGCCATCAGTACATTAATACATCACCAGAACCAAATTTTGTGTATTTTAGAAGGATTTGGAGAGGGGTTTTTTTAGCAGAAACTCGCCAAATCCTCCTCATAATCTCAAATCTCTAAGTGTTGACACCATGTTTTAACATTACCATATAACGCGCAATGGATTGCTACATGTGTATGTAGGGAGGAGGACCCCCGTAGAGTGTCTGGGCCGAAACCAAGGGGACCGCCATCTAGAGAAACGGTACCCGGGGGACAGCGGAGGAGAGCGAGCTACTGAAAGCTACTGAAAGCTACTGAAAGCTACTGAAAGCTAGCGAGCTACTGAAAGTGACAGGTCAGCAAGGGGCGGGGCGAGTATAAAGGGGGCAGGGAGCGCGTCGGGAAGTCAGTTGGTAGTACGCCAGACACAGAGAAAGAGACTGTGGGGGTGTGACAGAGTCAGAGGAGAGATCAGCAGCAGGGAGGAGATCTACAGCGGCCTTCAGAGAGGAGGTACCGAGCTTACCGGCAAGAGACTGTTGCCCCTTCCCTACTTGGGCCCGCGACCTGCCCACAGTTGTCCTCAGCCACTGCCGCTGCACTCCAGCCTGTTGCGGCCTGCCCGGTGTCTCCCGTGGCCGCTGACACGCCACTTGAGCCTGTGGTTGCCGCCTGCCTGCTGCCGCCCTGCCTCCGTCCTTGGTTGCGGCCTGTTCATCACCGCCCACAGCTTCCATTACCCCGCTGCAGTTGGCAGTTGGGGCCTGCTCCTCGCCTACGGAGAGACTCTTTGCACAGGCCCAGTCCGTGCGCGTGGCCTACCAACCGCCACTCTTCTAGACTGCGTCACTACCCCGCTTGGGGGGACTGGAGTTCCCATGGACTCGCTAATGAATGGGACCCTGCTGTGGCTACAGGGGGTTACCGCAACGAAAGACTTCCTTAGGGCCTGTTGTGCCCCAACTTCTCACTCGCTGGTGAACGGAACCCTGCTGTGTCTACAGGGGGTTACCGCAAGGAAAGACTTCCTTAGGGCCTGTTGTGCCCCAACTTCCCCTGGGTGCTGAGACGCCTGAAGACTACTGCAGTTTTACGACAGCTGGGCCCAGCGGCTGCGACACCAAAGCAGCCACATCAGCGATACCAAAGCAGCGACTCCAGTGACATCGAGGGACGTCAGGAAGGATAAGTTGACTTTAGGAAATAAGGACCCGTGGTTGGCCGTTTCGTGGCCCTATAATATCCGGCCTTGCCGGGTTAGTTGCATTCTCGTTAAAAGAAAAGTGTTGTTAATGTTGTTGAGTCCCTGCAAGGAGAATTAGTGTTACTCCTTTTTGGTTGTTCAGTATAGCCCCAGCGGCTCCAGTTCATTAACAATACTTTCCAAAACAACACTCAGTCTCGTGTCTCGTCACTGCATCCTGTGAACCTGCTGTTACCTACATTTGGCATAGTGGGCAGGATGCAGTCTCCGAGCATGGACAATGGTGCCCCAGACCAGGGCAGGGCTGTGAACTCTACAGATAATGAGGGCCCCCGTTCCAGGATTTCGTTGGGGGCTATGCTGAACAACCTGCCTAGGTTTTTCGGCTCCAATACTATGTTATGGAGCTGGACAGAGCGGATGCGGGGACTCTTTCGGATGCACCCAATGACTCCTGACCTGGAAGCCGAAGTAGCTCTCATGGCATTAGATGGGGAGGTTCGGAGGTCAGTGATGTTGAGGCCCCCGGGACACCGCAACACCTTTGATAAAGTTTTGCAGATAGTAGAACAGACCCATGGGGACCCAACTAATGTGGGAGAATTAAGGACCCGGTTGTTCAGTCGAATACAGGGAGAGGGGGAGACTATCACCCAGTATATGAATGTCCTCCAAGAATTGCATACGGCTTTTGAAAGAAAGGATGGAGTAGGGGTAGGACCTATTGACATTACCCTACGTGACCTACTGGTGACTGGACTGCGAGACCTGTTAATAAAAGAGGCATTACGGGAGCAGATCAGAATGAATCCCCATATAGACTTTTCAGAGGTGGGAAGTCAAGCACGGGCTCGAGAGCAAGAGCAGGGGATGGCGGTCCCCGTGGGGAAGGTCCGGAGTGTGGAGGCTTCCGTGAATGTAGTCGAGGAGCCTCAAAGGGTGGAAGAGATGAAACAAGAGTTGAGGAACATCAAGGACGAGTTGGCCGAAGCGAAGAGAAGGACCGAGTCCGGGACTGGACGGCCTAGTTTTAATCCCAGCCCCTGGGGGTCCCTCTCCCCGCGGGGCGGTTGGTCTGTGCAGGCCCGGTGTTATGAGTGTTGAGAACCAGGCCACTTCGCCCAAGAGTGTCCGCGGCGTGGGAAATACCCACCCCGGCGGCTATTAAACTAGAGGGCTCCTTGTGGGGGGGACACCGCTCGGAGCCAAAAACCACAACTAGGGGTGGTGGAAGTCCCGAAGATTTGGTCGCAAGATGTCCAGTGGTTTGGGCAGAAATGGAGGGCCGGGCCGTCCGGTGCCTGGTGGACACAGGGTCACAAGTAACCACAATTACCGCAACTTATTTTTGACAAAATTTCCCTGAGGCAGCGAAACCCTAGTGAGGGCCCATGATCAGACCAGTAGCCGCCAATCAAATACCGGTTTCGGTTGCTGGGGTGGTGTGGGTACAGGTGACGTTGTGTGGTAAATCCCGTGGCCGCAGAGGGGTGGTACTGACTCAAGGAGAAACTGATAAACAGCATCCAGTCATCCTAGGCATGAACATACTACGGGAGTTCAGCAACCTGCTCCTCAATAATCCTACACATAAGATCCTGAAGCAGTGCGGTTCTTGCACGGCCCAGGGACAGGTATTCCAGCAGTTGGTGAGGGAAGCGCAGGTACATCAGGACTGCCAGGAAGGCGAGGCTCTGGGCAAAGTCATCGTGCCAGCGGCTCCCCTGCTTGTGCTGCCTCCCGGGCAGACTATAATGGCCCTGCCAATTCGAGCCTCGATACCCTTAGAGGGCGTGGAGATGCAGGTGGAGCCATGTTACTCGGAGCGCTTGCCTCCTGGCATACTGGTGGCACATTCCCTGACTACAGTGCAAAAAGGGACCGTCCTGGTGCGCTGTGTCAACCTCGAAGACAGAGACATCGTCCTGAAAGCGCAGACCGAACTGGCCAAGCTAGTAAGGCCTTTAGAAGACGTGCTGCCGGCTCCTGCGGTTCAATTGGGAGTATAATCCGAGAATCCTTGGGAAGTAACGATTCGAACACTACAGGCCACCGAAGTCTTGGCTCAGGAGAAGGGTCGAAACATCCTGGAACAGATGCGGGCCGAGCTCTCCGGGTTAACTCCAGCCCAGCTCTCACAGGTAAAAACATTGCTCGGACAGTACCATGAGGTATTTGCTAGTCATGAGGAAGATTTTCGGTGTACCACTGCCATCACACATGAAATCCCCACGGCAGGGGCGGCCCCCATCCGAGAACGATACCGACAGATTCCTCCACAACTCTATCAAGAGGTGAAAACTTTGTTGGCCCAAATATTTCGAAAGGGGGTGATACGGGAAAGCCAAAGCCCCTGGGCGGCCCCCATTGTGTTGGTCCGTAAAAAAGATGGTACATTACGATTCTGGGTGGATTATCGAAAGCTTAATGCTTGCACTATTAAAGACTCATACCCACTGCCCCGCATAGAAGAATCCTTGTCTGCCTTGGGAAAGGCGACGTATTTTTCGACTCTGTACCTGGCCAGTGGATACTGGCAGGTGCCCATGTCAGAAGAAGATAGGGCCAAGACGGCATTCATACTGCCTATGGGATTCTTTGAGTTCAATCAAATGCCGTTTTGACTGGCCAACGCCCCGAGAACCTTTAAGCGGTTGATGGAGCGGTGTCTGGGAGATCTCAATTTTGAGGCCACGTCGATATACCTGGACGATATTGTTGCGCCCCTGAGGGTTCAGTCGCCACAGAGGTACTGCACCTCCTCCTGAGGTGTGGTACCCCACCATCGAGGTAAGGTGGAGACACCTGACCACACTCCAACACCTGCACCCCACACCACATAGTAGTGTAGCAAAGCACCTTCGGCGGCTCCCTGCTTGGAGTATAGCATAACACCCCTTGGTGGCTCCCTGCTTGGAACACGAAACGTGCTGGGAGGTGGGTGGAGCTGAGTTTACATAAAAGAGCGGGAAGAGGATAGGTTTGGTTAGTTAGTCACAAGAGTCTGACGAGGTCAGTCTGTGAAAGGAGATCCCCTGAGTGGGATGGAGGAAGGAAGTGCTGCAGCCGACCTCAGTGATCTGGGTCTGCTGGCATAGGAAAGAGACATTGAGAGAAAGCCTGACTCTCCATAAGAAAGAAAGGATTAGTACAGAACGTGAGGAGAATAAGAGAACAAGGACCAGGTTTAGAGAAGAACCCTTCCCAAGTTCTAAGCGCAAGGCCAGGGTCCGGTCCCCGAGGTTGTATGGATACTAATGGTCCTGCAGAAGACACCGGAGGAATATAAGTAGTGACCACTTTATTCCCACACCAGACTTGGGGGCACAACAGCAACGATAGTGAGCTGGGACTAGGTGGAAGGAGTCCCCGAAGCAGGCTACAGCTGTCTGCCGTACAAGTAGAATTCTTGGGAACATCTGACAGGAGGAACTCCAGTGTAACTCAGTACTGTGAGTACTTCACTCAAAGGCGCTAAGAGGGAGATGTTCAGAAAAGGCACATATGTTGGCGGAGTGTTGGAAAGGAGTACTTCATCTTGCCAGGAAGTTGGCTGAGCTCCTGACCCAGAGGACACGGCATGGATGCGGGCACCTGTACCACAACAGACTGTGAGTAAAGCTTTGTAACTACATGCCCTGGAGTCCTCCACTTATTCCTGCGCCAACCTGCCCGACACTCCTACATCCCTCCGGCGACTGACACTACACCATCTAAGTGTCACTTCACCTACACTGCCCTGGGACTAAAGCCCTGCCTGTAGAGGGCTATAACATCATTGCTGCAGTACACCATCTGTCCCAGAGGATCTGTCTGCAGCGTCGGCTTAACATCTTCCTTGCCGAACACCACAGGTGGCGTCACGAATCACTTATAAACTTTCACCACCATAAGCACACTGAAACAACCCCTTTTGTAATGGAGCCCCAGGGTCACGGACTGGGTCACTGCTGCCGTGACAACACCCGTTAAGATGATCAACCGGCCAGGTACCGAGTACCCCACAGCCCTGGGGAGTGAGGGCGCTCCAACTAGGCGTCACGAACAGGATGACGAGACCCGTGCCACCGGGTTCTGTGTGCCTACGATTTATTGGACTTAAAAGTTTGTGGAAATGTGCAAAAGACCCAATTTGATAGACTGTAAAATTAATGCTAAAAATGGCCGCCAATGCGGAGAAGAAGGGCGTGACAACATGGGTGGTCCTAAGAAAAGACCGCGAACTGTCCTGGGCCTCCCCTGTCTGAACTTCTATGTGACAGCAACATGGCCCACCCCCCGAGGGGTTCGTATACTGGCCTGGAAAGGAGGAGTAGAAAGAAGACGCTGCCCCCAGAAGGAGGAGCGGGAGCCAGTGGTGGGAAAAGAGGCGAGACAGGAAGAAGGAAGAAGAAGGAAAGAACGCCATGATGGAAGGAGAGAGGTGGCCTGAAGAGCGAAGGGAGGTTGAGCTGAACCTCCCCGGCGCAATGGCTGAAGGCTCCGATCTGGCTTCCCATCTGGACCGTCAGCAGCTGGAGGATGAGATAGCCCAGCTGACCCACCGTCTGCGGCTGAGACAAGAAGCCTTATGGACTCTGAACCTGCAGCGCGCCCAGGAGGGGCCTTCACCACCGGTACCCATCGCCGCTGCACAAGGTCCACCCCAGGCAGCACCCTTGGAGCCGGAGGAGGCTGCAATACAACCGGCAGCGCCCAACACCATCCTCGCGCTGCAACCGCCGCTGAGCATTGTCTGCCCAAAGGAGTCATCTGAGGACCTGTGGCCTGAAGCAAAGAAAGCTGAGCCCCTGCCTGGACCTAGCGTGGCTGCGCAGGTCCCACTGGAGATCCCCGTGGATCCAGAGCCACCATCTGCTCCACCGCCGTCTCCAGTACTTAACCGGGCAGTTCCAACCGCCACCACTGCCACCAGGAGCCGCACCGTGCCTGCACCGGAGCCAAGACACCACCGGGAGGTTCCAGGTATGATCGCTACCCCTCTTAACGGGTTACCCCCCGAGTTTTCATATAGTGAGGCCGGCATGCTTGAACTCCACATGGGACAATTAGATGAGCTATGCTCTCAATTCAAAAGCACTAAGCTTACGGCAATGAGGAAGTGGAAGAAATCCCTGCTGAGAAGAGTGAGACTGGAGCAGGTGCGCCCCATTCGACATCTTCTGATCTCAGCAGAAGAGGCTGAGAGGCTGAAGGGTGTCACCGTACATCATGGGTTTCCTTTGCCACAAATTCAGGACCCCCGCCTCAACCCCTACAAGCGCCCACAGACACCGCTATCACCAGATGTCAGGCCAAAAATCAGGGCAGTAGTGCCGTTAACAGCAGTACCACCTGAAGCGACAGAACAACATCCCTTGGTACCAGCTGTAACTCCTGCAGAGTCACAGGCAACTGGGATACCATTAGTGGCAGTTGATGTGTTGCCCGCACAGGCTGCAGTTACTTCCGCTGCCATCCCATTAACACCAGCAGATGACAACCTTACTCCCGGAGAAAAGGAATACCTGCAATTTGTAGACCGCCAGCAACAGGATGAAGACACCCAGAGTATCTCCCCTGGAAGCAGCCCAAGCAACAAGCTTCCAGAACCCCAGGAGGGGACAACTAGCCATAACATTTCAAATAACTAACTTTGTTACCCAGGAGGGTATTTGCACCGTTGTGCTTTAAAGTTATTTTTGTTTGTTCATCATGTTTTTTCCTGTTTTTGTTGCCCAGTTTTATTGGCAGCGTTTCTCGCACTTGAACTGTGGAGATCATAGACACTGAATGATCCAGAACTTTGATGTATATAGTTGCACCTCCTTAGGTGCCCTTTCTTGGTTTTACATAGCCCTGTTATGGATAAGAACTACCTCATGGTGGAGCATGGCTCCTACCAAAAGGACACTGCAAGAGATCCCGGCTGGGAGCGGTGTCCAGCACTTACAAGAATTATTGAAGTTTTGATGTGAAGTATTTTATAATGTGCCATATGAAAGTATTGATAGAGAATAGCTTTATATAGTATCTAGTTAATAGCAATAACTTTTAGGAATGTTTTAATAAAGAAATTTGAATAAAGATAAAGATTTGAAAAATGCAGGTGACGAACCAGGTATCAACGTTTGTCACTTAAGGTTAATAAAAGAAAGTAGAAAATGTGAAAGAAGAAGTGATGAAGAAATGTGTTGATGATAATGCTTGAAATAGCACTTTGAATTAGGAACTGTAGTAAGATATAGATAGTTAGTTTAAATTGTTTGCAACGTTCAAGAATGAGTGCCTCTCATATTGAGAAGATTAGATAAGAACTGTTTAATAGCATTACAAAAATTTTGTATGTTCCTGTGTTTGTCCATCTTTGCTTCTTTTGCAGCCCGCGGACGTGCTGTGTTTAATGGGGGGGTAGGTGGCGCCCCTGAGGGTTCAGTCGCCACAGAGGTACTGCACCTCCTCCTGAGGTGTGGTACCCCACCATCCAGGTAAGGTGGAGACACCTGACCACACTCCAACACCTGCACCCCACAACACAAAGTTGTGTAGCAAAGCACCTTCGGCGTCTCCCTGCTTGGAGAATAGCATAGCACCCCTTGGTGGCTCCCTGCTTGGAACACGAAATGTGCTGGGAGGTGGGTGGAGCTGAGTTTACATAAAAGAGCAGGAAGAGGATAGGGTTGGTTAGTTAGTCACAAAAGTCTGACGAGGTCAGTCTGTGAAAGAAGATCCCCTGAGTGGGATGGAGGAAGGAAGTGCTGCAGCCGACCTCAGTGATCTGGGTCCGCTGGCACAGGAAAGAGACATTGAGAGAAAGCCTGACTCTCCATAAGAAAGAAAGGATTAGTACGGAACATGAGGAGAATAAGAGAGGGCGTGGAGATGTAGGTGGAGCCATGCTACTTGGAGCGCTTGCCTCCTGGCATACTGGTGGCACGTTCCCTGACTACAGTGCAAAAAGGGACCGTCCTGGTGCGCTGTGTCAACCTCGAAGACCGAGACATCGCCCTAAAAGCGCAGACGAATCACTTATAAACTTTCACCACCATAAGCACACTGAAGCAACCCCTCTTGTATTGGAGCCCCCGGGCCACGGACCGGGTCACTGCTGCCGTGACAACTCCGATTAAGATGATCTACCGGCCCGGCACCGAGTACCCCACAGCCCTGGTGGTCCCTGGTGAGGACCACTTAAAGCGGTTGGGACAGGTGCTCGGCCGGTTGCAAAAGTAGGGCTTGAAGGTAAAACCTCAGAAATGCCACCTATTTCGCTCCCAGATTGAGTATCTGGGCCATGTCGTCTCGACAGAGGGTGTGAGGCCATCTCGGGGAAAGGTTGCTGTTATTCAGGGATGGCCTACCCCCGAGACGATAAAAGACGTGCGGGCATTCCTGGGGTTGGCCGGATACTACCGCCGTTTCGTAAAGAATTTTGCATGTTGAGCTTGAGCCCTGCCCGACCTGCTGAAGGGGGCTCCCGCTGGGGCAAATGGACGGAAAGTCCAGTGGCAACAACCGCAGGAAGAGGCCTTCCGAGATCTCAAGGCTGCGCTTTCAGATGCTCCGGTGTTGGCCTATGCAGATTTCTCGCAACCGTTTTTCCTACACACTGACTGAGTCTTCACGGGCTGGGGGCTGTGATGTCACAAATTCAAGACGGCCGGGAGAGAGTGATCGCCTATGGAAGCCGCTCACTCCATGATCCCGAGCGCAACCCTGACAATTACAGCTCCTTTAAGCTCGAGCTCCTCGCAGTGGTGTGGGCCATGACGGAGTGGTTCGCAGAGTACCTAGCGGGCTTCTAGGTAGTGGTGCGGACCGACAACAACCTGCTAGCCCATTTGGAAAACGCCAAATTGGGGGCTCTGGAACAACGATGGGTGGCCCGGATGGCGAAGTTCAACTATAAAATCATCTTCAAAACAGGGGCCAAGAATGTCCATGCTGACGCCCTCTCCAGGATTCGACATACAACCCCAGGAAAGAATCGAGACGACGAATTAGAAGGGGAAGAGATACCGATCGCCCTCACCGCTGCCGTACTCACAGATGCCACCCAAAAAGTATCTTCCCCAGAGACCCCAAGGGGCATACTGGAACAATCTCGGGATAAGTGGATAGAACAGCAACAAGAAGACGAAGAAGTTGGACTTCTCCGGACGTGCGTCGCCGCTGGCCAACTACCCACTGATTCCCAACGACAAACTTTGACTCAAGACATGTCACTGATGTTGCGACAATGGGAGAGGTTGGTTATCCGAAAGGGACTATTGTACCGTAAAATAACATCACAAACAACCTTCATGACGTTTTGGCAGGTGGTTACGGCCGGAGCCCAACTCTACGAACTGGCTCGAGAGGCCCACGAAAAAGGGGCTCATTTTGAAGCTAAAAAGACCTTGCAATGGTTGCAACAGAGAGTTTACCACCCACACTTGCCGACTGTTGTGGACGCAATTTGCCCGACCTGTCGCCTATGTGAATTAGCCAAACCGCCCGCTCAGCGGGTCTCAGTACAGACAATCGTGACCTCAGCGCCCCTTGAGCTCCTGACGGTAGATTACCTGACCGTTGGTCCTGCATTCCGGGGTATGAACACTGCCTCGTCATGGTGGATCATTTCACTAAGTTCGCTGTCGTCACCCCCACTCGAGACCAGACTGCAGAGTCGGCCGCCTCCGCAATTTGCAGAAACTTCATACAAGTATATGGCTGCCCCCAACGAATACATTCCGATCAGGGAGCATGTTTTTTGGGAAAAGTTATGGAAGAAATACACCATCTCTATGGGATTGACAAATCCCGGACCACACCATACCACCCGCAAGGAAATGGGGCCTGTGAGCGATTTAATCGGACATTAATCCAAATGTTGCGTACTCTGGAGAGTGACAAGAAGGCCCGTAGGCCCGAATATGTTTCTGAATTAGTATTGGTCTATAACAACCGAGTACATCGAGTTACTGGCTACACTCCCTACTCTCTGTTGTTCAGACGAGAGGGCAAAGGAATATCGGAGGTGGAGTTGGACCCCGAAGGACCTCAACCCTGGACCGGAGTATCATCCTGGGTCCGAAATCATCGTCACCGGCTGCAAACTCTTCATCGAATTGTACATACTAAACTCCGAGATTTGGAACACCCGGGAAAGAATACAACTACACCTCCCCACTTCCAAAGCGGGGACTGTGTACTTGTAGTAGATCAACGCCCCCAGAACAAACAGGAACCGCGCTGGGAAGAGAGTCCCTATCGGGTCCAATGCCGTATTAATCCTGAAGGACCTGTGTACAAAATACGACCTGAGAAAGAATAAATGCTGCCTACCTGCATTGTGCATCGTAATATGTTATGCCCGTGTATTTCCACTGACCCGTAGTAACCGGAACCTGTCCCTCTGGCCTCTGAACCGCTACCCATGTTTTGGGACCCGGACGACAACGAAGACTTTCCTCCAACTTCCAGAGGCCCTCCACTCAATGATGAGCCAACTGACACAGTTAAACCACCACCCCAGAAGACCTCACCCCAGTTGAACTGAGACGCTCCGAGCGGTCAACAGCCAGCAAACTCCCCGAACGATACGAGCAAGACCAGTTCACATGGCAACAAAAATTGATACCCCTACAGACCAATCCCAATATACTGAGGCCCTCGCCCGAGGATGGGCGAGCTTACAGGATGGGAGAGTGTAGGGAGGAGGACCCCCGTAGAGTGTCTGGGCCGGAACCAAGGGGACCTCCATCTGGGTTCCCAGAGAAATGGTACCTGGTGGACAGCGGAGGAGAGTGAGCTACTGAAAGTGACAGGTCAGCAAGGGGCGGGGCGAGTATAAAGGGGGCAGGGAGCGCGCCGGGAAGTCAGTTGGTAGTATGCCAGACACAGAGAAAGAGACTGTGGGGGTGTGACAGAGCCAGAGTGACTTACGGCGACCAGTGGAGAGATCAGCAGCAGGGAGGAGATCTACGGCGGCCTTCAGAGTGGAGGTACTGAGCTTACCGGAAAGAGACTGTCGCCCCTTTCCTAATTGGGCCCGCAACCTGCCCACGGTTGTTGTCAGCCACTGCCGCTGCTCTCCAGCCCGTTTCGGCCTGCCCGGTGTCTCCCGCGGCCGCTAACACGCTACTTGAGCCTGTGGTTGTGGCCTGCCCGCTGCCGCCCCGCCTCCATCCTTGGTTGCGGCCTGTTCATCACCGCCCACAGCTTCCATTACCCCACTACAGTTGGCAGTTGGGGCCTGCTCCTCGCCTACGGAGAGACTCTTTGCACAGGCCCAGTCCATGCGCGTGGCCTACCAACCGCCACTCTTCTAGACTGCGTCACTACCCCACTTGGGGGGACTGGCGTCCCCATGGACTCGCTAACAAACGGGACCCTGCTGTGGCTACAGGGGGTTACCGCAACGAAAGACTTCCTTAGGGCCTGTTGTGCCCCAACTTCTCACTCGCTGGTGAACGGGACCCTGCTGTGTCTACAGGGGGTTACCGCAAGGAAAGACTTCCTTAGGGCCTGTTGTGCCCCAACTTCTCCTGGGTGCTGAGACGCCTGAAGACTACTGCAGTTTTATGACAGCTGGGCCCAGCGGCTGCGACACCAAAGCAGCCACATCAGCGACACCAAAGCAGCCACATCAGCGATACCAAAGTAGCGACTCCAGCGACATCGAGGGACGTCAGGAAGGATAAGTTGACTTTAGGAAATAAGGACCCGTGGTTGGCCGCTTCGTGGCCCCATAATATTCAGCCTTGCCAGGTTAGTTGCATTCTTGTTAAAAGAAAAGTGTTGTTATTGTTGTTGAGTCCCTGCGAGGACAATTAGTGTTACTCCTTTTTGGTTGTTCAGTATAGCCCCAGTGGCTCCAGTTCATAAACGATACTTTCCAAAACAACACTCAGTCTCTTGTCTCCTCACTGCATCCTGTGAACCTGCTGTTACCTACATGTACAAGATCAGAGCAAGCTGCTCTGCCCTAGTCCTGGCGCTGCAGTGTTCAAATGTATTCATGTCAGAAAGACGCAACTATATTTGAGTATGAGAAGGAGCAGTGTCTCCCGGCCAGTTCCACGGGCCGCACATTGTTCAGCTGGCCACATGCGGCATATGTTGTGCAGATCTGCTGTATTACATTAGTATTGTGACCTGCTACTGGCAAGTATAAACATTTTTTCAAAATGTATTTTAAGTTATTTATGTATAGAAAAATCAGATGTAAATCTAATTATATTTGAAATTAGAATCGTTGAATTTAGATTTACTTTTTTTTACAAAAGTAAAAAGCAGGCTGACTGAGATGATTTATAAATTTAATCTAAGAGGCTCATTATTATTTAAACATAAAAATATAATTGATGCTATTCCTAGGTTGGACATTGTGGCTGGTAATAGGAGCAGATCTAACTTTTCCAAGCTAACATATGTCTTCACATACACAAGTGCCAGTAGCAAAATTGGCAATATAATCTGGAGACATTGGTATATTCTTGGTAATTATTTCTGTTCAGTTCTCCTTCAAGATTAGTACATGCCTACAGGGCAGACATCAAAGGGAATCTGTCAGTAGGTTTTTGCTATGTAATCTGAAGAGAGCACTGTATAGGGGAGCTGTGGGCCCATCATACTGTGTATAGGGGAGCTGTGGGCCCATCATACTGTGTATAGGGGAGCAGTGAGCCCATCATACTGTGTATAGGGGAGCTGTGGGCCCAGCATACTGTGTATAGGGGAGCTGTGGGAGCATCATACTGTGTATAGGGGAGCTGTGGGCCCATCATACTGTGTATAGGGGAGCTGTGGGCCCTTCATACTATTTATAGGAGAGCTGTGGGCCCATCATACTGTGTATAGGAGAGCTGTGGGCCCATGATACTGTGTATAGGAGAGCTGTGGGCCCATGATACTGTGTATAGGAGAGCTGTGGGCCCATCATACTGTGTATAGGGCAGCTGTGGACCCTTCATACTGTGTATAGGGGAGCTGTGGGCCCATCATACTGTGTATAGGAGAGCTGTGGGCCCATCATACTGTGTATACGAGAGCTGTGGGCCCATCATACTGTATATAAGGGAGCCATGGGCCCATCATACCGTGTATAGGGGAGCCGTGGGCCCATCATACTGTGTATAGGAGAGCTGTGTGCCCATCATACTATGTATAGGGGAGCTGTGGGCCCTTCATACTGTGTATAGGGGAGCTGTGGGCCCATGATACTGTGTATAGGGGAGCAGTGGGCCCTTCATACTGTGTATAGGAGAGTTGTATATGGGTCAACTCAGGGGACATTATTAAATGAGTCTTTTAGCCTCTATGTGGCTGATGAATCCCTATGAACAAATTTAATTTGTACTTTGGCAATATTCCTGGCATACGCACTAAATGAAATGTAGCCTTATCCAGTGCAGTATTTAGTGTTATTATACTATACGGTATATCACATATGTATTTAAGTGTATGTTTTATATAGTAAGTGTTAGGCTCACCTGGTGAGGTGGATCCATGAAGCCTTGAGTCTGGGTGGGCACAAAAACCCAAGGCATTGCTGCAGAAGACAGGTAGGCTCGTGGGGAGCAAGGACTTGGCACACTGAAGACTACTGGAGTACAAATGTAGAGAGGACATAGCCAGTCCGAAGCAGCACTCAGAGATAGGCAAAGAAACCACAGCTATGTAGCATGGCTGAGTGAATAGAATGAACAAATTCCAAAATAGTGTGATGCGGCTGAAGGATAATCCATGATAATCCAAGAGATTCCACTTGACTGGTAGCCGACACGGCCGAAGAAGTGCATCAACTCAGAGGTCTTGCAGGGTGAGAGCATACCAAACACAGGACTAGGAGTCTTAATCCAAAGACACAGGTATATATCTTATTGGGCCTTAAGAGGCCTAGAGAGATGATGCTATAGAGCCATGCCAAGTATCTTCCAAAACCCAGGTTGGAGCATAACAGAGGGCAGCGGCACCAGGTGTAGGAGGACACAGGACAGGTGCGTAACAGTATATAATAGGTTTGTGTCCCTGAGCTGTCATTGGTTGGAAATTGAAACGGAAGCTGCCACCAGTAGATCTTGATGATTTGCCCTAGTGTATTCATCATGGCAGAACCTTCCTCAGACAACCATTAATAACCTCATTGATTGCAACGAAGGTGCGCAAGTGTGTGGATTTTCTTAGAGTAACACTCTTAGGGCCTATGCACACGTCTAAGGTTTGTCGCTATTTTTCTGTTCAGATTTGTCTAAAACCCTGAAGGGTTTACTGATGTCAGCAAAATGAATGAGAATTAATTAGTTCACAGGAAAGCTAATAATTTAATAGGCTGAAAGCATATTAATTATGCAAGTAACTGCTTAAGTAAATCTGCACCTAAGCGCATGTTAAAAAAAACACATAAAAAACCTATTTTATGCAATGTTTTTCCTGCCAGGAGATGTGGTGATTTCTGCACCAAATACTTAGCGTGTGCACATACTCAATACTGAATAAAGCAAGAAGTTTGAAAACTCTGTTTGCATTATATAATCATTTGCATATCAGTAACGTGTTTATCAGTTCTGTGATTTACATCATTCCATGCCTGTTCTATCTTGGTAGTACAATTTCAATGTTATGGGGTGTATGTAATGTTTATATGTTTATTTATTTTACTTGGCTACACAGCACCATTGATTCCGTAGCGCTTTTCACACATTATCATCGCTGTCCCCATTGGGGCTCACAATGTAAATTCCCTATCAGCATGTTTTTGGAGTATGGGAGGAAACCAGAGTACCCGGAGGAAACCCAGTCAATCACGGGGAGAATATATTTATCTCCAAACTCCTTGCAAATTTTGTCCTTGGTGGGATTTAGACCCAGAACCCCAGCGGTGAAAGGCTGCGGTGCTAACCATATATATATATATTACAGGGCCGGATTATAGGCAGGGCAGGCGGGGCTTCAGCCCCGGGGCCCCCACCACAAGAGCTTCTAAGGGGGCCCCCACCACATTCCTGCTGGCTGCTGCAATGGCACTCCATCTTCTCCCCACCTAAAAGTGAGTGACCGTGGGGGCGGCATTATGTGCTCTGCTACCAGCAGCATCTACGAGTAGCGTGAACGCTGATGCTGCTGGTAGCGTGCAAAGGCTTGTGATGAGATCACAGGAGGTAAGGTGTCAGGGCCTGCGATCATGTGACCCCTGTCTCCTCCCCTCCTGTGACCTCATCACAGGTCCTGTGCGCACAGCACAGAGCACTGAGAGCAGCCATGTATGTGGAGTGGGGCTCTGCGGGTGGAGGTCGGTGCCGGAGGCTCCATTATTCTCTATGTGGAGTGTGGCTCTGCGGGTGGAGGTCGGTGCTGGAGGCTCCATTATTCTCTATGTGGAGTGTGGCTCTGCGGGTGGAGGTCGGTGCTGGAGGCTCCATTATTCTCTATGTGGAGTGTGGCTCTGCGGGTGGAGGTCGGTGCAGGAGGCTCCATTATTCTCTATGTGGAGTGCGGCTCTGGGGGTGGAGGTCGGTGCTGGAGGCCCCATTATTCTCTATGTGGAGTGCGGCTCTGCAGGTGGAGGTCGGTGCTGGAGGCCCCATTATTCTCTATGTGGAGTGCGGGTGGAGGTCGGTGCTGGAGGCCCCATTATTCTCTATGTGGAGTGCGGCTCTGCGGGTGGAGGTCAGTGCTGGAGGCTCCATTATTCTCTATGTGGAGTGCGGGTGGAGGTCGGTGCCGGAGGCTCCATTATTCTCTATGTGGAGTGCGGCTCTGCGGGTGGAGGTCGGTGCTGGAGGCCCCATTATTCTCTATGTGGAGTGTGGCTCTGCGGGTGGAGGTCGGTGCTGGAGGCTCCATTATTCTCTATGTGGAGTGTGGCTCTGCGGGTGGAGGTCGGTGCTGGAGGCCCCATTATTCTCTATGTGGAGTGTGGCTCTGCGGGTGGAGGTCGGTGCTGGAGGCCCCATTATTCTCTATGTGGAGTGCGGCTCTGCGGGTGGAGGTCAGTGCTGGAGGCTCCATTATTCTCTATGTGGAGTGTGGCTCTGCGGGTGGAGGTCGGTGCTGGAGGCTCCATTATTCTCTATGTAGAGTGCGGCTCTGCGGGCGAAGGTCGGTGCTGGAGGCTCCATTATTCTCTATGTGGAGTGCGGCTCTGCGGGTGGAGGTCGGTGCTGGAGGCCCCATTATTCTCTATGTGGAGTGCGGCTCTGCGGGTGGAGGTCGGTGCTGGAGGCTCCATTTTTCTCTATGTGGAGTGCGGCTCTGCGGGTGGAGGTCGGTGCTGGAGGCCCCATTATTCTCTATGTGGAGTGCGGCTCTGCGGGTGGAGGTCGGTGCCGGAGGCCCCATTATTCTCTATGTGGAGTGCGGCTCTGCGGGTGGAGGTCGGTGCCGGAGGCCCCATTATTCTCTATGTGGAGTGTGGCTCTGCGGGTGGAGGTCGGTGCCGGAGGCCCCATTATTCTCTATGTGGATTGTGGCTCTGCGGGTGGAGGTCGGTGCTGGAGGCCCCATTATTCTCTATGTGGAGTGGGGCTCTGCGGGTGGAGGTCGGTGCTGGAGGCTCCATTATTCTCTATGTGGAGTGCGGCTCTGCGGGTGGAGGTCGGTGCTGGAGGCTCCATTATTCTCTATGTGGAGTGCGGCTCTGCGGGTGGAGGTCGGTGCTGGAGGCTCCATTATTCTCTATGTGGAGTGCGGCTCTGCGGGTGGAGGTCGGTGCTGGAGGCCCCATTATTCTCTATGTGGAGTGTGGCTCTGCGGGTGGAGGTCGGTGCTGGAGGCCCCATTATTCTCTATGTGGAGTGCGGCTCTGCGGGTGGAGGTCAGTGCTGGAGGCTCCATTATTCTCTATGTGGAGTGTGGCTCTGCGGGTGGAGGTCGGTGCTGGAGGCTCCATTATTCTCTATGTAGAGTGCGGCTCTGCGGGTGAAGGTCGGTGCTGGAGGCTCCATTATTCTCTATGTGGAGTGCGGCTCTGCGGGTGGAGGTCGGTGCTGGAGGCCCCATTATTCTCTATGTGGAGTGCGGCTCTGCGGGTGGAGGTCGGTGCTGGAGGCCCCATTATTCTCTATGTGGAGTGCGGCTCTGCGGGTGGAGGTCGGTGCCGGAGGCCCCATTATTCTCTATGTGGAATGCGGCTCTGCGGGTGGAGGTCGGTGCCGGAGGCCCCATTATTCTCTATGTGGAGTGTGGCTCTGCGGGTGGAGGTCGGTGCCGGAGGCCCCATTATTCTCTATGTGGATTGTGGCTCTGCGGGTGGAGGTCGGTGCTGGAGGCCCCATTATTCTCTATGTGGAGTGCGGCTCTGCGGGTGGAGGTCGGTGCTGGAGGCTCCATTATTCTCTATGTGGAGTGTGGCTCTGCGGGTGGAGGTCGGTGCTGGAGGCCCCATTATTCTCTATGTGGAGTGCGGCTCTGCGGGTGGAGGTAGGTGCTGGAGGCCCCATTATTCTCTATGTGGAGTGCGGCTCTGCGGGTGGAGGTCGGTGCCGGAGGCTCCATTATTCTCTATGTGGAGTGGGACACTGAGGGTGGAGGTCTGTGCTGGAGGCTCCATTATTCTCTATGTGGAGTGCGGCTCTGCGGGTGGAGGTAGGTGCCGGAGGCTCCATTATTCTCTATGTGGAGTGTGGCTCTGCGGGTGGAGGTCGGTGCCGGAGGCTCCATTATTCTCTATGTGGAGTGCGGCTCTGCGGGTGGAGGTAGGTGCTGGAGGCTCCATTATTCTCTATGTGGTGTGCGGCTCTGTGGGTGGAGGTCGGTGCTGGAGGCTCCATTATTCTCTATGTGGAGTGTGGCTCTGCGGGTGGAGGTCGGTGCTGGAGGCCCCATTATTCTCTATGTGGAGTGCGGCTCTGCGGGTGGAGGTCGGTACCGGAGGCTCCATTATTCTCTATGTGGAGTGCGGCTCTGCGGGTGGAGGTCGGTGCTGGAGGCTCCATTATTCTCTATGTGGAGTGTGGCTCTGCATGTGGAGGTAGGTGCTGGAGATTCCCCATTACTGGGCAGAGGGGGCAGTAACCTTTTCAGAGCTGAGACTATCTTGGTGCTTTTTTGTTGTCACTTTCTAAGAATCATAGCATTTTGTTCCTTGTACGTGTGACCCAGGTATGGAAAACAGGAAGTAACAAAACACATATTGCAATGTCCCTTTCCTGTCCCCACATACAGTATAATTTTCCCACAGTATCACGTCCCCACATACAGTTTAATGTTCCCACAGTATCACCATCCCCCCACATACAGTATAATGTTCCCCACTACCGTCACCCCCACACAGTATAATATTCACACAGTATAATATTCCCACAGTACTGCCATCCCCCACACAGTATAATGTTCCCCCAGTACCGCCATCCCCCCCATACACAGTATAATGTTCCCCCAGTACCCAGTATCAGCCCTTGGTTTATGCAGGACTCTGCTGTCTGTGCTGGTTCTCATCGTCCTGGATGAGGTGAAGTTTGTGTGGGGTCAGGGAGGGTTTACAGGGTGGATATAGCAGAGACGTGTGTGTACAAGGTGTACGGAGCGGAGCCGTGTGTGTGTGAGGTGTACGGAGCTGAGCCCCACGTGTGTGTATGGAGCGGAGCTGCGTGTGTGCAAGGTGTGTGGAGCGGAACCGCATGTGTACGAGGTTTGCGGAGTGGAGCCATGTGTGTACTGAGTTGAGCAGTGTGTGTGTGCAAGGTGTACAGAACGGAGCCGTGTGTATGAGGCATAAAAAGCGGAACCGTGTGTGTATGATGTATGCGGTGCCATACGTGTACAAGGTGTATGGTGGGGAGCATTCATACCTCCCAGCGAGACAGTCCCGATTTTGAGAGAGATACTGCCCCGGCTGGGAGCTTACTTTTCGTGCGGACACAGGAGTACACGGCGGAGCCCCGAGGAGCACTTTAAAATTCGCATGTGACGTTCCACCGGAAGTGACGTGCTAGAAGCTGACCGGAAATTAGGTAATTTCGGGAGGAGATTGTGACGGAACTATGGAGGCACTTTAGGGAATGCTTCAGATCCATCACCATGTCCTCCTCCAACAGCGCGGACAGCAGGATCGCCTTGAACTTGGGGATGTCGGCCATGTGAGCGGATCGTTATATTTCCTGCATCGGGAGGCTCAGGTGGGCACTACAGTGGGAGCCGGGCTGCTATAGTATCTTTATAGAATCTTTCTATCTCTGTTTCTTTATCTCTCTAATCTTTCTTTTTTTTCTCTCTCTCTCTCTCTCTCTCCTTTCTTTCTCTGTTCTTTCTTTCCATTCTTTCTTTCTCTCTCTCTGTTCTTTCTTTCTCTGTTTTCTTTTTTCTCTGTTCTTTCTTTCTGTCACGCCTCCTCTCCTGTCACGCCTCCTGTCCTGTGGATCTCCTCTGCCTGCTCGCCGCGTTCACGAGCATCGTGCGCCTGCTGTGTACCCGCCAATCAACTCTGCAGCGCCACGGTGATTAACCCCCTTGCCTCCAGGCTCCAGCTAGCTATATATTGATCGGGGGAGCTGTATGGGCGAGAGGGGAGCTGTACATTTGGGCCTGTATACCTGGAGGAGGGAACTGTATAAAGACGAAACATTGGAGAACTGTATAACCTTGGGGGGGGGGGACAGCTGCCTGTATACCCTTGCAGGGGGCAAGAGCTGTATACCCGTTGGGGAGGAGTTGTATTCCCATGGGGGGGAAAGCTGCCTGTATACCCTTGTAGGGGGCAAGAGCTGTATACCCTTGCGTGGGGGGGGGGGAGCTGTACTCCGGAGATAATACAATAGAGAGCATATTGTTATACAGTAGTTAGCAACAATTGCTGCCGGTGAAAACTTTCCCTTTCTGCATTTTTATTATTCCTTGGCTGTCTTAACATTGGGTTCAATAAAAAAAATGTGAGTAACTCTTTCTGTCTATAATTGGACTGCTTTGAGTTATCCTGGACTGTATCTCTATTGTAGTACTGTAAATCTGAATGTGGCAGAACAAGAGGATAAGATTAGATTGTACATCTGAGTGCTACAGTTCGCGCTCTACTGTTATGGCTAAAATGTTAATGATATGGGGGCCCCCACCAGATTTTCTGCCCAGGGGACCCCACCAACCTTAATCTGGCCCTGTGTGTGTATATATATATATATATATATATACACGACAGAGTCTGTCAATCTGCTGTGGTGTCCTTGCGGATGTATCCTATGTTATACTGCAAAGTAAGCAAACACTGTCAGGTTCCTCGGCATTGAATCTAGAGGCAATATAACAGTTGAGTTTAAGGAACATATCATTTTGTTTCAATGGTTCTAGCAATTCTGCCATTATTTTGCGTTCTTTTCTTTTTTTATGGCATTCATCATACAGGTTATATAATGTAGTTGATACAATTTTTGTTCCCTTTTTTCACATTGGTTTTAAATACTGAATTGACTGTTGGTGCTGTATTTCAGAATTATCATTTCTGATTAAACAGGTTTTAAATTGTGGGAGTGAAGTTGTCGTTTATATGTTGGAATGTCTATGTGGCTTGCAATAGGAGGACAGAACAACCATGACACGGAGGGAAAGGATTAACAAGTATGGATATAACATCAGACATAATATAAAAAATTATAGCATATTACCATACATCATAATTCTATGGTACATACTGGTGATTAAAGCACCCTAAAAATAACATCTCTACACCGTGGGGAAATCACCTTCACTGTGCACCAGAGATTACTGAGCCCAGAAGTTACAGCGACTCTCCAGCACCTGCGCACATCAAAATTAAAGCCAGTGCCCATAGAAGAGCAGATCAATGCAGAGGAGCGATGGCAGACAAAAGGCGCAGGATTTCCAGCCGCGCACATGACGGTAAAGGAATACAGAAGAGAAGGAGACATCTTGTATAATGAAGACCAGAGCCAGTCTTATCTTCCGGGCAGTGTACCCCCATAGCCTGTTAGATCAAAAAACTATAAAATGATTTTTACTGAAGAAGGCATCATCCAGGAGGCATACAGGTATGGCTAATTTGAGCAGTATATGGAGCGCCCGCCAGGGCAGTGGGGAACTCTGTACCGGGCTGCTTCTTAAAGGGGCAGTGTCACAGCAGCGGTGACCCGGTCCGTGGCCCTCGGCATCCAATAAAAGGGATTATATTTACAAGGGATGAAAAATAAAGAGTTTTTGTAAAGTGTTCGTGAGTCGTGACGCCACCTGTGGTTTCTGGTCAGAGGCGACCAGCGCTGCAGTGCAGATCCTCTGGGACTGATGGTGTGATGCAGCAGAGTTGGAATAGCTCTCCACAGGCAGAGCTGTTGTCCCAGGGCAGTAGTTGTAATTAAAGATGTGATGTTTGATGATGGTAGATGTAGCAGTGCTGAGTGAGTGTTGAGGAAAGAATTCAAAGGACACAGCTGGGTGCAGTTCCAAAGCTTTACTCTCAGTTCTGGTGCGCACAGATGCCCGCTTGGTGCCGTGTCCTTCAGGTGAGGGGCTCAGTCAACTCCCAGGCAAATGGAGCACACCTTTCCAGCACTCCCTTCAGTATATGCTGTAGGGATTCTACTCGCTTAGATGCGACGGGAAACAACCAGGAGGCACGTTCCTTTAAAAGTTCATAGGGTTTATTGCTCCATAACCCATAAACCAGCACATAACATAAGGAATAGCCTTTAGCTCAGGTGAAAGCAAGTATAAGTGTCCATGATTTCAGGCTCAGTCCTGGAGCCTCAGCTAAACACAGGAGGCTTATCCCTCCTCACATACATCCAATATACATAGGCCTCCCTGGGTCAGCAGCCTCAGCACGTGGTCTTCAGGAAGGTAGCACACCTTCTTCCACCTAGGCCTGCCGGGACCTTCCACATGGCTCAATCAGATCCATGCGCTCTCTCCATACTGCAGACAGTCATTCCCTCCAGGGAACTCTCTGGCACTTGCAGCCATTACTCACAGCGTCCACACGTGCTGTCAGGCAGGAAGCCCCATCTCAGCGGGACCTTCCACACTGGCCCAATAGGGTCCAAGCATTCACCACCTGTGACCTACCCTGGCCACATTATATGGTTCATAGCCATGCCCACCGGGTCACATGACTCTGACCTCATCACAGGTCCTTCAAGCATTTACACACTTTTTCCAACAGTGCTTTAAACACGCCCCCAGGGTGGGTTTGTAGGTAACCAGGACCGCCCATCTCTCTAGTTACCTGGAGACAACACATAAGTCTCCATCCCAAAGCCACCCACTTTGGGATACATAACAGCCATTCCGTATTCTGCAATTCATCCTTTCTCCTGGGACATCCACACACTGCCCCCTAGCGGACTCAGTGGTTACTACACCACATACCTTCCCCCTCTGTTCAAACTTGTGGGGTTGAACACACAACATTACACCAGGGTCTCGCGACCGGGCACTCACTACACCTTGCCCCACAGGTCGAGAGAACAGTCTCCATCAGTCATACAGCTTCGTTCCTAGACCTCCCCCGCCTCCAGCGGTCAGAATATCAGTCATTGGCTTTGACCCTCCAGTCACGGTCTGTCTGCGTCGTCAGACACTGGTTAGTCACCATCCTTTCTCTATCTAAGCGTCTTGTAAGAAATGGTACCCCACCACATCCAAGTTTACATTTCAGTGCATTAACCTCACAGTTCTTTGCATCTGCTGTCTCCGTAGCAACCTCCAGTTCACACTGTAATCTACGGTGCAACGTATTGGCACGTTGAGCCTCTTTCTCTGCTTCCTCCACCTGGCGTTTCAACTGTTTCAGACGCACATCATTTCCTTCCGCCAGGCCTTTGTACTGCTCAGAATTACGCCTTTCATCATCCATTTGCCTTAGTACAACCTTCAGTTTTTTCTCCGTACAACGTACTTGTTTGCTAGCAGATTGTCGCACTTTAATTTCTGCATCAAGCTGTTCCTCCAGTAGTGCAACCTTTGCTTCTAAGTCCTTATTCTGGTGAACTAATTGCTGACGGGCATTCTCATTCTTCTGAGCATTACTATGTTCTGTCTTCAGATCAGCATCCATCTGGTCAACCTGAAGTGTGGCCTTTCTCAGCTTGTCATTGGCTAATTCAACGTTGCCGTGTTCTTCCTCCACTTCTTCTTCAAGCTGAATAATGCGAGACTCTAACCGCCTCTTTTCTTCCAAAGCCAGAGCACTTTCACCTCTGTTGTTGGCAATCACATCAGCCAGTTCATCTCTTTCCTGCTGTGCTTATCTTTTAGCACACTCTGCAGCAGCAAGCTCCGTCTGCAAACGAATCACCTCTGCTTCCATACTTTTCAGATTCTTTTTGTCTTCACACTGTTCCTCATTCAGGCCTGGCCGCCGTAAGTCTTCGTCCCACTTCTCCCGCAGAAGACCTCTTACAGTTTCTGTTAGTACTCCTACCTCTTCTCTGAGGGACTTATTCAGACCTTGCCATGATGTCAAGTGACCTTTGAGCTCGAAGACTTCGTTCTCTAGGTCATCTAGTCTGTGCTCCCTTTCTCTCTCAGAGCCACAGTCACCCCTAGAGTCTGAGTCACGCCGATCATCCGAGTCAACCCTCCAGTTACCCTATGACCGTGTGTCCATTCCAGTCACCTCATCTTCCAGCCCACCATCTGTCTTATCACGAGACGTCAGGCCCGTCAGTTGGGCAGATGTACATCTTCTTCCAGTCACTTCTACATCAGACCTGTCCACTTTAGGAGGCGTCACCGTCTCAACGTCTGTTAATCCAACAGTAGAAACGTTTCCCTCATTCGACCATACATCATCAAACAACACAAAGTCTCGGCCCCTCTCCAAGGCATAGACTAAGTCACGTGGTATCCCGCCCCCTTGGCACTCACCACCTATGGTCCCCTCAAACATTACTCGGTCTACTGCATAGTTCACCATGACCCCATGTTTACAGCGAACCCTGGCGTTTTTCTCGGTTAGAGAGAAAACGAGCGGAGTTCCTGTCAGAGTCACCTGACTCTGAGTCCAGTCTACCAGAGACTCCTTCCAGGTGCAGCATCACGGTACTCCTGTGGCCCATCATTATCCAGAAAATACTTGCCGCACTCCTCAAAACTCATACAGACACACTGCGGTTCCCCAGACATACCCACTGAGGCAACCAGTGCTGCCCTTTCCTGAACCACCCCAATTTGGGTCACCGCCCCCTCCTGGGACTCCACCCTTTTTGGTCACCACCCAAATTTGGGTTACCGCCCCCTTTTGGGACCCCACCCCTTTTGGGCTACCACCCCAATTTGGATCACCGTCCCCTTTTGGGACTCCACCCCTTTTGGGTTACCACTCCAATTTGGGTCACCATGCCCTTTTGGGACTCCACCCCCTTTTGGCCTACCACCCCGATTTGGGCCACCGGCCCCTTTTGGGATTTCCTCATGACTGTTCTGCAGAACTTCTTATGCCACAGTTCACACAGTACAGTTTGTCTTTTTGGGCTGGTACTGGCCCTTTAAGCATGACACCACACCAGTTCCTTCTGGCACTGCCACAGCTCCTGTTGTCACAAATCACCAACACCACCGGCTGCTGTTCACCGACAGCGGCTGTGTCCTCTTCGTAACCCCGCCGAGTTACAGGAAGCCGCTTGTCCCCTTCGTAACCCCGCCGAGTTACCGGAAGCCGCTTGTCCCCTTCGTGACCCCACTGAGCCACAGCAAGCTGCCTTGCAAAAAACCTTCGTGACGCCTCTGAGCCACAGCAATCACCTTCAGGTTTTGCATAGGAAAAAGAAAAAAAACACCACACAAAAAACTCAGGTGTCCTGTCTGTGTGCTATTCAGGACGTACCATCTCCGCCTGAGACTGTCCAACACACAGGGTGCACCGGGTGCTATTCAGGGAGCCGACCCTCCTCCCAGGGTTTCCCAACACACCGGCCTCACCAGGTCCAGGGGCTTAGCGGGTGCTCTTCAGGACATCTGTCTCCTCCTGAGACTGCCCAACACTCACGCCTCACCAGGTCCAAGGTCATACCACGTGCTCCAGGGAGACGATTCATCTCCTAGAATCTCCCAACACTGACCCTCCAGGACTTTGCTCACTGAACCCTCCAGGTAAACAGTCTCTCACTGACCCTGGTCAGTGCAACACGGATTCCTGTTCTTTACCTGCTGGTGTCAGCCACACAGGTTCCTGGATGCCTCTTCTCCTCAGAGGTATCCCACAAATATCAACACAGTCACTTTCTTTGACCTTGATCAGTATTACTCACGATTTTCCAGACCGTCTGCTCTCCTGGCTCAGAGCCGCCAGTACGGCAACATGTGCTTCTCGGAACCGCTGCCCGCAGTCTGTCACCAATTGTAGGGGTTCTACTCACTTAGGTGCGACGGGAGACAACCAGGAGGCACGTTCCTTTAAAAGTTCATAGGGTTTATTGCTCCATAACCCATAAACCAGCACATAACATAAGGAATAGCCTTTAGCTCAGGCGAAAGCAAGTATAAGTGTCCATGATTTCAGGCTCAGTCCTGGAGCCTCAGGAAAACACAGGAGGCTTATCCCTCCTCACATACAGCCAATATACATAGGCCTCCCTGGGTCAGCAGCCTCAGCACGTGGTCTTCAGGAAGGTAGCACACCTTCTTCCCCCTAGGCCTGCCGGGACTTTCCACATGGCTCAATCAGATCCATGCACTCTCTCAATACTGCAGACATTCATTCCCTCCAGGGAACTCTCAGGCACTTGCAGCCATTGCTCACAGCATCCACACGTGCTGTCAGGCAGGAAGCCCCATCTCAGCGGGACCTTTCACACTGGACCAACCGGGTCCAAGCATTCACCACCTGTGACCTACCCTGGCCACATTATATGGTTCATAGCCATGCCCACCGGGTCACATGACTCTGACCTCATCACAGGTCCTTCAAGCATTTACACACTCTTTCCAACAGTGCTTTAAACACACCCCCTGGGTGGGTTTGTAGGTAACCAGGAGCGCCCATCTGGGTGGGTTTGTAGGTAACCAGGTCTGCCCATCTCTCTAGTTACCTGGAGACTTCTCCCTTACACATTGAAACAACACCTCAGCAATATCATTGCTGAACAACACATAAGTCTCCATCCCAAAGCCACCCACTTTGGGATATATAACGGCCATTCCGTATTCTGCCATTCATCCTTTCTCCTGGGACATCCACACAGCACTCCCTAGCGAACTCAGTGGTTACTACACCACAATGCCTTTCCTGGCCATCTCACTGTGTTACCTTCTCACCTCTTCCTACGCAACACCTCACAGTCAGTGTCCCAGGCAAGCAGCCACGGACCTTGTCGGATAATGTGCTCAGTTTGTTTCCTTGCTCCCTTTTGGCTGCCTTTCCGGCGAAGATAACTGTGGTTAGTGGCTGAGGTACCTAAAGGTGCCACAGCTGTCGGCTTGCTAGCTGAGTCCATTGTCCACTCCACTAGGCTAAGGGTCCGAGACCCTTCTGCGACCTGATCCCTCCACCTGATGGCCGTCAGCGTGGAACGAGCCCTACGGGTGGCTTTCACACAGCCTGTGCCTCTGGGATCCCTTCTCTTTACAGGGTTCTTCCTTCAGTCTCTATTCCTTCCAGCAGCTCCTCCCAACCAGGAGCTGCTCCACGTACGTCCTTCCACTTCTTCCCCTAAGGGAAGACTCTCCTAACTTCCCTTCTGTTCTCCCTCTCTAACCCTCAACCTTCACCCGTGTCGAACCAGCAGCGTCCAGATGTTACAGCATAGTGGATGGGATTTCAAGAAATCCCATGTCCACTATACATCCAGAGATGCCCGCAGCTCACCCGCGGAGACGGACATGCAGCTGTCTATTTATCTTGCAGAGACGAGAGTCACCGCAAGATAAATTTCACCCGTACAATGTATTGGACGCGGTGATTCCGCACAGTTCAATGAACACATGTGGATTCACCTGTGTTCAATAGCCGGCAGCGCTTTGGACGCAGCGGACATGTGCTGGGTGCAAAGCGCTGCCAATTCCTGAACTTGTGCACATACCCTTAGATGTGTGTTTTGAATCATTGTCATTTTTCAAAAATTGTACATCTATCAAGGGCACAAAGTGATGGCAGCATCTTCTTTTTCAATATAGAGCAGAACATCTGTGAATTTCATCAGTGAAATGTAGCTCCAAGTCACCAGTGGGTCACTTTTGCTACAGTGTTCTGACTAGTTAGTAAAGCTTTGCTGATCTTCTCATAGCCCCCAACTTTCTTATTTTCTTTCTCAGGTTTTATGACATCTCTCTTCCATGTGGTGCCGTTGCTAACAGCATGAAATTGGAATGGGTTTTCTTTGTTATAGTCAACTGCCTGCTGGACACCTGTCCAATGAATCACTAGACTTACCTGTGGTTGAATTCTTTTTAATTAAACATTTGCAGTCTGTGGCAAATGCCGAGCGTCCTGCACGGTGTTGGGCTGTGAGCACAACCCCCATCTGTGGACGTCGGGCACTCAAACCATCCTCATGGAGTCGGTTTCTAACCGTTTGTGCAGACTCATGCACATTTGTGGGCTGCTGGAGGTCATTTTGCGTGGCTGTGCTCTTCCTGTTCCTCCTTTCACAAAGGTTGAGATAACAGTCCTGCTGCTGAGTTGTTGCCCTCCTACGGCCCCCTTCACGTCTCCTGGTGTACTGGCCTGTCTCCTAGTAGCGCCTCCAGCCTCTGGACACTACGCTGACAGACACAGCAAACCTTCTTGCCACACCTCGCATTGATGTGCCATCCTTGATGATCTTCACTACCTGAGCCACTTGTGTGGGTTGTAGAGTCCGTCTCATGCTACCACGAGTGTGAAAACACAACCAACATTCAAAAGTGACCAAAACATCAGCCAGAAAGCATTGGTACCGAGATGTGGTCTGTGGTCCCCACCTGCAGAACCACTCCTTTATTGAGGCTATCTTGATAATCTAATATATAAAGCTCAAAGTGTGTATGTATGTGTGTGTGTGTATGTATGGGTGGGTGTGTGTGTCTGTGTGTGTGTGTGTATGTCCGGGATAGGCATCTGCACCGTCGCAGCTACAGCCACAAAATTTGGCACAGTCACACGTCTGGTCCCCGAGAGCGTCCTAAGCTATGTTGTGAGGCAAAATTTTAACCCCGTGTGTTCCAATTCACAAAACAATTTTGCCCCTGTCTACATACTGGGGAAAAAGTGTGTGCGCGTCAAACCCCACCCCTCATTATGATGTCATAATACCCCTATCTACATAATGGGGAAACAGTGTGTGTGTATCAAGCCCCACCCCTCATTATGATGTCACAATGGTTGCCATGGCGATGCTGATGTCATCATAGGTTGCAAGCCCCGCCGCTCCTTATGATGTCATAATGGTTGACTATGGGATGGAGGATGTGTGATGGGTATATGGGCATGGGACTATGGGATGGAGGATGTGTGATGGGTATATGGGCACTGGACTATGGGATGGAGGATATGTATGACGGGTATATGGGCAGGGGACTATGGGATGGCGGATATGTATGATGGGTATATGGGCACGGGACCATGGGATGGAGGATATGTATGATGGGTATATGGGCATGGGACTATGAGATGAAGGATGTGTGATGGGTATATGGGCACTCGACTATGGGATGGAGGATATGTATGATGGGTATATGGGCACGGGCCTATAGGATGGAGGATGTGTGATGGGTATATGGGCACGGGACTATGGGATGGAGGATATGTATGATGAGTATACGGGCACGGGCCTATGGGATCGTGGATATGTATGATGGGTATATGGACACGGGACTATGGGATGGAGGATAATTACAATTTGTTATAACTAACCACAGTTAGTTACTATGCCCGGGCAGCGCCGGGCTCTTCAGCTAGTTGCTAATAATTTCCATCTGTTGTCTATTCCATTTGCACAACAGCATGTGAAATTGATTGTCAATCAGTGTTGCTTCCTAAGTAGACAGTTTGATTTCACAGAAGTTTGATTTACTTGGAGCTATATTCTGTTGTTTGTGTCCCCTTTATTTTTTTCAGCAGTGTATATCCTTTCACTTGTTGTATACTTCTGTCTTTGGGACTTGTGATGCCAATTTTATGCTATTTTATTTAATTTCTGACTGTGTTTAAAGGTATTTTCCAGTTTAGGAAAAGTAATTTAAACCCTAGCTGCAATTTGTTTAAAAAAAAAACAAAACTGCATTAGGCTGCTTTCACACATCCGGCTTTTTGAATCCGGCACGATGCGGCGAAAAGTGTGAAAATCGGATCCGGAATTGGATCCGGTTTTGACACAGAATTTAATGATCTCGCATCGTGTCGTAAGGACATGCGGCGCCTCCGTTTTAAGCCGGAAACGGCAAACCTGCGCCGTCCGGCGTCAGCAAAAAACGTTGTCTGCAACTTTTTTTTCTACAGCGCATGCACGGACACTGTGAGGTTTAACCCACAAGTGCCCGGCGCGTGCACGTATCTCTCTCTCTCGCCCCGCATACCGCCGCCTCTCTCGTCCCCGGTGTGGCTCCTTTAAATGCTTTCCAAGCCGGATCAGGCGCCGCACCTGCATCCGGTGTCACCGCTGCAGGCCTGATCCGGCGGTCCGGCTTTCCACCGCACGCCGCTGGAACAAGACCACCGGATGTGTGAAAGCAGCCTTACTCACCATTCAGGGGTAAATGCTGAGTCTCCGCCGCTGTTCTTGGTGTCTGCAGCGTTAACATCACGTCAACTACACTGCTGCCAATAAGTAAGTTCTGCCCAAGTTGATAGAACGAGGCATTTAGAGCAGATAAACTCAGTGATTGGCTGCAGTGCTGTTCTTGTCAGTGCTGCAGACAATAGTAGAAACCAGGAGCAGCAGTGAGGCTCAGCACTGGACCTGGGGAGGGTGAGTAAAGAAATTTTGTGTGTTTAAAAAAAAAAAAAATGCAGTGAGGGAACAGGGGTTTTCCAAAACGAGAAAGCACCTTTAAACACAGCAATCAGTTAATAACAATGAACACAAGCATAAAAATGACATCACCATAGTAAAGAAGGCATATAGGAGGTGGCATGATGCCGTTTCATCATGGCACCTCTGATACATTTGACGAATTCGTATGAGCTGTCAGTGGCTTTTTTCTATCTCTATTTAGAAATCGCTGTGATTTACCACCTCCTCGTATTGCTGCGCAGGCGCAAGTTTTCCACGCACTAACACTTTATCGAGAAGTGTGTCGACACAAGAGGATATGTGTGACATGAGCATAAGCGGGTGCCAGACGCTGCGATGCTAACGGGGGTTTTCAAGCAAAGGATGTAAATGCAATTTTTAAAAAAATGTTGAAGCGCCTGGGCGTTGATTGGGTAACACTTTTGACACAGGATGTTTATGAGCACATTTATTGTTTATGAGTACATATTACATAGCTCAGTTATCACACGTTTTTACTGTGTGAATTTGGAGTTTTATATATTAATATATACTGTATGACACGTGATCCTGTATATTTTTGGAAATATCTGTTTAATTATTCACTAATTATAGATGGTGCATAAGTGTGAGTATAAATCGCTCACCTCATACACTATTAGATGTCATTCACATGTCGCTGTAGAAAAAATGGGACCTGTGTCATCAGCGTTTTCGATCAGTGTGTCATCAGTGTACTGTCCATGTGTCTGTTTTTACAATTAGTGTCAGTGTACGGTCCGTGTGTCCGTTCTTACCATCAGTGTACAGTCCGAGTGTCCATTCTTACCATCGGTGTACTACGGTCCGTGTTTCCATTCTTACCATCGGTGTACTACGGTCCGTGTTTCCGTCCTTACCATCATTGTACGGTCCGTGTATCCATTCTTACCATCAGTGTACAGTCCGTCTGTCCGTTCTTACCATCAGTGTACGGTCAGTGTGTCCGTTCTTGCCATCAGTGTGCGGTCTGTGTGTCCGTTCTTACCATCAGTGTACGGTCCGTGTGTCCGTTCTTACCATCAGTGTACGGTCCGTGTGTCCGTTCTTACCATCAAAGTACTTTGGTCCGTGTGTCCGTTCTCACTATCAGTGTACGGTCCGTGTGTACATTCTTACCATCAGTGTACGGTCCATGTGTCCGTTCTTGCCATTAGTGGACGGTCCGTGTGTCCATTCTTGCCATCAGTGTACGGTCCGTGTGTCCGTTCTTACCATCAGTGTACGGTCCGTGTGTCCATTCTTGCCATCAGTGTACGGTCCGTGTGTCCGTTCTTACCATCAGTGTACGGTCCGTGTGTCCTTTCTTACCATCAGTGGACGGTCAGTGTGTTCGTTCTTACCATCAGTGTGTGGTCTGTGTGTCCGTTCTTACCATCAGTGGACGGTCAGTGTGTTCGTTCTTACCATCATTGTACGGTCAGTGTGTTCGTTCTTACCATCAGTGTACGGTCTGTGTGTCCGTTCTTACCATCAGTGTACGGTCCGTGTGTCCGTTCTTACCATCGGTGTACTACGGTCCGTGTTTCCATTCTTACCATCAGTGTACGGTCCGTGTGTCCATTCTTACCATCGGTGTACTACGGTCCGTGTTTCCGTCCTTACCATCAGTGTACGGTCCATGTATCCATTCTTACCATCAGTGTACAGTCCGTGTGTCCGTTCATACCATCAGTGTATGGTCCGTGTGTCCGTTCTTACCATCAGTGTACGGTCCGTGTGTCCGTTTTTACCATCAGTGTACTACTGTCCATGCGTCTGTTCTTACCATCAGTGTGCGGTCTGTGTGGTCATTCTTTCCATCAGTGTACGGTCCGTGTGTCCATTCTTGCCATCAGTGTATGGTCCGTGTGTCCTGTGAGAATCATGTGGGAATAGTGGATGAGGGCAGGTATATCTCGCCCATATACCTTTCTTATGTGGCCTAGCCTGGTCAGTATCTCACCTGGTTACTAATGAATAATGGGAGGTGGATATAAAAGGATGCCAGGTGGTTGTGTGAGTGTCTCAGCCTGGGAACACAGAGAGCCTGACTGTGTGAGAGACACACGTGAGTGAAAGCATTGCCCACTGTAACTGTAGTTTGGCTGGACGGTAGAAGCCCGTCAGTTGGTAGTTAGGTTGTACCTTGTTTAGTTAGTGCCGAACAGGCAAGGATTTGTTTTATGTTTTTTTTCCTTTATGCATTGCTTTCACCTTTAATAAACCTGACCCAGTGTCAGTTATACCCGGACCCCGACTGTGCGCCTGAGTTTCATGCTGAACGCACGTGACCTTTGACCCCAGCAAAGGCGATCCCGGAGTGTTTTATCACATTGTGGTGGAGAATGTGGGCATCACGTTGGAAGCATGAGCATGGAGGACGTGGTGAAAGCGCTGGTACAGTCCACCGCCGTCCAGCAAGAAGCTAATCGGGTGATGATGGCCCAGCTGAAGGAGTTGGTGGACATGACAGCTACCGATCGTTCGCTTCTCCAGCAGGTGGCGCAGCGCCTGGCAAGCTTACCTGAGTTTAACCTGGAAGCCGAGTCGAGAGTGATTCACGTGAGTCGGTACTGGCAGAAGATGACGACCGAAGATGACGTCGAGGCATACCTGACCACGTTTGAACGGACGGCGGTGCGAGAAAAATGGCCGAAGGCACGATGGGCCGGCCTGATTGCCCCATTTCTTTCCGGTGAAGCCCAAAAGGCTTATTATGACTTAGAACCTGAAGCTGCGCAGGACTTTGACAAACTGAAAGCCGAGATCATGGCCCGGCTGGGAGTGACGACCGCTGTCCGTGCACAGAGAGTGCATCAATGGACTTATCAGCCGGATTAACCACGGCGGTCACAGATGTTCGACCTGATCCACGTGACGAAGCAGTGGCTACAACCCTAGGTGTTGACAGCGCCAGAGATATTCCAGAGAGTCGTCATGGACAAGTACCTGAGAACTCTACCGCCAGCCCTGAGGAAGTGGGTAAGCCATGGAAATCCCACGACGGCAGATCAACTGGTGGATCTGGTTGAACGTTACTCCGTGGCGGAAGGACTCCGAGACGACGCTACCCCACCTCGTTCTTCATCATCTCCACGTGGAACCGGTAAGACTGCTCCAGGGAGTAGGGGAGAAGCAAAAATCCCTAAGACAGTGGGGGAGGAAAACGGGACTGCCCGCACTGCAAGGCCGAGAGTAACGAACTATGGTCTAAGCCAGGGTTTCCCAACTCCAGTCCTCAAGGCACACCAACAGATCATGTTTTCAGGATTTCCTTTGTATTGCACAGGTGAAGCAATTATCACCTGAGCAATACTAAGGAAATCCTGAAAACATGATCTGTTGGTGTGCCTTGAGGACTGGAGTTTGGAAACCCTGGTCTAAGCAAGGGGCCCGTTAGGTGTTTCCGCTGCCAAGAGATGGGCCACATTGCTGCGTACTGTCCGGTCACTGCTGAACCCATGCAGTGCGACGTCACAGACTCTAAAAACCGCATGTCTATAGTTGCACGTGTAGTGAGTGTGAATGCCGGTCAAAGGGATGTGGAAAAACACTTATGTGATTTAACTGTTGATGGCAAAAATGTGGTGGCATTGTTAGCCTCGGGAAGTGTGGTGACTCTGGTGAAGGCCAGTCTGGTGTCAGCCCCGACTGGACCATCAGACAAATTTTCTGTAACGTGTGTGCATGGAGACACCTGTTCATACCTCACCACGGTCATATGCATTACTACTTCCTTTGGGTCTGTGCAACATAAAGTGGGACTCGTCCCTGCGTTATTGCATGATGTTATCTTGGGCCGGGATTTTCCCCACTTCTGGCAATTGTGGGAGAATCAGTTGATACCTCAGGGTAATAGTGTACATGATTCTTCTCCCAGGGCGCGTGTGGGTCCCGAACCCCTAGAAGAGGTCTTCCCGGAAGACTCGGGGGAAGAGTCTGCTGGAAATGACCTGCAGTTCCCGTTTTCAGTCATGGCGGGTGATACGGAGGAGACCGGGGAAGAGGAGGAGGCCGACAGCCGTTCCACCTCCCCGTTTGCCGGATTTGGAAGTTCAGAAAGATGACTTCCAAAGCGAGCAAATAAAGGATCCTACCCTTTCTCAGGCTAGGACAAATGTAAAAGCGATAAATGGGGTACTCGTAGAACCTGGCTCTAGGCTGGCATATCCTTACATGGTCCTGGAGAATGATTTACTATATCAGATAGAGAAAAAGGGGGAAGACACGGTGCAACTATTAGTTGTGCCAAAACCCTACCGGCGTCAGGTGCTGGACCTGGCCCACGGACATGTGATGGGAGGTCACCTGGGAGTCCAGAAAACCACCGAAAGGATATTACACTGTTTCGTTTGGCCAGGCATGCATCACGATTAGAGTTGAGCGAAACGGGTCGAAAAATTTCAAAAGTCGCCGACTTTTGGCAAAGTCGGGTTTCATGAAACAAAACCCGACCCTAGGATGAGGTCGGCCACGAGGTCGGCGACTTACGTGCCAAAGTCGCGTTTCAAAAGTTTGTTTTGCGCTCTTTTTCAGCCAATCAGGATCCACGGACACTGTGGGCAACGTGATGACATAGGCAGGGGTCACCAACATCTTTCAGAAGGGCATGCAAGTGATTGGCTTGCTTTGGTGGGCGTCACAGGGGTTATAAAAGGGCGTGCACGCCGACCGCCATCTTACTTCTGCCGATCTTAGCATAGGGAGAGGTTGCTGCTGCTGATTCTGTAGGGAGAGCGTTAGGCAGGGAAGAAGAAAAAAAAACTGCTTCTGCTGCTAGCGATTTTGCCTGTACAACACACCAGTCACTGTGTGTGCAGTGCAAGGGGAGGCTATATTGTGGTGGATCAGCGGTGTTGGTCGTTAGGCTGCCTTCTAAGGCTTCCTGACAGCTGCATTGCTGTTTACCCACTGCTCTGCAAACTGCTTTTTTAAAAGCAATCCCAATTTTTTTTTTGTCCTGCTGAAGTACTGAGCGTGCATTTTTTCACACCATACAGCTGTGTACGCTCCTCACACAGTACCGTGTAACGGCTGTTATCACAGCCACAGTGAAGCTATCTGTGTGTCACTGTGGAAGGATAAGTGGAGAACTTGTTCCGTTCTTACAGACCTACACTCTAGGGAGAGTCCTATTCTGCCCAATTCTACATACACCTTGTAGTTTGTGATACACTAGCCAATTTCTGCCTGTGACATAGCGCTCTGATATTCAGTGGGCCTCACACAATCCAAAAGTGTCCAGTGTCCACTAGTGTGTGCAGAAATTCAAAATCTCCCTTATCCTGTAGTCACTTTTTTCACACCTGTGCCATCGAGCCTGTGACATAGCGCTCTGATATTCAGTGGGCCTCACACAATCCAAAAGTGTCCAGTGTCCACTAGTGTGTGCAGAAATTCAAAATCTCCCTTATCCTGTAGTCACTTTTTTCACACCTGTGCCATCGAGCCTGTGACATAGCGCTCTGATATTCAGTGGGCCTCACACAATCCATAAGTGTCCAGTGTCCACAAGTGTCTGCAGAAATTCAAAATCTCCCCTGTCCTATAGACACCTTGTACCTTGTTTTACATTACTATATAGTTTGTTGGATTTTGTCTACATTTCTACCAAAAATGAGGAAGGCTGGTGGAAGAGGCCGTGGAATTGGGCGGGGGTTGGCAGCTGGTAATGATGGTGTTGGTGGTGGATCTGATGGTAGTGGCAAAAGCAAAATAGGACCGAATGCAGGAGGTGTTGAGCCTGCGTCATCGTCTGGCGCCACAAGGCCTCAAAGGCTTAGTTTTCTAGGAGTTGGCAAACCGCTTTTAAAGCCAGAGCTTCAGGAAAAAGTTTTGTCTTATATTGCTGACTCAGCCTCCAGCTCTATCGCCTCCTCTTCTTCAGTTGTAAAAAATAAAAGCACTGAGTCGTCATTGGAGGCTCATGTTCATGAACCACACCTTTCCTTGTGTCCTTCACCCCAACCAAGATTGAAGGATGACGCAGGCCATATTACTGATTACTCCATGGAGCTGTTTTCACATACCATGCCTGGATTATCAAGTGAAATGGTGAATTACCCAGGCCAAGATGAATCTGACATGGAGTGCACTGATGCACAGCCGCTGATAGATGATTCTGCTGGTACATTCACTCAGAGCACTACATTGTCCTCGTAGTGTACAGAGCCAGATTCTGACCCTGATGAGACTCAGGTGCCCCTTCCCGCACACTATACCACCATACACGGTGACACAGAGGAAGGTACACATGACATTGAAGAGGAGGTGATGGATGACCCAGTTGTTGACCCAGATTGGCATCCATTGGGGGAAGAGGGTGCTGCTTCCAATAGCTCAGATGAGGAGGAGCATCCACAGCAGACATCGACATCGCAACAGCTGTTATCTGGCAGGCCCGGAGCACTCCAAAGACAGGTTCCAAAAATCAAAAGAGTTGCTGGACAGCTTGTCCAGAGGGTCAAAAGATCACAGCGTGCTAGGCCGCAAAATGTCTGCCAAAGTAGGAAGAGTGCAGTGTGGCACTTTTTTGAACAAAATCCTCATGATCAGGCCAAGGTTATCTGTAAGAAGTGCGCAAAGACCTTTAGTCGAGGGAAAAATCTGAAAAATTTGAATACCAGTTGCATGCTTAGACATTTAACCACCATGCACTTGCAAGCGTGGACACAACACCAAACCTCAAGTGCCACATGTGCAACTGATCACAAAGAAGGTAGTCAACAACGCTACATTGTTTCCCCCACTGTAAGCCCACCGGTTAGCACAGCAGCAAATGTTGAGGTGTCATTGCAAGGCCACAGCAGTCAGGGAATCCCACTGTTATATCAACGAAATACTGAATCTAGGCCATCAGAAAGAACACCAACTCCATCACCATCATCAACCCTCGCTCAGTCCGCCCTGTCCACCGCTACTTCCACCATATGCAGCTCTCAAGTCCAGCTCACCCTCCCAGACACTATGAGTAGGTCAAGAAAGTACTCAGTCTCTCATCCGCGTACACTGGGTTTGAACGCCCAGATTGCCAAACTAATCTCGTTTGAGATGATGCCCTATCGGTTGGTGGAAAGCGCAGCTTTCCGCGAACTCATGGCCTATGCAGTACCACGCTATGACCTACCCAGTCGCCACTTCTTCTCTCGCAAAGCCATCCCAGCCCTCCACCATCATGTAAAAGACCACATTGTCCATGCACTCAAGCAGTCAGTGAGTGGAAAGGTGCACCTCACAACTGATGCATGGTCCAGTCGGCATGGCCAGGGCCGTTACGTGTCCATCACTGCGCACTGGGTTAATGTGGTGGATGCAGGGTCCACAGGGGACAGCGGTGGTGGGACAGTGGTGCCTAGCCCACGGTATAGGAAACAGTTGGCTGTAGGCGTTCGACCCTCCTCCTCCTCCTCCTCCAGAAGCGAAAGCTCGTCCACAGAGCGCAGTCGTACGAGCACTCCATCTGCAGCTGCCACTGTTGCACACGAGGTGTCCCCCTATCGAGCAGCTAGTGGAAGGCGTCAGCAGGCTGTGTTGCAGATGATGTGTTTGGGCGACAGACCCACCGCCGAGGTGCTGGCCGAGTACTTGAAACGACAAACTGAGTCATGGCTGGGCAGTGTACATCTTGAGGCAGGCAAGGTAGTTAGTGATAACGGCCGTAATTTTGTGGCAGCCATAGCCCTTTCAAAACTCAGCCACATACCTTGCTTGGCTCACACCTTGAACCTGGTGGTGCAGTGCTTCCTCAAAAATTATCCGGAGTTAACAGCCCTGCTCCAGAAGGTGCGAAGACTGTGCGCGCACATCCGCCGGTCGCCTGTACACTCCGTTCGTATGCAGAAGCTGCAGCGATTGCTCCACCTTCCCAACCACCGCCTCATTATCGACATTGCAACAAGGTGGAACTCCACCCTGCACATGGTGGAGCGGCTGTGCGAGCAGAGGCAGGCCATAATGCATTTGTGGGAGGATACACGGCCAGGCACTTTGAGAGCAGACATGGAGTTGACGGGTGTGCAGTGGTCGAAGCTGAAAGACCTTTGTAAAGTCCTTCAGTGTTTTGAGGAATGCACACGGCTGGTAAGCGCAGACGACGCCATCCTAAGCATGAGCATCCCACTTATGCGTCTGCTCATGCAAACTTTGACGCACCTTAAGGAGCAGGCGTCTGCAGCCAATGTTGATGAGGAGGAAGAGGAGGAGGGAATCCTTGATGACATTCAGCCATTGTCTGCTCAGGGACCTCTCCTGGACGAGGTGGAGGAAGAAGAGGAGGAGGATGATGATGGGGATGATTACTTAGGGGAGGAGGATGCATCTCGTGGGGCAAGTGAAAATGTTGGCGTGGCAAGGTCTGGTACAGGGTTTGTGCGTGACTGGAGGGATGTGGATTTGCCAGAAAGTGCTCATCCACCCAGCACTCGCAGTGCATCATTGACACCGGGAACATTGGCCCACATGTCAGATTATGCCTTGCAGATCCTAAAAAGGGACCCCCGCATTGCCAAAATGATGAACGATGACGACTACTGGTTGGCCAGCATCCTGGATCCACGCTATAAAGGCAAATTACAAAACATCATGCCACAGGAGAACCTTGACCTAATATTGGCTAATAAACAAGCAACTCTGGTAAATCGGTTGCTTGAGGCATTCCCAGCACACAGCAGCGGTGATGGTTCTCACACGAGCCGTACGGGCCGGGGGCAGCTTGGCAGAGGTGTTCGTGGTGCACACAGCAGAAGTGGCGTTGGAGACAGGGGTTTCATGACAATGTTGTGGACTGATTTTTCAAGTACCGCTCACACAACTGGTAATACTGCATCGATGGAAAGTGACAGGAGACAGCAGTTGTCAACTATGGTTACAAACTACTTTTCCTCCCATATCGATGTTCTCCCACACAGGTCATTCCCCTTTGACTATTGGGCCGCTAAACTGGACACCTGGCCTGAATTGGCACAATATGCCTTAAAGGAGCTCGCTTGCCCAGCTGCAAGTGTGCTATCGGAAAGAGTCTTCAGTGCAGCTGGATCAATCCTGACAGAAAAAAGGACCCGTCTGTCAACCCAAAATGTGGATGATCTAACCTTCATTAAAATGAACCATGCATGGGTTTCCAAGGATTTTGTCCCACCTTCCCCTGATGACACATAGGGTGACAGAAAAATGGCTTGCTTTGGTCCACCTCTTCCTGGGACTTGACCTATTTCGCCTTTTGCATCAGCTGAATGTCCAACATCAACACATGCCACTTTCTAAAACTCCCTAACTGTGCTGCCTCCCCCCCCCCATGGCCGGGGTCACCACCTAGCGCACGACACCGTGCGAGTGCCGTTGCCCTGGACAGGTGGGTAGGCCGACTCTTGGGCGCGGGCACTGGCACAGGGTCCCTCATAGTGCAATCAAGTGTCTCTGACGGTGGTGGTGCACACCCGCCGTCAGACACACCGCCGTACTATGAGGGGCCCAGTGCCAGTACCGACGCCCACGAGTGGGCCCCCCTTGCTTGGGCAGGGCCCCAGCATTTGCAATCTTTACCTCTCCCTGCTCCTCCGCTGTGTAGTCTGGGCCGTCAAATCCATACTGTGCCTGACACCGTCTGAGCCTGCCTCCTGATGTATAGACTTATATTTTGAATGTGTACGCTATCCATACATGTTATCTGGGGATACGGTACCCTTTCTCACCTTTGTGCAATCACGTGCAAGCCATACTGGGCCTAACACCGTCTGAGCCTGCCTCCTGATGTATAGACATATATTTTGAATGTGTACGCTATCCATACATGTTATCCGGGGATACGGTACCCTTTCTCACCTTTGTGCAATCACGTGTAATCCATACTGGGCGTGAGAACGGCTGGCGAGCTGTTAAGCAAGCTACAGCACCTGTGGTTTGCACACGTAAGTTTTTCATTTTTTCAGGAATGACGGTTAGGCCTAATTCCGGAACTGCGTTTGACCTGCACTTACTGGGAAATCATCGTTCGCGGGTAATAATTGTAATCAGTGATCCCCATCACTAACGTTGTTCAGCAGGTTATCTGCACCTGTAAGCGACAAACGCTGGCCTTTTCAGTGTAGCGCACATGCAGCCACGGACATGTAAGAGCATGACACACCAGTTATTGGCCAATCTCATGTGCCAGAGCCTCACGTGTCCCTCTAGTAAGCCGGACTCGGACCGCGGGGCGTGACGGAGTCTCGTTCGTTAACGGAATTAAGCTTGCAATGTGTGCATCTGTTCTGTAGCTGGCATGGTTGAGGTTTCCCAGGTGGAGTCGAATTTAACCGTAGGCTCCACTCCTGGTGGTGCCCTTCTGGACATTCCTTTAAGGTTCAGCTTTGCAACCATACTGCCCACGTAAAACAAACACTTTGCCTTCATGAACGCTGTTTGGAGGGTCATGACTCATGGGAATAACGCCGCCCAATCAGTTAACCTGCTAGAGAGATCCTTCGTTGCTCCCAAGCATGACATCACACTCCCTAGGAGGAAGGTAATGCCACTGTGGCGACCGTACTCCTGGGGGCGATACAAGTGCACTGATACCCAGCCACTGCTCGATGAATCTGCTGGTACATTGACCCAGACCACTACATTCCCCTCGCACGCTACACGGCCTGAATCTGACCCTGATGAAACTCAGGTTACCCTTCCCATATACAGTTCCATCTTACACGGTGACAAAGAGGAAGCTGCAGATGAAAGTGCAGGTTCGGCCCACCCGCCATCAGACACACCACCGTACTATCAGGGGCCCTGTGCCAGTGCCGTCGCCAACGAGTGGGCCCCCCCTGCTTGCTCAGGATCACAGCTCTTGCAAGGTTGAAATACTGTGCAGTGAGATGGAAGATGGGGACGACGAGGAGTCCAGACTAGTACAGGGATTCCCTAGCGAGGAGACTTATTTGATTGTTTTCAATGTTGGGACAGCAATTTTTGGGGAGCACTATACTCTGGAGAATGATAGATGGGGCCCACCATACACTGGAACATTCCAAAGGTGGACATCAGACACTGGAGCAGCATTTACAGGGCCCATTATACACTAGAGCATTAGAAATGGGGTCCATTATGTTTGGAGCATTATTTGGGCCCATAAGACAGTGGAGCTTCATCCATGGGGACCAACATATACTGTAGCATTATGTGGAGCTCATCATATACTGTTTCAAACATTATATGGGACCAATGATTCTGTATGGAGAAATAGATGGGCCTCGTCATGAGATGTAAAAAGTGAAGTATTTTTCATTGTACTATACCGCTATTTCTCTGCCGTATCGGAGCATGATGAGTTGTGGTATGTGTTAAAGGGGCGCTCTTTCGCCCAGGGCACATGAAAACCTGGAGCCAGCCCTACCCCCCCACAACTTTAGCCAAATAACCCCCATTTTTCAGTGCGTAACTTGTATTATGAAGTTAATTAAGGTTGACAAGCTTAAGTAAGAAGAATTGATGCTTTTGGAATTCAAATGGGCACTGTAGGTGTGTTTCCTGTCCTCCTCTCACTGCCGACTTTTATTCCCCATTGACTTACATTGGGTTTCATGTTTCGGGACGACCCCGACTTTTCCCTATAATCGGCCGATCTTGCTCGACCCGACTTTTGGAAAAGTCGGGTTTCACGAAACGAAACTCGACCCTAAAAAACCAAAAGTCGCTCAACTCTAATCACGATATTCGTGCATATTGTGAGTCTTGTCCTGACTGCCAAGCCTCTGCGCCTAAGCCCCGGTTCTGTAGCCCTTTGGTACCCCTACCTTTTATTGAGGTCCCGTTTGAGAGGATTGTGATGGATTTAGTTGGGCCCCTTCCACGGTCTGCACGTGGACACCAACATATCCTGGTCATCTTGGATTATGCCACTCGTTACCCGGAGGCCATCCCTTTGCGTAACACGGTCACCAAGACGATTGCCAAGGAACTGGTGCATGTGTTTAGTCGGGTCGGTATACCAAAACAGATACTCACCGACCAGGGGACCCCCTTTATGTCCAGGGTAATGAAGGAGCTCTGCCGGTTGTTACAAATCGAACCGTTACGCACATCCGTGTATCACCCTCAAACAGACGGGTTGGTCGAACGGTTCAATAAAACTCTGAAGCAGATGCTGAGAAAGGTGATAGACAAGGATGGGAAGAACTGGGACTATTTACTTCCGTATTTGCTTTTTGCCATCAGGGAAGTGCCCCTGTCTTCCTGTGGATTCTCGCCTTTCGAGTTATTGTACGCCCGACGTCCTCGCGGACTGTTAGACGTCGCCAAAGAAACCTGGGAGGGTCAGGTCACTCCGTTTAAAACGGTGATAGATCACGCATCCCAATTGCAGGACTGTATTGCGGCTGTTATGCCTATCGTCAAAGAACACATGATGCAGGCTCAAGGAGCCCAAAAAAGAATCTACAATAGGGGCGCCAAGATCCGTACGTTTGCACCCGGAGATAGGGTGTTGATCCTGGTTCCCACGGTGGACAGTAAGTTCCTAACAAAGTGGCAGGGCCCCTTTAAGATTAAGGAAAGAATTGGTGAAGTAAACTACAAAGTATACCAGGCAGGTAAACGGAAACCTGAACAGGTTTATCATGTAAATCTGATAAAACCCTGGAAAGATCGGTCTGCCTTGTCAGCGGAGCTGGCCCGTCCCGTCTGCTCGCATACCGTACCGGAGGTATGGGTTGCAGAGACTCTCTCGGAGCGGCAAAAGACTGAGGTCAGGCAGTTTCTACTTCACAAGCAAAAGTTTTTCTCAGAAAAACCCGGGCAGACTACGCTAATGAAACATGACATCGTAACAGAACCTGGTGTCACAGTTCACGTGAGGGGCAATACCCCGAAACAGCTGTATGTGGATGGATACCATGTTTTGGCATAGGTGGTTTCCTTCACTGGAGACTGCCCTTCCCATGGTTGTTCCTTCCCGGGCAAAGACCTGGCTGGTCATTGCTTGCGTTGAGAAACACGTGATGGTGTCTCCGCGGCTTCTGTTTTGCATGTTTTACATATTTCCCATAAGGGATGGGGGCAGTGCTCTAGAATCACTGCGTTGAGAAACACGTGATGGTGTCTCCGCAGTGTCGGATGTTGATCTCCATGAGTTCATTCATCCTCCTTTTCACAGTTCACGTGAAACCCTACAGAATTCCGGAAGCACGCCGTGAAGCCGTTTCCCGAGAAGTGAAGGCAATGTTAGAGTTAGGTGTCATTGAGGAATCGCACAGTGCTTGGTCCAGCCCGATAGTGTTAATTCCAAAACCGGATGGCATCATCCGGTTCTGCAATAACTTCAGGAAACTGAATGCGGTCTCAAAATTTGATGCCTACCCTATGCCCCGGGTCGACGAGTTAATAGATCGGTTAGGAAAAGCCCGGTATATTATGACCCTAGACCTAACAAAGGGGTATTGGCAGATCCCTCTGGCGGAGGCTGCCAGAGAAAAGACAGAATTTGCTACACCGGAAGGTTTATTTCAGTATGTGTATATGCCGTTTGGACTGCACGGGGCACCAGCGACCTTCCAGAGACTGATGGATCGAGTCCTGAGGCCACATAGGCAGTACGCTTCGGCCTATTTGGATGACATTGTCATTTACAGCTTGGATTGGGAGACTCATCTCCAGAAAGTACAAGCTGTGATTGACAACCTGTGGGAGGCAGATCTAACCGCGAACCCCAAGAAATGTCATATCGGGCTAGAAGAAGCCCGGTATTTGGGATATGTAATTGGGAGGGGTATTGTTAAACCCCAGCTCGATAAGATTCAGGCGGTTCAGGACTGGCCGCAACCTGTCAACAAGAAGCAGGTGCAAGCCTACCTGCGGCTATTATCACCGGTTCATACCCAATTTTGCAACCATTGCTAACCCCCTGACGGATCTTACAAAAGGGAAAGACTCTGTCATGATTAAATGGAGTTTAGCGGCTGAAGAAGCCTTCCATAGCCTAAAACGGGCACTTTGCTCTCAACCCGTACTGGTGACTCCGGACTTCTGCAGCGAGTTTGTGGTACAAACAGATGCCTCTGATACCGGAATCGGGGCAGTACTGTCACAAGTGAGGGACGGAGTGGAACACCCGGTCCTCTATCTCAGCCGGAAGCTGAATAAACCCGAGCAAAAGTATGCAGTCGTAGAAAAAGAGTGCCTAGCCATTAAGTGGGCTCTAGAGGCCCTCAAATATTACCTGGTGGGCCAAAAGTTCAGGCTGATCACTGACCATGCCCCTCTCAAGTGGATGCACTTGCACAAGGAACGGAATAGCCGGGTGACCCGGTGGTTCCTTGCCCTGCAGGCCTACACTTTTACGGTGGAGCACCGCCCAGGGGTACAGATGGGGAATGCAGATGCCCTGTCCCGAGTGCACTGTTTGGCGCGTGTCATTGCTCGACTGAAGTGGTCTGAGCAGAGGGGGGAGGGATATGTGAGAATCGTGGGAATAGTGGATGAGGGCAGGTATATCTCGCCCAGATACCTTTCCTATGTGGCCTAGTCTGGTCAGTATCTCACCTGGTTACTAATGAATAATGGGAGGGTGGCTATAAAAGGATGCCAGGTGGTTGTGTGAGGGTCTCAGTCTGGGAACACAGAGAGCCTGTCTGTGTGAGAGACACACGTGAGTGAAAGCAGTGCCCTCTGTAACTATGGTTTGGCTGGATGGGAGAAGCCCGCCAGTTGGTAGTTAGGTTGTACCTTGTTTAGTTAGTGCCGGGCAGGTAAGGATTTACCATCAGTGTACGGTCCGTGTGTCCATTCTTACCATCAGTGTGCGGTCTGTGTGTCCGTTCTTGCCACCAGTGTACGGTCTGTGTGTCCATTCTTACCACCAGTGTACGGTCCGTGTGTCCGTTCTTACCATCTGTGTACTACGGTCCGTGTGTCCGTTCTTACCATCAGTGTACGGTCGGTGTGTCCGTTCTTACCATCAGTGTATGGTCCGTGCTTACCATCAGTGTACGGTCCGTGTGTCAGTTCTTGCCATCAGTGTATGGTCCGTGCTTACCATCAGTGTACGGTCCGTGTGTCAGTTCTTGCCATCAGTGTATGGTCCGTGCTTACCATCAGTGTACGGTCCGTGTGTCCGTTCTTCCCATCTGTGTACTACGGTCCGTGTGTCCGTTCTTACCATCAGTGTACGGTCGGTGTGTCCGTTCTTACCATCAGTGTATGGTCCGTGCTTACCATCAGTGTACGGTCGGTGTGTCCGTTCTTACCATCAGTGTATGGTCCGTGCTTACCATCAGTGTACGGTCCGTGTGTCAGTTCTTGCCATCAGTGTGCGGTCTGTGTGTCTGCTCTTACCATCAATGTGCAGTCTGTGTGTCCGTTCTTACCATCAGTGTATGGTCTGTACGTCCGTTCTTCCCATCAGTGTGCGGTCCGTGTGTCCGTTCTTACCATTAGTGTATGGTCCGTGTGTCCGGTCTTCCCATCAGTGTATGGTCCGTGTGTCCGTTCTTGCCATCAGTGTACGGTCCGTGTGTCCGTTCTTGCCATCAGTGTACGGTCCGTGTGTCCGTTCTTGCCATCAGTGTACGGTCCGTGTGTCCGTTCTTGCCATCAGTGTACGGTCCGTGTGTCCGTTCTTGCCATCAGTGTACGGTCCGTGTGTCCGTTCTTGCCATCAGTGTACGGTCCGTGTGTCCGTTCTTGCCATCAGTGTACGGTCCGTTTGTCCGTTCTTGCCATCAGTGTATGGTCCGTGTTTACCATCAGTGTGCGGTCTCTGTGTCCGTTCTTACCATTAGTGTATGGTCCGTGTTTCCGTTCTTACCATCAGTGGACGGTCCATGTGTCCGTTCTTACCATCAGTGTACGGTCCGTGTGTCCATTCTTACCATCAGTGTACTACGGTCCGTGTGTCCGTTCTTGCCATCAGTGTATGGTCCGTGTGTCCGTTCTTGCCATCAATGTACTACTGTCCATGTGTCCGTTCTGTGGTGTAATGACCACTGTGTCCACTAGGGGGCGCTGTGTGGATATCCCAAGAGAACGGATGAGTGGCAGAATCCTGAAGGATAGTTATGTATCTCAAAGTGGGTGGCTTTGAGATGGAGACTTGTGTATGTGTGATCAGCAATATCATTGCAGAGGTGTTGTTTCTAAGTGTAAGGGCAGAGTCACACTAGCGTATTTCTCCTGCGATAATCGCATCGCACTGAACGGACTGGCCGGCATCTCTCCTGACCTGAGCATGACAGCATGATGGATTACTATGCATATGTCAAGCCCAGGTCAGGAGAGCCGACAGCCAATGCGAGTTTTATGATGCGATTTTCGGATAAGAAATATGGCAGTGTGACTCCAGCCTAAGGGAGAAGTCTTCAGGTAACTAGAGAGATGGGCGGGTTCTGGTTACCTACAAATCCACCCAGGGGTGTGTCTGAAAACACCTATAGTAAAAGGCTTTGTTAGGCTACTTTCACACATCAGTTTTCTGCCGTCAGGCAGGATTCGGCTATTTTTAGAAAAAACGGATCCGGCGTAAATTTTGGACAACTGTAGAAACGGATCCGTTTTTCTGCCGGATCCGTCTAGCAGGTTATATCTGTTTCCTGGGGGCTGGGCAATTGGATCTGAGCATGCGCAGACTTAAAAAAACGGATCCGGTGGCTGGATCCGTCCTTTTCTGGATCTGGCGCCCATAGACTTTCATTGTGGCAAAAAGCCGGAAGCGTCGGATCCGGTGCTTCCGGCTTTTACACTGGAGACAAAACGTTACAGTAGCCGTTTTTTCCAGACGACGGAATGAGACAAATAGTCGGATCCGGCAAAAAACGGACGAACCGCAATGCCATCCGGCGCTAATGCCAGTCAATGGGGAAAAACCGGATCCGGCATTGCATTTCACTGGATCCGGTTTTACAAAAAAAAAGCCGGATCTCGCCTGACGGCGCAAAACGGATGTGTGAAAGAGGCCTTAGTGTGTGAAGGACCTGTGATGAGGTCATAGCCATGTGGCCCAGTGGGCGTGGCTACGGACCATATAAGGTGGCCAGGGTAGGTCACAAGGGGTGAATGCTGGGACCTGATTGGTCCAGTTTGGAAGGTCCCGTGAGGAGAAGGATCTCCTCACTAACAGCCTGTGGAGCGGCTGTGTGTGTAATGGCGGCCAGTGTCTGAGAGTCCCTAAGGAGTGAGTGGATGTCTGCAGCCTGGAGAAACAGCCATATGGGAACCCTGACGTGGGTGAGATAACACTGGGGCTGAATAGCCTGTTTAATGGACGCTATGCTGTAATGTGAAGCTATATAATGGACGCTATGCTGCAATGTGAAAATATATAATGGACGCTAAGCTGTTGTATATTGCTGCCGTGGTTTATGATGGTGAATAAACCTCACGGACTGATATGGTTTTATTGAAAATCCGTACCGGAAGTGATTTATTTGCTGCCAAGCGAGTGTCCCCCAACCTTGAATGACAGCGCTACCTCACAGGTCTTACCATCAGTGTACGGTCCGTGTGTCTGTTCTTACCATCAGTGTACTATGGTTCGTGTTTCCGTTCTTGCCATCAGTGTACTACGGTCCGTGTGTCCGTTCTTACCATCAGTGTACTACGGTCCGTGTGTCCGTTCTTGCCATCAGTGTACTACGGTCCGTGTGTCCGTTCTTGCCATCAGTGTACTACGGTCCGTGTGTCCGGTCTTGCCATCAGTGTACTACGGTCCGTGTGTCCGGTCTTGCCATCAGTGTACTACGGTCCGTGTGTCCGGTCTTGCCATCAGTGTACTACGGTCCGTGTGTCCGTTCTTGCCATCAGTGTACTACGGTCCGTGTGTCCGTTCTTGCCATCAGTGTTCTACGGTCCGTGTGTCCGTTCTTGCCATCAGTGTACTACGGTCCGTGTGTCCGTTCTTGCCGTCCGTGTGTCCGTTCTTGCCATCAGTGTACTACGGTCCGTGTGTCCGTTCTTGCCATCATTGTGTCATCAGTGTTTTTCTTGGATGGATAAATGACCAGGCTTCCTCTTCCCTTTGCAGTCTTAAATACAAACAGCACAGACTGTTCACTGCGGCATTCCATGTGCTGGATGTGTTTTTCATGGACCCATAGACTTGTATTAACCATTGTCATCTGTGATACCGGAAAAAGCAGACATGTCTCTATGACTTTTACACGGACACACCATGACAAACACGGACATGTGAATAGCACCAAGGATTATAATGAGCAAGTACGAATGAGGCCTTAGTTACAGTTGTGGCCAAAAGTATTGACACCCCTGCAATTCTGTCAGATAATCCTCAGTTTCTTCCTGAAAATGATTGCAAACGCAAATTCTTTTGTATTATCTTCATTTAATTTGTCTTAAATGGAAAAAAAACACAAAAGAGAATGAAGCAAAACATTGATCATTTCACACAAAACTCCATTAATGGGCCAGACAAAAGTATTGGCACCCTCAGCCTAATACTTGGTTGCACAACTTTTAGCCAAAATAACTGCGACCAACCGCTTCCGGTAACCATCAATGAGTTTCTTACAATGCTCTGCTGGAATTTTAGACCATTCTTCTTTGGCAAACTGCTCCAGGTCCCTGATATTTGAAGGGTGCCTTCTCCAAACTGCCATTTTTAGATCTCTCCACAGGTGTTCTATGGGATTCAGGTCTGGACTCATTGCTGGCCACCTTAGAAGTTTCCAGTGCTTTCTCTCAAACCATTTTCTAGTGCTTTTTGAAGTGTGTTTTGGGTCATTGTCCTGCTGGAAGACCCATGACCTCTGAGGGAGACCCAGCTTTCTCACACTGGGCTCTACATTATGCTGCAAAATTTGTTAGTAGTTTTCAGACTTCATAATGCCATGCACACGGTCAAGCAGTCCAGTGCCAGAGGCAGCAAAGCAACCCCAAAACATCAGGGAACCTCCGTCATGTTTGACTGTAGGGACCATGTTCTTTTCTTTGAATGCCCTTTTTTTTTTTTTTTTTTTTTCTCCTGTATACTCTATGTTGATGCCTTTGCCCAAAAAGCTCTACTTTTGTCTCATCTGACCAGAGAACATTCTTTCAAAACGTTTTAGGCTTTTTCAGGTAAGTTTTGGCAAACTCCAGCCTGGCTTTTTTATGTCTCGGGGTAAGAAGTAGGGTCTTCCTGGGTCTCCTACCATACAGTCCCTTTTCATTCAGATGCCGACGGATAGTACGGGTTGACACTGTTGTACCCTCGGACTGCAGGGCAGCTTGAACTTGTTTGGATGTTATTCGAGGTTCTTTATCCAACATCCGCACAATCTTGCGTTGAAATCTCTTGTCAATTTTTCTTTAAAGTCCACATCTAGGGAGGTTAGCCACAGTGCCATGGGCTTTAAACTTCTTGATGACACTGTGCACGGTAGACATAGGAACATTCAGGACTTTGGAGATGGACTTGTAGCCTTGAGATTGCTCATGCTTCCTCACAATTTGGTTTCTCAAGTCCTCAGACAGTTCTTTGGTCTTCTTTCTTTTCTCCATGCTCAATGTGGTACACACAAGGACACAGGACAGAGGTTGAGTCAACTTTAATCCATGTCAACTGGCTGCAAGTGTGATTTAGTTATTGCCAACACCTGTTAGGTGCCACAGGTAAGTTACAGGTGCTGTTAATTACACAAATTAGAGAAGTATCACATGATTTTTCGAACAGTGCCAATACTTTTGTCCACCCTCTTTTTTTATGTTTGGTGTGGAATTATATCCAATTTGGCTTTAGGACAATTCATTTTGTGTTTTTTCATTTAAGACAAATTAAATGAAGATAATACCAAAGAATTTGTGTTTGCAATAATTTTCAGGAAGAAACGGAGTATTATCTGAGAGAATTGCAGGGGTGTCAATACTTTTGGCCACAACTGTATTCTTGAAAGAGGCTTGTTAGCTGAAATGCTGCCTGGGTGATTATACTGAGATTGCTGCTTCCGTCTCCTTTTCTTAGATATTTAGATAGAATCCAGTTGTTGTTTTTCTTATCATTTACAATATATATAGATCTGTGACTCTATTATTGACAACTTTTTCCTTTTTCAGGTAAATACATGGAGAGTATGTCACCAGCAGGACAGATTTTCTATCATTGTATCTGATATTTGCTGCAACAAAAGGTTGTTGTGAAACCAACTACCGTAAGTCATAAAACTGCGGCACTGAAGTCGTTGTGAAACTACAAGTCCTAGCATGCCTTGACAGCCTGGAGTAGTGTAGGAGGGTGGATTGATATCTGGACCTGTCTGATGGAGAGAAGGCAAATGTAAAATGTGCAGTGCACGGTGCCTTATTGTAGCTTGCATATATGTGTGGGGAAAACAGCAATAATTAGCTAGAGACAGTGTAGTACTGAGTTTTGGCCACTAGAGGGAGATACAGGATGGTGAGAAGAGGACCTAATAGCAGCTGAAGCTAGGAAACGCCAAGTCATGTTGGGCGGAGTTACAGGGACTGAGAAGGGGAATTCCAGAGTAAGGGAATAAAAGGAGGGAGAGTTCCAGGGTAGAGTCAGAGAGTGGGGAGGTAGTGGTGGCCCTGACAAGACAGCTGCAGACAAACGACGCCTGGGGTACCGGACGGCTGGACACTGAAGGGGTAGTAAGTGTTGCAGTGGAGACAAACGACGCCTGGGGTACCGGACGGCTGGACACTGAAGGGGTAGTAAGTGTTGCAGTGGATGGATGGACTTGACAAGGAGAAGCGCTGTGGCCGTGGGCCTAACGGCAGCCACAGTGATAGAACCTAGAGGGCCGTCGCAAACAGGAGAAGGAGGAGGTGACAGGTATCCAGGCCAGTGTGCAGGAGCTGTCATATTGCTGTGGATGTTGGATAAGACACCCAATAAAGAGGACCTGATTGAATGTACGTCTGACTCCAGGCTCTTTGAAATTGGATGGGACCACCCCCTCCCCAGCCGGCACACGATCCTACAGTAGCAGCTGGATACCCGCAGGTTTCTGACACGTCCAATTTTCTTTTTTACTAAATAGTTGTAGTGAATTTATTTAACTTTTCTTAAAAGAACACTCCATGCAGAAATGCTACATGGTTCTGCCTAATCCAAAGGGAAAGAACATGATGGGTATCTGTTTTACAGGATGCATGGCAGCTTTCTTACAAAAATAGCGCAACGACTGCCAATGGATGGTGTCTGGTATTGCACCTGAGCTTTTCTGAAATACAAATGGCTTAGGCCTCTTTCACACTTCCGTTTTTTACAATCAGTCAAAATCCGCCAGGTTTTGAAAAAAACGGATCCGCAATTTTTTTTTTTTTTTTGCAGATCCGTTTTTTTCCCCATTGACTTTCATTATTGGCGGATTTTGACGGATTGCCGTCCATTTTTGGTAGACAAAATTTTTCTCTCTCTCTCTTTCTCTCTCTCTCTCTCTCTCTTTTTCTCTCTTCTCTCTCTCTCTCTCTCTCTCTCTTTTTCTCTCTCTCTCTCTTTTTCTCTCTCTCTCTCTTTTTCTCTCTCTCTCTCTTTTTCTCTCTCTCTCTCTTTTTCTCTCTCTCTCTCTTTTTCTCTCTCTCTCTCTTTTTCTCTCTCTCTCTCTTTTTCTCTCTCTCTCTCTTTTTCTCTCTCTCTCTCTTTTTCTCTCTCTCTCTCTTTTTTTTTTTTTCTCTCTCTCTCTCTCTTCACATCAGTTAAGAACGGATCCGCTTGTCTGCCTTTTTGGTGGATTTTAACTGACACAAAAAACTAAAGTGTGAAAGAGGCCTTAGGCACACTACCATGACCGGTAGACAGGTTTGGTGCTATTTTTGGGGTAAAGCAGCCATGTTTTTCTATCCCTTAACCCTTTTGAGCACTATGACATATTCGGCAATCACAGTGTGGGGTGAGCATGTGAAGGTGCCTGCTGTGTTATGCTGCTGTTTAACCCAGGGCTGTGGAGTCGGAGTCAGGTAAATTAAGGAGTCGGAGGTTTGACTTACCGACTCCACAACGCTGGTTTAACCATTTAGATACCACTGATAATCACTGATTATGGGGAAGCAGTGGGTTGCCTTGGCAGCCAGAAACCTAATGAGGGCTTCTGTAACTGCAATCTCAGTCCTATGAAGCCCAGCCCGTGGTTTGGCTTCATATGAGAACATCAATTCAAGTCCTCTAGGAAGAGTAAAAAATAAAAATGAATAAATAAAATGTTTTAAAAATGTAGAAACAAACGTTTAAATCAAGTCTCAGAAAATCATTTTTTTCCCAAGTTCTGAATTTTATAACCAGTAAAAAAATAACAAAAAAAACCTACGTTTGGTAATAATCTAATTGTACTGACTTGAAGAATCATGTGGTCAGGTCATGTTTACCATAAAATAAAGCCACTGAAACAAAACAAAATACCAGAATTTCAAGTTTTCAACATAGCTGGAATTTTATTCTCCATTTTCCAGTGTACATGATATGTATGTAAGCCCCCCCCCCCCAATACGGCTACACTGATGGAAAGAAAAAAAAAAAAAAGTTCTCTTATAAGACGAGGAAGAAAAAATAAAAGTGCAATAAGGAAACTTGGAATGGGTGGGGTTGAAGACTTAGTCCTATCTCAAAGTTGGATAGTGCTTATAAAAACAAGAACTTTGGCAATTTACTGTTTATTAATTTTTTTTTTTCTTTCCGTTTTTGAGATATTAACACTTTTTTTTTTTTTTTTTGTTTTTTTTTGGAGCTTTTTGCCTAGGAGGCAGACCACTGCTACTGCCTTTCAGTGGTTGAATGAACATGTGCAGTGTGTTAGGGCCTGCAGAACGCATCAAATAATATGAAAGGAGATATGAGGTGCGTTCGCAGCCCGGGGTCCACCGTGCAGAGATGGAACCTGCTGCTGAGTAATGGCAGAACAAGATGGTGGCTAAACGCTTGCTTACACGTGGGTTAACTTCACCCAGTGTGAATAGAGGTGAACTCTGCTACTCCACAGAGCCGCTGAAACAAACGCTGGAGCCTGTTGTACTCACAGAGCTCGGCAGAGTGATTGCTAATTAGGGTCACAGAGCCCTGTCCTAGAGACACCGGACTAGAGCTCCTCTAGACCATCAGCGCTTGGCGCCGCGGCTGCAGTGCCAGCAAAAGGTAATAATATATTTAATTGCACCAAGTGCACACAGTGCCGCTTCGGCGGATGCCACTAACCACCCAGGATGGGGAGGAAAGCACTAGAGGTGCGCACGGCGGTCACAGCTACCTGGTTTGGTACGACAGTGCCCGTAGCAGGGAGGCACAGTCGGACGCTAGTCTGCGTAGACTACTGGGAGCACAGTGGCTTGAGCATAGCCACCCATTGGCGCTGACTCTCACTCTGAATCCCTAACCAACATGCGTATCAAAGGGAGGGGAGTCTTAATGAGTCAGTCACCAGATACATGCATCCATCATCATACACACAAATAAGCATAAGAGTCTATACTAGCGTATGGCCGAGTAGCCATGCGACACTTTTTATAGTGGCGTCCTTCCGGGGCCTTCCCTGTGGTGGACCAATCCGAGCAGGAGCGGGACCTGCGCATGTGACCTCAGAGCTCCAATGAGAGGTCGTCCCACGGGCATGCTCAGTACCGAAAAGATAGGACTTAGTCCCAGAAGCATCTACTTGCCGCTGACTCAGGCATGGAGTTATAGCAGAGCCAGAAGGTGCAACCAGACGCCTAGCATCAGCCTGGGCAAGACGCCTGGAGCGGCGACCCTGCTGAGCAGGAATCTCTGTGGCTGCAGAGGAATGGGAGACCGTAGAGAGCATGACTCGAGATTCCCCCTGTGCAGTAGGGAAACTCTACGCCTAACATTACCCCCTCCCCCCCGAGCCTCGCTACCCTCAAATGCCGCAATAAGGAGCGGAGCGTGGATGTTCTCCACTGGCTCCCAGGTCTGAGCCTCTGGTCCATGACCCTTCCAGTCCACCACATAAAACATTTTACCACGCACCACCCTGCGTCCCATGATGGCATTGACCTGAAACTCGTCTGAAGACACGTCTGATGTCCCGGTTCTCCGAGTCAAGTGAACCGGCTTAAGAAGGGACACGTGGAAAGTGTCAGAGATGGCCAAGTGAGGGGGAAGGGCCAGGCGGTAGACCACTGCATTGATCTGCTCAAGGACCTTGAAGGGGCCAATGTAGCGAGGAGTGAACTTAGTGGCCTCTACCCGCAGCCTGATATTACGGGCGGAGAGCCACACTAAGTCGACAGGAACAAAGGTCGGAGCGGGGCACCGATGCGTGTCGGCGGAAGCCCTCATTCTCTCCTTAGAGGCCCGGATGGCATCCTGAGTGCGGTCCCAAATGTCACGAGCCTCCACCTCCCAGTCTGCCACCATGGAATCGGTGGACGACCCGGGCATAGGGTCAGGGACACGCGGATGCTGGCAGTAGTAAAGGAAGAACGGCGTCTGACCAGTGGAGTCGGCCACCGTGTTGTTCAATGCAAACTCCACCCATGGTACCAAGGATGCCCAGTCATCCTGCCTGGCCGAGACAAAATGTCGTAGGTATGTGACCAGGGTCTGATTGGCTCTCTAAACCAACCCATTCGTCTCGGGGTGGTAGGCCGACGAGAGATTTAGCTTACTACTGAGCAGACTACAGAGCTCTCTCCAGAAGCGAGACGCAAACTGGGGACCTGGGTCACTGACTATCTTGTCTGGCATACCATGCAGGTGAAAGATGTGTTTAATGAACAAGGCTGCCAGGCCTCGTGCAGAAGGTAGCCGCGAGAGGAGTACCAGGTGCACCACTTTAGAAAAATGATCGGTGACAACCCAGATGACCGTGCTGCCACTGGACTTGGGCAGGTCGACCACAAAGTCCATGCCGATCATCTCCCAAGGTCTGCCCGCCGCCAGCAGGGGGTAAAGTAGCCCGGCAGACCTCTGACAAGACCTGTCCTGGGCGCAGGAAACACATGCCCGAATATAATCTCCCACGTCTCGTGCCATGTGCGGCCACCATTATGTCCTCACCAAAAGTTCGGTGGTCCGCTTCGTTCCAAAGTGACCTCCCACCCTGGATGCATGGGCCCAAGAGAGAACCTCTGGCCGCAGACGGGCGGGGACAAAGGTCTTACCCGGGGGCACCGATTCAAGAGCGACCGGGGCCACAGTCCTCAAGCTCTCGGATGGGACAATTAGCCGAGGCTCAGTCTCCTCTTCCTCCAGTGACACCATGGAGCGAGAGAGAGCATCGGCCCGGACATTCCTCTCACCGGACAGATGGTGAAGGGTGAAATGGAATCAGGAGAAAAACAGTGACCATCTGGCCTGGTGGGAATTCAGCTGCTGGGCTGTTTGTAGATATACAAGGTTTTTATGGTCGGTGTACACTAGGAAGGGGAACCGCGCACCCTCTAGGAGATGTGTCCACTCAGAAAAGGCCAACTTCATGGCCAACTCCCTGTCCCTGATGGAATAGTTCCTCTCCGCAAGTGAAAAGGTCTTAGAGAAGAAGCAGGGATGCTTCCGACCTTGAGCGTCCTTCTGATAAAGGACCGCTCCTGCACCGACGGACGAGACATCTACCTCCCAGGATAAATGGTTTATCCACATCGGGACGGTGGAGGATGGGAGCACCAGCAAAATGTGTCTTGATGGCGGAAAGGGCCTCGGAGACCTGTTCATACCATACTTTAGGATTGTCTCCCTTTTTGGTGAGAGCGACCAAAGGAGCCACCATGGTGGAGAAATGGGGAATGAACTGGAGATAATTAACGTACCCCAAAAAGTGCTGTAGCGCCTTAAGGGAGTGGGGTTCTTGCCAGTCCATTACCGCCTGCAATTTGGCCGGATCCATAGCCAAACCCTGGGCTGAGATGATATAGCCCAGGAAAGGCAAGGACTCCTGCTCAAACTGGCACTTCTCCAACTTGGCGTAGAGGGAGTGCGCTTGCAGGCGGTCAAAGACCTTGCAGACGTCTCTCCGGTGGGAAGCCAAATCTGGAGAGAAGATAAGAATGTCGTCCAGATAGACGACCACCACCGAGGTGGAGAGCATTTCCCGGAAGATGTAATTTACAAAGTCTTGGAAGACTGCTTGGGCATTACAGAGGCTGAAGGGCATTAACAGATACTCATAGTGGCCATCCCTGGTGTTAAAGGCCATCTTCCATTTGTTCCCCGCACGAATACATATCAGATTATAGGCTCCCCACAGATCCAACTTGGAAAATACCTTCACTCCACGTAACCTATAGAAAAGTTCCGATATCAAGGGCAGAGGATACTTGTTCTTAATGGTTATGGCGCTAATGCCCCTGTAGTCGATGCAGAGGCGTAATTCTCCATTCTTTTGGGCAAGGAAGAATCCCGCTCCCGCCGGTGACACCGACTTCCTAATGAATCCTCTTGCCAGATTCTCCCTGATATACTGAGACATGGCCTCTGTCTCTGGGAGAGATAGGGGTAGACTCGACCCCCGAGGAGGCTTGGCATCGGACAAGAGGTCAATAGGACAGTCGTAAGGGCGGTGCAGCAGAAAGGTCTCCTCCGCCTTCTTGGAGAAAACATCTGCATACTGCTGATAGGGCTTGGGAAGCGAGGAGAGATCTGCGGGAACCTCAGAGGTAGCGACCTGTATGCAGTCCCTCAGACACCTACCCTCGCAGGACTTGCTCCAACTGAGAATTTTCCTCGAGGACCACTCTATATGAGGAGAGTGAACTCGTAGCCAGGGAACCCCTAAGAGGACCTGGTCAATACCTTCAGGCATAACAAGGAGAGATTAGATCTCCTGATGAGGAGACAGTGAGAGCCTCAGTGGAGCCATCTGGTGGGTGATCTGGGACGGTAGTGTCGCACCATTCACCACTCTGATAGTGACTGGTTGGGTTAGCAAGACCAAAGGGATTGCGTGTTGTTGGGCGAAGGCAGATGACATGAAATTGCCCTCCGCCCTGGAGTCCACGCAAACTTCGATGAACAGAGTGGAAGAATTGAACTCCAGCGCCCCTTTAAACAAGAGCTTGGAGGAGAAAGTTGCTGTGTCTAGTAGGCCCTCCTCCGATAACCACTAGACGCGAGCATTTCCTGACCGCTGTGGGCACTGGTTGGCAAGGTGACCAGTCTGCCGACAACGGAAACAGACCGGGAGTACCCGTGCGGACCGGAACTTGGAACCCGTGCGGGACACCTCCATGGCCTCTGGAGACTCGGGCGCCAGAGCGGTAGGTTCCAGCGGTCTAGCAAAAGTTGGGGCCAACCTATACGGTTGACTGGACTTGGAGCGCTCCAGCCCTCGCTCCGTGAAACTAAGGTTAATTTGGGTGGAGACAGTAACGAGTTCCTCCAGAGTGGTGGGCACCTCCCTGGTGGCCAGGGCGTCTTTGACATGATCAGCCAGACCTCTCCAGAATATAGGTATGAGAACCTTATCTGGCCACTCCAGCTCTGGGGCCAGAGTCCTGAAGAGGATGGCATACTGGCTGACCAGAGACTAACCCCGAGTTAGGGCCAGCAACTGAAGTGCGGTGTCGTGCGTGACCTGAGGCCCCAGGAAAACCTGCTTCAGAGTGACCAGAAAATGGGTGGCATTCTGTACCAGGGCATCCCCACGCTCCCACAGCGGGGGGGGGGGGGGGCCACTCCAAGGCCCTGCCCGACAGGACGGAGATGATCAATCCCACCTTAGCCCGCTCAGAGGGAAATCGTGTGGCCAGCAACTCTAGGTGAATGGAGCACTGACTCACGAAACCCCTGCATGATGCACTATCACCCGAGAACTTCTCGGGCAGCGGGAGGCGGGACAAAGTCGGAGCAGGGATGTCCGTGGAGACACGGGAGACAGCCGCTGTTGAAGCAGCCACAGAGGCTGAGGTAACATCCGCAGCTGAGGTGGACCACTCTAGCGCTGCCAACCTGCCTTCCAGCTGCTGGATGTACCTATGCGGCGACCCTGCTGAGCAGGAATCTCTGTGGCTGCAGAGGAATGGGAGACCGCAGAGAGCATGGCTCAAGATTCCCCCTGTGCAGTGGGGAAAACTCAACGCCTAACACAGTGCTTACGAGCTCGTTACTATTGAGCTTGAAAGCACTGCTTTTGAAGCTGGTCAGAATCACCAGAGTGTGCTCCTTTTACATCCAGCTTCAGGGCAGCGCTTACAAGCTAGAGAGCAGTGGTGGTCGGTCTCCCAGTCAACGTCCTGTAAACAAAAGAAAGAAGTCATGTTTAAGGGGTTGACCACTTTCAGAAAAAAATGGGGCCCAACCTGTACAAAATGCCCAAAAAAAACAAGCTCTGAAAGTACTCACCCTCCCTGGGTCCAGTGACGGCTCTGGTCAGGGCCTTGACAGCAGGGACGACATCATGTCTACAGCACACCTCGCCGCTCTGGCCAGTCACCGAGCTCAGCGTCGCATGCTGTCACAGTGACGTGTGCTGGTGGCGTGGCCATTGTAGGCAAAACACTGGGATTGGTGCAGTGTCAGGGAGTCAGAGATAGACCCAAGGTGGAGGGAGAACCTGCTGAGCTTTTTTATGCAGCTTCCTGAAAGTGGACAATCTTTTCATTTATTTTTTTTCCTTTAGTTTACATGTTGTTGCCTAAGAGACCGACCACCGCTGCGGTCTAGCGTGTAAGCTCTGCAGTGAAGCTGGCCAGGATTAGCAGGTAAGAGTGTGCACCAGCCATCCTGGCCAGCTCTAAAGTAGAGCTTAGAGCTCAGTGGATAAGAGTTTGTAAGCAAGGGCATGTTCGGATAAACCCCAGCGGTGGTCAGTCTCCTAGGCAATGAGCTCTCTAGAAAGGAAAAGTGATAATAGCGCCAGAAGAACTGCGCATACTCGGCCACAAGGTAACAAGCTGCATAGAAATGTATTACTTTCTCAAGAAGGGCTGCAAATGGTAATAAGTAGTAGATGGCAGCAGTGATCGTCGTCCCCGACACTATCGGACAATGTCCATCTGCGACCTGAGGAATAACACTCTACACTAAAACTCTTTGGTGTCTAGGGTAACCAAGCATTGTGACTGGTTGCTATGGACTACGTAAGCTTTTATTTTATCCAGCTTTCATCACTGTCTCAACTTTAAATAAACTTTATTACACCGCAGATGCAATAAACAGTACACATGACCTATATTATCTATTTGGGGTTCGCAGTCCGCCATGATGTCGCGTTTCCCATCATGCCCTGCGAGCCACAGACAGTGAGCCGACCACGGGACCAAGCCCCAGCTCTCCGTCGGATTCCCAGCAGTCACGTGCGCAGTCATGTGACTGCTTGATCACCTGACGCCTGAAGCTTGTGACTGAAACGTTACTTGTGAGAATCGGCCAATAGGAGAGGAGAGTGGGCGGGATTATGTTTATAAGAGGTCGTTCGCTGGCGGAGGGTTAGGCTGCGACTCTGACGCTGCGGACAGGTGAGCAGGTGCGCGCTGTGCACCCTTGTCGCCACAACACTCTGCAGCCGCCATGTTTGCTTTCCTTGTAGCAGAAAGGAGTTGGTCACTTGGCTCCTCTCAGTGCAGGTGTCTCACCTCTGCCACTCACTCTGAGCCCGGGTGTCTCCTCCATGACAGAGGCAGGGCTCTATGTGGCACTATTGCTCTAGGCTGGAGGGGTGTGATGACTTTATTCAAGTGCCCCCCCCCCCCCCCCCCAAAAAAAAAAAAAAAAAAAAAACAGTTTACAATCTGCAGCTTTCTTGTGACTGTCCCCAGAGCACAAGCAGCCGCAGTAATAACACTGGTGTGAATGGTGACCAGCAGTGTGCAGGGCTGGGTGTGAGGGCACACTGGGGTTATTGAGCCTTTACATGCATTGTTGTGGTTGCTCTATTCATAGGGCCGGACCCCCAGCAATCAGCATGTTATCCCCCAGCTCTTGTGCATAGAGGCTAGCTTGTGCCCTCAGCTCTGCTACATCTGTGCTATAGGTGCCGCCTATTGTCTTGTTTTCTAGTCGTGTAGGCGCTTCATTACATGTCTGCTGAGCGATGGCGTCTTGGATGCTTGGGGCCAGATTGTGCAATGTTATCTGATGTCCCAGACAGACCTGTTCGCCCTCTGTATTCCCAGACTCCTGTGTCCCATAGAAGTGATTGGTGCATGTGCACTAATGCCATTTATATAATTGCTGTTGGGGGGCCTAGCTGTCTGTTTAGAAGGAACAATTCATATACAAAAGGATCTGTTGCAGAACTGATGTGGGGGTCTGTGGCTGCTCATCGTGGGGTCTGTATGGGTTCTCTTCCCAGCTTTTGGTATTGAAGGTTATTTTCTGAATCCCAACTACTCAGAGCTCAGATGGACCTCATAATGAAATAATAATCTTTATTTTTATATAGCGCTAACCTATTCTGCAGCGCTTTACAGTTTGCACACATTATCATCACTGTCCCCGATGGGGCTCAGTCTAAATTCCCCATCAGTATGTCTTTGGAATGTGGGAGGAGAACTGAGAACCTGGAGGAAACCCATGCAAACATCTGCAAACTCCTTGCGAATGTTGTCCTTGGCCCCTCTCTGGCATCATTTACACAAAGGACCCATCTTGCACATGAATTTGGTTTCTGTTCCTCAAAACTGAATGTGGAAGTGTGAAAAGAGTGTGGGATCAGCAGGACTTGGGTGTGTACGCTCATCCTTGAGTTAGTAGCTGCCACAGGGGCTGTTGCGTTTGGGTAGGTTTTCTTCTAGTAGTTTCCTATTAGCTCAGTTTCAGGCAGCCATAGTATTTGCCAGACCCTTCTTGATGGCTGGTGTAAACTTTGCTAATTCTTCATGATCTCTTGCTTCTGATTTCCCAGTCTGGGAAAGATGGGTGACACCCTTTCTATGCTGCCAGTTGGAGTTACTAAAAGTTCCAGATTCTCCAAATTACGGACGATTATGTTCATGTCTGCTATTCTGTAAGCTTAATAAATTGCTTTATGAAACCAGATCGGGCTGCGGGCGGGGGATTTCCTGCTGGTGAGAGGACAATGTGACTTGGTTCCAAGTTTTCTTTCACTTCCTCGTTTAGAAACTCCTTAGTCACTTAGCACCATGGAACTAGCAGAATGCAGTCAGATCATGCCCTGCTGGAGTTTGTACTTGTCCCTCTTGTGCCAGCCATGGGTCATAAATGAACGATGGTTGGGGGTGGGTGAAGTTGTAAACTACAATAGGACTTATAAAGAACTTAACTTCAAGATGGATTCTATTTCTTTGTTTGTTTCATCCCCCCCCAAATAACCCATGTAGTGTGTGGGTCCTCTGCATCCACTTGTATAACTGCATATTCCTAAACTGCAAGGGCAGGGCCTCTCCCCTCTGTACCAGTCTGTCACTGTCCATTTCTTGTATGTATCCCCTCAGTCACTGGTGCTCAAACACACAGGATTTTGACTGGCTTGTATCCATGGGTTAAGTGAATTTTGGGAAGCGTAAAGTGGTCTGCTCTCACTGTGAGGAAAGTATGATGGAAGGAGGGGGCACTGGTTACAATAACACTTATTGGTACAGAAAGCTGAATTATAGCAATAAGACACTTCAGGATTTTTTTATAATTCTGCAGAATACAGGCTGCCTCCTAGGCTTATCTGCTTTACTACAGTCTGCCATAGTTTGATAGCATAGTCTGCTGATGGGTTAGGGGGCTGCTCTGTAGCATCAATGATGCGCTAATGTTTCCCACTCGATAAGCATGGACATGTCACTGTCTGGTCTGTACAGTGGCAGGACTCGCTGCAGCCGATAAGAGTGTGACAGTCAGCACCAGAATCCAGAGGTGGGACTAGGAAGGACACCTGGGGGCACCTGAAGTATGGAACCGCAGTATTTACACTGGGGCATCTTTACAGCACCATTCCAGTGTCTTATTTAGTTTCAGTGCTGGAGAGGTGCCACTAAAGTAAGGTTCCTGACCCTAATATTATACGTGCCACCCATCTTCAGCTCTTCCCAGCCCTGCTTTGGTGCAGCACCACCATCTTGTGACCACAACTTCTGACTGACCAGAGAAGTCAGAGGAAACGGTCACAAGCTCTGGGTAAATCTATGGGAGCCTCGTTCTGGCCCTCATTTACTTAGATGGAGTTGTGACTTCTGGCTTGCCTACCAAACACTGAGGTGAACCAGCAGGTCACATCCTGCAGAAAATGACCAATAAAGATGAAAATGGCAACTGGTAAGTAGAAGATTAGGGGTGACGAAGTTAGAGTGGTGCATTAGTTTTTGTATGGAGATGGCATATGGGGTATACACGCCATCAGTTTGTAGTTGTGGGGGTCCTACATATATCTGATCTGAAAAACTTGCACACTCACTTCTATGGGAAACTGCTGGCGTTGGGATTGGGGCCACACATTAGTTTTTGTACTGGTGACATGTAGTTCTAAGCCACAAGTCTGTGATCATCAGCGCAGCAGTTTCCTTTCAAATATTGCACTTATTTTTGGAATATCCAGATAATGTGAGAAAAATCTATTTTCATTGTGAAAACACAAAGATCTCATATCTCATCCAAAGTCTCCTCTTCCTGCTAATATCAACCAGGTTGTTACTTTCATTATCCAGCAGGCATATGAAAAATTACAGCTGAAACACTTGATTGCTGTGGGCAACAGTTCAAGGGGTTTTCCCACAAAAAAAGTTAATTTTAATTAATGGATCTTGTAAGAAGTTCCACAATTGGATGGGATAAATAAAATGTTCCTGTGCTGGGATAATCTTATAAATGTGCGCATGCTGTGTGCTGTATAATGTCTGCTGCAGACCTCTGTGGTTGTCATTGCCAGATTGCTATGAGTGCTGCCCCGTGTATGGGTGCTCATAACAAGTGAGCATTTCTGCTACACACAGGCGATCTGATCATTGCCTCTGTAGCAGACTGCAGCTTTTATTCTCCTATGGAGACTATTGAAGCATGCAAAAAGTAAAAAAATGAAAATATAAGTCAAATGACTCCCCTTTCGCCCCATTCAAAATAAAATAAAAATCAAACATACATATATTTGGTATCACCTTTTTCAGAATCTCCCGATCTATCAATATAAAAATAATTAACCTGATTGCTAAACTGCATAATGAGAAATTAAAAAATGTTTTTGGTTGCTGCTACATTGCAATAAAACGTAAAAGCAGGCGATTAAAACATTGTATCACACTGAAATTGTATCAATAAAAACATATATGAGCACAAAAAATCCCTCAACCAGCCCCAGATCATGAAAAATGGAGACGCTACAGATCTTTGAAAAACGACGCAATTTTTTTCTTTAACAAATTGTGGATTTTTTTTCACTACTTAAATAAAAAAAAAAAAAATAGTCACACTTGATATGTGCGATCTTGTAATGACCTGGAGAATCATAATGGCAGGTCAGTTTTGGCATTTAGTGAACATGGTGAAAAAAATAGAATTGTACTTCACCGCACTTGGATTTTTTTTTTTCCCATTTTCAAGTACACGGTATGTTAAAACCAATGGTGTCGTTCAAAAGTAGAACTTGTCCCGCAAAAAACAATCCCTCACATGGCCATATAGACTGAAAAATAAAGTTGTGGCTCTGGGAAGATGGGGAGCAAAAAAAAAAAAACAGAAAATGGTCCAGGGGTTAAGCTTTTCTTTTTCACAAATGTTAAACTTATCAATTTACCTGTATGCTACATAGATGGTCTATGGTGGCAGGAATAAGTGAATCTGCACACATGGATCATGTCTATTGAGGTGATGGGGTGGGCAGGGGCATGAATGATTCACGTTCATTTGTGGAGGGGAACGTGTCACAGAGGGTGTATTAGACACAGCGTTTAAGTTACCCAGAGAAGCATTTTGATATAAGAAGGAGCTCTAGGGTGGTACTTGTCTGAATATTTTTGGGAATGGGACTCGGCAGTGCACATGGCGCCGGGAGAGGAGGCTAGTGAATGGATTTGAGATTCAGGATATATAAGAAAAAGGAAATGAAACAAAGCCTATTGCTCAAAAAATTCATGAGATTTCTGCATGGCCACTAAAATGAGAAACCACCAGTCAATCTGATATAGATTATCAAGAGTTGATTACTCTAGAGCTTTGTACAATATTTGACAAGTCTATAAAACTACTTGCCTTATGTAACAAAGTGCCCCATGCCAATATACAAGGAATGGGGGATGTGTGGTCGTGCAGTGCTGTAATGGTTTCCGAAAGGCACCAAACAAAACCGCAGTCAAAAAGGTCCCATAAAATATTTGCTTTATTGGATTACAAATATAAAAGGTAAACAACCAGGTATATTGAGAAAGAGGTGGGAATAAAAATGCAACCACCCATGGATCACACATCAAAATCGGGCACAATCCCCACCCATCCACACTGCAGCAATAGATAGCCCATATTAAATGTATATATCTGGCTAGAGACAATGCATAGTAGCAGAGCAAGTGCTCATATAGCTAAGCAAATTCATTTGCCACAAAGAGAGGACAATATATGAGGGTAAATTACCTACAGGCTGCAGAGGTAGTGAGGTGGGCCGCCCCGACGCACGTTTCGGAGGGCAAACCAGTGAGTTGCCCCCTGGTTAAGAAGTGTTTGCGCTCCGAAACGCGCGTCGGGATATATATATATATATATATATATATATATATATATATATATATATATATATATATATATATATATATATATATATATATATATATATATATATATTTTTTATTTCTCAACTTATTTTTATTTAGATTTACATGGCCTTCTTTTCACATATATAATGCATGCTGCAATTGTGTTATGTAATGGTTTCTGGTAGAACTGGATGCCCACTATGGGCTTTTATATTATCCAGATTCTGCAATACAGGTCTGTTTTGTGGTACGTGCACACACTGTGGAATCTGCTGTGATTTGGCCCTGCGGATCTGCAGCAGTTCCACAGACATTGTACAGTACAATGTTAGCCAATGGAATTTCAAATCCGCAGTGCACATGCTGCGGATTTTTCCGTGCGGATTTGCTGCGGTTTTAAATCCACAGCATGTCAATTTTCTGCGGATTCCGCAGCGGTTTGCCACCTGTTCGATTGTCCAGGTGTCAAACCGCAGGTCACTTTACCTCCGGTTTTACCTGCAAATCTGCGCGGAAAAATCTGCAGCGTGTACACTCACCCTTATGGTGATCAACTTTTCCAAATGTGGAATACTAAAAGCTGACATTTAAGTCTCCAATTTCCTTCCAAAAAAGAAACCGTAGTATACAGAGGCGTATATGACTGCGTTGGCACCGGCACTATAGCATCTATTGCTGCAGTGATTGTGTGCGAGAATAATCTAAAAACCACAGTGCAGGGGCCGAGCTGATAGTAATATAATAGAGGAAGAAATCTGCTGATAGCGGTGACAGCGGTTTATCACCAGGATGGGAAGTGACAACTCTCGGCAATGAAAGTGAAATTAACAGGAAGTAGATAAAGCGGGCGCTGTGTGATGGCGGCGTAACTGTAGATGGTGATCAGATGGGGCTTCTGTCATTACTACCTCTGCTTTTTCTTCTACTATACCAGGTGCAGAAGATCCATCATCATGTAAAGCACTAATAGAGATCACATTGCAAACCTTGTTCTGCATCTGGTAGTCGTGATGACCCCATGTAGGCATATATGCTGACAGCACTTGGTGAAATGATGTATTGGCACCCCAGATGACACCTTTCTGACAAACGGCCTTATTTATGCATATTCTTTTTTTTATTTCAGAATGGTTCCTCCTTGGTCTCTCCTGCTGTTGGTCGCCTCCTCTCTTGCATTACAATGCCCTGATGGGACAACCTGTGGTGAAGAAACACTGTGCTGTGAGCTGTTTGATGGGAAGGGCTATGGGTGCTGTCCTGAGAATGAGGTAAGATGTGATGGCAGTCATCAGATTAAACTGCAGGAGGAAGCCTTGTCCCTGTGCCCTTGCCATAGCTTTAAATGGGCTTCTCTTGGGGTAAAACATGGTGGTTACAGTAATTGTAAGAAAATGATCATTGGGTCTGCAACAAAATCTGAGACTTCTGCCATATGATCTGTCACATCTCATACAAAGAAACCATGGCTGCAATGTATTAAAACTCAACCCAGTTTTGCATCAGATTTGACCTCTATGGACATTTTTTGAAGCGAAGACTGCAGCCATACTGTGTGACTTCTTAATCTGATTGTGTGCAATGCTCACACTGTCACGATCCCCTGTAGGTGCAGTGAGTGAGTGGAGCCACATGACCACGTCTGAATTTTCCATACTTGACGTACGTGCGGATTTAATTCTCATCCGCTTCTCTCATTGTACCATTGAGAAGCACTGGAGTCTAATCTGCATGTGGGCAGAAGTATGAAAGTCCCATAGATATGGTCATGTGCCCCCACTTGTGCTGCAAATACAGGAGAAACGTGGCTGAGCATTGCAGGTATCTGAACCAAGTGACTAGAACCTGTTCTTGCTAGCATGGAGAACCCTGGATGCTAGACTCTAAAACATGGTGGAGAAACTCACAAAAGTAACCTTAGATCATCATCAGAATTCCCAGCATTATGAAATGGGTTCCCGAGTGTGCCTGGCACAGTCCACATGATGGTATTAGTCATGTTGCAGATAAATCTGTAGTAATCCAGAAAGGTTCTCATTGTTTCCAGGTTGTGACTCGGTCCCTCCCAATGATCACATCTGGGGTATTCTGCTCCAATGACGAGGGTTGTCCTGACGAATATTCATGTGTTGTCACTCCGCAGGGAGACTCTGCCTGCTGTCCATTTACTCAGGTAATTGTGCACATTTCCTGTATGGTGGAGGCAGTGGTAATGCTCTGCAGCTATAATCCTTGTGTTAATACAAGGGGCAATAAATGGGCCAATTTTGAGACCTAGCTACTGTAGACTTGTGACCTATTAGACCATGACCTACAATGCTTTAAAGGGAACCTGTCAGCAGGTTTTAGTACCCCAACTGATCTAGTATGTTAGGTTGGTGTAATGCAGATTAAATCCAAACCTTTTTCTCAATTCTTTATTTCATTCAGGAATTGCTTTTCCAATTGTTATGGAACTGATCTGCAAGTACAGGGTACTTGGCCCTGCAATCTCAGGATTCTGGGTCACTCCTCTGACCTGCAGAGGTCGCTCGCCAGCGCTGTCACAGTAAAGTCTTGATGGGCTTAGCTAGACCCAGATGATCGATCTGTGCATGTGCTGCCCAAGGAGTTGACAGCACTTGAGACCTGCAGTGTGGGAGGCAGGTCACTCAGACAAGAGCAACTTGTCAATCAGTGACTGCGGTGGGTGGAAAAGGGAGAGAGCCCCCTACACTTGCTGCTGATTTATAGAAAGAATTGAAAAAACAAAGATGCTGACTTTATCTGCATTAGTGACTTGTACTTAGTAGTTAAAAAAGTATTAAAAAATAAAATAAAACCACCAGAAATGGCTGGGTGGGGGTGAAACACTGCCCCTTTAGGCTCTGTACTGTATGTAGCAAGTCGTGTTCTTTTAAAGGGAACCTGTCAGCAGAACTGTGCACAGTAACCTACAGTGTCAAGTTGGTGCCGTTATGCTGATTAAAATGATACCTGGGTTGATGAAATCATCTGTTTAACTGAAAACTACAAATACAGATTAATGAGATCCTGTGCTTCAGGGTGGCCTGTGGGGGTGTCTTGATGTGGTGCTATGCTTGCATATGAATCTGTATGGCTTGACAGGTCACTGATCCCTCAGTGACATGCCCCCTGTTCATAATGAATATAATATAAAGGCTTAGAAAAAAAAATTTAACTTCAGCAAAATGGCAGAGCATGTGCAGTCGCAGCCATCACTTGCTGCTAGATGCTACTGCACAAGCACCATTTTGTTGGAGGAAAAAATATTGCCGCAGAAAAATGGCGGCGCTTGTGCGGTGGCATTTATCAGCAAGTGATGGATGCTACTGTGAACTGAAGTTAATGCATATAATATTGATGGCTTTGAAAGGAAAAATATTATGTAAAATGGGGGGGCGGGGGCACAGGTCACTAAAGGATCAGGTACCTGTCATGAGCCCTTAAGGATGCATATGTATGCAGAGCACCACATAAAGACCCCCTCCCCCAGAGCACAAGAATCTCATTAACTGAAAAGTACAAAGATAGACTTGATCAGCCAAGGTATCATTTTAATCAGTAGAACGCCCACCAACCTGACACGGTCTGTCAGTTACTGAGAAACCTTGCCAACAGGTACACTTTCAGGGTGCAATTACCCTAGGAATTATTTGTGCACAAACCTGAGATTCACACACAACCAACTGTTAAGTGGGAAATTTACATGGCCATCCAAAGAAATGGATTTGAAAACTCCTTTGTGACATGTCATGTATTGAATTGGGAACAGAGGGAAGCAGCTCATGAATTGGTTTAATTGAATGTGGCAAATCCATGTGCAGACCCATGGAAGTATAAACTGCAGAAATCTGAGCATTGGCATAGAGTGATCAGTGAATTCCACTGCAAATACACAATTGTTACGATTAAATCTCCTGTGAATGTATGCATCTTTCTGACAGCTTTAGTCTACCACCATTATAAATGAATTTCTCTATATCCAGGGATCATCTTGCCATGATGGACATCACTGCTGTCCTTCAGGCAGCCATTGCTCTGAAGATGGTCGTCATTGTGTCCCAGGTGAGAAATCGCTCAATAACTGACTTCAGCATGGCTTCGCTCTTCTCTGGCTCATTACGTTCTGCTTCTTTCAGTTTCAAACCTATCGGCCATAGTCTGTCCTGATGGAAAATCAGAATGTCCTAGCGATGCAACCTGCTGTCAAGTTTCTGACCAAACCTGGGGATGTTGCCCTATGCCACAGGTGAGGAGATCGGTGACTTTTTAGGGGGCTTCTAATGCTGCAGAATGTGAAGGCCATATTCTCCATGCTTACTGTTCCTGAACTTTGGCTTTATAGGCCTGATTTGAGCAAAATCCTTATCAAAAATTAATACTAATGTAGCCTTGAATTGTGCATGATTTTTAGGCAGGACCATTTAAAGGATTAAGTATTAGACTTGCCCGTGTCCTAGCCGTGCCTTGTGGCTGGTACTGCACCTTGGCTTAATTGATGTAAATGGGGTTTAGCAGCAGAAACGTGAACAGGTCCGGTATGTAAAACAAACCTTGCTTCTGACATGGATGCTTGACTTAAACCTTATATTTGTAGGCAACATGCTGTAATGATCACCTGCACTGCTGCCCACACTCTGCTGTATGTGACTTGGAACATGGCAGATGTGTATCTGAGAATGGGGATGTTCCTCTGCTGAAGAAGGTTCCAGCCAGAGTGAAGCTAATCCGTGCCAGTTAGTGTCATTCAATCTGACTTGTCTCTTTTTTAATTTTCTTTTCTATTACTAGCATGTTACGTGTACATTTGTTAGCCAGACTTAATGGTGGAGGTAGCTTGAGTTGGATGGGACAATTCATCAATGTTTTGATGCCAGAAAAATGGCATGGAAGCTTTAAAAAGTTGCAAAATTTTTGCACACTGGAAAACTGCCTAAAACTTTTGTAGTTTTTTTGCAACTTTCCCATCAGTTTAAATTGGCTCAGTTGGAATGGGCTGGGATAGAGGCATGGACACACTTGCCCATGAAAATGTTGACATTTTATATGCCAGAAGTGCTACAGCAGTCCCTGCACACAGCAGGTGCACATGAATAAAGTCCTCAGCACAAAAACATATTTTTTTTTTTAATACTTCCAGTTGGGGATCTCATTACTCAAAGATTTATGGATTAAAATGTTGACTAAAATTAACTTTTCTTGGGAAAACCCCCCTTTAGCCTCAAAGGTGGTTTGCAGGTTAACCCCTTCACTCCTGGAGCTTTATTCGATTTTTCAATCAATATGGCCATGTGAGGGCTTATTTTTTGCGGGACGAGTTGTACTTTTAAATGACACCATTGGTTTTACCATGTTGTGTACTCGAAAACGGGGAAAAAAATTCCAAGTGCGGTGAAATTGCAAAAAAAGTGCAATCCCACACTTTTTAGCTTGGCTTTTTTGCTAGGTTCACTAGTTGCTAAATCTAACCTGCCATTATGATTCTCCAGGTCATTACGAGTTCATAGACACCAAACATGTCTATGGTCTTTAATCTAAGTGGTGAAAAAAATTCCAAAGTTTGCTAAAAAAAAAAAAAAAAAATTACGCAATTTTCTGAGACCTGTAACGTCTCCATTTTTTGTGATCTGGGGTTGGGTGAGGGCTTATTTTTTGGGTGCCGAGCTGACATTTTTAATGATACAACTTTTGTGCGGATACGATCTTTTGATTGGCCGTTATTGCATTTTAATGCAATGTCGCGGCGAGCAAAAAAACATAATTCTGGCGTTTTGATTTTTTTTTTTTTTTTCCCGCTACTTCGTTTGGCAATCAGGTTAATGCTTTTTTTTTTTTTTTTATTGCTAGAGCTGGCGATTCTGAACGTGGCGATACCTAATACTGTATGTGCATGTAGGATTTTATTTTGATTGGGGCGAAAGGGGGGTGATTTGAACTCTTCTTTTTTTTTTTTTTTTTTCCTTTAACTTTTGGCATGCTTCAATAGCCTCCATAGGAGGCTTGAAGCATGCAATACTCGATCGGCTCTGCTACATATGGGCGATGAGCAGATCGCCCATATGTAGCAAATTTACTCCTGTGCTTTCACCGCCAATCACTGGGTGGCACTGAAGGCCATCTGCCTGGAACAACCATAGAGGTCTTTGAGACCTCTGGCTGTCCAGGCAACATGACGCCGACCCCCTATACGTGACTGGGGTCGGCAATGAGCTAATTTCCGGCCCTGCAGCCGGAAATGCTATGTAAATGCCCGCTGTCGTCTTTGACAGCGGGATTTAACTAGTTAATAGGCGCAGGCGGACGGTGATTCCGCTCGGGCCTATTGCGGGCACATGTCAGCTGTTCATAACAGCTGACATGTTGCAGCTTTGAGGTGGGCTCACCACCAGAGCCCACCTTAAAGCGGGGGACCTTACCGATGACTTACTATTCCGTCATCGGTAAGGAAGGGGTTAATGACAGGCCAATTTTTACAATTCTGACCACTGTCCCTTTGAGTTAATAACTGTAAAACACTTCAATGGATTTTGACGATTCTGAGGTTTTGTTTGACATTGTTCTTCATGGTAGTGGTAAAAACTTTTCTATATAACTTGCGTTTATTTGTGTAAACAGAAATTTGGCGAAAACGATACCCAATATATGGGGAAAAAAACACTGTTTAGGTGCAAAGTTTATAATTTAGAGCCATGAAAATAAACCTTTTTTCACAAATGATTTTTTAGCCCCCAATTTTTTATTTTCACAAGGATAATCGGAGAAATTGGACCCGAAAAGTTGTCCAATTTGTCCTGAGTATGCTGGTACCCCATATGTGGGAAAAAACTGTTTGGGCACACATCCGGGCTCTGAAGGAAAGGGAAGTAGTGACGTTTAGGAATGCAGACTTTGATGGAATGGTCTGATGGCATCATGTTGTGTTTGCAGAGCTCCTGATGCCTAACAATAAAAAAAAAAACAACCTCATTTTGGAAACTATACCACCTTAAGGAATTTATCTAGATGTGCCTAAACAGTGGCAATGATCAACAAGTGCCCCCTTTTTGGAACTAATCTAAGGTTTCCTGGTATGTGAATCTTTTAATGTAGTGGCATGTGAGTTGTGTAGTTTGTCAGGTTGTCATGTGTAAGTTGGTTAAAGGGAATTTGTCACCCCTTTTTCTTTATCGCCTTATTGGGGGACACAGATTACCATGGGTGTATGCTGCTGCTGCTAGGAGGCTGACACTATGCAAAACAAGAAAATTAGCTCCTCCCCGGGAGTATACACCCACCGACAGGCACCAAGTACCTCAGTTTGTGCTTAGTGTCTGTAGGAGGTGGACCGGGATCTCCCCATATCCGCAGTTTTTAATCCAATTTTTCTTTCAGGTTTAGCTTGAACTTTTTAATCTTTTCCTTTTATCTTTTAGGTTTTTTCCAGTGGGAAACAGGGTATAGTTATCATCCTGATTTCCTATATCATGCGGCTGAGCGAGCAGTGTGGTGTCACCCACATCGCAACTCTCAGTACCGCAGGCAGGACTTTTCCCTATCACCTTCCGGTGATAAGGGTTGTGGACAGGTGGCTGGTCCTTGCCGAATCCCCCTCCTCACCCCTTTCTCGGGACAGGGCTGAGAGGAAGACGGCGATCGCAGGTGTTTCAAGCCGTCTTCTGCAGGATGCGGGTACAGAGGACTCCTTCCCCTCCCAGCGGCCTGCCGTTTCCCCGTGCCCCTGTGGTCATCCTCTTCTGGGACGTCAGGTAAGTGCCTGTACGTTCCCTCCGGCCCCGCATAAGCTTCAGTGCATGGGAGAAGAAAAAAGGACCTTGGTGAGGTCCACAGCATTTGAATCTCCCGCCCTTTCTGCCTGCCGGGCGCTTACACAGCCGCTTGTGGTCCTCCCCTTCCCCTGCTCTAGTCAGGGAGACTCTGGGGTTCCCCTCACTCACTGCAGCGTCGCAAGCAGCAGGACCGCGATCAGATGGCCACTTCCTTAGCGCGGTATGTCGGGGTCGGCATGGGGCTGCGGCGCCGTCACTTTCACTTTCACTTTCCCCTCAGCGTGGGGAATTCTTCTGCTCCCTCCTCCCTTCCTAGCGCGCTTCTTTCTCTTTGAGATGCCAGCCTCCCCCTTCTGCCATGCCCTCTCCGTCGCTATTAACCACTCACGGCGCAGCCGCTATGCTCCGCCCCCATCTTCCAGCACAAGGATCTCCTGTTCCTAATCACTCCTTCCTGCGCTGCTTGGGGGACACTTTGGCGTTTCTTCTGCTGCTCGCACAGAATCTCGGTAGGCTCTGCTCTGAGGCAAGGATTAGCTCTCCTCGGCAGTTATTCCCTAATTCCTGCGGCCATTCAGTGCAGTTTACTTATGCCCAACCCTTCAGGGGATCTCTGCTTGAGGTCCACCGCTACCTATTACGCCTGTGCGCGCTGTAAAAAGAAGTGGGCATCTGGTCGGTCGTCCCCATTCTGCCCCCCCTGCAGTCCTTCAAATATGTCAGCATCTCAGGAACACACAGAGTCCCGGCCTGAGGGCGCTCTTCCCTCCTCTCTCCCCCCGGAGTGGGCCGTTACAATGTCAGTCTGTCTCTGATTTGACAAAAGTATCAGTCGCTGGTCCAGGTCTTAGAACGATTACCTGAGCTATCCTCAGCCACCTCTGCCCCGACCGCCTCTCGGGGTGAGTCGTCCGCACCTGACCGCGACCTTCAGAGAGACAGAAAGGGTAGGACTTCTAGGAAGCGGGCTCTGTCCACTTCGTCCTCGAGCTCGCAGGGCCCTTCCGCTCCCAGGCCTCCTTCTCCTTCCTCGGATGACAACCTTCAGTCAGGCGATGATTCTCAATCGGAAGCTAGTTCTGAGGGGTACAGCGTTTCTAAAACGCGGGACATGGTCGATAGTCTTATTGCAGCTATCTTCCAAACACTAAAAATTAAACAGGATGAGGCTCCACCTCAGGAATGCTCGGTTCTCCTTAAACGAGCAAGACCTCTGTCTCGAACCTTTCCCAGTCACAACGATTTCGATACTACCTTATCCAAACACTGGGAGCGCCCTGAGCAACGTTTCTCAGGCCGCAAGTACTTGGACGTTCTGTACCCCTTTGACGCAGAACTGCTCTCAAAGTGGTCCAAGGCTCCCGAGGTGGATCCTCCAGTTTCCCGGATAGCCTCAAAAACGGTGCTCTCTACCAGATGGGGCATCGCTCAAAGATCCTTCTGACAGGCAGATTGAATCTCTAGCTAAATCTATCTTTGAGGCATCTGGCGCCTCTCTGCCCTATTTTCGCATCCGCCTGGGTGGCGAAAGTCATTTCCGCTTGGGCAAAAATTCTTTGCAGAGGCATCTTAGCGTCAGCTCCTCAAGACTAGTTGGCGGATCTTGCAGATCAGATTAACCATGCGGGTAAATACGTTTTGGCCGCCTCCTTGGACGCGGCCGGCTGCGTTGCAAGGGCTAACAGCAACATAGTAGCTGTACGCCGAGTCCTCTGGCTAAAGTCATGGAATGCGGACACTACTTCAAAAAAGTCGCTTACCAATCTGCCATTCCATGGCTCTAGACTCTTTGGAGCAAAGCTGGATCAGATAATTTCCGATGCCACTGGAGGTAAAAGTACTTCGCTTCCCCAATCTCGACCAAAACGTTTTTTTGAACAGAAAGGGTTTTCGACCATTCAGGCCCTTTCGTCCCTTCTCTGCCACGGAGAGAGCCACTCAACAGGATCAGCCGCCCGCCACCAGGGAGCGGGATCAGAGGAAACCTTCCTACAAACCCGCTCCTCGCTGGAGATCTAGAGCAGGGGTCCCCAACCGCCGGTCCGCGGCCCAGCACCGGGCCGCTGCAGTGCCCTTGCCGGTCCGCGGACACAAGGGGAGCCAGGGGCGGTCAGTGGCGTAGCGGGGGCTGGGGCGGCGCGCAGCAGTTCTTAGCGGCGGCCAGGGAGCGCGGAGCTGCAAGGACCCGTCCACTGCGTCCAGCTTCCTGCCCGCCGCCCGCGCTTCCTGTCTCTGACTGACACAGAGAGGAGCGCGGCCGCTGCGGTGTCAGAGCGAGGAAGCGCGGGCGATGCTGCGACAGGTGAGGAGAGGTGTGTGTGTGTGTGTGTCTGTCTGTGTGTGTACGTGTGTGTGTGTGTTGGTCTGTGTGTGTGTAGCCTGGCCCTGGAAGAGATGGGGACATGAGGGGAGTGATGGGGAGACGGCAGTGATGGGGAGACGGCAGTGATGGGGAGACGGCAGTGATGGGGAGACGGCAGTGATGGGGAGAGGGGAGTGATGGGGAGATGGCAGTGATGGGGAGAGGGGAATGAGGGGGTGAAGGCAATGATGGGGAGAAGGGAGTGATGGGGTGAAGGCAATGATGGGGAGAAGGGGGTGATGGAGCACTCATTCAAAACCTATGGTGAGTTGAGTCACATTATAAATGTTTAATTATAAGTATGCACTGCTAAACTACAACAGTGTACATAGCCCCGCCCCTGCCACACCTCCATCCCCGCCCTGCTGGGCCATGGAAGAATGGTCTTGCTTGAAACCGGTCCCTGGTGCAAAAAAGGTTGGGGACCACTGATCTAGAGGACAATATTCCAGATCTGCAGGCGCCAATTCCGGCAGATTTTCGTCTAAGTGACGGGTCACCCCCACCTGGAATTTCTTCCAGGGTGGGAGGCAGACTTTCCTCTTTCGCGGATGCTTGGCTGTCCGTTGTCGACGACGCTTGGGTCAGAGAACTCGTCGCATCCGGATACAAGATCGAATTTGCTTCACTCCCGAACAGACGGTTTTTCCGGTCTCGGCCTCCGCGACAGCGGGCCCAGATTCCGGGTTTTCTGCACGCCATTTCCTCCCTTCTTTCCGCCGGAGTCATTGTTCCTGTTCCCTCAAACGAATGGTTTTCCGGGTTCTACTCCAATCTCTTTGTAGTCCCGAAGAAAGACTGCTCTCTTCGTCCTATTCTGGACCTCAAATTGCTCAATCGCCACGTGAAGATTCTTCATTTCAAAATGGAGTCTCTTCGGTCGGTGATTGCTTCCATGGAACCCGGGGAATTCCTCTGCTCGGTGGACATTCGGGATGCCTATCTGCACATTCCAATTTGTGCGCAGCATCAGAAGTATCTTCGATTTGCGTTTCAGGGAGACCACTTTCAGTTCACAGCTCTTCCTTTCGGCCTAGCTTCAGCGCCCCATGTTTTCACGATGGTGATGGCGACCGTCATGGCCATCCTTCGCTCCAGAGGGATCCTCATCATCCCTTATCTGGACGATCTTTTGATCAAGGGTTCGTCTCGCCAGGACTGTCTCCAGAGCCTTCAGATAACTCTGGACACTCTCAGCCGCCTAGGTTGGCTAGTCAACAAGGAGAAGTCCATTCTGATCCCCACCCAGCGTCTGACCTTTCTTGGGCATGGAATTCGATACGAAGCTAGCCCGTGTTTTTCTTCCAAGGGAAAAATTTACAACTCTTTCCAAGGGCATCAGGACTCTTAAGAGGCCTGCTCCCATTCCCATTCGGTTCTGCATGAAGGTCCTGGGGAAGATGGTGGCTTCCATGGAAGCAGTACCCTTTGCGCAGTTTCATCTTCGCCCCCTCCAGCTGTCTCTGCTTTCAGCCTGGGACAAGACCACGATGTCCTTGGACCGTCCTATTCTGCTTCCTCTCAGAGTGAGGCAGTCTCTCACTTGGTGGCTACGGCCAGCGTCAGTTCTCCAAGGGAGGTCCTTCCTTCCGCCTCAGTGGCAAGTCATCACCACCGATGCGAGCCTTCTAGGATGGGGGGCCGTGTTCCATCAGAAAGCGGCCCAAGGACGCTGGAAGCCACAGGAGTCTCTCCTCCCAATCAATCTTCTGGAGATCAGAGCAATCTTCCTGGCCTTTCATTGGCAGCCCCTCCTGTCCGGCAAGCCGGTCCTTATTCAGTCGGACAACGCCACGGCCGTGGCGTACATAAACCATCAGGGGGGCACGCGCAGCAAGCAAGTAATGTCAGAAGTGGCCAAGATATTCCGCTGGGCAGAACGTTATGTTCCGACAATCTCCGCCGTCCATATTCCAGGGGTGGAAAATTGGGCAGCCGACTTTCTGAGTCGCCAGGGCCTAGCGTCTGGCGAATGGTCCCTGCACCCCGCAGTCTTCTCTCAGATATGCGACCGTTGGGGCACCCCGGATGTCGATCTCATGGCATCTCGGATGAACCACAAGGTGCTGCAGTTCGTAGCCAGGTCCAGGGACCCTCTAGCCGTCGCATGCGACGCACTGGTGACTCCGTGGTCCCAGTTTCAACTTCCTTATCTGTTCCCGCCTCTGGCCTTGATCCCTCGAGTGGTCAAAAAGATAAAATCGGAAGGCGTACCTGTGATTCTAGTCGCTCCAGATTGGCCAAGACGGCCTTGGTACGCGGAACTGGTCAACATGCTCGCGGACGTCCCCTGGAGGCTTCCAGACCGTCCAGACCTTCTCTCGCAAGGCCCCCTTTACCACAAGAATTCTCAGTCTCTGAGTTTGACGGCATGGCCGTTGAGACCGCAATTCTGGAGGAATCAGGTCTGTCCAGTCAGGTTATTCAAACTATGATCAGAGCCAGGAAACCAGCCTCTTCCCGCATTTACTATAGGTACTGGAAGGCTTTTTTCCGTTGGTGCGATGATGAGTCTTCCCAATGTCCTTTTCTATCCCATCTATCCTTGGGTTTCTTCAGTCTGGGTTAGACGCGGGTCTGTCCCTCAGTACGTTCAAGGGCCAGGTTTCCGCTCTCTCTATCCTCTTCCAAAGAGAGCTAGCTTCTCTACCACAGGTCAAAACCTTTCTGCAAGGGGTTTCCCACGTGGCTCCTCCTCATCATTCGCCAATAGACCAGTGGGATCTCAACCTCGTTCTTCGCGCTCTCCAGAAGGCGCCGTTCGAGCCTCTCCAGGACATCCCTTTGTCCCTTCTCTCTTGGAAGGTCACCTTTTTGATCGCCATTTCATCCATCAGAAGAGTTTCTGAATTGGCGGCCTTGTCTTGTCGTTCCCCTTACCTGATTCTCCATCAGGACAAAGCCGTTCTCAGGCGCGTTCCTTCTTTTCTTCCAAAGGTGGTTTCCGCTTTCCATATCAATGAGGATATCGTCCTTCCTTCTTTTTGTCCAGCTCAATCTCCTCCTCTTGAGAAGTCTCTCCACAAACTGGATGTAGTTAGAGCCCTGCGTGTCTATCTCGCCAGGACTTCTTCCTTTCGTCGGTCCGATTCCTTGCTGATCATCTCTGAAGGTCGCCAGAAGGGCCTTCCGGCTTCCAGATCCGCGATCGCTCGCTGGATTCGTTCTACCATTCTGGAGGCGTATCGTCTTCAGGAAAAGCGACCCCCTTCGGGAATAAGAGCTCATTCCACCCGGGCTGTGGCGGCTTCGTGGGCTGCTCGTCACCAGGCCTCGGCCATGCAAATTTGCAAGGCCGTAACCTGGTCATTGCACACTTTCACGAGGTTCTACAGGGTTCATACCCAGGCCTCGTCTGATGCTGTTGTTGGTAGGAAGGTTCTGCAGGCGGCGGTGGCTCACCGGCCGACCTAAGCCTTTCCATTACTTTCATTCCTTATTGCTGTTCCCACCCTTGGGACTGCTTTGGAACGTCCCATGGTAATCTGTGTCCCCCAATAAGGCGATAAAAGATGGATTTTTGGTTCTTACCGTAAAATCTTTCTTGGAGCCTTCATTGCGAGACACAGCACCCTCCCTGTTTAAGTTGTACTGTGTTGGGTCTTAGAGTCCCTTGTTGGGTTGGTACATATGTTTAGAGTTCTCTTTGCTTCTCCTACTGCTTTTTCACCGACTGAGGTGCTTCGTGCCTGTCGGTGGGTGTATACTGCCGGGGAGGAGCTAATTTTCTTGTTTTGCATAGTGTCAGCCTCCTAGCAGCAGCATACACCCATGGTAATCTGTGTCCCCTAATGAAGGCTCCAAGAAAGAGATTTTACGGTAAGAACCAAAAATCCATCTTTTGAGATCATATGATATAATTCAATTGTCACATAAGGATTCTCTTAGTACTTTTGCTTCCCCCTGACCCCGCACCTTTCATGCATAAATAGCTTTTTTATATCGGTTCAGATGTATGTAAACTGCCGCTGGGCAGGGCTTATTCACCTGCTCCCCCCTTCCTGTTTTGCTCTACACAAGAAGAAATGCGTAGAGCAAGACTGGGAGGGGGGAGCAGGTGAATAAGCCCTGCCCAGCGGACCGGACTGCGGCAGTTTACATACATCTGAACTGATATAAAAAAGCTTTTTATGCATGAAAGGTGCAGGGTCAGGGGGAAGCAAAAGTACTAAGAGAATCCTTATGTGACACACAATTGAATATCATTATATGATATCTCAAAAAAGGGGTGACCGATTCCCTTTAAGTCAGAAATGAATTTAGTAGTGCATGGAGGTGTCGTACAGTCTGAAACAATCTTTCATACACAGGCCAGGTTTTTTGGGGCAGGTGTCACATTGATAAATGGTGTCCTTGCGGATTCCCCTTTGGTAACACACTCTGCACCTTTTTTTGCGTTTTTTCCAGTTTGGGACCTCCCTCGCGAAATGCTAACCTGGTACGATACGAGAACCTTCAGTTCCAGAAGTACTTGGGACCTGCTCATTCCGGAGTGCCAAATATCGGGTCCTTGATCACTATCTCCTGGAACTGAAGGTATGACGTATCGGTGTTGTGTGCACATCGTGACAGCAGGAAAGCATTGAGCATTGCCATCTGTATGGTGTGCACAGCCTGCTTCTTGTACCACACCTTGGCCTTTCTCAAAGCACTGTACGGCTGGAGGAGTTGATCAGATCAATGCCCCCATATTTTTCTTGTACCCCAGTACATAGTCTAGTCTGCTGACCTGTGCAGAGTTACCTCGTACAGTGCCAAGGGCATCAGTGTATGATGGTCAAGAAAGACATCCCTCTTGTACTTGACCACCAGTAGGTGGTTGCTACATTGGGCTCTGCTGTCACCTTTTCTGAGCATCTGCCCAAGTAGCGTTTTTGGGCGGTCGCTCTGATTTTTGCGGACAGTACCGCAGGCTGCAGTACCTCACACAGAGGGATTTGAAGAGCAGGATGCTGGTATAAGTTATCCCTGTAGAGGTGATAACCTCTTATCCAGCAGTGGGTGCACCAAATCCCACACAATTTTCCCACTCACACCTAGGACCAGGAGGACATTCAGGGGGTTGAATCCTGGTGTCCTTCCCTTCGTACACTCTAAACCTGTGGGTGTACCCTGAGGTACTCACACAGCTTAGTTTAATTCCCTACCTGGCCCTCTTGCTGGGCAGGTACAGATGGAATCTGAGTCTTCCTGTAAAATGAACTAAGGACTCATCCACACGATGTCCTTTTGGGGCACTAGCACTTCAGCAAACTTTTTGTTGAAGTGTTGGACTGGCCAGACTTTGAACACTGTCAAATTTGGGGTCATCTTGTGGGGGACACTGCATTATTTCTCTAATGCAGGAATTTGTGGATGGCTTCAAAATGTGTCCGGGCCATGACTATTTGGCACACTGGAGTGTTGTATAAAACATCAACACTTCAATATTGCCGAAGTTCCGGCTCTTCAGGATCCCCATATGAAGGACCAGGCCCCAAAACCGCACCACTTCAACTGTGTCTACAGGAGACTGTTAGAAAATGATTAACTGGGGCTTTGTGCCAAAAATTGAGCATACAAATTAGTTTGGCCCACCATAAGGTTACTTTGAAAGTCCATTTCTGTGAGGCCGGTGGTGTCAAACTTGATTCCTGATTCTGCCACAAAAAAACTGAGTCGGTGGCTCATAATTCTTTTTTTGGGGGGCGAGGTGCTCGATCCTAGGCTGGGACATCAGTGTTTCAGGCAGTCTGAAACCATGAGAAATGCTGCAATTGGCTGTTCAGAATTGAACAGCCAATCACAGCGATTGTGAGGGCAGCGATGCCCTCCAGGATGACTGCAGAATCTACCCAGACGTAAGATGGCACTGGAATTTTAATGGGATCACCGCGACTTCGGTCAGTGTCATTGAAAATGACATAATATTCCATCCATGGTCAAATAGGTTCAGGTCACATGGATGGAATATTGTCAGAAAGGGGTTAAATGGAATTGCGCTTCAGTTCCCCTGCAGCATGGGAGAATAAAGGACTGGCAAAGACTTCCTGGTGCCTTTTTTTTATTCTTGGTATCATAGTGGTCAAAGATGTAGGACCTCCATAGTTCATAATGTAGATAGTATACTAGCAGTAATGGCCATCACTTAAGGTATTACTTATGCACAGTAACCTACAGTGTCAGGTTGGTGCCGTTATTCTGATTGCAATGATACCTTGATTGATGAAATCAGTCTTCTGGTTGTTTTATTTTCAGCTTTGAATTAATGTGTGACCTGTGGGGCGGTCTTCATGTGGTGCTCTGATTAGCTATTCATAATACAGACTGCTGACAGGTCACTAATCCCTCACGGACCTGCCTCCTAGTTTATATAATGAATAGCTGTACGTACTGAAGAGAAAAAAGGTTTAGTGTCCACTTAACTATCGATGAGCAAGTAAACCAATTTGAAAATGGTGCCAGCCACGCCTGTGCAGTACCAGATATCTGTGGGTGTATAGAGATAGCCGAGAGCTGCTACTGCGCAGGTGTAGGCAGTGCCATCTTGGAGGAGGAATTTTTCCTCCAGCAAGATGGCACCGCCTGCCTAATAGCAGCTATTGGAACTCTATACACAGCTGCTACTGCACATTCACGGTGGGTGCCGTTTTCAAATAGAGGTTGGGTTTTTTTTTTTTTTCCTTAACATCAAGAATAGTTGGCTATTAACTGGACACTAAACATGCAATTATGTTGCAGCGCAGGTGCCACGGCTGGCGCATCCATGTAGAAGTGGTTTTTTTTTTGGCTTTTCTTTTCTCATTATGTACAGGTATTCATTATGAAAACTAGGGGGCAGGTCCGTGAGGGATTAGTGACCTGTCAGAAGCCATACAGGTGAATACCTAATCAGAGCACCACATGAAGACCCCCCCCCCCCCCACATCCCTGTATTAGGGCATGAGCATATCATTAACACAACTGAAAATAAAGATTAAAAAACATCCACAAGACAGATTTAATCAACCAAGGTATCATTATCAGTATAATGGTGCCGACCTGACACTGCCTGTAGGTTACTGTGCACAATCCTGTTGACAGGTTCCCTTTAAGTGTTTCCACTTCAGTATAAACAAGATATAGTTTGTCTTATTTTTTTTATACCAAACTTTTGGTTTACTTCCAAAATAGGCTGTGAGCTTTTTGCTAAGCCTCCGACTAAACTGCATGTTAAACTTTCTGAATTGACATCACAGAAATTGTCCAAGAAGTAAATTGTCTTGATGGATCTTCCTGTCCTGATGGAACAACCTGCTGCCAAACTGAGGATAAGCGTTTTGGGTGCTGCCCCTTCCTGTCTGTAAGTATAATTGTGGCTACTAAGATCTCTATAATGGCTAGTTGTCATTTTGCTAATCCGTGTCAATGACTTGCAGGCCGTATGCTGTAGTGACCATGTCCACTGCTGTCCTTCTGGGACCACCTGTGATCTTCTTCATAAGAAGTGTGTGAATGTAATCTTTGAGATTCCAATGTACAGCAAGATCCCAGCTTTACGTGAGGAAGGTAACAAATTCTTCTGTCTGTGCACCCACTAAATGTACTAGATTGGTGTGTATTAATGAGATTAGTGCTCCAAATGCAACATGTCACATTCACTACAACTTCCAACATCTGTAGTTTGTCTCCTGCTGAATAGAATAGCAAAGCGTTATTAAAAAGATCACATTAATATATTTTCAGAAACTCATAAATGTCTGTACCCCAACTCTTTGTAGTCAGATTTTATTGGAATTCTTCCGCTTACTGCAGCTGAGTCTTAACTCTGAGGCAGCTCTTTTCTAGAAGTTTGTGTAGTCATAAAGCAGATTTCTACAAGTGAGATCTCCATGCCAGGTCGAAATGTATTAAAATGCTGATTTTGGGGTCATTAGTCCAATGTCCCATCCCAGTTAGCATGAATTGGCTGCAGATTCCTAACTGATTAAGCGCTATGAGTTTACCATTCAACGTGACTTTTCCTGTCTCTGCAGCCACAGTTAAATGTGATGATACAGCCTCTTGCCCTGGCTCTGCCACCTGTTGCCGCTTGGCCTCTGGAGAATGGGGTTGTTGTCCTTATGAGAAGGTTTGTACCAGTAGCTTTTAGGTAGATGAGTTTTGAGGACTTGCTCTGGAATTACTTCATTTCTTCTTTCTAGGCTGTGTGCTGTGATGATCATGAACACTGCTGTCCCAATGGGTACACCTGTGTCCAGGGGCAATGTCAGCAAGAGGTGCTATCAATCCCTTGGTCTAAGAAGACTTCTGCAATTAAGGAAGAAGGCAAGTTTGGGTTCTAAATTAAACAATGGGTTAGAACCTTTATTCTCAAATTCTGTAGTTAAAGGATGGTCCATCAGGGATCAGACTAGAGATGTCTAATGGACATGTTTTGAAATGCTCTACCTCTGCAGCCACTGTGAAATGTGATGATGCAGCCTCTTGCCCTGGCTCTGCTACCTGCTGCCGCCTGGCCTCTGGAGAATGGGGTTGTTGTCCTTATGAGAAGGTTTGTACCAGTAGATTTTGGAGGAGAGGTAGGGAGTTTTAAGATTCGCTGTAAAGCATTTAAACTTTTTTTGTTGTAGGCTGTGTGCTGTGATGATCATCAGCACTGCTGTCCCAATGGGTTCACCTGTGTCCAGGGGCAATGTCAGCTAGGGGTGCTGTCCATTCCGTGGTCTGAGAAGATACCAGCAATTAAGGAGGAAGGCAAGTCTGTAGACACTCTGACCACAAAGGAAAAAATTTTTTGTCAGCTCACCAAACCGTAGCAAATGCGAAGTCTGGAGGAATGCAATCAATCCTGGGCGGTGCAGGGAACTTGGATTCCGGAAAATCTTGTAGGCACAATACTTAGGAGATGTTCCAGCAACTTCGACCAAAGGATGGTTAAAATCAAAAGACTTTATTCCAAAAAAAATTTTAAAAACAGAATAGATACATAAAAAACATATGGTTCACCAATGTGACAGACGCTTACGCGTTTTGGACTAGAGGGTCCTTACTCATAGCTGAGTAAGGACCCTCTAGTCCGAGACACTCTGACCAGTCACCTTTGTTTCAAGAACATGGGAGGGCATACAATGTCCATTACATGTCAAAAACACACTTAAAAATTACTGTTAATGTGGTCATCATACTGACCAATTGCTTGTATCAGACTGGAGATGCCTAATGCACAAAGTCTAGTTGACAATGTGGCCTTTTTTTTTTTTTTTTTAACATCCTTCTCCCCTCTTCTGCAGCCACTGTTAAATGTGATGATACATCTTCCTGTCCTGGCACTGCCACCTGCTGCCGCCTGGCCTCTGGAGAATGGGGTTGTTGTCCTTACGAGAAGGTAACATGTGAACATGTTAATACCAGTATCTTTGCAGAGTTGAGATGGTAAAGGAACAATTGCAAAAAAAAATTTTTTTTCTCCACCACACCACCCCCAGGCCGTGTGTTGTGATGATCATCAGCACTGCTGTCCAAATGGGTATACCTGTGTCCAGGGACAATGTCAGCAAGCAGCCCTGTCCATCCCTTGGTCTGAAAAGATTCCAGCAATGAAAGGGAAAAGTAAGTTTAATTACTAATGAACTAAGCTGAACCTTGTCTGTCATGAAGCACTTTTAGATGAGTGCCAGCTTCTGTCTCCACTTTTATTTTCTATGATTAAAAGGCCTAATGTTTAAGTGACAAATGTATGCAAATATCACCTGTAGCACCTTGCAGAGCTTAAGAATAGTAATGTGCACTAGTCACCAAGTTTCTACCCTTATAGGTACCGACGTCAATTGTGATGATGAAACCTCTTGTCCTGATGAGACAACTTGTTGCCGACTTGAATCTGGGGAATGGGGTTGCTGCCCCTATGAGCAGGTATCATGTCATGTGTTGTGTAATAACCTGCCCCCGACTCTGACTAACCTTCTCTGCTTCTGTCTGTCTTCTGCATTTCTATAGTTCATGTCTTTCCCCTAAATAGGCCACATGCTGTCCCAGTGGGTTGACTTGTCATGAACAGGCTACCTGTGTGTTAGGTCAGTTCTCATCCCCACGACCTGGCAAGATCAATGCACATGCCCCTGAGGTGAAGTGTGATAAGTCACACAGCTGTGCCCAGGGGACCACATGCTGCCATACAGAGGGTGGAGGCTGGGCATGCTGCCCCCTGGAGGAGGTGAGGTACAGTTCCAACCAACACTTATTTTTGAAGCCCATTGGTAAACATTTCTAAATGACGAGAAGGTTTCACTGGTGAAAGTGGCATCGTTCCTAGTGCCTCTTGATTCGTTGAATATTTAAACTGACCACTATGCTGGTAAGGGACCAGTAGTTGGGTGTTCAGCCGTTATATAAATCTACAGTGGCATGTAAAGGCTTGGGCACCCTTGTTCAAAATTATTGTAAACAGTTAATTTAACCTACAACTTGCTTATCTCTAAAAGGTCTAAAGTTAAAAATTAAACATTTCCTTTTTGTATATTAGGCAAAAATATAAATATCTTTTACACTTTAAAAATTACAAAAAAAATGGGCTTATGCAAAAGTTTGGGCACACTTTGAGATTTGTGCTCATAACTTTGACTAAGGTTTCTGACCTTAATTAGCCTGATGGGATTAAGGCTTGTTCACGATCATTGTTGATAGGCCATCTGATTTCCCAGATTTTATAAAATTTTTAAAGTTGTCCTTTCCTCAGTTTGAAATGTAATTAAGAAATGGCAGTTAACAGGAACAGTGGAGTTCAAGAAAAGGTCTAAGACCAAGCAAAACTTCAGTGGGGATGCTAACTGAACAACAATTTGTGGAGAAAAAAGCTGAAGTAGAGAAGAGGATGGCTGCTACAAATGGATTCTGATCCTAAACACATCAAAAGCCACAATAAACTACCTCAAAAGGGGCAAGCTGAAGGTTTTACAGTGGCACTCGGTCCTATCTGGACATAAGTGAAAATCTGTGGCTAAACCTTTACACCCCCACCCCAGGCTGTTTGCACCTTCATGACCAGGTGGATGTTTACCGTTCTGAGAAGTGTCAATTTGAGAATTCTGGAATGCTTCAACAGATCCCGGTGATTCTGAGCTTTGTTTCCATGACATATCGTACTTATGATGGTGGAAATTTGTTAGATATAACTTGCGTTTTTGTGAACATTTTGCAACATTCAAACTTTTAATTTGTATGCCTGTAAATCTATTATGTCACACAAGTTAACATTTCCCACATGTCTAATTTAAATCAGCACAATTTTTTAAACGTGGTTTTTTTTTTTTGTTTTTTTTTGGTAGGAGGTTGAGTGACCAGTGATCATGTTTACAAACCCTTTTTTTTATGGGCTACATTACATTTAAAGTTACTTTGAGCGGTCTATGACAAAAATCCCCAAAAGTATCACTGTTCTAAAAGGTGTACCCCATCAAGGTACTCAAAACCACATTCAAGAAGTTGGTTAACCCTTCAGGTGCTTCACAGGAAGTTTTGAAATGTTGAAGGACAAAATGACCATTTAACTTTTTTTTCACAAGTTCACTTTAGACTCCACTTTATTTTTAATTTTCATAGGGATAAAAGGACAAATGAACTGCAAAATTAGTTGTGCAATTTCTCATGAGCATACCAATATCCCATATGTAGTCAAACTACTTTTGAGGCACAGTCAAAAAATCCATAAGATAATATTTTATTGGTAATACTTTTAAAATTGGACAATACAGTACATGGAAATGAGAGGAGTAAAAGACAAGTGTGCCCAAGGGCAAAAGGGCCAAATACCCCAGCAATGTGGGCCCAGGATAATTAGCCTTATACATAAATAATATCTCAGAGCACATACTCATAATAGATGCAGTGTACCACAAATCATTATAAATAAGGTGTCATTACCTGGGAGCGATGGAGACAGAGGTAACGGCCTAACCCTGACACGCCCCCTGAGGAAGGAGCTGTGCGCTCCGAAACGCGCATCGGGGTTAGGCCGTTACCTGTGTCTTCATCGCTCCCAGGTAATGACACCTTATTTATAATTTGTGGTACACTGCATCTATTATGAGCATGTGCTCTAAGATGGTTTCTCCTGTGTCATGTTAGGGAGTTTCTGCAGTGTGTGACTATAATTATTAGCACTTGCTATGTGATGGTTTTTTGATAGTTATTAACCACTGTATTTACAATGTCTTTTTGACCTCCCAGAAAGGTGTTTATTATCCTTTGTATTTATGTATAAGGCTAATTATCCTGGGGCCACGTTGCTGGGGTATTTGGTCCTTTTGCCATTGGGCACGCTTGTCTTTTACTCCTCTCATTTCCATGTACTGTATTGTCCAATTTTATAAGTATTACCAATAAAATATTATCTTTTATGGATTTTTTGACTGCTTGTGCTTTTGGTTGATTTTCAGTAAAATTGCAGTTGTCCTGTTATAGTCCTTTCCATATATACATATGTGATTAACCATTCCTTTTGATCTATTTGGCTATGTGATCTAGAATACTTTTGGTTTCCACATATATTATGTCTACTACAATTTTGCTTCATTTTGAGGCACAGTGCAAAGCTCACAAGAGAAGCACCATAAGAGTTCAAATTTTGAAGGAATGGTTTGAGGGTCCCAGGTCACATGCCAGAACAGCAGAAACCCCCATATCTGACCTCATTTTACAAACACTCCCCAATGAATTCATCCAGGGATGCAGCAAAAATGTTGACACCACATGTGCCTCACAGATTTTTATACTATTGGACGGTGAAGAGAATAATTTTTACCACTAAAATGTTTTAGCTCTAAGTTTTGCGTTATTCAAAGGGCTAATAAGAATAAATGGACCTTATTAAGTGGAGCTGCCATGAACCCACCGGAAAAGCCCCTGAGGTGCCAGAACAGCAGAATCCCCCCACACCCCCTTAACTGACCCATCTTAAAAAATACACCCCTTTATGAATTCATCTAGGGGTGCAGTGATCATATTGACTTAACAGGCGGGTCACAGAATTTTATACCACTACAGTGACGAGAACTATTTTTACTACAGATTTGTTTTGGCCCCATATTTTACATTTTTACAGGCTTCTACTAGATCACAGGGGAGCTGATCGGAGTGCAAAGGGGGCTCCCTACTTCTGCACACCTACTAAATTCTTCGCTCTCAGTATTTTGGGGGTCAAAGTGCCTGGAGGGGTGTGCACCATTCCTGCAGGATTGCCAGGTGTAAGCTGTCAGAATCGGCTGCCACCTGGCGGTAATCGCATGCGCACAGCATCTGTGATTGCAAAATCACCTGGTCATACTCCATATTTCCATGGGCGGTAAGTACCAGTCGACCATGATGTATGGAGTGTATGTCCAAGGTCGGAAAGGGCTTGCTACTAGGTACGAACCATGCAGGGTGCCCAAACTTTTGCATCATCCCATTTTCCTTATGTCAAGGCCTTTTAACAATTTCATCTTTCAACTTGACAGTTCACAATAACAGTAATTATGACCAGGGGTGCCCACACTTTTATATCCCACTGTACGTTTATCTTCATCTTGCACTTTCTGTCCTTAATCTTCTATGACTTGCTCCATAATGGAGTCTTCCACTTCTCACCTGTGATCTATGCTGACACTACTGGCCTGTGGGGGCAGGTTCTTTAATCTCCCTTTTCCATCTTGGTATTGTCTGTTTGCTTTTACAAACTGAGTCGTCTTGACTTTTTTTTTTATGGAGTCATGAGAGCAAAAAGCCCATCTGTTCGTCAGCACTTACCACATGCACATTCTGCATTGTCTTTGTCCATGTTCTGACAGCATCCTTGCACTTTTTCCATTGACCTTTATGACTTTTCTCACCTTTTATAAGGCTGTATGCTGTTCAGACCACCTCCACTGTTGTCCTTCTGGATACACCTGCGATGTGGCAACAGCCAGCTGCAATAAACCATCCGACTCCATCAAAGAGGCTACTCCAATCCAGCCATTGGGCTATGTGTGGTGTGACGCAGGTCATTATTGCTCTGATGGGCAGACTTGTTGCGTAGGACTTTATGGACCTTGGTCATGCTGCCCTTACCCTAGTGTGAGTATTTGGTCTTCAATATTAATGCAGTCTTGATCATACTAGCAGTGTCTCATGATGATGGCACCCGTGTCTTGTTTTTTTTGCAGGGTGTGTGCTGTCCTGATAGAGTGCACTGCTGTCCTTATGGCCATGCGTGTGTAAACTATGGAGCACAGTGTAGTCGCAGTGAAGGTCTGCGGTGGGATCTCGAATGGAAAGAGCAGAAGTCTCAGCTGTGAGAATCTTGATGGGTTATTTCCTTTTATGTCTGTATCATTGCACTAAACACAGCCAATCATGCAATCTGAACACTGGAATAAAATTTTGTATTTAAACCAATGAATGATGTGATTATTTCAGGATGTAAAAGCTAACCCCCCCCCCCCCCCCTCCATTTCAAGGCCAGGAACCATACATTAGATATTGTGACTATAAAACTGTAACCAGGCCACAAATGGGCATGTAATAGGTTTAGCTATGCAATACATGCCCAGTTATGCCAGCATAATGCACTTTGTGGGCATCGGACTGGAAACCTGGGGCTTCTGCTACATACAAAGGGCAGAAACGATGCATCAAATTTAACATGCCACATAAGCAGTTTTGATAAATGTGGCACAATTTAGACTACAGTTTAAATTTGTCAAAAAATCCTACATAAGTAGACTACTAAAAGCAATTGCAAACCTGTGGACCTCAGACAGATGTCCATGTACGTACTATTAGACTCGACTAGTAAAAAATGAAAGCAGAAATAATGCAAATGAAGAAAATGCCAATAAATGCACATCCAAATGAAAATAGTGGGAAGAATAGGACACAAATAGGAGGGAACCCTACATGTATTGCTACTACTTAATTATGTCTATCTTCATCTTATTGGGATGACTATTTATTGGCATTTTCTTTGTGTTCATGCTTCATCTATTTCTCTACTAGTGGGGGCTGTCCAGTTATTGTAATGGGCCGCAGTATGGACAGAGCTAGTGGTCTGATATCCACAGGCATGCGCTCTATAAATCTAGGATCTGCACTAGTGGTTCATAATACATTATTTTTTTTTTTTTTTTTCTCCCCTTCATCCAATGGCTGGATTCTAGGTATAGTGGAATCTGGCATGAGGGTGAAATTTTGGACTGTTTCTCCAAACACTCACAGTAATGTCTCCCCCAGAAATCTTGTGAGGAACAGTTAGGCTGGAGTCACACATAGCGACTCACCAGCGATCCTGACAATGATATACCTGGAAGCTGGGCGGCCGACGATTGGGGGCTCCGCTCTCCTTATGAAAGGCCGCTCCCATCTCCGCTGCGGCGCGACTCCTGCCCGCCTCTCCTGCTCATGGGGGATTTAGTTAGTATAGTAAGGGGCAATTTGGGATTGGAAGAGACGGAAGTGGAATGCTCTATTCAGGATGAAATGTTTGGGGGACTGAAGCCCAAAAGGATTCCCATTCACGAAAACATCCGAAACCTGGTTATGCAGGCATGGGCCTTTCCCGAGAAAGAGCTTGGTGTTCCCTCAGACCTGAAGAATGGGTTTCCCTTAGAGGGAGATTGCTCCCTATGGGAGGTCCCTAAAGTGGATGTGCAGGTGTCCAGAGTGACTAAGAGAACGGCTCTTCCATTTGTAGATTCTTCTCAGCTCAAGGATCCCATGGATCGGAAAACGGAGAGCCTGCTCAGGAAATCCTGGGATGCCTCCACGACCCTACTCAAGGCCAATGTAGCCAGGTCCCTATTCCGCTGGCTGCGTATGCTGGAAGACCACCTCAAGGAACCTCCAGAGAAGAAATCCTTGACTCTCTTCCCCTATTATACAAAGCAACAGGGTTCCTAGCCGATGCTTCTGTGGAATCCATACGAATAGCAGCAAAGTCTGCGGTCCTCTCTAGCTCAGTCAGAAGAACACTGGCTGAAATCTTGGGGAGGAGACTGTCAAAAACAAAACTCTGCGCGATTCCCTTCCAGGGAAATTACATGTTTGGCCCAGCTCTGGATGACATCCTGGAGAAGGCCACAGATAAGAAGTCTCTTCTGGAACAAAGGAAACTATTTTTTTTGTCCCTCCCAAGAGAGATCTCAAAGGGAAGGGCAAGACGGGCCGGTGGAGTTATCCGAAAGGAGGTAAGGGTAGAAATATAGAAATATTCTGGCCCCCAACAACAACAAAACCCTACTGACAAACAATGACAGTATTCCGGTCGGGGGCCAACTCTCGAATTTCATAGACCAATGGCAGTCCATAACCTCAAACCAATGGGTTCTTCGCACCATTCGCAAGGGACTGGAATTCGAGAGTCCTCCCGCCCTCAGTGCCTGAGAATAACCTCACTGCAGGCGCACCTGCAAAGATCCTTGCTGTCAGACATAAAAACTCTTCTGCAAGCAAGAGCGATCTCCCCAGTTCCACAACAGAAGGTGGGCTGATGGGCAGAGGCCACTACTCTCGCCTCTTCGTAGTCATAAAACCCTCAGGGAAACACAGGGTTATTATAAGAAACCCTTAAACCAAGTGGTGAAGTACAGGTGATTCAAGATGGAGTTGGTCAAGACAGCAATCCCCCTCATAGGACAAGATTGGGTCATGGCTACAATAGACCTGAGGGACGCTTACTACCACGTTTCGATTCATCCAGACCACAGGAGATTCTTCAGGTTTGCAGTGTCCCAAGTCCACCACTACCAATTCAACGTCCTGCCGTTTGGAGTGTCATCAGCCCCTTGTGTGTTTACCAAGGTGATGGCAGAGGCAATGATCTTCATTCGCCAGCAGGGGATCTGCATTGTCCCCTACCTAGACCTTCTAATAGCTCCATCCATATCTTGCCTGAACCAGGATGTAGGAAAATCTCTGGAGATTTTACAATCCTTGGGTTTGATCCCCAACCTGGAAAAATCAGACCTTCATCCCTCAACAAGGAAAAAGTTCTTGGGGATACTCCTGGACTCAGAAAAGCGAACATCTTTTCTACACCGGGAGTGACAACTCAACCTGGTTCAGAGAGTCTCCAAGTTCAGAGCCCAGAGGGCACCAACCCTGAGAGACTCAATGTCCATGCTAGGTTCGCTTACAGCATGCATCCAAGCCCATACTCGGATCCTTCAGTCCTATGTACTCAAGTGTTCAAGGAAACACCGGAATATACTGACCAGGAGAACCCCCTCTTCCCGGTCATGTGAAGGCATCTCTTCTATGGTGGCTGAACCACCAGAATCTCCAACAGGGGGTTAGCTGGGATCAGCTTCCCCTAAAAATCACCACAGCTGCCAGTCAGAGAGGCTGGGGCGCTATGGAGAAATCACACTTCCAGGAGATATGGCCCCCAGACGCCAGAACCAGCTGCTCAAATGTGAGAGAACTAAGAGCGGTAGAAGCACTGAAGGCAGCATCGACCCTTGTCCAAAATCATTATGTACGTGTCTGCTCAGTCAATATGACTACAGTGTCCTACATACGTCACCAAGGAGGCACGAAATTTTGCAACCTAAAATTTGGTGGCGGCAAGAATCTTCTCGGGCAGAGAAATATCTACTGTCCACATCAGCAGTACATCTAAGGGCATTGGACAATGTGGAGGCAGGAAGGATGTTCATCCCGGGGAATGGAGCCTAGACCATACATTCTTTTTGTCTCTGGTCTCAAGATGGGGATATCCCGAGGTGGACCTTTTTGCCAGCGGTCAAAATACAAAGGTGAAAACCTTTTTTCTCCCTCAGCCCCACCGACAGAGCGTGGAAAGTAGATGCCTTCTCCCATCCGTGGCAGTTCGATCTGGCCTTCGCCTTTCCTCTGATTCCCATGATAGCAAGAACACTGCAGAAGATACGGGCAGAGCAAGTCACTACAATCCTGGTGGCTCCCTTATGGCCGGGGAGAGGCTGGTACGGAGCCCTACGAAACATGGCTCAAGAAGGTCCAATACTTCTGCCCCAGAGAGCCAATCTTCTTCACCATGGCCCTCTACGGCACCCAGACCCGCGCAAATTGAACATTGCGGCCTGGCTACTGAAGCCAGAATTCTAAAGGCTAAGGGCCTATCTGAAAAAGTAATCCAAACCTTACAGAAAAGTAGGAAACCAGTCACTAATGCCATTTATGGGAAGGTCTGGAAGGAGTTCTCATCTTGGTGCTCCCCAAATGCTCCAGATCCCTTCCATCCTAATATTGCACAGATCTTAGAATTTCTTTGAGACGGTCTGGATCTGGGACTCACACCTAGTACTTTAAAGGTACAAGTGTCAGCCCTTAGTTCATTCTACGACCAGGACCTGGCAAACCATCGACGGATCAAACGATTCATAACCTCAGCGTCTAGGATCCGTCCCAGACTCCATAGCCAGATCCCCCCCACTGGGACTTGAACCTAGTTCTCAGGGGCTTGACCAGTGAGCCATTTGACCCACTGTCTTTCACAACTCTGAAAAACTTAATGCTAAAAACCGTGTTCCTGGTAGCAATCGCTACTGCAAGGCGCATAGGAGAATTGCAGGCCCCTTCAATACAAGAGCCATATGTAACCATCATGGAGGTTAGCATCATCCTGAGATTAGATCCCTCTTTTATGCCTAAGGTAGTCTTGAACTTTCACAGGTTCCAGGACATCATATTACCTTCCTTCTGTCCAAACCCCTCCAACACGAAAGAGGTGTTCCACACCCTCGATGTCCGCAGAGTAGTTCTCTTCTACATCCAGCAAACGGTGAGTTGGAGGCTTGATCAGAATTTATTCATTCAGATTTCAGGACGAAATAAAGGCAAAAAAGGCGGCAAAAAATACAATCGCGAATTGGATCAAGCAAGCGATCAACCTCACCTACTCGTCACAGAACGTTCCCCCCCTCCTACATCGCTAAGAGCCCACTCTACTCGTTCAGTAGCAACATCATGGGCAGAAAGAGGGAATGCATCTTTGGAGCAGATATGCAGAGCCACCACCTGGTCATCTGTCCATACATTCACCAGACATAGACTAAATTTCAACAGGGATTTAACGTTTGGCAGACGCTTTCTGCAGGCTGTTGTCCCTCCCTAAGAAACTAGTTGTTGGTATTCCTCCGATATGGCTGTCGTGGAAGGTGACTTTAGAAAATAGAATGTCTTACCGGTGATTCGGTTTCTAGGAACCTTCCATGACAGCACTAATTTCCTTCCCTATCTGATGCTCTACTGGATGATTCCTGCACTTTGGTGGTAACTATACATGCTAGTGTGTACAGAAACACTCGAGGTGGTAGAAAGGGAAGGGTTATTTAACCTCTTGTGCACTTCCTGTCCCGCATTAGGGCGGGGAGACATCCTCGGATATGGCTGTCGTGGAAGGTTCCTAGAAACCGAATTACCGGTAAGACTCATTCTATTTTTCATCTTCAGCCAGCACAGACCGCCATCACTTCTTCCAGCCAGGGCTCATCTCTGCAGGAAATAGTCATATGTAAAAGTTTGGGCACCCCTATTAATGTTAACCTTTTTTCTTTATAATTTTGTTTTTTGCAACAGCTATTTCAGTTTCATATATCTAATAACTGATGGACTCGGTTATATTTCTGGATTCAAATGAGGTTTATTGTACTAACAGAAAATGTGCAATCTGCATTTAAACAAAATTTGACTGGTGCAAAAGTATGGGCACCTCAACATAAAAGTGACATTAATATATTAACATGACTGTAACAGTTATCTAGAGCACAGCTTGCAGAACACATTACTTATTTCTTCCCAAATTCT